>NC_135498.1:102036828-103499328 GCF_052857255.1 Amblyomma americanum
AAAAAAAATGCAGCAGCCCTTTGCTTCACTGAAGGCGGCTGATGCAGAGTGGTGACATTTTTCGCGAGACAGCTTGACGCGTTGCGAAATGGTCCGCTATCGCGAGAACCTTCCAGGAATTTGCACTACTTCGGTTCAGTGCACCTAACACCTTCAGACGTTAAGCAATTTTTAGCGAGCTAAAAACGAAGTTTTCCACTGAGGCAACTTGCAAAAGTGCCTTAGCTGAAAACTGCAATAATGGATGATTGTTTTGGTAGCATTTTGTATTTTAACTTTATTTACTTTCCAGTGATGCCACCCGTTCCAAGGGATGACAGTCAGGCGGATGCTAGAAATCAAGACGCTAACGTTGTTGTTTCAATTGAAGGAAGGCTGAAAAGGAAAGTGCACGTGCCTGCCCCAATCGCTGCCACGTGCAAACAGAGAAGAGTTGAAAGATGTGAAAGCAAAGATTGAAAAAAAACAGAGGTGCGCGTCGCATTAACCGCATCCGCCGAAGCCACGACGCCGGCTGTAACAGACCAATTTCCGTCAACTCCCTTGTGTCTGCTCGCGGCAATGATGGTGGACTCGTTGAGTCCAGACTAAAAGCCCGTGCATTACATTCTTGTTTCAATATCAGCAGCAGCTGCCATGTGAGAGGAGGAGGAGGAAAACCTTTAATGACTAAGAAAAGGTGTCGACGGAGCTGGTGGTTGGAGTCCTCAGTCTAGACCCCCAGTGGCCGTAGCTGACGAGCTCTCAACTGGATGAGCGCTCGCTGGCTCTTGCGACACTGCCTCGTAAATAAGGTCCGTCTGACAGTTGCAGCCAGTGGAGCCCTGGACTGAGGACCCCACCCATAAGCCTCAAGAAACATTCCTATCATTTTATAATGTTTACCTACCTAGTATCTCCCACTGCTCGGGTGACGTGTCCGATGTCTGTAAATGTTGCAGCTGCAATATCCGTGTGCCTTCATGGACGAGCTCATGGGCATTGCAGTTTGCCTTGGGTATACAAGTTTGGAAACTACTATGTCCAAGAGCTCGTCCATGGGCGTTGTAGCTTCCGAATTTGTATACCCAAGGCAAACTGCAATGTCGCTCGAAGGCCAGGATTGCTGTTTATACTATGATTGAGACGATGTGTCACTGAGAACACATCTAGTCAGCCCCAGCGTGAAGCACGGCGTCGCAGTCTCGCGAAGGACTAATTGGCCTCTTTTAGTAGCAAATATCTATTATAATGTAGACGGAGATAAAAACGCCACTTTACTCATCTGTGCCCAGTTCGTTTGCATTTTGCGAACGATAGTGCACTGAAAACTACACCTTGCGCCGGAAGTGGTAATAAAAAAATTGGGGGGGGGGGCACTTTGACGATCTAAACTGCGTGAGGCGAAGGCCTTTCCGCGTGACTTTGGCTGCTACTATTGTTGCCTCGGTGAATTATAATTACTAATTACTACCTCCAATTAATTACTAATTATTTTCACCTACTAACTGCCTATTACGAAATACGGCTTTTATCGTCCATTCTGGGTTTTTTTCACTGTGCTGTGACGACTACTGGTGGATAGGACGCCACACCATTTTTAGACAATTTTTTTTATATTTTTGACTAGAATTGATTAGTAATTACTCTGGAGTCATCAAACTTGGCTTCTAGGTTCATTTTTTTTCTTCTATCTGTCCAGTTATTTCTCTATGCTGTGACGACTTCCGGTGGATGTGACGTCCCACCGTTCCCGTGGATATATTAGAGTCCGTGCTACTTCGACGCAATTTTGACATTTTTGGCTATAATTGATCAACTAATTGCTCTACAGTCATCAAACTTAGTTTCTGGGATCAATTTTTTCCGCTCCATCTGAAGAAACTATTTTTATTCTCTTACATTTAATGATTACCACTAAACGAAGCGTCACGGACGGACGGACGGACACGATCAAGGTCGATAGCATGAGCCATTAAAGGTTTTCGCCTTAAAATGCGACCGAAGAGTCATCGCCACAATCACGCCACGACCATTACGGCCGCCGCTTCGGGGTACCCTGCTACGGAGTGCGCTCCTTTTAGAGATGTTCGTTGTGCGAAACAAGTTGTGCAATCAGGTGTAAACTGAAACAGAGTGTGGGCCCTCCTTTATTCTACCAATACATCGCATGCAACAAATGTCAGCGCACAGTTTTATTGGTCACGAACGTGCCTCTTATCAAATCCGTCGAATGAGGCAATTCAAAGACGCAGACAATACATTTCGCTTTTCGCCAGCCGCGCCGATGCTTCAAACATTGCTAGAAATGCCCGCCGATGACCACGACTAGCGCAAGCTGTAGCCGTCGGGGCTCCGCGTACTTCCGGAAGGAGACGGGTGCCAATAGGTGCGAGCAGCATGAGGATATAGATCGACCTTTAGCTCGCCCAGCCGTTCACGATTAGTAGAGTTTAGGCGGGAAAATCTTCATATCTGGTTATTATAGTATTGTAACATCTCCTCATTTCTATTCTTTCCCTTTCTCTTTCTCTTTGTGTGTGCGTTGAAATATACTCTCTGTGAAGACCTTGTGTCGAGGGTATGAAGAACGTCTTGAGTTTTTTTTTCCTGAGTACTTTTCATGTTACTCCCACTAGCTATTCCTAGAACCTATGCCATACTAACCCATCGCCTGGTCTGCTGCCTGCTTCTTACTTTACGAAGCACTGTGCTTTTTCTTTGCTCATTGGTGAATCAGTGCTTTCATACAACTTTTCGGCTATTTTCTGATCCAAGCTGGATGTAGGCACGTAGGATTGTGCCACCTTAAATTTTTGCTTCTTATTAGTGCGAAAAGACTGTTCCGTTGGGCAAACCCCGAGCGTGATTTTGCGGTGTTTGTGGGTTAGTGGTCATTGAAATAAACAAGAAATCAAATATCCGCAACTGGGATTCGAACCCGTCGCGGCACGAACGATCAGCTTCACTGGCCACTGCGCGAGAGCAAAAGGTTATCGCCTCGGACGAAAAGTCCTTGTCTTAAACTGCGGCACATTCTCGCGCTGTGCATTGCACGTCGTTGTCTTCATAAACTAATGCTACTATCGAACTAATATTGGCGCTTTGAGCTATGAGGCGGTCTTGACTGAGAGATGTGAGCTGCACGCGTTGGTGCAGACAACATTGCAGCAGAAATACATTGGGTAAACTGGCATTGAGGGTGAAAACGTTCAAGACGCACATAACTGGCTCCTTGGGTCAGTGTGCACCTGAACCGCTCTTTCAAGTACGTGCATGGCGGTGCTGTCCACGTGCAAGAACTGTTCGTTTGCAAAATATATCGAGCTTAGCAAGGCTAAATCGTCAGCCATTTTTTAAGCTTATAATTATTATAAGCCAAGAAACTATGGCTCCCGACAGGCCTCCATCAGAAGTTGCATCTGGCAGCATTGAACGATGGCAATTCATTTATGGAGGCTAGCTTAGGAGAACTGTTCGCTGAACTAGCGGGTATTAAATGGGATTTCATCGGGCTTAGATAGGTCAGGAGGACATATGAAGCATATACAATGCTAAACGGCGATAACGTGGGTAATATTGTAGTAATAACGGCAGTATTATCACAGTAATAACAATGCAGGCGGACACACATAATAGAATTCTATAGCATTAACGAGTGGGTATCAGTTATTGTAGTTGAGCATAACAGATATATCGTAGTAAATTAGAAACTCGCGAGTTCACTGTTCCCAAACTACTTTTCTAGGTGGGCGCAGAGACGTTCACATCGAAGGAGGAGAACCTGTGGGTACCTTCCTCCGGACCTTCCAGCTGGGACAACTACACTCTGCAACCGGGAAAGGCCCACGTGGGAGCAGCATTTTGCACTAGCAATGTTTCATTCGAATCTGATTTCTTGGAGTGCGGCTTTACTTCACGAAGTGTCGGCAACGGAACTTACCTTGTGAGTATGATTCGGCGCAAACAAATTCACACAACTCTACATATTGCAGATTCCTAAGAATTCGGCTGCCGTGTGCAAAAGTTCAAATATAAGCACTAATAAATACAAGAGCTGTGTATTGCCGGTACTCACCTATTCGGCAGAAACGCGGAGGCTAAGGAAAAGGGTTCGGCTTAAGTTAGGGGCAACGCAGCGAGCTATGGGAAGAGACCGTTAAGAGACCGGAGGCTGGCAGAGGGGGTGCGGGAACGAACGCGGGTTAATGACATCCTAGTCGCAATAAAGAGGAAGGAATTTGCTTGGGCAGGGCATGGAATGTGAAGACAAGATAACCGCTGATCGTTAACGGTAACGGAGTAGATTCCAAGAGAAGGCAAGCATAGCAGAGAGCCTCAGAAACTTACGTGTTCGGATGAGATTAAGTTTGTGGGGATACGGTGGGCGCAGCTGGTAGAGCACAAGGTTGGGATCTATGAATGTTAAGTATATAGACAAATACTAATTCTGCACATATGGTTAGGCCGTGCTTTCGTACTGTATTCGAAATTTGTAAACAATTTATCTCTTCTCTGTTTCTCATTCTTTATCTCCAAAACATATGTCTTGCGGAAGCGTTCAGCGCACGGGACCAATTTCATTGCTAAGGAGAGAAATTAGCATTTCCCGCCAAAGCCGATCATTATGATTGCTCCAGGTTTGACACGCATGACGGGAAGGCGAGCATTGATTATTTTTGTCGCCTGTGTTAGAGGTTCTGCACACGTTTTCAGAGTACCGCGTTCTTTTTCCCCGCGCGTCCGGACTTGGAAGAAATGTCACTGTCACGGCCAAATGTTGCAAAAGAGCAAACACCATTGAAGACGGGACATATAGAGCTAAGACACCAGGACGAACAAAGAGACACCACGAGCGCTAACTTTCGACTGAAGTTTATTCACTGCATGTGAATTTCTTATACAGGCTGAATATCGCAGAAACACTACCAGGCTATCATGCCATGAGTCACCACATAACACACGTTTACTTTTTATTTAAATCATCAAGGAAATCAATTTTTTTCTTTGAAAGCGAGATACATGCTCGCATCTTTCGGTTTCATAGCTGTCTGGCTTCTACAATCTCACGTGTTAGTGTATTACTCACTACCCCAGACAGGCTTACTAAAGTGCATAGAAAAAAAGCATTGACGAATTCGAGGCCGCTGAATTTCAGAACGCTACTGGTGTGTCAGTACAAGGAGTTCTAGATATATTAGTTTTGTATATCCGGTCCACATTTACTAACTGGCAGGAAAAACCCTACCTTCAGAAGGAGGATATATGTATGTGGTCTTGCTTGGCACCAGTACTAAGCAATCTGTTCTTATCTAATCTCGGCAGGACTCTGAATGATCGCCTTAAATGTACAAGATTAAAAAGAGTGTATCGTTATGTTGATGATTTTCTGGTCGTTATCGACGGTTCCACTGACGACCTTCGGAACGCAAGCTCCGAGATAATCTCAGTATTCAAAGAATGTTTGAACCCGGTTCACCTGACGTATGAAATGGCAGCTAACAATGAAATTCATTTTTTGGACATCAAGTTAACATTTGAAGAAGATCGCACATGCTGGAGCTATGCACCTAGGACTAACAAACCATTCTTTCCGTACACTTCAGCTCATTCAAAACTACTAAAGGGAAGCATAATCAAAACCACCTGTAGGAAAGCGCTGGACAAGTCATGCCAGCACATGATGAGCAATAGTTTCTGCCAGCATGTTGAACGGCTACAAGAAGCAGGCTATCTGAGTGCACTCCTGGTAGCAGTAGCCGAAAGTTTGATCGAAAAAAAAAAGTCACCAGGTCAAAGCCCGCCCGAGAAATATAAGCGAGTAGCGGTGGTTCCCTATATCCACAATATTTCGCAGAATCTAAAAAAAATTGGGCAACGTGCAGAAGTCAAAGTAGTGTTTTCAGCGCCCGATAAACTGGCAAAACTTTGTAGGATGACCGATCCCTTTGCTGTTAAGAAACAAAAAACGTGTACAATAAAGCACCAAAAGAAACGTGTAGAATGTGCGGAAGGCGTCGTATATTCCCTGCCCTTGTCATGTGGAAAATATTACATTGGTCGGACCACCAGGTGTGTAAACGTAAGACTTCGAGAACATAATAGGAACTTGGAGAACGGCAAAGGAAACCTTGCCGAACACTGTTTGGATTGCAAGCCGGTGGGGTGCCATCCAGGTTTCAAACAATGCCGAATCATAAGTAAAAATAAACAGCAACGAACACGTGAGATTGTAGAAGCCCGACAGATACGAAAACTGAAAGATAAATTTTTTAGTGCAGCATCTATCTCGCTCTCAAAGAAAGAACTTGATTTCCTTGATGATGTAAACAAAAAGTAAGTCTGTGTTACGTTGTGACTCACGACATGATAGCCTGGTAGTGTTTCTGCGATATTCAGCCTGTATAAGAACTTCACATGCAATGAATAAACTTCAGTTGAAAGTTAGCGCTCGTGGTGTCTCTTTCTTCGTTCGTCCTGGTGTCTTAGCGCTATATGTTCCGTCATGGCAAACCAACTCGCCCGAACAGCCACCCTGAACATTGCGGAACAGTGCGGAACATTGGTTGTACATATGGTGCACATACTCTGTTGCTTAACGTACGTTGCATTTTTTTGTGCTCTTACTTACGGAGATACGGGCACAGAGTGATGACAGGTCTGTGGGAACAAAACACAACATTGACACCATATCTCCGTACCTTTTTCCATAATGGGAGAGTGTGTATCTTCGTATCTTCTTAACATAATGCGAGACTTTGTGCATGTCCGGCAATACAGCAGGTCTCATTTCGTGACACGGTGCATCTTCGTTAGGGGGCATGGGCTGTGACCTAAGCCCGCTAGAAACTCGTAAGCATAAACCAGGACCTGTTCAGGTAATCTGCTTGCCGCCGACGGCAAAGCTGTTCTATAAAAGTGCTCTTCATCACGCGTGGGCAGCTTTCCTGCAGGGCATTTTTCTTGGAAGTTGTTAGCTATGCCCCTTTTCACAAGTTAAGAATGTGGCAAGGTGTAGGGCAATAGGCCTTTCTTAGGGCCAGGAGCGTAACTCCAGCAAACGTGGCTATCATCAGAAAAGGTCAAAAGCAAGTCTCAAAACCTTATGCATTGTTCAGGGGGTACCTCGCGAGCGCAGCTCATTTTTATGAAAGCTTCATCAAAGACGGATAAAACATCATTTGCGGTTAAGTCAACACTGTCACAAAAAGAGAGTTTTAAAAGGACTAAAAAGTCATCCGCATACCTAAAAACTTTTACAACACGAGCGTCAGGAAGGTTGTCATGCAACACATTGTCAAAATTGGATAAAATATGTGGCACAATTTAGGAGCCAGACATGAGCCAATACGAATACGCTGCTCTTGCAAATACGTGTGGTCTTTATGATCCAGTAGAGTTGATGATAGGTAACACGTTAAAAATTCCAGAAATGAGTTTGCCGACAGGCCCAACTGCTTTGAAAAGAAACCGCCCGTCGGCTTTGGATTAGGCCACGCACAGTCTCCAAGAACCTGTGTTCTATTTTGGTGCTGAATAGAACAGGTCATCGATGTTCACAGAGATGGCAGATTTGGCACTCATGCAGGTACTGTATAAGTCCATGATTCTCATTGAGGTCCAGACTGCAAAAGGGTCGTCAGGCGCCAACGGGTTCAAAGAACGTTTTAACAACTGGCCGACTGTTTTGTCATGGGCCGTGCTCGGTGACAATGGGCCTATGACGGCATATGGTTTTATGCGTTTTTGTGGCAAAAAAAGAAACGTTCTCAGGACGTGAGACTTCTGTTTTCTGTTCACATCTTTACGCAGAGTCTCTAGATTGTACGCTCTTTAGGAGCTCAAAGGGACGACTTTTTAGCTTCGATGGCTTAGTGTTGCAGTTCTTATTGAAAGCCTAGTGAGCATTTGCCGATAAGAGGCTGTCGGGCATCACCATGAAACCAACCTTCTAATCGGACACAGTTAAGCTGAGGAGGAGGTTTTGATAGTGGTCAGTGACATAACGTACCTTCATACCGCTGGGAACTTCATTTGTCCGCATTCTCAAAAGGCATTGAACACCTTCTGCTAAGTATACAGGTACATCTCTTTCTTCGGCTGGGGCTCTTACTGCAACGCGGCGGAGTGAAGCCACGAGTTCGTGCTTTTTCGCAGTACGTTCTAAGGCAAACTTAAGGCTTTTTTAGTTTTAGTTTAGTTTTTGGTTTATGGGGCTTAACGTCCCAAAACGACTCATGCTATGAGGGACGCTGCAGTGGTAGGCTAAGGAAATTTTGACTTCCTGAGGTCCTGTAACATGCACTGACGTAGCACAGTACACGGGCTTCTAGCATTTCGCCTCCATCATATTGCAAGCGCCGCGACCGGGGTCGAACTCGCGTCCTTCGGGTCAGCAGCTGAGCACCATAAGCACTGAGCCACCGCTGCCCCAAGGCCTTGTTTCAACAGGGCGTCTGTATCAGGCGGAACAGAAACAACTTCCAGTTAAATACCGATGCCCTGTGTGTTCGTTCTTAGCAAGTTTCTTCGAACAGATCAACCATAGGAATCGGTGAGTTTTCTGCAGGGCAGCACGAATGATCGGCCTCGGAAAAGGAGAGCTAGAATGAGAAATCCTAGAAGCATGTACAGTTAGGAAGTTGGGCACTGAATGCGTCAGCGATAGCTCGGTCCGGTTTACTGCAACGTAATAGAATTCTACTAAAAAGAGATTGTTTTTCAAGTGCATGAGAAGAGCACCTGTTGCTGTTGTTGGTGTTGGCGTTGTCGTTTACACGCATGTGCCCCCTGCTCTATTGGGGCGATTTTCACTGAGTAACATTCAATAATGTTTCCGGCGTCGCCATATCTACTCCTTCCTGTGAGCGCGTTCTGTTCTGCTGGTTTTTCCCTGAAAAAAATACCAAATTTGGAGGAACTTTCCATAGACCGGCGGGCTTACAAAGCCTCTGGACTTTCCTGTAGGAGTCTCATGAGCGAAATTTAGGTTCAGCGAGTTAAGAATATTATTGCTTCCCGTTTATTCTGAGTGTCCGTTCACGTTATCTCTGAAGTTCGCTTATGACAGCTGCACAGAAATATAATGTGTCACAATCACCGTTACGAAGACGGATAAGCGGGAAACTATGGATGCGATTGCAGTGTTAGGAACATCAGTCAGGGCCAGCGTGAAGCTTCCAAATCTAGCCGCTGCGATGACTCAGTGGTTATGGCGCTCGGCTGTTGACCCGAAAGACGTGGGTTCGATCCTGGCAGTTTCGGTGGAATTTGGATAAAGGCAAAGTCCTAAAGGCCCGTGTATTGTGCGATGTCGGTGCTTGTAAAAGAGGACAACGTGGTCAAATTTTCCGCAGCCCTTTACTACGGCTTCCCTCATAGCCTGAGTCGCTTTGGGACGTTAAACCCTCATAAACCAAGCTTCCAAATCTTACGGCTGAGAAAGGAGGATTACGGTGCTCTGAAAACTTGTCCAGAGACTATAGCGTGTGACACGTGACACACCACAGTGCCCTCTATCTTCATTTTTTCCCTCTCTTAACACATTTAGCGCTTTGCACTCCGACAGATAAAGACATCGCTATAAAAACCAATTCATTAGGTAGGTAAGCTACTGGTTTCGGTATGCTCCTAGTCGTCGTCGAAGAATGGCTGGTTTGTGCCTGATAGATAATGGTGTAGGCATTGCAGCTGAAATTGCTGTTTTCTAGAAGTCGATTATATATCGGAATACATGAAATAAAGGGAAATAATATAAAAGAAAGGAATCGTGTAACCGTCTCATGACCGACCATCTCAGAAATATATTGGTATTGCGCTCCATATGAAGCACAGAACAAGGTTCCTTCTGCTTTGCGGTTCGCCGTAAAATCTCAAAACAATCAGTGCCCCGCACAACGGACAATTGCAATTTTTGCGAAACGGAGGTCATTCATTTCTCTAGGCACATTGGCCCCATCCCAGGTAAAAAGTTCACTGTAAAGAAGAAATGGTCATGTGACCTCGTTTGCTGTCCATGTCTGAGCACATCCACTTATTTCTGCTCTGACAGGAATTCGTTCAGAATAGAGACAAAGTATTATTGGATGCAGTTTTGTAATCTAAAACGAATAAAGGCGAAAGACAACTTGATACAAGCGGCAGTAGCATAATCAGAAGGCATGTCGCTTAGACGACCGGCGAACTAGTTGGAGATTAAACAGTCATGTAAGTACGATGTGCATTTAACTATGCATGATGCCACGTTTTTCCTATGTGAGGGATCGATGCAGTTACCGTTGATGTTTCAGTGTTCGGCAGCGATGCGTGGCAGAAAATGTAGTCGCTTGTTCTTGGGAAAGTATAACGGCATTTACATGAGCCCGACATGAGTGGGTCGAGTCAAGCGCCGGAGATAGCATGGTCACCCCAACTCGACGAGTGTGCGTTTACATAACTTTGTACTAATCGATCAAGCTGCTCACGGCGCCAACGCAGTGGCGCGACGGCGCGACTAGTAAACTTTCTGTTTCTGCTACTCTATTGTGCATATAGTCCAATTCCCAAGCTGAAGAGGATTACGGACCATTTGCAGGCGTCCTAGAAAGTCAACCCACCATGTGCTGTTGGACTGACTTGGCCCGACCCGTTCGCGCTTACATGATCCCGAGAGGAAAAGTTTAGCCTGATAGGCCGACTCGATCAGACGTTGTCGGGGTCACGTAAACGCCCAGATATATAGAATTAATTTACGGAAGTTTTAAAAGCGATCATGACGACCACTACAAAATGAGCAATAACTCTAGGCCAGAGTGCACTCTTAGCGAATGTTTGTTAGCTTAATCAGCACTTTATCTATCTCTCCTCTCTTCGGATCAGTCAGAGCCAACCTTTACCTTGTCCGCACTCGTTCTCCTCTCTCCCCGAGGAGCTCCCGCACTGTACACAAAAATATTCCTGTATGAGAGTAAGGGGGGAGTAAGCCACCCTCTAGCGGGCTCATTTTTATAAGAGCTCGCTCGCTAGAGATCCGCTTGCTCCTTTTGCCCTCCTTTCCGTTCGGAGTGCAGTGACTTCTCTCCTTCTTCCTTAACTAAACTTGGTCAGAGCCCTTTGCAGCCGAATTCGACAAATTCGTTTTCCGAGAAAAGCTTGGCTAGACTTATCGCGTGCGTCCACGTGCGCTCTAACGCTGCTGCCGAATCGGATTTTACGCGACAGTGTTAGAGCGGACGCTACGAGGTAAAGCCGTCCGCGTTGTCACACTAATTCAGGATTGGTCGAGAGGATCGTGACACCACACTTTGAGCTGTGTAATGAAAATGATTAAAACTCTAGATAAATTTTTGACTTAGCTAGTAGCATGACTGAGATGTCGGAGACGCTACCTCTATGCCACAGATGCAGGATCGTTGGACTCGGTTAAACGGACATCTTGTGTGTACTGTGGTATATCACGCGGTCCAGTATGCATATTTATTGTACGCTAATGGTTGCGTGTAATTAATAAGAGGTATTTTTTATGGAAGAAGCTAGCGCTATTATTAGCGCTGTCGCGTCATACTCTTAAGGCAGAGGTTAAGTATCCCCGTAACATTTTTGTTAGGTGTCTCGCGAAAGTAGCAATACCGTTTCAAACCAAAGTGTTACAGTTCACGATCGGAAAATTTTGATATACCGTTCCTTGCCATGCACATGCATCTCTCATGTTCCGAAGTTGGCACTGTATTCTTCTGAGCTTCACAGAAGTGTTTACTTTAATAGCAGTACCTTTTGCTGTTCACGCCATTAGTTTGCGTGTTTTTGTGCGTGTTTCTCAGTACCCGACAGAGATGGTAACCTAATGTGATCTCGTTTACATTTAGCATACCTTATTGTACGCGGCTCTGTCCCATTGCCGACAGGGCCCGCCGCGGTAGCTGAGTGGTTACGGCGCTCGGCTGCTGGCCCGAAAGACGCGGGTTCGATCCCGGCCGCGGCGGTCGAATTTCGATGGAGGCGAAATTCTAGAGGCCCGTGTACTGTGCGATGTCAGTGCACGTTAAAGAACCCCAGGTGTTTGAATTTTCCGGAGCCCTTAACTACGGCGTCTCTCATGGCCTGAGTCGCTTTGGGACGTTAAGCTCCCATAAACCCCTTACCGACGCTACTATACTTACTATAGACTGAGTTCGATAAATGAAGACCTCGCGCGCACATTTAATGTATCGCGAATCGACGGACCTGTGGTCACATCTCAAGAACGCAGCGGCAAACAGCCCTCATAGGACGCCCCCCCCCCCCCCCCCCCCACCCTAGCGAATGGCGTCGATGATTCTCACCCTTCGACGATCCCCATGACTGATCCCCCTCTCCCAATGACTGATCCGATTGGAAGTGCTAGCTTGCTTGCTTGAAATCGCAAGGAGTGGCAGATGAAGGGGGAATAACCATGGCTTAATCGGATTAACCGCGTCATGATGAAAATCGATCGACGCCATTGGCCTGAGGGCCTCCTTTGAGGGGGAAACTGACGCTTCGTTTCTGAGTTGTATCCGACTAGATAACTCGTTTAGCTTATGCGTGTTCAAGGTTTTGAGCTGCACCTCATGCACAGGTTGTGCTCTTTCCTTGCGATACATACATCTTTCTCGCATGACAAGAGCATCTCGTAGAAAATAACAAGCTTTTCTGGATCGATAAGGTATCTCAACATAGCGATTCATCATTCATCGCGCGAAAGCATTACATTTAGGAAAGAAAATAATGAAAAATAGCCAAAGAAGGATACGAGTCACTTTTCAGTACACGAAGCGTCACATTTGAAAGCAAAAACCTGGCATCTCCGCAGATTGCGACGCTCCACTCAGAATTGTCCATGGCAAACCGGATAAAGCACTCCTACGACGATGGAATGGGCATCTCGTCGGTAATGGCGTACGACATCGACCTCGACGACTTCGAAGGGCTCTGCGGAGCGCAGAAATCGCCGGGCGTGCGGTCGCTTGCTATTGGTTACTTCTGAGCGCCGCTGCATTCGGCTGAAATCTCCGACTTGTGGGCACTGGCGAAGCCTTTGTGCACACTCATATGCACTTATATTATCGCTTTTCTTCACTGTTACCGTAGTGAAGCGGCATAAGCAGCTCCGCTTAGGAAAACCACATAAAGTGCAGAAAAATTGAAGAATTAAGCTTCTTTGGCGCTAAAAAGTTCACTTCATACGCAGTAATAAATGAATCTCCCCTTTCTCCACACACGCCATGTATTATTCTTCAGTGCGAGAGCCTTCAACTTTGCTTACTACTCACCGCTGCGCAATGGCGGCGAACAGGAAATAATTAGCAAAGCATGTAAAACATACCAGCATGAGAGTGCAGAGTAGAGCTGGTTGATTTCACATCAAAAACACCCTTTACCAAAGCTGAAACAAGATGGTTAGGATAGAGCGCTCCAGATGTAGACGACAGTACGAGAAAATGCGACATTTTTTTTATTTAATGCTCCTAACTTTTAAACGTGGTGTCAAATCATTGGCGATATTCCTCACATGAGCCTTCACATGTGCACTGCAGCTCTACCTAAGTTTTCTTCACCCTGCAGAAAAACATCCACCACCAACCTACCCAATTCTAGCATCCAAAAGCACTATCCACCATCATCCACCTATCCACCTTTCTTCCCCGTCCAAAAAGATTAGACCCCTTCGAAAGTCATGCCGCAGCAGCAGAACAAGAAAGCGCTGGCCAATCCACCCATCGCCAACCTCGACGCACATCAGACCACCTGTGCCTTACAGAGAAATTCTGTCGCCTGTGAAACCTCGGTTTAGAGTAGACGAACAATTGAGAGTAAAAGCGGGTACACGGAACTGTCAGGTCTAATATCTAATTGTGCTACGTTGTGTTTGGTTTTATGAATACTTTCTGAATACTTTCTGAATACTTTCGACCACCAGGGGATCTTTATGTCAGTGTATGTTAACGATCCCCTGGTAGTCGAAATTATTCCGGAGCCCTCCACTACGGCACCTCTTTCTTCCTTTCTTCTTTCAATCCCTACTTTATCCCTTCCCTTACGGCGCGGTTCAGGTGTCCAACGATACATGAGACAGATACTGCGCCATTTGCTTTCCCCAAAAACCAATTACTATTAATATTATTTATTAAAAATTTGAAAAATAAAAAGGCGGTGCAGAGGGCCTAAAGTTTTTATGACTATATAATGATAAGCGACCATCCTTGGCTGAGCAAGGGTCTCGAGGCTCCTTACAAATAAAAAACAAAGACCTCAGCCTTCTTCTCAGGAGTGATAAACTGGCTGAGGTGTTTCAAAAATCAAGGAAATCAGTTGGTAAAAAATATTGTTTCTCAAGCAAGCCTGCTTCTCTTAAAAAGTTAAAAACTCAAGACCTGTCAACAACTGCACCATCAACTAAAAGCAGAGCTTGATCAAAAGGAATGCATTCATTACAAAATTGAGGAAAATACTTTTTTCTATAGTTTTTCGGGTTGTGAGCATGTGAGTAAAACGTGATATATTGTAAGTTCATCTCCACATCTTTCACAACCAGGTTTCTCTTCTTTTGTCAGCACAAAGTTGTGTGTAAGGGGTGTGCGTCCAATGCGGACACGGCACAAAATTACATCAGTGAGACGTTTACGTGTGCGCACGTACTCCATTCACTGATGAAGAGTTTAACCAGGTTTCCCTTATTATTTACTTCATTTTCGCACTTAGCCTGCCATTGTTCTCTCAGCTTACACTATGATAATTTAATGCAATCTTTGTAAGGTATATGTGTACAGTCGTGAGCAAAAGTGGAGAACCCACGGCTCCGGGCGCGGGAGCAGCTGCGGGGCCGCAACGCGGCGCTGCTATATCACGCCGCATGCTCGCTGAGAGTGTGTCCAGATTGACAACATTCTTCACCCTCGCTCTCATTCGAGGGCTGATCACGCTTGATAAATTTCTTCAGCGGTGTTGGGCTACTCTCTAGCTGACGACTGCGACAAAGGGAGCCCGTCGCAAAGCGCCACAGGTCTCTGAAGGGAAAGTGGGGCGAACTGCTCCCCTCCTCCTCCGTTTTCGGCAAGCCTTGACGGTTACGCGTCGATGCCGTGCCTGTATCGGCATGCTGTTGGAAGGCACGTGCGGCTTCCACTCGACTCCCGAATCACAAGGTAGAGACGAATACATCGAGGCGTAAAATGCAAGGCGCTGTGGATCCTCGCTTCGAGCATCCTCTTTAAATAAGTATTAGAAATGCTTGGCACTCACAGGCTCTTAATTGCCGCGAGATACAAACAATCTGAACGTAGCAATCAACGAATACTTAAATTCCCATTAACGGCGGTTACACCAGCAGCTCGGCGCGGCATCGCCCTATGGTGTGATAATAAAACGTCGGGGCTAGCCGAAGAGTCTGCCATTCTTGTTTTACTGCAGTCCACAGTTGACCAGCTGTAGCCATCCGGAGATCCCGGGCCACAAGTTTCTATGGGTCATTAGGGAGTTTCTCCAACATTTAGTTTCTCCAACAGGGAGGATCCTGCCGCGGCGGAAGCCTCCGCCATCGCCCTTGCCATGAGGCATTGTGATCTGGCGGACAAATCAGCTCACATAATAACTGACTCGAAGCGAGCCTGTCAATATTACATTACAGGGAGAGTCCCAAAATGACAGCGGCTCTACTCATACCGTCGGGCCTCTCACCTACACTTCAACGCCCCCATAACATTACTTGGACCCCGGGCCATTCAGGTCTTGAAGGCAACGAGGCGGCAAACGATCTAGCTCGTGAGCTAACAAACCGAGCGGATCCTTGCGCCTACCTCACCCCTCTACCATCAAACTATGGGGAACGGCTGGAGATGCTTAGATTAGATCGTAGAATATATCCCCCTCCCCATATTAAACTCACCACAGATGAAGCCACATTTTGGAGGCGAATACAAACGAATACCTTTCCTAACCTGTACTTGTACAGCTTCATTCACCGTTCCAAATACCGCCCCTTCTGTCCATGGTGCGGCGATAAGCCTACGCTGTTTCACATTTCCTGGAATTGTCCCCAAAAACTACCTTAGCTAAAAACATTACAGACATCATACGAGCAGTGGGAGGCAGCCCTGACCAGCAATGGTCTGGAGGACCAGTGTCGCATCATCAGACTGGTCCAGGCATCCGCCCAAGCCACCGGAGTCCTGAACTTAGGAGTCCGCCTACCTGACTCGTAGAACACTTCAATGAAGTAATAAATGATTTATCTCTCTCTCCAACAGGGAGTTTCTCCAACATGGAGTTTCTTCAACAGGCAGTTTCGCCAACAGGGAGTTTTTCCAACATGGAGTTTCTCCAACAGGGAGTTTTTCCAACATGGAGTTTCTCCAACGGGGAGTTTCTCAAAGCTGGAGTTTCTGCAACATGGAGTTTCTCCAACAGGGAGTTAATCCCACGCCAAATGTCCCATACGTTGCGCTGGGCCATCTCCAATTTTTTTAAAATTCATGGAAACTTATCCTAATGGGCGTAATCAAACCCTGAAATACTTTTGCCAGGAAAGTTTTTTCGTGGGGTGGGAGTAGTTTCAATATTAAGGAAAGGCGCAAAAAGGAGGCACTGATCAATAATTAATAAAAAATTCAAATTTCTAGAAAATGCTTCACATTTTTTTCATTGACATTTACACAGATTCTCGTTTTCGATATGATTTAGACCATGCAGCTTTATGCGGCATAATTATTTTTAAAAAATCGCAGAAAAATATGAAAGTGTACCGCTTTTGTTGTGTTTTGTTTTATATACCAACTTGCCCTCGGGAATTTGGAAATAGCCGTTATCTTTCTTCAGATGTTTAGTACGTATTCTATATATATATATATATATATATATATATATATATATATATATATATATATATAACAAATGTTACATGTGATAAAACTGTGTGCATTGATGTAAAAAAATGCTGATGTTGCAAAAACTGCGTTTTGTGCCAAAAACAGTCAATGTCACCGTGAGGTTTTTCAAGTAAAAATACAAACAATAGCAGATTACGTGGAACAGTTTAGTGCCTTTCATTGCTGAAATTTTTATCGGGGTACTTTTTGCCTAAAGCGAGAAAAAATTTTTGAGTTTGAGTTCTCACGTCTCAAGTTGCGCCGTCTTTCAATGCCTCTTCATCACAGAACACGCCGCCTAGAATCACAGACACTTATGGCCAGATAACTTAAGTTTTCAGTCGTTCACTGTCGTGCATTTTTAGGGCTCGAGCTAAAGGAGATATCGCGCGACATTCGGCGAATGGTATGCAATAAACGAGATCTTTTTCGCTTTCGAAGTTCGAGCAGTCTCGCTTTGTTGAGGGGCAGCCAAGAGAAGAAAAACACGGGCATTCACCGTGCTGTCTCGTATGGACCACGAGGAGGGATGACCAGCTGGCATGGCAGGCATATCAGAAGTGCTTTATTTATATTCGAATAACATTGCGGAGAGCGCGTGCCTCGGAGTGCACATGAAGGTGTGAATTGCACACCGCAACCACAGGCGAGTATAGCGAGGCGCGCTCGCGGTGAATTAACGCAGCCCGCTCGCGCGTAGATGCGTCGGCAGCACGAAGGTGCTTCGCCAGCATAGTCGCTAGTATACAGTTGTCGCTGGAGTATTAATGCAGAAATTACAACAATTAAAAAACAAATACAACCAAGAATCACATCGGAAACAACCGGACATGAGCCTCGGACGGCCACAAGGGTCAGGTACCACGTGGTTCTGCTGCGTCGCGGATGGTTTCGACACCGGATTTTTCTGGTTTTTTCCAGATCGATGACTCACAAGCTCTTACGCTTGTGCTTACGTCAGTCATGGAGCTGACAAGAATGACTGACTGCGACAGAACCGCACCGAACTACTAGCCCACTTGGGCATGTGCCGCCCCGGTAGCGTTAAGAAAATATTTTCCCACGAATACCTGTTCGACTACTCAACGTTCTCATGCTTGCCTTCAGTGCAAACCTTGCTTAAGAATAAGAACTTTACATTTCGCCCTACCACAGTGTGAGGAGTGTCGTGCTTTGCGGTGAAGAGGCGTAAAGAGACGACGCATCTTGCGGCGCGAGAGCTCAAATTCAAAAATTGTTTTTTGCTTTAAACAAAAATTACCCCCATAAACGTTTCAGAAAAAAAAGCCAATAAACATTTCTAAGTAACGCGCTATACTTTGTACTTTTACTTGAACCACCTCAGAGAAAAATTAACGACTGTTTTTTGCTTAAAACGTACTTTTTGCAACGTTAGTATTTTTTTACTTTGATGTACGCAGTTTCATCACCTGTAACATTTGTTATAAGTACTAGACATGTACAGAAAAAAAAAACGGCTTTTTTCAAATTTGCAAGAGAAAGTTGATGTTTCAAACAAAAAAAAGCGACTAAAATGGTGCAGTTTCATACTTTTCTTCACTTTTTAAAAAAAAAATATTTGCACCGTATAAAGCTGCAAGCTCCGAATTATACCGAAAGCCAGAATTTGTGTAAATGTGAATGAAAAAAAAAGTGAAGTTCTTGTAAACATTTGAATTTTTTATTAATTATTCAGCAGCGCCTTGTTTCTGGCCTTTTCAAAATATTCAAACTGTCGTCACACACGAAAAAAATTTTCCGGCCAAAGTATTCAGGGCAAACGCACATTAGGATAAATTTCCATGAATTTTTTCTAACAAATTATAGATGGTCGAGCGCAACGTCTGGGACGTTTGGCTTGGAGTGACCTTTCTTTCTTGATAAGCCCTCACACCTTTTTAATGGGGTTCAGATATGCGCCTACTGGTGGCCACTCCAGCATTCAGATGCCCAGCTCTTCCAGCCGTCTGCTTACGAGGCGAGCATTGTGAACAGGGCTACGATCCTGCTGGAGAAGGAAGCAGCCATCGCTGAAGGGTCCAACAAACAGCCAGGAGATCCACTCCTCTTGAACGATGACACTGTACGCGGAGGCGTTGAAGCGGCCTTCGAGGCGCGCAAGGGGGCACAGGCCCTCCTTGCTTCTGAAACACCAGATACTGACAGCGCATCTGCCACTTGATAGGCCGCCCGTCGTGTACTCGGGCAGATAGCCATAAAACAGGAGGGTGGAGAGAGACGTAAAGAGAAAAAGCAAACCATGTAACACACGATGTCTCTAGGCCAAGAAGAGCATTAAAACAGATTACAATTGTCCTGGATAAAAAAGTTTTTGACATCGTATTTCGCGTTCACTTTTTCAAAGCCCAGCCCTTAACCAGTGCACATCGGCTTGTAAAAAATTGAGTGCTTGATGTTGCACCTTTCAAATATCAGAAGTTTCTGTATCCAAGGCAAATGTAATCTGTCTTTATGTTTTCATTGACCTGGAGAGATCGTGTGTTACCTGGTTTGCTTTTTCGCTTTAGTTCTCTCTCCACCCTCCTGTTTTATAGACATCTGCCCGAGTACATGACGGCCGGCCCATCAAGTGGCAGGTGCCCTGTCAATGTCTGGGGTGACATATGCAAGGATAGCGTGGGCCCCCTTGTGCGCATCGAAGGAGTAATTTTTTGATGGTCCGTTGGGTTCTTCGGAAGGGTGCAGACCCTTCCAAACGTTGTTGTTCGGCGGTGATGAGGGGAGATGTGCAGATGAAGGTCAAACAGAGAATATATTTACAGTATGTACAAGGGCAAACTGCGTTACAAGTTGAGTCACACAGACGGTCAAGCTGTAACTGACGAAGGCAATTGTCACACAAACACTCTCTACAAGCCCTTACTCATCGACGCGAGGTTAGAGTCTAGGGTTGTAGAATTACGTGCCACTGCACGGAGCCTCTAGCTCAACTAGACAAGACTGCCCTCCAATGATTTTACATGCAGTTTTAAAGCTTTCGCACACAAAGAAATTAGGGCGGTAATATATCGAGGCCCGCCCTAAGCTTCGATAACCAATGGAGGTAGCCACAGCCCCTGAAGGTTGGACCCAACTTCGAGCCCGGGGGTTGGCTATAAAGAAAAAGAAACATATACAGAAAACATGTTGAAAACCCTCTCCCCGAGGGGAGTTCTCGGCCTTAGCGCTTGATGCTTTCCCTTTCCCTGCCGCACCCGCGCGTCGCCTCTCAAAAGATGAAGCGTTTTCTTAGCTATTTGGCGGGACCACTGACCCACTGGCTCGTCGCAGGAATGTCAGACGGCGGAGAACCGCGACGCTTCGGTGCCATCCAGAATGCCAGAAAAAAGAAGAAAAAAAGGGGTCCATCGCGGAATGCGGGGTGGTTTGCATTCTGCCGCCGTGGGAATGCTGCCATAGACCGAGCGGCCCCACGTGCTCGTTGTTCGCGCCTCGCATGCTTTCTTGGCGCCAGGTGTCCTCGGCCGTCACAGTGGTGCTGTCAAGCAGCCAGTGCTTCCTGCGCCTTCGCCACTGCTTGTGGG
Organism: Amblyomma americanum; assembly: GCF_052857255.1. Taxonomy (NCBI): domain Eukaryota; kingdom Metazoa; phylum Arthropoda; class Arachnida; order Ixodida; family Ixodidae; genus Amblyomma; species Amblyomma americanum. The sequence goes on from NC_135498.1 coordinate 102,057,212, forward strand.
GGTAGGGGGGTGGGCGTAGACCGGAGGCCCGCAGTGACCACAAGCTAAAGGAATAAAAAAGATATGCGCGTTGATGAAGCGCGGCCTTACAGAAGGCTTCCTTATTTGCGGCTGCTTCCTTTTCTCAGCAGTATGGGCAGACCTGAACCGCATTAAAAAGATATGAGCGCTGATCAAAAAGCAAATTTCGATCCGGGATCTCTGCACGGCTACAGTTGGTCAGCTGCGGACTGCCGTAGAACAAGAACGGCAGACTCTTCGGCTCGCCCGACGTTTTGTTGTCACACCATGGTTTGATGCCGCGCCGAGCTGCTGGCGTAATCGCCGTTAATGGCAACTTCACTAAATATTAATTGATTGTTAAGTTCAGGTTCTTTGTTTTCTCGCGGCAATCAAGAGCCTGTGAGTGCCAAGCATTTTTAATACTTATTTGAAGGGGATGCTCGTAGCGAGGATCCACAGCGCCTTGCAGTTTACGCCTCGATGTATTCGTCTCTTTCTAGTGATTCGGGAGTCAAATGGAAGTCGCACGTGCCTTCCAGCAGCGTGGCGATACAGGCACGGCATCGACGCGTAACCGTCAAGGCTTGCCGAAAACGGAGGAGGAGGGGAGCAGTTCGCCCCACTTTCCCTTCAGAGACCTGCGGCACTTTCCGATGCGCTCGCTTTGTGGCAGTCGTCAGCTACAGAGTAGCCCAACACCACTGTAGAAATTTATCAAGCGTGATCAGCACCCGGGTGAGAGCGAGGGTGAAGAATGTCGTCAATCTGGACACTCGCAGCGAGCGTGCTGCGCGAGATAGCAGCGCCGCGTTGCGGCCCCGCAGCTGCTCCCGCGCCCGGAGCCGTGGTTTCTCCACTTTTGCTCACGACAGTGCATTCTTTACTTCTTTTTTCCGAGCTTCTGCAGCACTTAAGGCAGCTCTCTCGCTTCCATCTATCCCAACATGGCTCGGGACCCAGTCCAATCTTATCGTGTGTCCTTGTACAGTTGCTTTTTCTATGTTGTGAACGACGCTTCAGCTGCGCTTCAGCGACGTTCAGCTGCGTGTCTGGAATATAATGTAATGAGCAAACGAAGTACATCTGTGCAGAATATGTTTTGTTCAGTACAGTTATTTATTATTCTGCCTTCAGCTCCAGGGACACCATAACATTCCGCATTAAAAATAGATGTACAGTTTGGGAACATTACTATTTTTTTTTTCATTTTCGTTGTACTATTGCGCTTCCGAAATAATCTGGTGTTTATGAGCCGTCAGTGTACAATTCAGCGTAGATCACATATTTTTCTTGCAGCGACAGGTATTCCAGTAATATGTGTTCGTGTGCGGTTTGTTTTGTCTAAAGTGTGTTAATGTGAAGTCATGTACTATTGGAACGCTGTACCATGGAAGCAGCGGATTGTTTCTTGAGGCAATACTGGGAAGGGTATCGATTATTTCTACATCTTGGAGTTTACCCTCCAAGCGGAGTAACAAGAGCCTGATCGATTGGGCTTTAATAATGAGCAGTGTTTTGGATGTGCATTTCGTGACTATTGGGCAACAGATGTTTTGTTAGGGATCGTATTCTCAGGACATATGAGCATGTAAGCATGGTTCCGAGACTAGGTTAACTTGTTTACCCATATAGACTATTTCGTATGATTTCATTCAGATAAAAGGTGGGATCAGTCTGAAGTCCTCTTCTAAGAGAAAACAGAACAGATAGTGACTTTTGCGTGGAAAACTTGCACCCATTTTTTATCGGTCCATGTCGTAAGTTTATTTACTGTGAGCTGTATTATTTACGGTCTTGCATGATGATATGATACTCTAGGAGATGTGCAAGGAATCTGGAGGTCGTCGAAATAGACTGAATTGATGATGGACTTTGGAAATTCTTTCGCTACGGAATTTATTTCTACTCTAAAAACCGTTGTACTTAAAATGCACCCCTCAGGCACGCCGTTCCGTTTAATGGAGTTCTTTGAAAGGGTGGCAAGAAGACGTACTTGAAATGAACGCTAGGACAAAAAGTCGCTCCAGCATTTCAGAATCCTCCCGGGGATGCCGAGGTCTCCAAGTTCATGCAGAATTCGGAACCTCCATGTGGTGTCATAGGCTTTTTCTAAATCAAAAAGATCATCATAGACAGCGGCAGCGCGAAGCAACAAGGACGAAAGAGACACGCGAGAACACAGGACAAGCGCTGATGTCCTGTGTCAGATTTAGCAAGACAGCTGGTCAGAGATATCGGTTTGTAACTTTCAGGAGAGGTAGGCACTTTTCCCAGTTTCAACAATTGTACAATAATGACTTCTTTCCGGACCTGCGGTATTTCTCCCGATACCCTTTTGTTTAATAATTTCAGAGGCGTCCCTACAGCGGGTTCGGAAAGATGCGTGAGCATTTCGTAGCAAATTTCATCTTGGCCTCGTGCGGAAGAAAGTACTCTGTTAATTTCTTGTAGCGTAATTGAATTATTGTATGGTACGTGAGTACTGTCAGGTGTCGGCAGTCTGTTTTTTTGTCTGTACACCAGGGGCTGTCAGAAGAGGAACCGTGAGTGGGGAGTAGCTGTCGTTTCATTTTTGATTCTCCTGCCATAATTTTTTTCATGTGATTTGGTTGTTTATCGATAAAACGTAACTCCGCTGTTTACGCTGTTTCGGCATTGCGACAGACGTCCCGAGCTTTAGCCCTTGCTTTTTTAAAGTTTATAAGGCTCTCGTGCGTGTGGTATCTGCGAAATATACAACAAGTTTTGTTTTGATTTTCTTAGCTTCCTTGCAATCTCATTTCGGCCATACATTATGATTCTGTCTTACCATTCCTGTACTCTGAGGGACAGCTAAGTGTGCGTGTGCCGCAGCAAGGATACAATTTGTTAACTTTTCATTTATTTCATTTACACCAAAATTTTCTACAGCTAATTTTTCAAAAGTGGCCTCTGCTCTAAAAAGCAGCAAGTCTGCTAAATCAAGCTTCCAACGTCGTGGCCTTGTCGGAGTGACTGATGGTATAACATTCTGATTACGAGAGGGACATGATCACTTCGGCATGTTTTAGACAATTGTCTAAAACAGCTAATTTAAAATGGCTCAAACAGGTGGTGAGCTAAAAGACAAATATTAAACAATCCTTTTTACCCTAGGTGGGGGAGCAGTAGGTAGGCCTACTAGTGTTCAGTAATCAAACGTTGTTACACAGAATAAAACACCCTATGATTTGGTCTCATGAGTCAGTTTTTTCACTTACCCAAAAGCTAGAATAGGCGTTAAAATTTCCACCTACCAAATAAGGGTATGCAGGCTGCCTTAGAAGGTCTTCTAATTCATGGCCGGCTCACCTGCTCTCGGCCGCGGCGAAAAACTATATTTATTGAGTATATTTGTCGGTGTGGGCATAAGTTTGTTTCTTGTACACACAAGGCCACAGGTGAGAGTTTGGCTAAGATGTATTTTTATGTGATGTTGGTTATTTAATAGTTCCTTTCAATTCAAGTGGATTATGTAGGCCATTTTACGCTGTGTGAAGCGGAAAACTAAAAGGTAGTTTCCGGCCCCGTGATAAGGGGCTTGTCTTTTTTTTTTTTTGGACGTTCTAAGGAGCTCTGCCGTCCCTACGACGTTGACGGAACAGCACTACCCTGGCATGTTGTGTCCAACGCCTGTACTTGCAAGGTAGACTTCGCCGTGTGAGGCGAGGTCTTAAAGCCTGCTTTAAGACCTCGCGGTCGGCGCAGCCTGCTTTGCGGGCAGTCGAGAAGCGCCAGATGCTTCCACACGGGGCGCGGTTGGCCCTGCCCCAGCCTCCCTGCGTGTAGCCTGAGCATGTGCCGAGCACTGCTGTGATGCAGCGCCCTGGTGCAGCACAACGGCGTAACTAGGATTATGAGCCAAAGAAAGGCGCTTTCGCACTTCTTTGAAAGTGATGTTTTCTTTAACTTTGAGTGTGACTATTTCTTTCTCTTGCATTCATGTAGGACAAGCGGGTGTGTAGGCAGGATGACTGCCCTCAAAGTTTACACCACAAAGGTGCAGTTTAACTTCGCAGTTATCTGTGGGATCATCGTTTGAGGCACATTTTGCACATGTGACTTGGCCCCGGCAGTTTTTGGCAGCCGTGGCCGTACCTTTAGAATTCGTGAGGTTGGGACAACCTAAACAGATTGAAAAATAATATGCGCTGCCCGCACCTCTAACGTAAAATAGGCTTAATCCAATATGCAGTTAAAGAAAAGGCCCAAAGGCAATAATATAATTTTACGACCCATAAGTCGGGAATATGGAAAAAAAATGAGGGGGAGGGGGCAAAAAATAGCGGTGGTTTAGCTCTGGTTAAACCTGGAGTGGCGCGATAGCTACAGCTGGCCGAGTGGAACTTGCTCAGTCGAATTGCAAACTCAGTCATCAGCCGCTCCGATTCACTGGGAGTTCCTTCATCTTCGTCCCACTTGGCACGGCGCATGCGCACAGCTGTTGCAGCTCAGATTCGCCGGCGCGCCGCGCCACCGGCAGCATGAGCTGCCGGCGCCAAGGTCACGTGCCACCGCCAAGGTGAAGGCTCGAAATGCCCCCCTAATGTAGCTATCGCTACAGAAGCTACATAGCGACCCACAGCCGAGGGAGCGGGCCCGGGGAGACTCCCCTGATCTCCCCTGGGACGTAGCGGAGAGGATGGGTGAAATGGGTTATGGGCATTCAGATGGGAATGGGGACGGCGAGTTGTTTGCTCTGGTCCTTCATATATCTCGACTCCATTACTGGCCTGCCTGGCCAAAACAGGGAGGGCGTCAGAGGGCGGTCCCGCCCACGGGATGCCCAAGCACCCACAAACGCAACGGGCTTCGACCACCGGAGACAGGAAAACATAACCCGGGGACAGCTACTTCGGGCCCCTTCACTACTTTCAGGGTTTTCTTCGGACCTGACAGCTACTAATCGTCGAGTGCTTTTCGCGGTTTTTCCGACATCGGAAGTATGTGTGGTGTGATCCGGCCAGTAGAGGCTTAGGTCGTCAGCCTATCGGCCCTCGTGCCCTCGCCGCCATGACCTCACACTTCCGGGGCGATCCACCTGTGCTTCCAACCAACCAACCATGCACTTATTTTTTCCCCTAGCTTGCTCCACACCTACTGAGGAGGGAGTGTTCAAGGCTTGGCTGACCGGGTCACAAACCAAGAACGTTACTTAGGGTGAGATGTGTCACTGGCACTTGAAACATTGTCGTGTTTGGGGATATATGGCTGTAGTTTGATTTTAAAACGAAAGTTTTACTACTCCCTCCGTAGCTTCTTCGACGTGTGCGCCGTGTGCGCAAGTTTGACATTGAACCGAGCAGAAACGAAGTGACCGCTATGACGTAACACAGCCGCCGCCGCCGCCGCCGCCGCCAAAACCGAGCGCTCGCCTCTGTCTCTATAGGCCGTCGGCGTTCACTGTGTTCATTGGCGTTGGCGTTGACAACGTTCTATACTCCGATTATTTTGAGGAAAGGAAGGGTGCATAACTTACTCCCTGGGTAAGTGGACGCCTCAATCGCGTTTTGAGGTACGAGGCGGTGGTGAGAGAAAGTTGTGGGCGGCACACATTAGCGCTGACAACGTTGTGGCAGACACGCGGCACTGCAGCAATAGGGCGCAGCGTTCATTGGGTGACCCTCTCGCGATGAACCATTAATTTAACTGCCACCTAGCAGGGTGGCAGGGTGAGCATGCTGCCTATCTAGTGAGCGGAAAGCACTCAGCGTTACAGACGCCCAGCTGCGTCTAGTTGCCCCATACACGACAGCTTTTGCTCTCTAATCAGGTTCAACACTAATTACAGCGCAGATAATTTTTTAGCATCCTGTATCTTCAGAGTGAGGGAGTATGTTTGATGCGATAGTCAGTACCAGGCGTTTTGCTAATATTTGCTTGTCGTCTCGTTCGTCTGATTTTGATTCTATACACATTTATCACATGCTGCATGCTTTTTGAGTCCAACCAGCAGTTTTTCGCTCATGTACTTTAGGCCGTCGTCGAAAATGACACCACTGATTGTTTTCAGTGAAATGGGGGGGGGGCTAATTGCTATGGGAATATCTTCAAAGGCTTTGAGTACTGCAAGATTCTCGTAGTAATGGTGGTACAACACTTCCAGAAGAAAGTCCATTTGCAAGCTTCTTTATAATATATCCTTGGTCTATGGTGTAGGGTAGGGTTCTTGAAAGAATGAAAGGAGATATATGAAGTGCAATTTTTTTTCGGAATATTCACTGTGAAAACATATAACCCAGGGGAGTTGTTATTGTTCTTCAGGAAGAACTGCGCTGTTGCGTCAGCGCACCCTCTTTTTGGAGGGTAGGTAGGAGGTAGGAAAAACTTTATTGAAATTGCCGGCAACCGACGGTTTGACGCGTCGTGACGTTGGCCAAACGTCGACCCGGGGTTATGCCCTCCTCTGCACTACCCCCGTTCGGCCCGTTTGTGGTGGGTCGTGAGGCTTGTGCTTTTCGAGCGCACCCCGGGCCTGCTGGACGGCCCATAGTTGAATGTCCTTGTCTGCAGACTGCACTGCACTTTGAAGTTCGGGCGGGTATATCCTGGAGGTAGCCTCGGTCGGGAACCTGGCACAGTCCCACATGATGTGCCATTGGTCCGCCGGACCAGCTGCACAAACATTGCACACATCGCTCGGATAGAGTTCTGGGTGAAGTACGTGTAGCACTGCCGGGGCGAGGAGTGATCCGGTCTGTATCTGTCTTAGGATGACGGCCTCCTCCCGACTGAGTGCCGGGTGGGGAGGCGGCATTGTCCGTCGAGCTAGGCGGTAACACATGGTAACTTCACCATAACTGGTTACGCGGTCCTTGGTTTCGAACCACCACACGGAACGGTCACTCTCGGGGGCGCGGAGGGTAAGCGCTCGCGCCGCCGAATGGGCCGTCTCGTTGTGGTTCGGCGAGGATGCACACTCGCCCGCGTGCCCCGGGAACCACTTGATACGGATGGTGCTGCGGCGGTCTTGGGGCTGGAGCTTGCCGATGATGGTGGCCGCCGGCGCGCTCACTCGCCCCTTGGCAAAGTTGCGCACGGCGTTCCTCGAGTCACTGAGGACGGTGTGACACTCGGCCTCGGAGATCGCCAGAGCGATGGCAACCTCCTCGGCGTCTGTGGCGTCCGTGCACCGCACGCTCGCTGCCGTTGTCGTGGTGCCGGTAGCCGCCGCAACGACCACTGCCGCGAAGCCTTCTCGTTTGTATTCCGCTGCGTCCACGTACCGGGCGTGCGGGTCTTGGGCGTGTTTCTCGATGAGGGCCTGGGCCCGTGCCTGCCGCCGTTCTTGGTTGTATTCGGGGTGCACGTTCTTCGGGATGGGGTCCACATGGATGTGAGCCCGCGCCTCCTCGCTGATCTCGCATGGTTGCCGGCTGGGGGTTCGGGGGTTGTAACCCAGGGATGTCAGTATACTGCGCCCCGTCTTGGTGGTAGAGAGGCGCTCCATTTGCGCGGTGAGCTGCGCCTCGGCTATTTCTTCTAGGGTGTTATGGACGCCGAGCTGCAGGAGCCGAGCCGTACTCGTGGTCTCCGTTAAGCCCAGCGCCGTCTTGTAAGCCCGTCTGATCAGCGTGTTGATCTTGTTCCTGTCAGTGACCTGCCAGTTGAGGTAGGCCGCAACGTAGGCGATGTGACTGATCACGAACGACTGGACGAGGCGCACGAGACTGTCTTCACGCATGCCCGCCCGTCGTGTCGAGACTCGGTGTATGAGCCGGATGGCGTCCATTGCCTTGGTGGTAAGTTTGTTGATGGTCTCGTCGTTGCGGCCGCTCTTGTTTAGCAGCAGGCCCAGGACTCTGATCTTGGGAACTTCGGGGATGCGTTGCCCCGATGCGGTCATGATTTTGATGTGATCGCACTCCCGAGGGGGAGCGCGTTTCCGTCCCGGTCGTAATGGTGTGAGGACGAACAGCTCGGATTTGGCGGGCGAGCACACTAGGCCGGTGCCGTCAAGGTGCTGCTCGATGGCGGTAACCGCGGCTTGTAGCTGTTGCTCGATGCTGGCGTCGGTGCCGCCGGCCGCCCACAGGGTAATGTCGTCGGCGTAGATCGTATGCCGGACGCCGGTCCCCGCTACTGCCCTCGCTACCCCGATCATAACGAGGTTGAAGAGCAACGGCGAGATGACCGAACCCTGCGGGGTACCCGTGCTACCGAGCTTGCGTTCGGGGAGTCTGAGGTCTCCGGCGTGCAGTTCCACCGTGCGGTTGGTCAAGAAGTCTTGGATGTAATTGTAGCTCGTTGCCCCCATGTTGAGTCGTGATACTTGTGCTAATATGGCTTAGTGTTTGACTTTGTCGAATGCGCTTTGTAGATCGAGCCCCAGAATTACTTTGCTGTCTTGTGTCTTGTTGTCGATGATTTCTTGTTTTAGTTGTAGCACGGCGTCTTGTGTGCTGAGTCTGTGTCGGAAGCCGATCATCGTGTCCGGATAGAGGCCTTCCTTCTCCAGGTATTCCTGCCACCGGTTGGCCACCACGTGCTCCAGCACCTTGCCCACGCAGGATGTAAGCGAGATGGGACGCAGGTTGCCGATGTCCGGTGGTTTGCCCGGTTTCGGGATCAGGATTGTTCTTGCCGTTTTCCACTGTCCGGGGAGCTTGCCCGAACGCCAGCATTCGTTGAAGTAACGGGTTAGTGCCTCGATCGATGCATTGTCGAGGATTCGTAGCATCTTGTTGGTAACGAGATCGGGGCCGGCTGCTGAGCGGGTGTTGAGCTCGTGCAGCGCTACTCGTACCTCTGACACGGTAATGTCTCGGTCGAGCCACGCGTTGGGCAGCCCCCCGTACGGCGGGTGGATTTCCGTTGGCGTGTCCGGCAGATACTTGGCTTCCAGGCTCTTGATAACGGCGTCTTTTCCTTGTTGTTGTGTGGTGGTGTGCAGGAGGCGGGCGAGGCGGTCGCGCTGGTGTGACTTGGTCTTGGTTTCGTTTAGGAGGTGCCGAAATAGATTCCAGGTGCAACCGCGATGCAGTTGCCTGTCAGCTCGGTTGCAGATTTCGTTCCATTGCTGACGGCACAGGACCTTGCAGTGGTGTTCAATGGCCCTGTTTAAGTCGGCTACCTTCTTTCTCAATTTGCGATTCCACCGTTGCCGCTTCCAGCGCGCCTGTATCGAACGTTTGGCCTCGAACAGATGGGCCAGGCGGCTATCCATGGCGATGACGTCCTCGTCCGTTTCGATGGTTTTGGTGGCCGAGTGCACAGCATCGCAAAGCTCTTCCGTCCAGGTTTCGATGTCTGTGATGTCTTGTGCTGTGGTGGGACGTCCCTTACGGAAGCCGTCCCAGTCCGTCCACTTGTGCATAATGGTGTTGCCCCGGAATTGGTTCGGTATCGTAATTTCGAGGATGTAGTGGTCGCTGCCCAGGTCGACGCCGGTGTTGTGCCACGTTACTTTGCCCGTGTGGTCGTTCTTGATGAACGTAAGGTCTGGTGTGGTGTCTCGTGCTACGGAGTTGCCGATGCGGGTGGGATGAGCGGGGTCCGTGATCAGGGCACAGTTGTGGTCCAGGATATCTTGTAATAGGTCCCGTCCCTTGGCCGTATCCTTCACGTAACCCCACGCTCGATGGGCGGCGTTGAAGTCCCCTCCGATCAGCAACGTGTTGTCTTTGGCTTGGGTGCTGGCTGTGTGTAGTAGGGTCTTGAATTTCTGTGTTTGGTGCTTGGGGTTACTGTAGATGTTGGCGATGAACAGGCTGCCTTTCCGTTGTTTGTTTGGGATGATTTCGGTGAAGGTATATTCCACCCTGCTGCGGCCGTGTTTGAGTTGGTGCTCGATGAACGTGAGCCCTTTGCGGACGAACGTGCAGACGCCCCGTCCCTCCGCCGGGCTAACATGAGCGCGATACCCAGGGAGGGTGGGGGTCACCGTCGCCGTTTCTTGCAGCAGGATGATGTCGGGTTTCTTGGTTACTGTGGTGATGTGTTGTTGCAGCACTGCTCTCTTGCTGTTGTAACTGTTGCAGTTCCACTGCCAGACCGTAAGGCCCGGTAGCGATCCTATTGTGGCTTGGGGCTGGGACATGATTGTGTCGGAGTTGGGGCTTGCGTCTCTTCTTGAAGGTATGGGTGGTTGGAGAATTGCGCCACAAAGGTGGGGCTGCGTACTATGGGCTTAAGGGTCTGTTCAATGAAGGCGAAACGCTCTTGTTTGGTGCAGAAGGACGTGGAGAGCAGCTCCTCCAGCCGCGCCAGGCGTTGGTCGGTGACGGCAGCCGTGCTGGCGTAGGTGTTGGCGAACGCTTCGATTTTTGCTTCGAGCTGAGTTTCCAATTGGGTCAGGTCCTTGTACTGTCGTGATGAGGTGCGTGCTCGTTTCTTGGGGGTTGGGTCAGTGGTCTGCTCCGGCTGGGGCTCGTCTTGGGTTGTATCCATTGATTGTGTGCCTTGGTGTGATGGCGTGTCGGTTTTCTGCTCGGTGATAACTGCGGGTGTACGTGTCTCGGATGACTGAGCTGGGACAGTGGTTGGCTGGGCTCGCTGTGCTTGGAGTTCTTTCTTGGCCTCGGCTAGTTCTTGGGCGAGCCGGCGCGTGGTTTCTACCAGCGTCGCGTTGGTTGCGCGGAGTTGTTCGAGTTCCTTGTAGTAGGGGCTGGTAATCCACGCCTGCCAGCTGCTCGGCGTGGTTCGGCCACTAGTGGCGCTGCTGGAGCTAGCGCTGCTGCTTTTAACTCCGCCCTTTGCGGCGTCGGCCCAGCTGACTCTGTCACGGGAGCGCGATCGCTGAACGCCGAAGCTGTTCCCGTCAGATGAGTCACGGCCGCGGGATGCGCTGCGCGAGGCATGACGGGAAGCGTGGCGTGAGGCATGGCGCGACGCGCTGCGCGACGCGCTGCGGGATCCACTACGGGACGCACGGCGCGAGCGGGAGCGTCCGAGGCGTGGAAACGAGCTTGATTCGAGTGCTTGCTTTTGCTCTTCTTCGGCGTTACGGCGTTCCCATCGCCGTCGCCGTACGACGTATGGAACCTTGTATTTGGCTCTGCATAGGCGATCCCCGGTGGGGTGTTCTTCGCCGCAGAGCTTGCACTTGGGGACACACTTGTGGCCCTCTCTTGGATTAGAAACACCGCAGGCAAGGCAAACGCGAACGTCCGGTGTGGGGCACACGTCGCGCCTGTGGCCGACCTTGCCGCATACCTTGCAAACTTCTATTTGCTTCCTGTAGAGACTGCACGGGTAGAGCGTGGATCCGTAACGCACATACTTGGGAACCTTGATACCGTTGAACACTACGATTACTGTCGTCGTGTTTCCGATACGCTTCGCCCCCGCGGCGAGGGGGTTGTACTTGGTAACAATCTGCTGCATTATTTCGGCTTCGCTGTCCTCGAGTGCTATGCCCCTGATCACGCCCTTGACTGTGTCGTGGGCGGTCGTTCCGTACGCGCGCACCTCGTATATTTTGCCTCGGACGTTGATAGCTTGAATTCGAGCATACTTCTCCGCTCGTTCCTCGCTCGGAGTGCTGAGCACCATAATGTTCTGCTGGGTATTGGGACACGCCATATCCTCAGCTCGGTCTGCCGTCTCAATTCCCGCTGCCGCCATGATGGCATTAGCCACGCATGCAGCTCCTGCCTTGAAAATATCGAGCCCATCGCGGGGCCGCACGACGATCTTAATTTCTTCTACAGGCATGGCGGGCATGCGAGCCGCCCGAATAACTGCGCTCCTAACGTTCTTGTTGAATTTAGGCTTCTGTCGAGAGCTCGGAGTATCGGCACGAGAAGTCGACTCACCCTGCGTTCCTTGCAGGCGTGTTCGGCTCGTGTGCCCGCCGATGTGCAGCCATCCGGGCGAGCGTCGGAATTCCTCGGGCGTAATTTCTTCTCCTTCTACTTGCACGCACATTTGGGAAACCTGGGAACCGTGCGTCAAAGCGGTGGCGGAACCCTCCGTGTTGTGGCAGAAGAACAGCTGGCTAGGCCTAGCGAGCCCTGGGTTCGCTTCGGCCTAACGTCTCCTCTTGGCGGTGAACCAGAAAAAGTCCGATGAATCGATGAAAAACGCACCTTGGATGGAAAGTCGGGTATCGGATGATAGCGGATACCTTCACGAAAACAGTGGTAATAAAATCTTCGTAATCCAAACTAATCAGCACTGCCAAAGCGGGCATTAACGACGGAGCCGATATGAGCACGTCTGCTCACCACGGCGAACGCAGCGCCCTCCCCTTTTGGAGGGTAATCGGTTGAAAAAACGAACTAGCCTTAAAATGATGCTGTTTCGGCTACGGTGGCAGCCACCCACCATGGAGCCCAACTTGGGGACGGGGCAGGAACTTGCGAGCAAGACCTGCACACGCCAGCTGCACACCACTACTATAACCAAAAATGGCGTAACTCAGGGTGGCTCGCCACACGAGGTTAACGCTCGCCGCCTGGAAGAAGGAAAAAGCAAGAAGAGAGGAGGAGATAGGATAGTTGTGAGAAAGAAGAGTGAAGGAGAGGGCAGGAAAAGGCGACTGCCGATTTTCTCTGGTCGGATCAGGCCGGAGGTGCCGTCTACAGGAAGCTGGGGCCAAAGTGGTGTGTTGCCTCCGCATAGAGGCCTTAAAGGTTCAAACGATCGGCATCGGCTCAGCCACCAGGATCCCCTTTTCCTAGGACACGGCGATGCCATGCATAGCTAAGCGCGGGGGCTCTTGACCGTGGTGGCGCACTTCTCATTACCATCCCCCTGCGGGGATGTCCCTGCAGATGATTGGATGCTTGGGAACCCGTGCTGTCATAACTAATTAACATGTGCATAGATGCCCCAGTGGGGAGGTGCCTGATTGTCCAGTAATTTTTCATTCATCAAATTTCGTAGTTCATCCCTCGATTTTACAGTTCCCGGTGTGAAGCGAGCCAGATCGCCCGTTTTCGTTTATATGATTTTCACATTCCGCGGCGATTTTAAAAATTCAGTAAACGAAAAATATATAAGGCTAAGTTCTACGGTATCCTTCACGCTGGCCCACGATATTTAGAAAGACCGGTAACATGGCGTTGTAATCAGGAAGATTTCTCATCGCTTCGTATTTGATGTTCAGGCTATGTTTTGCCTTTGTCGAAAACAACCACGCTTTCCTTGCCGCTCATGCTCCCACGAGTCTTACCGTGCAGAGGAAGATAGCGATGGCGCTCGGTTGCTTCGCTCAGGTTCACGTTACACAGGTTATTCTTGCAGCCGATGAGTGCTGGCCACCCCAGCGGTGCCGCTCCAATCATAGGCCCATTTTTGCGTAGTCACGGAAACGTGGTTACTTCCCCCAAATACGTTACGTAAAGGTATAATAAAAGTGCGCAAAACATGACTGCGATGGCATGTATGCTGTTACCATATTTATGCGATAAAAAGACGTAAAAGGCTTCCATGCCCATTTTAAAATGGATGTGGCTTCAAAGATCACATAGGGCCAGCAGATGTAGCTGCGGTCGTAGGAGCCCTTGTGGTTACACTTGTAGAATTAGGCGGTGGGGTATCATGCCAACAGCCAATTGCAAGGCCATTGTGCTGGCATTCGCCGTTAAAGCATAAGCCGACCGGGCAAGTGTAGTTGACGTTGCTCTGCATAGCATTTGCTGCTGCTTGTGAGAGGCTCTGGAAGGTACGGAAAACAGGGTATTAACAGAGACGCGCTTCTGCGTAAGCTACTGCGTAAGGACCGTAAGCATAGTGGCAGCGATGCTTCGCATCGTGTACGAAACGTGGCTGTGGGCACTGGCTGGTTGCTACAAATTTTAACAGTTATTTCAGGCCAACATGTCTCTGAGAGGCTTACATTGCTAGGTTCCTCGACTATTGTTCCTCAAAAAACTAAATAGTAGCAACAAAGCTTCCAAACCTGTTTTAACATCAGGCTACTTAAGGGGGTCGTGCGAGTGATAGAGTAAACGCTCGAAGAGTGTACTACAGGTGTTTCAGGGAAGACTAAGTAATTTTCAAAAATTGGCATTTTGAGACAAAAATATCATTTTGCGGCTTATTGGCTTATTAGTACCAGTGTTGGCGGACACCAGAAAACCGGTGAATCATCTGAACTAGTAAGCTGGTTAACTACTTTCGTATTTAACTACTAAAATTATCCTCCTGGTTGTACTTAGAGGTTTGTACTCGGGCGTTAGTAATAGTCATATCAGTTTCTTATTTTCTAAAACGCGATTACCATTAGCGCTGTAGCTCGACAAATTTGTCTATTGTGGCTAGTTACATGCACTGGAGGGGTTGCTTTGCCTGCATGCTTTTCGAAAACGCATGTATTTTTGGCATAGTGCAGCCCAAATTTGTTCTGCCATAGCACCAACGGTAATAATGTTTTCCAAAATCGAAACACTGATATCGCTATTACTAACAACCGGTTACAAATCTCTTATTGCAATGGTGGCTAACTGTAATAGTTAGAAATTAGACTATATAAAATGTTAGCCAGCTTAATTGTTAATATAATTCACCGGTTTTCTGGTGTCCGCCAGCACTGGTAACACTGCGCAGCGACATAATTTTACATCAATGAGTATATTTTGAAAAATTAGTGTTCCGAAAAACATCCGGTACATTTATGGCCACGACACTTACAAAATGGTCTATAAACAGTCTATAGACTTCTTATAGACTTTATTGCCTTCCTATAGATATTTATTTTTGTCTATTTATAGTGTATAGACAAAATCTTACTAAAAGTGTATGACCATAAATCAGTAGACAAAATCTATAGACTAAGATAAAGTCTATAGACTGTTTATTGGATTTGCATTGCCTATAGGCTATTCTCTAAGGTTTGTCTATAGAGTGTCTATAGATTTTGTAGACAGAACGATATGGACAGTGTATAGAGTGTTTAAGAAATTTTTGTAAGGGGAGATCCAAGCGAGCTTCGCAATTGGTACGTTTTTGTAGAAAGAAGACGCATTAGATGCATCAGCGTCAGCCCTCCGCTCCGCGAAACAAAGCAAGTCTCTGGTTTATCCAGCGGCAGCTGCAAGAGCCATTAGATTGCTACACTCACTTCTTTGTGTTCTGAGGAACCGCAAAGGTTGGGTATACACAATGTTCGCGGTGCGCGTCTATATATAGACGTGTGACGTAGGAAGAATTCCATGTGCGCATGCCAAGGGTCCGCCGCATGTTTACGGTTGAAAGCCCTAGTGCTTTGTCAAGTCTTGGTAGTCGCTCGGGATACGCGAAAAGCGAGGATGCCCCACACATTATAGGGATCAGAACCATTGACGTGATTGCCGAAGCGGCCAGAAGCCTGATATATCTCCCTAACGCTTGCTGAGCGCAATTTAATGCGAAATCGCAACGCATGCGCGGACCAGTGTCGGAACCAGCGAAGATTGACGAGGCTTGCGATGTTTTGGAAAGAGCATGATATAATTTGCCGCGCTCAGCACAACTTGCACACAACAGTATGTGGCGGGGGCTCAGGCCAGTCACACTAAAGGCCGGCAGTCCAGCTATATTGAGAATCTAACAATTAAGCTCACGATTGAAAAACTTCGGGTCGCTGCAGGATTTCAATTGTTCTATTTATCCCCGACACTTAAAGCTTTACGAATTCTTCTCGATAAAAGCAAGAAAAGGTTCACTTACTAAGCATTCTGTTCCGTTCGGTAAGTGTTGTGTAGAATTCTTGCACGCCATGACACAGCCGACGCTAAGCTGTGAAAAAAAGAGAGGATGGCTGATGGCACAAACATGCATCCGCGAAATACCGAAAAACAGAGGTAAAGTCGTAGATTTTGCATACGAACTACCAGCACCCGTGTTTTATTTTCATTTTAAGTTTTAATGTAAAATAGCTGCACAGAATGGATGTTTTTAATAGCACCCAGTTCACTCCAAAGGGAAAAAAATCATTTCAATTAAATAATCATTCATGTATTTTTTTGTGCCAGAGCCCAGAGAATGAACATTACGGACACGAGCCGTCGAAATGGTTAAGTGGTTATGGCGCTCGGCTGCTGGCCCGGAAGACAAGGGTTCGATCCCGGCCGCGGTGGTCGAATTTCGATTGAGGCGAAAATCTAGAGGCCCCTTGTGCTGTGCAATGTAAGCGCACGTTAAAGAACCCCGGGTGGTTGAAATTTCCGGAGCCCTTCACTACGACTTCTCTCATAGCCTGAGTCGCTTTGGGACGTTAAACCAGCATTATTTAAACTAAGCTAAACTGAACTGAACATTACGGGCGCTTTAGAGGACAGCTGCACATTAACGTTCACCACTTGATGCTCTTTACTGCGCATGGCAATTTCATTACACCAGCGTTTCCGCTGTTCTTCTCCTTCGATATGCGAAGGAAGCGGCCGGGTCGAACCAACGGCCGCACGCTGAGTACGGCGCATTTTCCAAGCAGTGATCAGAAGTGTTTCAGATTTAGAGCAAAAAAATCTATCGATATGCCGTTACGCGCTACAAGAAAAAAACATTTGAGAAGTCACAAAAAACGTTTGCAAACTACAGCATGCAGCTTTGTATGCATGCTGCAGTGGGACGGAGACGAACACTATACTAATGAGCTTTGAGTCAGATCGTGTTGCAGCGGCTAGTTTTGAAAATGTTATAAATATTCAATATAAATAAACGTGCATCAAGATCAAGGGCTCCTTGTGACAGGAATAATGCATAGGAAGGCTTTTATAGAGCTGCAGTAAGGTGGAGGAAGAACATACTTTGTTCATTCAATAGCAAAACAGACCGCCACAATGCCGCACACGTGTTCACGATTTCACACTATACCGTCTCCCTCACTGCTTGCAAGTCACACAGGGCGATCCATAGCATTCGTGGGCTCCAAGCTTTTGAGCAGCAGAAACTATATAAACCGTGTCGTAAGCATTATCGGGTTACCTCTGTAGTCGCGATGGAACGAAGCCTTCTCGTTGAAACGTCTGCACCGCTTTTACGAATTAACAGAACCTTTAGGGCAATGAATTGAATTGAATTCCTTGAAGTGGAGTGCATTTTATGTGAAGGAGAATTTACAGATTAGCAACTATCTAAGGACAGCCAAACAAAAGCTTACAAAGAAAGCACAGAAAAGCTATGTAGCTTTCTCTAATTCTCCCCAGTCGGAGAAAAATCCTCCGAGGAAATGACCAAATTTTGCTTAAACATTGAAGATGCTAACCAGTAATACTCGCTTCAATGACACCACCTTTTTTTTTGACCGTGTTGTTTTCGATGATCCGGCCCCACCTGCCCTCTTACTCTGTTGACGTACAGTCGTGGACAGAATAACATAGACCACGCTTGCGCGTTCAATTCCTTCTATCGTTTTTAGTAGCGGAAATTTAAATATTTGGTGCCTTTAGGTGTAAGCGAAAAAAGAAAATATCACTTGCATATGCATTAACAACCATTACTTATCGCTAGGTAATGCGTCAGAAGAATTTGAGCGCAGAAGCGCGGTCCATACTCGTCTCTCGGCGTCTGCACTTTTGACTTTTACCGTGACGTTTTTCTGTAGTTTAGCATACTGTAAAACGTATTTTCTTTGTTCAGAAGCGTCTACAGATCTAACGAGAGAGAGCGTGACTCTGAGGTCTGCGTCCAAGGCTGTGTTGCGCTGCATACTACAGGAAATTTAAGTATACTGATCTTACAAAAAGACATCGCGCGGAAGGAAAGGTCGAAGAAAAACAAGGCAACCCATCTGGGAATTACAGGCACTGCAGCGAAAATCACAGCTCTGGTTCCAGTCGCTTTCTTGGGAGGCGCCTCGGTTCCTGCTGTCATCGAACGAGATTTTGCAACGAGGTCCAGGGTTTGCCTTAGAAGCAGCGGACAAAAAGCAAGAGTGGCTTGTCTCAGTCCGCAGAATCACAGCAAAGACACCAAAGGATGACAAAGAATGATGCCAAGCTGAAGGTATGGATTCCTAGAGAAGTGCTGCAGTTGAGTTTAGTTGAGTTGAGTGGTTGTAAAATACCGGTGGGATTAGCCTTGCAGTTGCTGCCGGCAATTGCTCTACCGTAGCGACACCTAAATAGAAATCACACCCAAATAGACACTCCTGAGGTCACCATGTGGAGGCCAAATCCGTGTCCTGCAGGTAAACTAGAAGAAGGCGAGCAGCATCCCTTCTATTCTACTGGCTCCCGCGCGGGAAAACAATGTCCTGAAGAGAACTGTGAGGAACTCCTGCCTTCTTGAGGGATCCGATGAACACAGCCCGTTCCGCGTTGTACAAAGTACAGCACAAGAGGTAATGTTCTATGTCACCACACACACCACACGTTGAACACAATGGTGACAACGCTAGGCCAGTCTTATACATCCACGCCGGTGTACGAGCAGAATCCGTGCGAACGCGGCGCAGCAAGGTGGCTTGGTACCTTTTCAGACCCTTGGTCACACATGGCTGATGAGGAGAGCTCCACAATGAACTGAAGTGGCACAACACCACATCTCTGAACATTTGTTTGACTTCATGAGGGACTTCATGTACTGGAATCCCGGAGAGAGCTGTATGGGCGAGGTTGTCTGCTATCTCGTTGCCTAAGACACCTATGTGCGAGGGCACCCATTGAAAGCGTATAGAGAAGCCTTTGCTATGTAGATTCTGCACCAAACGTAGGGATCTAAGACTCAAGGCATCAGTGGGGAACCCGTACTCTAACCTTTGAAGGGCAGATTTTGAATCCGTAATTATGACAGCAGGTTGAGGCGTACAACACCGTAGCTTCTTTAGAGCTGCCTCAATGGCAATGCTTTCGGCCATTGTGGAGGACACGACTTTAGTAAAACGAACAGACCAATCATACTTCAAAGACTGAATATGAAAAGCAGCTGCACTAGATCCTCTGACCTTGTCCACCGAGCCGTCTGTAAAAATTTGAGGATGACTGGCGAATTCGGTCTCAAGATGTTCCAGTACGAGCGAACGCATTGCCGCTAAAGGAGAATTCCGCTTAGCGCGAACGTGGGGAATTGTCAAGGAACAATCGAGGCGCTTCAACGTCTTAGGTCGATCTCGAAGGTCGAGACCCAGAGAGCGAAGAGTATTTAAAGCCAAGTACGCCCGGGACTCAGATCTATTTCGAAGGCGCTGTAGAAGCGCTCTCCCGGCAACAGTCTCTCTGAGGCGGCCAATTTGCAGCAAAGGTCTTTGTGAAGCGGCTAGCCGAAGAGGTTTCGATTGAGACTCATACAGTACTGCATTGTTTGGAGCAGCCTGCGGAACGCCGAGAGCCCTCCTTAGTCCCATTCTGTGCAAAACCTCAAGGCGTTCCAGCTGCGATACCGAGGGGGAAATTAAAGGGAGCTGGTACATTATGCGACTTGTCACCAGTGCATCGTGAAGCCTGATCATTGAAGCAGGATGGTTTCCCCATTGCTCACTAGCAACTCTACGAAGCACATTGAGACGCGAAGATAGTGAAGCCACAATCGAGTCCACAGCTCGTCGCCACTGTAGACGTGAGTCAATAGTGACGCCCAAAAAAAGGTATGTGGTTAACCTGACGAAGGCAAGACTGATCAAGGTCTATGCTCAGCCGCGCATACCGTCGTCCCCTACCTGGAAACAGGACGAAGCCAGATTTTTCCACCGAGAGAGTCAACCCAACACCTTGAAGGTAACTTTTAACTGAAAGCACGGCCTGTCGCGCTAATAGAGCTAAGCGTTTGTGTTGATATCCGGTTAACCAAAGACAAATGTCTGCATATATCGACATATGGACATGCCTACAATGGTTGGGCACTTTTGCGGGAAGACCAGCCATGACAACATTAAAGAGCGTTGGGGACAGGACACTACCCTGAGGTACCCCTCGCGATACCGCCATTTCGGAGCTCATTGTACTGCCTAACCGCACTCGAAATTTACGATCACTGAGAAATGAGTGAATGAATCGCAGAAGATAGCCCTGTACGCCTTTGACCTGCGGACTATTCAGTATTGAGCTCTGGAGGACGCTATCATAAGGCTTAGATACGTCTAGGAAAATCGCTAGTGTTGAGAGTCCAAAAGCACTCTGATGTTCAATGTGGCTTATCAAGTCCAGGACGCTATCTTGCGCGCTTAAACCTGTGCGGAATCCAGTCATGCATGTTGGTAGTGCCCTTCTATCCTCATGCCACCAAGACAAACGCTTACTTGCCATCTTCTCCATGAGCTTAGCCACACACGACGTCAGCGATACAGGACGATACGAGGCCGCGTCTGTCATCTCTTTGCTGGCCTTCAGCAGTGGGACTACACAAGCCACCTTCCATGAAGGGGGAACGTCATCAGACTCCCACACTCGATTGAGATATGTTAGGAGCATCTTCCGGTGTTCCAGAGGCAGATTCTGTAACATTTGATTGGTAATGCCGTCAGGACCTGGTGCACAGCGACGCCGCAGGCTGCGGAGCGCTGTCTGTAGTTCTCGAAGTGTGAACGGGGCGTCCATAACAGACGGAGACGTAGCAGGCAGGGGCAGGGATGAATGCCTGGTCTGGAATTTACAAATGCATCCGCAAATTCCTCTGCCAAGCACACGAGATGTTTCTGCGCGCGCAATGCAAGCGCCTCGAAAGGCTTACTCGGACGAGAGCCACCAGCAAGACTGCCAACGACACGCCAAATTCTCGTTATCGGTGAGAAAACAGTCAAACTAGCGCAAAAGAATGCCCAATGGGACCTACAGAGCTTGCTCGCATGACGTCTAATGGCAGAGTTGAGCCTGTTGAAAGTTGTCTTCAAGGCCCTGTCGTCCTTCTTCCGCAACAGTTGTCGCTCCGCCCTTCTGCGCGCTGCGCAGAGGTTCCTGAGTTTTAAATCCGGAGTCGGAAAATGATCAGGTAGCTTGAGCGCCGTGGTAGCAGCCATCTTAGCATAAATCATTTTGTCTGTCACATCACCGGAAACACAGGCAAAGTGCTCCCTGTATTTGTCCCAATTAACAACATGGCAAATTTTAGGACCACGCAGATGGAAGTCGGCAGTAAACCCAAATATCGGGTAGTGATCACTTCCCATTCGGTCAGCTCTAGTTGACCACTGCACACGGACGTCAGGTGAACGTAAGGTTAGGTCTATAGATGTGGGTGAGGTTGGAGGCCGAAAGAAAGTGGGACTTCCGTCATTGGCCACGCACAGGTCCAAACTGTCGATCACTTCTACAAGTTGGCGTCCGCGAGGATCTGTGTTCCGGTCTCCCCAGGCAGGGTGGTGGGCGTTGAAGTCACCGCAGATGGTTCTGGGTGCTGGGCAGCGGTCACAAAGTTGCTGGAGGAGCAAAGCCATATCGACCTTCTTCCGCGGGGACACGTATACTGATGCAATGGACAGAGTTCGGAAGGCGAGCCGAATCCTCACAGCCACTACCTCAATACTGTCGGTGCAAATATCGGTGACGTTTAAAGCCACATGAGGAATCTCCCTTCGTATGTAAAGGGCGGCACTTCCTGCGGGAAAAGACTTTATGCTGCAATTCTTGTGGGCGACGTATCCCGGCAAAGACCTCCCGCTTGGCAAGCCAGCCTCCGAGAGGGCCAGTACTGGAATACAGGTCTCTTTCAAGAACAATTTTGGTTCTGCAAATCGACTTATAATCCCAGCGCAGTTCCATTGCATGATAAACGGCACTTTCCTAGGGTTTTTAGTTGCAACTGGTTGAAGAAAACTAGCCACCTAGGAGTTGAAGTTCTCTGCGAAGGCGGTGATCAAGGTCTCAAAGGAAAGCACCAGCTGTATAAAGTTCTTCAAAGTTCCAGGCTGCATCGCTTGGCTATATGAACGCAGGACATCAAACAAAACGCGTAGAAGGTCGGAGAGATTCCGGCTTTTGAGCTCCTTATTTTGCTGCACGCACTGGCGCACCACTTCGACAAAAGACGGGGACTGGGACCCACTCTTGGCCACGGTAGCTGGTGTCTGCATCTCTTTTAAGGCAAGGGGATGTCCTCCAAGTTGTCGAGTCTTGCTGTGATCTGGTCGCTGAGGAACATGGACACTTTTTGCAGAAGCAGATCGAACAGCCAGCTCACCCTCGGAGGCCGTTGCCAACTTGCTCGGATCAGGTCGTGCAGCGACGTCGCTTGCTACCACGTCCCGAGCTTCCGACTCGAGCGCAGGGAACTCTTCACTTCCATGTATCGGCTTCTCAGTAGGTTGTGGTTTGGGGCCACTAATGAAGGACTTGCGACGGTGTAAGGCGCTTACATGGAATGTGCAGCCACTGAAACTCGCTGGATTGTCACCTCCACAATTAGCGCAAGCAAAATCTGCCTTGCACTCTTTATAATCATGGCCACCACCACACCGCTTGCAACGTTGATCTTTGTTGCAAACTCTCGCTACGTGTCCAAAGCGTTGGCACCTGAAGCACCGGGGAGGAGTTTCAACGAACTCGTGGACTGCATGTTTGGTGAAACCAAGGTCAATTATTCCAGGGCGCTCGGTGTTGGGAGCAAACGTTAGCACAATAGAGTTTGTAGGCTTCGCTGCCCATTGTTGTTCTCCAGGCTCCACCCGGCGCATTAAATGTCGCACGTGCAGAACTCCTTGCGGTTTCAAGTAGTCAAGAAGGGCACTTTCCGAATACCACACTGGTACTCCCCTTATAACGCATGTGTTAGTCATGTAGGAGTGTGGCAACCGGGCTTGAACTCGTATGCCACCGATCTGAGAGCACCGCAGAAGAATGTCTACTTGCTCTTCCGTTGAGATATCTAGATGAAGAGCCCCTTGCGTTGTGAAGCAACTGCGAATCGGAGCAGATCCCAGTAGTACTTTAATATCATCGAACAGCCTGATAGGGTTCCACTCTCTGAAGTCAACACCTTTCTCTTTTGGCTGAACTATCACTGGGATGCCGACTGTCCGGTGCTTCCGATGACTCACCACTTTGAAGCCATCGTTGTCCATTTCCGCCATGTCAGCCACTTCCTCGTCAGAGGCGACGATAGTTGAGTCGTCCCCACTGAGCGATGATGACGCACTGCACTGCTGGACGTCCCTGATGACTGGCAGATCCCCGCCATGTGATGCCATGGCCGCCTCCGCCCCACTGGGCTCCTTCGGATGGCGCTGTCCCTTTAAGGATACCGGCGCCGGAGCTGCCGTACCCTTCCCGTAGGGACAGTACCGCCTTAAAGACGCGGCCGTCTTCCAAGGATGGAAATAATCTAGTTAATAACTAGAAAACAAGAGAAAATTACTGAGCTGAGGTGACAACAGATCGAGCAGCGTCGTCTTCCAGGTGCTGCAGTCTCCAGATTGACTACCGCTCTGTGCTGCGCGGCATCTCAAAATGCTTTCGTGAGTGCAATCTTTCGCTAATGCTTCAAGATTAAGAAGGTGGTTTAACTGTTTTACCAAAAAGGTTTGATTGACAAAAAAAAAAGGCAGAGCTGGCGATTCAGAAAAACCTCAAAGAAATCACCATAATACCGAAAGAAGGAAACGCCAGTGCTCTCGCTCCTGTCAGGAGTATAAATTTTTAAGAGCTGAACAAAAGTCTAAAGAACAGCGAAGGCCATGTTTTGCATTTCTCTTTCAGTATGAATAGACATAATTCGCAATATCCCTTTACAACCATTTTTACTGAGCGCGAAACATGGCAAGCTGAAGTCAGCAGGTTTTTCCAGCTTCAGCTCATTAAGCTACAATTTGAAGATGCTTTCAGGCTGAGCAACGCTGGCCAAGTTGTTGAAGTGCTTCGCGAAGGCCAGTACGGGCGAACTGGAGCATTTCGGTGGACGTTGAAGTATTTTATTCAGCATCGCATGAAAAACTGCTCATTGCTGTTCGCGAGAGCATTGACATTTCGGGCAATGTGATCTTTCAGAACGCTCGTTGCTTTCCGGTAAAGCTTTTTAGAGTTACTAACTCTATGCTTGAATTCTACCATCATCAATTTTATTGACAACTTCTACCTTCAAAAAAAAGCGAAATTTGCATCAGTTCTTGGTGACCCGCCGTGGTGGCTCAGTGGTTAGCGCGCTCGGCTACTGATCTGGAGTTCCCAGGTTCGAACCCGACTGCGGCGGCTGCGTTTATATCGAGGCAAAACGCTAAGGCGCCTGTGTGCTTCGCGATGTCAGTGCACGTTGAAGATCCCAGGTGGTCGAAATTATTCCGGAGTCCTCCACTACGGCACCTCTCTTCTTTCACTCCCTCCTATATCCCTTCTCTTACGGCACGGTTCAGGTGTCCGCCGATATATGAGACAGATACTGTGCCATTTCCTTTCTCCGAAAACCAATTTTTATTAATATTATTATCAGTTCTTATGTGGCGCCCATTTTGTGCGAAAAATTCTTAGTGAAATTTGATCACTGTCTAAAAACAAGCTCATCAGTAAATGCGTGATTAAGGTTTTATGTATGTGAACGACTTTCTGGTCTTTTAGTACTAATGGAAGGTGTTTTATCACCGGCAAGGTCCTGAAGACGTTTTAATTCGTTTTTATATGTTTAAAATGCCCTCTTTAGCTTCCACAGCATCACTAACTGCAATTTTAGATATAATTTTGTATTTTTTAAGCGAAATATTTTGCCCCAAGGCATCAATGGTTGGTGAATGTGTGATGAATGATTTAGTAGAGATTAAGTGAATGGAAAAAGGTTAGCGGATTTGATGTAGTCCAGTAAACAACGATGGTACAGTCCCTGCGTCCAGGCAATGTATGAAACAGGGTTGCTTGGTGAAAGACCTGCTACCATCAGGTGCCGGATCCTTGTAGGCTTGAGAGCTGGGCAGTCCCACAATAAGTGATATATGTCGGCTTCAATGTCCTCGCGTTTACATATCGAACACTCTGGCCGAGGAAACAAATCTCGGTACTGAGGCCACTTCCGAGTGACGCCTAGTGTGAGGGCAACCCCGACTAGGATCCTCCTAAGCGCAACCTCCTCTGCACGCGTAAGACCGCGGGGGAAGGTTACCGCACACGGAGGGATGAGAGCACGTGCGCGGCGCCGGAGGAGTTCCTTTCTTGATGAAAGGAGGGTAAAATTGTCGCTAAATCTGCCTGGCTTTGATAGCTAAGCAGATCCCGTGGGACCCACTGAATACGTAGTGGCTGCGGGATGCGTGCCGCGAGCCGGTGGATGTCCTGACATATCGTGGGACAGCGGATAACATCCTAGCAACCGGACAACTTGAAGGGCGTAAGTGCAGATGACAACGCGAGCCGCAGGGAGCATAGTTATGTCGGCCACGGGGCAGAGCGCTTCTTGAACTTCAACGAGCTCAGCTCAAAATGACGAAGCGGGTTCTGTGAGCTGAAACCAAGAGGTTTGATTAAGTGCAGGTCTGCACGGGCAGTAGATAGCTGCTGTTGCTTTGCAGTCTTGTATGCTTGCGTCTACGTAGACAACAATGGATCCATAAGGCAGGCAAGCATCTTGTTCCTCAAATTTCTGGCGAAGCAACGATGCCGAATTAGGAGATGTTGGCCGGCGATTATCTGTTGGCTCGTTGTCGCTGAGCTGTACAAACTTCCATGGGGGAATAACTGGTGTTGGCGGCTGAAGAATGGAGTGTGACGTTGCATAAGTCCTCAGTGCATGCGTGGAGTGTGATAGACTGGCTTTAAGGCTGCGCGCTTCACGGCGCTGCTGCACCAGCTCATCAATGATATTGAGCTGCGCATTCTCTTGTAAAGCTATGACCGGTGTGATGCGTGGAAGGCACGTAATGGTCCTCATAGCCTCTCGGTTCACGGCTTCAAGGCGATCCCATTGGGCTCTTGTAAGATGTTGAAACTGGGCTTGATAAACAATACGTGGCCGCAGAACTACCCTCACTAAATGCTGTGCAACGAACGAGTCTGCGCCACCAGGTTTAGGAGCAATCCTTCGAATCAAACCCAAAGTCTGAATAGCTTGCCTTTTTTTGCATGAGAAAGCCATGCAGTCGCTGGCCCTGAGTGATGAATCATTAAGCCAAGGATGAATCATTAAGCCAAGGATTTTTACACTCGTACCTTCCTGTAGTGGGGTGCCTGATAGACAAATACGGACTGGACTTGCAGCAAGTTTACGGCGTCCCCAGCTGTTGGCGACCGACGTGTATGTTGTTTTATGCACGGATAGCTGAAGTCCGATGGATGATGCGTAATTACAGGTAACATCCAAGGCAGATTGAAGGGCAGCCTCCTGAGTACGGAGATCTTGGTGAGTACTCCACACCGTGATGTCGTCAGCGTACTGAAGAAATTTTATGTCACGGATGTCATGTAAACGCCAAGCCAGCGGGATGAAAGCAATATGAAATAACGTCGGCGACAGTACTGGTTCCTGGGGCCCGCCGCAGAGAGGAACAAATGATCCGACCGCTTCGCCACTGAGGCGTATTGCAAATTTTCTGCCTTTCAAAAATGATGCGACAAAACTACGCACTCTCAGAGGGAGATGAAACATGTCAGTGGAGTTCAGAATGGCTACATGACTGATGTTGTCATATCCCTTTTCAACGTCCATTGCTAAAACAGTACGCACATTGAATCTGCGGGTAGATGACAAAACTGCAGATGCCAAGACCGCCAACCCGTCCTCTGTACCAATATATGGACGAAAGCCGATTTGTGCTGGATGATAAAAACCGTGCTGCTCTAGCCACCATGACAATCGTGTGGCTAGCATTTTCTCCGCCAGCTTCCACAGCGTAGGAGTGAAGGAGATAGGTCGCAAGTTGGCAACGTCCGTCGGAGGCTTTTCTGGTTTCAGAATAGGAATCATGACAGCGGATTTCCAGTTGTCAGGCACTACGTCATGCAGCCATACTTTGTTGATGGCGTCTAGTAGTTGAGGGAGTGTAGCGCTACTAAGGTTCTTGTACACCTCGTACCGAATATTGTCCGGGAGGGCGCTGTTTTCCGTGTGGCATCATCTATTGCAGCCAGCAACTCAGGCATAGAGAATGGACACGCAATTCAATCTACGTCGACATCATACGGCATTTGATATGCATGCACTGGGATGCCTGCCATATTTAAACTAGCGGGTGAAGAAGGCACATCATCGTATTTTGGAAAAAACTTTCGCGCTGCTTCTTTGGCGAAATCATCTGGCGACAAGTTAGCCACGAATCATGCGGTTGCTGCTGCGTCAGTCGAATGGCGACCGCGTTCCATTGTACGGAATGTTCGCCAGAGAGAGGCATTCGAGGATTTTGCAGAAAATTGTTCGCACCACGCATGCCACTGCCGTCGAGAGAGGTCGCGTTCATATTTGCGTGCTTTAGCTGTAAGATAGTGCAATCGCGTACGTGCCTGCGACGAAGGGTCTCGCGTAGCAGCCAGCTCGGCTTGACGGCGTGCCGCCCACAAGTTAAGAAGGCCGAGGTCTGGTGCCGGTCGACCAACATCAGTCTAGGTGGTAATTGTAACACTGTTGAGCGCTGTTTGTATGCGCTCAACAAGGATTGGCGAAGAGTCTGAGGAGAGATTGTCCATACAGAAGCGAAAACTGTCCCATTTCATCACAAAACATTTGTAGCGTAAAGGTCGTAAATGTGAGGTGTGAAAGCCGATGATGATAGGGTGATGATCACTTCCCCAGCAGTCTGGCTCCATGTGCCAGGAGGGAGCACACGGACCCGACCACCACTTCAAGTCTGGAGCATAGGATACACTGCGAGTTTGACGCACAGGCCGTGTTGCTGTCCCAGGATGGTTGAGCAGCACAAATTGGACATCCGTGAAGGCTTCCCTGTTCACGCCTGCCACGAGGGCTCTAAGTGTGGTACCCCCAATCCTGGTGAGGGGCGTTAAAGTCGCCTCCGACTAAAATCGGACACCCGGGATACTGCCGACGGACACTTGTTAGCCAGCCGAGGTTAATGCAAGAAAAAGCACCACCGGCTGGTCTAAGTAAAATGAAACGACCACAACAGTTCTTTTCTTAAATTTCGCAGCCACTGGCACTACCTCTGGATATGACGTGCACTAGTTTTTGAGAGCAAGGAACACTCGCGGAAAACTTGAGTCCACATACAGCGCCGCCTTTCCCGGGGGAGCAGCAGTTTGTACACGACGGTCTATCATTGAAGGAGACGTGTAGGCACTGAAGCCTGGAATCGATGGCAAGGCGTTTGTTTCCTGTAGAAACATGGCCCATACCTGGAGCTTGTGAATTTGCAGTCGGGTCTTGAGCTATCCAACCTTCGTGGAAATGCCTCTGCAGTTCCACTGCAGCACACCAGCACGACTAGAGCTTGCCATTTCTAGTTACTAGCCCAAGCGCTGTAGAATCACGGCCGTCAGGTTGGACAACTGGTTGACCATAAACCGGAGCAAAGAAGTCGCAGAGTTGTCATGTAGCATTGCGGTAATCTGGGAAGAGGCGGCAGGAAATGACACTGGTGGGCGGCAGGAAGGCGATGTTGTTGCGTCATTGACAGGTGTGGCGGATGATTCCGCTGCCCGTCTACGTCGAGCGAGCAGTTCACGGTGTTTCCGGGGGCTTGGTGACCTCCGCTAAAAGACGTGAGATTTATTCGTCGACTGCAGCCATACCGTCGTGCGGTAGTTACGGCACACTGCGCTGCTTTGTTGGCTCTTTTCGGAGGCGTTATTTTCGCGCAGTATCGTTAGAAGGCTGCTGAGCTGGAGGATCATGCGAAGTGCGCTCAGGGAGCTCCGGCCACTCGTCGTCATCCCACTGGAGAGCTGCGAACCGATTGGATGTCTGCAATGAAGTTATACTGTGATTTATTGGCCAATGCTTAGTCATTTGATGACAAGCCTTTTGTGTTGCCTTTTGTTTCGCCGGACAGCTTAAAGATGTTGTCTCGTGGTCGCCGGATTTACAAAGGCCGCATCGATAAGCCACTTTCCTTTCCGGTGTACTTTCACCGGCAGCAGTGAAGGGGCAGGATTTGCGCATATGCCCAGTACGGAAGCATTATTTTGTATTTCATTTTGACTGCATACTAGACAGGCCCTGTTGCCATTTGATACTTCAAATTTTAAACTAGTATAACATGGAATTGCTTCATTGTCGTGAAGAGCCGCATCCTTTAAGTCTTGTTATCACAGACTGGGTTGAAGTTGTGGTCCCCAATTTGAATGATGCATTCCTGCCTCGGTTCTTACTGCTGTGGCAGAAAGCCTGTTAACGAAATTGCTCCGAAAAGAAACACGAACCAACTCTGCAGAGTTCAGAAAGAAAGCAGAATCAGAAATACGAAGTACTGCCCTACGTGCACAATATATCTCAAATTTTGAAAAGAGTAGCAGTAAGGTTCGGGATTGATGTGGGCTTTACCGCACCCCGCAAGCTTTCAATTCTTTGTGCGGTTGGCAGCAGTAGTTTGCCCAGAAAACAGTTTGTAATATCAAGCATACTACCAGGTTTGTTGAGTGGGTATTGGGTGTTGTTTATAAAATGCTTCTAAGGTTCGGGCACCTTTACATATGAAAAACAAGTCGATGGCTAAACGATCGTTCAAACGAACATGATAATTCACTCCAGGGGTTTAAATGACAAGCCTCTGCCAGTGCACTGCGAGGACTGCGGTTGCCATCCTTTCTTGTGGAATAACAAGGCTCACATTCTATCAAAAGACAAGTTGGCAAGAAAACGTGAGGCGTGGCTTCTTCACAAGTTTGGGAAGGACACCTGCGTTAGTGATACGTCACTTGCTCACCTGCGAAAAGAACTTCGGTTTTAAAATTCAAGATGAAATTGTTCGCCTTTCTCGGCTGTCGGCGGTAGGGCATTCTGGGGATTATCTTTACGTTGTTCTGAGTGCCTGATTTTTTTTTCATGAACAACCTTTTGTAATCACAATCTCTCCGTGTACCTGTTTTGCCGTGTGGCAGAGCATGCGCATTGTGTTTCTTCGAGTGTGATCTTGGAATAGAACCTTCTTTTGTCAATTAGCGCTCGTCCTGCATGTTCTTTCATCGTACTGTCCTTCCGCGCTGTCTCTGTGTAAAATACAACACCAACAAGCCCGACGTTCCTCCTTTTTGAGAGTCAGTGAAACACCATTAGGAGCCTATTCAGTTTTTTTTTCTTGGCGGCTGCTCATGAGCTCAAAACTGCCTTGAATTTACGAAGTTCGATTGCAACGCCAGCAATACAGATTATATAGAAACCCGAAGATGACGTTTCATTTTAAGCGCTTCAGACATTTCGAATCAGTGGAGTGCTGAAAACTTCATTTTTTACAGTAACAGCTGGCGCTAATGGCCAAGAAACTGTGGCGGTATACATTATATAAGGTTGTTACTGTGCACTTGAGACTGGAAAAATGTAACGTACCGGGTGTCCCGTCGTATTGAGTCCTTGTATAATGCAACTGCTGTTGTCATCTAGTGATGAGAGAGAAAAAAACGTCGACGAATCACTGTACTCATAATCTGAAGAATCACGTCAGTAAAAATATGGCTAAGCGTAGAGAGCTGGGCTAGCTTGTTGTTGGTATAATTATGAGACATTCCAGAGTAGAGAAACACACGGAAAAAGAGAGCAGACACCACGGAGTCTACTCTCTGTGTCAGTGTGTTTCTGTACGCTGCAATGATGTCTCATAATTGTACACTTCAGTAAGAAATATTTCTAAAGCCAGTACCAAATGAGAGATTTGGAAACAGTTTATCCTGCAGCCCTTTAAGAGCCAGGAGAACAGACAGTTGCCTGACACATTTCACATGCAGCGTCCGACAAATTATTCTCAGGCAGGAGGCAATTGACATTGTTTTTTGAAAACTTAGGTGTCTAACACCCTCAGTAGGAGAAGAAATGGTTTCTATAATGATTGCGTATGAGAAATAGGGAGTCAAAAGGTAAAGGTTGGTACTGAAATTGTTATTGTTATAAGGGATGAGCAATCACCTTTTTAATATGTGCGCCTCACGGGCCTACTTCCTCGGCATAGGCGGAGGGTTAATATGCGCAGGGTTAACATCATTGCCTGAGAGGTGGTGACGTTCTTCTACTTCATGTCTAGTAACTTAAGCCGCACATTATGTATGCGTAATGATTGTATGTATAAAAACATGATGATGCGAAATCACTGCGTTAATGAGCCCAGGATAAACGAAGTTCGCACACTTCTGCCTAAGAAATTTTGAAAGTGATTCTGAATCCCTCCTATTGCTGCGTTTGCACAGTTTGTAATATGTAATTTCAGCTGACCGCTGTGTTTGCTGCATACATCAAGGTGACTGAGCGGATTAAAGAAGGGGGAATGGAAGACAAAAAGATAGAAAATAAGTGGCAGGGTTTTGACATAGTTAAACCAGGTACATGTGCGAAAACATGCGTTCATTCTTCGCCTCCTTCTGGGATCTGTATGCGCTCAAAGCCGCATTTCTCGCTTTTTCTCTTCACACCCTCTCTCCGCATTGTGGCGAATGTCGGGATTCCCGCCTCCCATTGGCTGGCGCGACGCTCCTATGAACCAACCCGAGCTTACCCGAGTCATTCCGAGGCTTCACACAAAATTATTGGTTGGGTATGGCACCCTTTAGTTGCGCCTTCGCACTAAAACTTACACAAGAAAAATATGTGCCAGCATTGTATAGAAGCAAGCCGTTTTTATGTAGGACGCCATTATCACTAGCCAAGTTCCTTTTTTAGATTGAAGCATGTCTGCCATTGATCTCCAATCATCTTTGCCCGGCGCAAGTCGCAGCCAAGTTATCCTAGCAAATTTCACTAATCACGTTTTCCCGCCTAGCCTGCAGTCCCTGCGTTTGTAAGAAGTACATACATGTAATCGTATGAATATTGCACATAAGCCGGATGAATCACACTGCAATAGAAAGCCTCTTGCAGTGATCTCCATCTATCCTGTCGTGCATCCACTGCGGCTACCTTATTTACGTCTACGAACTTCTTGAACTCTTGATACACCTGCCTTACCTCTAACTCCTGACCAACCTTTCTTTCCGTGCTATCTATTTTCTGAGTAAGCAACGCCAGCAGTACGTTTCCCGTGTTAGTTTTTCTGCCCAGCTGCGCTTTCTTTTCTCAGTTATAGCTAAAACACCATCCGTTCGTGCTTGTCTTCTATTCCATGGGCTGTCTTAATGTTAGCCTCTGAAAATCAGCAATCATTCGTTCCGCCCTATATTAGCTCCTTCGATCACACTTCAAGCTTCTTTGCTTTTTGTTCTCTTGGTTATAGTCCAATTAGTAAGTATAGAGAAATTATGTCGGTTATATCATATTGGTTTCAGTTTTATTTAACTGAAAGGGCACTGTGCAGCGATCGATTAAATTATTTTTCGCCGTAAAAATGGATTAGCCGCATGCGGGAGTTGCGAGATTCAATCCCTTGTGCCTCCGGATACCGACCGGCTGTACAATGGGATACAATGGCCAAAGCTGCCTTTCGCCGAAAAAATGCTCTATAATAATGATCAGAAAACATAGGTTTCCAAGCGTTTTATGCGTGTGTTAACGTTTGTCGGGCAGTAAGAGGGGCATTCATGGCTCAGAAATTGGAAATTAAATATTTAATGAACACTTTATTCAACCTCGAAACGTCTGCACAGAGAAGCACTGGTTGCAATTGCATCTGAGTGAATGCAGGCATTGTCCAGCATCTGGGGTCCACTCCAAGAATTCTGTGTCGATGCAGGCAGTTTAATTCAGAGATCTACCGCTGATGCCGACACCACTATTTTGTTTTTATTTTTCATTTCTGGTTTATGAGGGTTTCGTTCCCGTTGAGAGTGGTCTCTTTGTGATTAAAACATGGTGCCCTTTAAGTACAGCCCGACTTCTATTTGTTTTTAATGGCCCTTTCAAAAACTCCTTCTTAAATGCATTACATAAGGAGCAGGGTGAGCATTACAAGCTAAGCAGCTTTTTTGATGAAAGGTATGCTTTTACAGTGTCGAGAATGGTGGATGAGCAGGTTATGGCTGTGAGTTCGTGGTCAAGACACACTGAGTCTTTCCTGCTTGAAGGAGGCATGCTGGCGTGAAACGTTTAGCAAATGGCCATTACGGTGAGACATGCGTAGACGCATGATTCCTGTGTGCGCTATAAATTACATAATTTGGTATATAGCAAGAGGCTGCAAGCGCGGCGACGGCAGGAAACACTGGATAAAAAGCATGCCACATTGCCACGTGGCAACGCTAGCCGTTATTGATAATACAAACGCAACACCAGAGGTCCTAATCTCTTTAGCACGAATCTACCGCCTTTACTGCCCTTTAGTTCTCTAACCAGCGCCGTAGCTCTACGTTCTGCTGATTATATTCTTGCGTGGAACGTTTGCAGGGTCATCTTCTCATGGCCGCCTATCCAGACAAAAAGACACCGAAATAAAAACAATTGCTGATGGCCTAGCTCTCTTAGGCCACGATATATGTAGCGAAAGCGCGGATACTTCTGTATCAGAAAAGTGCAATCACTAGGTGCGCCTTTATTGTCGGTTAAACCTCGGGCTGTGGTGGCGGAGTGGAAGCGTCTCCGCCTCTAAACGTCAAAGGGCATGGTTCGATTCCGAGCCTTGGCACAGGATTTTTTTTTATTCAGTGAGTGTGGGTGGGGCGGGGGCAGTTTCAGTGGCTCCCATAGATGCCGCCACCGGATAAGCAGGTTTCAGCGGTTGAGCGCAGGCTCCGTTAAGGCGCGTTTATACTCCGACGTAACGCGCGTGCGCGGGCTGCACGGCGACGTCACGTCGGCCAAAGCGAGACTTTCTATACTTGCGCTTGGCCGCCGACGCGTTCGGCGGCTTCAGCGCACTCTGACCGCACTGGCGGAGACTTGGAGCATGCGTCTATTTCGCGCCGAGTGCGCCAGCCGCCTCCGGCCCGGCGAGACCGGTTCGACTCCGCGGCGAGGCGCGCATTGTTACGTCATGTGCCTCCTCGCAGCACCGCCACAGCGAAATCGCAAGTTCGCGGCCAGTAGAGCTTTCGCTTTAAAATCTTGTCGTTCTAGTTGGTGGAATTCTTCAGAATGTTGCGCGAAAAGCGCCCGCACACATGACAGGATACAAGGCGAGCGCGACACCGGCGCCTTATGTCCGGTCTTGTGTGTGTTCTTGTCACGCAACGTTGCTACGTCTTAATCAAAGGCACTTAGCACTTACGCAGGAAAGCAGCAGTGACCCACCACTTCACATTGTGCCCCAGATATAGTGGGTATAGCGCAAGCGGCCGATTCTGCAAATAATCACGGTCTAGTACCTCAAACCTCAGCATTAAAAACTGAATTTACCCCCGAAAAATTGTGAACAAGCAACCAGTAAACGTGTATCAGCGAAAATCGTAACACCAGTCATCGCCATTTTGTAAAATATGCGTAAAAAACTGAGATCATATTCGTTCACACACATGGGAGGGAGATCCGTGTGGAACACGCTTCTTGAAAGTGATCGCTACCCTTTTCCTTATTCCGGACAAATTCTATGCGTACTTGAAGCGTAAAAGATTTATTTTTGCGGCTGGATTCTGAAAGGGTATTGGTCAACTTATTTGCAGGTAGCAACAAGAGAAAACAAGATTTTCTCGGTGCACGAGCACTTACTGGAAGGTTCGCAGGGTTCGTCAGTGGAATCTTCCACTTCTACCGATGATTCGGAACCTGAAAGTAAAAAAAGAAAAATATGTAGTACTATAAACGGTCTTTTTGAAAATCGACGACATCATTGAGTATATTTTCGTAAAACACACACTGGATAAAGAAATAAGGAAATAGAGCAGTAATAAGGCAACTGAATAACTTATTCAGTGCAACTTTATTATCTGAGCGGAAATCAGGAAAGTTTAGCGCGAGAGGGCACCGCGCAATGAACGCTAGAAAAAGTGCCGGCCATAGCTTTGTAAGCGCGAGCGTAGTTAATTTCGTAAACCTTATTTAGATTTTTACTTTGATGATGAGTACCCCAAGACCTACGAGCAGGTAAATACACCTGTATATGTGTAAAGGGGCTTCTTTGGGGGGGTTAACACAATTTGAAAGCTTATATATATATATATATATATATATATATATATATCTTAATTTATTGTGATATTTTAATGTAGAGGGCAAAAAAGAAATACTCAACTAAGCACGGCGTTACGTTCCATTTCAATAGACTATGCCTTGGGAACACGATCAAAGTGCTTTTCTTTATGTACTAAAAGGCGGCTGCCTTGCTAATAAAATGTCAAATTAATTCCCATTATTACTTCCATATTAAGGGACCCACAAACCGAACAGTAGTTACATAATTGTTATGACCTGTTGGTTTGCTCCGTGTTGATCGTGAGACTCCTTCCATTCCTGGCTGTGCTCACCACGTCACTTTCATTAAACATGGAGATCTGAATTAAGCTCTACAGAGTTATTGAAATTTGGCGCCTGAGTGGTACATGAAATCCACCTCTCTAAACAAGCTATCCGGCCAAGGGGACACAAAGTGAGATGACAGTTGTCACCGCCTGGCAGCTAAAGTTAACTAAAATATATTAACCACTGCGGCTATCGTGAATCTTTATATTAAGAACACTGAGGGGGTCGCATTTCCAGACAACTCCATTTTGTAGAATCTGCTAGAGCAAGCATGTTTCGAGATATTCACGTACAATTTTGCAGCTTGATCCGCCCAATTCTGCATGTAAGGCGGGGACGATAGGCGCGAAAGAACTTTATTTTCCACCAGTGTGGGGGGCCCCAATCCCCCCATGTGGGTATGTGCCGTGCCTTAAGAGGACGGAGAAGAAGAAGGCCCCCTACTCCCCGCCCCTGGCACGAGCGAAACTCCTCCCAGCGTGACGTGCCGTTTCGTCTGCAAATGGCGTAAAGAGCGACCGGTGAAACTGACAGCTGTTTCTCTTTCAATTTCGCCTATTGAGATAGAAGAAACGCCCGACCAAACAGCTGAGTCACATCTGGAAGGTGTTTTCCGTCAACTGCCACCACCTTGCATGCGTAATTTCGAGAAATGAGTGGAAACTTTGAGGACAAATATCAGGAAGACGCGCGCCATAGGAAAATTCAGCCCAATGAAGTAGCCTAAACATGCGTCTGTCTCTACGTTACAAAATAAATTTAGACGCAAATTACCCATGTCATCGGCAACCCGCGTGAAACCATCGCATGGAGTAAACTGTACACAACTTAGACCACCCAGAGAAGCAAAGCGTAAATAGATTAGAGCGAGCGTATAACCAAATCTACTAGGTTTAGAGCGGCAAGCTTTCACGGATCTGCAAATGAGAACCGTCTTACGGCAATACTTTGGGTTCGTGTGTGAGAACGGTGCACTGCAACAACGACATATCGGGGCACCCTGAGCGATTTTGCAAACCTTCACCTGTCTTTTCTTTCCTCAATTCTTTTCACCACAGTATTCAATGATTCGCACCCTTAGGTGAATTCTTTTATGTTTAGTTCGGATTAAGCCTGTTGTGTTTACGCAGTGCCGCCTGGAACCTTCTCTTTAAAATATTTCAGGGCAGTGGCAAACTATACTGTATGCTTCGTTTATTTCTGTTAAGCAGTGCCCCTGTGAAAACTGCACAAGTGCCGTGCACCAAACACGGTTTGTGTTCGGCGCCGAGATTTAATTATTAATCACACTGTTGTGTCTATCAGTAGATGTGCTCTTCGCGACGTTTAATTTTTTTGGTTTTTGACCGCTCATACACACCACAGTCGCCGGATTTTTTCGAATTTTTACTCGTGTCTCTCGTTATATCAGTAGCACCCATTTTTTCAGCATCAATCTCTTCGCACAGTTTTTACGGTCAGCCGCCTCATCCACCTTTAACAAGGATGCTCTTTATTCTTTATGGCAGCTGCTCAAAAGTTTGGCGTGTGGTTATGTACCAATTTAAACCTTTCTAAGCTCTGGCCGGCGAACCTAAGTGCCGTCGCGCTCTGCTGCTGAGCCCAGGAAAGTGACCGTTGAGTTCGCAGGTAAGTCGCGATTTCAAAGAAGCACTCCGCTCAAAGTTTCCATCGGCCTCAGTATGCACTTTCCTCTTTGTGGAGAGTCTGACCGGCTGGCCTATTACGGAAGATTAAAATAGGGGCACAAGATAAACAAGAGCCGACCTGTAAGTTCCAAGCTGAAACATTTCGCGGATACGATGTTTAAATTTGGCTCCTTCGGAGTATCCCGGACAAGTTAAAAAAATAGCAGACGGTTTGGCATGGCTAAAAGCGGAAGATCTTGCGATAGCACTAGTTGTGGTGGGTGGTTAAGTTGCTAACGTGCTAAAGGCATTTGACCTAAATGCCTTTACTCGGAGGACATCTACCATGAAGACCTTTAGCCTAAAGGCCTTTACCCTAGAACCTTTACCTAAAGTCTTTTCACCTAAAGGTCTTTAACACAAAGGTGTTTGTCCTAAAGGCCTTTACCTTGAAGACCATCGCCCAGGTGCACCCTTCACCCAGGTGAAGGCCTGTCACTCCTGGCAGATTGCGCACAACGCGGTGGGCAAGTACGGGACTCCTGGCACGAAGCAGACTTCAGGGACGTGCATACGTACGTACGGAGAATGCGCCTGGCATTGCTACCGCACTAAAAACCACCCCTACCTTTCTTCAACAGTCCACTAATACTACTGTTTCATTTGTACAGCCGGGACATGTACCAGCTTTTTTGTGTGTTAGTCGCTTTATGAAATGGTGGGTCACTGCAGAAACAAAAGGGAAATTGGGCGCGGAAAGGTGAAAAATTTAGATAACTTGAAGTTAGCTAACAGGCGCTCGCATGATGCGTACTGCTCTCTCTTGTGCGATGGCACCTGCTGCTCGCTGCCGAAAAAATGATTAAGGGAGCTTTAAGCCGAATTGTAACCAGCCACGGGGCTTGCTCGCAGTCTTGCCGTGTAAAAGTAACCTTTCCTATGTGTTAACGGTAAGGCTTGGAAATACTTGTATACTTGAACAGGCATTGTATTGCTAGTTCAAGAAATTTTAAACACGCTTTGTCATACGCGCTAATCGCTATAACAACGATAATATTTTATTACCTCCTTTTACAGTTCGAGGAGAATTCGCAATAAGCTTTCTTGAAGCATTTTACGTTTAATGCTTGGGTAGAAATCGATCGGGCTCAGTTAAAAGTTTTATCCAGGACGAAAAAATAAGGGAACGTTCATGAAGTACTGTAACATGAACCTTGTGGGATTTTGAGGCAGAACAATTGTACCAGGCTGGAAAATACCATATATATGATGTGAATATCAACTTTCTTACCTTCAGTTGTGGAAAATCCGACCAGCGCTTGGGATGCTGGAAAGAGAAACTTCCATGCGACAGGATATCCTCAGGAATAAGACTAATCCTGAACCTGGCTTGCAGCAAGTAATCACAACCGCTGCAAATATCTGTGGAATTGTTCCTCAAGTGCAACTTCCGACACAGGATTCGCATAACCTCAGATGTCTAAAAGAAAAAGCTGTTATGAACATCTCGAATATATTCTGGCTTTTGAAGAGTAAGAGCACCGATTGCAGTTTAAGTGTTACAGAAACATGTTTGGTGGGAATCGACCTAAAGCTTCTTAACACACTGGTTATATACAGAAATAAAGAAGTATAACGGTGCCCATACTTAAACAGTGCGTTGTTTCAGAAGCTTATGGGAATATTCTAATTTCGCAAAGATCTAACCGGATGCCAAGAATTACGATTGGTAGAAAAATTTAGATGGAAATACTGATGGCCTGCAAACAAGCATCAATGGCAGTGAAAAATAGATCATTTCTTGCACTTATTAGCACTCATAAGCAATGAACGAGCGTCCTCGTAGGAAGTGAGAAGGGATTACGCTACCTGCTTTGAAATGTGCTTTTCTGAGTGTCTATACATAAGAGTCGCGGAGTCGGCTGTTCTGCACAATAAAAAAAAACGGCTTAAGAGTTCGATATAGTTTTCATTACTCGAAAAATATGGAAAGGCAACTGGATACGTTCAGTAGATCGTATGGTCTGTGTCTACATCGAAAAACACAAATATGACTTTTTTTCGTATTGTTCTTCTAGAAGCATTTCTCAAAGATCACGCTTCTGTTTTCCTCCGTGTAGGACGTTCGAGAAACAGGATGCTGCATTGCCCTGATATTTTCAATAAAGTTAAGGCCGACTGCTAAAGGTACTAGCCTCCAAGTATGTCGGGATTCTATTTTAGTACGGCTCAGCATTAACTGGAATAGGCCTTTTTTATACCAGGTAAAGTTTCTCATACTTTACTCGTACTTCAAATGACGCTGTTCCGGTGAAAGCCATTCGACAGATGACACAAGTCAACCTTCGCAGTAGCCTTTCAGCGGGACATCCATAGCACTGGAGCTATTCAACACACTGCCTTTTTTATATTCAACTAGGAATGCAGATAACTTACCGCACAGGAAAATGACAATTCCGAATGGAGTTACGGGTGTCATTGCATTCACCGGAGTCGGCGTATCTTTGACACCTGAAATTCACATTGAAAACAGCGTTCCTTGTTCTCAAAGAAAAACCTTCTTACAAAAACAAGCATGCAAAGCTTAGTCAGAGCTTACTTCGGCCGTAAGTAGTCGTGATACCGAAAATTTCAGTTATACATTAGCGAACGCCACATATGCATTGAAGAAACAATTCTATACTTCCGTCTATGAAATGTTAAAAGAGGTGAGAATAAATGGAATCGGTACCAAATACCTTTCGCCTTTTTCGTCGTAAGACAGACAAGGTGCAAGTTTTTAAACTAACGCGAAGCGAGATTACTGGAACACTTCTGTACTAGGCGATCAGGAAAGGTCAAATCAGACCAACTTTTCGCCAAAATAAAAAGCGCTGGATTATTGCTCAGCAGGGCGTGGCTAGAGAGAACTCGGGTCCTTAAAATGTCACTATAGACGTCTGTTCGTGCTGTTTTTTGTTCTGCGCACTGTTTATATCTTAGAGATATCAAATGAACAATTGTGAAGGAAGCCTACTCAAGTCAATGCGTCATTTCTTTGTGCGCATCGAGGTATAAAGAAAAGAAACGACACGCGTGAACCTGAGAAACATATGCGACTAAGACAATTGTTGGAGAAAATGCAGAAAGCTTTCAAATTTTATTTGGTTGATCTTACATCTTCCTTCTCGAGACCGTTTCAACACACTCCAAACGTCCGAGACAACAAATTGTCGAAACGAGCAATATTCGACATAAGCGATTGCTTGAGATATAAGCGGAAACGAGGCGCCTTGAGGACTGCTTCTTTTGACATGCACCCGTATAGTTCTCGTTTCTGATATCTACCGCGGACATATATATGGGCAGCCCTTTACATGGTTGGCAGCGCAGCGAAGAGAAAAAAACAAAGCCGATTTTTGTGCGCAATGCCTCAATACACCAGAAGCTTGTGCCGGCTCAGGACCTAAACAACTGCAACGGTGCGAACAATCCGTGCACCCTACAGGAATAAAACGCACACGTAAATGTCATCGAAGTCTAAAGAGTGGGGCTACAGTCACATACCAATAATATTATTGCCATTTTTCGCTATATTTTGCTCATTATTGGTAGAAACGAGTAGAAAACTGTTGCGCCTTAGGCAGTAATGTTAGGAAAGGCAATGGCGCAGTAACTCTCACATATCTCCGCACACACCCGAAAAGTGCCGACGTCAGTAATTGGTATTTTCATTTTGTGGGAAAGCGAGTCCAGACCCGATGGTGGCGATGTACTGTGCTCATATTTTCTCTCATAGGTGGAGTTTGTCGCCTAGAATGAACTTATGCTTTAGTGTTAAAAAGAAGCCAAGCTGGATATATAATTTTTCTCGTTGGAACAATGTTCACACACCAGCATAATTTTTTCCTGCAATTAGTCATTACGACTTGTAAGGATTAGTACTCTTTGTTACCATTTGAAATGTTTGTAAATGGTATACTTGCCTTATGAAATCAGTGGCAACGTTTTCGGCCGCGGGGACCCTAATTTGCTGTTAGCGGCGCTGCCGATGGCAAGTAAGCATGGTTGCGAATACCGGTGTTAGATATCTCTGATCTTACTGTAGTAGCCCTTGTATTGGTCTCTAAACCGGTTTAGTACGTCAAAATGTAATTGCAAGACAAACAATGAATCTGAGTTATAGTTATGCTCTTCCCTGCCTTCGCCGTAGGCATTCGTAGTCGCGTCACTAAAGTGAAGGTTTGTGCACGATGCCTGAAAAAAAAAAGAAACGTGGTAGAGAAGGCAGCCCATGAACAGGCTGCAGTAAAATAGCGATATAATCCCTGCCCTAGCATAAATTTTCTCAGTGCCGAATATATTGCCGCTAAGTTCTTAATGTTTTTCTTTTGCATGTTCTTGGCTCATCACCGCCAAGCAGCCTAATGCGTATTTGACCCCTCATTTCGTATTGCTGCATTTACCCGCTGAGTATCGAATTCACGAAATGCGCTATACGGGTACATTTTTCTCCTTTCCGTGTGCACTTTCTCCGTATCCGCTTCCTTAGTGTCAGCACATTTATGTCCTTCCGTACGCGGGCGGACCTGGGACCGTATTTTTCAACGTGTCATTTCGTCCTGACGTTAACCGTTACGAACGCAACAGGCCACGGGAGAGCTGATGAGTCACAACCAGTGTGCATGCGACGGCGCCGCTAGAAACCGTACCGCCGCTGCGCACAGTCCGGAAGCTTGATTTTTTATTCGTGGATAAGAGTTAGTGTGTACCACGCTCGCGCCGCAATAGATGCTTGCAGGTAATGAGGAAAAGGTAATCATAGAAATGTATGAGCTCTAACCTTGAAGACATAACCTTCCCTGTGACATCAAATTCTTGAAACGACAAATCACATCGCGATAAGGTTTAATCGCCACTCACAAACAATACGAGCCCCATTAGATTTTATCTCGGTTACCGCAAAGGTTCACCTGCCATTAAGCATCGCTGCGCTTCTCGACTCCTTTTCATAAATAAAGGGACACGCCACGTGGCCACATCTGT
Source organism: Amblyomma americanum (assembly GCF_052857255.1). Classification (NCBI taxonomy): domain Eukaryota; kingdom Metazoa; phylum Arthropoda; class Arachnida; order Ixodida; family Ixodidae; genus Amblyomma; species Amblyomma americanum. Next base: position 102,099,076 of record NC_135498.1, read on the forward strand.
TTAGAAACGCCTCAGGAGTGCAATACGGGCTCATTCTTATTATTGTATGTGCCTGAGTCGAGTTCCTAACTTCGTGAAGTATGTCATGTTCGCATTTACAGTCCGGCAGCTTTCTAAGCGCCACCACTGTTGTAGATTGTCTTGGTTATATTGATAGATCAACCTTCCGATGGGGTCCTCTCCGGATAAAAGACATTTAGCATGTCTCCCCGAAAGCAGGAGGGGGGGGGGGGCAGTGGCAGCGCCGTAGTCAGGCGCTCGGAGACAGCGGATTGAGCGCCGCAAGCGGTTATTTCAGCAAATAATTACGACCCGGAGCATTTGAATAGGGTACGTTTGTCTCCACAGAATAGTGCAGACTCTGCCAGCAACTCGGTTATTAGCGAAAAGCGTAAAGCAGGTCAATATCGTTTTGCGAAGCATGAGCCAAAACCTTTAATCTGCTTTCATTGAAGAAGTATTCGCACACACGCACGGGAGAGAGAACATGTGGAACATGCCCTTTGAGAGCGACCACTCCTCTTTCTCTTTTCCCGACCAGTTCCAGGCCTTCTGAACATATAAAATACGCAAGACTCCAACTGGCTTCTGAGAAAGTAGCCATGCCTTTTTGGAGGTAGACGGAAGAGTAAATAACACTTCCTGGATGCGCGAGCACTTGCCCAAAGAGTAGTCTTCATGCTAAAGTACCTCTGTTTTCGAAGAGACGGACCCTGAGACCAGAAAATATGCACACGAATATGTTCAGTTTTTGCATATCTAAAACAACTATGTTTATTATATTTTCATAACCACACAGGAAAAAAAGAAATTAGGAACCGTAGGAAAAATAAGGTAAAATAACACCCAATCCTATGGAATTGCACTGTCTCAAACGTGGTCGGAAAACTTTCGAGTAAGAAGGCATTGCTTCAACGAAGCAGGCGAAAGTGACGGGCATAGCTTCGTTTTGGCGATAAGAATTCTAATGAATACGTACATCTTTACTAGTTTTAATGCGTTGATGAATGTTTCAAGACACAGGAGGTGGTAAATTATTGGGTGTTTTTTTTAACGTTTACAAACTTTTATTTTAAAAACTGTTCAAGATGCGTCGGTGCGCTGTGTGCAAGAGGATTGTGCAGGAAGGCGAAGATTGTATAAGTAATAGTGTTCAATATTTAGAAGTTTGTCTATCGAAGAGTAACTAAAAACTTTTTTTACGTGATTTTAGGGCCAAGATTATCTTTTGAAGCTAGAGGTAGTAAACATAGAAGGTGAGCCCAGCACTTAAATTTTCTTTACCGGCAATGTGCGGCAACGTCGCAGTTGAAAGCTCGTGATAAGCCTTTGAAAACCCGTTGAGCTGGCTTTCCCGCATTGCACAGTTTAGGTATGGCTCCGCTCACATTTTTAATGCAGCAAACACAGACGCCGTTCGCATATTTTATGACGTAGAAGCAGTCACTGTGATTTCGGCGATGGTACTAAGCACAGCGACATCATTTTATTAATATGCAACGCGCGAATTCGAACTGACGCTTTGAACACCAAAGGAGTGAAAATGGAGTGAGCTGCTCTATAGCGCAGCCCCTTTTTTAGGGCATAGTACGCTGAACAAGCCAAAATTTGCAACATTATAAATACAGAAGTCTTACGGTTGCAAACGGAAATAAAATTACCTCCTTAAAATTTTTGGAGCTCGAGCATTTACGAATATTTTACCAATGTTTCAGTCTCCTCTATTTGCAAAATTCAGGACCTACATTGCCGCGTTAAAAGCCTCTTCCCCTTGCTAACTGCATCAAGTTGCTATGCTTTGCAGTGGGAATATACCACCGTTGCCAAGAGTAAGCATTCTGCATATTCAGTGATCGAAATCTACCCCGGAACTGGGCAGCATACCCTGACCCAAAAAGGAGCGTGTGAGAGCACAGCTTACTTCCTATTTATCCCAATATAGGCTTCCTCATGTTTAGATCGGGTACAGCGAGCTTGAAAATGTGTAATTTTCACAATCGATATTTTATGCCAATTAAGAAAACTTAAAAACTGCTGCTATATTCGATGTGGACGTCCTTCAGTTTCGTATAATATCTTGCCGCATGAGATCAAATATAATAAGTTGGCTAGGTAGTCTTGACCACATAATCGTATAATTAATGAGCTCTATCAGGTAAATAATGTCCTGCTTGCTGAACTGTCCACCCACATAGAAAACATCGGCGTATCGTGTCCAGTTTTCCAAATAAAAATTTCCAACTTAAAAAAAATGCCGCTGCTTGTGTAGAAAGAGGCGCGAAAGAAGTGCAATTTGAAACCATACGTATTGTTTTGCTCTGTCCTTGCTCGTCACCAAAACTGAGTAACTTTTTCTCTTCTTTTCCCGTCCATTCTTCGTCTTCTTCCACATTTTCCCACCAGCTCGGGCCTCTTCTTCTCCGGCCGGCGCCACTCTCACTCTTGCCGGGGGGCCAGAAGGGGGGTGCCTGACCAGTTGAATGCTTATAGAGATGACGGCCAGGCTGTCAACGTTCAGTTCTATAATGAGCCTTGGCTTCCAGCACCCGGAAGCTCGGGCCTTTTCTCATCCAGCCGGCGCCACTCTCACTCCTTCCGTTGGGGGGGGTGGGGGTGTGCTTAACCAGTTGTATGCTTATAGAAATGACGGCGAGGCTGTAAACCTCCAGGTATATAATGAGCCTTGGCTTTCAGCACCCGGAAACTCGTGCCTTTTCTCATCCAGCCGGCGCCACTCTCACTCCTTCCGGGGGGGGGGGGAAGCCGGGGGGGTGCGCTTAACCAGTTGTATGCTTATAGAGATGACGGCCAGGCTGTCAACCTTCAGTTCTATAATGAGACTTGGCTTCCAGCACCCGGAAGCTCGGGCCTTTTCTTTTCCAGCCGGCGCCACTCGCACTCTTGCCGGGGGGGGGGGGGGGCGGAAGGGGGGGTGCTTGACCACCTAAATGATTTTAGAGATGAAGGTCAGGCCGTCAACCTTCAGTTCTATATTGAGCACTGGCTTCCAGCACCCTGAGGCTCGGGCCTTTTCCTCTTTTTGCCGGCGCCACTCTCACTCTTGCCGGAAGAGGGGGGGGGGTGCTTGACCAGTTGGATTCTTATAGATATGACGGCCGGGCTGTCAACCTTCAGTTCTATAATCAGCCTTGGCTTCCGGCACCAGGAAGCTCGGGCCTTTGCTTTTCCAGCCGGCGTCACTCGCACTATTGCCGGGAGAGGGGGGGGGGTGCTTGACCAGTTGGATGCTTATAGAGATAACGGCCAAGCTGTCAACCTTCAGTTCTATAATCAGCCTTGAATTCCAGCACCCGGAAGCTCGGGCCTTTTCTTTTCCAGCCGGCGTCACTCGCACTCTTGCCGGGGGGCGGAAGGGGGGGTGCTTGACCACCTAAATGATTTTAGAGATGAAGGTCAGGCCGTCAACCTTCAGTTCTATAATGAGCCTTGGCTTCCAGCACCCTGAGGCTCGGGCCTTTTCCTCTTTTTGCCGGTGCCACTCTCACTCTTGGCGGGGGGGGGGGGGGGGGTGTTGCTTGGCCAGCTGGATGCTTATAGAGAGGACGGCCAGGCTGCCAACCTTCAGGTCTATAATGAGCCTTAGCTTCCAGCGCCCGGAGGCTCGGGCCTTTTCCTCTTTTTGCCGGCGCCACTCTCACTCTTGCCGAGGGGTTGGGGGGGGTGGGGAGTGTTTGACCTATTGAATGCTTATAGAGATGACGGCAAAGCTGTCAAACTTCAGGTCTATAATGAGCTCTGGCTTCCAGCACCCGGAGGCTCAGGCCTTTTCTTCTCCAGCCGGCGCCACTGAATTTTGCCGGATGGCCGGAGGGGGGATTGTGCTTGACCAGTTGAATGCTTATAGAAATGACGGCAAAGCTCTAAAACTTCGGGTCTATAATAAGCTTTGGCTTCCAGCACCCAGAGGCTTGGGCCATTTCTTCTCCAGCCGGCGCAACTCTCACTCTTGCAGGGGGGCCGGAAGGGGGGGAGTGCTTGACCACCTAAATGCTTATAAAGATGAAGGCCAGGCTGTTGACCTTCAGTTCTATAATGAGCCTTGGCTTCCAGCATCCGGAGGCTCGGCCCTTCTCTTCTCCAGTCGGCGCCACTTTCACTATTGCCGGGGGGCTGGAGGGGGGGGGGGTGTGCTTGACCAGTTGAATGCTTATAGGGACGACGGCAAAGGTGTCAACCTTCAGGTCTATAGTGAACCTTGGATTCCAGCACCCGGAGATTCATGGTGCCATACAGTCTATTGTTGTCCAAGCACGTCCGGGGTCCCACACAGAGAAGATATCGCCGGAGGTAGCGACCGGAGGTGACGCGCAGCGCACTGTCACACTCTCCAAAAGTTCGTCGTGTTATGATGTAGATATACATCTTTCTAAGCTGTAGCCGCTGTAGCTGTGTGCCCGTGCCGTTTTGCTTAACACAACGAAGTTACCGCGGCGTTTACAGAAAATAGCGACTAAAACAGATGAGTCTGTTCTTGGCTTCTTTCGTGGCTCGGTACGCTATTTCGCTCCGGTAGAGAGCCCGACTGATTGGTGTATCGTTGAAGAAAAATAAAAACGCAAGACAAACTTTGCTTGACACGTGAATTTCTAGCTCAACCATTTCGCGGATCTGCCGTAGTTTGAATTTGGCTAGTTTGAAATATTCCTCTTAAGATGAAGGCAACAAATATCTCATCCTTGCTTCAAGCTGTCGCCAATACTGCTGTTTCATTTGCACAGGCGGAGAATGCAGCAGCTTTCTTTTTGTAGCGGCAGCTACATTACGATAGCATTTCGAGCCTTCAGCGTGGCGGCGTGCCACCCTGTGGCTGCGCCGCAACGCAGTCACGTGGTTGGTCACGTGGTGCAGAGCAGCTGCCGGTGGCGTGGCGCCGTGGCTGATCACGTGGTTCGCACGTGGATGGTCACGTGACCAAGTTCCACTCAGCCAGCTCTAGCTATCGCGTCACTCCAGGTTTAACCAGAGCTAAACGAACACCAATTTTTTTCTTGCGTCTGTTAATGAAACTGATGCTCAGTACACAAATGGAATTGGCCAACTGGCTGGCGGTTTAGCAAAATTAGGCAAGAAATATTGTTCAAAAGCAATAGTTTTTGCAGGTGGACACCACTGACACGTACCCGAAAGCGTGTGGTTGAGGTGTCCACTGACCGACGGAGCTAATTATGCCCGTCTTCAACTTTTTCATCGTCTGCGCCAATTTCCCCAATATAATCTGGCGATCTATGCTCCAGTAACGCGTTTCTGTAGCAATGTTGTCAACGCCAACGCGTATTGATGTACTGCTGTGTTTCTCCCAACGTTCTCTACTCTAGCGCGTGAAGCGCACATCTGTTCACTAGTGCCACACAGCTCAAAGCGTGAATATTAGTTTGATAGTAGTATTATTCAATGAAGAACACGATGTGCAATGCACAGCACGAGAGTGTGTTGCAGTTTAACACCAGGCGTGATCTGTTGTGGCGATAGCCTAGTGTTCTCGTGCAGATGGCCACCGAAGCTGACGTGTTCCCGCCGTCGCGGGTTCGAATTACATTCGCGGCAGTATTTATTCATGACTTGCCCATGGTCATTCTTAAAGTTAAGTTTCACACAAACCGATGAGTCGGTTTGAACTCTTGAAGTAGCGCTTTCGCACGAAAAACAAAAATTGGCCATGTAAGGATGAAAAATTCAGATAAAATCAGGTATGTTCATAGGCGGTCCCGTCGTGTGGATTGTTACTGCATTCACCGAAGTCAGGCTTTCTTTCACACCTGAAATTAAGATCGACAAGAGCGTATTCTTCAAGTAACATTTTCATAAGAAAATGAGCATAGAAAGCTTAGAACTTACATCGGTCGTAGTACTCTTGGTACTAAGACGTTCAGTTATACATTTGCGAACACGACATTTGCACCGTAGAAAAACTAATACTTTATGTAAAGGTGACAAGCGCTTAGAATAAAAGGAATTGGTGCCAGATACCTTTAGCTATTTTATCGTAAAACAGTGAAGGAGCGAGTTTCAAACCAATGCAAGAAGAAAATATCGAAGGTCTTCTGTACTAGTGGACGAGGAAAGGTCACATCAGACAAACTTATCGCCAAATTAAAATACCCGGAATCTCGGTGAGCAGGGCGTTGATAAAAAGAACTCAGCTTCTTAAAATGTGAATGTAGACATCTGGTCTGTGGTTTGTATCATTCTGTGCACTGTTTATATTTTCTAGATATCGAAAGGGCTATTGTGAGAAAGCCTACTCAAGCCGAAAAAACTGTACCCACGAAATACTAAAGGGAGTACACCTGAAATGTTCTCTCAGCTTCTAGAAAAAACACTACTCTGGCCAAATGCCCCTAGTAAAACTATTTACTGACACCTACGTTATTATTGTATTGATAGTTTGTTTTCAGTGTTTACTGTTTCTTTCTTGCATGCATCAAAGTCCTTGATCGTATCACTTTGGAACTCAGAATTTTATGTATTTAGTTTGGAATGCATAAGCGGTAACTCTCGCTTGTATAAGTTCTTCGTATCCCTTCTTGGACTTCTTAGACACCATGGTTAGGTGAGGTAAAGCTCCTAGATAAGTCTAGCCATGCACCACGCCATAAACACAGGAATGATTAACTTCAAGTTTTCACATAAAAGACATCTGTTTCGATTTACTATCCCTATCGTACTGCTCAGTCTGTTCAACACAAAATTTACATGGTCGTCACACTGCTGGTGTTCGGAAAAATGTAGTCCAAGAACTTTAACGCACTGCACAAATTCAATCTTTGAACGTTTAAATATTTGGTCAGTAATCGTGGTAGCCTGTTTGCCTCTAGGTTGAAAAAGTATTGCTGTTGTTTTTGTAGCGTTAACGTTTAGGAGGTTATTTCTCGTCCAGATATCTAACGCTCGCAAGACATGGTTTGCTTTTACAATTGCGTCATTGGCATATGGAGAAGCAGTAAATATACTGGTGTCATCATCATAAAGAATAAATTTAGTTTCTGACAATATATTGATCGATATATTTACATGCAGAATGAAGAGCAAAGAGCCCAAAAATACTATCCTGTGGGACGCCGGATATGATTTGCGTCTTCCTAGATACCAAAGTGTTAACAGGAACAAACTGACACCTATGTGAAGAGGTCACTCTTAGTCGTCCGGAAGGAAGGAAACCACGAACAAAAGCCAAGGCAGGAAAGCTCTGAGAATTAAGACAGCAAAAGTGAACGATGGAGAGGTGGACAGGAAAAGGCGACTACCGATTGCGCCCGCTCGGGAAAGCCCGTGGGTGCGTCCACGATAACCATCTCTAAATGTGATCGCCTGTTTGCGCCGACGGATGTGAAGATCCAAGCACTCTGCGTCGGCTCAAGCACCAGGGTCGCCTTAACCGCGGACGCAGCCTCACGTCAAGCACGGTTAGAAATGTGTATATACATTTGCTCATATAGAACCTTTGTCAATAGCGATCAGCCCACCAGGTTTCTTTTATATGATGCGGTATGGGATCTTTTACATCAGCAGTGCTCTGCATCTTTTGATGTGGAACGGAATATAGATTATAGTTATCACGGATTATAGTTATAGGTAGCTTTGCTACGTCGCTTAGAAGTGAGCCCTTTGTGCGTATATTTTTTCAAAGGCTGTTCGTGCAGTCCCAACCAGCCAAACATCTGTCCGTAATAGCTGCTCCAGAGGGACAGAGTTGGTCGGATATTTCAATGATAGCAGATCCTTTAGAAGTGTCAAAACGTGAAGTGCGCCAATGCTCATCAAAGTTTTGAGAGCTCGCAAATGATATAAAAGTTTAATTGCTCTCCAAAGTAAGTATGCAGCCACAACCTCAAGGGTGTTCTTGCAGCTTCCCAGCGTGACCTGAAGAATACACTACTCAATTCCCCGTTGCATGTGTGGTCAACAAAAAAATAATTTTTTTTTGTGATTTCAGTTTCCCTGAAACTTCTTTGGCCATTTACCCTTAGGCAAGACGGTGTTGACGAAGTCTGATGGACATGTTGTTGCTGCACTTACAAAATTTAAGAGTTATATAAGAAGGAAGTAGTCAAACTGTCGCCACAGTTAAATGCATGAGCTATAAATCACCTTTCATATCATAGGTCACTGCAGCCGTCATGAAAGGTTCCTTCTGACATTTCGACGAGACTTTCTTAGCAATACCGAAATCTTTATACTCTGATAATGCGACTGTGCAATGAAAAAAAAAACGGCCTGCAGTCTAAACTGACCTTCAAATTTTCGTATAGAACAGCAAAATTCATGAGTGGATTTTGGTCAGGGGCATCCTAGAAATAAAAAGAAATTATAAGTGTTCTTAAAGGGTACAATCTTCAAGAACAACGACCCTAAAATAACAAATGTTATCGACTGAAGGAGAAGGCTTCTATAAATAAACAAGCAAATATATATATCACTAGGTACATGTTTGTGTTGGTGCACTGACTCTTACTGATAGGGTGTTACTTGAATATACATTACTTTCGATAACCTTAACCCTTTTTAGTTCATGGTAATGCCTTGCTATAAAGATTTCTATCACATTTGGCGCTTTTATTGATTCACTGCACAAAATACACGAACAAAACACTTCCTTCCATTGCAATGGGTTACATTATGAGAACATCACAAAAAGTGCATATTTGAGCATAATATTATGCAGAGTTAGCACCTGCATTTTGAAGTATATTGAACTCCCATGGAAGTAAATGCTTGAAATATCATGTTTCGGTATTTTAGCTGGGCAAAAGGAGGTACCTGCGCAGTTTTAAATAGATTCAAGCAAAAGAAATGAGAGAGCATGTTTACAATATTATGAACAGTGCGAAAGCTCGACGCATATACAGAACTGGTCTTCCTGTACTTAATATTCATAGATCCCTGTTAGTCCTCATACCATACCTGGCGCAGTGGTGCAGCGGTAAAGCATTGCATGACTGCCCCGAGATTGTAGGTGCTGCCACCTGTAGAATTTGTGCAATCCAGGTCTCTCTTCCCAAGCCACTTCCCTGGGATGGCAGGTGCTGCCACCGGCGGAATTTGTGCGATCCAAGGTGCTCTCAGACAGAGAAATCTTAGATGATTGTGCTCGGGTTGGAACCACCGGATTAGTGCTGTCGCACTGATAGCATTTTGCATGCTAGCAAATCGGCGGGCAGTATTGCTTTTGACCGACTTTACTCAGTATGGAACAGCTGTGACAGAAACCTGACTATGCGACATTATTAAAGATAGGGCTATAGAACCCCGTATCCGCCACGATATTGTGTCTTGCGGCACGACGTTACTTTAGTGCTAAGATACAAACTTTCAGCAGCCACTTGCCGAAATTTGACTACCACAGTAGTTTTGACTTTTGTAAACAGATTGTAGGGCCAGGAACACAAAGGACGTGCATATACAGGCCATCGGAAACCCTCCAAAGGCTTACTAGAGCTCCATGATCATATATCTCGCTGAAAGCCGAGCTGTAGTTAAAGTGGCAGGTTACTTAAATTTCTGTGATTGGTCCGATGTGACTACGCCTTATTTCCTTGAAATATCTTTAGGATGATATAATGCTTTCATGCGAACTTAGTGGACAACAGCACCCGTGACTCCGAAGATAGCGGTTCAGTTGTAAGGGCTGTTTTTGCAAACACAAGTTTATGTGAATACGATGTCGGTGACGTCATCAGCAGCAGCATATTTACGTCCACGAAACATAGGCTTTTCCATTCGAACTTTAAGCTAGCCATGCTGCGGATGTCATGTCCCACCAATCTTCCTATTAGCCTCCTCATACGTGACTCCTCTGCTACTTTTTGCCTGCTCTTGGAATACACTCTGTTACCCTAAGGCGCCATGGACTATCTCTTCTTTGAAATAAAAATGCGTTTTATACATGGGACGAAGAAAAACGCGACATTATTGAAGCTGCAAAAAACGAAAGCCAGGACGACGCTCCAGCCCGAGCAACTCGAAGTCGCCGACGCCCCTAACTGTTATCATTGTTAATGCGCGTAGCCCCGTAAACAAAGCTGAACAGCTAGAGGCAATCTTGATTGCTCTAAACCGTGATATTTTTTGCATCGCGGAAACGTGGTTGCAAGCACATATGAAGAGCCATGAAGTTGCTCCCCCTGGCTACACCATGGTTCGTAAAGATAGAATAACTAGAGGTGGGGGAGTGGCTGTGCTTCTGAGGCAAGGCATACGCTATTCTCTAATGCCAGACGTTCCAGGCGTAGTAGCAGTCTGGTGTAAGGTTCAGCTAAGTCAGAGCTCTGCCAGCGTTGGCGCTGTGTACAGACCCACAAACGCAGAGGCTTCCTATCTTGATTCGCTTCTTGAGTATATGCAGAGGACCATGCTGGGAAGCGCTGTAATAATGGCAGGTGACTTCTACCTTCCGGACGTAAATTGGAACTTGTTAAGCCCACCCGCGGCAATAAAGAATCTTCTGGTAAACTTTTATTCACTCTGTACCTAACACAGGTTGTTTCCAAGGCTACACGAGTGCAGGGTACTTCAAGCTCTATTCTGGATCTTTTTTCTTAAGCGATAATTTTATAGAATTTTTAGCGTGAACATCTTTGGTAGTTTATCTGATCAAAATATAGTAGTGTGCACACTATCCTACCCAGGACGGTTTCGCCAGAGTGGTTCTACAAAGCATTTTTATGCCTTTAACAAAGCTGATGATGCAGCTATCATTGCATACCTTGCATACGAATACCTCGATTTCCACAACCTATGCACAGAAGGCTCTGCAGACATCGATGAAATATGACTGTACTTGAAAAATCATGTAATGTACAGTATGAAGCAGTTTGTCCCACTAATAAAAAAGACCACAAGGAAGCACAATCCATGGATATCTCGCCGAGTAATTCACTTAAAGCGTAGAATTGAAAGGTTGAGAAAATCCAACAAATCAAGCCCGCGGTCTCGGACTACTGCCAAAAAGTTATACAATGAACAAAGAACTGAAGTAAAAGACAAAAGAAGCAGAACACCACTTCAGTAAAACAACTCTTAGCAACTTTATCAAAGAATAGCTCCACAAATTCTGGCGCTATATCAGTGACAAGGAAAACCCTTCAAACCCTTTGCCATTTTACGAAGAAAAAAAGCAGGTGGTTCCGTTTAACACATTTTCCAATACGTATTTACACCAGACAATGGTATTACGCATTCTTTTATGGAGGAACACAGGGAGCAATATGGTGTACTGGATGCCCCAGTCGTAACAGAAGGAGCGACCTCACTGTTGTTAAACCTAGATGGTAAAAAGTGCAGTGGTCCGGACGAAATTTGAAATGTCTTCTTGAAACGTTATGCCGAACCCATCAGTAAATACCTATGCCTTGTGTCCATTAAGTCCATATGCGAGCGCTGCCTCCCCGCAAAAAGGAAAGTTCAAAAATAATATAAATTCATAAATTAGGTGATAAGACTGGCCAGTCAAATTACAGGCCTATTTATCTTACGTGCAGTTGCTGTAAAGTTTCAGAACAGATTATCCTAAAATAAAAACAGAGTTCGTCGAATCAAACAAAATTCTTTATTCCCAACAACATGACTTCAGGCGTGGCCTGTCTTCTGCTACACAACTTGTCGAGACTCTACATGACTTCGCAAAAGCAATGAATGACCAAATGGAAACAGATGTAATCTCAAAGGCCTTCGACCGGGTCTGCCAAGCCAAACTGCTACAGAAGCTAAGACATATATCATGTGGTGGGTCATCAGTCCAATGGGTGGCCAATTATTTAACCGACCATCGACAGTTCGTGCGACTCGGCGACCGCACTTCAGATACTGTCGGGTCCTTTCCGGTGTACCACAGGGCTCTGTTGTAGCCCCAATTCTCTTCCTTCTCTTTATAAACGACATTACTGACCAGCTAGAAGAGAAACTGAGGTTGTTCGCAGATGATTGCGCACTATATAGAGAAATAAAAAGCCGAGAAGATCAAATAAGCTTAACCAATCATTTTGCCAAGATAGCAGAATGGTGTTGGAAGCGGCAAATGGCTCTTAACTTAGACAAAACCGTTTGAATGACTATAACGAAAAAGAAATTCAAGCTTAGCTTTCCTTACTGCTATAACGGCACTGGCCTTAAGACAGGCGCCGAGCATAAATACTTAGGCATCATTATTTCAGCCAATATAGGGTGGACAATTCATGTTGATCCCGTAGAAAACAAAGCGATGCATAAACTCATGTTTCTGAAACGAGCCCTGCGGTACTCTATGAAAGAAGCCAAGCTTTTGGCGTATTCTACTATAATTCGCTCAATACTAGAATACGCCAACGTCGCCTGTTTCCCGTACACGCAAGATAACATAACTACGATTGAGGCTGTCCAGCAGAAAAGTGTGCGCCATTATCTGCAGCAGATATAGGCGCAACGATTCTCCGGCGCTGATGCTCTGTGAGACTGGGATTGACACGCTAGCAAGTCGTGCGACGCCTCACCATTTGAAGTTTCTCTACATGGTTTTACATAACAAACGTAAAGTTGATCTGCAGCATACATTACCTTTAACACTTCCAGAGAAACGCGTCACAAAAATCAACTCATCATAGAAGAATATTTCTGCCCAAAACCCGGCAAATATATGCAAGGTCTGCCACACAGCTACAGCAACTTTACCTCACATGATCTGGGACTGTAGCAAAAACCCTGACGGTGCTAACTCTGGAACCCTCCAGCCGCGCTGGGCCGCTGCCTTGCGCAGCCCCAGCCTCGGTGACCAACTCTGTGCCATCCAGCAAGCCCGCGAGGCGACGGCGAGACAGCACCTCGACGTCCCCACGTGGGAGACCTAAGGCCCCGTCAGCGAAAGCTCTGCAGGAATTTTAAATAAATTTGTTACCAACCAAATAGTACCTTTATGTTCTTTTTTCCGCGAGCTGTGCTGCAGTGGAATTGTCTTGATGATTCATTGATTATACATCCAACTACAAAGAAATTTTTGGCGATATCTGGCAAAAGTGTATTGTCAGGAAAGAAACCGATTTTTATTTGACTTTTTCTAACATTTTTGGGGGGTTTTTATGTATTTGTATTTCAATGTATTTGTATATTCCATGTCTATATTTGTATTTCTCGCGATCGATTATAAAGGGAAAAGTTGATCATTACTTATGGGTTATCCTTGTATTGCATTTTCCAATGCCTGTTCTTATTGTCGCCATAAGCTTCACCGTCCTTTTTGCGTATTTGAAATTTGGAGTAGTGCTTATGCCTGGTCGACTGTTTACCTGCGGACGGAACCCACTCCTGTAAAAAGCTCTGTAACAGGGATTGGCAGTATTGATAAATAAATAAATAAATAAATAAATAAATAAATAAATAAATAAATAAATAAATAAATAAATAAATAAAATATGTCTTCTGCCCATGACCATGAGCTTTCCAGCTTTTTGCTTTCAAGTAATATGATATTACCTTCCATTTGCTCCCCGATGCACCGTTTTCTTTTCCTGCTTCTTGACATGACACCTATTATTTTCCTTTGCATACCTTGGCCGTTCTTAATTTACTCTCAAGCATTATACTTACCCTTTGCATTTCACCGGCGCAGGTGCATTTGTGCCGGATACAACCATTTACATTCCTGTTTACGGATGTTGGTAACTTGCTATTTAAGACCTGACGCACTAACTTCCATCATTATACCGCAATTTATTTCCATCTCTTGATCCGAAGCGGCAGTCACTGCCTGACCTAGATGAATGTATTTTCTTGCTATTTCCAATAACTTTTTTTTTTTGCCGAGCATAGACACTTATTCCTTTAACAAACTTGCTAAGATTTCTGTAGTTTTCTTCATAACAGTTTTTATACACCACGTTTGCCGTCTCTTTCAGCCCTGAATCATCCTCTGCACTCCTAGCCTGAGTTACCCAGCAGGGGGAGGTTATCAACAAATCAGAGATAACAAATTTGGTGATAAAAGTGACCGTGAACTTCTATAGCCAAATATTCGCAGTACACTTCTGTGAATGCCTCCTGTAAAGACTCTCTGAATTATAGCGGAAGCATTTTGTTTTCCCGCTTTACAGGCTTCTTGTTTGAGATATCACTTTTTATTTGATTGACTATGGTCCCTGCGCACTTCTTATAGATACTGCCTCACTAAATCACTCAGGAGATTAACTGAGAAACATGATCGACGAGTTAGGTACAGCAGTACTGGGGGTTTTAAAATTAGTTTACAGGAAACTACGGTAATGTTCAAGTGTTAATTGTTAAATCTTTGGGTTTAGGGTAGCGATGCGACACATTTGCGGTGAGGGAAAATTTAGTGGAGGGCCCCGGAATAATTGAGAACTGCAGTTCTTTCAAGTGCAAAGACATTGCACAGCACAGTGGCATCTTTGTATTTTCCTCCATCCAAATATGGCAGCGCCGCGATCGTACCCGCGACCTTGGGATCAGCAGCTCAAAGCCAAATCCATCAGCCACCACGGTGGTTGGTTTATAAATGCGTCCTACGAAGTTGAGTTCATGGCGAAATCAACCGATCATTCCCGACAGAGGTCACCGTTTGTCGCTGTCGTCTCTGGTGGTGCGTGTGGTGACCACTTCTTTTAAGGTTTCATTCGACCATCTCTCGTCCCTAGTAAGCTGTGACACACAGCCTTACGGTAAAGGTATATAATCTTAGTTAATGCTGTGGAATCTTCTGTTCCTAGTAGCTTCCAGAAATCATCCACGGCCAGAAATCCCGAAAGCGCTTTTTGACTCCGTACATCGCCCTGGCCTCACCTCCACGGCGCTCATAGCCCGGAAGACAGCTTTCTGAGCATCATGGAAGCGAATTGTTACGCGTGAGCCTGCGTTGAGATTGTTTGGCATATGGGCTGGTTCGAATGATCCGGTAAAGACAAGCATCCAGGAAATCTGGTGAATTCGCAGTAACTGTAAAACATGGCGCCGAATTACACTAAAGTCCTGCATAGGGCATTTCGACACAATCGTATGAAATATCTTCTTCTTATCACTTGCTCCTCATTCAAGCTACTGACTTTTCACCTTGAACTAGTCGATGCAGTACTGGTTACTTTGAGTACGGGGCGCATTGGCTATTCAGTCAACCTACTCAATTCTTCGCTTTCTTATAGCCGCTTGGTCATTCTAGAAAAGAGAAAACTTTACAATGTTCAGTCAGCATGTGTTGCCCCCTGAAACGTTAAGACCACACGTTAAATGAGGGCACGAATGAAGGTTCCACAAGAGGTGAGTTCTTGGTCACAACAATACGCATTGACACTGGGCCCGTAATGGGTCTCGCACACCTGCCGCAGGGCTCCTAACCGCTGGAGACGTGAAGAAGGTAGTCCCTATCAATCTCCAGAGGTATGGTGGGCTAGCAACCTAAACCAGCTACACAGCTCGGTGCTAGAACAAGCTTGTTGCCATGTATATTTTAACAATTAAGGAGTTATGTTCATCCCAAAACTTTCCTTCATGTGCCAGCGAGCTCAATATGGTGTTCGACTGTGGGTTCAAATATACCAGCTCTGAATATGAACTGAATCATTAAAGCAGCTTGCACTGGCGGCGCCACTCACTTCATTGTTCATTGTTTTCTGACTGATAGCGTTCAGCGAAATTCCTTAGAGCAGAGGGCTGCTTAAGTTTTGACGATCACAAAGCTGATATTAGGTTTCCACGTCAGCCTAGCTATGCGACGCGCCGAACACTAAAGAGAAACAAAAGACTGCATGATACCTGCTGTTCAAAAGAATCACCACGGCTTTCATTTCATGTGACGTACTTAGGGTATTGGCAACGCATGTGACGTTACCAAGAAAACATTTTCACTTTGTAGTGTGTTCTGACCTTTCCACTATTGTTTCGTTTTAGCGGGTTATAGATGTTTAAAATACTGACGTATGCCTCGGTGGAGCTCACACAGCAACTCACCCTGCCCGAATAAAACACAGGACGTCTTTCTGCGTATCTAAATGAAATTGCCACGTGACTTCATGCAGTGTCCTTCAGAATTAAAGCAATTTATGAGTTAAAAATTCACAGGCGATCACGCAATGTCATGCGAGAAATCTGCGTTAGCAGTGTTGGTTTTACATTTCGCTTTCACATTTATAGCCTTGCCTCGACATCTTTGAAACTGATTATCGATTGGCTTCTCCAGGGTGAATGTGGGTGGGTGGGTGGTTTGCAAGGGCTCCTCGTAGGTGGGAGATGCATTTTTTCCGGAGTCTGCACCTTCGGATGCTTCCGGAAGGTGGAGCACACACACGCACACACTGACCAGCACTTTCGCCATCAGCAGAATACAACTCTGTAAAGAGCGCTAAACCCCGTAAAATCTATTTAGTCATTGTCGTGTCCTCCCGGTGCGCCGTTGTAGTATGGCGTGATACCTGCACGCGTGGAGGAAGGAGGGATGGTATAAGGCGGAAGTTATGAACAAGAGCGATACCGGCAGCAACAGACTGTTAAGCGGAGTCGCATGCACAGCCCTGGAAGTGAAAGTCAGGTGGCGGTAATTTATTGCGCCTTATTAATTCTCCCGATTCGCAATTCGCAGTGGTGGCAAATTACAGAAAAATCTATTATTGACTTCCTCCATGACTCAAAACCGCCGTCAGGTGATGACTCTATCAAGGTTGTCGAAAGGCGGTCTGAGTTTTAAACGCGTGAAAAATGCGCAGATATGCGACAGTGTATCTTAAATGAAAATGAAAATTGATTTTGAGGAAAGGAAATGACGCAGAAACTGTCTCACATTTCTCAGTCGACCCCCGTACCACGCAATAAGGGAAGTAATAAAGGAAGGAGTGAAAGAAGAAAGGAAGACAGAGGTGCCGCAGTGGAGGGTTGCGGAATAATTTCGACTACCTGGGGAGGTTTAATGTACACCGACATCGCACAGTACACGGGCGCCATTGCATATCGCTTCCTTCGAAACGCGGACGCCACGGCCGGGTTCCAAACCCAGATACTCCGACTCAGTAGACGAGCTTCTTAACCACTGAGCCACCGTGGCGGGTTGTAGCTGCTGCATTTGCGGAGATATGTGTTAGAAACGCGTTTATTAGAAAATAAGAGACGCCGACCAGTGAAAAAAAAGTTCGTTCTTGATGTTTCGGGTTCCACACGGAAGCCTTGTTCAAGGCTTCCGTGTGGTCAAGGCTTGTGATAAAAGATTTTGCGTGGAAGCCTAAGCGTCAAAAACGAACCTTTTTTAGCTGGTCGGCATCTCCTATTTTTCAACTGTATGCTCCCGGCCTGACAGGATTTCGGCACACGCTGAACTTAAACGCATTTATTGTGCGTGTATGCTTTCTTTACTGACCAGCCAAGCTATATATTTCACGAAGCGACATTTCTATAATGGGTTAGCATTACAAGGTTCTGCGGAAGCGGAAATTGCGACCGCCTTCTCTAAGTAGCTAACAGCAGGCGGCAACCAGCCCACTGAACTATTGACGAACATAGCATAATACCTTGGATACAACCAACCTTAGCATGCCATCTCGGATATGGCGACCTTTCTTGAGTTTACCACGGACGTAACGAACTTTGAAGTGTTAACCGCGAGGATAACTGTCATGTTAACCTCGAATATGCCGAACCTAAGCATGCCACGTCGGACATAACGAACTTTCCTGTCTGGATATCGGATGTAGCGAACTTAGTGTGTTGACCTGAGATGTAACTAACCTAGGTGTACCACCTGGTATATCAAAAAAAGATTATTTAGTCAATCTCGGATATAACAATCATCTGGCTGCTAACGCATTCAAAAGATCCACTGAGGATTGCCTAGGAGGAATTTTCGGTGTCACTTTGCTTCAATAAAAAATTTTCTTCGCCTACAATGTGGCATCTTTAGCAACTCCGTTGATTTTTTTCTTGAGCGAATATACCGACTATGGCTTGCATATGATAGCCAGAGTGGTATACACAATATGGACAAAACCCCTAAACCGCGGGCCAATTTCTACGCAGCCACATGTAACTTGAGTCAGGCTCACTTGAAGAGCAGCCAGTCTGGCGGTGGAAAGCTGTAGAAAGGTTCACATGTAGCCGTATGCAACCCGCACACGATCACTCCTCAGTGCGCACGGATGCGCAGCATTTTTGTCTACCCACACAGAGAAACCACCTGCATCACTGATAGCAGACGCATAAGAGAGATCCCATCTCTTCAACGTTAAGGTGCGTCAAATATTAAATAGAGCACGGGGCATCTCATATGCATCGCGGCACGCTTAGCAACTGATACACGCATTGCTGCGAGAGCGCAGGATACGCAACCAATAGACACGTTACCAGACGGGTGGTCCTATCGCAGCGCCTGTCCAGAAACCGCGAGTGGGCAGAGAGCACGTGACAGGTGCATCTATATGTGTTTCAGTACCGCGTGTGCAGAACAGTTCGCGTTAAATTTACGAACCTGCCCCTACAATATCATTCAGGTAACTGAACTATTGGTTCTTCAGGCAACTGAACTCTTGGTTAGCAACATGTATTTTTCGATGAAATTTTCTGAGCATATCTGTGGAAATGACGCACTTGAGCTCGACTTTATTTAAAATAAATTCCTACAGGCGCTATGATACGAGGTCTTCAGAAAACGACTCAACGGTTTCTTTTTGCACTTCTTCAGAATTCATATGCATGTTCTTATTATGTTTTTTTCGTAGAAGTCGTGAGTGCTGAAGGATAGCTAGTGCTGCGTCAGAGGCTATCGATGTGCTAAATTATTCAGCCACCTTGTTTATGCACAAAATTTATTCCAAATAAGGATCAGTCAGCCAGACAAAGTTTTCAGAACTGCTGCTTTGTTCCAGTGGTAGGCATTGATGGCGTTAGCCGATTAATTACAGGTAAATTGAAAGCTGAATCAAGGCATATCTTTTTCTCGATCGCGGAAGCAACACTTGCCCTTTCCTGTATTCAATGAGCATGTTTTTTGGAATGAAATTTCAGTTCTTTGTGGCCTAGTGTCAGTTTGCTCAATCTCGAAAGAGGGCAGTAAGAATTAACATCCCCAACTCCCAGATATCACGCTGGAAATTCTTTAAAAATGTCTTCTCAATATCCCACTGTTAATATCAGGTGTGCTGGGGGGCACCTAGAACATATTGTTATTGTCTTCAAACTCACTACGCTGAACTGAACAGCTTCAAATCAAGTCTTAAGTTGTTCTTCTTGAGCACGTATCCCCCTTTGTGCAATAACTGACACCCCTCCTGAAGTTCTTCTCTGATGCTTTCAAGGGCACCCAAATAAAGTTTTTTTTCTCCCTCTCTCTCTCATGCATCCTGTCACAAGGCAAGATTTTTTCAACGCTTCAAGATATCCCCACATTGTGGCCATAAGTTTTTGTCCTCGACACAATACGCCACGAATACCATACAGTCTTGTATGTCTGCAATGTGAGATTAGTTGTTTTGTCGACCCCTAAAGTTCGGTCTGTTATTACGCGTTTTAACTTTATTTATGCTTAAAAAAAGTATTCACTAATTCAGAGGGGCTCTTTGTTCGGACTCTACCCTTCTCTCCATGCCGGATAAAGCTCCGCGGTCCCCAAAGCGTCAAAGACGTGGACGTACCAGGGGTTGCATTCATTGTCTTTCTGGAGGCGCTGGAGCCGCGAAGAGCAGCCGCGGCTGTGCATACATTATGCCTCCTCCGATGTGGACATGCCTTGTGGGATGCCGACTTAAGAAAAGCTGGGACATTTTTCGGACGTGGAGCAGCAGACCTCGCTGCTTCCGCCAGGAGCGTGGACGCCCATTCTGTGGACTCGTTAACCCTATATTCGACAGGCACCGTAGGCCGATGTGGTGCACGGCCCTTCGCAATACATCTGTGAATGTCGTTTTGGGAATGAGGGAGAATGCGTTTAGAATGAATGCGCTGCGATTGCTTGAGGACAGTCTTCGCACTTGTTTAAAGTACGTGTTTTCCTTGGCCTGCAATAAAGCCGCCTCTTTCTATTTTCCAGAAAGAGAACAACATGAAGAAAGCTGGGTGTTTCCAGGAACAGTGTGCACTGTATGACGCACCGACGCAGTCTTCTTATGAGTGATCGCATGAGGCACATTTCTCAGTGTAATCTTTGGGATTTCAAACACTACAACCAGGGGTTTGGAACGTAGAGAAGTACGCGAATTTTCCCGGAGCCCACTTTGGTTCAACATTGTCTCGGTGGTGAAAGAAAAACCATGTCCTTTTTTAATCTTTTCACAGTGTTGATTCAGTTAAGTTTGATGACGAGTACGTTGACTCTCCCTGGCATTTTTTATCTGCAAGATGTACATTGTCATTTATAGAAATTACTTCGGCGACTCTGCATAATAGTCTCGGAATTAAAGGAGATGGGGACGTCTCTGAACGACTCATGGTTTGGGAGTTTCGAGCGCTGAGCCTTATCACGAATTTTCAGGAGGAGGGCATCGCACCATTTTCGTTAAGTTGTCGCTTGGACGCAAAGCGTTCATCATGCATTTTGCATCAATAAGCTAGGATATTACTCCGGCCGGTTTCTTGAAAATTTGGCTGTGTGTAACACGAGAAGCGTGAAATCTTTCTTTCAATTCTAGAACAAACTGTCCACTTGCATCATACCGCTCCCTTTTGCGAAGACAATCATAGCACTTGAAAATCGAAACAATTAAATGCGTTTCTTCCTCGGCAGTAGAGCCAGCCACTCACTGTGGAGCCTAACGATGGTACGCGAGCAGGACCCGCTGCGGTGGTTCAGTGTTTAACGCGCTTGTGTACTGATTTAGAGCACTAGGGTTTAAACCCGACTGCGGTGGCAGTGTTTTAATTGTGGCGGAACGCAACGGCGCCCGTATGCTGTGCGATGTCAGGGCACGTTAAAGATGCCTATGTGGTCCAAAATATTCCGGAGCCCTCCACTACGGCGCCTCTTTCTTCCTTTCCTCTATCAGTCCCTCCTTTATGCCTTCCTTTAGGACGCGGTTCAGGTGTCCGCCGAGATGTGAGACAGGTACTGCGCCATTTCCTTTCCCCAAAAACCCATTTTTTACGCGCACAGCAACCTTTAAAAATCCTCTCCATGTCAGCTCTACACCACTGATATAACAAAATATGGCGTAACATAGGTTACTTACTTCACACAAGCATTCCTCCTTGTCGTTAGGAAGGGAAGCAAAAATAAAGGCGAGGACAGGAAATATGTCAGAAAAAAAGATCGGAAAATGAAAGATGAAGAGATGGACACAAAAAGGCAACTACCGGTTACCACCCTGCGTTTTTATGGAGTAAAAACGCGAAGGTGCCCTTTTATGGAGGAAAAACGCTAAGGTGCCCGTGTGCTGTGCGATGTCAGTGCACGTTAAAGATCCCCAGGTGGTCGAAATTATTCCGGAGCCCTCCAATACGGCACCTCATTCTTCCTTTCTTTCACTTCCTCCTTTATCCCTTCCCTTACGGCGCAGTTCAGGTGTCCAACGACATATGAGACAGATACTGCGCCATTTCCTTTCCCCCAAAACCAATTGTTATTATTATTATTATTACCACCCTGAGATAAGCTCGAGGTTGAGTCTACGAAAATCAGCTCTTACAGTCATCGGCTCCCAGCGCTGAAGGACGTAAAGACTGAAGCACTCTGCGTCGAATCAACCTCCAAGGTTCTCTTGACCGCGTACATAGCCTCACGTCACTCACGGCTAGAAACAAAGTGTCAACATGTGGCCATGTGCAGCCCTTCTCAGAAGTAAACAGCTCATAAGGTTTCCTTCTAGCTGATGCAGCATAGTCTCTTTTGCATCAGCAGTGGTCTAGATCCTTTGATGGTGACCGGATTGTAGCCATAAATACTTTTACGGGAAGGCTTAGAAGTAGGCCCCTTGATACGGATATTTTGGACAATGCTCTACGTGGTGTCGTAACGAGCCAAATATCTGCGGCTAAAACATGGTCCTGAGTGAATAAATAGTATTGATGGGGTATTTCAAAGGTAATAAAGGCATTAGAAATCTCAAAACGTGCGCTGTGCCGGTGCTCACAAAAGTTTTCGCAGCTCGAAAATAACAACAAAGATAACTTCTGCGCGTGAATAAGTTTGTAGCCACAACCTCAAGGGTGTTATTTCAGCTTTCCAGCGCGGCCTGCGCGATGCACCACTCTATTCCTGGCTGCGACTCTGTCAAACCAGGAAATAAAGTTTATTTTTGTGATTTTAGTGTTCCGAGAACTTTTGTGGACATCTGTACACTAAGCTCGTTAAGCACACGTACCCTTAGCAAGGCGAATGACTGTTGCTGTAAAGACGAAATCTGACGGTCGTTTCGTAGCTGGGTATAGAAAATTTGATAAATGATCTGTATCTCACATTTTATATCATAGGTCACTGCAATTGTCAAAAGAGAGCGACAGACTCGACATGAGCCAACCATATTCTGCTTTCTTGCGGTTATGATCTTTGCTTAGATCTAAGTTTGGCAGTGATTATGAAATATATGTTCACGTGAACGTCTCCTCTGACATTTAGACTGCATTGTTTTATAAATACCAGAGTCTTCAAATACGCTGACAATGTGACTTTCCCAAGTAAAGAACTTCTTACAATTTAAACCGACCTTCATCTTTGCTTATAACACATCGAAGTTCAGAGGTGTGTTTAGATAAGTAGTATTTTAAAAATATAAAAGTGATGAGTGCCCTTGAAAAAGTGAAGTCTTCGAAACAGTGACCCTAAAATAACAAGTGTTATCGGGTGAAGAAACAAGCTTCTATAAATGAAGAAAAAATAAAGTTATCACTAGGCACGTGTCTGTGTCGGTGCATTGACACTTCCTGCTCGAGTGTTAAATGTACATTATGTTTGATAACCCTAACCCTTTGTCGTGCTTGTTATAGCCTGGCTATGAGCATTACTATCACATGTGGCGCACTTGTACTGATTGACTGCACAAAGCATGAACAACACATTTGCTTTCGTTAGAATGGGGTGCACGCTGAGTTGACATAAATAACATATGTGAGCATGGTTATCACGTAAAATTAACACATGCCTTTTCAAATATATTGATCTCCAAGGAGAGTAATTAAATTTGAATGCCAAGATTTCGTATTACTGCATGGAAAATGAGTTTCCTGAGCTGCATTAAATATCTTCAAGCTAAAATAATCACATTTTGCCCAATGGGAAATCCAAGGGCAGTACTGCCTTTTACTGCGTATGGAACGGAACGACCGTGAAAAAATATGAGTACGCGAGGCTATTAAAGCTAAGGTTATAACACACCGTTTCCACCACGATCTTGACTCTCGAGGTACGACGTTAATTGAGTACTAAGATACAAACTTTCGGCGGTTATTTGCCGAAAACAGACTAACAAGGAAGCCGAAGTTCATAAAAAGATTGTTGGGCCAGAAGCTCGAATACCATATCCAGGCCACTGGAAGCTCTACAAATGTCTTACTGGGGCTGCATGACTATATAAGTGGTTGAACGTCGAGCTAAACTTAATGTGATAGCGTGCTTAAATTTCACTGATTGTTCCAATGTGACTAGACCTAACTTGTGGTTAACGCAAATATGCCGCGGATAAGCTGCGGTGCTGCCAGCGCGGAACATGGCCGACCGCAGTCGACCGTAGCCAGCCGGCTGCCGAGAGGGGGGGCGCACAAAGAATTTTCGGACGTGAGCTGTTGGCCATCTGCGCAACAATCCGGCACTTTCGTCATTACTTAGAAGGGCCGGAATTCTGTGTAATGACTGATCACAAGCCTCTCACCTACGCCTTACGCTCCCTCAAATCTGATGGCGGCACGCACACAGCCCGCGAGCTGCGGCAGATGTCCTACATTTCGGAATTCACCACGGACATTCGCCACATAAAGGGAGTAGACAACGCTGTCGCCGATGCTCTGTCGCGCAGTCTAGTAAATGCCATCACTCACACGGGAATAGACCTCGCAAAAGTGGCGGCAGCTCAACGCGACGATGACGAACAGCGCCGTTTGCAGGGAAAATGACGTCACTCATCCTGCAGCGGTTTCCTTTGCCCGGAGCAGAAGACATTTGTTGCGATACATCTACAAGTAGCCCTCGACCATTCGTGCCTGCTTGCCTCCGTCGTGAGGGATACGCTTCGTTACACGAGCTTTCACACCCAGGAATCCAGGCGATTCAGAAGCTGCTCACGGCACGTTTCGTATGCCCTGGCATCAACCGCGATTCCCGACAGTGGACTCGCCAGTCTCTTGCGTGTCAACGGTCCAAGGTTCAGCGTCACACGGTGACACCGTTGGAAAGTTTGCCAGGACCAGATGCTCGATTCGACGACATCCATATGGACATAGTCGGACCATTGACACCTTGCCAGGGCCAAACGTACTTGCTCACTTTGGTCGACCGTTTCACGCGGTGGGCAGAAGCTTTCACTCGCGCTTTAGTCAACCTTTGGCTATGTCGTTTTGGTGCGCCTTCCTCCATTACAACGGAGAGAGGAAGACAGTTTGAGTCGGCGTTGTTCGCCAGTCTGACGAAACTCATCGGCGCCTCGCGCATCAGGACTACGGCCTACCACCCGATGAGCAATAAAATGGTCGAGACGTTTCACCGGCAGCTGAAATCAGCACTCATGGCAAGTGAACATGACTCTTGGGTGGAAGCATTGCCTATCGTGGTCTTGGGCATACGCACAGCGTGCAAGGCAGATATCAGCTGCAGCGCTGCGGAACTTGTCTACGGCACGACGCTACGTCTGCCTGGTGATTTCTTTGCATCTGGCCAATAGCAAGCTCGCATTTCGCCAGCGACTACGCATCTCGCCTTCGTGACATCATAAACAGGCTCCGAGCTACACCTCCGCGACAGCCCACAGAGAGGACACACGTCCGCAACGAACTTGAGCCATGTAGTCACGTCTTTCTGCGGAACGACGCTG
Organism: Amblyomma americanum; assembly: GCF_052857255.1. NCBI lineage: Eukaryota > Metazoa > Arthropoda > Arachnida > Ixodida > Ixodidae > Amblyomma > Amblyomma americanum. The sequence goes on from NC_135498.1 coordinate 102,124,002, forward strand.
TACGACGACCACTACAAGCACCGTTCGATGGGCCATTCAAGGTTCTCCGTCGTGGGCGGAAGACATTCACTATCGAAATTCGGGGGCGGCGGGAAGTTTTCTCGTTGGACAGACTTAAACCTGCGTACATGGAAACGCAATCCATGACACCCACTTCCTACCCGCCGCGGTGGCTCAGTGGTTAGGGCGCTCGGCTACTGATCCGGAGTTCCCGGGTTCGAACCCGACCGCGGCGGCTGCGTTTTTATGGAGGCAAAACGCTAAGGCGCCCGTGTGCTGTGCGATGTCGGTGCACGTTAAAGATCCCCAGGTGGTCGAAATTATTTCGGAGCCCTCCACTACGGCACCTCTTCCTTTCTTCTTTCACTCCCTCCTTTATCCCTTCCCTTACGGCGCGGTTCAGGTGTCCAACGAGATTTGAGACAGATACTGCGCCATCTGCTTTCCTCAAAACCAATTATTATTATTATCACCCAATTCCAGCCCGTCGCCTGGAAACCACACAAAACTGCCGCGTCCCAGGGCAGCGGTGTCCACCAGGGCAGAAAATGCACCCACGCCTGATACTCGCGCCTACCACACGCGCAGTGGCAACGTCTAAATGCGCCCAACCGCCTCAACCTCTGATCGCACGAGTGTTTTGTCGTGTTGGTTCCGTTCGTGTTCTCACTAGGGGTGGGGAGTGGTGTGGTGTGGTAAACGCAAATATGCCGCGGATAAACCGCGATGCTGCCAGCGCGGAACATAGCCGACCGCAGTCGACCGTAGCCAGCCGGCTGGCGCACTAAGAATATAACCAGTTGGCACCGAGACTCCAAGCCCCACGCCTCTCGTCTCTGCTTTCCTGGCGCGTGCCAATAAACTTACTTGAAACATCTTTTGTATGATATAATGTTATCACGCGACCTTAGTGAACAACAGCACTCCTGATTCCGAAGATAGCGGTTCAGATGTCAGGGCGGTTTTTGCAAACAGAAATTTCTTCGAATACGTTGTCAGCGGCGTCATGATCAGCCACATATTTACATCCATGCCAGACAGAAGCTTCTCCCATTGACCTCTAACTGGCCAGGCAGCAGCGGGAATCATGTCCCACCAAACTTCCTATTCGCCTCCTCGTACGTGACTCCTCAGCTACGTTTTGCCTGTTCTTGGAATACGCTCTGTTACCATAAGGCGCCATGGACTGTCTCTTTTATAAAATGTGTTCTCCCAATCACCAGGCGCTTTTCCGTTTTTTTTTTGCTTTCAAATAAGAAGTTATTAACACCCGCTTGCTCCCCGATAGACTCTGTTCTCTTCCTGTTCCTTGACGTGACGCCTATTATTTTCCTTTGCGTACGGTGCTTGGCTGTTCTTATTTTACTCTCAAGCTTTATACATACCCTCCACGTTTCACCTGCGCAGGTGAATTTCTGCCGGATGCAACCATTTACATTCCTGTTCACGGATGTTGGTAAGTTGCTACTTAGGACCTGATGCGCTCACTTACATCCTTATGCTGCTATCTGTTTTGATCTCGTGATCCGAAGCTGTAGTCACTCTCTGACCTAAATGGATGTATTCGCTTACTCTTTCCAGTGTTTTTTGACACGCCTAGGCATTTATTCCTTTTAGAAACTGCGTTACATAACTAGAATTTTCTTCATATTAATTTTTTATACGTAACTTTTGCCGTCTCTTTCCGGCCTGGATCATCCTCTGCAACTCCTAGCCTGTGTTACCTAGCAGGACGAGGTCATTAACAAATTAAAGACTACGAAGTTGGGCATAAAAGTGACCAATAACGTTTACCTTCAGGTCTTCGCTGTCGAACTCTGTGAATACCTCCTCTGAACATGCTATGAATAATGGTTTAAAGATTTTGCTTCCCTTCCTCACAAGCTTCTCTAATGAGATATCATTACTTTTCCTGCGGATGAGTATGGTTGCTGCACAGTTCCTATAGATAAACTCTCGAAAAATTATGCATGTGAAAGAAAAATGTGGTGTTTAAATTCCCGATGCGATGCGACATACGGACAGTGAGGGGCACTGTAATGGGAGGTTGAGGATTTATGTAGAACACCTGGGTTTGTTTAGCGTGCTATAAAATTTTACAGGAAATGGCCATCGTTTATATCATCTCCATCGAAATATAGCCACCGCGCCAGGACCAAAACCGCGAATTTCGGATCATCACCCTAATGCAAAATTCAGTGCGCCAGAGTGACGGGTTCTTTACGCGTGCGCCCTATGACGTCGAGTTCACGGCGACCTCAATCAATGACTTTTGACAGTGGTCAGTGTTTGTTCGCTCTCGTCTGGCAGTGCGGGAGGAATCCACTGGAATATGTCGCTTCTACCATTTATACTTCTGCGTTCGGCGACGTATATCTTCTTAGTCCTTACTCTTCATTCTGCCGTTCTTAGTACCCTGTCACCATCAACCGCGGTCAGAAACCACGAAAGCGCTTTTTCGATTCGTTCATGCCATTGAGCCCGCCTCGTCGGCGCTTGTAGCCCGGCAGATGGGTTTCCGAGCCTCACGCAAGTGGATTGTTACGCCCGAGACTGCTTGGAGAAAGGTTGGCACATAGACTCGTTTGATTGATCCGGTTAAGACAAGCATCCAGGACGTTTGGTGAATTCGCAGTCACTGTCAAAAAAGACATTAAATTACGAGACTTTCCAACTTTTGGTCGGTGCCCTATTGGTTGCTTAGAAAACAGAGCTCGTAGATCGTGCGGGCCCGCAGGGTGGCAGAAACTTTGTGAGCAGTGGACTGAGCAGCAGCAGTGGCTCTTCAGTCGACTGCTAGAACCTGAGGATAGATAAGCGGGCGAGTTGGTGATACATAATGCAAAAAAACAGCGCGAACAAACGGGGACTAGACGAAGAATACACAGGAACAAGCGCTGACTCTCAACTAAAGTTTAATCACAGGAAGCACACTTATAAAAGGAAACAGAAAACGAAAAAAACACAAAATCAGAACGCATGTGTTACTATGTGATGTCCAGATATGCAACCTCACAGTCACGCAGGAGCAGGGATGGTTGGCTGACACATAATCTTGGTTTCTTTGTCATGTTATACGCCTCGATAATTTCCCTGGTCAACTGGTCGGGGTGTTTGTACAAAATGTCAGTAAAATGCAAGGACGGAAAACATGATTGACACTCTCGGCAATGATCAACTAGATTAGTGGAGCGATTAGATTCTAATGAATTCAGATGTTCTCCGAGTCGTGTGTTAATACAACGTCCCGTTTGCCCAATGTATATCTGACCACAGGATAGGGGGATTTTATAGACTACCCCTTTGGAGCACGGCACAAAACTTTTAGCGTGCTTAACACCACAGGACGCTACAGATTTCTTGGGGTAGCGGGACTTATTTTCTACTGCTGAAAAAATTTTACTGAGCTTATTCGGAGCCGAAAAAGTGTGCTTCCTGTGATTAAACTTTAGTTGAGAGTCAGCGCTTGTTCCTGTGTATTCTTCGTCTAGTCCCCGTTTGTTCGCACTGTTTTTTTGCATTATAGAACCTGAGGTTTGTTGAAGGTACGTAGTCATTTTAGTAAAAGACCGAAGGAATATTAAGCGTTTAGTCATTGTTTCTTGCTCACCGAAATTTTATGGCCCCACTTTAAATGAGGGCACGAATGAAGGTTCCAAGAGACATGAGTTCTTGGTTAAAATTACAGTTTCACATCGGGCCAAGTAACAGGGCGCTTGCTGCAAACCAAGGACTTCTAATCGCTAGAGTCATTATCTCGGAGGTGGGCTGCACTGGTGACGCAGAACGACCCACACAGCCGGGCGCGAGAAAAGCTTGTTGGCATGCACATTATAACAATAGGTCGTGCTTTTCCTGCACGTTACTTTATTTATTACGTACAAGCTCTCTCATTTGTTTCATGTGAGAGAAAGCTCAATCCGGTACTCAACTTTAGCTTCCAAAATAATACCACTGAATCTTCCCTTAAGCAACACAGCCGCTTGTTTTGGTTACTTCGCTAATTTCATTGTTCATCGTTTCCTCATCGATGACGTTCACTACATCCGTTATATGAGAGCGTTGTTTAAGCTTTGACGCTCAAAAAGCTGAAGCAAGAGTTGCACGTCAGTCTAGCGATGTGACGCGCCAAACACTAAAGAAAAACAGAAGACTGCATGACCTCCAACAGAATCGCAACGACTTTCATTTCGTGCGATGTACTTATTCTTTTTGTCAACGCGTGTGCCTTTACAAGAAAACGACATTTCCAAAGAGAACGACGGCCCCCTGTTCTGACCTTCTGGCTCTGTTCTTCTATCTTTGCTCGATGCAGCTGTTCCAAGTAGAGGTGTGTGTCTCGGCGGAGCACCGAGTCTCCGATTACTTTCCTGCCAGGTGTCCACTGCGCTGACATACCAATTAGGCCGGTCCAAATGAAGGCAGAATGTGCTTCTGCATATTCGCAAGACAATGGCGAGTGACCTGATGGGTGTCTATAAATATTACAGTGATATACATGTTAATAAATGCGCAGGGGACAATTAAATGTCACGTGACAATATCCGCGCAGACAGAATTGGTGGTGCAGGTGCGTACCGAAAATAAAACAAACTATTTCATTCTAATTGGAATCGCGTTTTGCCTATTGGACATGAAGAAACATTATTTGTCTATCAGAGAGCGCAGTGCGGTGCGTTACCAACCTACACATATAGCAGTTAATAATAATAATAATTGGTTTTTGGGGAAGGAAATGGCGCAGTATTTGTCTCATACATTGTTGGACACTTGAACCGCGCCGTGAGGGAAGAGATAAACGAGGGAGTGAAAGAAGAAAGGAAGAAAGAGGTGCCATAGTGGAGGGCTCCGGAATCCCAGTTTCAATTAGGTAACGTGTGGTAAAATATTAGGCAACCAATACCGTCCTCCGTTTACTTTCTTCCGAACCTGCACGGTTCGCGTTGGCATTAAGCACGTTCCTATTACGTATTTGAATTGTGACGGTAGAGGTGGACAGCGTGCCTCGTAGGTGGAAGAACCATTTTTACCCGCGGGTGCACAACAGGAATGGTGGCGCGTTCTCTCTTTCTCTCTCTCTCTCACACACACACACACACACACACACACACACACACACACACACACACACACACACACACACACACACACACACACACACACACACACACACACACACACACACACACACACACACACACACACACACACACACACACACACACACACACACACACACACACACACACACACACACACACACACACACACACACACACACACACACACACACACACACACACACACACACACACACACACACGCACGCACGCACGCACGCACGCACGCACTGCCCAGGGCTTTTTTCTAAAAAATAACTATTGATAACGCTACGCAATGCTAGAGAGCATGTACATTCACTGGCATGTCTTCCCGGTGCGTGATTGCAGCACTTTTGATGTCTGTACACTTCGAGGATGAGGGATAGTTGTAGGGGAATGAATGAATGAAAAACTTTATTGTATAAGGGTTATTTCTCGCAGCGTAGGTGGAGCCTTCAGTCCAGGGCCCCAGCGGCCTTTGCAGTCTTGCGAGCCCTGTCGATCAGCTTGAGCTGCTCATCAGGCTTCGAGCTGGACAGCGCAGCCTCCCACTGCTCCGGTGTAGGTGTGTTGTAGGGGAGAAGTTGTATACAAGAGCGATACAGGCAAACAACCTGTTAAGCGGAGCCATATGCACTGGACTGGATCGGAGAGTCAGGCGCCTGTGGTTTATTAAGCCTTATAAAGTTAGATAAAGTGATGGTAATTAAATGCTTTAATTTATTGCCTCCAAACCTCCCAAGCGCCGTCAGTTTGTGTACCTTGCAAGGTCGTCCAACCGTTGTCTGAGTTGTAAACTAGAGAAAATAAGCAAATATGCGGCAGTGTGTATGCTGCACTTGGCAAGACATGTGTTACTAAATCCTTCATTGTACACCTGCGCTTATACTGACAACATGCGTTACATTTTATTTCGGACTCACTCCACCTGCATAAGCGATATCGTTCGCCTCGGATGTGGCATTCTTTAGTACTTCCGTCGAATTGTTCCTTACGGATTAACGGGCATAGGTGGTGTATGATAACCAGAGTGTGATGCACAAAATGAACACACACCCTATAAACCCAGACCGATTTCTACATAGCCACGTGTAACATGAGCCAGGATCTCTTGACAATCATTCACTCTGGCGGTAGAAAACTGGAGACTGGTTCACATGTTCTTGTAAGCAACCCACACCCGATACCGTCTAAGTTCGCACCAAAGCACAGCAGATTTGTGCACTCATTCACAGAAGCCACCTTCCTCACCAACAGCACACACATCAGAGAGATCCTGCCTCTTCGGCGTTCAGGTGCCTCAAATATTAAACAGAGCTCAGAGCATGCCCTAGGCATTGTGGCATGCTTAGCAACGGATGCGCGCATTGCTGACAGAGTGTAGGAGACACATGCGTTAGACTCGCTCCATAATTTCTATACTTACCGTATCAGAAGCCATACTAAACCAACGCTGCTTTTAGCAGTAGGCGACAGGGGAGAGACAAAATAACTGCCAATCAAAGTGCGGACCAGTGCGCGTACGCGAGGAATTGATCCGATGTTCGGCCTGTGCCAGTCACTCTAATGCTTACACAAGCCTCCCCAAAGGGGACACTGCTGTGTAATTTGCACATTGCACGCCTGATACGTTTAACCTTTGGGCACTTGTGTGTATCGTCCACCTCCGTATTGCTCGCAACACATGACCGCTGACGAAAAATTCACCTGGACGCTGCGACTGATTCAATGACGCACATCTCTATATTCAGAATGCGACAGATGCAGACGAAAATTGTTCCACAAAATTTGGCGGTTAAATGTCCTTCTTTGGATAGCTAGCAAAGCCAGTGAAAGCACTGCTGTATTAAAATGCGCTCGTTAAAAATTTCAATGCGAGCAGGTTTTGTCCAAGCTGAAACCAGGACGACAAGCGACGCCTGGCGAACCGGGTGAGAACTGTTGCAGTCTCCGTAGGGGCCCTGGACAAGGGGTTCCCCCCAAATGCCAGACAAGGTTTCTTAATATATGTTTTCTTTTTGTTTTTTTATTAGGTGCAGCGCTACCCGCCCCCAAACCCAACAAAAAAGATAATTTTGACGAGAAGAATAAAAAAAAAGTTAAAGCCTTATGGTTACACAGTACTTCGGCATTATGATTTATTTTCCATTACATGGTATTATCTTCCAGCAATACTGGGAAGGCAAAAGCTTTAACGCTGAGGCATGGTATCCTATGCAAGAACCGGGCCTGACAACGTGGTTATCTCTGCTCTGGTTTCAAAACATGCAACGGCATAACCGCACAGCGACACGAGTGCTGTGACAAAATGTAGAACCCAAATACTTGCCGTCGGCTTCTCTGAGGTTGTTCTGCTCTTGCAAACAGAAATAAACATGAAATAATTTTTTTTCAGTGCCATTATTGAGTCATCGTACTTTCCCCGTTTCCCGTGTTCATATTGTCGTCTAGTCCGCATGCCCCATTCGGCAGCAAATAAATACAACTATACACATATGTACGGAGCTGCGGGCTCGGGAGCATGGCCACTTTACCCTGATCACCACCCTCCAGCGAAGACCGGCTTAGGCAACTGGATTCGAAACGAAGGCGCTAACCTGGCTTGTAATGCACAGTCCACTTACCCTCAGCCACAAAACCGAGCAATCGTTTAAAGGTTACTGCGGCTATTTGTGCCTGTTTAGATGCAAGCGAAGTCAGTGGCAGTCAGGCTTGGCGTCACAATTATATTAGTTATTTCGCGAACCACGTAGCGCTTTGAACTCGCCGTAGCCTGAGTGTAAACGGATGTAGTTTTTACTTAGATGCAGTACCAGTGGCAAATGGCGAATAGGCCGGCGTTATTTCTGCATCTGTGAATCCTGCATCTGTGAATCCTTAAGAAGTCATAGCTCTCCAGAATCACTAGCCACCTGCCCACCGCATCTCCCTTGCTAAAGTGTCGCCCACCATCAATCCACCTCCCAATCTCACGCCGATCAGTTTCACTCTCCAGAAGCTCCGTCCACTACATACCCACAGAAATATACCCTCTACAAGCGCCACCCCCTACATTCATTCTCCACAGAACCTACATCCACCCGAAGCGCACGCAGCAGCGGAACGAGATATCGACGAAAAAATTGAATTCAGAGACCGAGTGGGAAAGCCGGCTATCATCCAGAAGCGCTACCAACCAGTCACATCCATACCGGATTCAATAGCTTAGCTAGGGGACTGTACATCAACCTACCAACGCCCTCTGCCCACCTACGTCCTCCGGAAGCGCCAGCCACATCTGCCCATCTTTTGGTGGTTTTAATTTGCTTCGTGTCGGTGAGCTATGTGGCTGGTTCTTTATGGTACCCTGACACGTGTAACACCCTCGCAGTTTACACCAATCAGAGAATTTATGACACCGGACATTGGAGAGGATATGGTATGACGACAACTATAATGCTAGCGCGTGAACAACGACTCCATGAACACTGTTTCGAAACGGTAGGCGGTACATCTTATCCTCCAGGATCCCCGCGCAAAAAACTCCTAAGGCCTTCACAGTTTGCTTGCGAGAATGGCCGGCGGTAGCTATGCGTGTATGGCATTCCTCCATGTTAACTTCCGTGTCGAGTGAAATAAGCCTCTTTCCTATTAGAATCGAATAATATATCGATATACGAAAACCTCAATTGTCCTAGATGTCCACTGAAACGCTACTTTTACTCGACAGCCTTAAGCACCTGTTCAAGGGGCGTTGTACGGGTAGACGGGTGCTTGTCCTCTCCATTAGACTTGCTTTCTGGTGTCCCCCAAGGCTCTGTTTTAGCTCCGTTATTCTTCTTAATCCATATTAATGACATTTCTGAGATGTTATCGAGTTTCCTGTGGAATTGAAGATTTTCGCCGATGGCTGTTTAAATTAATCTAGAGTAACGCATCCTGACAATGCGTCACCGGGTCTTTAATTCCTTGCACCTTAGGTGCAAAAATGCGTCATGGAAATAATTTACAGAAAATCGACCTTTACAGATGTTACTAATAAGTGTGCGCAGCCATTTACTTATAAGATAGGAAATAACAAACTAAGGAATATAGATACCTTCAAGTATTTAGGGGTCACAATTAGAGATAATTTACACTAGCTGCCATAAACATATCGACAATGTGTGCTCGACAGCGTCTCAAAAACTGTACTTCCTGAAGAAAAAAATGAGAAATGCTACTACAGATGCTAAGTTAATTGCCTGCAAGAAATTCATACGTCCATTATTAGAGTAGGCTTCCGCTGTCTGGAGTCGCCATCAAACAGTTTTAAAACACAAATTAGAGAGAATTAAAACAATGGCTGCTGGCTTTACCTCTTCAAGGTACAGAAGGACGGACTCGATGACAGCAATCCTGCGTTCATGTGGCCTTGAATCACTTGAAACTCAACGGCAAAAAGCCAGACAAAAGAATCTATTTCAACTGCTTCAAAGACGATATAAAAAAGGGTAGATTTGCCCAGTAGGCCGGAAAACGCAGCGCAAAAATTAAAATCACTGCAAAGCGATCGAACCGTATGGAATACATGTTGATGTGTTTCTATAGTCTTTTTTTTTCCCTAACGTCATTGAAAGCAGGAATACTTTGCCTGGTAACGTTGCCGATTTAACAGACGTGCCAAAATTTGAATGTTCTCTTGGCAATTTGTGTCGCGGGCGTCTCACTTTATGCTATGAAGTGCCAAACTAGAATCCATTATGTTATCTTCCCTCCCTGTAACGACCCTCCCTGTAACGAGAGTTAACAGTATCACTAAATAACAGAAATAAAAAATAATGAAACCGCCGTTAGTTGTTCCCTTATCATGTCGATAACATCGCAAAGACTCGAAGAGGTCGTGACGCCACCCGTTGAGCTGTGGAAATAAAACAGGTGGATATTAAGTTAAATTATGATTATGTGGTCACAGCATGACTCGATTGTCATTATAGCATGTAAGGATACAAAATATATTTATCTTATCGCGGAGGAGCAGGAGTTTTTCGCACAAGCGGAGGAGGAGGTATTTTTCGCTCACGGCCGACGCCGGCGACACCGGCTTTTCGGTGACACGAGTTCCCTAACGCTGTCGCGTTAAAAGTCAAAGGTAAAAGCATTTTGCACTGTCACTATACATCACTTAGTCACAAGGCTTAGGATCAAGGAGCGGAATCCCCAGGGGCTGTATCCTCTAAACTGTCCATTTGGTTTGTTTTTAGGCAAGGAAATGGCGTAGCAACTTTCTCACATATCTCGGTGGGACACCCGAACCGCGTCGTAAGAGAAGCGATAAAGGAGGCTGCGAAAAAACGAAATGAAAAAAGAGGTATCCGTAGTGGAGGTCGCCGGTAATAATTTCGAACACGTAAGAATCTTTAACGTGCACGCATGGCTCAGAACAGGGGAGCGTCTCGCGTTTCGCTTCCTTCGAAACGCGGCCGCCGCGTTCGGGTTCGAACACGGGTGCTGCAGGCCCAGCAGACGAGCGCGTTAACCACTGAACTACTGCGGTGGGTTTGTCCATTTTTCATTGTTCATTTTGCATCCATTTGGTCACCTTTTATTGGTCACTCAGATATACCCTCGGCTCTCAAGCGTCCGTGCGAAGCGACCCGACCATTGGGGTCGCGTTACCAATGGCTGCGTATCGCACCAAACTGCAGCCAATCGTCGTCAACCACCATGTGGCCGGGTCGCTTCCCAGTAACGCGCTAGAAAGCCGCGGGTTTATCTGAGTGACCAGTGACAGAAAACCAAATGAGCGCGAAATAGACAATGGCAAATGGACAGCGTAAAGCATAAGGCCGCAGATCATCATTGCCCTGCTAAGTCTTTATCTATGGCATGCATGCCTGCTTACATGTAAATGAATCCTGCATGGCGCTATGCTTCTAGTTTCAGAATGACAGTTTTTGAGTGAGTCTCCTAGCCTCCAGAGGTGCTGAGCACCAGACTCATTCACGAAGAGTATCCAGAGGAACCAGCATGCACTGAAAAATTAACTCTTACCCTCTCCTAAACTTCATGGTGCTAAAACATTTAGGCTACTGATACAGTCAGTTGGAACTGATCCGGAGTTCCCGGGTTCGAACCGGACCGCGGCGGCTGCGTTTTTATGGAGGAAAAACGCTAAGGCGCCCGTGTGCTGTGCGATGTCAGTGCACGTTAAAGATCCCCAGGTGGTCGAAATTATTCCGGAGCCCTCCACTACGGCACCAGTTTCTTCCGTTCTTCTCTCAGTCCTTCCTTTATCCCTTCCCTTAAGGCGTGGTTCAGGTGTCCAACGATATATGAGACATATACTGCGCCATATCCTTCCCCCAAAAAACCAATTATTAATTATTATTTATTATTATTGGTGCTTAATTACAAAAAAACACTGCGAGCTAGGGGCGGAAAGTTATGCCAGGGCGCATGCGTCAAACTCGCAAGGAGAATTGCAATAAATTAAGTCAAACTAAACTACACATTTCGCCACTTAAAAAGTTCAAAGTAGGCCACCTTATCAGATATCTCTTCTGTATACAACGCTCACCTATTTTTTTAGGAATTGCCAACGTGTTTCAGCATTAAAGAAATCCGCCTTTTTCGAAAAAAATGAAAAACGAGACAATACAGCACTGTGCCGCCTCCTTTCAGAGTGGGCGTCCCTTCTTTCCAAAGCAGCCACATGATAATCGCTGCGATATTCAGTAAGGGAAATCAGCGGTGCTAATTTTCTAACTGACCATTTCCTTCTCTAGCGTCACACGCATATAGCACCACATCACCTTGCGGCGTTAACGAACACCGTTTTAGGCCTACCTCCGTAAGAAAACGCGAACTCTATTTGAAATGGTCACAAAAATGTTGTTTAGAACACCTCGCTCTGCTTCTACCTGACGTTCTCACTGCCACCTTGTGGCAACGTTATCAAAGCTCTGTAATTAATGTGTCGTCAACTTTTATGATTACTTTTTACATTTAACTACAGCGACAACGCCGTGGTTGCACGTAGATTTCTTGAATAGTCGATGTCGCTGGTGGCCAACTGAGGCACTCCATAAAAGTCTGTAGCAACTGCGTTTTACGAAGCAGCTTGCGAAGTGCCAGGAAAAAGTTGCCGCCTGTGCAGTTTCTCAGACTTTCGACGAAGTGCATAAACTATGTGTTTCTTTTAGGGGCCGTTGGAAACAACAGCAGTCGCTCACCACTATAGCCGTTAGCGAATATCACTGTTTTTTTATGGCTGCATTAAAGGATATCTGCTGAAACGAGAAGGCCGCCATCTTTCTGCTGGATCTTTCCTCTTGCCCTCAACAGTGTTTTATATATGCCCGAATTACCAATGCAGAAGACACGGTGGTTAAGCCTTCTTCAGGGGCAGCACTTTTGAGTTGTGTTGAAGCGACGATCAGGCCGTCGTCCCTGCGTAAGGATCTCGCGCCGCCTCCAGAATAAGGCGACCACCATTTTTCATATTTACTCCTGCAGCTCTGAAGTACGTATTACGCCAATCTACTGTGAACTTAAGAGAACTGAGACGCTTAGTTCGAACGCAACATTCTTGGACACTCAGCACGACCCCGCCGCCACCACACTAACAGTGTCAATGCCAGCACTAGGCTATGAACGTCAAGCATTCCCTGAACCGCTGGACTGCCATCCCATTGCTGTTCGGACAGCCAGTAAATCGGCAGCCGACGCCGTTCTCCTGTCATGCGTCGTTCGCCGGCGTTCGGCTTCCAGGAGTCTCCTTCGCCGCTCTGTAGCAGGCGTCTTCAAAAATACCTCCATGTGTCCCGCCCTTTATGGAGGCCTTCATTGAAGTTCTGCCGTGAAGCACATCGGCGAGCCGGAAAAGATTTGTGATGCGTGCCATAGTATCGTCCGGACGCCACAGGCGACCAGGATAGGTCCCCGCTGGAGACCTATTTACTGAAGAAGGCGAAGTTGCAAGAAATCCCGAATGTCATGGCATATCATCCGAGCACCGGGCTGACTTAAAACACACATTTTCTTCTTTTACTTCACAGAAATCCATTGCCATGTTGATTCGTAAAATACGGTATTTTTATTCAGCCTTTCAGAAGATATGAAAGTCGCAAAATTTGGCCACTATTGTCTAAACAAAAAAGAGATAACGAAAAAGAAACTAAAACGACACCCAACAAGGAAGCTTCATTCCAGTCTTGTAGCAGTAGCCACGTGTGCAGAAGCCCATGGGGCAGATGTAGCGTGTTTCGTTTTGCATAGTGAATGCTGTTTCTTTAGTAATGTTCTGTAAAGAAAATAAGAGAATTTGAAGGTTGATTCGTCATTTTGAGTAATAATCTATTAGCAGTGACTTCACTCTAGTAGCAGTACCATAAAATTTATCGCAAGGCATCACGAATCACTGGCCGCCGGGGTGGCTCAGTGCATACTGTGCCCGCTTGCTGACCGGAAAGACGCGGGTTCGAACCCGGCGTGGCAGTCACATTTCGACTGAGGTGAAATGCTAGACGCCCGTGTGCTGTGCGACGTCAGTGAATACTAAAAACCTCAGGTGGTCGAAATTATCGGGAGCCTGCCGCTACGCCGTCTCTCATAGCCTGAGTCGCTTTAAACCAACCAATCACCAGAAAAACGTACGCTCTGCAGAGCGCGTGACCTGCGATGCTGCCGACACGCAAAAGACCGAACGCTGGCATCAAGCACTCAGTCTCGCCCGAACCTTTCTCGTCGCGCACACTACGTTACTGAATCAGGATATACCTATACGTATCGCGCTTAACCTTTACGACAAACGGCGAAGGGGGCGCTTTCGCTATCACGCGACTAAGGCTCCTTTGTACTGAGTAAGCAGCGCATTTTTTTCATGTGGACACTCGCTCTCCTCGTGTTCGGCGAAAGTGATTTTTTTTATATTTCACTGGCTGTTTTCAAATGCCGGGTAAGGAATTACGATAGGAAATCGTTTCCAGAAAAAACTGGTCGGCTGTTCCTTAAGGTATGACGCCACCTTTACATGAAAAAAAAATTTATGGCCCATTAAAGCAGTTCGTTGTCTGCTTAAGAGGGACATTGCTTTAGCCGTACCAAATATTAAAACAATACAAAACTCATTTTCATTGCTGAAAAATGTGCTACATATATATATATATATATATATATATATATATATATATATATATATATATATATATATATATATATATATATATATATATATATATATATATATATATATATATATATATATATATATATATATATATATATATATATATATATATATATATATATATATATATATATATATGATTCCAGCAGTGATATCTTCAATCTAGTTTTCTGGAAGGCAAATTTCTTTTGTACATATATACATAAAGGCGTGAGCTATGAACTGAAGAAAAATAGTTATGATACCATCACTTGTCATTGTGCAATAGTAGAATGAGCAAAAGCAAAGGTGTTTGTTCAGGCATCTTTTCACAAAAAATGCAGAAGTCAGTAAACAAATTGCTTGATTTTACTTATTGTGGTTCATTGCACAGCTAGATACGTAATAAATAAGTGTACGAAGTTTCATTAAAAAAGTGTACAGGTATAACGATAGGATTTCTCGCTTAAGACTGAAAAGAATTAGAAAAAATGCGATCAGCATCAGGCGTCACAGCGTTAGCGGATGTTTTACCGGACGTATGCTCTAAGAATAAGAGAGTCCTATGGGCAGTCTGGGTTACGCTGTAAAAATAAAATAAGCGGCCGACAGCTTTTCCACATTAAACTAAAGTAAAACAGTCTTTAATAGGCTATCTATTTATCAACTTCGGCAAAAATGCAGAGCTTTGCAGAAGAATCTGGAATGATTTCTCAGATTTGTAGCAAAAGTGTTTAACTCAAATTTCGAATTATGGGGCGCTACAGCAACGCTGTTGCGCAGGATGATGAAACCGCACGCACATAGATTAGCAGCAATGAGGATGCACGTCACGTTGAAGACAGTTATACACTACGCACTATTTTCACACTACACTATGAAGTAATCTCAACACACACCGCATTTATAAATACCCTGAAAAAATGCTAATTTGGCACCAACTTTTTCTGTAAAATGAAAAAAATTGTGTTCATGGATAAACTATAAGTTAATGCTGCTGAGAAAATATGCATGCTGAAATAAATTCAAATTCATCCGCAAAACTAATGTACATGTCTTTTCGCTATCTGCGCGCACTAAACAATAGGAAAAAGCTTGTGTAGCGGGAAAGAATTGTAGACGCCAGTAAATGACAGTGCCCAAGCCAGGGCCATGCACATCAGTCACGGGCGCATATATACATTATCTATATGCTTACTTGAAATGCAAAACAACTTTGATGGACAAAAAGTTTTTTTTCTTCCCAATAGCGAAGCAGCGGCAGTGATAGCTGTACCGCACCTTCCCTCTCTACCTCGACACTGTTAACAACATCTAAACAACATACCTTAAGGACATGAATCCGGAATATGCGTACATTCTATAGAGCGCTGGTTCCTCGCCTCAAAGGGTCCATACGGACAGCCACGTCAGAATCGCATGCGCACGATCTTGAGCAATTATTCACAGCCAGCCTCCTATTGAAATTGCAATTTCATTTGTCGGATGTCATTTTTTGGAATGCAGATTAATCTGCCTGACAAGACCTCGGCTCCCAGTAAAGAAATCAGATATATAAATGCATTTTCAGGAAAACTGTTTGGCAGTTTTTACAAAGAAATACCTCCAGCAATAAAAAACAATAGCTAGCGAGTCTATTCGGATGGAAATATTCTGTTGAATGATGAATTAAATAACAATGCACCAGGATCCAAATATAACATACCAAAAAATAGACACAAAATATATATCAGATTCAAGCAGTTGGAAGAAACCAACCGTTCAAAAATCCTCAGATAAGGTGCAGACGACTATTGTTCTGTTGCCCGAGTAAAAGCACGCAGCATCCCAAGCGGCCACTAAGTGGAAGCCGGGATTTTCGGTTACACAAAATCACGACGATGACATCGTTTGTTCATAGTGAAAGTGCTCCATTGAGATCTCGCTGCGACAACTTACCACGCACTCTCTCCATTGATCATAGGGCATGGTATAATTTTCGCAGTAAACCGTGCATCCGATGAGCACCTGTTGAAATAAATGTCGAATGATGCAAGACACTCCCACATGATTCGCCCTTTGTCGGGCGAAATGACCACAAGTGAAATCCGAACCGCTACACCTGCTCGTAGAAGCACCAAGTCAAAGGCATTTTCCCTTAGCAACAGCTGTTAGTTATCCAACAGATGAACCAAGAGTTTTTAAAATGAAATTATAAGTGGACGCCGAACACACTACGGAAATCATTATTCGCAGGTACTTAAAAAGTAGGTGCTTAAACCTCAAGGCGTAGCTTTGAAGCGACTAAATGGACAAGTAATTTTACCTTCTCTAAGCGCCCATGTCTTGGCAACCATTTCCCTCCACCCTGTTTTACTTTCTTCACAGAGAAAAGTTCCAGCGACTCTATTGCGCAGTGCTAGAGAGTTATTGTATTCATATCGGAACAAAGACTTGGTTGTCATTCGTGCGCGCGTTATGCGCGCAGCCAAAGTCATAATTGCGGAAGACATTGGTTCCCGAAAGCCCATATCTGTGCTCTGCTTTGGTTATAACAATGTCCAGAGATGAGAATTTTTAGCGTTTCGCAAGTGAGATCTGTTCCTTCAACACGGCAAAGGTCAAAGATAGCTCTCTGAGCACTGGCTGCGAACTACATTAGACTGAAAAATTCGCAAACCTGATCTCCGTCCGTATTTGCGACGTACACTCGACAAGATTGGTCAGATGATTCTGAAAGAAAAAGAAAGAACAAGCACCCAAAAAATATAGTGAACTGTTGGTAACAGGGTGAAGTAGGAAGAAACAGTAATCTATCGATGCGAGAATGTGTTAACTTATATTTGCACTTTGCAGCGTCTACAGCATTGTGACCGTTCATTTCTGTCCGTCCGTACTGCTTACGCGATCACCCGATACTAGCAAATTTGACACTTTTCTCACTGCGCTGTCTGGCGTCCACGGTAAGGTGGAATTCATTATACTTACTTAACGATGTTGTCGTTATCTGTTTTCTGAAATGTCGGCTGAAGTACATTTCACGTCTTGATTACGACTTGGATGTCGCTCTTCCACATCTGTTCTCCAATCTGTTCTCTTTTTATCTGTTAATGCTACTCCTGCTAGTTTCCCCTTACATAACTGTCTCACCGTGCAGGGATTATCCGACCGGTATTCAGCGTTTTTTGTTGCTTTTATGTTTAAACCAATAGGTTATCGGTAACAGGATACTCCGGTCATCAAATACGTTCATTCCTCGGACATTAACCCATATATATATATATATATATATATATATATATATATATATATATATATAAATATATATATATATATAATGTGAAGCTGTGTGTACTTGTGCGCTTTTTTTGTGTACATAGAAACCACTGCTACTAAAGCGCCGACAACGAATAGCACGAAGAACAGAAGAAATCGCTACAGAATACCTCTCTTCTCTCTCTCGATATATATACATATATATATATATATATATATATATATATATATATATATATATATATATATATATATATATATATATATATATATATTAGCAGACAAGGTAAAGCAAATGAGGGGCTCGTTTGCCAAACCTTTGATGGGAGCAACAGTCACCGAATCTAAGGTGCAGAGGGGAATATTTAATTTTTTTTAATGTGTACTGCTGATCAGTGGGTTAATAACACTTACATTAATCTATCGCGTAAAGGAAGTTATAACGCAGCAGAAGAAAAAGCCATGCCGTCGGTGGGATCCGAAGCCACGACCCCCGAATATCGCGTCTGGTGCTCTACCAATTGAGCTACGGCGACGGCTGCCCAACCTGCTGTCATGGGTATTTACGTTTACTGGGTGTAAGCGAACCTTGAGAGTGTGTACCAGCGCCACCCGCGTCCACAGCGAATACCGCGAGTGTGACACGTGGGACGTCATCCAACGGCGAGGGCGGAAACTGTGCGAAAGCCCTCTTATGCTACTTATGGAATCAAGACTGCCAGAACCGAGACCTTCGTTAAGCTATTAGCAGATAAGGTTAAGGGAATGAGAGGTTTGTTTGACAAACTTATGAAGGGAGCCAACAGTCACTGAAACCAAAGTGCATATCTTTATATATATATATATATATATATATATATATATATATATATATATATATATATATATATATATATATATATATATATATACACTCGAAAATGGCTGGTCCTCCAGCCGAAACGTCGGGAATTAAATCCTGTTATGTGTATTCAATTTTTGGTGATTATATATATATATATATATATATATATATATATATATATATATATATATATATATATATATATATATATATATATATGCACGCAGGATCATTAGCGTTCTGTGTTTATTGCTTGGCGGGAAAAACGGTGTTCCTCACTGGGGAGCGTAGCCTGTTCGTGTGCAATTCAGTGATCTGAAAGTCATAACCATATCAGAAGGACAGAAGGGATACATGCCAAGGCGGTAAATTCAAAGTAACAAAATTTGGACAAGCCCAGGGCTTGGTCGCTTTTATATTAGAAAGTCTAAGTAAGAGTTACCGGGTTTTCGTATCGAAGCAGTTTACTTTCTTCACTTGGAAGGCAATATAGTTTGGTTTCATGAAGTCTGTAAAACGTACCCATCGGTCTGTGCAATATTGTGCTACCTAGCACAATATTGCAGGTGTCTGTACAACAAGGTTCCAATGAAAATCTATACTGCACAAACTGTTGCAAGTGTTCCTCCAAGCACTGCAGCGAATTATGACAACTTTCTCGCCGTTTTTTCACAGTAATCCTTTATACGGGAAGATTACGCAAAATTGCAACTTCTGCCGTATCTCTAGCGCAGAAAAATTCGGCAGAACAGCATGATAAAAATTAGATAAGTCATATTAAAACTGCGCTAACAGGACAACAAGAAGAGGCACGAACCGGAACGCACCTATTCTTGTTGTCCCGTCTTCTTCGCGCAGTTTTAATATGACTGATTTGGAGAACCAACTAGGCCAACTTCATGCCTTATTGAAAAAAATGAGCCGGTGTAAAAAAAGCACGCTGAAGAAACAGTACAGAGACAAAAAGCGCACTGAAAAAACAGCACGACGACAGAACAGCACACGGAAATCAACAGCGCGACGACAAAACACCGCAGTATGGTGCTGCTTTGTTTGAAGAGAACGCATGGCAGAATTAACGGTTATGCTCTCTTCACTTACATGGACTTAACGGTGTAGTTTTTTCTGCATTATTCAAAACAGAATCTGAGGAACTCGGTCATTAAATTGGTCCGGATATCCGTCAGCTTTAATTTTAACGATTGTGCTTCTACTCTTTAACCCACCTTGGAGGGTAAATTTTTGGGAGCTGACCTCCAGTGAGATGCAGGGCGAATGCTCACTTAATTATATTCGAGTACCAAGAGTCATTGTGGTTCGATGCTGAAGCATTAACCGTATAAAACTCGAGCCACTAGACAATACCTAAATGACAGGTTTCGTTGTCGTACTTTACGCAACCAGATAATGAAGATTTTGAAAAAATAAAGGTCTCAGGAAGAAAAGCATTATATGACAGTCTTCTTAAGTACTGTGCCTTACTATATGACCTAACCTAACCTAACAACATCTCTTCCGTATAGATTACGCTTTACCCTTTGCGATTATAAATGAAAATTCTCAACTCCCACAGCGCTTCCAGGTATTACTCTGCGCTGTTTTGTCGTCGCTCTGTTTTTCTTTGTGCTCTACTGACGTAATACTGCGTTTTCCATGTGCTGTTCTGTCATTGTGCCAGTTTTGTATGCGTGACGCGTGCTGTTATCTAAAGTGCTGTTTTTTTTGTATCCACCTCTTTCACACGTTAGTTACTCGGAGACTATTAAGTGAAGAAGAGCTTGAGCATGAAGGCCCGCTTTTGAGGAAGACCCCTGTTCGGACCTAGTACACCGCACATGTGCCGCAGAAGCAGTGCGGGAATGACGCTCTGAACTTTTGCGACAAGGACGGCAAAATCACGACCTATGTGCCAGTGTAGCAGAGCATAGTCTCCAACCATGGCAAGATAGAGGGATGCGTTAGGTTGAAATTATGGTCTTGCGTGAGCCCGACAACAACCGGAACCTAAGATGCGCGCAGCCGAAGATGCCAGGCGGGGAAAGCAAGGAGACTTTGGCGGGACCACCTCGTCCTTCCAGCGGCAACTTAATCTGAACGCCGTTGGCTCAGCCTGCTGGGCTTCTGATGGACTCTGGTTTCTCATTGAGACAAGCTACTTTCTATCCTGGCTTGAGGTGAGAACACACACTCAGGGCCAGTGGATTTTCGAGGCAGACAGCGCCAGAAAGGAGGGGGCGTTTGGATCGTGATATTTAGTAATGATCGTAGCTGCGCGGTGAAATATGATGCGCATTTCAATGGTGGCGGTGCGTTTCATGGCGGGCTTAGCAAGGTCACCCCATCTCGACGACGGCAAATTTACATGGACTGCTCGGGAGGCAAGATCGCGCTTGCGCACAGAAAAAAAGAAGAGCTTGATAAGGGTCGAACATAATCCGCTCATCGAGCTTTATCTGGATCATTGGCGAATTCAGAACACAAATCCCAAAATCAACATTGTGCTTTACCTCTGCCACTCGGCATGTATGACGAAAGTGCGGCTTGCGACTATGGCGTAGGGATAAGAGCGAACAACCTTAAAAAGAGGGCTACTGTTTAGTAGCCCTTAAGGGAGAAATCGAGCGCGTTGCAATCCGGCGGGGATTTTTTTAACATAGCCTTCAGATGGGGCGGAAATATGATCCCTGTTTGCCCTACCTATGTAGATAGGCTGGTGTCGATTATGTTCAAATCGACTGAAATGAAAAATTTGTAAACTGTGCAGTTTAACATACCAAAGTTATATATGGGCCATCAGGGACGTCGTATAGTAGAGGGCTACGGATTAATGTACATCACCTGGCATTTTCTAAGGCAAACTCACATGGCACAGCACAATGGCATTTATGAATTTCGCCGCCTGAATTCAAAAAATACATCCGCCGCGGCCGGGATCAAACCCGCGATTTTCGGATTCGCAGCCAACGCTAATGCCACTGTCACATCGCGGCGGATCGAGTGTATTTCTTCAAGCAAAGTGCTTGAATGATAGATTTAAAATGAATCCAGTCCATAATTTTGGTCACAATATCCTTACCGTCGTCTTCCAAGTCATAGTCGCTGGAGGCATTTGCGACAGGTGTGCCTTCGGTGTAATCCTCACTGAACACATTCGCGGGAGTTGTGCAGGACGTGGTAGTTTCTGTAAATGTAAAATAGAAAAAAAATTTCGTGGCTTGGATGTACTATGAACTTTTCAGATATAGCCTGAGACCACCTATGACAGTGAGTACCACACAGAAACAAACTTAAGTTTTTCGTTTGGCCTTGTAATTTAACTGAAATTTTAAGCTCATGTTCAAAAGCTAAATACAAAAAAGGAAAGAAAGAAGCCCAATGAATAAATCAAGCTATGTACACCATAGGTTCACTTATAAGGCGCTATAGTGATATAAGGCGTACTCTCTACTGTACTCGCAGTAATTCCTGGATCTTCAGCTAACAGAATCCACGGGAGCCCATCAATACACCTGCCTTCATGTTCACTCTATATCTGACATGAATACGAAACTGCAATAAGGTATTCATGGTAATCATGGTTGCTAACCGCGTTCACAATAAGAAATTCCGCTAAGACTTCAAGTGAGTGAAGTTAACACGGGCCACTTGAAAAAAATTAAGACTTTACCCATCGAAAGGGCTTTCTTTATATGAATAAAAGACAGGTATTAAAAAGTATCGTTTTATTTATAAAGAGTTATCGGCTTTTTCTTCCAGAGTTGTTTAACTCATACTTAAGGGGTACGTGGTACTGATGATGCTTTTCAGACATTTGCCTTACGTCACGCGTGTCGATCACTTCAGCGCGTTTAGCCGGTCACAGGTATTACGCTGAGAGTTTCTGCCAGAGCATTCTAGCATAGCGGTCCCGTCTACCGCTACCGTACACCGCTAACATTGCATGCGCAAGTGGTCCAGAAAGGCCAGGGGCGGGCGCACTTCCCCTCCTACATGCTGTCTATGCATGCGCGCTGCTGGTGGCTGTCAGTGCCATTGTACGGTAGCAGTAAACGATAGCATTATCTCAAACTTCCAATTATGTCGTGCCCGAAAATCTGCTTGGAAATCTTGCATTGTCATTCGACTCTTAAATAAAATGCTCATCTTCTCACTTGCACAGGAGAGTAAGGGATTCAGGTTCAACTCTCTAATGTTTTATAGCATCCCTTCAAAAACACATAATGTTACCTCGAAGCGACTACAAAAGGATGCTGTTTTAAATGGTGGTCATAACTTCATGCGCTCTGGTTACCATGTACCATGCCCAATTGTGTGCGCTGCTTACATTTGGTATAGAGTGCTAGAAGCTTCCAGTTGCGAGTGTTAGGAATAAATAAAAAGAACTATTGCTGAAACTTACCTTCTAGGTTACTGTCACTCTGGGTAAATACTCTAGCGGACACTGCAAAAGAAATTCCATGCTTAACAAAGAAATATCTTCCCCGTCCTCCAATTTCCATGGAACAAAAGTCACACCTCCAGGGCACTTACCATTAGACATACTTCTGGCGAAAAATATGTCTGCCAAATATTCTAATGTTTGCGCGCAATGATATAGAGGGCTTGAACGCAAACCAGGTATGAAAAAATCTCTGGCTAAGCCTTTACAAACCCATTCAGCTATCGTATTGCTATATATAATTTAGGCCTACGGACCAAGAGGTTGGCAGGAACGGGCGATGCAGAGCGCTCCGCTCTCTACCGCGTAAATCAATGAAACGAGCACTAGGTTCCACCAATGCTTTGAACAACAGGCTTCAATATCGAACAAGTTCGTGAGTACCCAGGTTGCAACATGAACGCAAACAACGCCACCGCAAGCTAGAATACACAGAAACTGCACTATCAGTTTTTCTTGCTTGTAGTTCTGCTGTCTGCTCTTACCTTGCGATATAGATATAGCTTTGTTCGACAGGCGCTAATGAATAACAACTGCATAAACAGAATGCCATAAAGCAGAAGAAAAAA
This sequence comes from Amblyomma americanum, assembly GCF_052857255.1. Lineage (NCBI taxonomy): Eukaryota > Metazoa > Arthropoda > Arachnida > Ixodida > Ixodidae > Amblyomma > Amblyomma americanum. The sequence goes on from NC_135498.1 coordinate 102,147,337, forward strand.
GATGCAGAGGAAGCTTAAGACTGCTTCAGTGCTCGGAATAAAAAAAAACATTGTCTCATCGTGAGCCCACTTACGATGATCGATAAAGATTGCTTCCTTTCTAATCACACTCCCACTGGTTAGCATGCAGTAGCGAGGAAACGCATACACAATGTTCAGGTGTATTCGCCAACATATAACGATGCCATGTTTAAACAAAGATGTTTTGGCCTACGGGTTGCATGCTCGCATCGAAATCTGCGGGTTCTGGGTTCAACAACCCCTACCTTCGGACTTCTTTGCTGTAAGCGTCACTATTTTATTTTCTACTCCTGACGTCACAAGAGTATGGTGACGTCACTGAGGTCTTTCGTGCCATGGATGGTGACGGAAGCTGGCATCTTTGCTGATGGGACATATAGTGCTTTCGCATTAATAAACCACAAGTCGTCGCCTTTCGCGCAATGTTCTACTGAAAGTTAGCTCAAGTTCTCGTTTTGTTTTTGTGTTTGGGTTCACGCCGCACTACTGCTCGCAACTCCTGAATAATGCAACAATTAACAGCCCATCTACATTTATTTCTCCACTTTAAATTTTGAGAGACAGAGAGTACCAATAATATTTCAGACGAGGCGGCGTACAGGCAAAGAACATTAAATTTGTAGAACTGAGAGGTTGGCACAACCTGACATGCAAATAGAAAAAGCTTCGCTTTTTTATTATAAAACACGCGTACGGATGAATGAACAGGCAAATAAGGGTAAATGTAGGGAGAGGCAATGGGCACTCATAGCTAGCTTACGTAAAGTGCGGGTGAGTGTTGTGCGGAATCATGATCCTCATCATCACCAGCCTAAACAAATGCGTTCACTGCTGGAGAAAGACACTCCTATTCTTCTCCGCTTTATGCAAGTCCTTCACCAGCCAAGAATACGCTACTCCAGCCAGTTTCTTTACCTCATCCCTCTACCTAAGTACCTGCTGCACCCGGCTAGATTTTCATCTCCTTCGTACCGACTACGTTGCCTGCCACTACCCTAGCGACCACAGGTTATGATTTCTACCAATTACATCAGCTTCCCAAGTCACTCGATAATCTTGTTTTTAGTTAAAATATCTTCAACCTGCATTCTGCCCGCTGGTGTGGCTGTATGGTGCTTTTCTGCGGTCACGTAAGACGGGAGTTCCATCCTGTCTGCGGCGGTTGCATTTTGACGGAGGCGAAATGCTAGAGGCCGACTATACTGTGCATTGTAAGTGGACGTTGAAGAATCCCAGGCGCTCGAAATTATCCGGAGCCCTCCGCTGTGACGTCCCTTATCGCCCGAGTCGCTTCGAGACTTTAAATCCCCCATAACTAAACCTCTGTTCAAAACATGGTCTTACATTTTTTATGCCTGTTAACCTTACCGTTCCTATTGCTTCGTTTACATAGCTGTCTGTGCCGCATACAAACCTGTAATGCTCACTCGTTCACAACGTCTTAGAAAAGTATTAATCTTCCAAATGTTTATTTCAAATGATAGCATAATTGCGCAAACGTATAAAAAGGAAGACTTATTCGGGAAAGATGACTGCAGCTTGATGCTAAGGCTTTCATTTGGGCTAGTTGGTTGTAGCAGTGAAACTTATTGACTAACGCAAACACAGACAGGGACCAAAGTAAGAGTAAGAGAAAACACACGGTAGTGTCCTGTCAGGACACTAGCGTGAGACAGGACACTAGCGTGTGTCCTGTCTCTTACCCTTACTTTGGTCCCTGGCTGTGTTTGCTCTAGTCATTATGTTTCACTGCAGCGCGATAACCGGATACTTTTCATGGTTTTTGAATGCCAAAGGACGCTAAAACTTGGTGGAAATAAGCAGCCGCTTACAATAAGTTCATATGTATGTACTCCTTTGAGGAATAACATTTTCTAATTACTACACACGTGGGGAAAGTGCTTACTAAGCAGTCATATGCTGTTGTGGCGACATGAACTGTCTCAATGTGTTCGTGCTTTGTGAAAAAAAGTTTCTCCTCTCGTGGTACAAGGCGCATGCACGAGACTGTTTGCGCCCGAACAGAATTCTTAAATCGGGTTAAACCCGATTTCTACAAAAAATTGCACCATCTGCAGGAGAAGAAAAATAGTTTTCCAGTTAATGAATTTACGGCATAGTGCGAAAAATATGACTAATCTTGTGCGTAATTCCAGAGAAGTGTTTTAAGTTAACTCAAGCTTTGAAACTCCTGCTAACCCTTTTTTTTAACACTGACTTACCATGGTAACAAAAAATAGTATGTTTTGGAAGCGAGACCTCTTATTGGCACCACAGAATCAAGCCTTACAACGCCCTTTTGCTCAAACGCTCTGGTGCGTTTAGTATGGTCGCTGTAATAATGAATGTTTTCGGAGCCTTCAAATACAGTCAACTTTTCCGTGCACGCGCAAGTTCTGCACATGAGAGGGAAATGTACGAGACGAAATAATTACAGTAAATGTAAAAGCAGCAAAATATCTGGTCTGGTTACATTTCTTAGAGCAAACTACCCTTCTATATACTCTTTACGTGATTACTAAGCAAAAAAAGCACAGCCCCTTACGTCCCGTACAAAAAGAGCGCTTCACGTAAATGCCTTCTGCTGCTTATTCCTCAATAACAGGATTTTACCCAAATTTTAGTTCAGCAAAGGCCGTCTGATGCTTACCCGCCGGATACAGGAAACAAAAAAACCCCCTAAAACGAGGAGGAGTCGTAAGGCCGTATCAGAGAGAGAGAGAGAGAAAGACGAGCGAAAAGGCGGGGAGGTTAACCAGGCAGAGCCCGGTATGCTACCCTACACATGGGAAGAGGAACGGAGGGAGTGATAGAAAGGGGCGAGAGGAAAGGGAAATGGTCACTTTTCCACATCTCAGTTGGCCATTACTTGCAGGGTACAAAGAGGCACAGGGCACACACTTATATTTTACAACCTTGCACTCAGTGCCGAGTCCTTTAAGAACTTGAAATGTGCCTTCAAAGCTGTCCTGTGCAATGAAGGCTTCCTCCAAGGACCCAATATCTTGGCTTCAGTAAGGGGCAGAGGATCTAAACGGCGGAGTGGGGCAGCAAGGAGTGTACGCTCACGCTGAAACCGAGGGCAGTTACAAAGGAGGTGTTCTATAGTTTCTTCACACCCACGGATCTCACGCGCAGGAGCGTCTGCCATTGCGACTAAGTGGGAGTAGGCATTTGTGAACGCAACTCCCAGCCACAGGCGGCACGACAGCGTAGCATCGCAGCGGGAGAGGCCGAACGGAAGAATGAGTTGAAGCAAGGGGCCTAGCCGGTGCAGACAGCATGTGGAGTTGCCAGGGGAAGACTAGGACGCTAAAATCTCATTTCGGCCAAGTATTCGCAGATGTCTTGCTGCGTCAGGTCTTATCAACGGTATCTGGACAATGTTGGTACAGTCGTGAGCCGCTCGGGCTGCAGCGTCAGCAGCGTCGCTTTCGACAATGCCACAGTGTCCCGGTATGCGCTGGAAGACGATGTCATTACCCTTTCCCTGCGCCTGATGCTGAAGATGCCTTAATTCAGCTACGAGTTGACCGTGATCGCCATAGCGCAAAGCAGAATTAAGACATTGTAGGGCTGATTTTGAGTCGAAGAACACAGCCCATTTGTGGGGTGTTTGTGCACCGATGTACTGCACAGCCGTAGGAATAGCGGCCAATTCTGACCCGGTGGAGGTTGTCCGATGCGATGTTTGTTGGACAATACTGGTCTGTCTCGCAGGAATGACCACGGCGTAGGTTGAACTTGCACCGGAGACCGAACCATTTGCATGCACATGAGTGCAGTCACTATATGCGGCGTGGAGTAGGTAGAATGTCAACTGTTTAATGGCCGGTGTCGATAAGTTCGATTTTTTCGTTATGCTCGGAATTGTAAGGCGCACGCAGGGCACCCGAAGACACCACAGGGCAGAGGAAGGCCGTGCTACTGGGGTGAACTGTGATGAGATGGACGACTGGTTGGCTGCTATTACCTTTATAAACGCTGTGTGGTCTTTGGTCCGCCACTGACACAAGGTGGTGCTGTGAAATCCTTGTTAGATGCCGTATGTGAATCAGCAGGGTGTCAAGGGTTATATACGCCGAGAGTGTGTAGTCCTGGGTGATTGCAATGGCAGCAACTGTTGATGCGCTGCGAGGTAGACCCAGGCATGTGCGAAGCGCTTGACCTTGTATAGTTTAAAGGGCGCGCAATTTCGTCTTGCATGTGCTGGAAAGCACTGGTGCACTACACCACGAAAATCCCAAAACGAGTGCCCTGTACAGTTGCAGCATTGATATAATCGACTAGCCCCATGATTTTCAGCCTAGAAATCTGAGCAGGTGTGTGTTAGAGATTAAGTTTTTCTTTACAAAGCTGCAATGCGGGCTTCGTGATAAACTCCGGTCTATTACAATTCCTAAGAAACGATGGGAAGGACGATAGGCAATGACATGGCCGTCAATATTTAGCGGATAACGAATCATAGTTTTGAGCGTAAATGCGCCTATAGCGCACTTCTCGCCTGACACGCTCAGACATTGCTCTAGGAGATAGGAGGAAGTTATCTTTGCTGCCCTCTGATGTATTGCTCGCATCTGGAGACGCGTCACAGAGAAGTCCCAGATGCAGATGTCATCGGCATACATAGAGATATGGACGGTATTACGTAGCTACTCCTGGAGTTTTATAAGTGTTAGACTAAACAAAGTAGAACTGAGCACTCCGCCCTGGGGCACGCCCCGGTAGGTGTAACGGATGGGTGTGGAGCCATCTTCGCACCTAACAAAAAATGTCCTTTAGGTCAGACAGCTTGGATCCACCTATACATCCGCCAAACGATTCCAACAGCCTCTAGTTCATCAAGGATGGCGTCATGTCCCACGCTATCGTATGCACCTTTGACATTAAGATAAAGAGCCACGCACATGCGCTTCTGGCGTTTCTGTTGCTGTACTGTGGACTCAGGATCAATGACGTTGTCCATAGAGGAGCGACCGCGTCGGAAATCCGCCTTGGCAATAAGATACAGATTACTGTGCTCAAGACACCACTCAAGATGAGCCAGAAACATTATTTCCATTATTTTCCCAACCAACTGGTCAAAGCTATTGGCCTGTATGAAGACAGGCCGAGTGGAGATTTCCCTGGTTTTATTAATGTTATCATGCGACTGGATTTCCACTGGGGAGGAACAACTACGTCTTGCCACGAGTGGCTGTAAAGGCTGAGTAGCTCTCTACGCGCGTCGTGGCCAAGGTGGCACAGTGCAGCATATAAAATGCCGTCTGGACCTGGTGCAGACGAATGCTTACTTTCTGCAAGGGCAGCATCAAGTTCCTCACTAATAAAGACGACATCCATCGCTGAATCCTGTGATGCAGGAGAAACACGCTGGGAACCCGAGGTAGTCGCTGCACCTGCGATTGTCCTACAGACTTCAGTTGCAACTTCAATATGATGACGGTTTTGATGTAGAGCCAACGCATAGAAAGACTGTCTTTGCTGTGGAAGCGTTCGAAGCCCCCGCACTGTACGCCAAATGAGGCACATGGGCTTTCGAGGATCCAGAGATTGACAGAAGGACATCCAGCGCTGTTCCGTCAGCGTGTCCATTCGTCGCTTGATTTTCCACTGCAAACAACGCGCCTCTCTGAGGTCCCTTACGGATTTGGTTCGTCTGTAACGTCTTTCTCTACGCCGACGAATAGCACGTGGCTGGTATAATTCTGTATCAAGTTCAGTGCGCATTCTATTTGGCGTGAGGAAGCCTCCAGAAACCTTCATTGCTGATGCTATAAAGTCCTCCAAACTGCAGGTTAGGGCTTCTTTGCACGCCTCTTCCATTCGAGTTTTAAATGCCGTCCAAGCGATGTGCGCGTGCTTAGCTGGGCCGAACGCCCCAATAACTGGAATATTGAGGTAGGTGGGTATGTGGTCACTCCCGTGGGTCTCCACATCACAAAACCAGGGGACATGCAGGCGCAGAGACCGCGAAACTAGCATCAGGTCTAGGCAATTGCTGTATGACCTGCCTCGCAGGTATGTCGGGCTGCCGTTATTCATTACATAAAGTTCATTTTCTGAAGCAAATAAGGCCAGATTCCTCCCTCTGGCGTTGACTCTAGGACTTCACAGTTGGTGGTGGGCGTTAAAATCTCCGCTAATAATCCAAGGAGCCCAGGTTGCCTCCATAATTGTTTACAACCTGTAGCAGTCCAAGTGAGAGGAGGGGGAGACATACGCTCTAATCAGTGTGAACTCTATGGATCATTTTTTTTACTATGAAACACACGTACCGATTGTCCTTGTGCGGTTGAACTGGGCAGCAAACATACGTTGTGTCCGTGTGGATGCAGACCAGAACTCTGCTACCCTCCCCACGTGTCGGAGGAAAGAAGGGCTCGAATGGGAAGCCTAATTGCTTGGGATAAGTTAGGTTCACAGACGACTAATATCGGGGGTTGGCTGTTCAAAACGTATTGCCGAAAACTTGCGAATCGTGACTTTAGGCCTCTTGCGTTCCGCTGGAAAACCTCAGCGCCCCTCACTTCCTCACGAAATGTGGGAAGCTGGCCAGCCATTCTATTTGTTTTAAAGATCTTGTAGTGCTGGAACCAGGGAGTCCAGCAACAGTAAGACGCTTGGGGCGGTTGACAATTGCAGGGCCAGTATCAGAGGGCGAATGGCGTTGACCACCGTCTTAAGGATCACGAGGGCTTGGCGATCTTGCCCTGGGAGCCCTTACCCTAACGACAGCTGCACTCGGCGATGGGAGCTTGCGCTGAGAAAGCTCAGCAGGACGTAACGGCGGAAGCGCTAGCCAAGCATCCGCACAAGAAGAGGTATGATTATCTTGGAGATAGTTCGCTGACTGGACGCACTTGGACGAGGTGGCACGGGAGGAGGTTGAGAAGGAGGTGCCGTGGGAGCATCGGTGTGGTCGCTTTTTGCAATTGACTTTCTTGGGTCCTTCTTGCGACGAGATAGCCTTTTCCGAACAGTCGCGGCAGCTTCACGGTGCGTAGAATTGTCCCGAACCATTTGCTTTAGAACGACACGCTCGTTTTTTATGCGCGGACAATTCTTATATGAGGTGTTTCATTAGGCCCGTTGCATTTGGAACACTTAGGCAGTTTTGAGTTACAGGACTCAGCGTTGTCGCAGACCCTGCTCACATGACCCAGTTTCGAACATTAGTGGCATTGCAGGGGGTTTAGAATAAATGGATGCACGGCATGACGGAAATGGGCCACCTTCACGTGTGGTGGAAGGCTGTCGCCTTCGTACAAAATCTTTACACAACGGGAATTGCCCAGACGTGATACCCGTAGAATTACGGTGGCTCGGTTTGCCGGCGTCACGAGTATGTCAAATCACCTCGCGTGATAGCCTCGTCGACATCATAGATTATGCCGGAAGAGGACTCATCCCAGCTGAGCAGGATAACATTTTTTTTTAGGCACAAGGAACTCGAGTTCAACAGAGACGACTCGCCTTTTAAGCAGCCCCATGTTGTCGGTTGGCTGCACAGGAAGGACGAGGATGGTGTGTGCCGATGTGTTGCCACTTGTTTTTACAGTTGACTCACTGGATGACGTTCCGGCTCTTAGAAGTCTTCTCTTGGTCTTCCGGCGGAGGTAAGTCTCAAAGCCGTCCTTACTGCTGGCCTCGCTGAAATACTCGATAGTGTCATCGCTTTCGGGGTCGCTCGGACGGCTAAACCGCCTCCTCGACGAGCTCAAGGAGGAGGCCCCTAGGCTATTCAGATGCCCAGGAGGGTTCAGATCTATCGCCCTATGACGGGGGACGGCATCCCCGCAGCATACACGCAAAATCACCGAAAAAAAGATGGAGACTGACTGAAAGCGTTCCACAAGGATGCACTTCGTCGTCTTCCTCAAGGCCGTATCAGCATTTCACTGCGCATTCCAGATTTCACCCCTATTTTTGAAGCAGAGTTTCTAGCGGTTGTACTTGCTCTACGAAAGCTAGACCCGTCTATTACTGCAGTTGCAGTAATTACTGATTCTTTATCTTTGTGTTCGTCCCTCGTTGCACATGTTGACGGTCCCATTTTAACAACTTTCTTATCCCTACTTCCTCCGCATTTGAGCCTTGTTCCTTTAGTATGGGTTCCCGGTCACAGCAGTGCGACAGTAAATGAGATTGCTGATAATCTCGAAAAGGCTTCCCTCAGCGGCCCCGTGTTGCCAATCCTCCCGGCTACAGCCTATATTACAGCATCTAGATTTCGGCGACGTGCGTTTTTAAGCACGCAAGACACATGACTTTTAACATCGGCGGATTATGAGCACCTTAAATATTATTGGAACAGGAAAATTTGTTGCTCTCGGCAGCTTGAAGTATCACTGACGAGGCTGCGCTGCCGCATCCCCCCCCTAAATTTCTATTTACACAAGTCGGGTTTCGCGCTCTCTCCCCTTTGTGCATTTTGCCGTGAGCCTGAATCTATAGAACATTTTTGGCTGTATTGTCGCCTTTTCAACTCTCTGAGGAAAAGGTTGCTGGAGGAGCCCTTGCAGCATCTTGGCCTTAGTTTGAGCAGCCCGCTCTTGCTATCATTTGGCGCCACCACATTTGGGTTCAGCCACAGATCTGTTTGTACCGCTGTTCTAAATTTCATGATAAAATCTCACCGACTGCCTTGCTAAGTGTTCAAACTTTTCTTTTCTATCAATTATTACATTTTGACTAAATCATTATTATTTAATCCCTCTCTTTATTATTATTCTTAAAATTTTAAAATCAAAACTCTCATCCCTTTTCTGTTCATGACGAAAAATTCACTGGTGTTGCGCTCCCACGTGCTTTTCCTTTTTTGATAACTGCGTTCAGGTGAATAGCCACCCGATTCTTGGCCGATCCCCCAGTGTGGGTATGTGCCATTTTTTGATAGGCTAACAACAACAAAAACAATGCGTGAAAGGAAGGAAGGAAGGCCTCAGACGTTGCTGGCACATACCCACTACGGGGGAGTGGCCAAGACACAGGCGGTTAATTGCTGGATCCAGGAAAGTTTTGACGGGAAAAGAAGTGGTAATAAGATGTAGTCTGATAGATTGGAAGACGGAAGGACAGGGGTCCTGTTAACTTGGAGATCGAAGACGGGACAATGGCTTATTGTGCATAATAGTATACAATGCCTGTAATGTTTCAATGCCGTACTGACTGAGAGCGGGCAGAAGAAATTAGAATGGGAGACGCTGCGTTTCTAGAAGAAAATTTTGAACAGCAGAGCGCACACTCCTGTCGCTTCGTCCAAGAAAAGAAGCGCCAATGGAAAGAACAACCGCGGAGGACACAGGCAAGCACAGTTGATGAAATGGAATTTGCAAAAGACGCTTCCTCAAATGAGGGAAGTGGTGGCAGAACAGCAGGAAGTGATCTATTGTCTCAGGTTCGGCACAAGAAGGGCACAGTGGGGAAGCCGCCAGGCCAGATCTGTGAAGGTAGAAATTTAGAAGGGGAACCAGGCAACGCAAGCGCGAAAGACGTACCGCAAAAAAAAACAACGTTCGTTGTCGTTTTCTAATAATAGGTTTAGTTCGGATCACGAGGGATATCTAGCAGGGACAACAAACGCTCCGACGAGAAAGACATCGTATAAAGCTAGCAAGGTGCAAAAACCAACTAACTTCTAAAGAAAAAAGAAAAATTTCTCAGTGCCCTGTTCATGTATAGTTACTCTATGCTCCCGGCACCTGCAGGGGTCACCCGATGTGATTTTGCTGTCAGAAAGGCGTCATAATACCGAATTTCTGTTCCTGCTACCACCAACCGTAAAAAGTTGTCTTGATGATCATGTTTCTTCGGACGCGCGTGGGCTTAAGCCTGAGAGTGTTGTGCTCAGTGCAGCAGAATTTCAGGCACAAAGACCGATGATAATTATCAATCTTGATCTTAATGGCTATCTATAGCCTGGAAGCCAAACACAATACACCATCCTGGCCTCGCCAATTCTATTGCGAAAAAAAAAAACTCTTCTATTATGGCTTTCAATCGTTTCCTTGGTTGACTAATCAGTTATGGTCTTTAAATGAGAATTGCTAGTAGCGCGTAAAAATTTCGCCCTTTATGCAAAATGACCAGGATTGACAGCGAAGAAATAGCATGCACTATACACAATTAACATTTATGCAATAAAGATGTGACTTTGGTACTTTTACTCACTGCATTCTTTTTTTGATCTGGCTTACACTAAAAAAAGCTACTTACCGAAGAGCAAAATAGCAAAGATGCACACGCTTGCGAAGGAGATCTTCATTACGGGTATTTAGGTCTTCTCATATACGCGTGTAGCGAGATGTGTGGATGTCTGACACGTTATATGCGCTACTCGAAAAATAAAAGAAATGCGATTTTGACATTTGCGACCTCCTCGTTAGAAACCAACAAGAAAAGTCTGAAGGAAGAAGGGCTGACGCATTTATTTTTTCTCAACTTTGTGTTTTCCGCTGATACAAAAACTGCTCGCAGTGTCGCTACACGCGTACATGTATGATAATGATTGACATCATAGCGACCAAAGTGGAACGCGCGATACAGCAGCTTTGTTAGCTTGACAAATCGCTTACGCAGCGTTGTGACGATAAAAACTGAAAGTAACATTTTTGTTTCGATTGTTCCTTTGCGACTTAAGCTATTGTTTTCATGTGAAACAAGTGGGAACTGACAGGCTGGTGCCGCAGATAATCAGCCTGAGTGACCTTTTATTGTTAGATCTCGTTTCGAAATGGCTGAAGGTTGGAGGTAACGGTAAGCTATTGGAAAGAAATGTGCCGCCGGCTAAATGGTATATTGGGCCAATAGACAACTAAATGAACAGCTTGAAACGACCGAACTGCCTGCGTGCAACCTTAAGTGCGCGAAAGGCTATGTTTTCGTGGACACAGAATAAAAATATTTGAAATGAGGTCGGCGAACTGCTTTGTCATTTTGTTTCTTTTATATGGATTTAAAAGAAAGAACAACGCACGACATGCTCAGCACTAGCCTAAGATGGATGGTTAATTCTTTTCTTTCCTGCAATACTGGCGCTTTGTTCGATTTTTTTTTTTGGCACGCCGAACAAGTTTTTTTTTACCGACGCTCTTCCGCTAGAATTTTGCGGGGACATTTCCGTACATCTAAAAAAATAAAACGCCACCTGGCGTTGGAGTCATGAAGCAGAGTTGTTTATGAAATCTTTCAGTAAACCGGCAGGACTGCGACATTTGAGGATTGTAGCTGTCATTGCAAGCATCTTTTTTTATTTTGCATTCGCAAAATTTACAGCCATGTGTATTGCGCCATGTCACGTTCTCTCCTTCAATCCCCTAAGATATATGTTCTCTGTTGCTTGTTTGACTTATTTGTGTGGTGACAAGAACTTGCGAGGGTGTTACCACCATGGACGCGGGAAAAGCTTTCGCCTCCTTTGTTTTACTTTGCGGTAAGTAAATTTCTCATATTTCCTTACCAACACATCTAATTTAGTTAGGAGCTCTTGAGGAAAATGTGACCGCAAGCAACGACCGAGGTCCGCGGTCTGCGGCCGATGTTTTAAAGCTGTAAGTATTAGCACCTATGACAACAGTGGTGCAAGACCGTGCAGTTTATTGGTAGTGGACTGGTGTTCTCTTTCAAGCCCGTTCAGTCAGTAAAAACAAAAACTGATGGTAACTTCTACGCAAACTATGTAAAAATCAATTCGTACAAGAGTTCCAGTAAACAAAGGGTTCATTGTATCTTAGGGGCTCAAGTACTAATAGACACATTTACATATATTCCACTAATACAGAAAAAAAAATTGCTATTGTGGCGAGGGGGCCTGTCCGCTGCTGTTCATAGTCACCTGAAAATCAAGACGTCGTTCACAGCAGCACTCACTGCAAGAGCAAGGCATCGCAGTCAGCTTCAGTAAGGTCCTCGCATTCATGTGAACGAAATATAAAAAAAATTGAAAGAATGGTTACACACTTCCCAACGAGGGATTCAGCGACAGCTATTATCGTATTTATATTTTACATGTTGACGTAGAGAATATTAGAGCGATTTCTTGTCTGTATAATTCCAGAGGACTGTTTTTAGTTTTGCCCACATACGCGCTCTTGGACTAGCTCTCGGTGGCTCAGTTGTTAGGACGCTCGACTACTGATCCGGAGTTCCCGGGTTCGATCCCGACCGCGGCGTCTGCGTGTTTATAGAGGCAAAACGTTAAGGCGTCCTTGTGCTGTGCGATGTCAGTGCACGTTAAAGATCCCCGGGTAGTCGAAATTATTCCGGAACCCTCCACAACGGCACCACTTTCCTCCTTTCTTCTTTCACTCTCTCCTTTATCTCTTCTCTTACGGCGCGGTTCAGGTGTCCAACGATATATGAGACAGATACTGCGCCATTTCCGTTCCCCAAAAAACCAATTATTATTATCATTATTACTAGCTCTCCATCCAGCCAGCTTCTCTATAGCCATGCGGCGCCACTGATGACGTTCACCTTGGTCTGCGCGTTTCTCAGTAGTTTCCGCAGATGTGCTATGCTGCATTCATGCGTTTTCGCCATACCGTCTCTCCAATTTCAATGGTACCCATCCTCCTGATGGTTTCTGTGGTAGCCACCTACCGGTTATGCATTTGTACGCTTTCGCCATACCCTCCCACTTCATGCTGACCCCCTTCCTTCCAAAGCAATTACCCCCAGAGTGGTTCCCGTAGCAACCACGAATTGCTTTCATTTCACCCTCCCGCCATTACCTCCTCCTTCCATGGTAACCGCCCTCCAGATAAGCTTTCCTATGTTCTCTCCATACCGTCTGTATTCTATGCACTTAGCACTTAGCAGCTGAAAAATGTGCTATGGTCACATTCACGCGCAAGTCTGGCTGCCGCTACCCGGTTACACGTCAAGGACTTGCAATACCATACGTCTCTCAGCACAGACATTTGGGCATTATCATTGACCATGCTCTGTCATGGTCGAGGCATATAAATATGCTAAAGGAAAGACTCATTCAGGCATTAAATGGGGCCCAACGGAGTGCTCCTTGCTAAGACTTTACTATGCTCTCTTCGTAGGCTACATTCGTTACAGTGTTCCTGTACTCTATAGCATGAGCATTTCCTGCTTGCGGACATTAGAGTGTGTCCAAGCACAGGCGCTCAAGATATGCCTCGGCTTACCACGTTGTGCCTCGAACAAAGGCATGATTAAGGAATATCGTGCGTGCCCGATATCGATCTTCCAGTCACACGAACCACTTCGTGTATATTTACGCCCGCTTACACGGCACCGCTGTCACCCGATGACGAAGATGTTTGATGAGCGACCGGACGGCAGTTTTGCACGTGCACTGCGCTTCCATCGATCCAAATTGCCATCAGACAATGCCCTGCAGCATCATCTCTTGCAGCCACCATCGCTGATGGCTCAGCCTTCAGTATGCCACCTTGTCCCTGGCATAATCCAGAAATCTGTGATGCCGGTTAGCGGACTGAAGCAACTTGCTCTTGCCTACATCTGATCGGAATACCAAAACTGTGTGCACGCATAAACGGATGGATCTGCGTCACCAAAGACATCAACAGCAGCTTTCTTAATCCCCGCTCAGCAGATGACCAGCAGATTCATTTTAGGGCACAAGTCTACTTAAACCGCTGCAGAGCTTGCGGTTTATAAAAAGTTCAGACAAGGTACTTAACTGATCGGGCAGATTCCGGCATGTGATTGAAGGTGTCAAAAAGAATGGTTAAAAGCAGACCTAAGAGTCAGTATGAAGGCAATTAGTGTTTAGCAGCGTGCGAAGTGAACAACAAATTACGCTTCAAAGCCCAGGGACGCAAATTCGCGGTGTATGTTTGCACGCTGTGTGCTTACTAATAAACAAAAAATACATGCGAAGTTTGCGGTCAACATATTCTTAGTAGCCAGCGCTTTGTAGTCAAAATGTCTGGCGCCACTGTGAGCAAGGCGTTTGAAGAAAAAGAGGGCGCGAATGTGCTGCTTGGAACCAGTTTAATACGACTCCGGTATGATAAAGGAGTTTCTACACTGCACGACCGCTTAACCGGCGCCGCGAGCGTGTCCCGTGCATAACATGCATAACTGTAAGTTTGTTCTTCAGATTGCGGGTGTTTTGTTATTGCTTCGCCAGTTCACAACGCGACCCATTGAGCGAATTTCTCTAAAAATAAACAACTTCTTCCTTCGGCTATCATCTCTGCAAAAGAGAGAAGTCATGAGCTTAAGGGTCCAAAAAAGTGATGTCGTAGCAGTGGCAAATGAAACAATGTCGCAATGCGGCGCCGGTGCTACTAGTAATTCCTGTGAGTGGCGCATAGGTGTCACAGCCACCAGTAAAGACCGACTATGAGTGATTCAGTAAATCGGTTCGTTCCTGGCTAGTTCTCGGCCGGTTTTTGAATTATTCCCTTTTCTGCCTTGAGGAATTACTCCGTGACTTGAAAAAAAGAAGAAAAAACATTCGATATGCAACAAGAGGGAGGAGAGTCAAAGCACCTCATTCTCTGATCGTTCCTGGGCAAGTAGTGCGGTTGCCAGTGTTTCTTTCCAGGTGTCAATCTTGCATTTCTGAACATAAGCAATGCAATTTTTGCCTTACCTGGTGTCCTGTGCAGTCAACTGTAGATTTAGGAATTAAAAAGAAACGCGTGTGGGCCTGTGCGCTTTTTTCTGTACTGTATATTCTTATTTCTTACAGCGGCCCCGCTGGTTCTTGCCTCATTCAATGGTGAGCAGGACGAAATGTGCTTTTCTCGGGGGGTTTTGACACTTTGCATCTTTTTGAGGAAAAGAAAACACCGCCACCACTGGCACACATTTTTCAAGGCTAAGCAGCAAGAAAAAACGGTGACGATGCTGCGGTTATTGGAAACTGCGCAAGAGCTGTTTTCAAACTACTGAGACTGGGGAGCGCTACAATCACGACAATGGGACAACACCACATAAGAACACCACGAGACACGTCTCGTGGCTGGTGGTTTCCTAATGTGGTGTTGTCTCCTTGTCGTGATTGTAGCGCTCCCCAGTTTCAGTATGTACGGCCAACTAGCCCTCTACACAGCTTTACTGTTTTCGAAGTTCAGCATCTATTACATTTTAAGAATACCTATATTAGTCGTACCATACGCAGTCCGCGTGGCTGTATACTTCACCATTTTTTTCCCTTTTCCCTCTACTTACACGACACTGTGCGCCTAATGATCTTCAAGAGAGATTGTGAAATTTGGGCGTTTTGGTTCATCGTCGTTTGTAGTTGCCACGCTATGCTTTCTGTGTAGCGCATAATGGTGTCGGAGCCGAACATTTCAAGATGGAAACCTACTGAAATTTATCGAATAGTGGCGCTTGCTGTAAGGGCAAATGTGTTTCAAAAGGGGGAAACAGAAATAAGGCTGAACAGCACCTCGCCGCAGCCACAGATGTGCACCACACTTTAAACACGCATTATGCTGTAAACGCGTGTAAAAAGGGAGCACGCGGTCATCAAGCGTACTCCTTAATAACGAGAAGACATGTTTCCTAAGCTCCTGGAGTAGGTTTCCATCACTAAAAATGCCGAATACTTTCGGTGAGTAATGGAAACAAATTCTCTCTTGAAAATATGCTCAGGTCCCACCTATATAAAGATTTCAAACCCAGGTTTCATTCTCCGCTAATTGCTAACTTTACCCTTCGGGTTCAATTTTAAAAGTATCCTTCCATTGAAATATACATACTATGCTTGGAGGCTGAATTATGCCTCTGTTGCCAAAATTAAGCATTCTCTATATATCTATTGAGTGAAATCCAGCCGGGACTCGCGCAGCATCATCACTATCGTCATCAGCCTGCCTATGCACACTGCAGGGCAAAGGCCTCTCCCATGTCTCTTCAATTAAACTTGTCCTTTGCCAGTTGCGCCCACCGTATCCCTGCAAACTTCATGAACTCATCCGCCCACCTAATTTTCTGCTGCCGCTTGCTACGTTTGCCTTCTCTTGGAATCAACTCTGTTAGTCTTAAGGAGCAGCGGTTATCTTGCCTTCGAATTATCTAGCTGAGTTGTCTTGCCGAAGCCCAGTTCTTCCTCTTGATTTCGAGTAGGATGTCATTAACCTGCGTTAGTACCCTCACTCATTCCGCGCGCTTCCGGTCTCTTAACTTGACGCATATTATTTTTTGTTTCCATTGTTCGCTGCGTAGTCCTTAACACAAAGGAGTATAGGCATAGAACTTTTGGGTGCGTGTGTTCTTTATAATGAGGCTTAAGGCATTATTATACATGGATTACCAAGCCGTATTCTCCTACGCGAGCTAAATACTGTATACTCCTTCTTACGCGCGCTCAATACGGTATAATCGAATTTATTTCTCGTGCTCTTTCGGTTTCAACAGCTGAACGATGACTGTGATATCAAAGAGAGGTCATAGGTCACGTGAAGAAAAAAAACTAATATATAAGCGGTGCATCTACATTCGCTATCATTCCGGCTCTTGAGGAAGGCTGATTCAGCACTGGAGTGAATTAAAATTAAGAATGAAGCAGCGATTATATCGCAGGCTTTCCATGGCTCACGTGACATACAACCACACGTTGATGTCACAGGCACCGCTCGGCTGTTGAAACCGAAGCGGAGACAGCATGACAGAAAAATTCGAATACATATTATTTAGCGTTCGTCGGCAAATACCACATGATGATCCATCCATAGTAGTGTCTTCTGCCTCACTTAAGAGAGGAAAACGTGCCATCAAAATTAGGCGTCTACAATCATTTAAGCTGAAACCTTATCGTCAGCCACCACGTTTCTGCTCCATAGATGAGTACCGCTAAGATAAAACAATTGAATACTTTGGCTTAAGAGATATTGGTAAATTGCAGTCATGATTTGAGAGAGCCTGCCACATTAGGCAGCATATCGTGACCTATATGGAAGTGTGCTACGAAACTGTTTACTTCCTTTATAACCACTCAAAGGGAATTCATAAACATAAACGATTAACTTGCGTTGCTCTGATGTGAATACAAAAGTCGAATTTATATTATGACTTCGATGTCATGCGGTGCATATAGGTGAGGTAAGATAAATCATAGCGGAGTAGCTATCACATTTCAATTAGTGCTAGTAACACCGAAAAAAAAGATGAAAAAACAAGAGTACTGGCGTAACTAAGCGCAGCCGTCTTATTTTGTTGTGCAGCCTGCTAGTTATATCAGTGGCGCACTCAAGTGATATTCGCAAGGCTTCATAAACTGAACATCATCGCGAGCTGGTTTCCCCGCGCCAAATCCAATCACGTGTTCTTTGCTATCACGCCAAGGCACAGTCTGTCAGAAAGCATTGTCTACTTAGTAACACGCAAAATACAACCGCCACTTAACTTACACAGCTATCACAGTGCGCAGTTTATTCACTGCGGTTCCTGCTGAGTAGCTCGTCTAGGATGCATTATTAATTTTTTGCCATGTTTTCACAGTTAATTCGTGACCTTTTGAATAATTTGCAATTGCAGAATCAACTACCGAATGCACTACCTTGGCGCATTCTGTTGAAGGTAAGTGTAAAACCCGTAAAATGGCGGCAGAAATCTAGAATTTTTTGGTTATTCGGCCCAAAGCATTAGGAGGCGTCCAGCAGAGAGCAGGGGAAGTAGATGATTTAGTCGCATGCGTGACACAGCGGGCTTCAGGTAATGTCTGCTGGGGGTTTATGGAACAGTGGCGCAGGGCGCCCGTTGCAAAATGAAATATGATCCTTGCCGGTTGCCAAGAACAAAGAAGCTCGTTTTCTGCAACCGATTTCTTGTACCAATTCCACATAAACTTTTTAACTACTGCATTGGTTCAAACGGTGCAAAATTTACGAAACTGTTACGCGCCAGAAGAAAAGTGACGCTCGAATCCTCGGCAACTAATTTTTCCTCCTGGTGTGCTGGCGTCACCCGACTACGTTAAAGAAGCGCTTTGCTTACGGCGCATCTGAGGTTATTTCGGAAGATACCAGTGTACTACAGATTCACAACCCTTTTAAGCAATACTAGAATAATATATTGTAGACAGCGTAAATTCTGAATTAAAAAAAGCTAGAACTGCGCCGTCGAGGCGTATTTATCCTTGGATAGGATAGCAAATGCACTAAAATTGGCGGAGAAAAAGGACATCTTTGGCCTGCATACGGTTCGCTCTCAATCTTAAAACAGCCTGAAATCTTCTCCGCTGCAATTGGTCAAGGGGTCATAAAAGCCGACCAATAGGAGCGGGGCTTTCAGACTGTTTCCAGACTGTTGCCAGATATAGAGCGTTGAGTACTTCGGTACCTGATGTTTGCATTATTACCAATGAATACATTTTTAAAACATCCTAGAGAAAGCTGAGAGCTGGAGCTGTAAAATTTGGGGTCGGTAGGTTCCTTTCAGTCGGACCCGGTTTTGCATAATTTCTATGCCATTTCTATTGCTTCGTCGATGCTGTCATAGATGAAACAGTACGAGTGCTGAAGAAGGTAGTTGTTTGTGGACTTCCATGCAGGACTCACCTAGGTCATAGCTTTCAGTTCTTTGTTTTTCTAGTTAGTGCAGTCGAAAATCTTTTTATTGCTCTGAACACCTGCTTTAGCGTATCCTGTTGTAGTGACTGTTATATCGCAACTACCTTGCCTGTACACGAGTTGCTCACTTACAGAACACGAGTCAACAGAACCGGCAACACTGAACGATACAACCATTGCATCCACGTCGACTACAGGCAGTAAGCGCTTTTCATACTGATACATATTACCACCCTTAATGTAAAACTGAAAACGCACTAAACCTGGCAGTAGGCGTGAAAAGTTGCAGCTGAATTTCATGCCAGGACAAAGTTATAGATAATTATGGATTGCGCTAGCGATACTTTTTTCAGGAAAACATTTTGAAGGGAATTCGGCAGGTATATGTCAAATTGTAGCTGAAGGAGGCTTTTGTTTCTTCATAACCACTGATCATTCGAAGATCATTCCAACCTTTCGCATGTGTGTACCTCAGGCGCTGGTGGTCATAGATGTTATGAGAGGGAGGTATCAAAATTTGGTACTTTGACGGTGCGCGTGAATTTCTATGAGGTGAAGAAAATATACTTGGCAGAAAGAGAGTCTGGTTGTCTATTATCCTCTATAACAATAAAGTGTTGTGTTAATCGCGCAGTTTAAGTAAGGGCACTATTTTGGAGTCCATAAACAGGGGTTTCGACGAGGTGCCATGTGCTGCCGAGTTAACAAACCGTAAAGCTCTCTTCTCTAATATTATGGAAGGTTCAAGATGAGTAGGTTATGTAAATCCCCGAGCATGAATACAGTATGCGACTGCGACTGAAAGATGCGAAAATAAATTGTCCTTAAAGTTTCCCTACCAAAATACTTCCGTGCTGTGGACAGAACGAAGCACGAATATGACAGCTTTTTACGGAGGTTGTCTAAATTCGGTCTCCAGTTTAATTCACAGTCCAGTGTAATGCCCAGGAAAGGAACTGTTTAGACTTGTTGCAGTTCATGGCTGCCTACCTGTATATGGCAAGGGAGCATATTCCTGTGCCTATAAGCTGAATAAAAGATAATGTATTTGAATTTGGCAGCATTCAAAGATAACTTATTTGACAAAAACCAAAGTTTTCTATACTGATGGTCTTTGTTGATTTTGAGTTCCGCTTGAGTTTCACTTTTAGAGGTTACTAAACTAGCTGCATCATCGGCGTACATTACTGCGAGAGCACTAGTTAAACAGTCCGGCAGGTTATTTATATAAAGAGCAAAAAGCAAAGGTCCCCAAACTGAGCCTTGTGGCACCCCCATACGAGTCAACACAAGGCTAGAAGCGTCCCCGTCAACAATAACACACAGCTTACAACCACATAAATAGCTTCCAAAGAAATCAAGAACAATGCCCCTAAACGCGTATCTTTCGAGATTCTGATACAAAATATAATGATCTTCATTATTACGATCTGCAGAACGATTTATTTTTGATCTGCCTTTTCCAATTTCGAAGATTATATCTGCACTCTTCGCCTTTTTCATTGAAGTAGTCTAGTGTTTAGCTTCGCGTTTTTAACCTCTCGTTGAAAGCTCTTTACTTGCCCGTCCTTGTGTCCAGCACAGTTACTATCTTGTTTACTAGCCTTTTTCCGTCTTTGTCAGTCAACGCTCTTTCTGTATAAGTATTTAAATACCTTAGCTGCCCGCCTGTTACTGTCCAGTTTCCTCGGGCGTTCATGTGATATTTTACTCTGAACTTCCCGTTCTCCGATCATTGCCCAAGTTGTATCCGCCTGTACTGCCTCGTTTGTGGTTTTGCCGAGGGCATCTAGTAATAATCTTCCAATAGCTGCCTCATTTATTTCTAACCTCGAATGAACCGGTGGCTCATTTGTGCAGACGGCCCGGTTGGTTAGCCCTCGGGAAAATTAGTCTCCCTTCTCATTTCCTGAGCAGCCGGAGTAGGCCGGCACCCATACAAGGTTGATGGCGGTTTGAGATGTGTAATTTTTTAGTATGGGAAGCGGTGAGTTTACTCACTCTTCCCCTCTTGTAGCCTGTGATCGCGTATTTTTGAGTCACTAATGACTGTCTTCGTGCATTGATCCTCCGCGTGTTTGATGGAGGGGGCAAGAATTGTCGCTACGTTGATCATTTTGAAATGAGGCCTAATGGCACAGACCGTGTATCTGCCAGGATGTTGCTTGATCGCGTCCACATACACGGCACAGAGGTCATCCGCATAGTGTTTGTCTACGGCCTCCACTCGTGCAATTCGTCTGTCATCATGCCGTCCCGGTAGCATGTCTGGCTAAAAGATTAACCTTGAGATTCAGGCGACTGCCGTCGGGAGGACTGTGCGCTCAGTTGCCGTGTCAACGTGCCGAAGGCCAAGCTCGCCTAGGATGTATTGCCCTGCGTCACATCCACTCTGCCCCTCTGATAGCCGTGATCGCGTATTTTGAATCACTAATGACTGTCCTCATGCGGTGATCCCTAATGACCAGTGCTATGGCTGCCTCGTCTGCGTCTTTGATGGAGGGGGTAAGAATTGTCGCTACTTTTATAATTTTGAAATGAGGCGTGATCACACAGGCCTTCTACCTGACAGGGCGTACTTGGTCGCGTCGTCGAGAGTATTACGCACTCCAAGGCCTAGTAGCTTGTTGTTGGTGGCAAAACTGGGTATACCCAGTGCCGCCGTGTAAGCGCCACGAATGACGCTATTAATTGCCTATATGTCCTTGTGCTGAAAAGGATAATACGGAAATGAGTATGTGATTTTACCAAGGTCTGGCTCCTTCATGCCTCCGTGTCTCATAGCGATTCTCTTAATCAGCCCCTAAATCTGTATAGATGTTGTTTTCAGCTGCTGAATAGCCTCCGTATTTAGCGTATCCCTTTGAACCAGCATGCCAAGGACCCTGATAGCCTTGCCCTTCGCTATGCTGTTGCCGTTGAGAGTGAAGTTTTATAGAGTCGGCCGATCCATCTACTCTTCGTTCTCTGTGTTTGTTCTGGATGATGAGTAGCTCGAATTTGATCGATGACCATGTTGGACCCTTAGTTTGGACTTATTTTTGGACTGCGTCAACTCCCTCCAGCTGGGTACCTTTTATAAGGCCGTCCGAGCCCTGTTGCGTCCAGATGGTGATGTCATCCTCATAGATCAAGTGTTTGATGCCATATATGTAATTTAATTTGGTGGGTAGGTCTTTCATGGTCACATTAAAAAGGAAAGGGGAAAGAACCGCCCCTTGCGGGGTGCCTCTCTTTCGATGTGTAATTTTGTCGCTTTTTAAGCTGCCCACATGCAGACTGGCTCTCCTGCCGCATATAAAACTTTTGGCCAAGTCGTACGCAGGCGCTCCGACGTTCATTTGGGCTATACCCTTCAAAATTGCGGCGTGCGCTATATTGTCGAAGGCTTTTCTGACTTCTAACCCAAGTATGGTACTTGTTGCTTTTGCGGGGCCTGATGAGAGAATATCATTTTGGATCCGCCACATGATGTCTTGGGTCTGAAGACCTGGTGTAAAGCCTATGACTGTGTGTGGAAAGATCTCATTCTCCTACACATAGATGCCAAGTCTGTTTAGAACCACGTTCTCCATGGCTTTACCTAGGCACGACGTGATCGAGATGGGTCTAAGGTGGTTATTTTCCAAATTTTGGCCTGGTTTGGGCATGAAAATTACTTTCTCATGTTTTCACATGAGGAGTATTTCACCTTTCTCCCTACATCATTAAAGAATTTTGCGATGGCTGCGATCGAATGGTCATCTAAGTTTCGTGGGGCCCTGTTGATAATGCCGTCGTCACCGGCCACGGCGGTACTCTTGATGCTCTTCAGAACCATTGTAACTGCTGCTTCCGTGGTATCTCTTTCCAGAGAGTCGTTTGTTGTCCCTAGATATTTTCATCAAAAGCCGGCAGAAAGGGCAGAAGGGCACACCAGGGCTAGCAAAGCAGACACACTAAGCGAACTAACGCGCGAGCCGGGGAAGACCACGAAGCTCAGTGAGTGCTGTCGCACCGCATGGCGGCGCCAGTGAATGACTAACAGTGTGGCAATATCCATCTCTGATGAGACTGCGATAGCACTAGGTCTTCTGAATTTCGCTGCTTCTAATCTCCCACCATTTCGTGCGGTTGACCGCATGCTCGTCTGATGACGCTTCCATGGAAACGGATGGAAGATGAAGACCACGCTTTCAAACTACAGCGTTATATACTGGCAGTTCAACACGCGCGAACGCGGATGCGTGACGAAGACGACGACATTGCTTTGTAGTTCATAGAGGGAGGAAGTTAAGATTTCTCTCAGCTGGTTGACTGTTCATCTGAGGGGAGTGTATGAACCGACCAACTTTAAATCGGAGTGGCATTCCCTTTTGGTGATGTACTCAGCCTTACCTTGCGTTTAGTGCTCTGTTGCTCTGTCTGTTTGCTTTGTTTCTTGGCGTTTCCTAAAAGTTTTGTAAGTAGTTTTGTTTAATGTAGAAAGAATATATTTTCAATTTATTAAAAATTGTGCTAAAAGAAACTGTGGCGGCGGTTTAGTGGCCTGAAGCAATGGCCAGAACTGGTTTTAGCGCCGCCGCGGATTCGGATCCCGCTCCCCCAGCTATGAAGTTTTATATTTCTTTAGTGTCTTCTCCCAGCGCGATGCCGGCTTTCCGCTGAAGTTAGACGCTGATGCTATTGCTTGAAATAATAATAAAAAATATTCAGACCACTTAAAAGTCAAACGGATCACTGAAATACGGCATTTGGGCTGAATAATTGTAATCATTAATTCCCCGAGTCTGAAGAGGACGGTTCTTGTGGTTTCTATTTTAGTGCCTTAGCGCTTCCGCTCCACCCAAAAGCGGTTGCTTTTCTGTCCGAAGCTCACTTGTAAGACTTGATCCACCTTGGTCACGTGATGTTGTGACGTCATCACAAGCTTCCCAGCGGATTGAGAGCAAACTGCCCACCGCAGCAGTTCAATTACTGATTAGTCGCAAGTGATCCCTTAGGAAGGACATGGGTCTCAAGAACCCCATCGATGGCAGCACCGGCCATCACAAGGTAGTGGGGCGTAGCTTAACCGCTGCACCTCTGCGCCAGAAGCGGAATCAGGATGCGCATGAATTTGTCAATGGAAAGAATTAACCAATTCTACGGCAGCAAAGGTATAAAATGATGCAATACCACGCAAACGTACATCATACGGTATATCAACCGAAGTAAGCCAGTCCAGGTCAAGCAGAAGCATAGAAAGATAAAGATACACCATGCAAAGACAGAACTAATGGTTATAGCGAGCGATAATTTGTGGTTAAACCCAGCTAAGCCACCTTGCACGCCTAGACATTACACGAATGCTCAGTGCAAATTGCCTACCATTCCAGAAAGAAATTTGGTTTATATAATCAGATGCGCGATTGCGTGCACTGTCAAACGACTAACCAGGGACAGAAATAAACAAAGATATGTTCCTGTTACTTGGAGAGCACTACAAATTTTTCTTCTGTAGCACCTCGTGCAAGACGATGCGAGACATGACTCAGACAAGAATGCTTAAGCTGCTGCTTTATTTTCATAATAAGAATGCAGTGGTTGGCGTTGCCCACAACATTGCGGCACCGCTTTCCTATACCCCAATTCCATCGTAAATAGAAATATAAGACTATACTGAGCTCCTAAGAGTATGAACTTTCACACCTGTGCCGCCAACAGGCTTGGATTTGGCAGTGGAATTTCGTAAAGGCATTTTTTGCGCGGCAGCCAGTTCTCTCAATCCTCACTAAGCCTTACTAGGCATACCTTCTGCATCCTTCACCCTAGACCCTGATCATCTGACAGACTCGGGGCTGATAATGAAAATGTTGATTGCGGCACCACGCTTCCCGTTCGACAGGCGGCCACCCGCACGGCCGGACCATGCAGTGCCTCATTGTTACGCACTATACAGGGTATTTCACCTAAAACTTTACAAAGTTTTTAAAAACAGGCTTTTTGAGTTAGAAGGGCGCTTTTTTCGACATAGGAATGTCAGCGTTGTAGTACATCGCGGTGAGGCAGAAGGCGTGTGGCTCCTCGCCTTTCCTATTCGCGTCGTGTACCCCCAGACTGCAAAATCGTCTTCCCCGGAAACCTTCACCCTAACTAGCACTTTAAAATGTTAATTCATAACGGGCTGCACAGACAGAAAACGTTAGCTCGGAGTACGTTTCGGGTCGCCACCATTGCCCTGAGACACTGCATCTTTCCCTTCCATCCCCTCACTTCATGATGTATTTATTCCCTTGCCCTCACCTCACCATCTCTTTCCTCGCTCGTCCTCACGAATTTTCATGCGCCCAACCTCACCCACCCTCACCTCACCGAGTGAATTCCCCATCAGGTGAGGGTGAGGACGCCCTCATGAGGGTTCGCCCTCGTGAGGATGGCATCTCTGGTGTAGACTACGCCTCGAGCATATATAGCATTTTAGCATCTGATTTGGGTTCTTCCGTTGTCCGCGCGGTCTTTGTTGGAGCGTTGGATATGACCTTAGTTAGGGGTTGCGTTCATTCATCCAGACTGTCCTAGTCATGTGCCTTCGCATGCAAACATATCGGAAAGCCTCCCAATTGACTGTTCTTAAATTCCGAAGCTCTGTCTTGAGGTTTGTTGTCGAGATAGTGGTGGACAGAATGCAGTGATGCCTACCTAAATTCATACCCGTATGCTCTTATGTAGCCTTTGGTAGGCCTATGGTGAGGGTGAGGTTTGGGGAGGTGTTCTAATTTACACTGTTTCCTACGCGCGTGAGTCTTTTCGGGTTGGTGGTGGTGGTGGTGAAGACATTTATTAACTATAAAGAGAGGTGCTGGGGGTCGTGACATGAGGGGCTACGCCTTTACAATCGCTTGGTGGGATGCCTACTCAGGCACCCCACTGGCGGTTGAGGCATCCCGCGCGCGCTGCGGTAAGGCTCTTTGAGCCTCGAGGGCGCAGCAGCCGGACAGGGTCACCACCCTGACCTCTCGGGTGGTGTTTGGGATAGGGGATAGAGATGGGTTCTACTGTCAGGCCCGCACCATGTGGTTGGTGACAGACACCTCTCTACAGTATGAGCACGGCCCGTCGAATTGAGGATTGAAATGCTTTAGAGTTGCCGGGCACAGCATCATGTTAGTGAGCAGACATAGGAGTACCCGCTCGTTGACCTTCCTCAGACCTTTGCACTGGGCGGGAAGAGTTTGGTGCGTGGATTTGTAATAATCGCATATGTCCTTAAAAGTGCAAGTCAGATTTAAATCGGAGTCCTGGTCAGCGTCGGGTCCCGCAGGAAATGCGCGGAGAGAGAGAGCACGGGCGGCGGCGTGCGCTGCCTCGTTTCCGTGGAGGCCTTGGTGACCTGGAGCCGAAACGAGAGATCGGTAGGCCTCCCCACCTCATTGATGAGGTGGGCCTCCTGAAGCTCCCTGAAAGTGTTTCCACTCCCACTGCCATGAGGTGGCTGGTAGAGATAGAGAACGGGAGGTCCAGCGCTTGTTTCACGATTTTGCGGAGTATGACTTGTTTCTGCAAGTGGAGTTAGGGAGTCGAATACAAGATTCCATTGGTCACGAATGCGTTCGCCAGCCGCAAGACGTCTTCGCATCGTAACCCACCGCGCTTGTTGGAAACCCGGAGGACCATGCGGCCCACCTGGTCTCCCACCTGCCAAAGCTTAGCGAGTGTTGTGTCGCAGTGTCGCTGGTTGTGTATGAAGAGTCCGAGGACTCTGATTTCCTTGGATTTATGAATGGGGACGCTTTGCAAGCAGAGTTTGATTTGTGTAAAGCATGTGCGCGACGGGCGCAGACGCACGCATTCCGATTTCTTCGGGGAGCATTGCAGAAACAAGTCTCGGGCATAGCGGCCCACTATACTGGCGGCTCTTTGCAGGCTGGTCTCCATGTTCCCTAGGCGTCCTTGCGTAGCCAGAGGGCGATGTCGTCGGTGTACAGCGCGTGCTGGACTCCATCAACCGCACCCAGAAGGGCAGGTAGGCGCATCATGGCAGTGTTGAATAGCAGAGGGGACAGTACCGCGCCTTGTGAGTCCTCCTCATGCCGAGCATGGAAGGTCTATGCTCTTGGTCCTGCATTCTGATGTAGTATAGCCTGTCTGTGAGAAATTGTTTCACGTAATTGAAGGTATTGATGCCGCAGTGAGTTTGACTCAAGTGTGTGAGTATGACCCATTGAGTTATGTTGTCGAACGCTCCTTTCAGGTTGTGCGCGAGGACAATTTTGTCATTTTGGGGGTGTGAGATGGGGTTCAAGATTTCTCAGTCGAGTTGGAGAAGGACATCCTGTGCGGATCTGTGTGAGCGAAATCCGAACATGGTGTCCGCGAAGGTGTTCTGTTGTTCGAGGTATTCGGAAAGCCGATCCCGCACCATCATCTTCATCAATTTGCCCACACACGAGGTGAGAGAGATGGGGCCGAGGTTGTCCGTGTCGATCGGTTTCCCGGCCTTTAGGATGAAAGCGACAAGGGCCGTCTTCCAGCCAATGGGAAAGAGGGTTTACCCCGTCCAGACTGCATTGATGTATTCTAATATGCACGCTGAATCAGGAAATTTCGCCAAAAGTTTGACCGTAAATTTGTCCTGGCCCTGCGCGGTGCCCTCTTCATTTTCACCTGACTAGCCCGCAGAATGTGAAGCTGGAAAGGCTTGTCCAACTCAGAGTTTTCCCTGCCTGCGTAGGAGTAGACCGATCTGCGGGCGTCCTGAATTCTGCACGAAAGAGATCCCAGAGCAGCTGGGCCAACGGAACGCATCTGTGGACACTGCGAAATTCGCTTATTTTGTTATTATTGGCTTGAAGGTAAATCTTAAATGACAACTACGAAAAAAATTTTTCCTGTTTTTTACATTATACTATATTATTAAGGAACGACTAGCTTTGCATCGATATATATTTTTATTGTCACGGAAGACAGAGCGAGAAAATTTAGGCAGAAGACGGGCAGCATTCGGCTGCTAGCCAGCGCGATACACTTCGTCATCGACAGATTGCGTCGCCGCCTGAGAACCACATGTGGCATTAGGCCCCCTCCCCAAAAAGAGGACTAACTTGTGAAAGCAGGGGTGGGGCACGAGCGATGGAACGGAAACAAAAAAATTGGCAGAGGCTTAGCTCAGCTATGCCAGGATATACGTAGCGAGAACTGCAGCGGCGCTGTTCACGTATCCGCCGATGTGGGAGACAGGTACTGCACTATATCCTTTCCCCCAAAACCATATTGTCATAAAACGCTGGTGCACTTTGATGCGTTCACCGGACCGGTAGGTGTGATCCATGCGATGCCTACCGTGGAGATCGATACCCGAACCGCGGCCGTAAGGGAAGGAAAATGAAATGGAAATTGGTTTTAAGAAAAAGAAATTACTCATCTCTCGCAGAGGTCACGGTGGCATCGCATTCGCAGGTCGTTTAAAGTAAGTTCTCCCGCAGTGGCTCAGTGGTTAGGGCGCTCGGCTACTGATCCGGAGTTCCCGGGTTCGAACCCGATTGTGGCGGCTGCGTTTGTATGGAGGCAAAACGCTACGGCGCCAGTGGGCTGTGCCATGTGAGTGCACGTTAAAGATCCCTAGGTGGACGAAATTATTCCGGAGCCCTCCATTACGGCACCTCTTTCTTCCTTTATTCTTTCACCCCCTCCTTTATCCCTTCCCTTGCGGCGCCGTTCAGGCGTCCAACGATATATGAGACAGTTACTGCGCCATTTACTTTCCCCATAAACCAATTCTTCTTCTTCTTCTTCTTCTTCTTATTATTATTATTATTATTATTATTATTATCCATTTCCTTACGGCACGGTTCAGGTGTCCGCCGATATGTGAGAAAGATACAGATACTACGCCATTTCCTTTCCCCCAAAAATAAATTTTCATAAAACGCCCGTGAACTTTAATGCCTTCAGCGGAACGGTAGGTGTGATCCATGCGATGCCTGCCGTGGATACCGACACCAGAACCACGCCTTAAAGGAAAGAAAGTGAAATGAAGCTGGTTTTAAGAAAAGGAAATTACACCTGTCACATATCTCGGTGGACAGCGGAACCGCGCCGTAAGTGAAGGAAAATGAACTCATGAGCCGCGCTCGTGCTGCTCCTCTCTAGTTTCGCACATGCGCACTATCGGCCTCCCGGACTCACGGTGAAATGCTCGACTGGGTGGCGTAGTGTAACTTTTGCTACAAAAGATTAGGGCAAGAACAGAACGGACAAGGGAAGCGGGCGAAGGTGTCGCACGCGACAACTAAACGAGCGCAAACCGTACTGCACATTACCACGTGAAGTACGGTTTCATGCGGACTACACGCACGACCTCAGAGCGGGGTGGGCGACCCTGAGGCTGCACAGTCCCGTCTGGAATAACTCCGTAGGTCACTTTCGTGACACGGCGCAAAACTCATTAAGGTGCGAAGTAACAGCACATCAGTTTTTCAGACAAGCCTGGGCGGTGTACCGGGGTCCACACCCAAACGTGGTCACTGGGATCGTATCTGACGGGCTGATGACGGAGGTTGTAGCGGCGGGCATCCGTACCCTGCTGCCGCCTAATGTGAATACGGACCAGTTGTGCTTCCTCGGCGCGCTGAGCGAACAGCTCAGCGTCTGGAATGAGCGGAGCAGTGCAGCCCTGAAGCATGGCATTCAGCATCGTCTGAACGTCACGTCCATAGAGCAGAAGAAATGGTGTAAAGCGGGTCGTCTCTTCTGTGGCCGTGTTGTTGGTGTATGTGACGTACGGGAGAATCTCGTCCCAGGTTTTCTGCTGCGAGTCTATGTACATTGCCATCATGTCGGAGATTGTACTGTTCAGTCTCTCTGTTAGCCAGTTCATCTGTGGGTGATAGGCAGTGGTTTTGCGATGGCTTGTGTGACTGAGCTCAAACACGTTGCGCATGAGTTGTGCCGTAACCACCGTACCTCGATCAGTGATTATATGGGACAGCATACCATGACGCAACGCGACTTGCTGCGCAAAAACTCGACAATCTCAGATGACGTGCCACGCTACACCGCCTTAGATTACGCATACCGTGTTAAGTAGTCGGTCGTGACTATAGTCCATTTGTGACCAGCCGATTTTACAGGAAATGGGGTCAGAAGATCGATGCCTACTTGATCAAACGGCGTCCGAGGCGGTTCAATAGGTTCAAGCAAACACGCGGGCTTGAGAGGTGGCGCTTTACGACGCTGGAACTCGCAGCAGCCTCTGACGTAACGTTGGCCACAGTCGTGGCCTAGTGGTCTTGGCGTCCGCTTCGGCTGCAGGAGGTGGTTGGTTCAAAAGCCACCGCCGGACAGCCACCGGTAAAAATGGGTACAAGCCACCCCGACCCGGCGCAAGGGCTTCCACAGGGGTTTTTTTTAGAGGAGGCGCCGCAAAACCCTCTGCGCCCTTTCGAGGGCAAACCCAGTTTCGAACACTCAGCCTGCAAAGGTGGTTCGTGTTTCACTGCAAAAAGGCGAGTTCAACTCAAAGCTCGTATGCTCGAACCAGCGTTATGGTCAGCACTACTGTAAGCGATACTTCGTCAGAAGAGAAAACTCAGAATATCACTGCGGTCCTGGGCAATTCCGGTTTTTCCGGCTGTCCGACTTTGCGTCACTAACGTAATTTTGTCGCTCTGTCTTCCATCATATATTTGTATGTAGGCGCTGGGTAAGAAACCCTGTAAATGTCCCATACTCGTCCGGAAACCCTGGACTCCAGTCCTGTGCTACTCGACACCACTGTGTACCGTCCTAGCCGCAGAAACGAAGGCCTACATCACAAGGCCTACATCCCGAGCACGGGTCTTTGGCGTTTACCAAGGTGCACACACATCGGCCTGTCATGCAAGCTGCGGCCTACTACACCGTACAGGATCCGCGACTGCCCAAACCATTCCATGGCAGTTAGCTCGAAGACAGCGAAAAAACGACTTTCGTTACCCCCGACGGGCTGTACGAATTTAAAGTTCTGCATTTTGGGCTCTGTTAAGCGCCGACAACTTTACAGGGCATGATGGATACAGTTCTCGCTGGAATCAAATAAACTTGTTTGGTTTACCTCGATGATGTCTTTCTGTTTGCCGAAACTTTTCCCGAGCACCTTGAACGCATGCGCACAGTATGAGATGCCGTCCGGTGGGCCGACTTAACGCCCAAGCTTGAAAAGTGACACTTTTGGTTCAAAGAGTTCGAGTTTCTTGGTCATCTTGTAAGTGGCAATGGCGTTAAGCCCGACCCCGAGAAAACTTATGCTGTCGCCGATTTTCCCGTTTCTACAACCAAGAAACGTGTCCACCGCTTTCTGGGTCTGTGCGCTCACTACCGCAGCTTCATCGCCGATGTTTTCAAGATTGCCGCACCCTTGTACTGCCTCACGCGCGATGATACACAGTTCGTTTGGTCCTCTGAACAACAGGGGGCTTTTGCCGAGCTGCGCAGCCGACTGCAAACAACCCCTGTTCTTGCGCAATTTGATGGAGAGGCTGACACCGAAGTCCACACCGACGCCAGCAACATCGACCTCGGCGCCGTAGTCGTCCAGCGATGCTACGCTGCTGTGTTGCCTCTGGCTGGGATTGGCGTTTACAAATGCCTACCCCCAATTAATTGAAATGGCAGACTGTCCTGCGTGTGAGAACTGTGGGTGCGACGAAACAATAGAACCCCAGTTTGTTACTGCCCTCGGTTTCAGCGTGAGCGTCCCCTCCTGGCTGCAACACTCCGCCGCTTAGATCCTCGGCCCCTTACTGAAGCCAAGATTCTGGGTCTTTGGAGTAAGCCTTCGTCGCAGAGGACCGCTTTGAAGGTACTTTTCAAGTTCTTAAAGGGCACAGGGCTGAGTGCAAGGTTGTGAACTATCAGTGTGTGCCCTCTGCACCCTGGAAGAAATGGCCAACGGACATGTATAAAAGTGATCTCCCTTTGCTCTCTTCCCTTTCTTTCTCTCTCTCCGTTCCCCTTTCCACGGGCAGGGCGTCGCATAGTTAGCCTCTCTGCCTTTCCGCTGTTCTTTCTCTCTCTTGTATCACAATAGTCTAAAGTATAACTATGCTCATACAAGACTTATTTTTTGCACGCATCAATGTAGCCGTACGGAGATTTCACTTGTTATGTATGTACTGTCAAAAAGAAAGGACCAGTGATGAAAACCCAAAACACGACCCAGACCTCCTGGCTCACCGCGGTAGGAATATACCACAGATTGTAGTCCTTGAAGTTGCAATGAATTAAAAATCTATTATCAGAATGCCAAGCCCGAGCTGAACTAAAACAAAATTCACTGTATTCGGTACAGGGCAGTGTTTAAATTGCTATAAAAACACGCCGTCTTGACTATATAGGGCTTCGTCGTAAACTGGATCAGTTCAGCGAATTTATTGAGATCCCAAGTTTTGCCTGCGAAAGAAAAATTGCATCGATAATAGCGAGAGGCGGGTTAATTAGCGGCTAGAATTTGTACGCGTATCGTAACCGCTCAAAAGACAAGGAGCGATTAAAGAAACAGACAGGACGTTTCTAGTCGTTCGCGCAATTACGATATGCGTATAAGAATAATGGCGCGAACACAGTAATCCTCCGAGAAAACTACTGTTGATTTTCCCTTCGCTTTTCTTCCAGGATGTACTTTTTCTAGGCATTTTTTTACTGCTTCCTTTTTTTCAGTAAAAAACCTTTCAGGTTATAGGTACAACATTCCTTGAAATAATGCACGTGGTCTTGAACGATCTCTCTGAGTGTAAAATTTATTTCCGTGGCTTTCATGACAACCATTCGTTTTTGCTGTTACAGCAACGAAAGCTCCACGTTGTCATTACACAGCAGCGCTGAACACGCCCAGAAAAATGGTGGGTAATGAATTGTCATTTTTTGTCGGGCTGTTAAAAGATGGAGAAGCTACATATACAGCGAATTAAGATAGCGTAGGCAGCATTAGCGTAAGGAGAACTTTCTCCAGGCCAGTTTAACAGCGTTCCCACCAACATCGCAGTATGTCACAGCAAAGCATTCCCAACCTGACTGAAGCGCAAGGAGAATGTTATTATCATAGACAAATGAGAGTTCAATTTGGAAACTTCAACGCCTACAAGAGAGTGCACAAAGCCGCCACGTTGCTTTACCGCTCTCGGATGATCCGTTTGTCTCAAATGCCCGTCTTTTTTCAAAACATTTGAAACACATAGGAGACTAAGCTTTCACATCGAATACAGATATTTCATGTATAGTATTCGCGTTACTATCAAAATTTGCGAATGACGGCGCACCTCTATAGTTACAGCTGAATGCAACTCGCCTAGTTTCGCACGTCAAAAGCCACCTAACGAAGCGCATGCACGCATGTCCAGCAATGTCGGGCAAATATTTTTAATTTGCAAAGTTGTAAGATAATTTTACGAAAACAATGAAAACAATGGATCATTCTTCTGATATGTAGCGAAATCTTTCTTTTAAGGAGTTTCCTTCGATCGCATCGAACATTTAAGACATCCATAGAAAACCAATGAGGAACGCTTTCGAAGACAACAAACACTTGATAAAAAAAATTCAAGACTCGCGAAGGGTTAGCTTTGAATATATTGATTGTTATCGTTAAATCATGCATTATATGAAAAAACGGCGCTCATAAAAGGTTTCCTGTCCAAAAATAATTTTGTCCAGAATTGCTAGGTATGTTGCTCACTGAGAATCAAAATTTCGCATGTGGCAGTAGCGCGCATGGATGTCCCTCAAAAAAACTTCGATGCCACTTTACTTGTGTGACAAGTACTGAGCGCTACCCTATCTACGACTCATCCACGAATAAGTCGAATGTGTCATGGCGCCTTTCATCACATGGAACACTAAGTTCATATTTTTCGTTGTATATAGATGCAAATTGGATGCCTCGAGGAGTGTGGACCAATTAAAAAGCCTTTGAAGGACGGCATAGAGTGCATCGTAAGAACATTTTTCTGCTTTCTTTACTCACTTTTCAAAACACTCAATTTTCTTTTGCCGCGATCGACAATTCAAACCACGCGGCCACAGGAAACGTCCCCGAAAAAAAAGTAAATTTAATTGCCACCAACCACGTCTAAGTGCCCTCTCAAATAAGTCTCTGCAGAACACCTGTAAAAAAAAGATATCTCTACAAATTGTTTCAATAGCATGTCTCTGCTCCATATTCCAGAACACACCTGCCGTTGTCATTTGCCGCACACCTAGAGTGAGCGGGTAGTGCCAATCCCCGGCGCGCCTGCTTCCCTATGCATGCATTCGGTACGGACTCAGAAATTTAGCCCCTGTTACGGTACAGGTACCAACCCATTTAATACGCTGAAAATATTTTCAGGGTTAGAACACTGTCGAAACGCGAGCAGTCACTAAAGGCCAAATATTTATAGAACCTGCAGAATGCAGAAGGCAAGTCTTAGGCGCTGCCAGTCGCTAGTTAGGCGAGTGCACTAGTAAGTGGAGCTCAAGGAAAGCTTTAAATGAGGCTAAGTTCAGACGTTCGAGCGTACTTAATCACCACAGTGAGACTCAGCCCATATAGCCGGTTTCAGGTGCCAAAAGTGGTGTACTTCCGCTCGATAGTTTCCGCAGACCGTGCTTGGGTTTCGTTGACTCCATGCATCAAAATTCTCTGGTCGGTGCTGCTTTCGCTTGCTGACCAATCACACTCGTAAATTGGAGAATATAAAGTCCGCTTAGGAAATTAAATGTGGCACGTAAAGCCTTACCTGACTCGATATACAAACGTTCGAATCGCGCTGCAGCAGGAGGCTCGGCGATAGTCGCTTGGTGGTACATTTCAGTTAAAAAGCGCGAACTCCTGCCTGCTGCTCAGTTGCGTTGCCGTTAACTTCACTCTGTAGTTTTAACTTTGAGGCCGCGCTTTCGGAGTAGTGCGGCCTTCAGACGGAATTCGCCCATTCGGCGTACTCTGCACTGCACTGACAGCTCAAGCACGCTGCCAGCTAGTTGTGCATTTCGTACTAGTCGAAATGCTACAGCATCATCTGGGCACGAATGATGAATATGCTTACAAATACCGCCTTTTGTTTTTTCGACTCGAAAGTGAATTGGTACTTGCAATGAGGTACCAAAATTATTACTTGAACTGTGACTTTCTGCGTACCCTTCATATTTCGCTGATCGACGCGCGTTTTTCTCACGGAACTGCTGAATAGACCTTTATAGTAACAGAGTTGCTTAATGGTCAATTTTCCAACTACCAATAAACAAGCTTAGGGAGCTTGTTGTCAATCATATATTTCAGCTGAGAGTCGGCGGAGTAGCCAACATAGCTCGAAGGATGTTTCAGCTACCTGTGCGCCGGACTGCCCTTATCCGTGCCATCGTAGCCCCGCTTCAATCGGCATTAAAGGAAACCTGTGCAGACGAACATTTAAAATGTTATCTGGCTCGCGGCAGCGTGCGACCCAAGCATCGACAGCGGCTATGACGATGTTTCTAGACGGAGCGCTGCAAGGCAGGTTCAACGTTGCGTGAATTCAATATTTCACCGGCACAATTTTTTTCAACGTTAGGCTACCGCCGGTTGACCGCGAGGTCCGTTATACAGGTCGAGTCTTTTCGCACTCACAAAGAAACACGCACAGAAAAAAAAAGCGAGTCAACGCAGAAAGCCTACAGGATACACGCTGCAGCATGGCCAGGGCCCGCGTGGCAATACCCAGGCAACTTCTTTGCAGCTGAGAAGCGAGACTACTATCGCTTCAAAACTACAGCGCATGAGGCGTAAAAAGCGTTGCGATTGCTTCCGAACGCTATAATTGCTTCACAGCGCTCACCTTGCTGCATAAACTAATGCAGAGCGGCAACTGATATTCTAAAACGAACAGTTGGATGAAATGCATTCTTTACCTTGCATTTCCCAAAAAAGTCTTAAATACAGGCTTTAGATCCGAGTTGGACATAAGAAGCAACGTGAAGCGTCAGATACTAATTTTGCGCGATAATTCATTCAGAGCCACAATAAAAAAGCCCACCTGAGAAAGACACGACGCCGTTCTGCTCCTTCTTCGTCAATGCATATAAAACACTAATCCTTTAAGTATACTTGGAAGAATAAAAACAGGCTTTCATGTGGAGCATGACAGAAGCTGTTATGCCTTCAACATGGTTATATATAAAACTTCCTTTTATTTCAGGACGTCATTCTCGATGCGCTACTTAATATGCAAAGTGAATTGCTATACTTGTGCCCCATTGGTCTCTGCCAAAACGGCACTTGTATCCCCAGCGGCCTTGAACTGAGTTGTTGGAAATCATACCCAGAGTTGTTTGAAAGGATCTTTGGACGATTACCGAGGCCCAGAATTTTGATGTCCACAACACCAAGAACAAGAACAACAACAACGACGACGCCAACTACAACAACTGAACCTGTAAACATAACTGCGAGTTCAGAAGCTACGAACGAGACATCAGTACAGCTGGAGGAGCTGTAATTCGAAAACGATGGTGTAAGCTAAACCTGTCTCAACGCACTGAATCAGGGGCTCCAGTTCTTGGTCCAATACGCCAATAAAGAAAATATTCGAATGCCATGAAAACATCTGGCACTGGCTCTATTGCCACTGTTCATTTATTGATTACCATGTTACATGAAGACGTAGGTTTAATAATATATCATCATTTTATAAGGATATCGGTATCCACTGTTAAGGCGGAAGCCTTACTTGCCCCTTTGAGCGAAAAAACCCGTGTGTATGTGTGCGTGCGTGCGTGCGTGCGTGCGTGCGTGTGTGTGTGTGTGTGTGTGTGTGTGTGTGTGTGTGTGTGTGTGTGTGTGTGTGTGTGTGTGTGTGTGTGTGTGTGTGCGTGCGTGTGTGTGTGTGTGTGTGTGTGTGTGTGTGTGTGTGTGTGTGTGTGTGTGTGTGCGTGCGTGTGTGTGTGTGTGTGTGTGTGGCAAGAGCAACATCGCATTAATCTCACCAGTGGCAGCACCTGCCATCACAGGGCAATGGCACACCGCTTAACCTCTGCACCACTGCGTCATGAGTGGTTTGAGGACTCCCAGGGATCTATGAATGTAAAGTTGAACTCATGGAGACTGTCGGCGCATCCGAAAGAAACCTGATGCAGTAGTTGGGGTGGAGTGGGGGAGGGGGTAGGCGCGGGACGCGGTAGGGCGGCGACTGCTGTCATGAAGTTAGCGCGCAAATCAGATGGGGTGCGGCGGTGTCGCGATGGCGGCTAGGTAGAGCCATTCAGAGGTAGAATTTACAGCTTCGTGGCATCGGGTTACATCACGCCGCAGCCCGCGGCGACTGCGTTCAGGAAGTTAGCGGGCGCGCTTACGTATTCCCGCACGTAAGCTGTCCTAAATGTATATGCCTACGTTTTCATTACCTTTCCTGTCTATAGCGGGTCTGTTAACATTCACCGGTAAAAAAAAATATTGTCCAGCCTCAGTTACGATCGTCATCATCAGCTTAAATACACCCAATACTGGACAAATGCCCCTCCCTTATCTCTCCAATTAACCCTGTGCTGCGCCAGTTGTGGCCACCCTATCCCTGCAAACTTTCTCACCTCATATGAACATATGACTTTCTGCCGCTCCCTGCCTACGCCTGCCCTCTCTTGGAATCCAGAGCGTTAACTTGAAAAATTACCAGTTACCTTGCCTTCGCTTTGGGTGGGCCGCCCAAGCTCGTTTCTTCTTCTTGATTTAGACTTGGATGTCATTAACTCGCATTTCTTCGTTGACCCACTTAGCTTTCTATAGATTCAACCCTCTTCGTCAGCTTCCGCTTTTCCGCCCTATATATGACTATAGGTAAAATACAGCTTTTATCTACTTTTCTCTTCAGGGATATGGTACGCTGCCATTCTTGATCTCGCACAATGCGCCAAATGACTCTTCCCTAACTTCCTGCTCCTAGCTGTCTCACTCTCATTCTCTCGTCTCACTCACTCCCCTCTCACTCTGGTTGTGCGTAGGTGTGGTCACTGCCAGCCGTAAATACAAATATAGATGCATTCCATTACCACTTCCAACGCTTCGCTGCCTATAGTGAGTGCTGTTCATTTCCGAGACCGTTAAACATGAATTTAGCTTTCGCTTATCGATAATTATGCATAACCTCCGGCATTCACTCTCCAGGTCAGTGATCGTGAGTTTGAACTCGTCCCCTGAGTTTCTTAGCGTCATCACCGAAGCGCAGATTGACCATTAACTTTAGCACCTACTGTACTCAATCTATAACTCTCAATACATCCTATAAACACGTGGTGAATGGTAGTAGAGAAATCATGTTTACGTGCTTCACATCCTTCCTGATTGGAATTTTATAACGTTCGTTACGGAGAATTTTGCTGGCTGTGCAGCCACTATAGTGATTTCCGAATGCTTTTACACATCCCTCTTCTACATCCGGATTCCGTAAAGTCTGCATGACTGGTGAGGTCTCGACTCAGTAAATTTTCTCGTACTGTGTGAATTCAATATACAGAGGCTTGTTGTAGTCTGCGCCTTTCTGTGTAACCTGACTGATGGTTTGGATATGGTTTATTGTGGAGTAGCTTTTCAGATTCAGACCATTTTATTTCCTTTCAGTTGAAAGTGGAAGACGAGGCAAAAGGAATGGAGCCTGACAAGGCCTCGACTCCCATGTTTAGTGCGGAGCAGGCAAAACTTCACTACATTTGCAGGGATTTCTCCTGATGAAACAGTGTACACATAGATATAAAATATAGAGTACATATGAACACAAAATGCTGGCTGTCGATTAACGCAACGTTCGAAAGCACATCAGGGGATCCGCGACAACACACTAGCGAGAAAAAAAACCGCTGGATAACATGTTGACAGAAACATGGAAAAAAAAATTGTCGCAAGAGTGGTGATTTGCATGGGCATATGAGTGCAGCTATGTACATAAGATATCATCAGTGATCATTAGAAATGCTTTGTACTGTAACTTGAAGGGCTTAAATGGTAGCGTAATATCAATGTAGGACTCATGATGCTTAAATAACCTTGTTGCTTGATAGTCAACTATTACGAAAGCGAGCTTGTTGCTTTGGTTGATGGCAGTATGAGGTTGTTTTGATTCCATTATGGAATACCGCAGTAAATACCTTGTAGAGAACGGACAGTAATCAGATCAGTCGGTAATTTTCGTAGCCTTTCACTTCCTCTTATAAATAATGAGGCAGCCGCGGCGACTCAGTGGTTGTGGCACTCGCCTGTTGACCGGAAAGACACGGGTTCTATCTCAGCCGCGGCGGTCGAATTTCGATGAAGGCAAAATATAGAGGCCTGTGTACTGTACGATGTCAGTGCACGTTCAAGAACCTCAGGTGGATGAAATTTCCGGAGCCCTTCATTACGGCGTCCCTCATAGCCTGAGTCGCTATGGGACGTGAAACCCCTATAAACTAAACTTCTTACGGATAATGCTAGCGTTATTCAACATGCTGGTGCACTCGATGTCATGGCGATTTGAGTGTACAGGGGCCACACTTTTCTTGCACAACCTCCCCACCGTCCTTCAAAAGCTCCGCAAATATGTGTTCTTCACCAGCTGCTTTCCCCCTTTTCACTGCTTGCAAGGACTTTGCCTAGTCTTTCGCTTCTGGCTCGAAGCCTAATAATCCTCAATATCCCTGCCTCCATTTTATCGTCCTGAGTATCCGCTACTGCATACCTCTCTATAGAACTCCTAAGCTGCCTTATCTTGTCCATGCTGGTAACGACGCTGCCCTCCTAGTCTCCTAGCACGTACGTCTGATTTTTTCCTATGCGTAGTTGTCTCTTCCCTGCTTTGAGGCTACCTCCGATCTTTACAGCATGTTCGCCTCTCTCTATATTATAGCTTCTTAGGCCGGTTACCTTATGCTTATTAACTTTGACAGCTCGGCCAGTACTTTTCTATCTATGCTGTCAGAGGCTTTGTGCTTTAGCGTTTCTTAATGAGATTTTTCGTCTCCTGTGAGAGCTCAGCGGTTACCGTCTAGCTAACCTACCCAATTCAATTCACCTTTATTTTTCAGTATTTCACAATGTTGACCGTTTCTATTCTATTCTATTCCACATTCTCTAAGGATATCTGCCAACAGCCAACACTTAGATCACCATCCTCGCGGTTACTACGGGAAATCTATTCTTCAGCGAGATTCTCCATTCCTCTACATTCGCAGTCATCGCTAACTTGTTAGTGCGCTTCTTCATTACAAGTTTATTTCGTTGCCTAGGCTGATTCGAGACTACAATGTTTGTCACCCTATTTCACTTTGCCGAGTAGGTACACGTTTAGCCAAGAATGTGAAGTCTATTGCAATTAACCGCGAAAGCTGCTATAGGATTATTCTATATGCCTCTAGAAAGGCAAGTCCTCTTGTTCAAACCTTGGTAAGCACTTTGACGCTTTCCCCTCTATTGTTCACTTTGCGCGTGTTGGAAGACGAAGGCATACCCTGCGCCGCTAAGGTATAAATGATACAAAGCGATTCCGAAAGAATTTGCGTTCTCTCTAAACCACAGAAAATATTACACATCTGACTGTTGCTAACAGCAAAAAATAAAATAAAATTAAACGAGAAGATTGCTTAAAGTGCCCCGGCAAGTAAACAGTTCTAGAAACGCAACATCATCGGTCTTCGGCCGTCAGTATTGTCAGAGTCCTTCAATGTTTGTACTGGTCGCGAAACTCCGGCCAAAGTTTCATATAGGGACACAGCTTGCCGCTAGTGGCGCAGCTGTCGGAGAGGGGGCACGAATCGGCCGTGCGCCCTATCCGCCGCGGCTGTTTTGCGGCCGGCAGGCTGACTTTTTTTTCTTATTCGGCTCACTTTCATTTTATATCTGTGTTTACTGCAGTGTGGACGCTACTAGCATTTACCCGTTGTTACCTGAAAGCTTGGCTGCAATATCGAGGCACTGATAACCGCGATTCACGGCGGCCGCTAGTAAACTTGCTAGCAGCCGCTTTCTGATCAATGCGCTTTTTTTGCCGATTGTCATGGAACAGCGATTTTTGTACATGGGTCCAGGCTGCGCATTGCTGTGCCATTAATTTTTACCGTAACTTGACTGCAGTGTCACCAAGGATGATCTAGCGTAGCGGTTTGCGTTGCGGCTGTGGCAGCCGAGTCCTTGCTTATCGTCGAAGTGCATAAGACTATTGACGAACGCTTATGGCTGGCGCTTACCTTGCAACAAATACTGCAAGCTCACTGATGCTTGAAATCAGACGTTATGGCGTCATTTGAAGAACCGGAGTGCGCGCTGCAGAAGCTATCACATGACGAAAGCAACGGCAGTTTGATAGCGCTATCTGACTAGCTTTTGCTGACACTTTCGGCGGTGGCAAAGCCAGCTTCTGAAGACTCGTGCTGCATAAGCCATTTATTTGTGGTTTGACACGCTGCGACGACGAAGACGCTGGTTAGTGCAAGGAAATAATGAAATTTATTGTTCAGTGCTCACTTACTGGCTTCGCAATCTGCAGGCTTCGCAATCTGCATGTGATCTCGCGGCTACACGGGCGCTCGCTTGCTCGCGTCGTTGCCCCCACCGGGCTACCAGCGCCGCCTCGTGGAAGGTGCGGTCAACACCTGAAGCTCTCCCATAGCGTTACGGAGAAGCTTCGTGACGAGAATTAAGAGCATTGAAGGACTCTGGTATTGTCAAAAAAACCTGCATGACCATGACACTGCACAATAAGCAATGACGTAACAGGTCCGGCAGACAGAGTAGAGATATGGAGCGCACTTGGCGCCCACTAGACGCATGCCTATAAGAGTCTCTAAGTAACAATGTTGAGTTTTGCCTTGATGATCGTTTTGGACGGTTCCTAAGTACCATTACTGGGCCTGCCTTCACAACGAGGTATTAGTGAGTCTGCATGAACACAAGTGGAGGCAAGCGTCCACTAATAAGACTTTTTGCGGTGAGGGAAATAGAGAGTGTTTTTGAAAGTTCAAGTGACGTCCTCACGAAAAGAGAAGTGGTAGGAATGAGCCCGAAGTACAGATTTTCCCTGCGGAAAAGGGATCCAATGGGGAGTGGCCATTATCAATCCCATTATAACAGCCTCTCGGGCTTACTTTGGAGAATAGTCAAGAGCACGGCTGGTTTTGTGTAGCCGCAGCAGGCATGCGTGACCGACCTGTAGATATGCCTTCCGTGCAGTACATTATCTGCGCAGCACAAAATCTCTTTGAAGGAGGCTTTAGCAACAAGCGCGGTGTTCTGACTTGAGACCGGTGCGTGCGCAGGCGACGTGCGCATCACTGAGGACCTAACTATTCTTCCGTAGTCCAACGCGTCGTGGGTCGGGAACAAGCTGTTCTTGAAAGAATGAGTATGCAGCTAACTTGTGAGCCATTTTGTAGTGCGTTCCGTTCTGAAACGGCAGGACGTTACATTGAAAAACCTTTGTCGAGATGTTGTTGCAGGAAACCGCATTATCCGGTTCACAGTATTCCTCAGGCTGTCCAGATATCAGTGCAGTTATAATTGCTGAAATCGGAGGGTGCAAACAGAACTTATCCCACCTACAGTACTAGTATTAAAAGCACAAATATAGAATTAAATCGCATTTCACAAGCCCATTTCAATAGCCCAGTGCCGAAGATTGGGCGCCACAAATCAGAAATGTGCCTTGCACACATCCACCGGAAGTTTGAATGCAGTTCTTCCCTTGCCAAGGCTGCCCGCAGTAGCCCAAATTGCCTGCCGCGTTGTTTCGCGTATATGATTGTGACAGCAGACTTTTCATGACCATAAAAATCTGTTTTTTTTTACTGTGGGGAGAGCGTGGCGGCGCTTAACCTGCAACTCTTTCCAGTTTTACGAGCACAGTTGTCAGTTTCAACAGCAGCACTCCCTTGCAAGATAGTTTCACACAAAACGAAAACTTTCACCCCTAGCTTGCTTCTTATACGCTTTAATTCGGTTACACTGCCTTCCTTTTGTGGTTTATTTCTTGGGAGTGAAGAGGTGACAATACTCAGATACATTATATATCAGATCCTTTCCCAGAGTATCTAAGAATTAAGTTCGAACTGTACTCCCAACCAATAAAAAATGGAGCAGCCGATTTGGCTGCCACCTCATATCCGCTTCCGAAAATCATCTCAACGTTTCATCACCATCGGCACGATACAATCATTTCAGTAGCAGATTAAAACCCCTAACACTACCACCTCGGCTATCTCCTTGGTTTTAACCCATCACCACTATGCATATAAAAAATAAAAACGACATGACTGATTTGCGAAATAGAGCTTCTTCAAGAGTATGATATAAACAAGAGCCTCTGCCTTTAGTGAAAAGCGCGCTTCTTTTTCGCGTCATTTCCGGCCTTGAGACGAGCTTATGCAGTTCAGGAGCTGGCCCAAGTAGGTCAGGTTTATCCGTGGGTCCAGCCCCGCAAAAGAACTACGCCCGTCAAGAACTCTACTATGCACACATCCGGGCAGAAAAAAAAAAACTAAGCGTGCACTGCCGCACTGAACATCCCGTCTTACACTAGCGAGGGCCGAGAAGCGGAGATCGTTGTTTCAGCAGCAAGTATTGTTGCTCTGCGTATATGAGCTCGAGCCGTGTAGGAGGCGCGAGAAGAGAGGTCTACCGTTTGAGCAGTGGCGATGAGAAATTGGATAAAAGATTTTGCACAACACATCGGTTCACTGCACCCGCGAAAGGCCTGCGCCCGTTACAACGGTGAATTAGTAAGGGAAACAGCCAGCGGAATCCTCTACTTCGGTTATCCAAAGACACCGGCATGATGCCTTATGTTGCCACGAGCACCCTCGGCAGTGAATATTTGCTTCCCTCAGCTGTCAACATGCAGACAGCTATGCGGATAACGACGTAGCGAAACACAAGCGAAAAATTTTGCGGTCGCGTCCGCCTACCACTGACAACCACTCGCCACTGACGTCCACTCGCCACTCACGTCCACACGCATCATCACAACCACTCACTGCCACTAACGTTGACATGATCCACTCATGTCCATTTTTTACGCACATTCACATCCGCTCCGTCAAACTAATCTCCACCGGCACTCACATCCACAAACTCACACATATATCCACTCACTCACACTCATATCCACTAACACTCGCAACCACTCTCACTCAACAACCTCACAGAGCTGAGTGCGACATAGGCGATATGAGTGCGTTTATGAGTGAGTGCGCCGAACT
Organism: Amblyomma americanum; assembly: GCF_052857255.1. Classification (NCBI taxonomy): domain Eukaryota; kingdom Metazoa; phylum Arthropoda; class Arachnida; order Ixodida; family Ixodidae; genus Amblyomma; species Amblyomma americanum. Next base: position 102,191,049 of record NC_135498.1, read on the forward strand.
ATGCAAGTTGTGCCTAGTCTGAGGTAAGGTCGGGGCTGATGGTAGAGCAGAATTTCTCACCCAAGCCATTAGGAAGCTGGTTGCGCGGCTATGTAAAGCCAGAAATACGTCACATACTAAGCGCTGGTGAGTGAAGCGACAGTAGATCTTTGGCGCAGACTAATAGGCTCAGGCGTATTGTTAGAGGCGGCCAGTAGAGACGAAAAGCGCGAAAAACTAAAAAGCGACGTAGCAATAAAAATTACTTCGAATAGAATGCGTGGGCTCGGTACGACCAATGCCTCCCCGTCGGCAATATGTGCAGAGACAAGCGGAATGACATCATCGCAGCCAGGATAGAGGACATGGTCAGCGGCTGTGACCAAGCGGTGAGGTGTCCGGTGAGATAGGTAAGTGGTGTCGGTTTCAGCAACCTCGAGGGATGGTTGGCCGCCCGTAATAACCGCGGACGTTGATGGAAGAAAATACCAGCCAGAAGTTAGTTTATGAGCACAGGAAGAGAGCACAGCGAGTTCAATGTGATGGCGGATGCAGTTGGTAGTGATCCGAGCGGGGCACTATTCAGAAGGATGTATCGGAGCCTCATTGGCAGCACGTAAACGCGGACCGAAGTATACAGTGCGGCCTTTTTTCAAATCTAAGCCCTGGGCGGATCGAATGACGCAAAAACCAGCGCCGGCATTAATTAATGCGCCCACAAGCATTCCTTCAACTTCTACGAACAACGTACTGGACGGGGCCGGAGGACGACTTTTAGAATGAGGTGACGGAGCAGTCTCACCTCCGAAAACTGCGCAACACATTTTTCCGGGTTGCGGTCCGGCGGCCGAGAAGATGATTGAATGGTTGATGAAGAGCAAAGGAAAGGTGACGGGGAGCGGCGGCGCCTTGCACGTAGGTCGAAGCTCGGTCAGGAGGAGTCGGCGGTGAAGGGGAGCGACGAGGATAGGGATAGCCGTAGTTCGAAAAGTACGCAAACTGCTTGTACAAGACAGACAAGGGCAACATAGCCAGGAATTCCGCAGTAAAAACAAACGGAACATGTTGGACGCGGACGTCATAGAGGAGAATAAGAAGGGGCGGTAGGTCTGGAACAATGAGCGGCGAGGTTGTGCTTACAGGTACAAAGCGGGGTGGCAGGAAACGTGACGGTGGTGTTGCAGCAACCTAAGCATTCATTGGGGCGCACCGAGAGACAGGTGGCTCTTGATTGATGTGGCGTGTGAAGGAAGCCGTCTTATTCTTGGTCATGTCATGCAAACGGGAGGCAGGAGGAGGAACTGGGAAACAGGAGGCCGACGATGAAATGTCGTCTTAGAGTTCTTCCCGGATAATAGAACGGATCAGCACGCGCAAGTGTGCATCAATAGATTGGGCGGGGGGGGGGGGGAGGGGGGTGAATCCCTGGTTTCTTGAAGCCGGTGCGACTGCAGCTCGTCAAGACGCCGGCATGTGCTCAGAATGTCTAGTATCGTGGAAGGGTTCTGGGCAGTGAGAGCTGTGAAGGCGAACGAGCCATATCCCGCCAGTTTAATCCGAACCCACTACCTCCGAATTTCGCACTTGGTTTACCACCAGCTGAGGTACGGCGATGAGTGTCCAATCTTGTCCTTTCGGGGTATTTATATGCAGTGTAACCGAACTTTAAAAGTGCTCAGTAGCGCCACCCTCGTCGGCCGCTATGGATTGGGGTGGCGCTGGTGAACACCTGAGGAGATGTGTACCTCTGGTGAAAAGAGGTGAACAGACGCATCTATGTGTTGATTCTTGATCCTCTCATGACAAGTCTGTCACGCACCTGCGACATTGCTAACTAACCAGTCGAAATAAAACACAGAAACTGCTTCAAACGTTTTCGCTTGTCATTTGCTGGTCACCGTTTCCATTTTCTTCGACGACAATAATAATGAGTCACATAGAAAAGCAAGAAACCCGCTCCAGTCCTTGTCACGCCTGCGCGCTCTCTGTACAGCGCACGATTGGTTGGTAGGAGAGGGCGTATACACAGGGGAAAGTTTTGCACAAGATTGAAGTGCCCAGGAACAGACCGACACAGTTCAGCCGAGCAACGCTGTAATGAATATTCACTTCCACTGGTGATAAATTGAACAAATAGCTTTTATTGCGAAAGCAATACTGCTCGAGCTTTCCGCTCTTGGCCGTCGTCCCGGAGAATCCACCATTGACCTTTAGCGTGACCTATGTGTGACGTCATACCAGCTGTGGAAACGTGGGCCCCAACTCGGCTCGTCGCGATCGTGCCAGCGAATCCTCCATGCTGCAGCTGCGCGCCGCTGCCGCGAGGGGCGCTCGCTGTACGTGACGTCATGCCAGCTGGGCAAAAGCGGCCCCCCCCAACTCGGCTCCTCGCGATCATCCCAGTGAATCCTCCACGTGCCGCGGAGGCCATGTTGCACCATTAGTAGTTCACTGCTCATGCGCGAGGTGACGCCACCTCACGCGCGCTGCGCCCGCGCGAGACGTCTCGCAGCTGTCGACCAAGTCGGGTGCCACACAATCTCCCTCCTAGCGCTTGCTTCAATGGAGTCTCAGAATGCGTACAAACGCAAGTACTTAATTAAGGTCTTAACTACATATCAGTAACACAAGCCGCAACAATGCGCTGAAGGCTTTCGCCTCACTGCACTTTAGGTGAACAAAGTGCCCCTGAATTTTTTGTTACGTATGTAAAAGAAACACGATCGTCGAAATTTGGTGACTCCAGCAAAGCAGTACATGCACAAATATTCTATGTTCAAAACGTGGGAAAAGTATAAAGAAGCTCTGCTCTCCTGGTCATGCTTTTCATATCTTTGCAGTAATAATTATTACCCGAAAGCTTGTCATCGATTCTCTGTTCCACTCACACGCCCGAGGCAATATTATCCGGACGGGGCCCCTATCCCCTCCACGGAGCGAGGTCAGCGAGGGACCGTTTGGCCACTTATCAGGACATCACCCTAAATTGCCGACTTGACCGCAGCATTTAACCGCCGGCCGACAGGTCCCTTCCAGCACGCACGAAATCGACTGGCGCCAACTAAAAACGTAGGCCTTCCAAAATCCCGCAGTTCTCGCCCATGTCTAACCCACCCTCTGTTTTCCCAACTACAGATTCTGCGGTGGTCACGCTACCCTGTCTCGCATCATGTGGGCCTGGGAAACCGCGCGGCGCAGCACGAAGCCGGGCCTTCTGGTTCGGTTCGTCGAAAGGGGCAAGTGGGTCGCTGATGCGCATAAGCTCTTCGCCTTCCGGCGGGGTTGACCTGCTTCGTTATGAGAGGCTCCACCCTTCCAACTCAGCTAATAAAGTTTATTATCTGTCTGTGTGTTTCACGCTTGCACATCAAAGGCTTGCATTTTCGATGCCAACAGATCAACGTAAGAGTTTCTGGGTAGCATGCAGATAATTTCTGCATATGTAGCGGCCAGAGCATACCGGCCTCTATACCCCACAAAGCCAGAGGCCACCTATTTGAGCCAACTGTGGCAGTGCTGTTCCCCGGATGGCATGAAGCTCGCTAGCTGAACCATTTTCTCTTCATGCTTTGATGCGACGTCAGCTTGCGTCCGGCTTCCAGGTGATTATTTCTTCCGTCCCAATGTTCCGGCGAGCTTATAATATGCCTCCATATGTAATGACATTCACTGAGTCATTTAATGCACTTGCCCCGTAAAGCACGTTATTGAGCCTATGAATGCAAAGAATAACTCAAATTGCACATGGCACAAGTGACTCGTACACAAAAACATTATGGGCCATCAAGAGGACTGATGCTGAATAAGTGGGACAGCATTTCTATTTCATTCGCCAGTTTATTTCAACTCCGATCATATTCCTCTTCTGTTCCACTACTGCTTGTATTCCGATTCTGATCATTCTAATTCCGCTCGATTCTTTTATTAATTTTTTGCTGCGTCCATTAGGGTGATTCCTGTCAGGCGTCTCCTTAATTCCTCTCCCCTACAAGTGAAGAGAGAGAAGGGGGATAGAAGGACGGTTGGCAAAAGGCACGTGTGGCTAGTGTGATGACGGCGGACGACGGTTTTCGCTCCTACGAGGCTTCTAAGCCATCGCAGAATACATTTTACAGGGCTGCCATATTCACACTCATTTCGTCCTAAACCGAAGAAAACATACCGTCGAGTGCGAGTATGCCGAACTGTGATATTTAAAATTATTGGTTGTATCGAACACAGAGATTATTACCTTGAAAGTTTTTTAGCGTTAGGTACATTATGGTAGCATTTCGAGCCTTCAGCTTTGCGGCACTGCCACCCTGTGGCGGTGCTGCTACGCTGTCACTTGGTTGGTCACGTGGTGCGGAGCAGGTGCCGGGGCCGCGGCGCCGTAGCTGATCACGTGGTTCGTCACGTGGCCAAGTTCCACTCGGCCAGCTGTAGCTATCGCGTCACTCCAGGTTTAACCAAAGCTAAACGATCGTCAATTTTTTTTTAAAGTACAAGGTGGTCGCAGAACTCGAATTTTCCCGCCCGTTTGGTATATCGAGCAGTGCGACACGCCCCTTCAAGTTGCTCGTCTCCTAAGGGCGCGCTTCGATCATTTTTAGCGCCTAGACGAGCAGACGGGTCGGCATCACGACGCCTGATGACAGCACTAGCGCTGTGAAATCGCGTGACAAGGAGAATATGGAGTGTGCTTGATGGTGGCCTTTGGACTATTGTAGCCAGTTTCCATACCATATCGTTGTCATGTGATGCAGCCAACGTAACTAAAGCCTAGCAGCCACCCTCGCGTGGAGGGCTTCTGTTTATGCTGCACTACTGACAGGATGTTGTGATAGACATTGGCAGGTTATGAAGAGCCGTCCGCTACGACTTCAATGTGAAGCAGGCTAAGCCTAGCAACGACTTTAGCCAGCGGTTCACTGCCAGCACTCACACCGGCGACATGTTCTGGAAGCAGCCCTGCCCAAGCCCATTTCTTCCTCTTGATTTTTCCTTCACCCACTCTGCCCGCTTCCGGCCTCTTAACGTTACACATATCATTTTTCTTTCCATGGCTCGCAGCGTTGTCCTTAACTTAAGCTGAACTCTTTTCGTTAGTCTCCACGTTTCTGCCCCGTAGGTGAGTACCGGTAAGATACAGCTGTTGTACACTTTTCTCTTGAGGGAAATCGGTAAACTGCCATTCATGATCTTAGAGAACCTGCCTTATGCGCTCCACCCCATTCTTATCCTTCTAGTTATTTCCCTCTCATGATCCGGATCAGCTGTCACTGCCTGCCCTTTGTAGACGTATTCCTTTACCACTGTTTGCCCTGTGTGCGTAGCCTTCTTCTGATCCCATTCAGTCATGACAGGAACCAGGGGAAAGAGGGATAAGGACGCGGAAGAATGCACTGAATGTACACAGTGCACCAGTATGAGGCAGGAACTTCAAAAATTCCGAAAAGAAATGTTAGCTGAGTTCCAGGAGCTAAAGAAAAGCGTTGACTTCTGTAGCGAATCATGTGATGACATATCCGAAACAAAGGTTGATGTTAAGGAACTCATCAAGGAAGTCAGATCGTTACGAGACACTAATCATGCAATGAAAGAGGAAAACCGCAAGCTTGCTCGACGAGTAGATGAACTGGAACAATATTTCCGAATAAATAACCTTGAAATAAAAGGGGTTCCTAAGGATGGTGACGCAACAGACATTGTGGTCAAACTAGGAACACTCGTTGGCGAACCTATCTCGAAATCTGACATTGATATCTGCCATAGAGTACCCACCTAAAAAGAAGATGAAAAGAACATCATTGTGCGCTTTGCCCGGCGGGAGAAACGCAATTTAGTATTAGCAAAGGCGAAGAAAACGCGAATAACGACAACACACCTCGGCTACAGCCCCGAAAGCGCCGTCTTTGTTAATGAACATCTAACATGCAAAAACAAGCAACTGCTAGGTGCTGCCATCACAAAGAAAAAACAGGTTAACTGGAAGTTTGCATGGACAAAAGATGGAATAATCTTTGCGCGTCAAGCTGAAAACACTACTGTACTCTGAATCAACTGTTTGGACGACTTGGAAAAAATGGCTAGGCAAACCGACACATTATGATCAGGCTAGCAATCCGGTCCGTGGCCCTGTACCTGCAGTCTTTAGTAGTTTTCTACCGCCCTCATGGCAGTACAACCTTCCGATCTGAAAAATTTTCATCATAAAGGTCTTTTATCTTTTCTTCACCTTAATGCACGTTCATTAGAAAACAAGCGCGATGACCTTCATTATTTAATCAATGCAACTGACACTTCTTTCGATGCGATTATGGTATGTGAAACGTGGTACAAAAATAGTTCTGTTCCGTTCTTGTCGCACGACTACCAAACATTTGCGTTCAATCGCCCCCTGCAACATGGTGGCGGCGTTATGCTATTGATGAAAAACAGCTTTAACGTGTACCCTGTTCCCGAGTTTACTGAGTCGACTGACGACTGCGAAATAGTGACAGCGCGTGACAATTCACAATTTTTCTCGGTTCTTTATCGTCCTCCAAAGGGTGATCTGAAAAATTTCCTTCTTTTTCTTGACAGCCTTTTAGATTTTATATCTCTTAACAAATACTCTCTTTTTCTTGGCGGTGACCTAAACATTGATATCCTCAAAACTTCTAAGGCTAAAAATGATTTCCTGTCCATTCTAGAGTCATATGGGTTTCTAAACATTATAAATGAACCAACACGTGTTACATCATTGTCAGCAACTCTACTCGATCTGTTCATCACTAATACTGATAAAAGTGTTTCTTCTTGCGGTGCGCTTGCTAGCGACATCAGTGATCACTTGCCCATTTTCGCCTTCATTCATGCAAAAGATTATCCTGCAGCTTCAAACGATCCGCCGATTTGTAGACAAGACATAACCCAATCTTCCTTGGCATCTTTTTGAGCCGATGTTCAGTGTTATGACTGGAGCCATGTTCTTTCAAGCACTGGTGTAAATGCAATGTACAAAGCCCTTGTATGTCAAATAACAGATCTTTACCAAAAGCACTTTCCATATGTAGCGCGAAGAAGGAGCAGGAAATCACGGAAACCGTGGGTAACACGTGATCTGGTCAATAAAGTTAACATAAAAAACCATCTTTACTAGAAATTTGTGAAAAGCAAGGACATAAATTTATTAAAAGCGTATAAAACAAATAGAAATAGGGTAAATAAGGAGCTCAAAGTGCCCAAGGACGAATACTTTGCTACCTATCTGCATGACGCATCCGGGAACGTCGAACTGTTGTGGAAACGCCTAAATAACATCATTAAACCAATCAGTCATTCCAACATCACCAGCATAAAAATCAACAATTAAGACATGAGCGGCACTGCTCTATCTAATGCGTTCAATGCGCATTTTGTCTCCGTTGGGGAAACTGACTGCGCAAGTACAGCTTACTCTCCCACTACAGATTGCATCCCTAATATCTCTGGAAGTATGGTATTCTTTCCCACTAATGAAAGTGAAGTGATTTATGTATATAATAACCTCAAAAACTCTAAATCTCGTGATGCAAATGACATGCAAATTGCCCCTATTAAATACATTATTGATACCATCACTCCAGTGTTGACTAGCATGTATAACTTTGCCTTTGAGCAAAATACATTTCCAGAGCTAATGCAAATAGCCAAGGTGACTGTAATACACAAAGGAGGTGACAAAAATAATATAAATAACTTTCGACCCATTTCAATTCTCCCAGTGTTATCTAAAAGTTTAGAAAAATTATGCACATTCGTCTTTATTCATATAAGACATTCATATAAGACATATAAGGCATATAAAGACATTCGTCTTTATATATATATATATATATATATATATATATATATATATATATATATATATATATATATATATATATATATATATATATATTCAAAGGCATTTGATTGCGTGTGTCAAGAAACGTAATAATGAAACTTCAGCATTATGGCATACGGGGAAATTCTAATGCTCTCTTATCATCGTACCTTCAACACCGCTCTCAGTATGTTAGCCATAATAATAAAAATTCCAGCGTCAAAAAATTTACTCCCGGTGTCCCTCAAGGCAGTATTCTCGGTCCCCTCCTATTTGTTCTTTACATAAATGACATCTTTTCCACTAGAAGCGAGGTACAATGGATCGGATATGCAGATGATACCGCGCTCTTCATTACCGGAGATAACCCAAACAATTTGATACACACAGCAAATATAGCATTACAGTTTGTTAAGCGTTGGTCTGAAAAAAACTTCCTGAGAATTAATGCAAAAAAATGCTCAAGCAATACTTTTTCGTGCAAGAAACACCACTGTCACTCCCACAGAAAAGATATTTCTAGCAAATGATGAAATTGATATACCAACGCATGTTAAGTCACTTGGGGTCTTTTTCTCAGAAAACATAACCTGGGATAAGCACATTGAACACGTTTGCTACAAATTAAACAGAATCGCGGGAATATTGAGCAGGAATCGGCATATATTACCTACAAAAGTAAAAAGGATGGTGTACAACGCCTTATTTTTATCTGCACTTAATTATTGTCATCTTCTATGGGCGACCACATCCAAAGAAAACATTCATAAACTAACAATATGTCAAAAACGCGCAATTCGAGCCATTGCGAATATTTCATACCGTGATCATACGTCCGCATACTTCGCATCCTATCGCATGCTTCCAATTGAAACCATGTATTCGTTCCGCCTTCTTTGACAGTACAAGACTGCTGTTCGCACTAATAATCACTATTTTCTTCAGCTATTCAACCTTGACACGCGCAGTCATAGCCATAACACCAGAAACAATAATTCATGGGTCGAACGTTTCTGCCGCACAACATATGGCAATCAATCTTTATCGTACCACATCGCCGTCCTCTTGAACGCACTCAGTCGCGTTGGTGTTGATACAAATACAGAATCTGGACGCTCACTTTTCAAAAAATTAGATCGTAATGCATCCGCTTTCTGTTAATACCCTCACCATTTTCTCTGGCTTCATTTCTTATCCTCCGCTGCGCTATTGCCCACCTGTCTTATTTTATATCTCTTCCTTTTTTCTTTATATCGTACAGCTAACGACATTTTTGCTTACATATTGCTGCAACTACGCCCTGTACCACGTGCATTGTATTATGTCAGCCGCTTACTTTTTGCATCTCATGTATAAAACCCTGACCTTGTCGTCCATATGTAAATATCTTGTACAATGCTTGTTGCCGCATGGAGCGTCCTTTGTTTATTTTTCTTGAATTGCTGCTGATTTGTACCCAAGGGGGCCGGGCTTCGTCAAGCTGCGCATATGCAGCTTTTTTTCCGTTGCCCCCTTTCTTCCTCTCGGAGAAAAATAAATTTGACTTTGACTTTGACTTCCAGGCTTTCACTGCCAATTGTGAACTGCTGTTACCTTGCTAGACTGTTGAACATTACTTTGGTTTTCTGCATGTTAATTTTAGACCCAGTATTCTGCTCTGCTTGTCTAGCTCTTTGATCATGATTTGCAGTTCACCTCCTAAGTGACTCAGCAAGGCAATGTCATCGGCGAATCACAGATAATTTAGGTATTCTCTATTGAATCTTATTCCCAACTGTTCCCAATTCAGGCCTCGAAATACCTCCTGTAAACAGGCGGTGAATAGCATTGGCGAGATCATGTCTCCTTGCCTGACGCCCTTTCTTATTGGAATTTTATTGCTGACTTTATGGAGGACTATGGTAGCTGTGCAGTTGCTATATATATATATATTCTCCAGTGTTTTGACATAAGGCTCTTTACACCCTGATTACGCAATGCCTGTATGACTGCTGAGGATTCCGAGTCGAATGCTTTCTCGTAATCAATGAAGGCTATATATAGAGGTTGGTTATATTCTGCCCATTTTTCTATCACCTGATTGATAGTGTGAATATGACCTGTGGTAGAATATACTTAACGAAAGCCTGCCTGATCATTTGTTTGATTAAAGTCTAAGGTTGCCCTAACTCTATTAGCGATTACCTTGATAAATACCTTGTAAGCAACATATAGTAAGCTGATCGGCCTATAATTTTTCAAGTCACTGGCGTCTCCCTTCTTATGAATTAAGATAATGTTGGCATTCCTCCAAGCTTCTGGTACGGTAGAGGTCATAAGGCAAAACATTGCGTATACAGGGTGGCTAGTTTTTCTAGAACGATCTCCCCTCCATCCTTCAACAGATCTTCTGTTACCTGATCCTCCGCAGCTGCTTTTCCCCTTTCTATTGCATTTAAGGCTTTCTTTACTTACTCTTAGTTACTGTCGGAATGACACATTGCTCTTCGCTGCTGTTTCTCTCATTAAAGCTATGATTAGATTAGCTACTGTACAGATCTGTGTTGAACTCTTCAGCTACTTTAACTATCTTATCCATATTGCTAATGACATTGCCCTCCTTGTCTCTTAGCGCATACATCTGGTTTTTACTATGCCTAGTTTCCTCTTCACCGCGTTTAGGCTACCTCGGTTCTTTAGAGCATGCTTGATTCTCTCCATATTAAACTTCCTTATGTCGGCTACATTGCGCTTATTTATTACCTTCGATAGCTGTCAGTTCTATTCTGTCGGTAGGGTTTGGCGCCCTCATGCTTTGGCGTTTCTTAATCAGATTTTTCGTCACCGGACATAGCATTCTGGTATCCTGTCGAACTGCCCTACCGCCTATTTCTACTGCGCACTCCGTAATGATGGCTGTCAGATTATCGTTCATTGTATGAAAATCAAAATCGTCTTCTTCAGTTAAAGACGAATATCTATTTTGCAGTGATATCCTGAATTCCTGTACTTTCCATCTTACCGCTAACTCGTTAATGGACTTCCTCTTCACTAGCTTCTTCCGTTCCCTCTTCAAGTCTAAGCTAATTCGAGACCTTACCATTCTGTAGTCCCTAAAGCGCAGCTTTCCGAGGACGGCCACATCCTGAACGATGCCAGGTTGAGTTGAGCGCATAGTATAAAGTCGATTTCATTTTTAGCCTCACCATTGGGGCTCTTCTAGGTACACTTCCTGTTCTCTCGTTTGTAGAAGAAAGTATTCATGATCCGTAAATTATTTCTATCTGCGAATTCTACTAATAACTCTCCCCTGCTATTTCTAGAGCCTATCCCATAGTCGCCAACCGCGTGGTCGCCAGCCTTCTTCTTGCCCACCTTCGCACTGAAGTCACCCATTAGTACAGTGTAGTGTGATTTTACTTTATTCATTGCCGATTCCACGTCTTCATAGAAACATTTCAACGGTCTCGTCATCATGGCTGGATGTAGGCGCGTAGGCCTGCACCACTTTCAGCTTGCACCTCCTATTGAGCCTAATCACAATAGCTGCTACCCTCTAGTTAATACTACTCAGCTCCTCTACGTTGGCAGTTATATCCATATTAATGAGGAATCTCACACCTAGTCATCGTCTATCCGCTAATCCGGGATAGCACAGTATGTGTCCGTCCGTGCTGTATACGACTCACCTGCCCTCCAATCTTATCTAAGGCCTATGACATCCCATTTAATTCCCGCTAGTTCCTCGAACAGCATTGCTGGGCTAGCCTCACTGGACAAAGTTCTAGTGTTACACGTTGCCAGGTTCAGATTCCAATGGCGGCCTGTCCGGAGCCCGGAATTCTTAGCACCCTCTGCTGCGTCACAGGTCTGACCACCGCCGTGGTCAGTTGCTCCGCAGCCGCTCGGGACTGAGGGCCATGGGTTAATTGGTTTGTTCATAGAAGGTTGTGGCCAATAACTACACCAGTGTGGCAAAATCCGGTTCTGGTGAGGGAGTGCGTTGTCGGTTCTGGTCACCGAGATCAGGCCGCACCCCAGGCCTGGTTCTGCAACTCCATCAACATGCGGATTTTTTTCTGTTTTCAAACCCTGTGGAGAATTGAGCGGCACCAGGATTCGAACCCCGGTCCTCTTGCACGCGAGGCGGATGCTCTACATCTACGCCATGGCTGCATTACCTCTTGTGTCTTGCGTCTTGTGTCTTGGTTACGGGTAAACTTGTCTACTGAAATTTTGAAATATCGAGCTATTGATAACTTGACCAATTTCGTGCTACCCCTCGAGTTCAATATATCTGAGTGTGGCTGTAATTTCATAGATCACTTTTGGCTTGAATGCATGACCTTTCTGAGTGATGACGTCAAGTCATGCGAACACAACGAACACGAGATCTCGGGTTATGGGTGTTTTTACTATATGTGATCACAAAATAAATAAAACCATTAATTCAAACAAAATATTTTTTCACGGGCTGGAGTTCGCGGTGGCGCCCAAACACCGACACCAACGGTGGCTAACCGAAGTGCTCCTGCGAAGTGCGCTTCTATCCGGAATCGAAACGGACATGTTAAGCTCGGTTTACCCACGGTGGCGCTAATCACCGAACAGCACCGTGGCGTGCCATGCTATGCTGCTCCTGTGGGCTGCATTCCCAACCCGAGCTCAGAGGGGCCCGGCAAAGTCCGCGGTATCGCCCTGGCGGCAAGGCGGTACCACGGGAAAGGGGGACTTGTTTCGACGGCTGCCATGCCATCGCAGTCCTCGAAACGCCCCGGCTGGACGAGCCCACGGTGGCGCCACTCACCGACAACCGCTGCTGAGCGGCAGCGGATGCTCCTGTGGGGTGCCCCCCTGGGCTCAAGTAGGAAGCACTCGTAGTGCTCGGAGTACGCGGTGATGCCACACACCGACACCCAAGGGCCAACAGAGGTGCTCCTGCGGGATCCTGTTTCGAACATGAATGAGACGCGCACTAGCTCGGAAACCCCACGGTGGCGCCACTCACCGGCACGCCATGCGTGCTCCTGTGGGGACGGGTGGCTCTCGCACTGAGAATAGGAATAAGCTTCGGCCAACCAGGGCTACGACAAGCCACCAACACATTCTGGCTGCCTCCCATTCCTTCGCCTGTGTCTTAACCACCATGCTTGTATGTCATAGGACTATAAAAGGCCTCTTATACCAGAAAGGTACACACGTTGAATAGTGCAGGTGTGCTGTGCGGTTCCAGACGCTCCAGATCAGTGGTCGAGCAGAACCTTCACCACGATGAGACGAGCATCGTAATAGCTTGAGTCTACCTTGTCCGTCATACAAATACACAAAACGAGCGACTACATTTCCTAGGGTCTGATTCGATACTCACTATCGGCAAACATTATCCACATTCCTTAATTTTAGCCGACGCCGGCCCCCCTCCGCGACCAGTAGGTAGTGGACTGAAATTGCACGTACACGGGCATCTAGCATTTTGTCTCCATCGAACTGCGACCGCTGTGGCCTGGATCGAACCAGCGTCTATCGTGTCAGCAGCTCAGCACCATAACAACTAAACTAACGCAGTGGCTCTTCTAGTTCGGAGGGTGAAGTTGCTTGTAGTTACTCCAGTGTGTTTAAAAATGGACATAGAGATTAATATGTGGAAAAAGCAATGTGCTACAAAATGTCACCTTGAAACGCCAGTGTTCGAGCCTCTAATCGAACAAAACTGGAACGAATGTCAATGCCGAGAGACAGCAAAATGTGTGTGGGGGGCTAAGGGGCTTGGCATTGGAGCTAAGCCTTTGCAAGAAGGCAGTGGGGTGCGCGATAAGTCACTCAAAGTGGGCTAGGAACGAGAGCTGCGCGAATAAGTAGGCGCTCATAATTTAATAGTCGTAAATAACATAGAAGGAGAAAAGAAAACAACACGATAGAATACATGGCAACATAATTTAAGATTGGTAAAACTGCGGAAAAGGAGGACACCCGTGTGGACAGAACGAAGGGCTTCATCCTGTACACAAGTGTACAAGGGTTTATTTCTTTTCCGTGTTTTTTTTCGCGCATCTTAAAGCATGTTTCTCAATCTTCCACTGCCTGCGCCTGCGCAGCGGAAGCATCAGTTTGAAAGGTTTCTGGAAAGAACGTGCTTTAATTTGTTTTAGTTTGCGTAAAATTCAACCATGAGCGGGGTAGTAATAAGTTTTGCTCTGACTGAGGCATATCCACCGAATAATGACACCCAGTGGCATGTGAAGGAGTTGGTGGGAAGGTAATGAACCATCCGCATAGTTTTGGCGTCGCTATAGAGAACGAGGCCGAGAACACTAATGTATCGCTGGACGCGACCCCTGGACGAGAGTTTAAGCGCGACGAGGATTCGTTAACCAGTGCGGCCAGATTGATGACGAGGACCGGAGTCACGCAATTTTTTGAAGAAGAGCATTCTAGGCCTTCCGTGTTCGCGTACGCCTGGATGAGAAGCCAGCAGATTTTTGGAGTTCACTGTGATACCCGAGCCAGCTCTAAACCACACTCCGGTATCGGCAACATAAAGCGCATGGTAAACATGGGGTATACAGGATGGACAGCTAAGTCATAGAGGTGCTGACAGGCAACGCTAGGGTATGTCGTAGCACATAATAAGGCTTCGACTGGCAGGTACAGGGTCCACTACTCACACGTTTTCTTCCGCTGGATCCTCCGGCTGCGTCTTACGCTGCCTGTAAGACAAAAAGAAGAAAAAACACGTTGCACGAACTCCAAGTTGCTGCATATCCTTCGTGAAATGCTGCCTCAACTAGCTTGTTAGTCGTGCCTGATTATTGGAATACGTGTTTGAACCCTTGTTTTACGAGCAAAAGCAAGGGTACAAGTTGAAAAGACCCCAGTCTGAGCATTTAAATATAAAGCTGCGCTGAACGAAGACACTACCGTTAGGGGCAGTGCTCTTGACGTCAGCATTTTTTGCTGCTCACTCAGTGCTTGCGCGGCAAATGTCGCACTCGTAGACCTTGAAAAAACGTATGCTCTGGCTCATTCCGCGTGCGGCGAGTATTTAGGAACATCATGTATTAACGCATTTACGGTGTCTTTTTGTGCGAAACTCAATAAACAGGAACCAGCAACAATGAACCAGTAAAAAAAAAATAATCAAGGAACATATTTCACATCTTTCATCGAGTTTTAATAATAATAATAATTGGTTTTAGGGGAAAGGAAATGGCGCAGTATCTGTCTCATCTACCGGCGGACACCTGAACCACGTCGTAAGGGAAGAGATAAAAAAGGGAGTGAAAGAAGAAATGAAGAGAGAGGTGCCGTAGTGGTGGGCTCCGGAACAATTTCGACCCCCTGGGGATCTTTACCGTGCACTGACATCGCACAGCACACAGGCGCTTTAGCATTTTGCCTCCTTAAAAACGCAGCCGCCGCGGTCCACCGAGTTTTCAAAGAACAAATTTGAAAAATAAACTCTTGCTGCCACAGCTTTAAGACCTGTCTGCTTTTAACGCGATAGCATTAAGGAGCTGTCCTCACAGAAAAACCGGCGTCGGCGTCCTTGATAATGCAAATGTCAGGGCATGTTAAAGATCCCCCGGTGATTGAAATTTTTCCCGAGCCCTCCACTACGGCACCTCTTTCTTCCTTTCTTCTTTCACTCCCTCTTTTATTCCTTTTTTTACGGTGCGGGCCTGGTATTCACCGAGATATGTGAGACAGTTACAGCGCCATTTCCTTTCCTCTAAAACCAATTTTCATTTCATTTCTTGAGGAAAGGAAATGACGTGGTAACTGCCTCACATATCTCGATGGACACCCGGACCGCACCCTAAGGAATAGATAAATGAGAGAGTGACAGAATAAAGGAAGAAAGAGGCGCCGCAGTGGAGGGCTCCTGAATAATTTCGACCACCTGGAGATCTTTAACGTGCACTGACATCACACAGCACATGTCACAGCGCCTCTTTGCGTTTCGCCTACATCGAAACGTAGCCGCCGCGGTAAGGTTCGAACCCGTAACTCCGGCTGAATCCGCCTCGTGCACTGGTGTTTCAAGCGTACATGTAGCGCCCTCTGTTGGCAGTAGCCGAAAAAGGCGTCTGTTCCTGCCTTCTGCCCGCCCGCTCGTTAGCCGGCCTCCGCCATGATGCTGCGCGGTACAGCCCTGGGTGCTAGGCGAAAAAAAGGTCACTGCGATATACCATTGCGTGAACGGATGGCATAACAGCTACGCCAGTACTGCCAGGGAGCATCCAATTGTGGAGTTTTATCGATTCCCGTGGAGGTCATATGAGGGCGAGCGATAGAGAACGCTGGATCAGATCCGTGCGGCGTGCAAGGTAAACAACGCCTTCGCTTGTTTCGGAGGGTTGCGATTCATCGCGTTTGCGGTAAAAATTGCAACATATTCGCATTTATATTTGTGATCGACAGCCCCGATGGAGAATTGTGGCAACCGGTGCGGTGCCGAGCACGCATCTGCAGCGCCCATTTTGTGGTAAATTGAAAAAGCACCATCGCCAATCAGCCTGCTTAGGTGCCAAGCATATTTCCGTCGTCCTACGGAAGGGGTGACGGTGCCTTATCAGAATCAAAACTAGAGAGATTCGAGAGGTGAGCACTTCAGAAGGGCTAGTGTTGTAATAATAACAATAATAATAATTGGTTTTTGGGGAAAGGAAATGGCGCAGTATCTGTCTCCTATATCGTTGGACACCTGAACCGCGCCGTAAGGGAAGGGGTAAAGGAGGGAGTGAAAGTAGAAAGGAAGAAGAGGTGCCGTATTGGAGGGCTCCGGAATAATTTCGACCACCTGGGGATCTTTAACGTGCTCTGACATCGCACAGCACACGGGCGCCTTAGCGTTTTTCCTCCATAAAAACGCAGCTGCCGCGGTTGGGTTGATGTGCCGTATAATTTTTCATGCGGGGCAAACAACTTTGTCATCTTCTTTTTTTTTCTGTACAGCCGTCGAGTGCATGTGACGTTCTTGCACCCCCCCCCCCCCCTTGATTGTTTCTTTATATTCTTTCGCAATCGCGGTGAATATACAGTTGGATTTTGCGCTTGTCCCGTCTCGCTTGCTGTGTGTTGTCCTTTTTGGCGTTACAACTTTTGTCGGGGCTCTGTTTTTGTTGCCTTAAGCTACTAAGTTTATTTAGCGTGCGCTGCAAAGTTTGCTTTTCTTTTTTGGCTGTGTTGCGCACGGCTCACGCAGTTTAGGTTGTGTTGTGCACTAACGTGCGAAGCTCGCCCAAATTTTCTAGAGCTCAGCAACGATGCCAGTCGCTTCCAGCGGCGGCTACCCAAGCTGCAGGAGGCAGTGAAAAGCAATTTGCCCCCGAGGGCTCTCCGCGCTGTTGTGGAGATGCACCTCAGGCACCAATGGCATCCTCTAGTGCAGCTGTGGTGAGCCAAATGTTTTTGCAACTCATTGCAGTGGTTTTATTAACGTAACTAGTCTTCAATGTTATTCATTGGGGATGCAAGAGAATGGTGCATTTCAATTGTATCCAGAGAGAGAGCAAAAATAAACTTTTATATTGCTCCGTAATTTTATCGCACATGGCTCCAGACTTGCTGGACAGTGCTGCCTCCCATTGCTCTCATTTAGCGCTGCGTATTTTGGAAGTTAGCGTTATGTTTTGGCGACCCCATGCAGCATGATATAGAGTTGGTTTGTCCCACACCAGGGGCATTCGCTATCATAATGTGTCGGATGAATTTTGTTTCAAATGTGGACGGATTGTTTTCCTTACAGCTGAACTGTTTTCATTGGTGCCTATTAGTCAAAACCCATTTTTGATTCAGCAAGGCGGAAATTTGGGCGAGTTGGTAAGTGTTCATTTTCGCTCTCAGCGCAACACGAACGAGACACAATACAAAAGACTAGCACAAACAGGCGCTGTTTGTGCTAGTCCTTTGTCTTGTGTCCCGTTCGTGTTGCACTGAGAGCGAAAATGAACCCATTTTTGATTTATCGTGCCAATCACGGTGGCGTTCTAGATCTTTCTTTCCAGGTGACTCAGGCTTTTTTGGAGGCCCCTGGACTCTGTTTCTGTCTGTGACGTAAACGGGCTCAGCTTCAACACAGGTAGCACATAGTGATACCATCGACGGTAGTATACAAGTTGACTCCTGCAAAAAGTCTACCTCCACTGGGCCAGACGAGCGAACATGCAAATTTCTTGGCTACCACTCCCTTGTCGAAAGGCAGGATGCCTTCAGAGAATTGTGCGGGTTGACACCAATGTATTTGCTCTTTATGGTCGGTGCTCTCACCTATTGGTGTGAGAGAAGTTGATATGCCAGTTTCGCAAAAGCTGGCAATTTTCTTAATGAAAATGAAACTTGGAGTGTCTTTGGCGAGTATCGCAGTGCTT
This sequence comes from Amblyomma americanum, assembly GCF_052857255.1. NCBI lineage: Eukaryota > Metazoa > Arthropoda > Arachnida > Ixodida > Ixodidae > Amblyomma > Amblyomma americanum. The sequence goes on from NC_135498.1 coordinate 102,209,205, forward strand.
TTCGGGCTTCATCGTACTAGAGTAAACCGCATATTTTTTGTTTTAAGTAACTTGCTAAGTCATATGCAGAGGTGGATACCTTGTCCATCACTCAAAACTGTTCAGCCAACAATGCCTGCTTGTGTTAGGATCCACTACCCACGTTGCCGATACGTCATTGACTGCGCTGAGCTAAGGACGGATGAGCCAGCCAGGGAAATGCACAGTTTACCTTTGAAGAACTTCAGGAGACTTACCACGTTGCACAAGTGCGTGTACATTGAAAGAGTGATCCAGAGAGTTAGGTTGTTTAGTATTTTGAATTCAAGAGTGCCGATTAACCTGATGCCCCACATTACAGAAATAATGCGAATGCGGTGCATTCATGTGAACCTCCAAGCACCATTTATAAAGGTGCCAGATGAACTGTGGAGCTGACTAATTTGAATCCTTCGTGATTGATGTTTTGGACAATATTCATTGCAGTTGTGCACAAGCCTGATAAGAACAAAGCTTTGTAAAAGGAGGTGCAAGACCTATGCTAGACACATATGTATTATGAGGAGCTACTTTTACAGTAGTGGCTTGACATGTCCTGCTTAATACATGCAGTATATAGTTACGATTTTTTTTTTAAGAGCCAAGGTTTATTTTCTGTATAGCTTGCTGCTTTCTGTCATCGTGCAAAGAATCAAACAAATACAGTAATTTTTATGCCAGGATGCATACAGGTGGAGCCCCGGAATTGCATCTGTTTCTGGTTGAAGTTGTTTGCTGGCCAGCTTACCGTCTATTTTTTACAAGGTATTTACTGTGGTAACCGGTAATCAAATGATGTCGTCAACGTTAGAGTCTTGATATGCCATTACATGCGTCACGCCCACAAGGCACTTCAAACTGGACAAATATTTATAAGCACAGCACCGAGGAAATCATTTTTAATGACAAAAGATTTTTTTCACCTTTGTGACACACCACCATATGCAGAATGGATAATTTTTTTTTCTGGTTCAAGTCTTTTATTTTTCTATGCGAGTTATTACTATGGGCGACTCGATGTACGAAGAGCTTCGCATGGAAACGTGTATTCATACCGATAAGTCATGGCTGTGTTGTGCACAACTTTTCTTGAGTACTGCAACTTTGTCATCTGCTTTGCAATGCTTACTGTAATGCCCAGTTGAGGCTGGTGTAAGTTTCGTGTGTGGTGTCTGAAAGTGTGATATGTTTTGGTTGTAATGTATTTTCTTAATTATTGACGCGTACTGTCTAATGCTTAGTTGCACCTATTTTACTTGGGCATACAGTATGTGGTGATTTTTCTTGCTTTGATACTGGCAATACAGAATACAAGTTCTTTATTGCAACAAAAGTGGCCTTATAGCAGGGTACAATGAGTGGCCACATTTGAGACAATGCTAGAGCCCATGTACTGTGCGAAATCAGTGCAAGGCAAAGAACCATTGGAGATTGAAATTATTTGGAGTTCTTCACTATGGAATCCCTCATAGCCCTAGCCGCTTGGGGATGTTAAACCCCATAGACCAAGCGAAACCTTCAAAAAACAGATGTTGGTAATAATGGGCCATGATCCATTTGGTCCTGCATTACTGCACTGACCGACCGCAGCAGCAGATTAATTCAACCCAGCAGAAAAGATACAATTTCTTGAACTTAAAAATTTGACTTGTTCACCTGTGATACGGTTGTTGTTTAACTGACAAGAAAAGCTTTTTCAGCTGTCTACTTTTTTGTCGAGGAGGTATTCTGTGCGGTAGTCGCGAGTGTAGGTTTAGCTTCACTGTGGATTAATGCTGTATCCAACTACAGAAACAACCATTCTTCATACTAACACTATGTACTGTACACAACTAATGATTTGAAAATTGGCGCACAGAAATTTATCCTTACTTGGCTAGCCGTTTGAGCAAGTAAGAGAAATAAATGTTTTCAAGCTTTGGAATGAGCTCAGCCAAGAAGGCATCATCCCCTTGAACCATTATGGTGACCCTGTGTGTGCTGGAGTATACGAAGAGGTTGGGCGTCTTTCATCCCCAAAATGTACATGACCATTATCTGGGTGTAATATTGGTGCGTTTTCTTAACTGCCAGCTTGCCTTTAACATATTGCACATATGGAATATAGCTAATCTCTTTCTCGTGATCAATAAATGCATCACTCCTCAGCGAAAGCGAGCACTTGATTTCAACGAGGTGAAAGGCATCGTCGAATGCAATTACGCCATCCGGGCTGCAGCAAAGCAATTTATGCTCGGGATGAATGACGAGTCCCACCTGCCAGAAAAAAAATATGAGCACCTGAACTGACAATGCGAATGGAACCGGTGATAAATTTACCAAATTCTTAAGTACCTCATGAATAGTAGCTTGCAGCCATTCTGACCAGTGCTCCCGTCCATCTGTTTGCCTGTGCAGAGTAAAAACTAATGGCACTTCATTAATCCAGGTATATATTGTAGTACGAAAGTATGTGACACAATTTCTGGCCGTACTTTGGGTAGCTGTGTCTGGATTGCAAAAGGCAGTGCATACTTTTCCCATATATTCTGAAAGGAACCATTCATTTTATGCATACACAGCATATTTCCTCCTTTGTACAACTAATGGCTACACTAGCACAAGTAGGGTGAAGGCGAGTTGCTGCAATCCTTTGCGCACTGCTGCTTACCATATGATGTTGCACATGAAAACAACTTCCTCCCTACAAGGCTGTCTGCCACAGCTTCGAAAACGCTCGTCCTTGTTTTAATCCTATGATCTGTGGAGCTTGTCACTCGGAGGTGTCTTTATAGATGCCGCCTGTAATAAACCATGCATGAAATTAGCACAGGCACACTAAGAAGTCCCACGTTAAGTGTAAAGCGTTGGCAAATCTGTTCACATCTGCTTGACTTTTGGTTACTAAAGCAATCTCGGCTATTTCGTCAAGGTTTTTGCACATGCACTTCTCATAAAGTGTTTTTTCTTTGGTGGACAGTGCTGACAGCATGTCCCATCTTTTCAGCTTTAGGGGTGACGCAGATACTACCTCAAACGCACTTAACCGCTGTCGCTCGTTTTTTGAAAATCCTCATGATCCGGTGAGCGTTTGGGGGGCCTGTTGTCTCAACAGCGTCCGAGGGTGGCGTTTCTTGCTCTTTGATCGTGACAGTTTCGTGATCAAGAACATGCCGGAATATGCAGCTGAACTCCGGAAACTGCGCGTGAACGACGGTCCGGTCGGTTGGCTGCAGTACGGGCGTTGGCAGAGGCCGTCCTCGGTGAGAGTTATCGAAAACGCGTTAAATCTGATTACTGTGGTGGGAAAAATCAATCACTCTTGCTTGAAAAGATGTATTTGACCAATTTCTTCGTGTCGAGTGGTATGCCGCCTTGTTCCACGCACATGGCAGGTCCGTGCAGGACGTACGTATGATGGTGGTTGTTCACGTAAACAGCTAGCGCCGCAGCGTGCTTGCACCAGCTCTCACAACCCGCCCTGCAGGTGCAGGTGGCTTTCACGACCTTCCGATCGCCTCCCGAAAGCTAAGGAACCATATTAAAAGCTCAGGCACGTGCGCACGTGTTAGCTAAAACCAAGGTGTTTACCTCAAGCCGCACGTCGTAATCGACGCTCTTGACTCCCACTACGCATTTTCCTATGATGTCTGACGGCCATTGCCATGACGCTACAAATATCTTCTCGGACGCCGTAAAAATGATGCGCGTTAAACAATTCAATGCCAAGTTTCACGCTTCTGGCTTTGAAAAACTCTACCACGATTGCAATCCGCCTGAAGACGCAAAAGAGCACGCAGCTACGGTTTCGCGCTGCCATTTTTGAAATGGTGGAACAGACGGCTATCGACCGGTTCGGGCACAGGTGGCGCTTCATGTTGCGGAGCGGTGGTGTTCTTGTATATGCTCCCGCAGTGAACAGAGTTGCGCGAAGGTCCGCCATCATGCTCCAATCTGTGCGGGAGTGAGTGAGTGAATAAACTTTATTGCTCTAATAAAGGAGTCTTGCTGCTTGCCCGAAGATTGCCGATGTCTTCGAGGCTGAGCGTGGTTGGCGCCCCTAGTCCAAGGCACCACTGTCCCTGGCCATCCGGCATGCGTGGCTCACTTGGTCTCTTTGGACCTTGAGCTGGCTGCTGGTTAGCCGGTCCTCCCACTGCTCCGCATTTGGCTCTTTGTTACCTCGGAAAGCTACATTGTGTATGCATTCCCATTTGATATGATACAGCGTGGGGATTGCCCCGCACCATGGTCATGTATCCCTATACTGCTCCGGATACATCTTATGTAGAATGTGAAGGTTGTGGAAGGCTCCTGTTTGGAGTCTTCTCCAACATGTCGCTTCATATTGTGCGTCTCACCAAAAGAAGCAGGAAGGAAGCTGATTCTGCTGCTTTTTAAAGCGAGAGAAAAGTCATGGGCTGAGCGCCGGTGACGAAGCGGCAGAAGATCCTTGGCGCAGAATAATTGGATCGGGCGTAGTGTTGGAGGCTGCCAGTAGACACGAGCAGCGAGAAAAACGAAGAACCGACGCAACAATAAAAATTCCTCGGAAGAGAATGTGGGGGCTCTCTAAACGACCAGTGCGTCCCCATCGGCAGTGCGGCGGAGACAACTGAAATGACGTCGTCGCAGACAGGTGAGGTGTCCGTCAGATGGCTCACTTACGATATGTCGGTTTCAGCAACCTCGAGGAATTGAAGACCGCACGTAATGACAGCGGACGCTGATGGAAGAAAATCCCAGCCAAGAATGAGTTCATAACCATAGGAAGAGAGCACGACGAGTTCGGTGTGATGGCGGATGCAGTTGATAGTGAACCGGGGGGTGCGCTGCCCAGCAGGATGTATCAGAGCCTCATTAGCAGCATGTAAACGCGGTCCGAAGTAGGAAGTACGGAATTTTTCAAATGTAAACACCAGTCGCATCGGATGACCGAAACGGCAACGCCGGTATCAAATTATGTTTTCAGTAACGTTCCTTCAACTTCTACGAAAAACATATTGGACTGGGTCGCAGGAGGACTTGCAGGAAGAGTTGGAAGAGCAGTTTTGCCACCGGAAACAGCGCGTCAGTTTTCCTGACTGCGCTCTGAAGGCTGAGGAGGTGGTGAACGGGCAAAAAAAAAGCGACGGGAAGGTGACGGGGAGTGGCGGCGCGTTGCACGGGCCATCTAGGCTCGGTCAGGAGGAGTCGGCGGGAAGGGAAGCGATGAGGATCGGGATATTCGCAGTTCGGGGTGTATGCAAACTGCGGGTACACGTCGCCGCGTCGGAGGTCACTGTAATCAGCACGTTCGCCACATATCCATCGGCGACAGACACGGACGACACGGCCAGGAGTCCCGCAGCAAACACAAACGAGACGGAGTGGCCCCATACAGTAGGATAAGCAGGGCCGGAAGGTCTGGAACAATGAGCGGCGAGATTATGCTGACAGGTTCAGAGAGGGGTGGCAGGAAAGGTGACGATGGTGTCGCAGAAGCCTCAGCATTCATTAGGACGCACCGAGAGACAGGTGGCTCTTGACTTATGTAGCACGCGAAGGAAGTCATCTTATAAGAAACTGCACATCTCGATCCAAAAACATTAATTTTAACCCAACGTTTTGAAGCCGACTCGGCTCCTTCATCAGGGTATGAATGAGGGCAGTAGCTAGCGTCTTTAAGTATACAGGGGAGGGGGGCGTCAAAGGAAGGACTGCTGTGATACGGGAAGCGTGGGGGAAGGGGAGGGAGATGGGGGTTAAGGTTGTTAGTCACATTGTCGCACTGTAGGGAGGCGGTCAAAGGCGACTTTTTTTCCGTTGAGTTGAAGAGCGAAGTCCCTGGGCATATACTGGATGCAGGTTTTTTTTTTTGCTGCAGTTGATGTTTTTCGTGGTGGTTTGGATATGCCAGGATTCCAGAAGGAGCCTTTTGTCGTAATTTGTTTCGGTTCCGAGGATGCTGGTTTCTTCGAAATTGTTTCCATGGCCTGAGTCCTCGGAATCTTCGGCTACAGGAATGCGCTCTCGTGCGAAGTTGCGGACGTCGTTTTTATGTTGCCAAAATCTTTCTTTGAGATTTTTGGTTTCGCTGATGTACATTCGAACCACCCCGAACAACATCAACCACACAAAAGGAAATCTGCCTCCAGTATATGCCCAGGGATATCGCTCTTCAACTCAACTGAAAAAAGTCTGCATCAATAGATGGGGGGACACCTGGTTTCGTGAAGCCGGTGCGACTGCAGGTTGTCAAGATGCTGGCACGTGCTCCGAAAGTCCACGATTCTGGAATTGTCCTGGGCAGCGAGAGCACTGAACGCGAACGTGCCGACTCCTTCCAGTACATAGTGTTAAGGACAGCACCAGTAGGTCTCGTTTAAAAGGAGCCATCGCACATGTTTCTCCTGGGTGTCTCCGAGTACCTCCTGTCTACTCGACGACGATTGCTCCCAGGCCTGCCGTGATGGACCACCAGATGAAGGTCCGGTTCTCAACTGGCGTCAATCAGCGTGCTCTATTGCGTCGGAGTGCGGCCGTCTTCGACCGAAAAGAACGACGGACTGAAGTTTGGACACAAAAACGACCAATTTTCGACGTCGCCTCAGGTACTGAGAGGAACCGCAACAAGCAGACGGTCGTTATCTTTCCCAATTGCCGCTACCATGTCTGCAGACATATGTCTTATTTACGGTGTTTTCCCTCCTGCGTACCTGCCTCACGGGTCGGTTAATATGAAGCACAGGTTTCGGCAACATGTGCTCACCTTCCGTAGCCTACGCGGCCTCGTCGGCAATCTCTTCAGTCTCAAGCTCAAATACGTGACGAGGACGTGTCCGCAAGGCAGAGAAAGTGCGAGATGTGCGCAAGTGTACGTTCAGGCCGTTCCCTCCTGGACGAGGCTGTCCTCTAGCACGGGACTTTATGGCATGAGAGCCCTGTATATCTCGGTATTGTGTGTTACCAAGGCACTCTCTAGTTTGTTCTAACGCTTCTAAAAATATAAATAAACCTACGGCTAATATTTAATCCAAACGCAACTGCTTCACTCGATGGCACTCCTGTCCTGTTGGCAAGAACAGGCGTCGAGTTGATCAAGGTTCCGTCAAGCAGCAGCCGCGACCCCAAAACCAAACTTCCATCAATGGCGAACATGGTCCCCTTCAGGCATGGACTTGTTCACAGGGCGGCAGAGAGCAGGCACTTCCAGTATGATGTGTAAGACTATCCTGGAAGCTCAACGCCAGTTTACAAATTTTTTTGCAGACAGCAGGGCCAGCGCCGACGGTCCCATGTTCTGTTCTTCGTCCCTTTGCTCTTTGTATTTTACATTCGTAAATTCGTCCGCGCGGCTAATGGGCCATGATTACACAGTTTGCCCGAGGTGATGTACAAAAGCCGCGGCATAAATAGAGGACAAAGCATTGTCATTTGGGACGTTCACTGCCTCGCTCCAAAAGGCCACCGCTACTGCAACACGCGAAATACTTAGCCGGCACAACCTTCAATCAGCAACTGTTGTCTCCCTTACAGCTGCGAAGTGTTTCCCCGCACTTTGATTGGATGGGAGCGTGTAGTCTTCGTTTAATAAAAACAAAAGTGATGAGACTCCCTCGATTATCTTCAGTCACCTCTACGAGTAAGGCCAGAAAGGAGAAAGCTAATAAGAGAATTCTGACAAAATAATGCGGGACGTCATTCTTTTTGGCATACACTCCACCTGTATACCTGCGAGTTTTCCTAATCAGAGAGTGGAAGCGGTGTTTGGTTGAAGCAAAAAAAATAGAAAATGATCAAATCATTGCTGTTTGCAAGTTGGAAGAGTTCAAGTCACATTCACACCTCTCTCTGTGCGTTCTAATTACCGTTGCGTAGAACTCCAGAACCCGAAACTTTCAAGGCAGGAGTAGAGCCTCCGTACGCAGCGCGAACAATGAACAGCGTGAAGAGTCCCTGTAGCAACCTGCGCTCAAGGAGAAACAATTCTAATATATCATGCTTATGCAGCACCACAGCGGACCTCTTTATCGAGAAAACGAGTTCTTTGTAAACTGGCCAGGAGATGATAGCATAAGACCTGGGACGAGATATTCCAGGAAGTTATGTAAGAAAACGTGGAAAGGGTGTTCCTGCTAACAAACAGATATATGGTCTACAGAACGCGGTGCTTGTCGCGCCTGTCGGCGCACATTATCTCTTCCTCGCTTGCGGCGCGGAGAAAACGGACACGGTGGTAATGCGAGTCATCCATATTATATATCGGGAAAGAAATGCGTAGAATGCACCCGTACAGCCTTGAAGGAACGCTGCCGCTAGGTTGGCTTCAGCTGCCGTTCGTACCGTTCGACAGGTCTGCTGCGCGTTCCGGCAAAGCGTCTCCGCTGCGATGGAGTTACTCCGGTTCCTCTGCCTTGCGGCGTCGTCGCTGGTCTGCTGCCTCGGCACCGACCGCAACAAGGAGCCGAACGCAATGCCCGGGCGCAGTGTGATCGTCCACCTTTTCGAGTGGCGGTTCAACGACATAGCCAACGAATGCGAGACATTCTTCGGACCACGTGGCTACGGCGCTGTCCAGGTCGGTCGCCTTTTCGCATTATATTCTCTGATGGCGTCGCTGAATAACTTTTAGCTCGTATGTAAGCTAAGCAATTAGGATTGGCTATTAAATTCATATGCTTTACTCTTCTCATGGCTATCCCTCTTCTGTCCAATGGACGTCGCTGCCTCCCTGTTTGCACCGAGAAGACATCGGCAGTCAACGAGCACGGCATCATTTGGGGAGACTCGGGGCGACGGCCGTGGTATGAGCGCTACCAGCCCGTCAATTACAAGATCAAAAGCCGGAGCGACAACGAATCTCAATTCCGGGATGCGTACCGCCGCTGCGACCGGGCCGGTGAGGTCAGTGCTCCACTAAACACGCTGCTGATCTGTGTGGCGTAACCCATGCGTCACCCAACACGGATTACCCGCCACACGACAGGGTGCTAACTCGACAGCGCATACCCACTTGTTCCAATCAGTGTGCGTTTTATGCAAAGGACAAACTGCGTGCTAGGCTTTTTATTCAATCGTACTGCAGGAAGGTGTTATGGCCTTAGCAGGGAGAACACTACAAAAAGCCTAAAAAAAACTACTGAAAAGCGGATATAGAACTCAGAAAGAAGGACTGAAGTTAAAACTGCAGATTTACAACACGGCATATTCGCAAAAAAAAGGAGACAAATTGAGGCAATAAATTCAACTCAATGCAACTTCGCATGACTAAAGACATTCTAGTTCTTTCAAGTTATTGGGCTTGGAAATTGTTGGCGGTAATTTGTTCTGTTATTTCACTCTTTTAGGAATAAAAAGTCGTTCTTATAAAAACTACTTTCTGCGAAATTCGGCAACACTGTATATGGCGCTGTATGCTTCATTCGGCGCGTAGTGGCTAGCTGAAAACAATTCGGAACATACAGTAGGATCTTTTCTGAGAATCGATTTTAAAGGAGTAGAAAGGCGACTTGTTTTCCACCGTATTTGTGGTTTTGAAAAATGTTTTTTCTCGCATAAGCAAAGACTACTTTGTGCTCTCATTATGATCGGTAGCCAGCTAGTTACAGGCGTGAAAATCCACATAGCTAGCGCGCAGAAAATTATGTGAATCAAACTGCTGCGTCGTTCTGTTTACTGCTTGTATACCCTCCTCTATTTCAATGCCACCAACATCTCTCGCATCGCAATGTTACCCTTGGGTCATTTCAGCCCGTTTGCTGGTCCTGTTTAGAACAGCTTACTAGAGTATAATCTCACGTCAGAGAGCGGGATGTAGGTATGCCTCGCTTAGGAAACGAAATCAAAAATTCATTTCCTCTGGCCTGTCACCAGTCATGTGGCGTTCTCCTCCACTTCCTGCAAATGCAGAGCTGGAGCGAAGCCTAGTTAACAGCAGAGTGTAGGGACGGGTGGGGGAGGGGGAAGGCTTGATTTAAAAAAAAAGAAATCGGTGGTGTGAATGGCAGTTAAATTGAGGAGGCGTTTCGAACGCTGGACATGTTCCGCCATGTACTGTCTATAGAAGTCGGCTTCGAAATTCGGACTTTGATTTTATTTGATCGTTGTTCAACATCAGGTGATGTTGGGTGCACAGGCAAAGAGCCAGAAAAGCTTGATAAGGGCAGTGCACCTATTATTTTACAGCAGGGGTGGAAAATATTAGGTTACATAACATGAATACATACATCGATAGAAATACAGGGAGAGGGCAATGGAATATTACACAGCATATATGAGCCACTCGTAGACTCATTGTTTACATTATCAGAAAAAGCAAAGCATAAAACGCTTACTGTCGTGTTTAAAAAAAAAGATACAGAACAAGCATGACTAAACTAAGTACAAGTGGAAAACACATGTGTTATCTAAGTAAACATATCACGCAACATTTTAATGGACAATCTCGTAACATCTACAACATTGTGTAGTAGCTGGTTTATGGTAGTTGGCAAAGTGAACTTTAGCATCTGTTTGCCATAATTGGTGCGGCATTTTGCAACTTACCAGAATTCAGGATGACGTGCAGGGTATGACGCTATGTTTCTATTTAATTCAGCTAATTCAGCGAGGGTTCGGGTGTTGTCTATGACGTTTGACCTGTAACATTTGCATAACCTAAAGCCTTACATGAAGTCCACAAGAGTAACGTTTAGTTTTTTAAGTCAGCTGTAGGATATTGGTATGGCACTTTACTTAAAATTCCAATGGCACGTTTTTGCAAGACTACCAACTTGTGCATGTTTTCTTTAGATGTAGTGGCCCACACTAGGATGCTATAGTTAATCAAAGATATGAAGAGCGATTTAAAAAGGGGGGTATTAATGGATGTGGGCAAAGTCAGCCAGTAGCGACGTATAATGCCGATGGTGCTAGATAATTTACCGGACAAATGTTCAATGTGTCTATCCCATGACTTCCGCTTTCGCAGGGTCCTTAGCATAAGCCCCGATAATTGGCCCCTTCTGGTTATCGAACGTCGCTATCGTGAAATTCCCTGGCTCAGCTAAGTCCCCGATGTCCACGTGGGCTGCTTCCCGTCCTTTGGATTGTTTCTTTTTTACCAGTGCTTGGACCTTGGCTTTTCTTGCAACGTTCTGCCGCTCGTTTTTCTTTTCCATAATTTCTTGACCTCATCAGTCTATCTTAGTTCTTTGTGTGCAGTCAATAGGATCGCCCGTTTCCGTTCAAATAATTCTTATATTTAAGCTGTGGCGTGAAAAAGAAGTAAATGAAAATTTGGAGAGGACACTTAAGAGTATGATGCAATAGCCTTAATGGGCTAATGCCCATATATGCGGAATTGATCATTCTCGGCTTCACATTCAGAGATCTCAGGGAGACCTGATACCACTCCTGGCACCATGGTGCAGCGGTTCAGCGATGGGCCACTGCCCTGCGTTGCCACCGTGGGGCTTCTGTGACCCAGGTTGCTCTCACAGAACCAGCTCTCGTAACCAGTCATTAATTTAACAGCCACCAGCCACGGTAGTTAGTTTGCTTACAATCCGGTCGGTAGGTTGTGCTGACGCTACAAGGTCACGTGATCTGGGTGGCCCACCTAAGTTGCTTCTCTGCGGATTTTTAGCTCAAAACTCAAGACGACGCCAGATTGTTTGCAGAACGACAGCCTTAACGCTGTCGCGTTAAAAAACTGCGGAGCTCAAGTTCTATAGTGTCGTTCACGCTTGTACACGGTATTTCGAAAGGCCGGTCACATAGCTTCTCATTTCGAACGATTCCTTATTGTTTTGTATTTCCGGTTCAGGCTATATGAACTGCTTTTGTCAGAAGCAACAAGCCTGTCCTTGCCGCTCGTTGTGCTATCAGGAGGCTTACCCGCAAATGAAGATAGCGGTGGCGCAGGCTCACGTCGCGTCAAGCCTAGACCGCAACGACATACACGCTGTTCGCCCTTCCAGCAACAAAAAGAAATAAAAAGGCTTCCACGCCTATTGAATTTGGAGGTGCCTTTATTTCAATGCGGGCTCCTTGTTAATCAAGGTCAAACTTCCAGGGTTATTAGGACTGTTTTCTACGACTGTTTTGTAGGAAGACTATCCAGTGCCCGTAGATGCAGTTGTGGTCGTAGGAGCCGTTGTGGTAACATTTGTAGAATTTGGCGGCGGCTCGTCATGCCAACAACCAATCCCAAGGCCAGTGCGTTCGCAGACGCCTGCAAAGCACAAGCCGACAGCGCATGTGTAGCTGACGTTGTACTGCATTTTCAGTGCTGCTGGCCCTGGGATGCCCTGGAAGCAAGAGAGATCATATTAACACGGACTTACATCTGCGTAAACTACTTTGTTTTTTTTTGGAAATTATCTTAAAGCTTTCTAAGATTAGTGGCAGCGATTTTTCGCATCGAGCGCGAAACGCCGCTGTGGCCATTGGCTAGTTATTACTACAAATTGCAAGCGTGATTTTAAATCAAGGTGTCACTGCAAGGCACACAGTGCTGGGCTCCGGAACAACTTTTCTTCGAGAAACATAATGGCTTCACCACTCTTTCAATCGGATTTCAACATCCGGCTACCCAGGGTGGTCGTGCAGGCCAGAGAGTAAGTGGTCTGAAGTATGTCCTATGCCAGGCGTTTCAGGGAAGATGATCACTAATATTTAAAAATAGGGTTTTTGAGGTATTGAGAACCTTTCTGCGGCATACTAATACCAATGTTGGAGGAAGGCAAAGAACAGGCGAGTCGTGTTAACAAGTAAGCTGATTGAGTAAACTATTACTGATAGGAACCTCTTTGCAATTACAGACTTGTAGCCTGTCGTTAGTAATGTCCATATAAGCTTTTGGAGTTTCGAGAAAGCAATAACCCCGCCGCTGTGGCTCGACAAAGTTTGGCTACATCGTGAAAAAATACACGCACTTACGAAAAGCATGCAGGCAAAGCAACTCCTTCAGTTCACGTAGCTAGTCGTAATAGTCAAATTTTGTATAGCCACAGTGCCGAGAGTAATCACATTGTAGAAATTGTAAAAACTGGTACGGTATTAATAACGGCTAGCTACAAATCTCTAATTGTAATGTGGTCCCTTAATATAATAGTTAGAAAGTTAACTGTTCGAATTTAGTTAATCACTTCACTAGTTAACATCACCGCCTGTGTTTTGACGTGTGCTAACACTCTTAATACTATGCCGCAAAAAGCTTCTCATTAACTGAAAAACCTCATTTTCAAATATTACTGATCACCTTCCCTGAAACACATGTTATATAGACCGACGAGACTGAAGCGGACTTGGCAATGGGCAAGAGGGACCTTTGGTATTTATGCACGGCCGGCTGCTGTACACATCGCATTGTTACGATCACTTCTTTATGTTCTGAGCACCCCCGAACGTCGTATATAGAGCTCTGAAGTAGAAGAATGCCGCCGATGGTCCAGCATTTGGCTACAAATGAAACCACTAGTGCTTTAGGAGATCTGGGCAGCTCGAGACAAAATCGCGCAAGTTCAAGCTAGGATCATAACCAGGATGCTGCCATACTGGGGCAGTAGCTCTAACGGCTGAGCGAGCGAGGATGACAGACCGATAGCACGGAGTAGAACCACTGACGTAAGCACATGTGGAAACTGTCATAGACGCGATACATCTCTAACACTAGCTGAGCGCAATTTCCTGTGAGGTAGCACAGGACCTCACAACGTGCGGGCTAGTGTGTGAACCTATGAAAACTGAAGAAGGCTGTAATATAGTGCTAAGTGCATACTGTAATCTGTCGCGCACAGCCCAACTTGCACACTACAATACGTGGCCAGGGCTCACATCGCGTCGCAATGAGGACCAGCAGTCGGGCTGCTTCGAGAGCCTAACCACTTCGCTCTCGATCGAAAAACTTGGGGTTGCTGGAGAATTTTTAATTGCTGCGTTCTCTTCCGCCACCTCTTGCTTTATGCATCCTTCTCGATGAGAAAGTTTTACTTACTAAACATTCCGTTCCGTTTGGTAAGTGTTTTGTCGAATTCTCGCAATGGAGAACGCAGCCGACGGGACGCTGTGAAAAAAAAAGAGAACACGTCAGAAAAGACAAACATGCTTGCGCGAATTATGGAGATGCATAGAAAGAAAAAGTGCAGGGTCGTAGGTTTAATATTCGCATTAGACGTATGCTGGCTTAGGTTTTCATTTTCACTTTTAATGCCAAATATGCTGCACACGACTGGTGTTTCCGAATGTATTCAGTCCAAAAGAAAGAAACTTTATCCTTTTCAAATTTATAGAGGCTTATGTATTTTTTCGTGCCAGAGCCGAGAGAATAAAAATTACAGACGCTTTATAAGTGAACCTGAGATCAGTCTGCGCATCGAAATTTCAGTGTACCAGCGCTTTTACATTTATGCTCCCTCGAAACGTGACAGAGGGGGGCCAGGGTTGAACCCATGGCCTCGAACTCAGTGCGGCGCATTTTGGGAGTGAGCGTTCCAGTCAAGACAATCTATCAATTCCCTTGAGCCTGCCTGTGCATGAGCTGCAAAACCTTTGCGAAGTCACAAAAAAACGTTTGAAAACCGCAGCATGCAGCTTTCGACGTACCCTTTAGACTAGTGGTGGATAGGAGACTAACAAAACTACTGAGCTTTGGCCCGCATCGTTTAGCAGCTGCTATTTTTTAGCACGTTACAAGTATTCGGTGTGAAGAATGTCGATGAAGATCGCCGGTTAATTTCTGAGAGCAATACTTAAAGCTCCCGTAGGGCGGCGGAATAGTGAAGTTTTATTATTCAGTTCCACCTGAAGTGACTGTCACAATGCCACAGACGCATTAACGATTTCACACTTTCCCCTATCCCTGCCCTACGTCAGACAGGACGTAGCATTCATGTCCTCAATCCTTTTCAGCAGGGGAACCTATATACATGCTTTCTAACCTAAGACTTTCTGCAAATTTTAGCAGGTTTTTTGAGTTCGAATAATGCTTTTTTTGTATAGCGTTGTCAGACGCGTAGTTCATCGGAATACAGCTAAGACATGCTAACTAGCAGTCTGGATAATTATTAAATGGCTGACTTTTTAACTATTACTGTTCAGCTCCTTATTTATTGAGAGGCTGGCCAAACACTCTAAGTAATTTCCGTATTAGCATTCACAATTTCTAAAACGCTGTTAACCTCACCGCCACAGCTCAACATACTTGGACCATTGCAGCACTCGAAAATAGCGCGCCATCGGAGACCGAGCGGCGACGGCCATCAAATCGCGTCACTACATGGCGCACGTGCTAGGTGACAATCTCTGCCTCACTCGCGCTGGAGCAGCGAAGTTGCGATGAGCATCGCAAAGTGGGCTGGGCAGGTTGTCACGTGGCATGAGCGCCACAGAGTGACGCAATTTGATGGACATCGCCGTCGCTCTCCGGAGGCGAGCGATTTTCGAATGGCGCGAGAAACGGTTCAAATTTCTTGAGCCAAGGCGGCAAGGGTAAACATGCGTTCTAAATTCTCAACATGCATACGGGTATTACTTAGGGAGGTCCACCCGCTTCTTTTAAACCAGGAGCCGAAGAGTAATAGTTAAAAGCTAACAATTCAAAAATTAATTACCTGGACTCCCAGGCAGAACGTCTTAGCTGTATTCTGATTCACTACGCCACTGACAATGCTATGTGGGATAAGGGCTCTTCTACCTCAAAAAAGCCAATTTTTTGTATTTTCCGAAACTTGAGCGAAACGAAGTGTAAACTGTGGAATACGGATTATCAGATTGTCTCTGTGGTCCTGGAGAGGCAAGGGCTCCTAGTCTGAACGTCTGCATCGCTTTTGTAGATTAAGATCACCATTAGACGAAGGTATTTGATGGAATTCCTCAAAGTGCTGTACATTTCACTAGAAGGAGCAATTACAGTTTAGAAACTATTTAAACACAGCCAAAGAGTACAGTGAAAAGCTATACAGCTGTCTCTTGTTCCCTTTCGTCGGAGACAAATTCTGTCAGGAAATAAGGTGGCAGTCTGGGCATGTTGGGGATTCATGACGGAATTGTCTTCCTTGTGTCCGCGTCTGTTTGCGCTGTACAGTCTCTGTAAACAGTATAGAGCCCAAGGGTTCGGCTTCTGAGCCCTGCAGCGCGACTCCTCTTGCTTACTCAGGGACCCTAAACTTATGAAGGCGGAAGAAACTTAAGTCCTCAACCCTCCCAAGCTTAGGACTGTCAAATGACTTACAAGCCCCGCTATACAGCTTAGAAACAAACTACTTTGGCTTTATATTTGACAAAGACTGTACATTTTTATCTACTTGGAGAAATATAAATTTTCTTTCACCTTCTAAGAAGCTAACCACCTTTGTCGGCTTTATTCCTTCCATTGATCCTTGCCTGCCCGCTTATTCTGTTGATGTACAGCTAATTGTTTTCCACAGTCACGGAGTTTTGCAACGTAAATTATTGTAAAAGGCATGTGTTTTGTTTAGCAGTATTTACAGGTATACTGAGAGAAGGCGACGACGCAAAGTCCGCGTCCAAGGCTCTGATGCGCTTTACACTACATGAGATTTCTGTTTATAGATTCAAAGCAACACGATCAGGCTCACTTTCGTATTTTCCTTGGTCGGAGGCCATATAAATTCAGAAATGTTGTGGATTAAGGACGTACGAGAGATGGAAACGCCAGCAATGCAAATTTTATGAAAACCTGAATACTATATTCTATTTGAACATCTTCTAACATTGTGAAGGACTTGTATTCTGAAAACAACATTTTTACACTAACAGTTGGTGCTGTTGACAAAGAAACTGTGGCGGTATATACTGTCACGTAGTACTTTCGGTTGGAAGCTCGAGGCCTCGACGGCAAAGGATCGCCAACACCGAGAGGCACCGAGAAGCGGCTACAGTAACTAGAGGTGGCAGGAGCGGTACTTCAGTTTCTCAACCAAGGCCACCAGCGTGGCGCACGGGCTTCGCGCCGATCAACCGCCGAGTGGCGATTTTTGCAGACGCGGCAGTATTATAAAATGTTCGCACTGTACAATTCAAACCACAAAAAAGGCAACGTACCGGCTCTCCCGTAGTATTTAGTGATTGTATGAAGCAAGTGCTGTTGTCGTCTGAAGAGAGAGATGTAAAAATGAAGCACATAAGCGCGCCAAGTGAAAAGTGCAGAAATCGGTATGCGCGTAATGTAAGCAATACGCTGCTGTCATAGATGTGAACAAACCTCTGTCTCATATCCTGAGGAACTGTTCCAGTAAGAATGGATTTAAAACCCAGTATCATAAGAGAGCTTTCGGAAAGTCTTATTATGTAGCCCTTTGTAGCAAAATGAACACCTTAGCCAGTCGCCTAACACTTTTAACAAACAGCGTCTCCCTAATTATTTTTCATTTGGAGGCATCTCGCATTGTTCCTTGAAAACGTGTGTGCCGAGTACCCTATCCGTCGCAGAAACGTAATTTTTGTAATGATTATGTGTCAGAAGTTTTAAATCGAAAACTAAAGGTGAGCTACTAAAATGTCGCGTTATGAGGGATGAAAAATCACTATTTGAATATTGAACCACGGGCCTACTTGCTCGCCCTAAGCGCAGTATTATGAGTCAATCCACGAGCGAGCATTGGTTAAGAGGTAATATTATTGTTTTGCTTCAATTAATGGGATTATGGCAGCTGAGCGCAAATACATACGCCTTGTAAGCACAGAAACAGGACAATTCGAGATAACTCTGTCAACAAGGCCAGGAAAAACAAACTCTGCACGCTTCCACGGATAAGAAAATTCGAAAACCTCTTCCTAGACTCCTGCTTTTGCTGCATTTGTAATGTAATTAATGGGTAATTTCAATCTTACCTCGGGGGGTCTGACTGATAGCTCAAACTTGATTGGCGGATGAAAGGCGGGTGAATAGAAGGTATAAAACAAAGTTACACAAGCAGAGAAATATTTGATTGCCACTCCATTGCTGCAATCTATGTTCAGACACTCACCATCATCACTAACCAAGTTCTTTTGCCAGACAGAAGCATGTCTGCTATTAATCTCCGATTCGTTTTTTTTTTTCACAAAATGCGCAGCCCTCAGAGGAGTAGCGAAAATTTGTCTGCTACTGGTTGAAAACAAATGCACGTGGGAGACGCAGGCGCGATCTTATTTCAGCTGCGCCTGCGAAGTGGTGCGTGCTTGACAGCTGCCTCCATCTGACGCACGGCCTGTCTCTATCATGATATGCGCATGCGCTGTAGGCTGGCGCTTTGTTTTCAACATGTGGAGCTGGAGGAGGGGAGGAGCACATGCCTAGAGCGGCCATATGAAAAAGGCTGACTGGCCTTGTCCGGCCCGAGCCGCAGCCACGGGACCCTAGAAAACTTTTCTGATCTCCATTTCCCACCTAGTGCGCTGCATGCCTTGCCTTCGTCAACGATACATGTAAACTTGCAATTAAGAGAGTAATCACTCTTTGACGTCCACCAAAGTGCAGCCATACGACTACAAAGGAGAGCTGTAGAGCTTTCTCAGAAAGTGCTTACTTAAAAATTTGTCTCGGTGCCGGGTTCGGAATCGGGACCACCCATTCACTAAAGCAGTCGCTCTACCAGCTGAGTAACCCGGACGGCGAGCTTATGGCAGGGCGACAGCGAATTTTCAATAACTGGAAACGGGACCAGTGTCTGTCAGATGTTTAGCGGAATCCCCCAAGATGGAGTAGAAACTTGCAAATGGCACATCAGCCGAATGAATTCCACTATAGTACAAATGACTGTTCCAGTTATCTCCAGCTACCCTCTCATGGGTCAGCTGTGGCTGCCTTATTACTGTGAACTTCTTGACCTCTTGACTCACTTGCATTATCTTGCACTCCCGCATAGCTTTTGTTTGCTTAGTATCTATTTTAAGAATAAGCGCTAAGAGTTGTCTGTTTTGCGCATCAGATCTCTTGCCCACGTGCGCTTTATTTTCCCAGTTCGAGCTAAAGCGTCATCCGTTCTTGCTATCCTTGTATTCAAGCGTGCTCTGTTAACGTGAGTCTCTAAAATTGTCTGCAATCGTTGATTTCGCTGCATTGCTTACTGTGATCACACCTGAAGTTTTACAGTTTGCTGCCAAGTTACTGTGATAACCGAAAGTACAGGACGAATTTGTCGTTTATATTGCTCCCCTTTCACTTTAATGTTACAAAGACCTCCTTTTTGCAGGCAGGGTGAAATGGGGGCGTATAGAACAATCATCTAAGGATCTTTTTCGTGATAAAAGATGCTCTGACTTTATAAGTTTGATGGGCAGGTGACGTCGGCAGTTAAGTGGGGAAGGCTGTTCCTGTCACTATCTGGTTGAAGGAAAAATGACTTGGAAAAAATAGTTGTAAGGGCATTTTGATGTTAAACCTTTAGCAGATGGCCGATATAGTGAGACATGAGTGACGGAGTGCGCAGATGTATTTTTCCTGTCTGAAAAGAAAAATAACAAAATTTTGTATTTGGCACATATTACAATTAAAAGCGGCGATAGCGGGAAAAACCGCCTAATTAGGATTGTATTTTGAAGGACAAAAGGCTGTTGTATGAGTAGGAGCAATATGTGAATCCGACGCTTGGTTTTGTACTTCTGCTAGTGATCTGATGAGGTATTCTTACTGTGGATTTCAAATGGCGGATGCACATTCTAATTTAGACCTGATCAAGCATGTTTACAGGAATAACCTAACATTCTTAGAGGCATCTTGACGATGATGTGCCCGGAAGCCTGGTATTTTATTCGTGGTTAAGAGTAAGATTATTACACTCTTGGCTGCAGTGGATTTTGGCCGATAGTGATGACAAGTCGATTATTGACTTGTACAAGTGAGAACCTTCAAGATATAATATACAAGATGTAACATTCCTTTTGACGTTAAATCTTAGCAACGACAGTTCATATCACGAGCAGGTTTAATAGCCACCCACGAATAACACTAGCCCCACAAGGTTTCATCTTAATTACCCAAAACGTTATCTGCCAATAAATATCGCTGCGTTTCTCGAGTCCTGATCTTCGTCCATCAAGGGACACACCACGTGGCCACTTCTGTTTAGAAACGCCTCAGGAACGCAATACGGGCTCATTGTTATTATTCTATATGCCTGACTCGGGCTCCTAACCTCGTGAAATATGTCATTCCACATTTACTGCCATTCACATCTCTAAGCATTGCCGAAATTGCAGGTTCTTTTTATTAAACTCTAGCGCGTAATGCTGATAGGTCAGTTTTCTGATAGGGACCTTCTCTGAATATAAAAATATCTTGCATGTCCCCCCGAAAGCAGCGGCCGAGGGTCCAGCGGATTGAGCGCAAGTGGTCAATTCAGAATACAAATAATTAAGGCCCGGTACCTCAGACGACCGCATTTGAATAGGGTAAGTTTGTCTCCGCAAAATAGTGCAACTGCTGCCAGCAAATCAGGTGTTAGCGAAAAGCGTACTGCAGGTCACCATGGTTTTGTAAAACATGAGTCAGAACCTTTAGTCTGCTTTGAAGAAGTTTTCGCACGCACGCACGTGAGAGAGAATGTGTGGAACATGCCCTTTGAGAGCGACCACTCTTTTTTTACTATTCCCGACCAATTCCGGGCTTTTTAAGCATATAACTAACTATGTAAGGTTCCAATTGGCTTCTGAGAGGGTGGTCGTGCCTTTTTGAGGTAGACAAAAGTGGAAATAACATTTCCCCGATGCGCGAGCACTTACCCAAACAGTCGTCGTCATACGAAAGTACCTCTATTTCCAAAGAGTTGGACCCTGAGACCAGAAAATAAGCGCATGAAAATGTTTTATTTTTTGCAGATCTATAACAACTATATTTATTATATGTTCATAAAAACAGAGGACAAAAAGAAATTAGGAATCGAAAGAAAAATAAGGTAAAAGAATGCCCAATCCTATGCAATTGTGCTGTATCAGTCGTGATAGGAAAATTTTCTGGTAAGAAGGCATTGCTTCATGGAATCACGGAAAAGTGACTGCCATAGCTCCGTTTTCGTGATAAGAATTCTAATGATTCCGTACATCTTTATTCGTTTTTAATGCGTTTATGATTGTTTCAAGACACAGGAGCTGGTAAATTATTGGGTGTTTCTCTTTTAACGTTTAGAAACTTTTATTTTAAAAACTCTGAGATATACGTCGGTGCGCTGAGTGCAGGTGGATTTTGCAGCAAGGCGAATATTGTTTAGGTTATAGAATTCAATATTTAGAAGTTTGATTAACGAAGAGTAACTAAAAACTTTTTCTACGTGATTTTAGGTGCCAAGATTATTTTTTTAAGCTAGAGGTAGCCAACATAGAAGGTGAGCACAGCGCTTAAATTTTCTTTACCGGCAATGTGCGGCAACGTCCCGATTGAAAGCTCGCGATAAACATGAAAACTCGTTGAGCTGGCTTCCCCGCATTTCACAGTTTCAGTGTGGCTTTGCTCGCACTTTTAATGCAGCAAACACAGGCGCCGTTCCCATATTTTATGACGTAGAAGCAGTCACCGTGATTTCGGCGATGGTACTACGCGCAGTGACATCTTTTTATTAATATGCAACGGGCGAACGCCAACTCAAGCTTTGTACACGAGCAGAGTGAAAATGGAGTGAGCAGCCCTATAGCGCACTCCCTTTTAGTGATATGGTATGCTGCCCAAGCCCAGGTTTCTAACATTAAAAATATAGAAGGCTTACAGTTGGAAACGGAAAGAAGATTCCCTCTTCAAAATTTGCGAAACTCCAGCATTTACGAATATTTTACCAAGGTTTCAGTCTCCTGTATTTACTGACCTCAGAAACTCTGGTGCAATATTAAAAGCCTCTTCCCATTGGTAACTGCATGCAGTTGCTATTCTCTACTGTGGGAATATACCACCGTTCCCAAGAGTAAGCATTCTGTATATTCAGTGATCGAAATCTACTTCGGAACTAGCCACCATACCCTGCCTCTAAAAGAAGCACGCTAAAGGACCGCTTACTCCCTTTTTATCCCCATATAGTCTTACCCATGTTTAGATAGGTTGCAGCGAGCTTTAAAATATGTAATATTCACTTTCGATATGTTATTGCAATTAAGAATACTTAAAAACTGCTGTCACCTTCGATGTTGATGTCCTTCAGTTCCGTTTATAATCTTGCCCCATAAAATCAAATATAAGAAGTTGGCTAGGTAATCTTGACCACATAATCGCATAGCTAATGAGCTCTGTCATGTAAATAATGTCCTGCTTGCTCAACTGTCCACCCACAGTGAAAACATCGACGGATCTTGTGCAGTTTTCCAAATAAAAATTTTTAACTTAAAAAAAAAATGCGCTGCATGTGTAGAAAGGGACGCGAAAGAAGTGCAGATTGAAACCATGCCTATTGTTTTCCTCTGGCCTTGCTCGTCACAAAAACTGAGTAACTTTTTCTCTTCTTTTCTCGTTCATTGGCCGTCTTCCCCCGCATTTTCCACTGGCTCGAGCCTTTTCTTCACCGTGCCGGCGCCACTCTCACTCTTGCCGTAGGGGGGGGGGGGGGGGGGGGGGAAGGGGTGCTTGACCAGTTGAATGCTTTTAGAGGTGACGGCCAGGCTATCAACCTTCACGTCTGTAATGAGCCTTGGCTTCCAGCACCAGGAGATTCATGGCGCCATACAGTCTGTTGTTCAAGCACGTCCGGGGTCCCACACAGAGAAGATGTCGCCGGAGGTAGCGACCCCCCGGTGACGCGCCGCGCACTGTCACACTCTCTCCAAAGGTTCGTCTTCTGATGATGTATCTCTTTACATCTTTCTAAGCTCTGGCCGCTGTAGCTGTGTGCCCGTGCCGTTTTCCTTAGCACAACGATGTTACCGCGGCGTTCACAGAAAAGTTGCGATTAAAACGCATCAGTTCGTTTATAAATGCTTTCGTGGCTCGGTACGCTGTTTCATGCCGGTGGAGAGCCCGACCGATTGGTGTATTGTTGAATAAAAAATAAAAACGCAAGACAAATAATGCTTGACACGTAAATTTCTAGCTCTAACATTTGCGGATCTGCAGTGGTTTAAATTTGGCTAGTTCCGGTTAAGATGAAGGAAACAAATACCTCTGCCTTGCTTCATGCTGTCGCCAACAATACTGTTTCATTTACATGGGCGGAATGTGCAGCAACCTTTTTTTGCTGCTGTTTATACAACTGATGCTTCTGTAGAAACAAAACTGGCAAATTAAGCACGAAATATTGTTAAAAAGCACAAGTTTTCAAGGTGGACACCACTGCCACGTATCTGAAAGCGCGATTGAGGTGTCCACTGCCCCACGGAGCCAGTTATGCACGTCTTCAACGTTTTCATTCTCAATGCCAAATCACCCAATCTACTCTGGCGGTCTAAGCTCCAGTAACGCGTTTCTGCAGCTGTTGTCAACACCAACGTGCATTACTCTAGTGCCGTGTTTCTGCCACAACACTGCCCACGCCAACGCTTGAAGTGCGCATCTCTTTGTCTTCATTTTGTTCACAGCGCAGCAAGAACGGGACACGAGATGAAAGAATGACACTAACAAGCGCTCGTGTCCCGTTCTTGTTGCGCTGTGAGGAAACTGATGAGAACTAAACAACTCGCCCAAATTTCCGCCCTGCTCTCTGTTACTACCGCCACATAACTGACAGCGCGAATATTAGTTTGATAGTAGTATTAGTAGTATTAGTCGATGAAGAACACGATGATCAATGCACAGCGCGAGAGTGTGTTGCAGTTTAACACGAGGCGTGATCGGCTGCGGCGATAGCACACAGCACACAGCACAGCACATCATTTGGCGATGCAGGATGGCTGTACGACACTGCGATGAGGATGCACGGTGTGTCCAAGATTACTTCAAAGAAAACTTAAGCTGCGTGAAGTGTACAAGGAGCCATAGTTTGGAGATGAAGTTATCGAATTGATGGAAGACTTGTGTTCCATGAAACAGTTTTGATTTTCTCACGTGAGTGAAACCCATGTCCGCTCTTGATGTTTGTGAATGTAGCGCAGAACATGTTTGTGATCTGTTGTAAACTGTCAAAACAGGCAATAAATACAAAAATGCGCTGATAGCATAGTGCTCTCGTGCCGGCAAAGCTGATCTGTTCGCGCCGCCGGAGGTTTGAATTCCAGTCGCGGCCGTATTTTTTATTTATTTATTTCTATTTATTTACTACTGAGGAGTCACTTGGCTCCAAGCAGGGGTGAGCACAGACAAAAGTAAAAAATAAACAAGATATAGACAAGCGTTGTGCAAAAGCAAACAGATGATGCGAAAAAAAACAAAAACAAGGGTTTCACATACAAAAGGCTCTCAAATTATCAACAAACGTTTCTACATTCCTGCTATTCACTACACAATTCTGCAATTCATTCCACTCTGTAATCGATTTGACAAAAATGGGTGTTTAACTGTATTAGAATATCCACGAAGTTCTTTTAGCATATTTCCATGGTAATAACGCGTACTTGCTCGCGAAACAGGAGTGATATAATCATGAGTGTTTATTTTAATCATATATATTATATATCATATATATTAGGTACAGAAATTTCAACCTAGCTTCAGTGCGCCTTGTCTGGAGAGATTCTAGGCCAATAGAATTGATCATTGCTGTTACACTATCTGTTCGTTTGTATCGGTCGCAAATAAAACGGGCTGCGATTATCTGCACTCGTTCTGTTTTGGAAATATTCTTGGCTGTAAATGCGTTCCATAAAAAACAGGCATATTCCAGACGAGGCCGCACCAAAGCCTTATACGCTGCCTGTTTCACGTATTTTGGGGCCTTCGGCAGTTTACGCCTCAAACACCATAGAGTCTTCAGAGCTTTCCCGCAAGTAATATCGATGTGGGCATCCCAGTTTAGTCTATTAGTTGTCTATCAGGTCATCCTTAAGGTTAAGCTTCACAAAAACCGATGAGTCGTTTTGAACTCTAGAAGTAGCGCTTTCGCACCAGAAAGAAGAATTGGGAATGTAAGAGTTAAAAATTCAGGAAACTTCAGGTATGTTAATAGGTGGTCCCGTGGTGCGCATTGCCCTCCCTTCGGCGATGGTACCTGCTGCTCACTGCTGAAACATTTGATCGAGGGGACTATAAGCGCAATCGGCTTCAGTCGTACGCCTTGCCCGCGATGTTGCCGTGTAGAAGTAACTTCTAATAACGATAAGGCTTGCAGTAAAACTCAACACAGGTGCTTGATTGATAAATCGGCAACTTATAAACATGCCTTGTCATACGTGTTACTTTTAAAGCAACTCTTATATTTAGTTACCCCCTTTGGAGTTCGGGGAGAATTCGCCATAGACCTCTTGAAGCGTTTGAAGTCTAGCCCTTTGGTGGGAAACGATTGGGCTCTGTTCAAACTTTCATTCAATTTGAAATATTAAGGGCACAGTCATGAAGCGATCTAATACAATTTTTGCGAGTGACTTCCTGGCATAGCAATTCCACCAAGCCACTAGATGTCATAAATATGAGGTGAAGTTTCGTTTTCTTACCTTCACTTCCAGAAAAGCCGACCACCACTTGGTATGCTGAAAAAAAAAAACCCGTGCGACGGTATATCTTAAAAATAAGTATAATTGTAAGCATGGCATCCACCGAGTACTCACCACAGCTACAAACAACATTCTGGAATTATGCCTCAAGTGAAAATTCGAACAATGTGTAGTATAACCACCGACGCTTAAAAAACAAAACAGTGAAGAACAAGGACAAAAGCTGCTGGCTGAGCTGAAATACAGGTATAGACACGAAATGAGTCGGAGCGTTGCGGGAAATATGCTCGGTGGAAATTACCTAAACCTTCTTATGACACTAACTATATGGAGAAAAAATTACCGTCAATTTGCATAGTTAGGACAAATTAGGTTGCTGTAACCATGTTCCTGTATTTTGTATTTATTTATTTGTTTATTTTCTAGGCCTCAAAAACCCTATGGTGGCGGGGTATTATATAAGGGGTGGGCGAGGCATGAAATAACAGAAAAATAATTCGATGGCAGTTCTGAAGTGGCTGGTGCTAGTGTGAAGGATAACGTCTGCGGGAAGATCGTTGCAGTCAATGGCAGTCTTTACAAAAAGGGAGTCGAAATGCGTTGTTGTTCGGGCATATGACGGGGCCATGATGTGGGTGATGCGGCTGGAAGTCCGATGAATTGGCATGATGACTGCAGGGCTAGGTGATAAGGGATGATGGAATTTGTGAAACAAGCAATGTCTAGATATTTTTCGGCGCACTTGTAGGCTTGGAGGACCGGCTTTCATATTTAGGTTAGTGACGCTTGCATCGCGCGAGTAGGCAGAAAATATATATCTGGCAGCACGGTTTTGAATCTGTTCAATGGTAGCTCTTAAGTTGTTGCAACGCGGGTCCCATAATGCGCACTGCTGCTTGGGCACCACAAGGGTTACGTATGCTAGTTGTTTTACGTGAGAAGGCGCATGAGTTAGGTTACGTACAAGGAAGCCAAGAGTGCGATTAGAATCGTTAGTAATATTTGTAACATGAGGAAACCATTTGAGATCACTGGAAAAGCGATATTGGTATCTTTACAAGCTGCCCAGAACCCCGTCAGGCAGTCTTATCTGCCTTTAGCTCTTGGCTGCAATAATTTTTTATAATCCGCAAAATAAAATTCTTATTACAAATGCGAATCAGGTGCGCTAGCGCTATGTGGCCATTGTTTTTCATTGTTTATTGTTGGTTATGCTTTGTCATTCATGATAATTCTATGAGATAAATGTGGTATATCAAGTGTGTACAGTGCGTTGTGCGTGTTTGCACGGCACAGACGAAGCGCAAGAGTTACATAAGACAGTGTTTATTACAGTCGTTCTATGCATGCATATAAGCCCCGGCTCCCCTTCTGCAGAAAATCCAGCGTCGTCGGCATTGTCTTCGTCGCTTACTACCTACGTCAAGTCGCTGCCCATCGTGGCGGCTGGAGAACAGGTGTTAACTGCGTGGTTAACATAACTCGCGCGCCTATGTATTGCACAGCACCATGATCGACTCGCGCAGGTACAACCTTCGGCAGAGGCAGGTCTTCTACAATCTCGGCGATTAGGTTTGGGGTGGACCCTTTTTCAACGGAGTGGCATGTCTGAAAGCTCTCTTGTCGCTATTTCGGTCCTTACAAAGTCTTGCGGCGCCAGCAACGTAAACTAGGAGGTACTTCCGGACGCCCATGAGCAGACACGGCACTGAGTACCCCTTGAAGAAAACATCCATGTTTTTCGCGGTGACCCCCGCTTCTTCGAACATTTCCTGGTGTGCTCGGATGTGCTTGTGCGCGCTCGCATCTTTTCAAAACTAAGGAATACCAGGTGGCGCTCCGACTCAAGGACATTGACGTTCGTGGTGGTCGTCTATGTGTGTCCCCTTTCTTGTTCATGCTGTTATGTGCGCAAAACTTCCATCATTTATGAACAACCAACTCGCCCAAAACACGACGATGCTGAATAGATCTGCAAGACGTTCAAGTACGCCGGCTCACCTCAGACCCAGAGGTTCAACTCCCAGTCACGGAGCGGGCCGAAGAGGTAGCCGAACGACATCGTCAGTCGGCCACCTGGCGTCGGACCTAGAAGAGGAGCCCACCGCGGGGAGGGAAACACTACCTCAACCCGTGCCTAAAACGTCTTCTTCAATAACGTTTATGGAATAAATAAGTAAATGAGAAGGAGGCTCTCGCATGTTAAAATATATCTCGACCTTGCTCACAGGCCGAACAACCATCGCAGGCATCGGATCTACCAGATCGTCTCCTTTCGCAACAAATGACAAAGGCACTCCACAAAGTGCTGACCTATCAGCCTTGCTAGCCATGGCCCCTCTCGCCCAAAAGCTTTCTGCACTCTCCAACACTGCATATACCGTCTGTGCGTATGACATAACCATCTGCTCAAATAACGTCGTCCTGTTCCTTTGTGTCTATGTTGCACTTGTTTCTTTTGAGGCTCCACTTCTCCATGAGGCCTCACCTACTGGCCCGCACGAATGTACTAACCATTTAAAGCCGTACAGCACGACGTTGGAGGTGTGGGAGGCGACGCTAGCCAGCGGCTCCTGGAAGACCAGGAGGCGCTAGTGCCGATCGCCAAAGCGTCGGCGGAAGCTTCTGGAGTCCTGGACTGAAGACCCCACCCGCAATCCGCTCCGGTCTCCTTTTAAGCAATAGTGTTTATTCTCTGTCCTTGGTTTTCATTTCCGATTGGTCCTACCGCTAACTGAAAATTTTCGGATATCATATGTAAAAGGCTGTTCCTGTGTCATTGATGATACAGGTCGGAGCGGCATGTCGAAGCACGATGTGGTTCATGAAGAAATCTGCAACCTGGAACACTGTGCCAGGAGGTAAGGATTTGGCCTCGGCATATTGATGGAGATAGTTAGTGATAATAATACAATTTCAAACAGCGCTAGACAACAGGACCAGAAAGAGGAGGAGACAAACACGGCGCTGAACTTGCAACTGATTTATTTGAAGCAGGAAGTCAATTTATACATACAAGCACGGGCGCACACGCGCCAGGTCATACAGAGAAGATCAGATACACACTCACCAAAATGCCACCATACACACGTGATGTAACTGCCGTGCAATCTACCCTTTATGCAATAATGACATTTCCTTCGCTGACAAGACTAAAGACATTTTGCTAACGCAGCCATTAGCTTTTCTGGTGATATGGAATGCTTCGGCGACTTCTCTGGTGGTCTTGTCACAATGAAAAAATAACAATTCTGTATCGTCAATGAAAGGTACGCATTTACAAAAACTGCAATGCTTTGCCAGGTTAGTGTCTTCTCCAATGAATTGGCATGCTCCATTAGTCTAATGTTAATGCAACGGCCTGTCTGGCCTATGTAAGTTAGACCACAAGATAAAGGAATTTGGTAGACCACGTCCTTCTTGCAACTGATGAACTTATTGCTATGATTTACCTTGCAGGCAGTACTTTGTTTAAAGCCATCCTGCTTCCTCTGAACTGCTGCCCCTATCTTACCCAGCTTATTAGATGCAGAAAAAAAAACGACCCTAACGCCATACTTGGCCCCTACCCTCTTAAAACGATGTGACAAGGCGTGCACATATGGCATGACAACTTTTTTCCGGCCAACATTTTTTTGGGGTTGTCCCGAACATTTCAGCGCTTTAATAATCTTATTAGCACCAGCCACAAGTATAGAATCTGGAAAACCAGCCTCTCTGCATCTCTGGGCTTGGACTGCCATGCTACTGGACATTTGATGAAGACACGATTTTTTGACAGCCATACCAATACTACCTGTCACAATTCCGAGTTTGACAAGCTAAGAGTGGCAAGACGCATAGCTCACTAGACGTTTTTCACTCCTGGGAGCGTAGCGCCAGCAAACATGGTCAGACAAGAAGGTCAAATTCAAATCTAGGAACTGTAGGACGTTACTCTGAGGGATCTCATGTGTAAAGCTCAGTCCGGACCCGTGCTTAGAAAAAACATCTAGTATGTCAGGCACACATTCTGCACCCTTAGACCGAACTAAAACTAGGAAATCGTCCACATACCGAAAAATTCGAATATAACTTCTATTTAAGTCCCTCTGTACTTTCTTATCAACATTAATAAGAAAAATAGTGCTAAGTATTGGGGCAATCTTGGAACCAATACACACTCCCGATTTTTGCTTGAAAAATTTATCTTCCGACTTTATATAGGTATTCTCTAAATAAAAGGATAAAAGTTCCAGGAAAGACCCCCTAGAAATGCAACAATAATTTTGGAATGCACACTCATCGTTTTGGTCTGAGATGCAATTCTGAACGCATTGAAGAATTTGCTTATGGGGAAGAGAATAAAATAAATCGACTACGACTATACTAAAACCAAAGCAAGAAGCCGGGTTCTCCTTCAAGAGAAACTTTACAACTGCCTCCGAGTTTGGCACAACAAATGGGTCAGCCACGGAGAGTGCTGTCAAATACTTATGAGGTAGGATGATACCACTATTTGCCAAGTTAGGCGCTCAGAGACTATTGCTCGAAAAGGCACGCTGGGCTTATGTGTTTTTGCCGAGAAGAAAATTTCAAGTTAAGAGCGCTCTGCATCCTTAACTTTATTTGCCAAACTTACAAGCCCCATGCCTTTCAATAATGAAACAGCTTCTTTCTTATTCTTTACCGGATCCTTATTAGTCACTTTAAAATGTTTGGCTATTGCCTCACGTGCCTTGTTGGAAAACTGGTTCTCGGAAAGTACAACAAAGTAGCCTTCTTTGACTGAAGAAAAAGGAACGCCGACCAAAAGGTTGTTGTTTAAAACGAGGACGTTTCGGCTTCCGTATGGAAGCCGAAACGTCTTCGTTTTAAACAACAACCTTTTGGTCGGCGTTCCTTTTTCTTCAGTCATGAATCTTCTACCCGACCAGACGAGGTTTCGTCAGACTTTAGATTTCAGTAGCCTTCTTTGTCGGATTGCACGACATCACACAGGTAATTCACAAGCAATCGAAACCTATTGCTACGCACTTTAGGACTGTTGCTACTGGCCACAACGTCAGCACACTCCGATACACACCATTGTCTGTCCTCAGGCTGAGCCTTATATGACACATTATGGGCGAAGGCAGACTTTTCAACGGTTCTCAAACCAGGGTCGAGGCTGAACTTAGGTCCAAGGCGCAAGGTCTTTTCGTGCTTAGAATCCAAAACGGCGTCCCCGAGGACCAACAGCTTTCCTTCTGCAGGCGTTCTTCTTGTGCCTCTCGCAAGGGTTGGTCGGAACGTGTTCCAAAGGAATTCCGTGAGATGATCAATGGTCACACACCACTCGCGGAACACACGCTGGCCTCGGCATCTGGTCCGAAGTAAGTCCTTGAACAGCCTCGCCTGGCGCCACCACTCACTGTTGAGAATTTTGCACATTCTTCTGTTGTGCCCTGTAGACGGACGTAGCCAGCCACAAAGCTCTTGTAAATCCGGAGGGCAGGTATCATAACGGCAATGCCACGACGCGGTGCGGGCTCGGCGGATACACACGGCGATGATGAGCGAGAGTGCAGCCGGACTTGACAGATCAATATTCTGACACATAAAAGAAGCCCATGTACAAGAAATGAACTGTAGAAGCGTAGCAAACTGGGCGAGTTGGTGTTCCTTGGTAACAATACAATTTCAAACAGCGCTAGACAACAGGACTAGAAAGAGGAGGAGACAAACACGGCGCTGAGCTTGCAACTGATTTATTTGAAGCAGGAAGTCAATTTATACATACAAGCACGGGCGCACACTCAGACACTCAGACTCTCAGACCAAAACGATGAGTGTGCATTCCAAAATGATTGTTGCATTTCTAGGGGGTCTTTCCTGGAACTTTTATCCTTTTATTTAGAGAATGCCTATATAAAGTGGGAAGCTAAATTTTTCAAGCAAAAATCGGCAGTGTGTATTGGTTCCAAGATTGCCCCAATACTTAGCACTATTTTTCTTAGTTATGTTGATAAGAAAGTACAGAGGGACTTAAATGAAAGTTATATTCGAATTTTTCGGTATGTGGATGATTTCCTAGTTTTAGTTCGGTCTAAGTGTGCAGAATGTGTGCCTGACATACTAGATGTTTTTTCTAAGCACGGGTCATGACTGAGCTTTACACATGAGATCCCTCAGAGTAACGTCCTACAGTTCCTAGATTTGAATTTGACCTTCTTGTCTGACCATGTTTGCTGGCGCTACGCTCCCAGGAGTGAAAAAACGTCTAGTGAGCTATGCGTCTTGCCACTCTAAGCTTGTCAAACTCGGAATTGTGACGGGTAGTATTGGTATGGCTGTCAAAAAATCGTGTTTTCATCAAATGTCCAGTAGCCTGGCAGTCCAAGCCCAGAGATGCAGAGAGGCTGGTTTTCCAGATTCTATACTTGTGGCTGGTGCTAATAAGATTATTAAAGCGCTGAAATGTTCGGGACAAAAGAAAATGTTGGCCGGAAAAAAGTTGTCATGCCATATGTGCACGCCTTGTCACATCGTTTTAAGAGGGTAGGGGCCAAGTATGGCATGAGGGTCGTTTTTTTTTTCTGCACCTAATAAGCTGGGTAAGATAGGGGCAGCAGTTCAGAGGAAGCAGGATGGCTTTAAACAAAGTACTGTCTGCAAGGTAAATCATAGCAATAAGTTCATCAGTTGCAAGAAGGACGTGGTCTACCAAATTCCTTTATCTTGTGGTCTAACTTACATAGGCCAGACAGGCCGTTGCATTAACATTAGACTAATGGAGCATGCCACTTCATTGGAGAAGACACTAACCTGGCAAAGCATTGCAGTTTTTGTAAATGCGTACCTTTCTTTGACGATACAGAATTGTTATTTTTTCATTGTGACAAGACCACCAGAGAAGTCGTCGAAGCATTCCATATCACCAGAAAATCTAATGGCTGCGTTAGCAAAACGTCTTTAGTCTTGTCAGCGAAGGAAATGTCATTGCTGCATAAAGGGTAGATTGCACGGCAGTTACATCACATGTGTATGGTGGCATTTTGGTGAGTGTGTATCTGATCTTCTCTGTATGACCTGGCGCGTGTGCGCCCGTGCTTGTATGTATAAATTGACTTCCTGCTTCAAATAAATCAGTTGCAAGTTCAGCGCCGTGTTTGTCTCCTCCTCTTTCTGGTCCTGTTGTCTAGCGCTGTTTGAAATTGTATTGTTACCATGGAACACCAACTCGCCCAGTCTGCTACGCTTCTAGATAGTTAGTGGCAGCGATGAAGCAGCAGTTGTCACCCGAGGACAAAAGGAAAGGGCCGAGAAGGTCCATGCCGACCTGATCGAACGGGGCACGTCGTGGTGCAATAGGTTGTAGGAGGCCCTGAGGCTGGGGCCTTACGGCGCTGACATTGTCTATAGCTCCGGTGCCTATAGCTCCGGACATAGCGTTTGACAACAGTGGCAAGGTTGGGCCAGTAGAACAGGTGGCGTATTCTCGCAAGCATGTGGGAGAATCTCAAATTGTCAGAAGTTGGTTAGTCGTAGCACGCAGAAAATATTTCCTCTCGAAGGGTTGTGCGGACGACGAGAAGGCAAGCTCATGAATTGGAAGTAAGGTTCTTGTACAGTACGCCTCGTTTCATGAAAAAGACGAAAGGTGTGAAAAACACTTCGGTAATGTGCCTGGTTGGCCTAAATAATCAACGAGGGGTCCAAACTATGAATCGGCGCTATGCCGGGTTGAAAAATTAGAAAAATTGACAGCCCCGAAGAAACAACAGCCGTCGTGCAGCGAGAGCGACTTCGGCACGAGCCTGAGGGAGCGTGTCGGCGTCTTCATGGTTATGTACGGACTTAAAGACGATGATGAGGTCAAAATCTTTCAGGCGAAGGCTCCATCGCTCCACGCGTTCAGATGGGTCAGGCAGGTTGTCCAACCAACACAAGGAGCGGTGGTCAGTGATTACTTTGAAAGGAAGGCCGTGAAAGTAGGGCGAAAGTTTGCAGCAGCCAAAATAATGACGAGTCATTCCTTTTATGTCTTGAAGCAGTATATTAGGCGCGCGACATGTACAGCTGGCATAAGCGATTACTACTTCAACGCCATCTTCTCGTTGCACGAGAACCACGCCGAGGCCTATGATGCTGGCGTCGGTGTGTAGTTCAGTGTCATCCTGCTCATCTAGAATGAAGAAGGACGGGTGGCGTTTGAAGACGGAGGCGTAGCTCGGCGAAAGCCGCTTCTTGCTCCTGGATCTAAACAGAAGGCGTGGCGTCGCGGGTGAGGCGAGTCAGCGGCTCCGCGAAATAAGCGAAATTTTCGATAAAACGCCAATCCAGCTACACAGTCCGAAGAAGCGTCGAACAGCTTTCTTGTCCCACGGGGTTTAAAATTCCGCAACCACTGCAAGCTTATCGACGTCTATCTTCCAGCCGGCGGCGCTGACGACATGGCCGAGAAATTGTAGTTCTTCGCAGCCAAAGTGGAATTTTTGTGGCTTCAGTGTCAGGTTAGATGAACGAAGGGCATCGAGGACCGTCTGCAGGCGCTCAAAAGGTTGACTAAACGATTCTGCGAAAACCGATTCTTCCTCATGCGGTGTCCGCGTCGATGGGGGGGGGGGGGGGGGGCGCCAGCGCAGCCATGTCCAGCGAGCCAACTCCTGAATGTCGCTGGCGTCACTTTTCCCGCGGGGGGCTGGAAGACCGGCCCGGCGCTTCCCGGGAAAAACTCGCAGTTGATGGAAATGACCGGGCCATTGGCGACGCGAATCGAGCCAGCAGCCGACGAGACTGAAGCCAGCATTGTTCTTCAAGGAAATCCTCGATGACCCCGGGTCGTTCGCCATAGTGGCGTCGAGGAGAATCGACGGGAAAGCCTTCGAGACCAAAACGGTGGAAGGGGCAACACCGGTAGAGGTGACCCTGTTCTCCTCAGTGAAAGCATAATGGGCGTCGAACGGGGATGCGCCACACGTCAGCTTTCCGCGCACACGGTTGGTTATCTTCCACGTATTGCAGCATGGGGCAGGCGACTGCGGCATCTCGACATTAGCCTGAACGAAGGACGCCGAAGCGGGAGCAGGCCACCGCAGTGCCTCGGCGTACGTGAGGCGACGACAGCCATTCGGGACAAGAGAAGGGGCTGGGCGAGGTTCATCGAGGGGCAAGGGCGGCCTGCTGTACCTCCTCTCAGATAACGCTCGCTATGGAGCTGGGGGCCGTTCGAGATACGCCGTGTAGCTGCCGGAATTCATCGCGCACAATCGAACGGATGAGCTCCCGTTATACAACGGGGTCGGTTCCGTGCGATGGGGCCTCAACGGAAACGGTGGTGGAGATCACGGTACGACCGTACGCTGAAGCTCTTTGCTGAAGCGCCTTCTCATTGGTGGAGGACTCCGTGAGGATCTCAGAGCCAGTTTGCAGACGGCTTCGGACATAGCCCGCAAAACCTTGCTCTTTGACGCCGCGCATGACGTGGCGCACCTATTTGCCCTTGGACACTTTAGGGCCCACGCGCTTGAAAAGGCTCGTCATGTCTCCGACGTACGCTGCGACATTCTCGCTGGGGAGGCGAGCACGGGATTGCAGAGCACGTTCTGCGCGTTCGGGACGATCTGTGCTACAGACGATTTTCAGGAGACGGCACCGGAACCCACTCCCGTAGCTTCCTGTTTCCACCTTTGTTCGGTTGAGCTCTTCGAGCTGGTGCGTCGTTTCCTGTATGCGTGCATTCTGGATACCGATAAAGCTGTCATTTTTTTTATTGTGGCATTGAAGCTCTCATGAATCCCTCGAGTGGAATCGCAAAAGCGAAGCTTCCGCAGCTGCGCCGCTTGCGCTGAAATTCTTTTACCAAATGTAGGTCCCTTTAACCAGCGCCAACATACTTCTACGGGGTACTGAGCTTCGCTTGAAGTTTGGCGCTGATGATAGCAATAGACACTAGGATGTATGTTGGAAAGTTGAAATTTTGCCGCGGTCGTTTTAATGCAGACATTTAAGCATCAGTTCAAGCGTCGCACATTATCATCACTATTTTAGTTTTAAATGAACGAAAATTCATCTGGTATGGTATTGCGAGAAGTTATTTTGAGACCTTATGGGAACAATGAATAACTGCGCAAAAAGGACGGGACAAGAGAGAAGAACCACATGAGACAAGCGCAGACTAACAACTGATTTATTTCACCAACGTCTCTTTCCTTCAACAGCAAAGCGCATGCGCACCAACCACAAAGACAAAAGCCATAATCATCTCGTCAATCCAAGAAACTCCAACTCCATGCGGTACAAGTGTATGGAAACCTCGCTAACACATTTGTCAGGCCCTGAGCTCGCGATTTCCAAGGCTTTGATAACTTCAGGCAATTTTTTATCGGCCTTTTTTCGCGGTTATTTATTGTTTCCATAATACCGTACCAACTAGCTCCTCACCGCACTGTTCTAGTGTGTTTTGCGGTGAGTATACATGTGTCGGCCTGGAGCGGACGAACTCTTAGGCAATGCAAACTATAGTGTTCACCGACGTTATCGGCTGTGTGCATTGCAGTGTAACCATAAAAGTCCCTGAACCAGAAGCGTAATGACATTCCTTGAATTTCAATGCGCGATGCGCATCCCGCGGTTTCAAATGTCACCGTTACAGAGCCCGGCGGCGTTTAAAATTGGTTGTTGGGGGAAGAAAGTGGCGCAGTGTCTGTCTCACATCTCGGCGGACACCTTAACTGTTGCCAGAGTTGATTTTCGCTGCCTTAGCTTCTAGCGCTACATTGAAACCGTGGAGCAAGGTGTTGCAGCTTTCTACGGCGTTAATAAAATCAGAAGATTTCAAACTTTTCCATCGCACAGTCGTACTTTGTGACCTATCCCTCGTTCACGATAAAACAGCTAAATTATCCCATTTTTTTTTGGACAGATTTTAGTTGCCGCAGAACTCAATTGCAGGAATGCTAAAAAATGATACATTCGCATTCCAATTTTTATGACGTGTCTGTTTTACATCACATAGATGCATAAATGCGCACAACAAAGTAAACAAAAGGGATGCGATCGCAAGAAATTAGAGGAAAACAATGCGTTGCGCCCTGCAACAGCTCCACTGTCGAAAGATCTGTCCTTCTAAACGTATTTTAGCGCTGGAAAAACCAAAATGAACACGTATAAACATAAGCAGTAATCGGCGCATGGTTCTTTGAGTGCACTGCGTTCGACACAGGACGAGCGACCAAGATTTATAAATTGCGCTCACTTAGTGCCGGCGGCCGCGATTTGCCGATAAATTAATGAAAGCGTTTCTTCGCTACTTGACTACATTCTTGAGCAATACAGGCGGAGGCCGACTAAAATTTTGCGTCCTTTATTTCGTTGTTGAAGTACGTGTCGATATCTTCAAGTCCCACCGACTATGCGTTGTCGGTTAAATGCACGAAGTCGGCTCCTAGTTTTGATGACAGAAAACAAAGACTCTAATCCACATCTTAAATTAAGCGCAAATTACCTCTAAACCTTTGTGAAAAATAAGCGTAGAAAGCGACAGTTGTGCACAGTCGGCGTGCTGACATGATACCTCGCATGACATTTTATGCTATTAAAAGTTAGCCGAAAATAAAAAAATGCCAGGAGCTGTAGGTACGTGGTTCCTGTACGCATCGTAGTATGCTCGCAGAGTGCATAGCGTACGGGAGCAGAGCATCGGCATTACAAGTTTCAAACGAGGCGCAGCTTTTTTTGACCTAACGCTGCACAGTGGTTT
Source organism: Amblyomma americanum (assembly GCF_052857255.1). Classification (NCBI taxonomy): domain Eukaryota; kingdom Metazoa; phylum Arthropoda; class Arachnida; order Ixodida; family Ixodidae; genus Amblyomma; species Amblyomma americanum. The sequence continues at coordinate 102,246,388 of NC_135498.1, forward strand.
CGTTTCCTCGACCGAATAAAACGTGGCAGGTCTACTTCTCGGAGCACCAAGAGATGGCTCTGCGCATATCGCATATCGTCTACAGGGTTGGAAGAAGATGAATTTTCTCCTGCATATTAAGATAGAATGGCTCCAGAGTCTGTGATATCTCATTTTTCACTAGACAGAAAACAAAGAAGGCAACAGGATGCACTTCTCTGGTTGTATGGGTCATAATCTTTTCTGAAAAATTAATATTACGTTTTTATTTCACTTTTAGAAGCATTTCTCATAGATCAAGTTTTTTTTCTGCATGTAGGACGCTCAAGAGACCGGATACTGCATTCCCTGATATTCTGCATAAAATTAATGGCGGCAGCCAAAAATAGTTGCTGGTAAGTATGTCTGGATTTCATCTTAGTACGGCCCAGCAACAACGGCAGTAAGCTTTTGTCAGACGGTGTGAAGTTCCTGCCCGAACTCTGCCCGTGCTTCACAAGGCGTCATTATGGTCAAAAGAATTCGGCAGATGGCGCAACGCAACCGTCACGGTAGCTTTTCCGAGGGCTACCGGTCCACAGTTTTTTGTTCAGACTTTGATAACACTGGAACTACTCAAGAAATTGCCTTTCTTTTTCTTGAAAAAAGAATGCAGATAACTTACCGCACAGGAAAATTACAACGGCGAATGAAGTTTCATATGTCATTGCATTCACCGGAGTCAGGTTTTCTTTCACACCTGAAATTAAGATCGAAAAGAGCGTACTCTTTAAGTAACACTTTCATCAGAAAATGATCATAAAAGCTTAGACAGAACTTACATCGGCCGTAAATACTCTTGGTACTAAGACGTTCAGTTATACATTTGCGAACACCACATATGCAGCGAAGAAAAACTTAATACTTTATGTAAAAGTTACAAGCGATGAGAGTAAAAGGAATTGGCACGAAATACCTTTAGTCGTTTCGTCGCAAAACAGTGAAGGTGCGAGCTTTAAACCAATGCGAAAAGAAAATATCGAAGCTCTTCTGCACAACGAGACGAGGAAAGGTCACATCAGACAAAGTTATCGCAAAATAAAATAACCGGAATCTCGCTGAGCCGGGCGTTGATAAAGAGACCTCAGCTTCTTGAAATGTCAGTGTAGACATCTGGTCTTTGCTATGTTTCATTCTGCGCACTGTTTATATTTTCTATATATCGAAAGGGCGGCTGTCAAGAAAGCCTACTCAAGCTGATGCCTTTTTTATTTGCGTGCATCGAGCTATGACGACAGGCGTGAACCCGGGAACACACATGCGACCGACAGAATTGATGGAGAATTCTACAGGACCGAAATAACAGATCGCTGAAGTGAGACATTGCCGACGTAAGCAATTGTTTAAGGAAAAAATGTGGTGCTGCGGACTCCTTTCTTGACATCCAGCTGGGTAGTTTTCGTTTCAGATATTTACTGCGAACATATATTTATGAGCAGCTTTATACGGTTGGCAGAACCGGGAAAACAAGCAAACTCAGTTTTGTCGCAAAGTGCTAATGCACGGCAAGCCCGCGCCGGCTCACGACCTAAATAACTAAAACGGTGCGACAAATCGATAGACACTACAGGATTAAGGTGCACATGGCACATGTGATGGCAACTGCAGTAGGCAATGAATCAGGACACTTTAATTTTTTTTTACAGTTTCTGCTCTTTAGTAGCAGACACGAGTCAGAAGCTGGCGGTTTGGTCAGTAATTCGTAAGTGAGCCTAGACCTGACTGTGGCGACGTGCTCTGGTTAAAATTTTGCTCTCTGGCGGTAGCTAGAGTGCGTTGCCTATAGAGTGAACTTACTGCTTTTTTGACAAAAAAAAATTGTATTGATGATACGACACTCTCTAATGCTAAATTCGAGCGTGGCTGTGCAGGTGGCGACAATGTTAGTTTGATAGTAGTATTCGTTGATGAAGACGGTGATATGCAATGCACAGCGTGCGAGAATGTGTATGTTAGTCCGACAGCACTATTAGCAGAAGAAAGCGATGTGCAATGCACAGCGCGAGAATGTGTTTTAACGCAAGGCGTGATCGACTGCGGCGCAAGCCTAGTGCTCTCGTGCAGTGGCCATCGCATCTGATCTGTTCGCGGTGCCGTGGGTCCGAATCCCAGTCGCAGAAATATTTATTTTTATTTATATATGGTTTAGCTCGGTAATATCGACGGCGGCGACGCAGTTCAATTCACGAACGGGTGCTTAAATTAAGAGCTGCGCTCTAAAAGACCAACCGGAATATAGAATCTTTCTGGTTGGAAGAATATCCACACAACTCTAAATTTTTTCTCTTATAATTAGTCATTCAGACTTGTACGGTTTAACTCCTCTTTTACCAACTTTTAAAATGTTTGTAAAAGGCAGACTAATGCCCCATGAAAACCGCGGCGAGGTCATCGGCGTTTATCAGCAAACCTATTGTCCGGTTAACGACACTGGCGATTTAGAGAAAATATGCTTGTGAATATCGGTGATAGATATCACGGGTCTCATTTTAGCAATCTTCACACCGACTTATCGCGTTAACTCTACCTTGAAGGCAAGCTATGCATCTAAGTTATAATCCTACTCTTGCCTGCTTTGCCCACAGGCTACAATAGCCACTCACCTCCAATGCCAGGGTTTGCACACCCTGCCTCCCAAACCGAAAGCAACGTCGAAAATGAAAATATTGCATTTTACAATGCCACGAACAAAAGGAGGTCGATAATACGAAGTAGACTTACCTCTAGCTGTACCGGAAAAGGAATGCTTTTACTGCCGCCTTCACTTTCAAATAGCATGCTACGAAGTTGAGCAGTCATCAAGCCAATAGGCCAGTAACAGTTATCGAGGCGACAAGAATCTCAAAATTTGCGAAGATGGCCGTTAATTGCGATAGCATTTCTGAAAAAGAAATGCGCGACAAGTAAGAATGCAGTGTACATATAAGGCCTCTCGTTTTCAGTCAACTTGGACTAGAAGTCGGATTGTTACTGCAAAATTTGGATTAATCAGCATTTACCGCGTGATTTTTGCCTTTAATTATTCTGAATTAAATGAAGATATAAATTCGAACCGTATCAGCGCTCGTTTTTTGCCCACTTTGTGTGTGATCATTTTGCGAACAATACCAAGATGGCAGGAACAATACCAAGATGTACCGTGAAAAGCATACTACCTAAAATGTACACCTCAGGTAAGCAAATTTTGTTGCTATGGTTGCGCCAAATTGCGTTTGAAATTAACTGGTCCCCAGGAAATCGCTCCAGCAGTTCGGCATTCTGCAGCAGAAGCTTAGGTTTCCCAACTCGTTTAAGATGTCAGATGTCCATGTGGTATCATGTGCTTTCTCCAAGTCGAAGACCGCAAGACACAGTTGCCTATGTATGAACGCCTCCCGAAACACATGTTCAAAGTGAGGCATCTGATCAGCTACTAAGCCCGCATCTTGAAACCTCACTCATGCTGGTCGACGCGTTGACGACATGGGGCTTCCTCAGTTTAAGGCAAAACGTCACTGCTCAGCACGGTTCCGCAGTGTTCGCTCCATTGTTTCCTTAGGAGGGACGAAACAGGTGTATACGCTTAAGCACGTCCACTTGGTTTGCCTGTTCGAAGTCAACTCAGCTCGTCGCGCTATGAAGCTTAAGGTTTCCCCGCCTTCCCCTGAAGCCGGTTTCCCAATATAGTGCAACATTGTCATGATGTTAAATAAACATGATTGATTGATTGATTGATTGATTGATTGATTGATTGATTGATTGATTGATTGATTGATATATGCGCAGCGCAAAGATGTCTCCCTACTTTCAGGACGGACTTCATATGTACATAGCTGACGAGTACTGCGACCAAGATGCCGAGTAAACAAACTTTTGTCCACTCGTTTTGTTGCATTAATAGTCAGCAGTAATGTTGCAACAATGGCCATTTCTCTATATCCGTGTTGTTTAAGCTCCGGATGAAGACGCCTCGTAGCCGACGGGCACGCTCGAGCGTCTTCTTTATTGCGGCGTTCTATCTCATCCGCTCCATTTCAGCGCACTCGCTTTTATACTCATTCCTTCATGTTATGTCGTTTAATTTACTTTATATATAATGACCTTCTGCCTTCCTTGGTTGAGTTTATCACTTTTCTTAATACTATTTTTTTGGCTTCCTGAAGAGAAGGGATCATTCGTAAAAAATGTGCGCTGCCAATTTCATATTAGGTAGACAGAAATAACATGCATAAATAGCACCTTAAGATCTTGTGGCAATGGCCGAGAGGTTAGCGCGTCTGCACAGTACATAAGAGGCGTGGGTGTGAATCTTATTGTAACCCAGCCTTCTTCTATGTATTTATATTTTCACGAGTTTTACAGTGGTGCGAGCAGACGAAAACGGGATGGACATGAATTTGCTGGAAATGACTGCGAAAACGTGCCAGTTAAATGTATTCCTTAATTAATACCGCTGATTGTTTCCAGGCGTATATTATACAGCATGACGCTCCGTCGCAGTCGTCGTATAGGTGAAGAAGAAAATTGTTTTTTTTTCGCATAACATTGTCAGTGGCGTAGTGAATCAGAATACAGCTAAGACGTGCTGTCTGGTAGTCCGGTTAATTAATATTCAATTTTTAAGTTTTAAAAGTTACTCTTCGGCTCCTCGTTTATATTGGGGCGGGTGGACCTCCCTAAGTAATAATAATAATCATAATAAGTTGTTTTGGGGGAATAGAAATGGCGCAGTGTCTGTCTCATATATCGGCGGACACCAGAACAACGCCGTAAGAGAAGGGATAAGGAGGGAGCGAAAGAAGAAAGGAAGAAAGAGGTGCCGTAGTGGAGGGCTCCGGAATAATTTCGACCACCTGGGGATCTTTAACGTGCACTGACATCGCAGAGCACACGGACGCCTTAGAGTTTTGCCTCCATAAAAACGCAGCCGCCGCGGTCGGGTTCGAACCAGGGAACTCCGGATCAATAGCCAAGCGCCCTAACCCCTGTGCCACCGCTGCGGGTCATTGCTTTCAGCTCAGAAAACCATCAACTCGCGTTTGTTCGCCCATCCACTCTGCTCTCTTCTTGTCTGTTAACCTTACACCTATCACTTTTTTTCCATGCCTTGTTTGGCTGTTCTAATTTTAATTTTAAGCCTCCTCGTTTATCGCCCCTAAGTGAGTTCTTTATACCACTATTTATTTCCTCGTGACAGAAGCCATTATATCATTACTTATGACCAGATAGGCTCGAACCCGTCATTGTACTATTTTACTCCAGGTTATCTAGATCTAGTGGTCTGGATATGCAGTAACTGCCTGGCCTAACTCATGCATTCTCTTACTATTTCAAATGCTTCGCTGCCCGGCGCAAGCTGATCTTTCTTTCACTGGCTGCGCGACACTACTTGAATTTCCTTCATATTATTCTTTACATATGCTGTCTTCCTTCTCTTTAGGCTATGAATCATCCCCTGCACCTTCTAATATGCATTTTAGCAGGACAATGTTGTGAGCAAATCGTAGATTATGAAGTTGGAGATAAAAGTTACCCTGAACTTTTCTTTTCAGATTTCCGCAGTACAACTTTGAGAATTCCTCCCACAAAGACGTACTGAAAAATAGTGGAGAGATTTTGCTCTCTGCTTCACAGCCTTCTTGATTAAGACATTATCCCGTGATTGTAATGGATATCCCAGGAAGTCAGAAAAACACTTTACTGGACACACTTGCACAAGTCAATGGCGGCGATGGAAACAAATTTGCTCGGCTATCGCCTCGGAACGGCATCACCGCTGCTCTCAACCGCGCTCAATTTAAAGCTGGCAAACACGTTGCAGATAAAGCAAGAAAAACAACCACAACAATCTTGTGGGCGCCTGCGATCATTAGAGATAAATGTCGACGCATCTCGCCTCAGAAAAAAAGCGTGACGGCATCTTTTAGCATGAGCAAACGAATATTGTTTAAGCTTTGCAATATTACTCCCCTTTTAAGAAACATCGGCCATATGTGTTCAAACAAAATGAAAGGTTGCCAGAAATTAACAGGAACGATGCAAAATAAACACTGAGAAAAAAACAGAGCGTCTATTAGCGCCCAAAGCACAACGCCGATAATTTCTGGGCGTGAACGGCGCTGAGATGATGCAACTCCATCAAGGATGACCTCGTAGTCAAGTTTCCAATGTTACGAAGGATCATCTTGTACGGCAGAAGTAGCGGCGCGAAAGCTTTTCACGAACTGCGCGGCGTCGAATGGGCGTCCACACACTAACGCGGTCACCTGGCTTGTATTTTATGTGACGTCTGCACAGATTGTAGCGTCGAGCGTCAATGCTCTGTTTGTGCTTGGTCCGTAGCCGGGCAAGTCGTGGGGCTCCTGCGCGCTGAAGGTAGGCGGTGACTTCGATGTTGTCTTGATCGGTGACGTTCGGGCCCGGAGCATAGCGTCCAGCGCTGTGTTTGCCTCCCTGCCATGGACGAGCCATGGCAGAGAGCCATGCTCACCTTCAAAGCGCAGAGCTAGACGTCCAAATACATGGCGAGAATGTCAGCGATAGTTTTATTCAGACACTGCGTAGATCGTTTGTTAAGCGTACGGTGCACAGCAATTCGCCGGTGGTTGGTTTCGCTGTATTGTAGTGAGGCTTGTGTAAGCTTGACAGTAAACTCCGTTCATTTGTACAAGATAAGGACTTTGGGGGCACTGTTACGAAGTCGGATATTGTTTTCAATTAATGATTTGGCCACTTCTGCTACGCTACTACGGGACAGGGCTTTCTCATCGGCGTAGCGGCTGATGAAGTCTGTTGCTACTGTTATCAAGATGCCGACATTGGAAAGGATCCAAGTAGGACCATGCCAATCTGCTGGAAAGGTCTCGATAGTGGCTGAACTGGGTGCAGAAGTCCTGTTGGTCTCGTTGATCTCGTGGTGAGGTTTTGCAGCGTCGACAGTCATGGCAGCTCTTGACGCAGTGTGCAGCATCTGCGGACAGACAAGGTCAGTAATACTCGACAACTGAATGCGACACAGGGCAGGTTCTGGTGGCGGAATAGCTCTTACTCTGGGTAAACGTCCTGTCTAACATTGGAGGAGAGGTAGTTTACCCAAAAGAGAAAGCGAGATGAACCTGAACCATTGCTGCGCGTGCCGCTTGTTTTGGCTCTTCGTAGCTGCCGACGATGCAGATTCCTAATAATCTTGATCCAATCAGCCAAAAAAACTCCGTGCAAGCATAATTTGGGAAAAAAATGGAGCACCAACTCCGCGACACGCGTCCGAATGATTCATGATTATGCCAGCGGTTTAGCTGAGAGTAGCATTTTCCTTCTTCAAGCATTTTACAAGATGCCATTAGGAATGCACGAATCACGCCAGGTAATGATTTGGACAGCTGTGCACTGGGTAAATTCTCATTGACGATGAAAAAGCTAACGACGCGCTTAACTGGCTCCCTGGCTCTGTGGACACCTTAATTGCGCTGTAGAGTGTGTGACGGTGGTGTCTACTGGCAAAAAGCAGTGCTTTCACACAATATTTCTTGTAAAGCAATGCTGAATCAGAAGCCCTTTTTTTGTTTAGATCAGGCATCAGCGATCAAATGGCTTTTGAAGCTTTGATTGTGAAGTAGACCTTTCGCACTAAAAGCTGAAGATGCTTTTTCCTCCAGTATGATTTTTTTTGTGAAGGGAGCTGCTATTATTTTACTAAATAATTATCCTCCTGTTGCTAATATTCACATTTTTAATTTTTTTTTCACTGCGTCTTTGCTACACGATGTACTCTGTTCTCTTCCTGCCGCTTGATGTGATACCTAATATTTTCCTTTGAATACTTTGCGTGGCTGTTCTTATTTTACTCTCAAGCTTTCTACTTACCCTCGACGCTTCACCCGCGGAGGTGAACTCCCGCCGGATACAACAATTTACTTTACGTTCACGGATGTTGGCGAAATGCTATTTAGGACCTGATACGCTCACTCCCATCATTATACTCCAATTTACTTCGATCTCGTCATCCGGAGCTGCAGTTACTACCTGACCTTGATGGATGTATTTCCTTACTATTTCCAATGCGTTTTTGACGAGCGTGGACACTTATTCATTTCACACACTGCGCAACATTACTAGAATTTTCTTCATAAATTTTTTTCCGCCACTTTTGCCCTGCCTTTCAGCCATGAATCATTCTCTGCAACTCCTACCCTGGGTTGCCTAGCAGGGCTATGTTATCAACAAATCGAAGATTACGAAGTTGGGGATAAAAGTGACCATTAAATTCAATGGCCAAATATTCGCAGTACAGCTCTGTGAGTACCTCCTGTAAGAGACTCTCTGAATAAAAGGAAACATTTTGCTTTCCCGCTTCACAGCCTTTTTGATTGAGATATCTCTTTTTATGTGAGTGGCTGTGGTCCCTCTGCATATCTTATGGATAATGCCTCGCTTATACACTCAGCAGATTAACTGCGAAACATGATCAATGAGCTAGGTACAGCAGTTCAGAAAACCACAGTAATGTTCAACAGTTCCAATTTTGCATCTTCGGGTTTAATGTCCCGATGTGACAAATTTGCAGCGAGGGAAAATTTAGCGGTGGGCTCCGGAATAATTTAGAACAGCTGCAGTTGTTCAAGTGTGATGACATTGCACAGCACTGATATTTTTCTAATTTGCCTCCATCCAAATATAGCCAACGTGGCCGGAATCGTGCCCGCGACCTTGGCATAAGCAGCTCAATGCCAAATCCATGAGCCACCATTGCGGTTACTTTTTAAATGCGTCCTACGAAGCTGCGGTGAGATCAATCGATTACGCTTGACAGTGGTCACTGTTTGTTCGCTGTCCTCTCTCGCTGCCCCCCCCCCCCCCTCCCATCCCTACGCCCATAAACCCTTTAACGACAACCATGCAACCTATCAATTTCACCCACGCTGTTCCGCTACTTCCCAGGGGAGATCAAGAGATTCTCCCCTGGCCCGCTCCCCCGGCTGTGGGTCGGTGTGTAGCTCCAGCCCTCCCCCCCCCCCCCCCCCGCCCCCCTAAATTATTTCATTTTCTCCTCCTACGGGCGGTTGCTTTATAAATGTCTCCTACGAAATTGACTTCATGGCGAGATCACTCGATCACTCTAGACAACTTCCACTGTTCGCTGTCGTCTCTGGTGGTGCGTGAGGTGACCACTCCTGTTAAGGTTTCACACGATCATCTGTCCGTCCTAGTAACCTGTCAGACACAGCCTTACGATAAAGGCATATAAACTTAGTTCTCGCTTTGCAATATTTCGTTCCTAGTAGCTTCCAGCAATCAACCGAGGGCAGAAATCCCTAAAGCGCTTTTTGACTCCGTACATCACCATGGCCTCACCTCCACGGTGTTCATATCCCTGATGACAAGTTTCTTAGCATCATGCAAGTGAAAATGCGTGCACCTGAGTCGAGAATGCTTGGCATATGGACTGGTTCGAATGATCCTGTAAAGAAAAACATCCAGGACACCTGGTGAATCCCCAGTCGCTGCCGGACAAGGCGTCAAACTACTCTAAAGTCTGGTAAAGGACTTTTTGAAATAATCGCATGAAATTTCTGCTTCTTATCATTTGCTGCTCCTCCAAGCTACTGACTTTCCACCTCATGTTAGTCGATGCAGTACTGGTTACCTTCAATTTGGGGCGTATTGGCTATTCTGTCGACTTACTCATTATTCCAAATCGATGAAAGCAAGTGGTTATTGTGGAAAAAAATACTTTACATTGTTCACTCATTAATTCTTGCCCAGTCAAATTTTTTTGCCACAAGATAAATGAGGGCAGGAATGAAGGTTCCACAAGAAGTGATTTCTTGGTTCAAACAATGCTTTGACACTGGGCCCCGTAATGGGGCTCACACACCAGCCCCAAGACCCCTAACTGCTGAAAACGAGATTAAGACACGTAGTTCCTCTCAATCTAGAGGGGTATGGTGGGCTGGCCATGTAAAACAAGCCACATAGCTCGGCTCTGGAACAAACTTGTTGACCTGTATATTTTAACAATTAATGGTCATGTTTATCCCAAGGCTCTCCTTTATGTTCAATATAGTGTTCAACTTAGGGTTCAGATATACAAGCATTGAATGTGTACTGAATCATTAAAGCAGCTTGTAATGGCTAGGTCGTTCACTCTTGTTCATGGTTCATTCTTGTCTGACGGATAGTGTTCACCGAAATTCCTTAGAGCAGAGGACTGCTTAAGTTTTGAGGATCACAAAGCCTATATGATGCTTCCACGTCAGTCTAGCTATGCGACGAGCCGAACACTAGACACAGAAGACTACAAGACGCCTGCTGTTCAGCAGAATCGCCGCGGGTTTCATTTCATTCGACGTACTTAGGGTATTTTCAACACATGTGACATTATCAAGAAAACAAAATTTTCACGTCGTCGTGTGTTCTGACCTTTCGACTGTTGTTTCGTTTTAGCGGGTTGTCGATGTTCAAAGTTGGAAGTGCTAGTATATGTCTCGGTGGAGCTCACATAGCAACTCACCCTGCCCGAATAAAACACAGGACGTGTTTCTTCTTATCGAAATGAAATTGCCACGTCACTTCTTGCAGTGCCATGAAGAATTATAGCTATTGATAAGTTAAAAATTAACAAGACATCACGCGATGTCTTCTGCTGCATCATCTTATTAATACCAGTGCCTTCAAATACGTTGACAATGCGACTTTCTGAAGCAACGAAACGTCTTTCAATGGAAACTTACCTTCACCTTCTTGTAAGACATCAAAATTCATGAGTGCATTTCGATTAGCGGTAATTGAAAAATAAAAAAATGATGAGTGTCTTTGAATAATTACAGTCTTCAAAAGCAGGGACCCTAAAATGACAAGTGTTATCGGATGAAAAAAGTAACTTCTATAAATAAAGAAACAAGTAAAGCTATCACTAGGCACATGCCTCTGTCGGTGCATTGACTCTTCCTGCTGAGGTTTCCTGCGTGTTATGACCCCGCTATAAACATTTCTATCACATGAGGCGTACTTGTACTCATTCACTGTACGAAGCATGAACAATACATTTGCTTTCTTTAGAATGGGTTTCATTCTGATAAGTTCACATAAATCTCATAATTGAGCACAGATATAATGCAAAATTAGCACGCGCCTTTTCACTTACATGGTACTTCCAGGAAAGTAATTACCTTTAAATGCCAGGATTTCCCATTCTTGCATAGAAAAGGACCTGCCTGCGCTGCATTAAATGCCTTGAAGTTAAAATAATTACATTTTTCATACTAGGCAATCCAAGGGCAGTTCTGCTTTTTACTGTGTATGGAACGACCATAACTGAAACATGAGTACGCGAGGCTAATAAATATGAGGTTATAACACGCCCTATCCATCGCGATCTTGGGTCTTCAGGCACGACGTTACTTTAGTGCTAGGATACAAGCTTTCTGCGGTCTTGATTTTTATAAACAGATTGTGGGGATAGGGGCTCAAAGGACTTGCATATACCGGCCCCCGGACGCCTTCCAAAAGTCCTACTTGGGCTTCATGATCATATAACTGATTGAAAGTCAATCTAAAATTTAAGTGATAGCGTGCCTAAGTTTCCCTGATTGTGTCAGTGTGACGAGACCTTACTTACGTGAAATATATTTAGCAAGATACAATGCTTTGATGCGAAGTAAGGGGACAAGAGCACTTGTGGTTCCTAAGATGATGGTTCAGCTGTAGGTATTGTATATAGAAACACAAGTTTATTCGAATACGATATCAACGGCATCACCATCAGCACCATATTTACGTCCACGCTGCAGAGAGGCTTCCCCCATTAAAGTCTAACCGGCTAACCAGCTGGGCAACCATATCGCACAAACCTTCCAAATCTCCTCCGGATACCTGATTATCTGCTACGTTTTGCTTCCTCTTAGAATAGACTCTCTTACCCTAAGGCAGCACGGACTATCTCTTCTATGAAATATGTGTTCTGCCCATGACCATTCGCTTTTCCGCTTTTTGCTTTAAACTAAAATGTTATTAACTTCCGTTTGGTCCCCGATGCACTCTTTTCTCTTCCTTCCTCTTGACATGACACCTATTATTTTCCTTTACATATCTTGCTTGGCTGTTCTTAATTTGCTCTCAGGCTTTCTATTTACCTTCGACGCTTTACCCGTGGAGGTCAATTCCTGCCGAATAGAACCATTTACTTTCCTGTTCATGGATGTTGGTAAGTTGCTATTTAGGGGCTGATGCACTCACTCCCATCATTATACTCCAAATTATTTCCATCTCATGATCCGAAGCTGCAGTCACTACCTGATCTAGATACATGTGCTCCCTTTCTGTTTCCAATACTTTTTTCTGAGCGTAGACACTTATTCGTCTCAAACACTGCGCAACTTTACTGGGATTATCTTCATAAAAACATTTAGACAGCACTTTTGCCCTGTCTTTCTGCCCTGAATCATACTCAGCAACAACTACCCTGGGTTGCCTAGCAGGGCGAGGTTATCAACAAATCGGATATTAGGAAAGTTGGGGATAAAAGTGACCATTAAATTCAATGGCCAAGTCTTCACAGTACATCTCTGTGAGTACCTCCTGTAAGACTCTCTGAATAATAGCGCAAACGTTTTGTTTGCCCGCTCCCAGCCTTTTTGAGTGAGATATCACTTTTTATGTGAGTGTCTGTGGTCCCTCTGCATATCTGAAGGATACACCCTCGCTAAATCACTCAGCACATTAACTGCGAAACATGATCCATGAGCTACGTACAGCTGTACAGAAAACCACAGATGTGTTCAACGGTTCAAATTTTGTATCTTGGGGTTTAATGTCCCAATGCGACACATTTCCAGTGAAGGAAACTTTAGTGTAGGGCTCGGGAGTAATTTAGAACTGCATTTGTTTCAAGTGTGATGACATTGTACAACAAAGTCGCATTTTTGTATTTTGCCTCCATCCAAATATGGCCGGCGTGGCCGGGATCGTGCCCGCGACCTAGGGATCAGCAGCTCAACGTCAAATTCATGAGCCACCATGGCAGTTTCTTTGTAAATGCGTCCTGCGAATTTGACTTCATGGCGAGATCAACCGATCACTCTCGATAGTGGTCACTGTTTGTTCGCTGTCGTCTCTGGTGGTGCGTGAGGTGACCACTACTTTTAAGGTTTCGCTAGCCTTAAGTAACCTGTGATACACAGCCGCACGCTAAAGGCATATAACCTTAGTTCTCGCATTGCAATATCTATTCCTAGTAGCTTCAATCAATCAAACGCGGCCAGAAATCCCGAAGTGCGTTTTGGCTCCGTAGATCACAATAGCCTCACCTCCACGGTGTTCATATCCCGGCAGACAGGTTTCAGAGCATCATACAAGTGGATTGTTACACGTGAGTCTGCGTGGAGAATGATTGGCATATGGACTTGTTCGGATGATCCGGTTAAGAGAAGCATGAAGGACATCTGGTGAATTCCCAGTCGCTGTCAGACAAGGTGTGAAACTACTCTAAATTCTTGTAAATGACTTTTTAAAACAATCGCATGAAATATTTGCTTCTCATCATTTGCTGCTCCTCCAAGCTACTGACTTTCCACCTCATATTAGTCAGTGTAGTACTGTTTACGTTCAATATGGGGGGTATTGGCCATTCTGTCGACTTGCTCATTATTCCATTTAAATGAAACCGTGTGGTAATTGTAGAAAAAAAAACTTTACATTGTTCACTCATTATTTCTTGCCCACTGAAGTTTTGTTCTCACATGCTGAATGAGGGCAGGAATGAAGGTTCCACAAGAGGGGATTTCTTGGTCCAAACAATGCTTTGACACTGGGCCCCGGAATGGGGCGCGCACACTAGCCCCAGGACCCCTAATTGCTGGGGACTTGATGAACGTACGCAGTTCCTCTCAATCTAGAGAGGTATCGTGAGCTGGCGATGTAAAACAAGCAACACAGCTCGGCTCGGGAACAAACTTGTTGACGTGTATATTTTAACAATTAATGGCTCATATTTATCCCAAGGCTTTCCTTCATGCTCAATACAGTGTTAAACTTTGGGTTCAGATACACAAGCATTGAATGTGTACTGAATCATTAAAGGAGCTTGTAATGGCTGGGTCGTTCACTCTTGTTCCTTGTTCGTTCTTGTCTGACGGATAGCTTTCACCGAAATTCCTTAGAGCAGAGGACTGCTTAAGTTTTGAGGCTCACATAGCTTATTTGAGGTTTCCACGTCAGTCTACCAATTCGACGCGCCGAACACTAACGAGAAACAGAAGACTGCACGATGCCTGCTGTTCAGCAGAATTGCCGCGGCTTTCATTTCGTGCGACGTACTTAGGGTATTGTCAACACATGTGACGTTACCAACAAAACAACACTTCCACGTCGTAGTGTAGTCTGACCTTTGGACTGTTGTTTCGTTATCGCGGGTTATAGATGTCCAAAGTTGGAAGATCTGGTGTATGTGTCGGTGGACCAAACATAGCAACTCAATCGGCCCGAATAAAACATAGGACGTGTTTCTTCTTATCGAAATAAAATTGGCACGTCACTTCTTGCAGTATCATTCATACTTATAGCTTTTTATGAGTTAAAATTCACAGGCGGTCACGCAATGACATGCGAGAAATACGCATTAGATGCGTTGGTTCAACATTTCGTTTTTACATTCATAGCCTTCCCTCGACATATTTTAATTTGATTATCCATTGGCTTCTGGAAGGTGGATGTGGGTGGGTGGTAGGTGTGCGAGGGCTCTTCGTAGCTGAGAGATGGATTTTTTCTGGAGTGTCCACCTTCGAATGCTTCAGACAGGTGGAGCACACACGCAAACACTGATCAGTTTTTTCGCCATCAGAAGACTAGAACGCTGTAAAGAGCGGTAATATGCAGGAAAGCCTCCTTAGTCATGTCCTGCGGTGCGATTTTGTGGCATGTCGTGGTGCCTGCACGCGTGAAAGTAGGAGGGGTGTTTGTAAGGTCGAAGTTATGAGCAAGCGCGATGCTGGCAGCAACAGCCTGCTAAGCGGAGTCGCATGCACAGCCATGGAACTGAAAGTCAGGTGGCGGTGATATATGGCGCCTCATAAATTCTCCAAATTCACAATAGTGGCAAATTACACAAAAATAATATATTTATGCCTCCATGGCTCACAACCGCTGAATGGTTGGGACTCTATCAAGGTTGTCGAAAGGCGCTGTGAGTTCTAAACCCGTAAAAAGAGCGCAAATATGCGGCAATGTATCTGAAATGAAAATGAATTTTGGTTTTTGAGGAAACAAAATGACGCAGAAACTGTCTTACCTACCTCGGTGGACGCCTGAACCGCGCCGTAAGGGAACATAGAAAAGAAGGAGTGAAAGAAGAAAAGAAAAAAGAGGTGGCGTGGTGGAAGTCTCCGTTATAAATTCGACCACCTGGGGATCTTGACTGCCCTCTGACATCGCACAGCACATGGGCGCCTTTCGCGTATCGCCTCCTTCGAAACGCTGCGTCCACTGCCCGGTTCCAAACCCGAATACTCCGGCTCAGTAGACGAGCGTCTTTGCGACTGAGCCACCGCGACGGGTTGCAGCTGGTGCGTTTAGGAAGATAGCAGAAACGTCTTTGGTAGAAACGTCTTTATTGTGCGTGTATGCTTTCTTTTCTGACCAACTAAGCTACATATTTAACGAAGCTACATTTCAATAATGCGTTACAGATACAAAGGTCAGTGCAATTTGAAATGGCGACCGCCTTCCCTGAGTAGCCAATGGCAGGCAAAATGAGCAAGGAACTATCCTAGTATACTACCTTGGATGTGACCAACCTTAGCATGCCATCTCGGAGATAGCGACCTTGCTTGTGTTAACCACTGATATAACGAACTTTGCATTGTTAACCGCGAAGATAACTGTATCATGTTAACCTCGGATATGCGGAACCTAAGTGTGCCACCTCGGACATAACGAACATTCCTGGCTGGATATCGTATGTAACGAACTTAGTTTGTTGACGTCGGATGTAATTAACCTATGTGTACCACCTCGTATACTAAAAAACTTTGAGTCAATCTCGGAAGTAACGGACTGTTGCTGCTAACGCTTCAAACGATCCACTGAGGATCGCCTTAGAATATTTTTCGGTGCCACTTCGCTTGCATAAGGAATTTTTTTCGCCTACGATGTGGCAGCTTTACGCAACTCCGTAGATTTTTTTTTTCTTTAATGGATATACCGACTATGGCTGGCATATGATAACTAGAATGTGATACACAATATGTACAAAACTCCTAAACCGCAGACAAATTTCTACGCAGCGACATGTAACTTGAGCCAGGCTCAGCGGAAGAGCATCCAGCCTAGCGGTGGAAAGCTGTAGAGAGTTTCGCATGTACCCGTATGCAACCCGCACGCGATCACTCCTCAGTGCACATGGATGCACAGCCTTTTTGTGCACCCATTCTTAGAAGCCACGTGCATCACCGATAGCACGCACATCGGAGAGATCCCACCTTTTCGACGTATAGGTGCCTCAAATATTAAACAGAGCACGGGGCATACTCTGTGCACTGCGACAATCCTAGCAACATATGTGCCATACACAATATGTACAAAACCCCTAAACCGCAGGTAAATTTCTACGCATCGACATTAACTTGAGTCAGGCTCACTGCAAGAGCATCCAGCCTGGCGGTGGAAAGCTGTACAGAGTTTCGTATGTACCCGTATGCAACCCGCACACGATCACTCCTCAGTGCGCATGAATGCACAGCAGGCAACACATCAGATAAAATTCTAACCTGTCTAGCGGCTGCGAGCGGGAAAAGAGCACGTGACAGGTGCACCTATGCGTGACACACACTGTTCTTTCAGTGCCGCATGTTCACAACAGCGGAAATGTGATAGCAGAAGATTTGGTGTTAAATTTCCGAACCTGCTCCTACAATATCATTCAGGGAGCTGAACTCTTCGTTAGCAACATGTATTTTTTCTATGCAATTATCTGAGCATATATGAGGACATGACGCAATTTAGCTCCACTCTGTTTAAATCCCGACAGGTAGCAGTGCGCGAATATACCAAATTTCGAATACGAATCGAATATGTTTGATATTCGGTTCATATTCGTATTCGCAAAATCGATATTCGGGAATTACCGAATACTCGGCAGCAATCGTAAACCGCGCCGAGTTTAGTAAATACAATTGTGGCAAAACCGCACTATATGGGCAAAATATCTAAATATTGCCGCCAGGTGTCCCCGGGCGGCGCCTTGAGGACAAAGAAGGAGTGAGTCGCGCGTGCTCTTTGCAGCTGGACACTGCTTGATTTCTTGCTGCCTGTGCCTAGCCTCTTGATTCTGCAGCCCGTCTGTGACATTTTGTGGTGGAGGTGCGGTTGATATAGAGCTTAAAGTTCCAGGAAAACAATACAAAGGCCCTGTTCTCTTCTCCGAGGTTCATCACGTGGTCCGATCGCTTACCGATGCCGCTAGGCTTCACCTCGTGCGCAATTGAGCAAGTGGGCTTACCCACATATCACGCGTGCTGCTAACAAGATGGGCGACCGCCCGCTTCGAACAACTGCAACGCGAAAGCGCGTTTATTTTTTTCATGCTTGCGTAAAATGTTATATAATTAGTTCCCACACCCATGAAGTTCGTTCTGTCGCCTCATTAACTCTCTGAGTGTCAACAATACGATCTTGTTTTAGTCAACTACGCTATGCGAGAAAGCTTACTTGCGGCATTTCGCGTGAAGCTCCCGAAGAGGCGAGTCGAGGTGTGACAACAAGGCAAGCTATCCTGTAAAAATCCCGCCTATTGCGTGGTGCACTGTAATCCATGCAACTCTTAAGTGGGCGTAACGGCAGGGGTGACAACGTTCAGAGGGCCCCTGTCACTAGGTTAAAGAATAACTTGGCCACGTAGTTTTGGTTTGTGAACTTTGCCACTTGCCCGTGGCAATGGCAATTGACTGTCGGCCCGCTCATTCGCCAGTAGTCCAATCTCAGCTCCGTGCCGCTTTCAGATGCTCACTGACGCGTTGCTGGTCTTTTTTTTTTCGCTTTTAGAAGCAGTCTCGCGATTCCGACGTCAACATGCGTTCCCATCTCGCTTACGCTCGCGATGTCTTCCAGCAAGCTGAAACTCTGTGCTCGTCACGGGCTTACAAGTGTTTGCACAATAGAGTCGCCTCATGAGACGACCGCACCTTCGGCGGTTTTCAGGCAAAAGCCTTCAATGGTTCATACTGTCGTCCGTCCGTTAACAGAGGGTGTCACACGTGTTAACTCGGGAACTAAAAAAAAAGACAGAAGAAAACCAATGGTTGCTTCAGATAGAGGAGGAAACAATGAACCTGGGAGCCACGTTTGATGATTTTTGAGAAAAATATTTATTTAATTATAGTCTAAATTGTCAAAACTGCGTCGAAATAGCGCGGACGTAAATATAGCCACGGGAATGGTGTGACGTCACATCCATCGGTAGTCGTCCCGGCATAGCGAAAATTGTCACAGAATGGTCGCCTTTCGCCTCTCAATACTTTAGTTGCCAAAGTGTCTCGTAATGTTTGTTTTTTTCGCGGCCGCGGGGCATTTATAAACCGACCTTCGAATAACCCGGGCATTACTTTTGGTTCTTTGGACTCCGAATTAATGAGGTTTTGCTAACCATCATGTTTTTTTTCCAGTCTTGTCATGTTATGGCTTTCATTTTGCATGACTACATTGCAGGTTGGATACTGTTAGGCGGTTCAATTAAGTTGTATACATTTCTGCCCACGTAATGTTTTTATACGGTGCTCAGGCAGTCTAGTTTTGTTTATTTCAGTTGGAAAGGCCATACAGTATTTTGAAAAAAGTATGAGCAACAATGTTTGGTTGTTTATCATTTCTGAATTTATTCTTTGTGCTAACCAAGTATTCGACATTCCATTCGATATTGGAAGCCATTTTTCTTCATATTCCTATTCGATTCGTATTCGAAAATTTCAATATTCGCACACCCCTACAGACAGGTGCTCTGATACGAGGTCCTACGAATGCGACTCAATGGTTTCTTTTTGCTGTTCTTAACAATGCGTATGCATCTTCTAATTATAGTTGTTTTTTTTAAATAGAAGTGCCGACATTCGAAGGTTAGCTAGTGTGGCAGCAGAGACTATTGAAGTGCTAAATTATTCATCCTCCTGGTATACGCACAAACTTTATTCCAAATAAGGATGAGTGAGCCAGCCAAAGCTATCATATCTGCTGCCTTGTTTCAGTGATAGGTGTTGATGGCGTTAACCGGATAACTACAGGTAAATGAGTAGTTCTGAGGAGATCGTTTAACACATCCCACTTAAAAGCGTTAAAAATAGAGAGGAACATGAAAGGTGAATCAAGGCATATCTATTTTCCCGATCGCGAAAGCAACACGGGCCCTATTATGTATTCAATACGCATGTAGTTTTTTTTTTAGTATAAAGTTTTAGTTCTTAAGCTCCTAGTGTCGGTCTGCTCACTTCCCGTAAGAGGGCAGTAAGAATTAAAGTCCCCAAATTCCAGGTATAGCACTGGAAATTCCTTCAAAATGTCTTCTGAATTTTCCAGTGTTATTGTTCGGTGTGGCAGAAGGTACAGAGATCATATCGTTATTCTTTTGAAACTCACTACAGTAAACAGAATAGCTTCAAGTTTTTTCCTTTACTTCTACTTTTTCAGCAGTTATCCTGCTTTTTGAATGACTGACACCCCTCCTGAAATTCTCTTCGCATACTTTCTGTCATGAGGCAAGATTGTTTAATGATCCAAGACATTCCCATATTTTGGCCATACATTTATGTGCTCGGGACAATGGGTCACGGGTAACATCTAGCCTTGCCTGTCCACTGGGTGACCGTAGCATTTTATTTGCTGCTACAGTTTATTTTGCAATAAAAGGCACGTTTTAACTTCTTTTGAGCGTGAACAAAAGTATTTACTTGTTTTGGGGGTCCCTTTATTCGCGCTTTATCCTCCTTTGCGCCCCGATATGGCTGTGCGGTCCCCAAAACGTCAGACAGACGGACGTGCCAGGGGTTTTATTCATTGTATCTCTGGAGGCGCTTGAAGGCCGCAGAGCACCCGCAGGTGTTCAATTTTTATGCCTCCCCTGAAGCAGACAAGCCTTGTGGGACGGCGACTCAAGAAAAGGTGGGACATTATTCGATTATTGAGCGGCAGACCTCGCCGCTTCCGCCAGGGGCTGTAGACTCCCTATCTTGGACAGGCACCGGAGGCCGATGCGGTGCACGGCCCTTCGCAATATATCCGCGAATGTCGTTTTGGAATTGAGTGAGAATGTTTTCCAGAGAATGTGTTGTGGATTAATAAGGACAGTCTTCGCACTGATTTAAATTAGATGCTTTTCCTGGCTTTCAATACGGTTGTTTCTTTCGATCTTACAAGAAGGGAACAACCTCAATAATGCTGGATGCTTATAAGCACAGTGTGCGCAGTAAAGCGCGGCGTCGCAGACTTCGTATGGATGATCGCATGGGACACATTGCTCAATGTAAACTCTGCGAGCCATAGCCGTATCTTGGGGATTTTAAACACTACAACCGGAGGTTAGGAATGTAGATACGTGTGCGGATTTTTGATGAAGTCTCCTTTAATCGGTTCAGGGATTGCCGTGGAGGTGAAAGTGAAAACCATGTTTCTTTTGTAATATTTGCTCATTTTGATTCTGTGGACTGTGATGACGTGTACGGTGAGTCCCTCTGGCATTTCTGATCTGCAAGATGTATAATCTCATTTATAGAAAATACACCGCCGACTGTGTGTAATGGTATTTGATAATTAAATGATGCGGGGACGTCTCTGAACACAATCTGTTGAGAGCGTGTGTTTTTATTTCTTTTTCATGAACATATCACGCGTGCAACGTGTATATACTTATTATTGAGCAAATAGTTTTTTGTACATTACCTCTCCCCCTATCCTTCCTTTCTGCCCCCTCAACTCTTTCATCTCTCTATTCTGCCTGCTATCCTTTATTTGCGCTGCCCCAGCTTAGGTGCTTCAGTATCGATGGCAAATGCTGAGGCTAGCAAAAATATTTCCGTTTTCATTATTATTTTTAATAAACCCACTTACTACTAGTACTCAACAACTCAAGGTTTGGGAGTTTTGAGTGGTGAACCTTATCACGAATTTCTAGAGGGAAGGCGTCGCACCATTTTCGGTAATTTATCGCTTGGACGCAAAGCCTGTATGAGACATTTTGCATCAGTAAGCTGCGATATTTTTCCGATTGGTTTCCTTGAGTTTTGACTGCGTACGTAAGAGCCGGGAAATGTTCCTTTCACTTTTGGGAGAAATTGTCCACTTGCATCAGACCGCTCTCTTTAGCAAAGACGATCAGCAGACTTGATAATCGAAGCAATTAAAAGCGTTTCTTCCTCGGCAGTACAGCAAGACACTCAGCGTGGAGACCAACGGTGGCAGGAGGACAGAAGCTAGAAAAAAAAGTCCTCTCCACGTCAGCTCTGCACCACCGATATAACAAAATATGGCGTAACTTAGGTTACTTCACACTGGCATTCCTCCATTTGTTAGGATGGAAAGCCAAAATGGAGGCGCGGACAGAAAAATTTTGCGAACAAAAAAGAGGGAAATGAAAGATAAAGAGATAGACAGAAAAATGGGGACGACTACCGATTACCCCCACTCGAATAAGCGCAGGGGTGCGTCTACGGAAATTACTCTCAAATTGATCGGTTGCATACACTGACGGACGTAAAGAGCGAAGCACTCTGCGTGGGATAATCTTCCAGGGTTCCCTTAACCACGGACATACCGTCACGTCACGCACGGCCAGCAATAATGTGTCTAGATGTGGTCACGTACAGCCCTTGTCAAAAGTAAACAGCTCACAAGGTTTCATTCTAGCCGATGCAGGATCAGCAGTGGTCTACATCTTTTGAAGGGGCATGGAATATAGTCATAAATGTATTTACTACAAGGCTTAGCAGTAGACCCCTTGGCCTTATAATATTGACAACGGCTGTACGTGGTGTCGTGACGCGCCAACTATCTGCTGCTAAAACATGGTCCAGAGTGAACAGTGTTGGCGCAGTATATTAGAGATAATAAAGACATTAGAAGTCTCAAAACATGCGTTGTGCCAGTGCTCACAAACGTTTTCGCAGCTCGAAATTAACAACAAGCTAAATAACCTCTGGCGTGAATAATGACGTTGCAAACAAGGTAAAGCATGCTATTTCAACTTTTCAGTGCGTTCTATGCAATACACGACTCTATTCCTGGCTGCGACTCTGGTCAACGAGGGAATAAAGTTTTTTTTGTGTTTCATTCTTGAGAAAACTTTTGTGAAAATCTCTACACTAAACTCGATAAGCACACGTACCCTTAGCAAGGTAAACAGGTGTTGCCGTAAGGCCAAAATCTGTAGGTATTTTCGTAGCTGGACACAGAAAATTTGATAAATAATGTATAAATCAGATTTTATATCATAGGTCACTCCAATCGTCATGAGGGAGCGACAGACTCAACATGAGCCTATCTTATACTGTTTTCTTGAGGTTATGATATTTGCTTAGACCTGAGTTAGGAAGTGATTAAAAAAAAACAAGAAGTTAACGTCCAAGCTAACATTTATACTGCATTATCTTATTAATACCAGAGTCCTCAACTAGTCTGACAATGCGACTTTCCGAAGCAAGGAAACGTCTTTCAATTGAAACTGACATTCATCTTTTTGTATAACACATAGAAATTCAGGAGTGGATTTCGATTAACGGTATTTAAAAAAAAACGATGAGTGGCCTTGGAAAAAGTACTGTCTCCAAAAACAGCGACCCTAACATAACAATTGGTGTGGGGTGAATAAAGAAGCTTGTATAAATAAAAAAACAAATGAAGCTATCACTAGGTACATGTCTCTCTCTCGATGTATTAACTCGTGCCGGTTGGGTGTTAAATATACATTAATTTCGATAACCCTAACACTTTCTCCTGCACGTTATAGCCTGGCTATAAACATTTCTCTCACATGAGGTGTACTTGTACTCATTCACTGCACAAAGCATGAACAAAACATTTGCTTTCTTTAGAATGGGTTGCACTCTGAGAAGTGCACATACATCACATATGTGAGTATACATATCATGAAAAATTAGCACGCGCCTTTTCACTTATATTGCAATAATAAGAAAGTAATTACCTTCAAATGCCGGGATTTCGTATTCCTGCCTTGAAAAGGACGTGCCTACGCTGCAATAAATACCTTGAACTAAAAGAATCACATTTTGCACAATAAGAAATCCGAGTTCCGTACTGCTTTTTACTGCGTATGGAAAGACGGTGCAAGAAACATACCTACACGAGGCTATTGAAGATGAGGTTATAACGCAACGATTTCACAGCGATCATAGCTCTTGAGCTGCGACGTTACTTCAGTACTAAGATATAATCTTTCCGCGGTCATTTGCCGGAAATTGTCTAGAAAAGAAGACTTGATTTTTGTAAACTGATTGCGGGACCAGGAGCTCAAAGAATTGCATATGCGGGCCACCGGAAGCCCTACAAATGTCTTACTGGAGCTGCATGATCAAACAACTGATTGAAAGTCGGAGTAAACTGAAAGTGATAGCGTGCTTAAGTTTCCCTGATTGTTCCAGCGTGACTACACTATACTTACCTGAAATATATTTAGCATGATATAATGCTTTCATGTCAAGTTAGTGGACGACAGCCCTCGTGATTCTTAAGATGCTGGTTCAGTTGGTTCATAATAGACTCTGTTACCCTCAAGCACCACGAACTGTCTCTTCTTTCAAACATGTGTTCTTTCCGTAACCACACGCTTTTCCGCTTTTTGCTTTCAAATAAAATGTTATTAACTTTCGTTTGCTTCGCGACGCACTCTATTTCCTTTCTGCCTCTTGATGTGACACCTATTATTTTTCTTTGGACAGCTTGCTTGGCAGTATCTCTTTTATTCTCAAGCTTTCTATATACCCTCGAAGCTTCACCGGCGGAGGTGAGTTCCTGGCTGATACCACCTTTGACTGTCCTCTTTACTTAAACCGGTGAGTTGCTATTTATAATCTGATGCGCTCAATTAAATCATTATACTCTAATTTATTTCGATCTCGTGATCTGAAGCTGCAGTCACTACATGACCTAGATGGATGTATTCCCTTACTATTTCTAATGTTTTTTCTACGCCTACGCACTAATTCCTTTCACAAGCTACGTAACATTACTGAATTTTTCTTCATGATAACTTTTTATCCATCACTTTTGCCGTCTCTTTCAGGCCTGGATCATCCTCTGCAAATCCTAGACTTAGATACCTAGCAGGGCGAGCTTATTAACAAATTGGAGACTACGAAGTGTGTGATAAAAGTCACCATTACCTTTTACCTCCAAGTCTTTACTGTCTCACTCTGTGAAAAGCTCCTCCGAAGACGCGATGAATAATAGTTTGAAGATTTTGTTTCGCTGCTTCTCAACCTTCTTGAATGAAATATCATTACTTTTTCTGCGGATGACTATGGTCGCTGCACAGTTCCTATAGATATTTGGTCGAGAAATTATGCATGTGAAAAAATTGTGAGTTTAAATTCCCGATGCGACATACGTTCAGTGAAGCGCACCTTAAAGGGAGGTTGTGGATTTGTGTAGAACACCTGGATTTGTTTACCGTGCTATGAAATGGCACAGAAAATGGCGATCTTTTATTTTGTCTCCATCGAAATATGGCCACCGCGCCAGGATCAAAAGGGTGACTGAATCACCACCCTAATGCCAAACTCAGTGCGCCACAGTGGTGGGTTCTTTACGAGCGCGCCCTATGAGGTAAAGTTCAGAGTGAACTCTACAAATGACTCTTGACAGTGGTCAGTGTTCGTTAGCTGCCGTCTGGTGGTGAGGGAGGAGACCACTTATTCTAAACAGCCTCTAGAATATGTCGCTTCTAGTGCCATTTACACTTATGTGTTTGGGGAGGCATAACTTCAGAGTCCTCACTCTTCATTCCGCCGTTCCTAGTACCCTGTCGCCATCAACCGCGGTCAGAAACCACGAAAGCGCTTTTTTGCTCCATATATCCCAGGGGCCCCACCTCCGTGGCGCTTATAGCCCGGCAGACGGGTTTCTGAGCATCATGTAAGTAGATTGTTAAGCCTAAGACTGCGTCGAGAAACCTTGGCATATGAAGTGGCTTGATTGATCCGGTAAAGACAAGCATCCAGGAGATTAGGTGAATTCGCAGTCGCAGTCAAGCAAGGCGTTAGTTTACAGTAAATTCTTAAAAATGGCAGTGTGCTGCGATCATATGAAATATGTTCTTGCTATCACGTGCCGCTTCTCGCAGCCTCCGACGTTCCACCTTATTATTGTTGGCGCACTACTTATTGCTTCGAAAACAGAGTTTGTGACCGTGCGGGCCCGCAGGATGGCAGAAGTTTTGTGAGTAGTGGACTGAGCACCGCAGTGGCTATTCAATCGACTTACTGCTAGACCCTCAGCTTTGTTGAAGCCACGTAGTCAGTATAGTAAAAGACCGAACAACTATTTAGATTTAGCCATGGTTTCTTGCTCACCGAAGTTTTATTGCCCCACTTTAAATGAGAGAGCGAATGAAGGTTCCAAGAAAGGTGAGTTCTTGGTCAAAACCACAGATTGACATTGCACTAGAAATAGGGCGCTTGCAGCAAACCCAGGATTTCTTAGCGCTAAAGTTTTGATCGCAAGAGGTATGCTGCGCTGGCGATTCAAAACGGGCCACACAGCTGGGCGTGGGAACAAACTTGTGGACATGTACATTTTAACAATTTTCTAGATATGAGAGCTTGTACCTAATAAATAAGAAAACTTCTAGGAAAAGCATGTGCAATATGGTATTAAACTACGGTTTAGAGAATAGTACCACTGAATCTGTCGTGAATGAGCAGAGCCGCTTGTTTTGGCAATTTCGTTCATTTCATTGTTCATCGTTTTCTGATCGATGGCGTTTGCTGGAATACGTTTGATCAGAACACTGTGTAAGTTTCGACGCTCACGAAGCTTAAGCAAGGTTTCGACGTCAGTCTAGCTATGCCACGCGCAAAACACTAAAGAAAACCAGAAGTCTGCATGATGTTCAACAGAATCTCAAGGATTTTCATTCCATACGATGTACTTGGCGTTTTCTCAACGCGAGTGTCTTTACAAAGAGAACGACATTTACAAAGGGAACGACATCACAAGGAGAACGACAACCCTCTGTTCTGACCTTCTCGCTTTGTTCTTCAATTTTTGCTCGGTGAAGATGTTCAAAGCACTGGCGTGTGTCTCGACGGAGCACCGAGTCTCCGAATACTTTCCTGCCAGGCGTCCGCTGCGCTGGCATATGTTATCTCGGTCCAAATAAATACAGAAAATGCTTCTCGATATTCTCTAGATAATTACGAGTGACATCTTGCTGTGTCATTTAAATATTATTGTAATTTATATGTTAATAAATGCGCAGGCGATCATCCAGTGTGACGTGCCAATATCTGCGTTAGCAGTATTGGTCGTACAGGTGTGGACATAAGTCAGATGAAGCGCGCTGTGTCAGTACAGACGGAATCACGATTTCCCTGTCGGTCATGAAGAAATATTATTCGTCCCTGAGAGGCACAATTGCGCGAGCTACCACCCTGGGAATATGAAAGTTCCCAATTACAATTAGGCAACCTGCAGAAAATTGTTAGGCGCCAAAACCCTGTACCGTCCACTTTCTTTCGCGCCTGTACAGTTTGCGTTTACATTGAGCAGTTCCTAATGCGTGTTTGAAATGGATTATTTGTGGGCTTGTGATGGTGAAGGTGGGTAGGTGGATAGGGGCTCCTGGTAGTTGGAAGATCAATTTTTACCTGTGGGCGTACATCCGGAATGGTGGCGGCTTCACACGCACGAGCGCGCACGCACGCACGCACAAACACACATACAAACGCGCGCGAGCGCACGCACACACACTGACCACGGCTTTTTTTCCAAAATAGAACTGTAGTGATAACGCAGTACAACGCTAGAGAGCATCTACTTTCACTGGAGAAGGGAGGAAGACGAAGACGTTGTGCGACCTACTGTCGCCTCGGCTACGGTTATTTACCCAGTTTAGCCTAATTTACCTAGCTTACTTTGAATATTCGAGGAAGGCTACATCTTCAAGGCGGTACTGTCCCTATGAGAAGAGTACGGCTGCTCCGGAACCGGCATATCTAAAGGGACCACGCCAATCAAAGGAGGCTGGCTCGGAAGAGGCGGCCATGGCTTCCCAGGCTCTGAAGCGACCGGAACATGGAAACGGCCACCCGGCCATCGAGACCTCATCGCTGAGTGGGGATGAGTCAACGATCGTGGACGGTGACGCGTCAGTGGCCGATATGGCTGACGTGGACAACGAGGGCTTCAAGTTGGTGAGTCATCGCAAGCAGCGAACGGTCGGGATCCCGGTAGTGGTTGTTCCCACAGAGAAAGGGGTTGATTTAAGACAGACCAATCCCATCTTGCTTTTCGCGGCCATTCAATCACTGCTGGGATCAGCTCCGATTCGTAGTCGGCTCACCATGCAAGGAGCTCTTGTTCTGGATGTCTCAACGGTAGAGCAGGTTGAGAAGCTCCTGGAGTGCTCTCATATCGGTGACATCAAATTTAACGTGCGGTTGCATTCCTACATGAAGAAGAGCTTTGTTACTAAGGGTGTACCAAAGTGGTATTCAGAAAGCGACCTGCTTGATTACCTTAAACCACAAGGTGTTCTGCACGTGAAACGACTCGTGCGTCGAGTGTAGTCTCAAGAAAAGGAATGGGCTGCGAAACCTACCAACTCTATTTTTCTGATATTCGCTGCCGACTGAGAGCGCGCCAAAAAAATTGATGTGGGATTCACAAAACACGCAGTAGCTGCATTCACTAAAGCTCCTCCGCGGTGTTTCAGATGCCAACGGTTTGGACATGTGGCCAAAGTTTGCACAAAGGAGAGACACTGTAAGCGGTGCGGTGGCGACCACCACTTTAAAGCCTGCAAGGCCGATTTTGCTTGTGTTAACTGCGGTAGTGATCATCCAGCGAGTTTTGGAGGCTGCCCCTTCCGTGTGAGTGCTCTGCACCGTCGAATATCCTTTATTGCTGCTCCCAAAACCCAATCGACTGGGAAGCCTGTTCCAGGAGTTGACGAGTTCCCAGTGTTAGATTCTGATGTTCTTGCGTCACCCAACAATGTCCCTAAGAGACCTGAGTCCAGCAAGACACCAAGCTTCATTGCGTGCGAGTCGGCTGTTCGACCTCAAGCAAAAAGTGTCCATGTTCCTGAGCGACCGGATCACAGCCAGACTGGACGGCAAGGGAGACTGTTATATGCACAAGTGACAAGAAAACCAGCTACTGGTGCCAAGAATGTGTCCCCGTCGGCATCTTTTGTCGATGTTTTAAGTGAGTACGTTGCGCAAAATAAGGAGCTCAAAAATCAAGGTATGTCTGACCTTCTTCGTGTTTTGTTTGGGGCCCTGCGTTCACGTGCTCCAGCGATGCTCATGGTATCCTGAAGAGCTCCCTATAGCTGGTGCTTTGTTTAGAGTCCATGATTACCACTTTCGCAGCGAATTTCCTTTCGATCTAATATGAATGGTGTTCAACCTCATAGATGTAATATCCACCGAAAAGTGCCGTTTTTATTGCAATGGAACTGCGTTGGGATTTTAAGTCAGCTATCTGAACTAAAACTATTTTTGAAAGAGACTTTTATTCCAGTATTGGCCCTGTTGGAAGCTGGCCTTCCCAGCGGGAGATGTTTGACTGGATATGTCACCCATAAAAACTGCAGCATAAAGACATTTCCTGCAGGAAGTGCCGAGCTTTACATAAGAAGCGAAATTACACATGTTTCTTTAAGCGTTACCGATCTTTGCACGGATGACATTGAGGTAGCGGCTGTGATAATAAAGCTCGGCTTTCGAACCCTTTCTATTGCATCCTTGTACGTGTCCCCGCTGAAGAAGGTAGCATTGGATCTGTTTCTACAGCAGATCTGCGACCACTGCCCAGCTCCTCGAATTATCTGCGGTGACTTCAATGCTCATCATACCGTCTGGGGTGAGAGGAACACTGATTCTCTTGGACGTAACCTCGTAAACATTATTTATAGTTTGGACCTGTGTGTTGCCAATGACGGAAGCCCCACTTTCTTCCGGCCTCCAGCCTCAGCGAAATCTATAGGTCCAGCCTCAGCGACTGTGCATTCACCTGACGTCCGTGTGAGGCGGTCAACCGCGCCTGACCGCATTGTAAGTGATCATTATCCGAATTTTGTTTTCTGCCTACTTTCGCATGCGTGGTCCTAAAATCAGCAATGTGGTCAACTGGGACATATAAGTAATTTTCTTTAAAGGCAATTGATTGGCACTAGAAATTAAAAAAATAGAAAAATTCTCCCATGCACCTGGTTTTCGGTGACTGTTGGTTTCCTTAATATATATATATATATATATATATATATATATATATATATATATATATATATATATATATATATATATATATATATATATATAAAGGAAGCCAACAGTCACCGAAACCAAGGTGCATAGGGGAATGTTTCTATTTTTTTAAACATCCAGTGCCAGTCAATTAGTTTTAATGAAAATTACTTATAAAGCAGCAGAAAAAACAACCATGCCGCCGGTGGGATCCGAATCCACGACATCCGAATATCGCGTCCAGTGCTCTTACCAACTGGGCTACGACGACGGCTGTCTAATCTGCTGCTTTCGTGACCGAAACCAGGGTGCATAGGAAAATGTTTCTATTTTTTTTAATATCCAGTGCCAATCAATTAGTTTTAAAGAAAGTTACTTATAAAGCAGCAGAAAAAACAACCATGCCGCAGGTGGGATCCGAACTCACGACCTGGCGGACCTTCTCTCGTTTCGCCCTGTGTCATTGTCCTCCTGTGTAGCTAAGTTGATGGAGAAGCTGGTAAATGAACGTTTATTGTCGTGGCTTGAGAACACCAAATGCCAACATGTATGAGAGGATTCCGCCGGGGTCTTAGTGCCCAAGATAGCGTCTTAGACTTGGCGAGTCACACTGAACACTAGAGAGCTTTCGGCCTTTCCACCTTAGCCAAAATTCTTGACGTTACAAAAGCTTATGGCAACGTGCTTCAAGCTCAATTCTGAGGATTTTTGCAAGGCATCGACATTCAGTGCCATACCTTAGGAATCATTTAGACGTTTATCAGTGATCGTGCGGTTCGTGAAGGGTTAAAGAATATCTTAGGCACCGAAAGGGTTCTATCAAAAGGTGTGCCTCAAGAATGTGTTCTTTCTCCCACACTCTTTAACGTCGTAATGGCTGGCCTTCCCGATTCGTTGAAAGGAATTGCAGGCAAGTGTGTATGTCAATATATGCTGACATCTCTATTTTTATTAGTGGCTACCAACACAAACGATTAGCCCTGATAGCTCGACAGGCGCTACTTTCGGTACAAGATTACCTTCAAGGCGTGGGATAGTCTCTATCAGTAAAAAAATCTGCCTTTATTCTGTTTCCGAGTGTTGGAAGACGTCAAGCGCGGTGGAAGATAAACCTTGGTCACTCTTGCATCCGCCAATTTAAGCACACGCGTTTTCTGGACGTCATAATTGACTCCTGCTTCTACAGTGACGAAATGCTGTCGACGCGATTTTCCCATCTCTATATCCGCGTCCTAATGTGATCTGTAGAATTGCAAGTGAGAAGTGGGGTAATGTATCCATTACCTTAATTTCCCCCTCGGCATTACAGCTTGAACGCGTCGAAGTTTTCCATACAAAGGACCTAAGAAGAGCCATTGGAGTTCCTGAGGCGGCTGCGAAGAAGGCCGTACTTCATGAGTCTCTTTCGAAACCTCTTAGCTTTGTCGATTCTCAGAGACTACTAATGCATCTTTGATAGACGCTAGCTTGACAATCCCTTCTCCAGCGGCTCTACAAGAGATATGAGCCGTAGGCCTACTTGGCACTTAATACTCTTAGTTGTTTAGGCCATAATGTTCGAAGGCAAAGGAAACGGTCGAAACTCCCCTGGTCTCGACTGTAAGGTCACAATTCCCCATGTGAGCGCAAAGCGCAGCTCTCTTTTGGTAGCAACGCGTTCGCTTGTACTTGAACATTTGGAAACAGTGTATATCCGCCATCTTAAAAATTTCACGGATGGTTCTGTGCACAAGGTATAACAAGCTAGCGCAGCAGCTTTTTACATTTCTTCTTAGGACAGTAAGCGGTCTGTACGCTTTCTTGCGGTCGTATCCTCCACGACGGCCGAAAGTGTTGCTATTGAGGCGGCTATACGGAAGTTAGGGTCTTGTCTGGCTCAACCTGTTGTCATCCTGATTAAAAATCTGCCCTTCAGAGGTTAGAGCGCTGATTCTCTACTGATGCATTGTCTATAAGTTCTATACGCTTGGTGCAGAACATGCACGGCCGAGGCTTTACACTATACTTCCCATAGGTGTCCTCTCAAATAGGTGTCAGAGGCAATGAGATGGCAGACAGTCTCGCCCTTAAAGCTCTCTCAAGAAATTAATCAAGAAATTTACCTCAAGATGGAAAACGTCTCTTCAGTGAAAAGGTGCTCAACAATTTTAGTACCCTTTGAACTGCGCTCGCAAGGCATGTGTGACCGAGGAACTGAGAAGATTCCAGTCTATTCTACTGCATCGAATCCAAAAGGGCTTTGCTCGCACTCCTTCCTGGACGCATAAGACGGGCACGACATCGTCTCCGCTATGTTCTTTATGTTATGTGTGCGAGGATATAGAACATTATTTTAAGTACGGCCCAGAGTACAACACGGAAAGGTGTGTGATGTTCGATTCAATCAAGAAGACAGCAGCTTTTCATAGTACAGTTCATGACATTGTCTACCCAAGTGGAAACCAGACGTGCAGAAGGGAGGCAGCACGCCTTCTTTTAACATTTCTGCAGGACACTGGTCTTGTGCTTCTAGATGGCGACAGCAAGGACAAAATATGGTCTACTGTGATTGAATGTGTGCGTAGATTGTGTCCTCTGGAGCGGGCCATGTTCTACAGTGAGTGAATGTGTGCATGGATGATGGCACCGCAATGAACTATGTTCTAATGTGACTGAATATGTGCATAGATGATGACTTCTGGAGTGGACTTTGTTCTGCTGTTAGTCAATGTGTGCACAGACGCTGACTGCGCGAGTGGATAATGTACTATTATAAGTGACTGTACGCATAGCGGTGCAGACCCAACAGGTTTTAGGTGGTTATTAACATATAAGTGACACTACGGTGGAGCAATTGCCTGCAGACTAAGCAAGGCTAATCCCGCCAGTAGCATACAACAGCTCCACCCACCTCTACATTTACTGGCACGTCTGCCCGGAGCGCCATTGTAGCATGTGGTGATCGCTGCACACTTGGAGGACGAAGGATGGTTGTAGGGGGAAGTTATAAAAAGGGAAGAGCGATACAGACAAACAACTTGTTAAGCGGAGCCCCATGCATAGCGCTTGAACGGAAAGTCAGGTGGGATGTATTATTGAGCCTTATAATGTCTTATTAAGTGATCGAAGTAACAACTTTTATTTGCTTCCTCCAAAACTCACAACAGTCGTCAGTTGGTGAACCTAGCAAGATTGTGCAAACGTAGTCGGAATTGTAAACGTGTGATAATAAGCAAATACGCGGCACTGTATATGCTTGCTCTTGGCAATATCTGTGGTAGTCAAGCCTTCATCGTACACGTGTGCTTATACTGACAACTTGCGCTACAATTTATTTCGGAGTCACTCCGCCTGCATAAGCGATATCGTTCGCCTCTGATATGGCATTCTTTTCTACTTCCGCCAATTTGTTCTTTACGGATTAACGGGCATAGGGTGGCATATGATAACCAGAGTGTGATGCCCAAAATGACACAGGCCCTATAAACGCGGGCCGATTTCTACATAGCCACGTGTAACATGAGTCAGGCTCCTTTGACCATCATTCAGTCTGGCGGTGGAAAACTGAAGACTGGTTCACATGTACTGGTATGCAACCAGCACCCGATACCCTCCCGCTGCTCATAAAAGCAGAGAAGATTTGTGCACTCGCTCACAGAAGCCACCTGCCTCACCGATATCGCACACATCGGAGAGGTCCTGCCTCTTCTACGTACAGGTGCCACAAATATTAAACAGAGCTCGGGGCATGCCCTATGCATTGTGGCATGCTTAGCAACGGATGCGCGCTTTGCTGAGAGAGAGCAGGAGGCACATGCGTTAGACTCGTTCCATATTTTACAAGCTTAACGTATCAGAAGGCACAGTAAACCAGCGTTACTTTCAGCAGAAGGCGACAGGCGAGAGACAAAATATCTGCCAAGTAAAACGCGGACCAGGGCGCGCGCGCGAGGAATCGATACGATATTCGGCCTGCGCCGGTCACTGTAATGCTTACACATACCTTCAGCTAGGGGCCACTACTGTGTAATTTGCATATTGCACTCGTGCTACTGCTAACCTTTTGGGCGCTTGTGGATATAGCGGCCACCTTCGTATTGCCCGCCTGATAAAGTTCACCTGCAACGCGTGACCGTTGAAGGCACATTCACCTGGACTCTCGACTGTTTTAACGACCCACATTTCTATATTCAGAATGCAACAGCTACAGACGAAAATTGTTCCACATAATTTGGCGGCTAAAAATCCTTCCTAAGATAGCCAGTAAAGCCAGTGAAGGCACTGCTGTTTTAAAATGCGCGAGTTATAAATGTCAGTGGGAGCAAGCTTTGTCCAAGCTCAAACCTGGAAGACAAGCGACGCCTGGTATTCCGGGTGAGAGGTGTTGCAGTCTAGGTAGGTGCCCTGAACTAGGGGTTCCCCCATATTCCAGAGAAGGCTTCTTATTATTTGTTTTTTTCTTTTTTTTATTTAATTACGTGCAGTCCTACCCGCCCCTAAGCCCAAAAAGATAGATGAACATGGCAAGAAGAACAAAAAAATATTAAAGCCCAATAGTAACACAGTATTTCGGCATTATAAGACATATTTTCTAATACATGGTATTGTCTTTCAGGAATTATGGGAGGTCAAAAGCATTGCCTGGCAACGTGGTTACCTCTGCTCTGGTTTCAAAACATGCAACGGCCCTACCGCACAACGGGGGGATTGCTGTGACAAAAGTTAGTACCCCTAATACTTTCCGTCGGCTTCACTATCGTTGTTCTGCTCTCGCAAACCGAAATAAATAGGGAATCATAGCCCTTTTTGTGCTATCCAACTTTTCCCGTTTCACGTGTTCATATCGTCGTCCGGTCCGCATGCCCCCATCCACAACAAAAAAAAGAACTATACACATATGTAAGTAGCTGCCGGCTGGGGAGCACTGCCGCTTTACCCTGATCACCGCCCTCTATTGAAGGCCGGCTTAGGCAACTGGATTCGAAACGAAGGCGCTAACCTGGCCTGTGATGAACAGTACACTTACCCTCAGCCACAAAACCGGGCAATGATTTAAAGGTTACTGCGGCCATTTGTGTCTGTTTAGAAGCAAGCGAAATCAGTGGCAGCCATGCTTGGCGTCAGCATTATATTAGTTATTTCGCGGAGCAGCTAGCGCTGCTAAGTCGCCGTAGCCTGAGTGTACGCCGATGCAGTTTTTACTGTGATAACAGCACCAGTGGCGCATTGCGAAAAGGCCGACGTTGTCTCTGTGAATCCTTGTGAAGCCACGGCACTCCAGAATCACTAGCCTCCGGCCCGCCGCTCCTCCCTAGCTAGGGATCGCCCACCCTCAATCCTCCTCCCAATCTCACGCCGATCAACTTCACCCTCCAGAAGCTCCATCCACCACCCACCCACACAAATTTACCCTCCACAAGCGCCATCCCCTACCTCCATTCTCCACAGGGCCTACATCCACCAGAAGCCCACGCAGCAGCGGAACGAGGAAGCAACGGCAAAATCGAATTCAGAGACCGAGTGGGAGAGCAGGCTACCCACCAGAAGCACTATCCACCAGCCACATCTCTACCACTCTCACTAGCTTAGCTAGGAGAGTGCACATCAACCTACCAACGCCCTCTACCCACCCACGTCCTCCGGAAGCGCCACCCACTTCTGCCCACCTTTTGGTGGTTTTAATTTGCTTCCAGTCGGTGGCGCCCTGTGGGTGGTATTTTGTGGTCCCGCGCCGCCTGTGACGTCATCGCCGTTTAGACCAATCATATAATTCATGACCCCGGACATCGGAGAGGTTCTGGTATGAAGGCAAGTATAATTTTATTGCATTAAAAACGACTCTGTGAACACCGTTTGGAATGGTAGGTGGCATAGCATATCCTCCAGGATCCCCACGAAAAAAAATGGAGGACGCTTAAACTTCGCCTTTAAGAGTGGAACGCGACAGCGTGTTGCAGAAGTGGCAGGGAGTCCACAGAACGCCATCGCCCGTCCGGCGCGACGCCTTGCCCGTTAGACAAAAACTATCTGCTACTTACGGTGAAACGGACGCGCGGAGCGGGAAACCTAGTAGACCGGGCGCCTTGCCGACGCGCGTGGGACTCAAGTTACAGTCGTAGTTCGTCGGCACATCGTTCTCGACAAACCAGATGCCAGGAAAGTCAGCATAGCTTCCGCGCCGAACGAACGGGCAGCAAGCCGCAGGCTTCATAGTGAACGCGCTTTGGATGTGCGCTGCGTTGTTTGCAGCTCACCGCGTGATTCCTGCGTGCCCGCACGGCCCCACTGCGCCCGAACGAGATATATGTCGGCCGCGACACTTCCTTTCTTTAAAATCAATGTTCATTTCATTTTCCTATCTTTACGGCGTGGTTCGAGTGTCCACAGAGATACGTGAGACAGGCCTCACTTCCTTTCTTGTTGTTGTTGTTGTTGACCTCACACAATGGCACATACCCACAAGGGGGATTGGCCATAACCGGACGGTGACTATTTAAATGACCACTTGCATGTGGCAAGCATGGGATGACCTACCAAAATTTGGATTGCACAGTTTTCGTAGCCGAGGTGGTTGCAGGAGGTTAGGGGTGTCATACAAACTAAAATTTAGGCATAAAAGGGGTAGGGATTACTAAAAGTGGTTGTAAAAACGGAAATACAGAAGCTGATAATGGGATGGGCAGGACGAAAGCTCATGAAGGTAGACGTTTTGATTCTAGTAGATAATTTTGTACGGCAGAGCAAACATTCCCATTGGTGTGGCCAAGCATAGAAGCACCAAGAGACAGAACAACCGCAGAAGACATGCGCAAACTGAGATTCTGTATTGGAACTTCTAATAGTCGCCTCCTAATCGATGAGTAGCGACGGCAAAAAAGAAGAAAGTGCTCTATTGTTTCCGGCTCCGCACAATACGGACACAATGGGGAGATCGCCAGACCAGGCCTGTATAGGTAAAAATTTAGTTGCGGCACTCGGCAACGAAGCCTCGTGAAGGAAACTTCAAGATTGCGCGATCGCCAGACTGAGCTTCTCCATGGGAACAGTAGGTGCTGGAAGTCGTCCAAGGAAGTCAGCGCTGATGCGCCCAATTCGTTCATTACAGTGTACCGTCGAAAGCGTGCCGCCGTGATGTAAGCAGTTTTTGGAAGCGGGTCAACAATCGGTCCACTCAGGGCTGTCTTCGCTAAAGCATCAGCTGATTCATTTAATAGAAGACCTCTGTGCCCAGGAACCCAAAGAAATCGAATTGATGTGATGTGTGGAGGGATCAGGCATTTTAGAATCCGACAAAGCTGCGATTCAGTGGACGCCGAGAGGGAAGTGCATAAAGATAACGAATCCGTAATTATTATTACTGCTGATAAAGAAATTGGTACCTTACGCAGAGCGAGAACCACTGCTAGAAACTCAGCCAGATAGATAGGAGTGAAATCTTGGAGACGGAGAGAAAAAGACCAGTCAAGGGACTGGGAGTAAATACCTACACCTGCCTTTTCTGCACACACCGAGCCATCAGTCGCAATTGCAACATGTGAGCTGAAGGTCGACAAATAATCCTGCAACATACCATTTAACCATGAGAAAGGCAATAATTTTGCATTACGTGGATAAATGTCATCGTAGATGATAGACACATTTGCAGGGATGGACCGCACCGGGACAATTTCAGGTATTCTCACGTTGAGTGGGCCCAGCAAAGATTCAACGAAACAGATTTGGGGAGTTTGAAGGCGAGACCATCCGACACCCAAGAACTCCGCTCGCTGCCCTAGGAAGATCAACTCGGATGCATGCTGCTCCGAGTCGCAAAACTTTAAAAACGTTTGTACTGTCAAAAGGCAAAACCTTGCAGTAAGAGACGGCACCCGCGCTTCCAGATAGAAAACATTGCTTGCCACGTATTTAGGGAGACCCAAACACAGGCGTAGAGCTTCTCGCTCTAAGAGCAGAAGTGGGCGCAGTTTGTATGCAGCTGCTCCAGAAAACAAAACGCAACCGAATTCCAAGATTGGCCGGATATACATTTTATAAACCAGCAGCAGAGCATGTCTGCGCATACCGCAGCGAGGGCTACTCATCCTTCGCAGAAGGCCTACCGCCCGAATCCCTTTCGCAGCAACCTGATCTATATGTGACCGCCAAGAGAGATAGGAGTCATAAGTTACCCCGAGATACTTTAGGGAACATACCTGAGGAATGACATGATGACGATAAGACAATGAAATGTGTACCTGTTGAGTAACCGAAAAATGTAGCAAAGCGCACTTGTTTACATTAAGACTTAAGTGTAATTCAGATAACCATCGGTCAAGGGAATTTAAATATGACTGTAAAACCATATACACAGAATGTAAATCACTCGCAGCAGCAAAGAAAGCTATATCGTCTGCATACACGTACGTAGTCACGTCAGGGGAAGTCGGAATCGAACTGAGTAAGAGGTTGAATAGAACAGGGGAGAGAACTGCACCTTGAGGCACACCTCTAGATTGATGAAATTTCCGTGTAGAAACTCCGCGTTGACAACAATAAAATTCTCTGTCAGCCAGGAAAGCTGACACCCATTCCACAAAATAACTTGGCAAGCCCAGAGCACGTAGTCTGTACATCAGAGGCCCATGTTCGACACTGTCATATGCTTTCGAGATGTCTAGAGTTACCAGCGCAGCATACTGTCGACGCCGACGCGCTAGGCGGACACGGCTTTCGAGGTCAGTATGCGCACACCATATAGAGCACCCAGGCTTGAAACCAATCTGACAGGGGTTAAGTAGTCCCTTTTCAGTAATAATGGGCATTATTCGTCCATACAGCACGCGTTCAACCAATTTCACCAGATTCGATGTCAATGAAATTGGTCGAATGTTGTCTAAGACCAACCCCTCGCCTGGCTTTTTAAGCACCGGAATAATTTTGGAAACACGCCATACATCCGAGATCCATGGGGTTCTAATAGAGTAATTTACCAGCTCCAATATAGCATTGGGGGATTCGTCGAACAGTATTTTAATCATCGCAGAGGTGACACGGTCAGGACCAGGAGCTGCAGAAGGTAACCGATTTATCACCTGGGAGAGCTCAGAAACCGAGACAGTAAGGAAATCATCATAGTGATTCCCAAGCAGTTGTGGGCGAGAGAGCGCAGCCGAAAAACGGTGTTCCAAGCCTTTGCCAATTTTCTCTAATGACCTGGCAAGATCTACTGGAGTCAGCACATTAGAGGGAATGTTGTTAGGCGGTGGCAGCCTGTTCTTTGACCTCAGAAAGCGAAACAAGGCTTGTCTGTTATTAGATTTTGATAAATGGTCATAATTCTCTTCATCACATTTTTCTTTTGCCCTAGCGACTGTGCGCTTGAAGGTAGCTGCAAGAAACTTATAATCGATCCAATTCCGGGGACATTGATTATGGATAAGTTTCTTCCAGGCTGCCTTGCGCCGCCTATAATCCTTTGAACATTCTGCATTCCACCAAGGGCTCTGAGAAGTGCCTATGCTGTCGCACACTGTAAACTCTGATTGCCTCCGTACCCGATCTAAAACAGAGCATAAGCCTAACACCCTGCTCTCCTGAGACAAATTCGGCAAAGAGTGTAGTTCTGAACTGAGTGAACTTTTGAACTTGCTGTAATCGACTAGGGTGCAACTGAATCCGCCGATAGAAGTCATCGGACACACAATGTCAAAACTGAGTGGGAAATGGTCACTGTTTGTTGCAGAGTCAACCGGAGTCCAGGAGGAAACTACTACCCCTGGGGTTGAAAACGTTAAATCCAATGCTGATCGGGAGTGCCCACGGAGAAAGGTCGGAAGACCCGAGTTATGACAGTTTAGGTTATTCACACAAGCCCAATCCCATAAACGCAAACCGCACTGGTCTGTTCGATAACCCCAAGTCAAGTGATGCGAATTGAAATCCCCACCAAGTAACACATGTGATCTGCTGACAGAGAGTAAGGAATCTAATGGCCGTGTGTCATTAACCCCAGATGGAAAATATACATTTGCGACAGTAATGGGATGGAAACCAGGAACTGAAAGATCCACTGCCTGAATTTCACAATGAGCGTCCACCCGCTGAAACACCAATCGTGCCTTGTGACAGAATCTGGTTGAAACCAACAGAAGCAAACCGCCCCCCCTTGATGGGCGGTCCATTCTAAAAATTCGATAATGTTCCATTTGAAATGAAAACTCTTTCGACAACCAGGTTTCTTGAAGCGCAATGACATGAGGAGAAAATCGATTTGAAAGAGTTACTAAATCAGTGAAAGCTGATTGAATGGAACGGCAGTTCCACTGCAGCACTCTCAGAGACCCTATTCTGTCGAGAGATCTGCAGCAGCAACTGCCTTTTCCAAAATACTGTGGTGGCCAGTTTTTCCTGAATTACTCTTTTTTGTTTTGGATTGAGGGGAGCTAGACGGACCAGCAACGGCCAAAGGAGACCGGCTATGTTTCTGAGCTCGAGCATCGAGCTCCATCAGCTCAACACACCCATCAATTGCTCCGGTCATGACTTCAGGTACATGAGTTGGAGGCGTGCGCTCTTTTTGCGGCTGCATAGAAACAAGGGAAGGCGTCTTCGCACTGAATTCAGTAGGTACTGCAGGATCCACGGATGACTTCAACGCAACATTGGAAGTCATTATTGAAGAGGTCATTTGCGCCACCATGACTTGCGATATGCACTGTGTTACTGAAGTCACTAGCCGATCCATGACCTTGGCCATTGCCTTTTCAACCGCTGTAGCAATCGCATCTGACAGGCTTGAATCCACGACCGCAGTCGTCTGCCGTGCTGCCACACTTGAGTACCCGCACGTCCTTTCCTTAACAATAGCCATAGCCTCGCGCCTTGAGCACCGGCGCTTTTCTAACACTTCCAGCACCTTAACCTGCTCAGCCCTTGCAGGACAATTAGACTATGTGGCGGAGTGACTACCGCTGCACAAGCAACACATCTCATCTTTTGAACACCTTCCTACACGGTCATGATTACCACCACACACACTGCACCTTGAGCTCGACTTGCAGGCGTTCGCGCTGTGGCCAAACCTCCAGCAATTGCGGCATTGAAGTGGCCTTGATGAATACGGATCGACCCTGAAGACCAGGGGCCACACCTTCAACTCAGATGGACAGGAGAGACCCGCAAAGGTGGCAATTACTGTTTCAGTTGGAAGTTTTGTTTCCTCAACGACCCGAGTGCACCGATGTACAGAAATCACCCCTGCGGAGGAGAGTTTCTCTAGCGTTTCCTTAGGGTTAAGGCGTGGGTCAACCCCTCGCACCAGCCCTTTAGTGCACGCCAAGTGGGGCGGTATAAATGCGCTTACCGACTGGCTTCCAAAAGCTGTACACGTTAACAAATCCATGATGCAGGCCTGGTCGGCCGACCTGCACACCACGCCTCCTCTGCCGTACTGCCGGACATCACAGATTTTTAAGAAGTGAGGCGTAATCGCCTGTAGCGCAGTCTGAACCGCATCCGGGTTATTGAGTCGAATGGCGCCACCATCCGATGGAACCAAGGCCACGGGAATAGTGCCGACGCCACCCCGAAAGAAGGCGTCCAGGGGGAGTTGGTTAGGGGGGAGGCTGGCCTTCCTTAAAACCAATTTTCATTTCATTTTCCTTATCTTCCGGCGCGGTCCGGGTAGCCCACCGATCTCTGTGACAGGCGTCCCTTCCTTTCGTTGCGCTGCCATCGCGCGCTATTTGTTGGAGCAGTGGCGTACATTGTGAGGAGGAGGAGAAGGAGGAGGAGAGATTTTTCACTCACGGGGAGGAGGAGGGTTTTTTCGGACACTGCCGACGCCGACGACCCCGGCTTTTCTGCGACTCGAGCTCCTTTTCGCTGTCGCGTTGAAAATTCCTAGGGCCTTCGCAGTTTGCTTGCGAGAACGGCCGGTGGTAGCGGCGTGTGTATGGCATTCCTCCGTGTTAACCTCCGTGTTGAGCGAAAGTAGCCTCTTTGCTATCAGAATGTAATAATATATCGGTACACTAAAACTTCAATTGTCCTCGGTGTCCCTTCAAACGCTACTATTTACGTATTGCTACAATATAGGGGAGGTTGCACGGGTAGACGAGTGCGCACTAATAACATTTTGCATGCTAGCAAATCGTCGGGCAGCATATCTTTTGACCGACTTTACT
The DNA here is from genome assembly GCF_052857255.1 of Amblyomma americanum. NCBI lineage: Eukaryota > Metazoa > Arthropoda > Arachnida > Ixodida > Ixodidae > Amblyomma > Amblyomma americanum. Next base: position 102,287,987 of record NC_135498.1, read on the forward strand.
CAGTATGGAACAGCCATGACAGAAGCCCGACTATGCGACACGATTAAATAGGTTATAGAACTTTATATCCACCGCGATATTCGGTCTTGAGCTATGACGCTACTTTTTCACTAAGATACGAACTTTCAGCAGCCACTTGCCGAAAATCGACGACCATAGTAGTCTTGATTTTTGCAAGCATATTCTGGATACATGAACACAAAGGACGTGCATATACAGGCCACCGGAAACCCTCCAGAGGCTTACTAGGGCTCCATGATCATATGTCTCGTTGAAAGCCGAGCTGAAGTTAAAGTGGCAGCCTGCTTAAATTTCACTGATCAGTCCAATGTGACCAGGCCTTATTTCCTTGAAATATCTTTAGGATTACATAATGCTTTCATGCGTACTTAGTGCACAACAGCACTCGTGATAGCGGAGATAGCGGTTCAGCTGTCAAGGTTGTTTTAGCACACACAAGTTTATGCGAATACGATGTCAGTGGCATCATCATCAGGAGCATGCTTAAGTCCACGCCAGACATAGCCGCCTCAAATTGATCCCTAACCAGGTAGACATGCTGCGGCAATCATGTCGCACCAAACTTTCTATTCGCCTCCTGATGCGTGACTATTCTGCTACGTTTGCTTGCTCTTGAACTACAACCTGTTACCTTAAGGCGCCATGAACTATCTCTTTTTTGAAACATGTGTTCTGTCTGTGACCGTGCACTTTCCCTCTTTTTGCTTTCAATATAAATTGTTATTGACTTCCGTTTGCTCCAGATGCACTCTGTTCTCTTCCTGCCTCTTGACGTGATACCCATTATTTTCCTTTGCATACCTTGCTCTGCTGTTCTTATTTTACTCTCAACCTTTCTGTTTACCCTCGACGCTTCACCCGCGGAGGTGAATTCTTGCCGGATATAACCATTAACTTTCCTGTTCACGGAAGTTGGTAATTTTGCTATTTGGGACCTGATACGCTCACACCCATCATTATACTCCAATTTCTTCTGATCTCGTGTTCCGAAGCTACAGTCATTACCTGACATAGATGGATAATTTTCCTTACTATTTCCAATGCTTTTTGCTGAGCGTAGACAATTATTCCTTTCACAAACAGCGTCACATTGCTGCAATTTCCTTCATATTAATTTTTGTACACCTGTTTGCCGTCTGTTTCAACCCTGAATCATTCTTTGCAAGTCCTACCCTGAGTTACCTAGAAGGGCGAGGTTATTGACAAATCGGAGATTAGGAAAGTTTGGGATAAAAGTGACCATTGACTTCTATCGCGAAGTCTTCGCAGTACACCTCTGTGAATACCTCCTTTAAAGACTCTCTCAATATTAGCTGAAACATTTTTCTTCCCAGCTTCACAGCCTTTTTGATTGAGCTATCAGTTTTTATGTGTGTGACTATGGTCCCTGTGCATTTCTTATAGATACTGACTCGCTAAATCACTCAGGAGGTGAAATGCGCAACATGATCAATTAGGCACAGCAGTACCCTGGGTCTTAAAATTAGTTTAGAGAGAACCCCCGTAATGTTCGTCAGTTCACATTCTAGAGCTTGGGTTTTTATGCCGCGATGCGTCTCATTTTCAGTGAGGGAAACTTTAGCGGAGGGCTCTGTATTAATTTAGAGCAACTGCAGTTGTATCAAGTGCGATGACATTGCACAGCACATTGACACTTGCATTTTGCCTCCATACAAATATGGCCGCCGTGGCCGTGTTTGTACACGCGTCCTTGGGATAAGCAGCTCAACGCCAAATCCATGAGCCACCATGGCGGTTGCTTTATAAATGCGTCGTACGAAGTTAGGTTCACGGCGAGGTCTACCAATCACTCGACAATGGTCACTGTTTGTTCGCTGTCGTCTCTGGTGGTGCGTAAAGTGACCACTCCTTTTAGGGTTTCACTCGACCATCTGTCTTTCCTAGTAACCATTGATACACAGCCGTCCGAGAAAGGTATATCATCTTAGTTCTCGCTCTGCAATCTTCCGTTCTAAGTAGCTTCTCGCAATCAACCACGGGCAGAAATCCCGAAAGCGCTTTTTGGCTCCGTCGATCGCCATGGCCTCACCTCCACGGTGCTCATAGCCTGGCTGACAGGTTTCTCAGTATCATGAAGCGGATTGTTACGCGTGAACCTGCGTCGAAAACGCTTGGAAAATGAACTGATTCGAATGATCCGGTAAAGACAAGCAACGAAATCATTTGGTGAATGCGCGCTCACTGTCGACTTCACATTAGTCTAGTCTTGTAAAAGGCTTTCTGACACAATTGTATGCAATATCTCCTTCTTATCACTTGCTGCTCCTCAAAGCTACTGACTTTCCACCTCATATTAGTGGACGCAGTACTGGTTACCTTGAATACGGGGCGAATTGGCTAATCCGTCGACTTAATATTCCGTTTCGGTACAGCCGCGTGGTCATTGTAGTAGAAAAAAACTACGCTGTTCGCTCATTATTTCTTGCCCACTGAAGTTTAATAATGGCTGCATGTTAAATGACGGCAGCAATGAAGGTTCACACAAAAGGTGAGCTCTTGGTCAGAACCATACACTTTGCCAGTTTGCCCCGTTATGGGGCTCACACACCATTCCCAGGACCCCTAATTGCTGGAGGCGTGATGAAGGTACGTAGTTCCTTTCAATCTAGAGAGGTATTGTGAGCTGGCGATGTAAAACAAGCCACACAGCTCGGATCTGGATCAAACTTGTTGACGTGTATATTTTAACAATTAATGCAGTATGGTTATTCCAAAACTTTCCTTCATGTGTCAGGGAACTCAGTATGATGTTCAAGTGTGGGTTCAAATATACCAGCACTGAATGTGTACTGAATCATTAAAGCACCTTGCAATGGCTGCGTCACTCACTTCATTGTTCATTGTTTTCTGACTGATAGCTTTCATCAAAACTCCTTAGAGCAGAAGGCTGCTTAAGTTTTGACGCTCACAAAGCTTCTATGAGGTTTCCACGTCAGTCCAGCAATGCGACGCGCACCGAACACTAAAGAGAAACAGAAGACTGCATGATGCCTGCTGCTCAACAGAATCATCGCGGCTTTCATTTCATGCGACTTACTTGGGGTATTGTCAACGCATATGACGTTATCAACGAAACAACATTTTCATTTCGTAGTGTGTTCTGACCTTTTCACTTTTGTTTCGTTTTAGCGGGTTATAGATGTTCAAAGTTCAAAGTACTGGCCTATGTCTCGGTGAAGCTCACATAGCAACTCACCCTACCCGAATAAAACACAGTACGTGTTTCTTCTTAGCGGAATGAAATTGGAACGTCACTTGTTGCAGTGCCATGAAGAATTATAGCTATTTATGAGTTCAAAATTTACAGGTGATCACACGATGTCATGCGAGAAATCGCATGAGTAATGTTGGTTTTACATCACGCTTTTACAATTGCAGCCTTGTCATGGCATCTTTGAATTTGATTATCCAATGGCTTCTAGAGGGTGGATGTGGATGAGTTGTTGATGCGCGAAGGCTCCTCGCACGTAGGACGTGCATTTATTCTAGAGTCTGTACCTTCGGATGCTTCGGAAAGGTGGGGCACACACGCGCACACTGGCCAGTTTTTTCGCCATCAGAAGACTACAATGCTATAAAGAGCGGTAAAGCGCAGTAAAACCTCTTTAGTCATATCCTCTCGGTGTGGCGTTGCGGCATGTCTTGATGCCTGCATACGTGAAAGGAGAGGGGTGTTTGTAAGGCAGAAGTTGTGAGCAAGCGCAATGCCGGCAGCAACAGCCTGCTAAGCGGAGTCGACTGCACAGCCATGCGACTACGCTCTATTTACGAACCTGCTCCTACATATCATTCAACGAACTCAACTCTTGGTTAGCAACATGTATCTTTTCTAAGCAGTTTTCTGAGCATATCTGTGGACACTACGCACTTTAACCCGACTCTATTTAAATCCCGACAAGTGCTCTGATGCGAGGTACTCCGAAAGCGACTCCATGGTTTCATTTTGCTCTTCATCACGATGTATATGCATGTTCTTATTATACATTTTTTTAAAAATAGAAGTGGCGACTTTTGAAGGTTAGCTAAGGAGTTGCACTAGAGACTATTCAAGTGCCAAGTTATTCATCCGTGTTGTTTATGCGCAATCTTTATCCTAGATAAGGATGAGTCAGCCAGGCAATGATTTCGTATCTACTGGCTTGTTTCAGTGATTGGTGTTGATGACGATAACCGGATAATTAAATGTATATTAGTAGTTCCGCGGAGAACATTTAACACATCCCATTTAAATCGTTAAATATACAGAGCGACCTGAAATCTGAATCAACGCAAATCTATTTTCACGATCGCGGAAGCAACACGGGTCTTATCCTGTACTGAAAGCGCATACAGTTTTTTTAGAATAAAATTTCAGTTCTTCGGCCCCAAGAGTCAGTCGCTCAATTCCCGAAAGAGGGCCGTAAGAATTAACATCCCCAACTTCCAGATATGGCGCTGGAAATTCTTACAAAATGTCTTCTAAGTTTTCCACTGTTATTGTCCGGTGTGACAGACGGCACAGAGAGCATAGCGTTATTTTCTTGAAACTCACAGCAGTGAACGGAACAGATTCAAATTTTGTCTTTAGTTGCACTTCTTGAGCAGTTATCCTGCTTTTTGCAATAAGTGACACCCCTCCTGAATTTCGTTTCGAATGCTCTCTGTCACGAGGCAAGATTGTTTACTGCTTCCAGACATTCTTATATTCTGGCCTTAAATTTGTGTGCTCGGGACAATTGGCCACAGGTAAAATTCAGCCTTGCATGTCTACAGTGTGAGCGTATCTTTTAATTTGCTCCTATAGTTATTTTGCTTTAAAAGGCACGTTTTAACTTCTTTTGCGTGTAAACAATAATATTTGCTTGTTTTCTGGTCTCTTTATTCGACTTTATCTTTTATCCTTCTCTGCGCCCCGGATAGAGCTGTGCGGTGCTCAAAACGAAAAAGAGGCGGACGTGCCAGGGGTTTTATTCATTACATCTCGGGAGGCGTTTGAAGGCCGCATTGATGCCGCGAGTATTCAATTTTTATGCCTCCCCCGACGCGGATAAGCCTTGTGGGTCGCCGACTCAAGAAAAGCAGGGACGTTATTCCGTTATTGAGCGGCAGACCCCGCCGCTTCCGCCAGAGGCTGTAGACTCGTTAACCCTATCTTGGGCAGGCGCCGGAGGACGATGCGTTGCAAGGCCCTTCGCAGTATACTGTGAAGGTCGGTTAGGAATTGAGTACGTGATGATGTGTTTCCAGTGATTGCATTGTGGATGAACAAGAAGAGACTTCGCACTCATTTAAAGTGAATGTTTTCCTTGGCCTTGAATACGGTTCTTTCTAGCTTACAAGAAGGGGACAACCTAAAAAATGCTGTGTGCTTCTAGGCACAGTGTACACAGTAAAGCGTGGCGTCGCAGACTTCGTATGGGGGATTGCATGGGACACGTTTCTCAGTGTAAACTCTGCGATCCATAGCCGTATCTTTGGGATTTTAAACACTACAACCGGTGGTTAGGAAAATAGATACGTGTGCGGATTTTTGCTGAAGCATCCTTTAATCGGTTCCGGGATTGCCCTGCAGGTGAAAGTGAAAACCATGCTCTTTTTGTTAGCTTTGCTCATTTTCATTCTGTGGATTGTGATGACGTGTTTCGGTGAGTTCCTGTGGCATTTCTTATCTGCAAGATGAATAATTTCATTTCTAGCAATTGCACCGCCGACTGTGTGTAATGGTCTTTCAGAATTAAGGGATGTGGGGACGTCTCTGGACACATTGTGTTGTGCGCGTATTTTTATCCCATTTTCATGACCATATCACGCGTGTAACCTATATAATTTTTATTGTGCAAATAATGTTTTGTACAGTACCTCTCCCCTTACACTTTCTTCCTCTCCCTCACCTCTTTCATTTCATCTCTTCATTCTGCCTGCTATCCTTTATTTCCGCTTCCCCAGCTTAGGTGCTTAGGGACCTCCAGGTCTTCACTGTCGAACTCTGTGAATAAATCATCCGAACACGCTATGAATAATAGCTTGAAGGTTTTGCTCCGCTGCCTCACAAGCTTCTCTAATGAGACATCATTACTTTTCTTGCCCATGACTATAGTCGCTGCACAGTTCTTATAGATATTTTGTCGAAAAATTATGCATGTGAAAAAATTGTGGGTTTAAATTCCCGATGCGATATACGTGCAGTAAGGCGCACCTTAAAGGGAGGCTGTGGATTTCTGTAGAACAGCGGATTTGTTTACCGTGCTATGAAATGGCACAGCAAATGGCGATCTTTTATTTCGTCTCCAACGAAATATGGCCACCGAACCAGGATCAAAAGGGTGACTGAATCACCACCCTAATGCCAAATTCAGAGCGCCACAGTGGTGGGTTCTTTACAAGTGTGCCCTATGAGGTTGAGTTCACCGTGAGCTTTACCAATGACTCTTGACAGTGGTCAGTGTTTGCTCACTCTCGTCTGGTGGTGCGGGAGGAGACCACTTGTTCTAAACTCAGCCTCTAGAATATGTCGCTTCTAGTACCATTTATACTTATGTGTTTGGGGAGGCATAACTTCTGAGTCCTCACTCTTCAATCTGCCGTTCCTAGTACCCTGTCGCCATCAACCGCGGTCAGAAACCACGAAAGCGCTTTTTCACTCCACATATCCCAGTGACCCCACCACCGTGGCGCTTATAGCCCGGCAGACGGGTTTCTGAGCAAGTAGCTTGTTACGCCTTAGACTGCGCCGAGAAACATTGGCATATGGAGTGGCTTGATTGATCCGGTAAAGACAAGCATCCAGGAGATTAGGTGAATTCGCAGTCACAGTCAAACAAGACGTTAGTTTACAGTAAATTCTTAAAAATGGCAGTGTGCTGCGATCATATGAAATATGTTCTTGCTATCACGTGCCGCTTCTCGCAGCCAACGACGTTCCACATTATTTTAGTTGGTGCACTGCTGATTGCTTCGAAAAGAGAGTTTGTGACCGTGCGGGCCCGCAGGATGGCAGCAGTTTTGTGAGTAGTGGACTGAGCACCAGCAGTGGCTATTAAGTCGACTTACTGCTAGAACCTCAGCTTTGTTGAAGCCACGTAGTCAGTATAGTAAAAAACCGAAGAACTATTTAGATTTAGCCATTGTTTCTTGCTCACCTGAAGTTTTATTGCCCCAGATTAAATGAGAGAGCGAATGAAGGTTCTAAGAAAGGTGAGTTCTTGGTCAAAGCCACAGTTTGACATTCGACTAAGAAATAGGGCGCTTGCAGGAAACCCAGGATTTATTTCCGCTAAAGTCGCAATCGCAAGAGGTATGCTGCGCTGGCGATTCAAAACGGGCCACACAGTTGGGCGCAGGAACAAGCTTGTTGACATGTACATTTTAACCTTGGGTCGTGCTGTTTCTGCAAGTTTTCTTATTTATAATGTACTACCTCTCTCATTTTCTTTATATGAGACCTAGTACTTAATAAATAAGAGAACTTCTAGGAAAATTATGTACAATATGGTATTACACTATGGTTTAGAGAATAATACCACTGAATCTGTCGTGAAGGAGCAGAGCCGCTTGTTATGGCTATTTCGTTCATTTCATTGTTCATCGTTTACTGATCGATGGCGTTTGGTGGAATCCGTTTGATCAGAACGCTGTGTAAGTTTTGACGCTCACGAAGCCTAAGTAAGGTTTCGACGTCAGTCTAGAGACGTCACGCGGCCAGGACTAAAGAAAAACAGAAGACTGCATGATGTTCAACAGAATCTCAATGACTTTCATTCCATACGATGCACTTGGCGTTTTTGTCAACGCATGTGTCTTTAAAAAAAGAACGACATTTACAACGAGAACGACATCACAAGGAGAACGACGTCCCTCTGTTCTGACCTTCTCGCTCTGTTCCTCAGTTTTTGCTCGGTGCAGATGTTCAAAGTACTCGTGTGTGTCACGATGGAGCACCGAGTCTCCGAATACATTCCTGCCAGGCTTCCGCTGCCTTGGAATATAAGTTATCTCTGTCCAAATAAATATAGAAAATGCTTCTCGATATTCTCTAGATTATTACGAGTGACCTCTTGCTGGGCCATTGAATATAACTGAAATTTATATGTTAATAAATGCGCAGGCGATCATCCAATGTGACTGGCAATATCTCCGTTAGCAGTATTGGTCGTACAGGTGTGGACCTAATTCAGATGAAGCACGCTGTTTCATTACAGATGGAATCACGCTTTCCGTGTCGGACATGAAGAAATAATATTCGTCCATGACAAACGTCCTTGCGCGCGATACCATCCTGCGAATATTCAGTTCCCAATTACAATTAAGCAACGCGCGGAAATATGTTAGGCACCAAAACCATGCATCGTCCACTTTCGCGCCTGTACAGATCGCCTTTGCATTGAGCACGTTCCTATTGCGTGTTTGAAATGGATTATTCGTGGGCTTGTGTTGGTGAAGGTGGGTAAGTGGATAGGGGCTCCTCGTAGTTGGGAGATCAATTTTTACCCGTGGGTGTACATCCGGAATGGTGGCGGCTTCACACGCACATGCGCGCGCGCACGCACGCACGCACACACACAGACCACGGCTTTTTTTTCCAAAATATAACTGTAGTGATAGAGCTGTGCAACGCTAGAGAGCATCTATTTTCACTGGAGAAGGGAGGAAGACGAAGACGTTGTTCGACCTACTGTCGCCTGGGCTCTGGCTCTTTACCTAGTTTTGCCTAATTTACCTAGTCTTATATGAATATTCGAGGAGGGCTGCATATTCAAGGCGATACTGTTCCTATGAGAAGAGTGCGGCTGCTCCGGCGTCGGCATGTCTAAATGGACCACGCCAATCTAAGGAGGCTGGCTCGGAAGAGGCGGCCATGGCTTCCCAGGCTCTGAAGCGACCGGAACATGGAAACGACCACCCGGCCATCGATACCTCATCGCTGAGTGGGGATGAGTCATCGATCGTGGACGGCGGCCCGTCAGTGGCCGATATGGCTGACGTGGACAACGAGGGCTTCAGGTTGGTGAGTTATCGCAAGCAACGAACGCTCGGGATCCCGGTAGTGGTTGTTCCCACAGAGAAAAAGGTTGACTTAAGAGAGAGGAATCTCATCTTGCTTTTCGCGGCCAATCAATCACTGCTGAGATCAGCTCCGAATCGTAGTCGGCTCACCATGCAAGGAGCTATTTACCTGGAAGTCTCAACGGAAGAGCAGGTTGACATGCTGCTGGAGTGCTCTCATAATTGTGACATCAAATTTAACGTGCGGTTGCATTCCTACATGAAGAACAGCTGTGTTACTAAGTGTGTACCAAAGTGGTATTCAGAAAGCGACCTGCTTGATTACCTGAAACCACAAGGTGTTCTGCACGTGAAGCGAATCGTGCGTCGAGTGTAGTCTCAAGAAAATGAACGGGCTGCGAAACCTACCACCTCTATCGTTCTGACATTCGCTGCCGACTCAGAGCGCCCACAAAAAATTGATGTGGAATTCACAAAACACGCAGTCGCCGCATTCACTGAAGCTCCTCCGCGGTGTTTCAGATGCCAATGCTTTGGGCATGTGGCCAAAGTTTGCACAAAGGAGAGACGCTGTAAGCGGTGCGGTGGCGACCACCACTTTAAAGCCTGGAAAGCCGATTTTGCTTGTGCCAATTGCGGTGGTGATCATCCCGCGAGTTTCGGAGGCGGCCCCTTTCGTGTGAGCGCTCTGCACCGTCGAATATCCTTTATTGCTGCTCCCAAAACCCAATCGACTGGGAAGCCTGTGCCTGGAGTTGACGAGTTCCCAGTGTTAGATTCTGATGTTGTTGCGTCACCCAACAATTTCCCTAAGAGACCTGAGTCCAGCAAGACGCTAAGGTCCACGCGTGCGAGTCGGCTGTTCCACCTCAAGCAAAAAGTGTCCATGTTCCTGAGCGACCGGATCACAGCGAGACTGGACGGCAAGGGAGACTCTCATATGCACAAGTGACAAGAAAACCAGCTACTGCGGCCAAGAATGTGTCCCCGTCGGCATCTTTTGTTGGTATTGTAAGTTAGTGCGATGCGCAAAATAAGGAGCTCAAAAATCAAGGTGTGTCTGATCTTCTTCATGTTTTGTTTGGGGCCCTGCATTCACGTGTTCCAGCGATGCCGCCTGGTAACCTGAAGAGCTTCCTATAGCTGGTGCTTTCGTTTTAGTCCATGATTACCACCTTCGCAGCGAATTTTCTTTCGATCTAATATTGATGGTGTTCTTCCTCATAATCTAACATCCACCGAAAAGAGCCGTTTATATTGCAATGGAACTGCGCTGATTTTAAGTCGGTTAGCTGAACTAAAACTATTCTTCAAAGAGACTTGTATTCCAGTTTTGGCCCTGTCGGAAGCTAGCCGGTCAAGCGGGAGATGTTTGACTGGATAGGTCGCCCATAAAACTGCAGCATAAAGTCATTTCCCGCAGGAAGTACCGAGCTTTACATAAGAAGCAAAATTCCAAATGTTTCTTTAAGCGTTAACGATCTTTTCACGAATGACATTGAGGTAGAGGCTGTGATTATAAAGCTCGGCTTTCGAACCCTTTCGATTGTATCCGTGTAGTGTCCCCGTGGAAGAAGGTAGTATCGGATTTGTTTCTACAGCATATCTGTGACCACTGCCCAGCTCTTCGAATCACCTGCGGTGATTTCAATGCCCATCATGCCGTCTGGGGTGAGAGGAACACGGATTCCCGGGGACGTAAGCTCGTAAACATAATTGATAGTTTGGACCTGTGTGTTGCCAATGACGGAAGCCCCCAATTTCTTCCGGCCTCCAGGCTCAGTGAGAGCTATAGCTCAAGCCTCAGCGAGTGCGCTTTCACCTGACGTTGGTGTGAGGTGGTCAACTGCGCCTGACTGCATGGTAAGTGATCAGTATCCAAATTTTGTGTTTTCTGCCGACTTTCGCATGCTTTGTCCTAAAATCAGCAATGTGGTCAATTGGGACAAGTACAGAGAGCACCTAAAACGTGTTTCTAGTGATGTTATTGACAAGATGATCTTTAGTACAATGGCAGCAACCACGGTGGGTAAGTTACTTTATCATTTTTTGGCCCCTGATTTAAAACTCAGGAACCTTTGCGCAGCGAAAAGAAGGACGGAGCGACCACTCACGCGGAAGAAGGACGACAGGGAATTGAAGACGACCTTCAATAGGCTGAATTATGACCATTAGACGGCACACGAAGAAGCTCTACAGGTAGCAATGGGCCTCATTCTGCGATAGTTTGACTATTTCTCACCGATAGCGAGATTATGGCGTGTTATTGGCAGCCTTGCTGGAGGATTTCGTCCTTGGAAGCCTTTTGAAGCTTTTTCAATACGCAAAGAAAAATATTTGGCGTGCTGGGCAGAGGAATTTGCAGACGCACTTGTACGTGCTAATTCAGGAATGGATATATATACACCCCCTGCTTCATCCACGTCTATCATGGACGTCCCTTTCACGTTTAGGTAGCTTCAGACTGTGCTCAATGGCCTGCGGCGCCGGTGTGCACCAGGTCCCGACGGTGTAAGCAACCAAATGCTGCAAAATCTGCCCCCTGGAACTCAGGAACGAGCTCCTAAACTTCATCAATCCGGTTTGGGAGACTGGCGATGTTCCTCCGTCATGGAAGATGGCATATGTGTTCCAGTCCTGAAGCCTGGCAAAGACATGACGGAGCTTGGCTCGAATAGCACTGTCTCATTGACCTCCTGTGTACCTAAGTTGATGAAGAGGCTGGCAAATGAACGTTTATCGTGGTTGCTTCAGGACACCAAGGCACTTCCAACATGTATGAGAGGATTCCGCCGAGGTCTTAGTGCCCAAGATAGCGTCTTAGACTTGGTTAGTCACATTGAACACTAGAGAGCTTCCGGCCTTTCCACCTTAGCCAATTTACTTGACGTTGCAAAATCTTATGACAACGCGCTTCAGAGCTCAATTCTGAAGAATGTTGCAAGGCATGGGCATTCAGGGCCATATGTTTAGATTCATTTACACTTTTATCAGTGATCGTGCGGTTCGTGTAAGGTTAGGGAATACCTTAGGCACCGAAAGGGTTCTATCACAAGGTGTGCCTCAAGAAACTGCTTTCCCCCACGCTCTTTAGCGTCGTAATAGCTGGCCTTCCCGATTGGTTGAAAGGAATTGCAGGCAAGTGCGTATGTCAATATATGCTGACGACAGCTGTATTTGGATTCCCGATTGGTTGAAAGGAATTGCAGGCAAGTGCGTATGTCAATATATGCTGACGACAGCTGTATTTGGATTACTGGCTACCAACACAAGCGATTAGCCCTGATAGCTCGAAGGTGCTACTTTCGGTACAAGCTTACCTTCAAGGTGTGGGATTGTCTCTCTCAGTGGAAAAATCCGGCTTTGTTCTGTTTCGATGTGTTGTAAGACGTCAAGAGCGGTGGAAGATAGACCTTGGTCACTCTTGCATCCGTCAATTTAATCACACTCGTTTTCTGAGCGTCATAATTGACTCCCGTCTACAGTGGCGAAAAGCTATCGGCGCGATTGTCCCATCTCTATATTCGCGTCTTAAGGTGATCCGTAGAATTGCAAGTGAGGAGTGAGGAAATCATCCTACTTCAATGGTCAAATTTCATGAAGCGCTGGTGGTCAGTCTCATAATGTATTCATTACCTTAAATTTCCCCCCGGCATCACAGCTTGAACGCTTCGGAGTTTTCTACAGAATGAGCCTAAGAAGAGCCATTGGAGTTCTTCAGGCAGCTGCGAACAAGGCAGTACTTCATGATTCTCTATCGAAACCTCTTAGCCTTGTCGCTTCTCAGAGACTACTAATGCATCTTTGATGCCTAGGATAGACGCTAGCTGGACAATCCCTTCTCCAGCGGCTTTACAAGAGATATGTGTCGAAGGCCTACTTGGCACTTATTACTCTTAGTTGTTTAGGCCACAATGTTCGAAGGCAAAGGAAACGGTCGAAACTATCCTGGTCTCGACTGTAAGGTGACAATTCCCCACGTGAGCACAATGCACAGCTCTCCTTTGGTAGCAACGCGTTCGCTGGTACTTGAAGATCGGAAACAGAGTATATCCGCCATCTTCAAATTTTCACCGATGGCTCTGTGGACAAGATTAAAAAAGCTAGCGCAGCGGTTTTTTACATTCCTTCTTTGGACTGTAAGTGGTCTGTACGCTTTATTGCTTTCGTATCCTCCACAACGGCCGAAAGTGTTGCTATTGAGGCGGCTATGCGGAAGTTTGGGTCTTATTTAATGAACACCTGTTGTGGACTGACCATATTAATCAAGTAAGAAAAAAAATTTCGCGATCAGTGGGCCTTCTAAATAAATTTAGACTTCTATTGCCAGTATGACTCAAAAAGCAACTTTATTTCAGTTTAATTCATTCACATCTTCACTATTGTTTACTGATATGGGGAGACTAAACACAGACTAATTTAAATGCTTTGTTTTTACTACAGAAAAAGGCCATACGAGCAATTGCTAATCTGGGCTACTTGGATAGCACTAACTCGTGGTGGAACAGCTTGGGGTTACTGACAATTTTTCAATTAAAAACTCTTCGGCTAGCACTTGAAACATGTAACAGATTTCATCTTGAAACTAATTTTTGTGCAACACCAGAACTACCGCAAAACCCATATCCTCTTCGACACATGACAATAAGAGCACCAAAATCAAGAACAAATTACGGATTCCAAACGATTAGATATCAGATGACTACCTTTTTGAATGAAAACAGAAATTTTCATGACCTCCTCCATCAATGCAGAACTCAAAAAATATACAAGAGAAAAGTGATTGCACTCTTGACTACATGACTAACCGGTACATCCTGTGACATATTATAAATTGATAACAGTCAACATGATTGTATATATCTTTTTCCATTTTATAATTCCCTGTAACCCAACAGCATGCATCTTAACAACTTCGAAGATACCTTAACATTGTTGTACAGTGTTTCCTTTGTTTTTCTTTTAACATGCCAGCAAGTGTAATGGCGGCCACTACATTTATTGTATTTGTTTATTTTGTGTGTGTATGGGCCGAGTGCAGTTTGCTTACCCCCAGGGAGGAAGGCCCTCGTCAGGCACCACGCCTTTTGGCCTCCTTCCTGAAGTGTATGAAACACACTTCAAATAAATACTTTTCAAACTTTTCCGGCTCAACCTGCTGTCATACAGATTCAAAATCTGCCCTTCAGAGGGTAGAGCGCGGTTTCTCTACTGATGCATTGTCTATAAGCTCTCTACGCTTAGTGCAGAATCTGCAAAGCAGAGGCTTTACTCTAAACTTCCAATAGGTGCCCTCTCACATAAGTGTCAGAGGCAATGAGATGGCAGACAGTCTCGCCCATAAAGCTCTGTCAATAAATTCATCAAAAAATGTACCTCAAGATGGAAAAAGTCTCTTTTGAGAAACGGTGCTTCATAATTTTAGTACTCTTTGGAGTGCGCTCACAAGCCATGTGTGACCTAGGGACTGAGAAGATTCCGGGCTATTCTACAGCACCGAATTCGCAAGGGCTCTGCTCGTACTCCTGCCTGGATGCAAAAGACGTGCATGACATCGTCTCCGCCATGTTCTTTAGGTCGTGTGTGCGAGGATATAGAACATTATATTATGTACTGCCCAGAGTACAACAAGAAAAGGTGTGTCATGTTCGATTCATTCAAGACAGCAGCCTTTCACAGTACAGTTCAGGACATTGTCTACCTCAGTGGAAACCAGACGTGCAGAAGGGAGGCTGCACGCCATGTTTTAACATTTCGGCAGGACACTGGACTTGTGCCTCTAGATGGCGACAGCAAGAACAAAATATGGTGTACGGTGATTGAATGTTTGCGTATATGGTGTCTTCTGGAGCGAACCATGTTCTGCAGTGAGTGAATGTGTGCAAGGATCATGGCATTGCAATGGACTATGTTCTAATGTGACGGAATATGTGCATAGATGATGGCTTATGGGGTGGACTATGTTCTGCTGTGAGTGAATGTTTGCACAGATGGTGACTGCAAGAGTGGAGTATGTACTATTATATGTGACTGTGCGCATAGCTGGGCAGATCCAACAGGTTTTAGGCGTTATTAACACATAAGTGACGCTACGATGGAGCAATTGCCTGCAGACTAAGCAAGACTAATCCCACCAGTATCATACAACAACTCAACCCAACTTTACTTTCACTGGCACGTCTGCTTGGAGCGCCATTGCAGCATGTGGTGATGTCTGCACACTTGGAGGAAGAAGGATGGTTGTAGATTGAAGTTATAAAAAGGAAAGAGCGATACAGACAAAAAACCTATTAAGCGGAGCCCCATGCATAGCGCTGGAACGGAACTACAGGTGGGATGTATTATTGAGCCTTATAATGTTTTATAAAGTGATCGACGTAACAACTTTTATTTGCTTCCTCCAAAACTCACAACAGTCGTCAGTTGGTGAACCTACCAAGGTTGTGCAAACGTAGTCGGAGTTGTAGACGTGTGATAATAAGTAAATACGTAGCAGTGTATATGCTGCACTTGGCAATATATGTGTTTGTCAAGCCTTCATCGTACACGTGTGCTTATACTGACAACATGCGCTGCATTTTATTTCGGAGTCACTCCGCCTGCATAAGCGAGATCGTTCGCCTCCGATATGGCATTCTTTTGTACTTCCGCCGATTTGTTCCTTACGGATTAACGGGCATAGGGTGGCATATGATAACCAGAGTGTGATGCCCAAATTGGACACCGACCCTATAAATGCGGGCTGATTTCTACATAGCCACGTGTAACATAAGTCAGGCTGCCTTGACCATCATTCAGTCTGGCGGTGGAAAACTGGAGACTGGTTCACGTGTACTGGTATTCAACCCGCACCCGATACCCTCGCGCTGCTCTTAAAAGCAAAGATTTGTGCACTCGCTCACAGAAGCCACCTGCCTCACCGATAGCACTATTATTCCTTTCACAAACAGGGTCACATTGCTGGAATTTCCTTCATATTAATTTTTGTACACCAGTTTGCCGTCTGTTTCAACCCTGAATCATTCTTTGCAAGTCCTATCCTGAGTTACCTAGAAGGGCGAGGTTATTGACAAATAGATTAGGAAAGTTTGGGATAAAAGTGACCATTGACTTCTATGGCGAAGTCTTCGCAGTACACCTCTGTGAATACCTCCTTTAAAGACTCTCTCAATAATATCTGGAACATTTTGCTTCCCAGCTTCACAGCCTTTTTGAATGAGCTATCAGTTTTTATGTGAGTGACTATGGTCCCTTTGCATTTCTTATTGATACTGCCTCGATAAATCACTCAGCAGGTGAACTGCGTAACATGATCAATGAGTTAGGCACAGCAGTACTGTGGGTATTAAATTTAGTTTAGAGAAAACCCCAGTAATGTTCGACTGTTCATATTTTACACCTTGGGGTTTAACGCCCCGATTCGTCTCATTTTCACTGAGGGAAACTTTAGCGGAGAGCTCCGTATTAATTTAGAACAACTGCAGTTGTATCAAGTGCGATGACATTGCACAGCACAGACATTTTTGCATTTTACCGCCCTCTAAATATTGCCGCCGTGGCCGGTATTGTGCTCGCGACCTTGCGATCAACAGCTCAACACCAAATCCATCAGCCACCACGGCGGTTGCTTTATAAATGCGTCCTACGAAGTTAAGATCACGGTGAGATCAACCGATCACTCGACAATGGTCACTGTTTGATCGCTGTCGCCTCTGGTGGTGCGTGAGGTGACCACTCCTTTCAAGGTTTCACTCGACCATCTGCCTTTCCTAGTAAGCTGTGTTACACAGCCGTCCGAGAAAGGTATATCATCTTAGTTCTCGCTCTGCAATCTTCTGTTCTTTGTAGCTTCTCGCAATCAACACGGTCAGAAATCTCGAAGCGCTTTCTGGCTCCGTAGATCGCCATAGTCTCACCTCTACGGTGTTCATAGCCTGAATGACAGGTTTCTGAGTATCATGAAGCGGATTTTTACGCCTGAACCTGCGTTGAAAATGCTGCACACGTGAAAGGAGGAGGGGTGTTTGTAAGGCAGAAGTTATGAGCAAGCGCGATGCTGGCAGCAAGAGCCTGCTAAGCGGAGTCGCATGCACAGCCATGGAACTGAAAATCAGGTGGCGGTGATATATTGCCCCTTATAAATTCACCAAATTAAGAATGGTGGCAATATACACAAAAGTAATATATTTATGCCTCCATGGCTCACAAATGCTGAATGGTTGGAACTCTATCAAGGTTGTCGAAAGGCGCTTTGAGTTCTAAACCCGTGAAAAATGCGCAAATATGCGGCAATGTATCTGAAATGAAAATGTAATTTGGTTTTGAGGAAACAAAATGACGCAGCAACTGTCTTACATACCTCGGTGGACACCTGAACCGTGCCGTAAGGGAAGTGAGAAAAGAAGGAGTGAAAGAAGAAAGGAAACAAGAGGTGGCGTAGTGAAAGTCTCCGTTATAATTTCGACCACCTGGGGATCTTCACCACCCTATGACATCGCACAGCACATGGGCGCCTTTCGCGTATCGCCTCCTTCGAAACGCTGCTTCCACGGCCTGGTTCCAAACCCGGGTACTCCGCCTCAGTAGACGAGCGTCTTTGCAACTGAGCCACCGTGGCGAGTTGCATCTTCTGCGTTTGGGTACTTCGGCTCAGTAGACAAGCGCCTTTGCGACTGAGCCACCACGGAGTGTTGCATCAGCGGCGTTTGGGTACTCCGGCCCAGTGGACGAGCGTCTTTGCGACCGAGCCACCGCGGTGGGTTGCATCTGCAGCGTTTGGGAAGATATTAGAAAGGTCTCTGGTAGAAACGTCTTTATTGTGCGGGTATACATTCTTTACAGACCAACGACGCTACATATTTAACGAGGCGACATTTCAATAATGCATTAGCATTACAAGGGTCAGTGCAAGCGAAATTGGCGACCGCCTTCTCTAAGCAGCTTATGGCAGGAGGCAACCTACCCATTGAACTAGGAACGGACCTAGTATACTACCTTGCATATATCCAACCTTAGCATGCCATCTAGAAGAAAACAACCATTCTTGCGTTAACCACTGATATAACGAACTTTGGAGTGTTAACTGCGAAGATAACTGTGTCATGTTAACATTGGATATACCGAACCTAAGTGCGCCACCTCGAACATAAGGAATTTTCCTGTCTCGATGTCAACAGTAACGAACTTAGTGTGTTGACGTCGGATGTAACTAACCTAAGTGTACCACCTCGTATATAAAAAAAAACTTTATTGAGTCAGTCTCGGATACAACGGACTTTTGGCTGCTAACACTTTCAAACGATCCACTGAGGATCGCTTTAGAGTATTTTTCGCTGGCACTTCGCGTGCACAAGAAATTTTGTAAGCCTACTATGTGGCATCTTTAGCAACTCTGTCGATTTTTTTTTCTTTACGGATATACCGACTATGGCTGACAATTTATACCGACCGATACACCGATATATACCGATATACCGACAATACGGACAAAACCCCTAAACCGCGGACCGATTTCTGCGCAGTCACATGTACCATGATTCAGGCTCACTTGAACAGCAGGCAGTGCAGCGGTGGAAACTTGTAGAGAGGTTTACATGTACCCGTATGCAACCCGCAACCGATCAATTGTTAGTGCGCATGCATGCGCAGCATTTTTGTGCACCAATTCATAGAAGCCACCTGCATCAACGATAGCGCACACATCGGAGAGATCCCGCCTCTTCAAAGTGCAGATGCCTTAAATATGAAACAGAGCGTGGGGCATACCCTGTGCACTGCGACATCCCTAGCAATAAATGGACGCATTGCATCGAGAGTGCAGGCAACACATCAGTAAAAGGTTTGCCGGTGGTGTTGATCCGGCGATTTCCAGAAACTGGATGCACCGCTTGAAAGCTTCTCGATGATATGACTTGCAGGCGAAGCGATTTAGTGAGAAACGAACTTCTATTTCAGGCGATTTACAGATGGGTACAAACAAAAGTCAGTATACGGCCACAACTATCCGCGGCCGGCCTAGCCGACCGCCTCCACAGAGGCGAGGGACACCGCGTCCCAACAGTCAAGCTGGCGCGCCTTGCACCAGCTCTCAACGGTCACTCCCTCCGCACTCGGCCAGACCGAGCGCCTGCCAGCTAGGAGTAGCTGGAGACAAAAGCACACGGGCGCGGCTCCCTTCGCGGGTACACCCCGAAGATGCCCGCACCCCTTTCGACACGTAAAAATAAACTGCTAGCTGCGGCTCATCAGTTTTGACGAATAGGAAAGCTCAGAACTGATGTCAGCGTTTTCCCTTACCCCCGAGTCCCTCCCTAGGTGTTCATTTTCGCTCTCAGCGCAACACGAACGGGACACAAGACGAAGGACTAGCACAAACAGGCCCAAATTTCCGCCTGCCTAGGTGGTCTCACCATCCTTCGCCAAAGGGACAGGGGTCCAAGGTCGAGGCCGGCAGATAGCCCCGCCGTCCGGAGCGGCGAAGGAAACCGCAACGACGAATGGGGAGACTAACCAAAAAGGCATGGGTCCCCTTCTAACGGCGTGCACCAAAGCAAAACAAAATAAAACAAAACCGAACGCGCAGCCTAGGTCACTTCCCTCTCGCGGAATATTCGCAACACATGTACAAAAATATGCGACAGCGCGCCGAACCCTACACCTTCCCCCCAAGACTCGGCTAATCTATTCAGAGATAAGCCGAGGCAACAAACAACAAAAAGGGTTCGGCAAGTGGCGGTTGAGTACCTCTGCACGAGCAAGCAACCGGAGCCTGCGAGCCTGCGAGCCCGCATGCTGCGACCTTCGTCAAACGCACAGATACATGCTACAAAGGTCCACAAAATATAGACATAAAAACACGCACAGAAATCCCACACTTTCGTTCGATCGACGTGCGCCTTTCTTGAGTACAACGAGTACGGTTTGTTGTCCATGCACACAGTTCCCTGGTCCACTATCCCCAGCGGTCACTGCGGGACGTCAGCCAGTACACTATCCCAACAAGCGTTGGGTATTCTAGACAAGGCATCTGCGTTAGCGTGGTCGGCTCCTCTGCGATGTTCAATGGTAACATTGTAGCGTTGGAACGCAAGAGCCCAGCGCGTAAGCTTTGCATTTTGAGGCACACTGCTCGTAAGAAAGGAGAGCGGATGGTGGTCAGTGATGACAGTCACGGTGGGCGGCGAACACCCACGTCTCAAACTTTTTTAATGCCCAGATTACCCCGATTGGCTCCCTCTCGATTGCCGCCCACCGCATCTGCGATGGTGTGAACTTGTGACTGGCGAAGGCTATCGGCGCCTCAGTGCCGTTGTCAGAAAGCTGCGCTAAACAGGCACCGGCTGCTACTGCCGACGCGTCTGTAAAAACCAGATACGGCTTTCGCGGGTCCGGAGTGCTCAGTGAAACCGTCTCGCTTAGAGCTTTTTTCAGGGCTTCCAAGGCTTTGTCGGCGTCATCTGGCCACGGTATTTTGTTCGGCTAGCCTTTTCCTGTCAGGCGTGTTAGTGGCAGAGCGATTTCTGCAAAATTGGGAACATAGCCATGGTAGTAGCCCCACAACCCAAGGGTGCTCCTCAATTCTTTCTTTGTCTTGGGGGCTTGAATTCCTTCGATGGCCTCAATTTTCTCTTTGGCTGGGCCATGCCGGCCTGAGCCGACAACGTGCCCCAGGTAGCGGATTTAAGGAATTGCTACCTGGCACTTCTCCCAGCTAGCGTGCAGGCCCACCTGCTCCAGAGTGCAAAACACCCGCTTTAAATGATGGATAGCGCTTCTAGAGATTGGCTGAATACGGCGATATCGTCTAGATAGGCGCAAGCGTATTCTTCCTCTCCGGCTAGCAACTGGTTCATGTTCCTTTGGAAGGCTGCTGCTGCGTTCTTAAGACCGAAAGGCATCACCCGCCAGGCAAATTGACCTAGGTGCGAGATGAACGCTGTCGGGAGCTGAGAATTCTGAGCGAGTGGCACCTGCCAATAGCCGCGCCTGAGGTCCAGAAGTGTTATCAACCTCGCGGCTCCGACCCGCATGATCAACTCCTGGGGGCAAACCATAAGAAATGCGTCCGTCCCGGTCACCGCGTTCAGCGCTCGGTAGTCTATGCAAAGACGTAACGACTTGCCTTTTTTGGGAACGGACACGATCGGGTGTACAAAAGGGCTTTTACAGGGGTAGATGAGACCTTGTGCAAGGAGCTCATCAATTTGCCTCGTTACTTCGTCTTTTAAAGCATCTGGGATCCTATAAGGGTGGCCTCGTTTTGGAGTTGCCCCCTCCGCGAGCTTTATGCTGTGCTCGCCCACGCGCGCGATCGACGGTTCGTTCGCAAATAATGCCTGGTGTTACTCGAACGTGGCGTGCACCAGCTCCGTTGCATCCCTGTCTAAGCGGCTTGTTTTATCCGGCGTAGGCATTACCCGGTCCTTCGGGACGTTGCTTGCGCGCGGGGTATATTCGATTTCTCCAAAATCGCAGTCGTCATCAAATATGACGCTCACCGAACCTACCTTCCCGACGTAAGGGAGTAGCTTATTTGCATGTACTAGCATGCGGCGACCGTCACTCATCTGCGCATAGTACGAGTGCTCGCGGTACCTTTTTGTCACCACCGCCGGCCCTAGCCACTTCGGGTACATTTTCCCTGGCCTCTTGTCATCAAAGACCAGGACCGCCTCACCTTCACGAAAGGTTTTTACCATTGCGTACATGTTGTAGTGCGAAGAGTACGCCTCTTGCTGTTTCTAGTCGTTAGCTCCGCAATGTCGGCCGCGATCTCGAGCTGTGCTTTCAGATTTTTCAAATACTCAGCGAGAGCACTCGCTAACTCCCCGGGTACCTCAATGTCTCCTGCCTAGCTTTGCTTCAGGATACCGAGTGGTCCTACTGGGTCTCGGCCGTAAAGCATTCGGAAGGGTGACACGCCAGTGGTGTCGTGTGGCACCTCCCGATAGACCCAAAGAAGAAAGGGAATGAACTTGTCCCGGTTTTTCGGTTGCTTTTCGATTACGTGTGAGAGCATGGTCTTAAAGACTCTGTTCCACCTCTCCACCGCCCCATTGCTCTCCGGATGATTGGGAGCGGAAAAGCGTGGGGTACAGCCGAGTCTTTCGGGGAACTCCTTCGTAAGTGCGGCTGTGAAATTGGTGCCGCAGTCTGAGCACACCAGCTCGGGAATCCCAGTCCGGCTAAACACCGAAAGCAGCGCGTCGCAGGTTGCCCTGGCGGGCAAATGCCTTAGGCAGACTACTTCTGGCCAACGCGTGCACAGATCTATTATTCAAAGCGCGTACCGATGTCCTCGGCCAGACGATGGCTCAGTCGCACCTATGATATCCACGTTCACTTTCTGGAAGGGAAACTTCGGGTGAGTGAGAGGCGTTATCGGTACCCTATCGGTTCGCCGGTGGTCTGAACGCACTTGACAGCTATGGCAGCTGTCACAGTGTTTGCGAATATCCGACTCCATGCCCGGCCAGTAGAAACTGTACTTTAGGCGAGCTTTAGTCTTGCTAAAGCCCAGGTGTCCCCCCCAATAGGACTCGTGTGCTAGGCTGAGTGCGGCCTCGCGCCGTAATCTTGTCAGTACTAACTGCTGTACCCCTTGGCCTAGCACCTGGTCTTTATGATACAAAACTCTGTCTACGATAGACATGCCCGCCTTTCCTTGCTTGGCGTTCTGCCAGGCCTGAGGCAGAGTCTCATCCTCATGCTGCTCCACGCGAAACTTCTGTGCCCCGCTAAACTCAGCCGTGCCGCCCGCCTGTGATGGCTCGACCTCATTACTGTCAACTGTCTGCTGGGGCAGGGTTTCATCTGCGAACGCCAGGACGGCCTCGGTGCCCACGTCTGGCCCTGATCTATCTGGTCTGTCTTCAGCCGGCGGCGACAGAGTTCCCACCGCCTGCACGAGACCCTCACTGTCCGTCTTGCCCGAGTCGTGCAGCTGTTCCCATGCGTCTGCGGAAATTAGACATTTGGCTTGTGTGAGCTTGTCGGTGAGCACACACAGCACCGATGTCGCATCGTCCACATTTTCGATCAGGGGAGCGCCATGACACAGCGCCAACGGAACTACTGCCAGTTTTGCCTCTACCTTCTCTCCGAAAGCGGAGACGAGATCGATCGTCCCATGTGGGGATACAAACTCCTCAGGTGCAAGGCTTTCGCGCACTACGGTGATATCTGCACCGGTGTCCACAGTAGCGCCAATAACCGCTTCCCTACAGCAGAGTTTAATGTCCCTGAGCGCTGGACGCGTGGACTGCAAGGCATGGGTGGACACGCGTGCCGTTAGCCTATCATCGCGCGGTGGATTCTCTCGTCTGTCAGCTGGGTTCTCACGATCAAATGGGTAGTTTCCGACAACAAGTCTCCAGCTTCCGCATCGAAAACAGCCACCCGACCGCGATACCTTTTTATTTTCTCTTCCTGGCCTGACTGCGGCTATTCTGTCTCCTCGCTCTGCTCCATGCTTCAGCGTAGGTGGGGCTTCAGTTCTCGGTTTTGGGGACGTGTCAAAACCTTTAAAGCTGTTGGCTTTCCTCTGAGCGCTTCCCTTCCCGGCGGCTTCCTCGTATGTCTGTAGCATTGCAGCTATCTCATCCGCATTCAGCCATTTCTCACCCTCGCGCAGCTTTACATATTAATGTGCTTCTTCTGATAGCTCCCGCCTTGACCTGGTCGGCAACCAGTAGCTTCAATAATTCGTCAAAAGACGACACGCATCGTGACATTAAATAAAAAATTAAGTAACTCTGGACGCGTGTGACAAAAGCTTTCTAGGTTACTTCGCGGCGCTTGGTGCCCCAGAAAACCGCCTTTGATACTCTGCGGCTGAAAGTTTCAACTCGTCTAGGACCACCGCCTTCAACTTGTCATTGTCCCTGTGCTGCTATGCGGTGAACCGTGTCGATAAGTAGGTTACCCGCCCAGCCAGCACCGGGAACACAAGCTGCGCCCAATCTTCCTTCGGCACGTTGTAAGCCACGAGCGAGCATTCCACTGACTCAAACCAGACGGGTACATCACCGTCTTCCGGCAATTTGGGGAACGCGCCGGCGAGTAGCTTAGCGTACTGTCTCACCCGCTCGTCCTCGGAAGGCGCCGCAATCCGGCTTCGAGCACGCATTATTTGCATCTCGAGCTCTAAGGCTCTTATCTTTTCTCTTACAATTCGAACTCTTTCTCAATGTTTTGTCCATGCCGTGACCCCGACGCCTCGTTGCTGCCCCTGTCTCCACCGTCCCCGCTGTCACCACTGTCACTACCGCTGTCCATCGTAGATGCCTTATCGGGGTTAAGATGACCAAATCGGGTTATCATCAACTACGCAAGCCTTAGTCAAACAGTGACCGCTAAGAAAACGAAGGAACCAGGGAACTCACTCGTAGCTGCGCTCAGGGTCCTCTTTTCGGACAGGAATGGCGGCGACCTCAGACCAGGTGCCGATTGGAGCCGCTAGCTGCTGCCTTTACTCGGGGATGCCGTTTTCTGTCCGCTGAAGGCCGTGTCCGCTTGAATCTTCCAACCGCCGCCGTTGCTCAGGGATACCACTCTGTGTCTGTTGAAGGCCTTGTCTTCGGCGTTTCACGCCCGATGCGGTTCGCACCTTCGTACCCCCGTAGCCTGTCGTCCTTTCGGTATCTAGCCTTGGATGCCGAACTTCGTTGTTCTCTCCGTGGGTGTCTTCGTCCGTTCCTCGGGGCCGCTGCAGAGCACCAGTACTGTCGACTGCGCCAGTAAAAGTTTGCCAGTGGTGTCGGTCCGGTGATTTCCAGAAAATGGATGCACCGCTTGAAGGCTTTTCGATGATATGACTTGAAGCGAAGCGATTTAGTGAGAAACGAACTTTTATACAGGCTATATACAGATGGGTACAAACAAAAGTCAGTATACGGCCACAACTATCCGCTCGGCCTAGCCGACCGCCTGCACAGAGGCGAGGGACACCGCGTCCCAACAGTCAAGCTGGCGCGCCTTGCACCAGCTCTCAACTGTCACTCCCTCCGCACTCGGCCAGACCGAGCGCCTGCCAGCTAGGAGTAGCTAGAGACAAAAGCACACGGGCGCGCCTCCCTTCGCGGGTACACCCCGAAGATGTCCGCACCCCTTTCGACACGTAAAAATAAACTGCTAGCTGCAGCTCATCAGTTTTGACGAATAGGAAAGCTCAGAACTGATGCCAGCGTTTTCCCCTACCCCAGAGTCCCTCCCTAGGTGGTCTCACAACCCTTCGCCAAGGGGACAGGGGTCCAAGGTCGAGGCCGGCAGATAGCCCCGCCGTCCGGAGCGGCGAAGGAAACCGCAACGACGAATGGGGAGACCAACCAAAAAGGCATGAGTCCCCTTCTAACGGCGTGCACCAAAGCAAAACAAAATAAAACAAAATCGGACGCGCAGCCTAGGTCACTCCCCTCTCGCGGAATATTCGCAACACATGTACAAAAATATGCGACAGCGCGCCGAAACCTACAACATCCGATAATTTTTTACCTGTCTATGGGCCGCGAGGAGGCACAGAGCACGTGACAAGCGCACCTAAGCGTGACAAGCACGGTTCTTTCAGTACCGCATGTCCACAACATCAGAAATGTGAGATCAGAAGATTTGGCGTGAAATTTACGAACCTGCTCCTACTATATCATTCAGCGAACTCAACTCTTGGTTAGCAACATGTATATTTTCTAAGCAGTTTTCTGAATATATCTGTGGATATGATGCGCTTTAGCCCGACTCTGTTTAAATCCCGACAGGTGCTCTGAACGAAGTCCTACGAAAGCGTCTCAATGATTTCTTTTTGCTCTTCATCACAATGTATATGAATGTTCTTATATACATTTTTTTTAAATAGAAGTGGCGACTTTTGAAGGTTATTTAAGGAGCTGCACCAGAGACTATTCAAGTGCTAAGTTAATCATCCGCGTTGTTTATGCCAAACTTTATCCCAGATAAGCATGAGTCAGCCAGGCAAAGCTTTCGTATCTACTGGCTTGTTTCAGTGATTGGTGTTGATGCCGATAACCGGTTAACTACACGTAAATGAGTAGTTAACCGGAGATCGTTATAACACAACCCATTTATAAGCGTTAAAATTAGAGAGTGACATGAAAGCTAAATCAAGGCTAATTTATTTTCCGGATCGTGGAAGCAACACGGCCCCAATCCTGGATTCAATGCTCACATAGTTTTTTTTAGAATAAATTTTCAGTTATTGGGTTCCTAGTGTCAGTCTGCTCACTTCCCGAAAGAGGGCATTAAGAATTAAAGTCCCCAACTTCCAGATATGGCTCTAGAAATTCTTTGATAATTTCTTTTAAATTTTCCACTGTTCTTGTCCAGTGTGACAGAAGGTACAGAGAGTATGTCGTTATTCTTTTGGAACTCACTACCGTGAACTGATGAGCTTGAAATTTTGTCTTTAGTTGTACTTCTTGAGCAGTCATCGTGCTTTCTGCAATAACTGACACCCTTCCTGAAATTCTGTTGGCATGCTTTATGTGACGAGGCAAGATTGTTTAATGCTTCAAGACATTCATATATTCTGGCCATAAATTTGTGTGCTCGGGACAATGGGCCACGGCTTAGATCCAGCCTTGCATGTCAACAATGTGAGCGTAGCTTTTAATTTGCTCCTACAGTTTATTTTGCTTTACAAGGCACGTTTTAACTTCTTTTGCGCGTAAACAATAATATTTGCTTGTTTTCTCGTCCCTTTATTCGACTTTATCTTTTATCCTTCCCTCCGCCCCGGACAAAGCTGTGCGATGCCGAAAACAAAAAAGAGGCGGACGTGCCAGGGGTTTTATTCACTACATGTCGGGAGGCGTTTGAAGGCCGCATAGATGCCGCCAGTATTCAATTTTTATGCCTCCCCCGACGCGGACAAGCCTTGTGGGTCGCCGACTAAAGAAAAGCTGGAACTTTATTCCGTTATTGAGCGGCAGACCACGCCGCTTCCGCCAGAGGCTGTAGACTCGTTAAACCTATCTTGGACAGGCGCCGGAGGCCGATGCGGTGCACGGCCCTTCGCAATATATCTGTGCATGTCATTTTAAAATGAGCGAGAATGTGTTTCCAGTGAATGCGTTGTGGATGAACAAGAAGGGTCTTCCCACTGATTTAAATTACATGTTTTCCTTGACCTACAACACGCTTGTCTCTATCTTACAAGAAGGGGACAACCTCAATAATGCTGGGTGCTTACAGGCACAGTGTGCACAGTAAAGCGCGGCGTCGCAGACTTCGTATGGATGATCGCATGGGACACATTGCTCAGTGTAAACTCTGCGAGCCATAGCCGTATCTTTGGGATTTTAAACACTACAACCGGTGGTTAGGAATGCATATATGTGTGCGGATTTTTCCTGAAGCCTCTTTTGATCGGTTCCGGGATTGCCCTTGAGGTGAAAATGAAAGCCATGTTCTTTTTGTTATATTTGCTCATTTTGATTCTGTGGACTGTGATGATGAGTACGGTGAGTCCCTCTGGAAATTTTTTATCTGCAAGATGTATAATCTCATTTATAGAAACTACACCGCCGACTGTGTGTGATGGTCTTTGAGGAATAAAGGATGCGGGGACGTCTCTGAACACACTGTGTTGAGCGCGTGTGTTTTTATTTCTTTTCATGAACATATCAAGCGTGCAACGTGTATATATTTATTATTGGACAAATAATTTTTTTGTGTATTACCTCTCCCCCGATCCTCTCTTGATATGCTCTAAACTCTTTCATTTCATCTTTCCATTCTGCCTGCTACCCTTTATTTCCTCTGTTCCAGCTTAGGTGCTTCCGTATCGATGGCAAATGCCGGGGCTGGCAAAAATCTTTTCCTTCCGTTTTATTATTATTTTTAATAAAACCACTTACTACTAGTACTCAACAGCTCAAGGTTTGGGAGTTTTGAGTGGTGAACCTTATCAAGAATTTTCAGGACGAGAGCATCGCTCCATTTTCGTTAATTTATCACAAGGACACAAAGCTTATATGATACATTTTGCATCAGCAAGCTGCGATATTTTTCCGCCCGGTTTCCTCTGCGTTTGACGGCGTGCAACACCAGATCTGGGAAATCTTTCTTTCACCTGTTGAGGGAAATTGTGCACTTGCATCAGACCGCTCTTCTTTGCGAGGACAAATAGCAGACTTCAGAATCGAAGCAATTAAAAGCGTTTCTTCCTCGGGAGTATAGCCAAACACTAACCGTGGAGGCCAACAGTGGTACGAGGACAGGAACTTAAAAAAAGAAAAGTCCTCTTCCCGTCACCTCTACACCACCGATGTAACAAAATATGGCGCAACTTAGGTTACTTCTTAAAGCGTTCCTCCTAATCGTTAGGACTGAAAGCCAAAATGGAGGCGAGGACAGGAAATATGTGAGAAAGAAAGAGAGGGAAATTAAAGATGGAGAGATAGACACCAAAAGGCGACTACCGATTACGACCGCTCGGATAAGCGCGGGGGTGCGTCTACGGAAATTAGCTCTCAAATTGATCCGTTGCCTACGCTGACCGACGTGAAGACCCAAGCAGTCTGCGTCGCATCAACATCCAGGGTTCCCTTAACCGCGGACATATCCTCACGTGAGGCATGGCTAGAAATAATGTGTCTACAAGTTCTCATGTAAGCCCTTGTCAAAACTAAACAGCTCACAAGGTTTCCTTCTAGCTGATGCATCATGGGCTCTTCTGCATCAGCAGCAGTGGTCTATATCCTTGATGGCGAACGGATTATATTCATAAATGTCCTTCATACAATCTTAGAAATAGACACCTTGAATCGTATATTTTTGACAATGGTTGTACGTGGACTCTCTCAAATTGATCCGGTGCCTGCGCTGACCGACGTGAAGACCCAAGCAGTCTGCGTCGCATCAACATCCAGGGTTCCCTTAACCGCGGACATATCCTCACGTGAGGCATGGCTAGAAATAATGTGTCTACAAGTTCTCATGTAAGCCCTTGTCAAAACTAAACAGCTCACAAGGTTTCCTTCTAGCTGATGCATCATGGGCTCTTCTGCATCAGCAGCAGTGGTCTATATCCTTGATGGCGAACGGATTATATTCATAAATGTCCTTCATACAATCTTAGAAATAGACACCTTGAATCGTATATTTTTGACAATGGTTGTACGTGGACTCTCTCAAATTGATCCGGTGCCTGCGCTGACCGACGTGAAGACCCAAGCAGTCTGCGTCGCATCAACATCCAGGGTTCCCTTAACCGCGGACATATCCTCACGTGAGGCATGGCTAGAAATAATGTGTCTACAAGTTCTCATGTAAGCCCTTGTCAAAACTAAACAGCTCACAAGGTTTCCTTCTAGCTGATGCATCATGGGCTCTTCTGCATCAGCAGCAGTGGTCTATATCCTTGATGGCGAACGGATTATATTCATAAATGTCCTTCATACAATCTTAGAAATACACACCTTGAATCGTATATTTTTGACAATGGTTGTACGTGGACTCTCTCAAATTGATCCGGTGCCTGCGCTGACCGACGTGAAGACCCAAGCAGTCTGCGTCGCATCAACATCCAGGGTTCCCTTAACCGCGGACATATCCTCACGTGAGGCATGGCTAGAAATAATGTGTCTACAAGTTCTCATGTAAGCCCTTGTCAAAACTAAACAGCTCACAAGGTTTCCTTCTAGCTGATGCATCATGGGCTCTTCTGCATCAGCAGCAGTGGTCTATATCCTTGATGGCGAACGGATTATAGTCATAAATGTCCTTCATACAATCTTAGAAATAGACACCTTGAATCGTATATTTTTGACAATGGTTGTACGTGGACTCTCTCAAATTGATCCGGTGCCTGCGCTGACCGACGTGAAGACCCAAGCAGTCTGCGTCGCATCAACATCCAGGGTTCCCTTAACCGCGGACATATCCTCACGTGAGGCATGGCTAGAAATAATGTGTCTACAAGTTCTCATGTAAGCCCTTGTCAAAACTAAACAGCTCACAAGGTATCCTTCTAGCTGATGCATCATGGGCTCTTCTGCATCAGCAGCAGTGGTCTATATCCTTGATGGCGAACGGATTATATTCATAAATGTCCTTCATACAATCTTAGAAATAGACACCTTGAATCGTATATTTTTGACAATGGTTGTACGTGGACTCTCTCAAATTGATCCGGTGCCTGCGCTGACCGACGTGAAGACCCAAGCAGTCTGCGTCGCATCAACATCCAGGGTTCCCTTAACCGCGGACATATCCTCACGTGAGGCATGGCTAGAAATAATGTGTCTATAAGTGCTCATGTAAGCCCTTGTCAAAAGTAAACAGCTCACAAGGTATCCTTCTAGGTGATGCATCATGGGCTCTTCTGCATCAGCAGCAGTGGTCTATATCCTTGATGGAGAACGGATTATAGCCATAAATGTCCTTCCTACAATCTTAGAAATAGACACCTTGAATCGTATATTTTTGACAATGGTTGTACGTGGAGTCTTAACGCGCCAAGTATATGCTGCTAAAACATGCTCCAGAGTTAACAGTGTTGGTGACGTATTTCAAAGATATAAAAGCCATTAGAAGTCTCAAAGCGTGCGCTTTGCCAGTGCTCTAAAAAGTTCTCGCAGCTCGAAAATTACGACAAAGCTAAATATCTTCGGGGTGAATAAGAATGTAGCCACGACCTCAAGCATGTTATTTCAACTTTTCAGCGCAGTCCGCATGATACACCACTCTGTTCCTGGCTGCGACTGTGGTCAACTAGGAAATAAAATTTATTTTTGTGATTTCAGTGTGCCGAAAACTATTGTGGACATCTGTACACTAAACTCGATAACCACACCTACCCTCAGCAAGGCAAACAGGTGCTGCCGTAACGCCAAACTCTGAAGGTCTTTTCGTAGCTGGAAATAGAAATTTTGATGAATGAGCTGTGAATCACATTTTATATCATAGGTCACTGCAATCGTCATGAGGGAGCGACAGACTCAACATGAGCCTACCTTATACTGTTTTCTTGCGGTTATGATATTTGCTTGATCTGAGTTAGGAAGTGATTATAAAATACAATTTGAGGTGAACGTCCCCTCTGACTCTTAAACAGCATTGTCTTAAAATTACCAGGGTCTTCAAATATGCTGACAATGAGACTTTCCGAAGCAAAGAAACGTCATTCAATTCAAACTGACCTTCATCTTTTTGTATAACAGAGGAAAATTCATGAGTGAATTTCAATTAGCGGGATTTCAAAAAGAAAACTTGGTGAGTGCCATTGAGGAATAACAGTCTCGAATACCAGCGACCCTAAAATAACAAGTTTTATCGGGTGAAAAAAGAACCTTCTATACATAAAGAAACAAATAAAGCTACCACTAGGTACATGTTTGTGTCGGTGCATCACTCTTCCTGCTGGGGTGGTAAATATACATTACTTTCGACAACGCTAACCCTTTTTCCTACATATTATAGCCTGGCTTTAAACATTTCGATCACATCAGGCGCACTTGTAATCATTCACTGCACAAAGCACGAACAAAACATTTGCTTTCTCTAGAATGGGTCGCCCTCCGAGAAGTTCGCTTAAATCACCTATGTGAGCATATATATATCATGCAAAATTACCACGCGCCTTTTCAATTACATTGCACTCACTCCCAGGAGAGTAATTATTTTTACTTTTAAATGCAAGTATTTAGTATTCTTGCGTAGAAAAGGAGGTGCCTGTGCCGCATTAAATGCCTTGAAGGAAAAAAAATCACATTTCTGATACTAGTAAATTAAACGGCAGTGCTGCTTTTTAATGCGTATAGAACGACCGTGACAAAAAAAAAAGAGTACGCCAGGCTATTAAATATGAGGTTATAACACGCAGTTTCCACCGCGATCTTGGCTCCTCAGGCGCCACGTTACTTCAGTACTAAGATACGAAGTTTCCGCGGTCTTGATTTTTATAAACAGATTGTGGGGCCAGGGGGTCAAAGGGCTAGCTTATGCAGGCACCCGAACGCACTCCAAATGTCTTACTGGGGCGGCATGATAGCAGATTTAAGGTCGAGCTATACTGAAAGTGATAGCGTGCTTAAGTTTAACTGATTGTTCCAGTGTGACTAGACCTTACTTACCTGAAATATATTTAGCATGATATAATGCTTTCATGCGAAGTTAGTGGACAACAGCGCTCGTAATTCTAAGATCGTGGTTCAGCTGTCAGTGTTGTGTTTAGAAACACAAGTTTCTTCGAAAACGATGTCAACCGCGTCATCAGCAGCATATTTACGTCCACGCCAGACAGAGGCTTCTCCCCTTAAAGTCTAACCGGGAATCAGCTGCGCAACCATATCGCCCCAATCTTCCTAATCTCCTCCAGATACCTGACTCACTGCTACTTTTTGCTTGCTCATGGAATAGAATATCTTACTCAAAGGCACCACGGACTGTCTCTTATTTGAAATTATTGTTCTGCCCGTGATCACGCTCTTTTCTTCTTTTTGCTTTGAAACAAAATATTATTAACTGACGTTTGCTCCCTGATGCACCCTGTTTACTTCCTGCCTCTTGAATTGACACTTTTCAGTTTGTTTTACATACCTTGTCTGGCTGTTCTTATTTTACTCGAAAGCCTTCTATTTACCCTCAACGCCTCACCCGCGGAGGTGAGTTCCTGCCTCATACCACCATTGACTTTCCTGTTTACTTAAACCGGTGAGTTGCTATTTGTAATCTGATGAGCTCAATCCAATCATGATACTTCAATTTATTTGGATCCCGTGAATCGAAGCTGCAGTCACTACCTGATCTAGATGTATGTATTCGTTTACTATTTCCAATGTTCTTCCCATGCCTACGCACTTATTACTTTCACAAACTGCTTAACATTACTGGAATTTTCTTCATAAAAAATTTTTATACAGAATTTTTGCCGTCTCTTTCAGGCCTGGATCATCCCCTGCAACTCCTACCCTGGCTTTGCTAGCAGGGCGAGGTTGTCAATAAATCGGAGATTACGAAGTTGGTGATAAAAGTGAATATTAATTTCTATGGCCAAGTATTCGCAGAACACTTCTGTGAGTACCTCCTGTAACAGACTCTCTGAATAAAAGCGGAAACACTTTGTTTGCCGGCTCCAGGCCCTCTTGATAGAGGTACCGCTTTTTATGCGAGTCACTATGGTCCTTCTGCATCTCTTATCGATACTGCCTCGCTACGTCTCTCAGGAGATTAAATGCGAAACATAAACAATGAGTTAGTTACAGCTAGACGGTGGGATTTAAAATTCGTTTACAGAAAGCCACAGTAATGTTCAGCAGTTCAAATGGTAAATGCTGGGCTCTAACGTCCAGATGCGACACATTTGCAGCGAAGAAAACTTGAGCGCAGGGCTGGGGATTAATCTAGAACAACTGCAGTTGTTTCGAGCGTATTGACATTGCACAGCACACTGCCGTTTTTCTATTTTGCTCCATACAAATATGGCCGCCGTGGCCGGGGTCGTACCCGCGTCCTTGGGATTAGCAGCTCAACGCCAAATCCATGAGCCACCATGGCGGTTGCTTTATAAATGCGTCCTACGAAGTTGAGTTCATAGCGAGATCAACCGATCACTCTCGACAGTGGTCACTGTTTGTTCGCTGTCGTCTCTGGTGGTGCGTGAGGTCACCACTCCTTTTAAGGTTAAACTCAAACCTCTGTCGTCCCTGCTAACCTGTGATACACAGCCGTAACGTAAAGACATATAATCTTAGTTCTCGTCTTTGCAATATTGCGTTCCTAGTAGATTCTAGCAATCAGTCACTTACAGAAATTCAGAACGCGCTTTTGGCTCCGTATATCGCCATGGCCTTACCTCCACGGCGCTCATAGCCCGACAGACAGGCTTCAGCGCATCACGCAAGTCGATTTTTAAGCGTGAGCCTGCGTTGAGATTGCTTGGCATATGGACTGGTTCGAATGAT
This sequence comes from Amblyomma americanum, assembly GCF_052857255.1. Lineage (NCBI taxonomy): Eukaryota > Metazoa > Arthropoda > Arachnida > Ixodida > Ixodidae > Amblyomma > Amblyomma americanum. Next base: position 102,321,928 of record NC_135498.1, read on the forward strand.
CCGGTAAAGACAAGCATCCAGGAGATTTGGTGAATTCCCAGTCGCTGCGAGACAAGGCGTCAAACTACTCTAAAGTCTAGTAAAGGACATTTTGAAACAATCATATGAAATATCTGCTGCTAATCACTTGCTTCTCCTCCAAGCTACTGACTTTCCACCTCGTATTAGTCGATGGAGTACTGGTTACCTTGAATATGGGGCGTATTGGCTATTCTGTCGACTTACTCACTATTCCATTTCGATGAAGCCGCGGGGTCATTGTAGAACAAAAATTTAAATTGTTCAGTCATTATTTCTTGCCCACTGTAGCTTAGTGGCCTCATGTTAAATGAGCGAAGGAATGAAAGTTCCACAACAGGTGAGTTCATGTGGTGAGTCAAAACTATGCAATTTGACAGTGCCCCGTAATGTAGCTCACACACCAGCCCCAGGACCCCTAATTGCTGGAGACGTGATGAAGGTAGTTCCTCTCAATCTCGAGAGGTATGGGGGGCTGGCAATGTAAAAGGAGCCTAAAAGCTCGGCTCCGGAACAAACTTGTTGACGTGTATATTTCACCAATTAATGGGTGTGTTTATCCCAAACCTTTTCTTCATGTGAGGGAGCTCAATATGTTGTTCAACTGTAGGTTCAGATATACCGGCATTGAATGTGTACTTAATCATTAAAGCAGCTTGTAATGGCTGCGTCATTCACTTCATTGTTCGTACTTTCCTTACTGATAGCTTTCATCGAAATTCCTTAGAGCAGAGGGCTGCTTAAGTTTTGACGCTCACAAAGCTCATATGAGGTTTCCACGTCAGCATAGCAGTGCGACGCGCCCAACACTAAAGAGAAACAGAAATCAGAAGACTGCATGATGCCTGCATTTCGACACAATCGCCGCGGCTATCATTTCATGCGGCGTACTTAAAGTATTGTCAACGCATGGGACGTTACCAACAAAACAACATTTTCACTTTGTAGTGTGTTCTGACCTTTTCACTATTGTTTCGTTTTAGCGGGATATAGATGTTCAAAGTTCAAAATAATGGCATATGTCTCGGTGGAGCTCACATAGCAACTCACCCGGCCCGAATAAAACACAGTACGTGTTTCTTCTTATCGGAATAAAATTGGCACGTCACTTCTTGCAGTTCCATTCAGAATTATAGATATTTATGAGTTAAAATACACAGCCGGTCACGCAATGTCATGCGAGAAATGTGCATTAGCAGTGTTGGTTTTACAGTTCGGTTGTAGATTCATAGCCTTCCCCCGACATATGTCTTTGGGTGGTTGGTGTGCGAGGACTTTTTGTAGGTGGGAGATGCATTTTTTCTGGAGTCTCCACCTTCGGGTGCTTCGGAAAGGTTGAGCATGCACGCACACGTACGCATATACTGACCAGTTTTTTCGCCATCAGAAGACTAGAACGCTGTAAAGAGCGGTAAAATGCAGGAAAGCCTCTTTAGTCATGTCCTCCCAGTGCGGCGTTGTCGCACTGCGTGATGCCTGGTCACGTGGTAAGAGGAGGGGTGGTTGTAAGGTGGAAGTTATGAGCGAGAACGATACCGCCTGAAACAGCCTGCTAAGATGAGTCGCATGCACAGCCCTGGAACTGAAAGTCATATGGCGGTGATATATTGCGCCTTTTAAATTGTACAAATTCGCAATGGTGGCAAATTACACAAACAAATCATTTATTTAGGCCTCCATGGATCACAACCGCCGTCTGATGGTGATTCTATCAAAGTTTTCGAAAGGCAGTTTGAGTTTTAAACGCGTGAAAAATGCGCACATATGCGGCAGCGTACCTGAATTGAAATTGAAAATTGGTTTTGAGGAAACAAAATGACGCAATAACTGTCTCACATAACCTCTGTGGACACCCGAACCGCGCCGTAAGGGAAGTGAGAATGAAAGGAGTAGAAGAAGAAGGGAAGAAACAGCTGCCGTAGTGGAAGTCTCCGGAATAATTTCGACCGCCTGGGGATATTTACCGCCCACTGGTATCACACAGCACACGTACGCCTTTTGCGTATCGCCTCCTTCGAAATGCGGCCGCTGCGGCCGTGTTCCAAACCCAGGTACTGCGGCTAAGTAGACGAGTGCCTTAAGGACTGATCCACCGCGGCGGGTTGCATCAGCTGCTTTTGGGAAGATAGAGGGAAGAAACGTCTTTATTTTTCGTGTATTCTTTCTTTACTGACCGCCAAGCTACATATTTAACGAAGCGACATTTCAATAATGCGTTAGCATTACAAGGGTCAGTGCAATCGGAAATTGCGACCGCCTTCTCTAAGTAGCTAATAGCAGGCGGCAACTTGTCCCCTCAGCTAGTAACGAACCTAGTATAATACCTTGGATATAACCAACCTTAGCATGCTATCTCGAAGATAACGACCTTAATTGTGTCAACCACAGATATAACGAACTTTGAAGAGTTAACCCCGAAAATAGCTTTATCATGTTAACCTCGGATATGCCGAACCTAAGTATGCCACGCCGAACATAACAAACTCTCCTGTCTGGATATCGGATGTAAATAAATTGGTGTGTTGACCTCGGATGTAACTCACCTAAGTGTACCTCCTGGTATATAAAAAAACTTTACTGTGTCAGTCTCGCATATAACGGACTTTTGGCTGCTAACGCATTCAAACGATCCACTGAGGATCGCCTTAGAGTATTTTTGGGTGCCGCTTCGCATGAATAAGGGATTTTGTACGCCTACGATTTTGCATCTTTAGCAGTTCCGTCGATTTTTTTTACCGGATATACCGACTATGGCTGGCATATGATCACCAGTGTGTGATACACAATACGGACAAAACCCCTAAACCCGGACCGATTTCTGCGCAGTCACATGTACCATGATTCAGGCTCACTTGAACAGCAGGCAGTGCAGCGGTGGAACTTGTAGAGAGGTTCACATGTATCCGTATGCAATCCGCAACCGATCACTTCTTAGTGCGCATGCATGCACAGCATTTTTGTGCACCCATTAATAGAAGCCACCTACATCATCGATAGCGCACACATCGGAGAGATCCCACCTCTCCAAAGTGCAGGTGCCTTAAATATGAAACCGAGCATAGGGCATACCCTGTGCACAGCGACATCCCTAGCAATAAATGGACGCATTGCTTCGAGAGTGCAGGCAACACATCCGATAATTTTTTTACCTGTCTATGGGCCGCGAGCGGGCACAGAGCACGTGACAGGTGCACCTAAGCGTGACACGCACGGTTCTTTCAGTACCGCATGTCCACAACAGCGGAAATGTGAGATCAGAAGATTGGGCGTGAAATTTACGAACCCGCTCCTACAATATCATTCAGCGAACTCAACTCTTGCTTAGCAACATGTATCTTTTCTAAGTAGTTTTATGAGCATATCTGTGGACATGACGCACTTTAACCCGACTCTATTTAAATCCCGACAGGTGCTCTGATGCGAGGTCCTACGAAAGCGACTCAATGGTTTTTGTTTGCTCTTCATCACGATGTATATGCATGTTCTTATTATAGATTTTTTAAAAATTGAAGTGGCGACTTTTGAAGGTTAGCTAAACAGTTGTACTAGAGACTATTCAATTGCTAAGTTATTCATCCGCGTTGTTTTATCACAATCCTTATCCCAGATAAGTATGAGTCAGCCAGGCAAAGCTTTCGTATCTACTGGCTTGTTTCAAGGATTGGTGTTGATGACGATAACCGGTTAATTACATGTAAATTAGTAGTTCCGCGGAGATCATTTAACACATCTCATTCAAAAGCGTTAAAAATAGAGAGTGACCTAAAATCTGAATCAACGGAAATCTATTTTCACGATAGCGGAAGCAACACGGGTCTTATCCTGTACTGAAAGCGCATACAGTTTTTTTAGAATAAAATTTCAGTTCTTCGGCCCCTTGAGTCAATCGCTCACTTCCCGAAAGAGGGCCGTAAGAATTAACATCCCCAACTTTCAGATATGGCGTTGGAAGTTCTTACAAAATGTCTTCTAAGTTTTCCACTGTTATTGTCGGGTGTGACAGAAGGCACAGAGAGCATATCGTTATTTTTTTGAAACTCACTGCAGTGAACGGAACAGATTCAATTTTTGTCTTTAGCTGCTTTTCCTGAGCAGTTGTCCTGCTTTATGCAATAAGTGACACCCCTCCTGAATTTCGTTTCGCATGCTCTCCGTCACGAGGCAAGATTGTGTTCTGCTTAGAGACATTCTTATATTTTGGCCATAAATTTGTGTGCTCGGGACAATGGGCCTCAGGTAACATCCAGTCTTGCTTGTCTACAATGTGAGCGTAGCTTTTAATTTGCTCCTACAGCGTATTTTGCTTTAAAAGGCACGTTTTAACTTTTTTTGAGTGTAAACAATCATATTTGCTTGTTTTCTGGTCCCTTTATTCGACTTTATCTTTTACCCTTCTCTGCGCCCCGGATAAAGCTGTCCGGTGCCCAAAACGAAACAGAGGCGGACGTACCTGGGGTTTTATTCATTACATCTCGGGAGGCGTTTGAAGGTCGCATAGATGCCGCGAGTATTCAATTTTTATGCCTCCTCCGACGCGGACAAGCCTTGCGGGTCGCCGACTCAAGAAAAGCTGGGACACTGTTCAGTTATTCAGCGGCAGACCTCGCCGCTTTCGCCAGAGGCTGTAGACTCGTTCACCCTATCTTGGGCAGGCGCCGGAGGCCGATGCATTGCAAGGCCCTTCGCAGTATACTTTGAAGGTCGCTTAGGAATTGAGTACGTGAGGATGTGTTTCCAGTGATTGCGTTGTGGATGAACAAGAAGGGTCTTCACACTGATTTAAATTGAATGTTTTCCTTGGCCTTGAATACGGTTGTCTCTTTTTATCTTACAAGAAGGGGACAACCTCAATAATGCTTGGTGCTTCTAGGCACCGTGTACACAGTAAAGCGCAGTAAGGCGTCGCAGACTTCGTATGGGTGATCGCATGGGACACGTTTCTCAGTGTAAACTCTGAGATCCATAGCCGTATCTTTGGGATTTTATACACTACAACTGGTGGTTAGGAAAGTAGAAACATGTGCGGATTTTTGCTGAAGCCTGCTTTAATCGGTTCCGGGATTGCCCTGGAGGGGAAAGTGAAAACCATGCTCTTTTTGTTAGCTTTGCTCATTTTGATTCTGTGGACTATGATGACGTGTTTCGGTGAGTTCCTCTGGGATTTGTTATCTGCAAGATGAATAATTTCATTTCTAGCAATTGCACCGGCGACTGTGTGTAATGGTCTTTCAGAATTAAGGGATGTGGGGACGTCTCTGGACACATTGTGTTGTGCGCGTGTGTTTTTATCCCATTTTCATGAACATATCACGCGTGTAACCTATATATAATTTTTTATTGTGCAAATAATGTTTTGTACATTACCTTTCCCCTCACCTCTTTCATTTCATCTCTCCATTCTGCCTGCTATCCTTTATTTCCGCTGCCCCAGCTTAGGTGCTTGAGTATCGATGGGAGATTCCGGAGCTAGTAAAAATCTATTCGTTCCTTTTTTATTATTATTTTTATTAAAACCACCTCTTACCACTACTCTGAAACATTCAAGGATTGGGAGATTTTAGTGGTGGACCTTATCACGAATTTTCAGGAGGAGGGCAACGCACCATTTTCGTGAATTTATCGCTTGGACGCAAAGCCTATATGAGATATTTTGCATCAGTAAGCAGCGATATTTTTCCGACCGGTTTCCTTGAGTTTTGACTGCGTAGAACATGACAGCCGGGAAATGTTCCTTTCACTTTTGTGAGAAATTGTCCACTTGCATCAGACCGCTCTCTTTAGCAAGGACGATCAGCAGACATGAAAATCGAAGCAATTAAAAGCGTTTCTTCCTCGACAGTACAGCAAGACACTCACCGTAGAGCCCAACGGTGGCAGGAAGACAGGAACTTAAAAAAAACAGTCCTCTCCACATCAGCTCTGCACCACCGATATAAGAAAAGATGGCATAATTAGGTTACTTACTTCACACAAGCATTCCTCCTTGCCGTCAGGAAGGAAACCCTAAATGGAGGCGAGGACGGGAATTGCGAGAAATAAAGAGAGGAAAATGAACGATGGAGAGACAGACACAAAAAAGCGACTGCCGATTGCTCCCCGCTCGGATGGGGGGAGGGGGGGGGGGGGTTGCATCTACGGAGACCAGCTCTCAAAGTGATCGGTTGCTTGCGCTGATTTACGTCAAGAGCGAATCACTCTGCGTCAAATCAACCTTTAGGGTTCCCTTAACCACGGACATAGCCTCACGTCAATCATGGCTAGAAATGTGTCTACATGTGCTCATGTACAGCTCTTGTCAAAAGTAAACAGCTCACAAGAGTTCCTTCTAGCTGATGCATCATGGGCTCTTTTGCATAAGCAGTGGTCTACATGTTTTGATGGCGAACGGAATATAGTCATAAATATCCTTACTACAAGGCTTAGAAGTTGTCTCCTTGGGCCGTATATTTTTGACAATGGCTGTACATGGTGTCGTAACGCGCCAAATATCTGCTGCTAACTCATGGTCCAGAGTGAACAGTGTTGGTGAAGAATGTCAGAGTTAATAATGGCATTAAAAGTGTCAAATTGTGCCCTGTGCCAGTGCTCATAAAAGGTTCCGCAGCTCGAAAATAAGAACGAAGCTAAATAACCTCTGGCGTGAATAATGATGTAGCAAACAACCTAAAGCATGCTATTTCAACTTTTCAGTGCGTTCCAAGCGATACACGACACTATTCCTGGCTGCGACTCTGGTCAACGAGGAAATAAAGTTTATTATTGTGATTTCAGTGTTCCGAAAACTTTTTTCCACATCTGTACACTAAACTCGATGAGCACACGTACCCTTAGCATGGCAAAGAGGCGTTGCCGTAATGTCAAATATAAAGGTCTTTTCCTAGCTGGACATATAAAATTTTATGAATGAGCTATGAATCGCATTTTATATCATAGATCACCGCAATCGTGATGAGGAAGCAACAGGTCCAACATGAGCCTATCTCATACTATTTTCTTGTGGTTATAATATTTGTCTAGATATGAGTTAGGAAGGGATTATGAAATACATTTTGATGTGAACGTCCCCTCTGACATTTATACTGCAATATCTTATTAGTACCAGAGTCTTCAAATACGCTGACAATGCGACTTTCCCAGGCAAAGAACATTGCAGTTTAAAGTGACCTTCATCTTTCTGTATAACAAATCGAAACTCGGGAGTGGATTTCGATTAAAGATATTTAATAAAATTATGACTGCCCTTTAAACAGTCTTCAAAAAACAGCCCCCACAGTCTTCAAAAACAGCAACCCTAAAATAACAAGTGTTATCGCGGTGAAGAAAGAAGCTTCTATAAATAAAAAAAAACAAATGAAGCTATTACTAGGCACATGTCTCTGTCGGTGCTTTGACTCGCCCTACTGGGGTGTTGAATATATATTAATTTCCATAACCATAACCCTTTTTCCTGCCTAATACAGCCTGCCTATACACATTTCTATCACATGACGCGTACTTGTACTCATTCACTGCACGAAGCATGAACAAAACATTTGCTGTCTTTAGAATAGGTTGCACTCTGAGACGTTCACATACATCACATATGTGAGCATAGATTTCAAGAAAAATTAGTACGCGCCTTCTCACTTCTATTGCACTCGCAGGAGATTAATTACCTTTAAATGCCGGGATTTACTATCCCTGCCTAACAAAGGAAGTGCCTGCGCTGGATTAAATACCTTGAAGCTGAAATCATTGTATTTTTCATAATAGGAAATCCAAGGGCAGTACTGCTTTTTATTGCGTACGGAAAGACCGTGAAAGAAACACAAGTACACGAGGCTTTTAAAGATGAGGTTACAACGCAACGTTTCTACCGCGATCTTAGCTCTTGAGGCAAGACGTTACTTCAGTACTAAGCTACAAACTTTCGTAGGTAATTTGCTAAAAACTGACTACAAAAGAATTCTTCATTTTGATAAACAAACTGTGGGGCCAGGAGCTCAATGTATTTGCATATACAGGCCACCCGAAGCCCTCAAAATTTCTTACTGGGTCTGCATGATCATATAACTACCTGAAAGTCGAGCTAAACTGATAGTGATAGCGTGCTTAAGTTTCACTGATAGTTCCAGTGACTAGACCTTACTTACCTGAAATATATTAAGAATGATATAATGCTTTCATACGCAGTTAGTGCACAACATGCCTCGTGATTCTTAAGATGGCAGATCAGCTCTCGGTGTTGTGCTTACAAATATGTTTGTTCGAATACGCTGTCAGCGGCATCATCAACAGCAGCATATTTACATCCACGCCAGAGGCTTCTCCCATTAATGTCTAACCGGGTAATCAACTTAACAACCATATCGCACCAATCTTCCTAATCTCCTCCGCATACCTCACTCTCTGCTACGTTTTGCTTGCTCTTGCAATAGGTTTTGTTACCCTCAAGCCTCACGAGCTGTCGCTTCTTTTAAATTTGTGTTCTCTCCATGACCATGCCCTTTTCCATTTTTTTGCTTTCAAATAAAATGTTATTAACTTCCGTTTGCTCCCCGATGCACTCTATTCTCTTTCTGCCTCTTGACCTATTATTTTTTTTGCATGCCTTGCTTGGCTGTTCTTATTTTACTCTCTAGCTTTCTATTTACCCTTGACGTTTCACCTGCGGACGTGAGTTCCTGCCGGATAAAATCATTTACTTTCCTGCTCATGGATGTTCCTAAGGTGCTATTTAGGGCCTGATGCGCTCATTCCCATCGTTATACTCCACTTTATTTCGATCTCGTGATCCGAAGCTGCAGTCCCTACGCTACCTAGATTGATGTATTCCCTTTTTACTTCCGAAGCTTTTTGCCATGCCTAGGCACTTAATCCTTTCACAGACTGCGTAATATCACTAGAATTTTCTTCTTAATAATTTTTATACACCCATTTTGCCACCTTTTTTAGCTCTGAATCATCCTCTGTGGCTCCTACCATTAGTTACCTAGCAGGACGAGGTTATTAACAAATCGGAGATTACGAAGTTGTGCATAAAAGTGTCCATTAACATTTATCTCCAGGTCTTCGCTGTCAAACTCTGTGAATACCTGCTCCGAACACGCTATGAACAACAGCTTAAAGATTTTGCTCCCCTGCATCACAAGCTTCTCGAATGAGACATCGTTACTTTACTTGCGCATGGCTATGGTCGCAGCACACTTCCTATAGATAATTTGTCGAACAATTATGTATGTGAAATAAATTGTGAGGTTTAACTTCTCGATGCGACAAATGGGCAGTGTACGGCACTGTAATGGGAGGCTGTGGATTTGTGTAGAACACCTGGGTTTGTTGAACGTGCTATGAAATGGTAGAGCAAATGGCCATTTTTATTTCGTCGCCATCGAAATATGACCACCGCGCCAGAATCAAAAGCGTGACTTTCAATCACCACCCTAATGCCAAATTCACTGCGCACAGTGACGGGTTTTTACAAGTGCGCCTAATGAGGTTTAGTTCACGACGAGCTCAACCGCTGACTCTTGCCAGGGGTCGGGGTTTGTTTCTCGTCTGTTAGTGCGGGAGTAATCCACGTTTTCTAAACTCTGCCTCTAATTATGTCTCTTCAAGTACCATTTATACTTATGTGTTCGGCGACGTGTATCTTCTTAGTCTAACTCTTCATTCTGCCGTTCCTAGTACCCTGTCGCCATAAACCGCGGTCAGAAACCACGAAAGCGCTTTTTCGCTCTATACATCCCAGTGGCACCACTTCCGTGGCGCTTATAGCCCGGCAGACGGGTTTCTGAGCATCATGTAAATGGATTGTTACGCCTTAGACTGCGTCGAGAAACCTTGGCATATGAGCTTGCTTTATTGATCCGGTAAATACAAGCATCCAGGAGACTTGGTGAATTCGCAGTCACTGTCAACCAAGGCGTTAGATTACAGTAAATTCTTATAAATGGCAGTGTGCTACGATCAACTGAAGTATGGTCTTGCTATCATGTGCCGCTTGTCGCAGCCACCGACGTTCCACCTTATTTTAGTTGGTGCACTGCTGATTGCTACGAAAACAGAGTTTGTGACCGTGCGGGCCCGCAGGATGGCAGAGGCTTTATGAGTAGTGGACTGAGCACCAGCAGTGGCTATTCAGTCGACTTACTGCTAGAACCTCAGCTTTGTTGAATCCACGTAGTCAGTTTAGTGAAAGACAGAACAACTATTTAGATTAAGCCACTGTTTCTTGCTCGCCGAGTTTTTTATTGCCTAACTTTAAATGGGAGCACGAATGAAGGTTCCAAGCGGCATGAGGTCTTGGTTAAAACTACAGTTTAACATCGGGCCAAGTAATAGGGCGCTTGCAGCAAACCCAGGATTTCTAATCCCTAGAGTCTTTATCGCAAGAGGTATGCTGCGCTGACGATTCACAACCGGCCATATAGCTGTGTGCGGGAACAAACTTGTTGGCATGTACGTTTTAACAATTGGTAGTGCTTTTCCTGCAAGTTTCCTTATATATTACAGCCGCTACGGTGGCTGAGTAGTTATGGCGCTCGGCTGCCGGCACGAAAGACGCGGGTTCGATCCCGGCCGCGGCGGTCGAATTTCGATGGAGGCGAAATTCCAGAGGCTTGTGTACTGTGCGATGTCAAGGCACGTTAAAGAACCCCAGGTGGTCGAAATCTCCGGAGCCCTTCACAACGGCGTCTGTCATAGCCTGAGTAGCTTTGGGACGTTAAACTCCTATAAACTAAACCAAACCTTATATATTACGCATTAACTCTATCATTTTCTTCATGTGAGAGCTAGTATGTACTAAATAAGAGAACGTTTAGGAAAAGCATGTGCAATATGGTATTTAACTATGGTTTCGAGAAAAATACCACTGAATCTGTCGTGAAGGAGCAGAGCCGCTTGTTTTGGCTGCTTCGTTCATTTCATTGTTCACCGTTTTCTGATCGATGGCGTTCGCTGGAATCCGTTTGATCATAGTGCTGTGTAAGTTTCGACGCTCACGAAGCCTAAGTAAGGTTTCCACGTCAGCCTAGCAATGCCACGCGCCAAAACCTAAAGAAAAACAGAAGACTGGATGACGTTCAACAAAATCGCAACGAGTTTCATTCCATACGATGAACTTAGCGTTTTTGTCAACGCGTGTGTCTTTATAGAGAGAATGACATTTACAAAGGGAACGACGAACCTCTGCTTTAACTTAACGTTTTTGTCAACGCGTGTGTCTTTATAGAGAGAATGACATTTACAAAGGAGAACGACGAACCTCTGCCTTACCTTCTGGTTCTGTTCTTCAATTTTTGCTCCGTACAGATGTTCAAAATACTGGTGTGTGTCTCGATTTAGCAGCGAGTCTCCGAAGACTTTCCTGCTTGGCGTTCGCTGCGCTGACATATCAGTTAGCTCGGTCCAAATAAAGACACAAAGCTCTCCATATTCACTAGATAATTACGAGTGACCTCTTGCGTTGTCATTGTATATTACGGTAATTTACATATTAATAAATGCGCAGGCGATCATCCAGTGCGACGTGTCAATATCTGCGTAGCCGGTAATAGTCGTGCAGGTGCGGACTTAAGTAAGATGAAGCACGCCATTTTTTTCTAACTGCAATCACGGTTTCCCTGTCGGGCATGAGGAAACATTATTTGTCCATGAGTAGCGCACGCGCGCGCTACCAACCTAACCTGCGCATGTCACAGTTCCCAGTTTCAAACAGGCAACGTGTGGAAAAATGTTAAAAACCAATCCCGTGCCCTGTTTACTTTCTTCCGCACCTGTACAGTTCACGTTTGCATTGAGCACGTTCCTATTGCATGTTTGAAATGGATTAGCCGTGGGTTTGTATGCTGAAGGTTGGTAGGCGGATAGGGGCTCCTCATAGGTGGAAGATCAATTTTTACCCGTGGGTGTACATCCAGAGTGGTGGTGGCACACACACACACACACACACACACACACACACACACACACACACACACACACACACACACACACACACACACACACACACACACACACACACACACACACACACACACACACACACACACACACACACACACACACACACACACACACACACACACACACACACACACACACACACACACACACACACACACACACACACACACACACACACACACACACACACGCACGCACGCACGCACGCACGCACGCACACACACACACACACACACACACACACACACACACACACACACACACACACACACACACACACACACACACACACACACACACACACGCGCACGCACGCACGCACGCACGCACGCACACACACACACACACACACACACGCACGCACGCACGCACACACACACACACGCACGCACGCACGCACGCACACACGCACGCACGCACGCACGCACACACGCACGCACGCACGCACGCACGCACGCACGAACGCGCACGCACGCACGCACGCACGCACGCACGCACGCACACACACACACACACACACACACACACACACACACACACACGCACACACGCACACACGCACGCACGCACGCACACACACACACACACACACACACACACACACGCACGCACGCACGCACGCACGCACACACACACACACACACACGCACGCACGCACGCACGCACGCACGCACGCACGCACGCACGCACGAACGCGCGCGCGCGCGCGCACGCACGCACGCACGCACACACACACACACACACACACACACACACACACACACACACACACACACACGCACGCACACACGCACACACGCACACACGCACGCACGCACGCACGCACGCACACACACACACACACACACACACACACACACACACACACACACGCACGCACGCACGCACGCACGCACACACACACACACACACACACACACACACACACACGCACACACGCACGCACGCACGCACGAACGCACGCACACACACACACACACACGCACGCACACACACACACACACACACACACACACACACACACTGACCACGGCTTTTTTCCAAAATAGAACTATATTGATAACGCAGGACAACGTAACAGATCCTCTACTTTCACTGGCATGTCTACCCGGAGCGCCATTGCAGCATGTGGTATGTCTGTACACTTGGAGGACGAGAGATTTTTGTAGGATGTTAGTTATAAACAAGAGCGATACAGACAAGCCAACTCTTAAGCTGATCCCCATGCATAGCGCTGGAACGGAAAGTCACGTGGCGATAGATTATTGAGCCCTATAAAGTCTTATAAACTCATGCAAACTAAAAGCTTTTAGTTACTGCCTCCAAAACTGGCAACAGCCATCAGTTCGTGAACCTAGCAAGGACTTGTAAACGTCTGATAATATGCAAATACTTAGCAGTGTATATACTGCACTTGGCAATACATGCGTTACTAAAGCCTTCATCGTAGACGTCCGCTTATACTGACAACGTGCGCTACATTTTATTTCGGAGTAACTCCGCCTGCATAAGCGATATCATTCACCTCCGATGTGGCATTCTTTTTTATTTCCGCCAATTTGTTCCTTACGGATTAACGGGCATAGGTGGCATACGATAACAAGAGTGTGATGCCCGAAATGAACACTAACCCTATAAACGCGGGCAGATTTCTACACAGTCACGTGTAACATGAGTCAGGCTTTCTTGACAATCATTCAGTCTGGCGGCGGAAGACTGGAGACTGGTTCACGTGTACTGGTATGCAACCCGCACCCGATACCCTCCCAGTGCGCATCGAAGCACAGCAGATTTATGCACCCACTCACGGAAGCCACCTTTCTCACCAACAGCACACACATCAGAGAGATCCTGCCTCTTCGGCGTTCAGGTGCCTCCAATATTAAACAGAGCTCAGAGCATGCCCTATGCATTGTGGCATGCTTATCGACGGATGCACGCGTTGCTAAGAGAGTGCAGGAGACACATGAGTTAGACTCTCTCTATAATTTTGCATACTTAGCGTATTAGAAGCCACAGTAAACCTACGCTAATTTCAGCAGTAGGCGGCAGGGGAGAGACAAAATAACTGCAAAGCAAAGCGCGGACCAGGGCGCGCACGGAAGGAATCGATACGATGTTCGGCGTGTGCCAGTCGCTGTAATGCTTACACACGCCTGCCACTAGGGGCCACTGCTGTGTAATTTGCACATTGCACGCGTGCTACGTTTAACCTTTTCGGTGCTTGTGTCTATCGCCCACTTCCGTATTGCCCGCCTAATAAAGTTCACCTGCAACACGCGACCGCTGATGGCACATTCAGCTTGACGCTGCGACTGATTCAACGACCCACATTTTATATTCAGGATGCAACAGCTGCAGACGAAAATTGTTCCACAGAACTTGGCGCATAAATATCCTTCCTAAGATAGCCAGCAAAGCCATTGAAGGCATTGCTGTTTTAAAATGCGCGAGTTATAAATTTAAGTGGGAGCAAGTTTTGTCCAAGCTCAAGCCTGGTAGACAAGCGACGCCTGGCGAACCGGGTGAGAGGTGTTGCAGCCTCCGTAGTGGCCTTGAATTATGGGTTCCCCAAAATGCCTGAAAAGGTTTCTTAATAAATACAGAATCTCAAAAGCTGTACTTCCACCGGAAAACATCAAGAAATGCAACTAAAGATGCTAAGTTTTTTGCTTGCAAGACATTCATACGTCTATCCTTAGATTAAGCTTTCGTTGTCTGGAGTCGCGATCAAAGTGTTTTAAAAGACAAATTAGAGACAGTTAAAAATTTGGCTGCTCGCTTTACCTCTTCAAGGGACAGAAGCAAGGACTCGGTGACAGCAATCCTGCGTTCATGTGGGCTTGAATCACTTGAAACTCGACGGCAGAAAGACAGACTAAAACATCTCTTTCAACTGCTACAAAGACAATATAAAATAAAAAAGGGATAGATATATCCAGTACGCCGGAAAGCGCAGCACAAGAACAAACCACTGCAGAGCGATGAAGCAGTATGACACAAGTGTTTATAAGTTCCGACATTGTTTTTTCCCTGACGTCATTGAAATCTGGAATACTTTGCAAGGTGATGTGGCCGATTTAACAGACGTGCAGAAATTTGAATGTTCTGTTCACAATTTGGTGGGCGTCTCACTTGATGCTATGATGTGCCGAACTTGATTGCATTGTGTAATGTTCCCTCCCTGTAACGGCTGTCAAGCGAGGGTTGATAGTATCAGTAAATAAAAAAATAAAAAATCCGCCGTTGTTGCCGTTAGCCTGTCGAGAATATCTCGAAGACTCGAAAAGTCGTGACGTCGCACGCTGAGTTGTAGAAATAAATTAACTGAAGCTTTAGTTAAATTATGATTATGGGATCGTAGCATGCCACGAATTGCATTACGATATTTAAGGTTATAAAGTATATTAATCTCCTCTTTTGTTAAAAGCGCGAAACACATACGGAGACAAGGAAGATAGACGGCACGGAGCGCCTCTTTCCTTGTGTCCGCATGAGTTTTGCGCCTTTAACTAAAGAGAAACAATAACCAACTAGGCCAGCTAGACGTTTTTCTAGGTCATATGCATTACCCTGAAAAGAAAATTGCGATAATTAGTTTGGTTGCGAGTCAAACATGCTACCCCTATAGCCATTCAGGCACGTCCGTTCGACTTGGTTACAGGGAGACCTTGTGTGTCTTAACGTTTTCTACATGGTATAGTGTACGTACTGATGTATGCTAAAGAGTGTGCGTAATATAAATGTGCCAATTAAAGAAGAAAGCGTCTCAAGTAACCATCAATGCTGTCGCTACAAATTTTTAAGGCGCAGCTTAAGTATCGTAAAATTTATTTGGGGCGTGTTTTGCGTTATATGTGTGCTGTAGTATTATATAAAGATTGATAAAGGCGAAGGTGAAAGCATCCTGCATTGTCACTGTACATCTCCTCTCACAAGGCTCAGGATTACGTAGCGGAGCGCCCAGGGGCCGTATTCTACAAGCTGCCAATTTGGTTTGTTTTTAGGCAAGGAAACGACGTAGTAACGTTCTCACATATCGCGGTGGACACCCGAACCACGCCTTAAGAAAAGGGGTAAAGGGTTGACTGAAAAAAGAAAGGAAAAAAGAGGTGCCGTAGTGGAGGTCTCCGGATTAATTTCGACCAAGTGAGGATCTTTAACGTGAACTGACATCGCACAACACACGAGCGCGCCATGCATTTCGCCTCAATGGAAACGCGGCCGCCGCGGTCGGGTTCGAACACGGGTCCTCTAGGCTCAGTAGACGAGCGCCTTAACCACTGAACTAGCGCGGAGGGTTTGTGAATTTTATATTGTCCATTTCGCGTCCGTTAGATCCGCTGTCATTGGTCACTCATGTATACCCACGACATTCAAGGGCCCGTGGGAAGCGACCCGACCAATGGGGTCGCGTTACCACTGGCTGCATATCGCACCAAATGGCAGCCAATGGTGAGGTCCGGTCGCCAATCACCTAATGGCCAGGTAGCTTCCCAGAGACGCGCTAGAAAGCCGCGGGTTTATCTGCGTGACCAGTGGCAGAAACCCAAATGAGCGCGAAATGGACAATGGCAAATGGACAGCTTATAGAATAAGGCCCCAGATCATCATTTCTCTGTTAAGTCTCTATCTATGGCATGAATGACTGCTTGCTTCTAAATGAACCCTCCGTGGCCTTATGTTTCACGTTTCAGAATTGCAGTTTCTGAGTGAGTCCCCTAGCCACCAGAGGTGCTGAGCAGCAGACTCCTTCACGAAGAGTAGCCAGTGGAACCAGCATGCGTTGGAAAATTAACGCCTACTCTCTCCTCCTAAACTCCATGGTGCTAAAACGGTTAGCCTACTTATACAGTCAATATTGCTAAGAGGTATCAGTGTTTAATTACAAGAAACACTGCAAAGTAGGGGCGAAAAGTTATGGAGGGGCGTATGCGTTAAACTTTCGAGGAATAACCGCAATATAGTCAAACGAAAATACAAAATTCGTCTCTTAAAATGTTCAGAATAGGCCAGTTTATCAGACATCTATTCTTTGTATAAGTTTGCCTATTTTCTTCGTAACTGCTAACGTGTTTCGGTATTAAGAGAACCCGTCTTTTAAAAAAAAAAACACGACACGACTCCAGCGTTGTTCCGCCTTCTTTCTGAGAGGGCGCCCCTTAGTTCCAAAGTCATATGATAATCCTTGCGACATTCAATCAGGGAAACCAGCGGCGCTTATTTTCTAACTGACCGTCACCTTCCCTGGCGTCATACGCAGATAGCACTAGATTATCTTGCTGCGTTAACAAACAGGGTGTTGGCAGAGCCTACCGCCGTATAAAAACGCGAACTCTATTTCAAATGGGCACTACACTGTTATCCAGAACACACTGGCTTTACTTTTACCTGACTTTCGCGCTGTAGCTTGTGGTAATAATACCATAGCTTTGTCATTAATGTGTCGTAAACTTTTATGATTACTTTTTACATTTAACTACAGCGACAACGCCGTGGTTGCACGTAGATTTCTTGAATAGTCGATGTCGCAGGTGACCAACTGAGGCACTCCATAAAAGTCTGTAGCAACTGCGTTTTACGAAGCAGCTTGCGAAGTGCCAGGAAAGAGTTGCCGCCTGTACAGTTTGCCAAACTTTCGACGCACTGCATAACCAACGTGTTTCTTTTCGTTGCCTTTGGAAACAACAGCAGTCGCTCACGACTACAGCCATTAGCGAATATCGCTGTTTTTTATGGCTGCATTAAAGGATATCTGCTGAAACGAGAAGGCCGCCATCTTTCTGCAGGATCTTTCCTCTTCTTGCCCTCAACAGTGTTTTATGTATGCCCAAATTACCAATGCAGAAGACACGGTGGTTCAGCCCTCTTCAGGGGCAGCACTTTTGACTTGTGTTGAAGCGACGATCAGGCCGTCGTCCCTGCGTAAGGATCTCGCGCCGCCTCCAGAATAAGGCGACCACCACCTTTCATATTTACTCCTGCAGCTCTGCAATACATATTACGCCAATCTACTGTGAACTTAAGAGAACTGAGACGATTACTTCGAATACAACATTCTTGGACACTCAGCATGACCCCGCCGCCACCACACTAACAGTGTCAACGCTAGGCTATAAACGTCAAGCATTCCCTGAACCGCTGGACTGCCACCCCATTGCTGTTCGGACAGCCAGTAGATCGCCAGCCGACGCCCTTCTGTCATATGACGTCAGCCCGCACTCAGGAGCGTCCTTCACCCCTCTGTAACGGCCGTCTTCAAAAATACATCCATGTGTCCCGCCCTTAATGGAGGCCTTCAGTGGGCTTCCGTTCTGAAGCACATCGTCGAGCCGGAAAAGATTTGTATTACTTGCCATAGTATCGTCCGGACGCCACAGGCGACCAGGATAGCTCTCCGCTGGAGACATTTTTACGGAAGAAGGCGAAATTGCAAGCAATCCCGAATGTCATCGCATATAATCCGAGCACCGGACTGACTTAAAACACACATTTGCTTCTTTTACTTCACAGAAATCCATTGCCATGTTGATTCGTAAAATACGGTATTTTTATTCAGCCTTTCAGAAGATATGAAAGTCGTAAAATTTGCCCACTATTGTCTAAACAAAAAAGAGATAACGAAAAAGAAACTAAAACGACACCCAACAAGGAAGCTTCATTCCAGTCCTGTAGCAGTAGCCACGTGTGCAGTAGCCCATGGGGCAGATGTAGCGTGTTGCGTTTTGCATAGTGAATGCTGTTTCCACAGTAATGTTCTGTAAAGAAAAAAATAAGAGATTTTAAGGTTGATTCGTCATTTTGAGTAATAATCTATTAGCAGTGACTTCACTCTAGTAGCAGTACCATAAAATTTATCGCAAGGCATCACGAATCACTAGCCGCCGGGGTGGCTAAGTGTATACGGTGCCCGCTTGCTGACCGGAAAGACGCGGGTTCGAACCCGACGTGGCAGTCACATTTTGATTGAGGTGAAATGCTAGACGCCCGTGTGCTGTGCGACGTCAGTGAATATTAAAAACCTCAGGTGGTCGAAACTATAGGGAGCCTGCCGCTACGCCGTCCCTCATAGCCCGAGTCGCTTTAAACCAACCAATCACCTGAAACACGTACGCTCTGCCGAGCGCGTGACCTGCGACGCTGCCGACCCACGAGGCTGAAGAAAGAACGAACGTGGCATCACGCACTCAGTCTCCGCCGAACCTTTCTCGTCCCGCACATTATGTTACTCAATCAGGATATACCTATACGTATCGCGCTTAACCTTTACGCCAAACGGCGAATACGGCGCTTTCGCTATCACGAGACTAAGGTTGTTTATTTTTTGTACTGAGTGGATATGTGGACACTCGTTCTTCTCGTGTTCGGCGAAAGTGTTTTTTTTTTATATTGCACTGCTTGTCTTTTAACGCCGGAAAAAGAAATCACGATATGAAATCGTTTCCACAAAAAACTGGTCGGCTGTTGTTTAAGATATGAGGCAACTTTTACTCAAAAAGAATTTAACAGCCCATTAAAGCAGTTCGTTGTCTGCTTAAGGGACGTTGCTTTAGCCGCACCAAAATATTATAACAATAAAAAACTTATTTACATTTATGAAAAATGTGCTAATTATACGTATGACGCCAGCAGTGATATCTTCAATCTAGTTCTTTGGAAGGCAAATTGAGTTTGCACATATATACAAATAGGCATGAGATATGCACTGAACAAAAATAATTATGATAGCATGACTTATAATTGTGCAATATTGAAATAAGCAAAACAAAGGTTTTTGTTTAAACATTTTTTTTTCAGAAAAATATGCAGAGTCAAAAATCAAATTCCATGATTTTATGATTTTATTTACTGTGGTTCATTGCATAGCTAGATACTTAAAGAATAAGTGCACGAAATTTCATTAAAAAGTTGTATAGGTATAAAGTTACGATTTCTCGCATAAGACTGAAAAGAATTAGAAAAAATGCGATCAGCATCAGGCGTCACAGCGTTAGCGGGTGTTTTACCCCGGGTATGTTCTAAGAATAAGAGAGTCCTATGGGCAGTATAGGGTGTCGCTGTAAAAATAAATTAAGCGGCCGACAGCTATTCCACCATGAAAGTAAAGAAAAACAATCTTTAACAGGCTACCTATTTATCAACATCAGCAAAAATGCAGAGCTTTACAGGCGAATCGGGAATGCTTTCTCAGGTTTGTAGCAAAAGTGTTTAACTTAACTCTCAATTTTTGGAACACTGCTGCGACGCTGTTGCGCAGGATGATGAAAGCGGACGCACATACATTAGCAGCAATGAGGCTGCATGGCATGTTACAGCGATTTACACCACTGCTCACTATGTTCACCCGACACCATGCAATAATTACAACAAACACACCGCATGTTTAAGTAACCTGAAAAAATTATAATTTGGCAGCAAATATTTCTGTAAAATAAAAAAATGTGTTGATGGGCAGACTGTAAGTTAATGGTGCTGATAAAATATGCATGCTGAACTAAAATTGTCAACTCCATCCGCAAAACAAACCTAATTTTCTTTTCGCTATCTGCGCGCGCTAAACAATAGGAAAAATCTTGAGTTGCGGGGATGAATCGTAGACGCCAGTAAATGACAGTGCCCTTGCCAGGGTCATCCAGATGAGTCACGTGCGCAAAATATATATTATCTATATTCTTGCTTGAAATGACAAAACTACCCCTGATAGATAAAAAAAAACATTTTTTTCCTCCCAACAGCGCAGCAGCGACAGGGATAGCTGTGCCGCACCTTCCCTCTCTACCTCGACACTGTTAACAACATCTAAACATGCCCGAAAGACATGAATACAGAATGTGTGCACATTATTTTGAGCGCTGGCTCCCCGCCTCAAAGGGTCCATACGGAACATCCAAGTCAGAATCGCATGCGCACGATCCAGAGCGATTATTCACTGCCAGGCTCCTTTTCAAACTGAAATTCCAGTTGTCGGATTTAATTTGTCGGAATGCAGATAAAACTGCCTGACGAGGCTCCAAGTAAAGAAATAAGATAGAAAAATACGTTTTAAGGAAAATGGTTGGGCAGTATTTACAAAGAAAAACCTACATCAATAAAAACCAACAGCTAGCGAGTCTATTCCGATGGAAATATTTTCTTGAATAAAGAATTAAATAAAAGAGCACCGGATTTAAATATACAATACTAAAAAATAGATATCATTAAAAACGTATCAGATACAAGGAGTTGGAAGAAACCAACAGTTCAAAAATCCTCAGATTAGGTGCAGACGACTATTGTTCTGTTGGCCCGAGTACAAGCGCGCAGCATCCTAAGCGGCCACTAAGTGGAAGCCGGGATTTTCGATTACACAAAACTACGACGATGACATCGTTTGTTTATAGTAAAAGAGTTCTATTGAGTTTTCGCTGCGACAACTTACCACACACTCTATCCAATTATGATGGGGCTTGGTATAATTTTCGCAGTAAACCGTGCATCCGATGAGCGCCTGTTGAAATAATTGTCGAATGAGTGCTAAACACTCCCACATGCTTCGCCCGCTGTCGGGCGAAATGACCGACAGTGAAATCAGAACCGCTACACCTGCTCGTAGAGGCACCCATTCCAAGACATTCGCCTTTAGGAACACCTGTTAGTTAGCCAACAGGTGAGCCAAGAGTTTTCTTTAATATGAAATGATGTCAACGCCGAACACACCACGGAAATCATTGTACGCCGGTACTGTTATAAAGCACGGGCTATAACCTCAGGGCGTAGCTCTGAAGCGACTAAATGGTCAAATAATTTGACTTTCTCTAAGAGCACGTGTCTTGGCAACCGTTTCCCTCCACCCTCTTTCAGCCTCTGGCCAGAGAAAAGTTCAAGCTTCTCCATTGCGCAGTTCACAGTGCTAGAGAGTTATCGTATTCACGTCGGGCCAAAGACTTGATTGTAATTCGTGCGCGTGTTGTGCGTGTAGCCTAAGCTTTAACTGCGGAAGACATTGGTTCCCGAAAGCCCATAAGTGTACTCTGCTTTGGCCAGAACACTGTGCAGAGATGAAGAATTTTTAGTGTTTCCGCAGTGAGATCTGTTCCTTCTGCGCGGCAACAGTAAAATCTAGCTCTCTTAGCACTGACCCCGAAATACATTAGGCTGAAAAATGAGCGAACCTGATCTCCGTCCGTATTTGCGACGTACACGTGACAAGTTGGATCAGGTGGCTCTGAAACAAAACGAAAAAAGAATAAGTCAGAAAATATACTGACCTTTGAGTGAAAGGGTTAAGCGTGGGATATTAATTTATTTATTTGTGACGGAATGGGTTAGTGCGCATTCGCACTTTGCCGCGTCGTAAGCATTGTGACCGCTAATATCTGCCCACCTGCCTAGCCGTCCGACTACGGATGATTCGCTCAGATCACAAAGAGGAGCACACGTGCCCTTTCTAGCGAACACTGTGTAAGTCTTGGACAAAAAAATTGCGGGATGTGGATTCGTAGAAAATGATTAATTTCGGTGCTGCCTTTCTGCCTTGTCCCTTTGTGCTTCAAAGCTTTGTGTGGACTTCTTTCGCTCGATCGCATACACATATTTTTTTTAGCGAATCAACAACCGGCAAACATTTTTCCATGACTATACATACATACTGCATGTTTACTTCTAACGTATACTACATGCGCGGCATCGTAAATAGGAAATCGATTATCCTTGTCAGGCAGGTGAACGTCGTGGCATATCACTCGGGCTTTTTGGTGCATGTTCGATAAACGAACTGTAGCGCTGCTGTACACGAAGGCACGGAAGGCAAACAAAGCTATGTTCTTTATCAAATACTTACGTCAAGATTAAAAGCGAAAGTAAAGAGCTTATGCAGCTAGTTATACCTTATCAAGCTTGCAAGAGAACATTTTTACACGTGTTTTTCAGCGCTAAAACGCGTAATCCGAAACAACCGCTAGCGCGAATGTTGTTTATCCCCGCTTCTGCGTGCCTTCTGCTGTGCTAGTTTGTTTACCAGACACACAGGTGAGCATGAAAGATGAAGAAATAAGGGGAAGAAGTGGGCAAAAAACAAGAAGTCAGCCTATGGGTATATATAGGGCATGTAGCTTCGGCTCCAATAGAAAGTATCAATAAATTTGTAAGCACGCACTAATGCGCGACGTCGCATAGCATACACTTTAGGCATAGCCGCGCAGATACTATGAGAGGCTATCGACCTTATGCAAGTGCTGCGGGAAGGTTAGCAAAAAATATGATGATGATGATGATGATGATGATGATGATGGATTTTTATGGCGCAAGGGCATCTACGGCCAAAGAGCGCCATGACACGAGGTATTTTTCATTTCTCAAGGTGGAGGTGGGGTCAAAGACCCATTTCGCAAGCGCTCCACCCTAAAGCCGAGCACCAGTCCAGAGGAAAGCTACTTTTTCCTCTTCTGCTAACCCTGGAAACGTCAGCATCGTTAGAATGAAGGACATTGTTTTCGAGGTACCGTTAAAACAACACAGAAAAGACATGTTGACATATGAACCTTTCATTTGACTTTTTTTGCGCGATCACCCTACTCCAGCGGAGTTTACACTCTTAAACGGCATCCTTTGCCAAACCAGGCTGCGTTTCTTTTACTTTGTGTGTTAATTTTGTCATTTTCGGTTTTAACTCATGCGCATCGTTGCTGCCTTTTTCCGACTACTATAAACACTGTCGAAGCGTCAGTAAACCCTTACGTTTTTAGTATGTCAGTCTACTTCATCAGTATATATATATATATATATATATATATATATATAGAGAGAGAGAGAGAGAGAGAGAGAGAGAGAGCACCGGACGCGTTATTCGGAGGTCGTGGGTTCGGATCCCACCGGCGGCATGGTTGTTTTTGCTGCTGCTTTATAAATAATTTTCTTTAAAACCGGTTGATTGGCACTACAAATTAAAAAAAAATGAAAACATTCCCCTATGCACCTTGGTTTCGGTGACTGCTGGCTTCCTTAATATGTTTTTCAAACAAGCCCCTCATTTCCTTTACCTTGTCTGCTAATATATATATATATATATATATATATATATATATATATATATATATATATATATATATATATATATATATATATATATATATATATATATATACTTATTAAAGGGGACACGCAGCAGTTCCGTAGAAAGCTCCCTCTTTTTAATCACCTCGTCTTCGTCATCTCCTTCATGGTGCCATGCACTTCGCCCTCCTCGTTACTGCTGTAAACACACGGGCACACGCACGCACACACACACACACATTCGTTCTTGGCAGTTGAATTTTAATACGACGCATAAAAAAAAGGAAAACATAAGTGTTTATTACACGACGTTTCGCCTGATGCTACAGCCGAAACGTACTGCTCATAAGGATTAGCAGTGTTCCGTGATATCTTCTTGGGGTAAAAGTGTAACCGTCACAGTGCCGCGGAGCCTGTTCGCATGTAAAGCAGCAGCCTCGTGGTTTTTACGAATATCAGAAAGGCAAATGGAATACACTACAATGTGTTAGCTTCTAAGAGACTTAAAGACGGCACAGAAGCAGAGTGCTTTATAATTTTCAAAGCAGCCTGTATAAGTAACGGCGTTTGTCAGATCTTTCGACAGGAGCGACTTAACCACAAAAACGATATATGAGCTCCATCTCTTTGGCTTGTTTTTATGACGTTAGCAAAACGAACCTGTCGTTCCCTGTGGCCTTCTTCTTCTTTTTCTCGTCGTCGTATTGGTTGTCGGTGCATCAGTACTAGTGGTCTCTACGCAGACAAAAAATGCACGAGTACACACAGTATTAAAGGACAGAGAGAAAAAAATTCAATTATCTTGCGAGCTTTATATAGTATTCTGAACTCTTGGACTAATATTAAAAGAGCCCACTTAAACAAAATAAGCAGTGAGTTTTCTCATAGCCAAGAAATGACACCAGCTCGAGTGTCTATTCAGCGTGTGTACTAACACAGTGAGATAAGGCGTGGACCAATCGCAGAAAACGCGAGGGCATACCATGGTAGCACCTGCTGCAAGCGCACCGTCGATGTGTGTATAGGGGCACATGGTATCTACAGTGGAGCATCTGCCTTAGCAGCGCATACGGGTAGTGAGCAACTCAGGCTGATTCCGATCATTGCTGTTTTATTTCTAATGAACGCTTTACCTTAATAGGTGCCTTCTGCAGTGTCTACAGAACTGTAGTACCAAACCTCCAACGCTTATCAGTGTGTGTAAAAAAGCGATGTGCTTCTTTTGAAACTGTTGGGAAGCACGTAATACTGGAGACAACGTTCAACATCGCGTTTAGTGTCGCTAAAAACAGGTTCTAATTGAAGTTCAAATTGTAACATAATCACTGCACAGACTGTTGCATGTTTTCCTCGAAGCGCAGAACCGAATGTTGGCAATTTTTCAGCGTTGAGTTTACGAGGACAGCATGCCAAGCAATCAGCATCAACATCATTGTTTTGATCGTTGTTTTACTGGTATATTTTATACGGGGAATATACCCGAAATTGTGCATTTTGAAGTTACCGGACCATGTGACGTAATGAAGACGAAGCGGCGCATGAGAGCGTGCGACACATTAGCTCAAACGTTACTTACTCGAAAACGATGACGTCAAGAAGCATCTTAGAAACTGGGAGCACTGGACTAACAGACACGGACATCAGAGAGGATAGAAGGCTGGGAGGCGAGCACCCTTTTCTGCCCTCAGTGCTTGTTAACACAATAACCTTAGTTTCAGAGATGCAGACGCAGCAACTAGCGCAGCTTGCCGTTTCATTACTAAAGTGAAGAAGGGCTTTGGCTTGAAGGCCTGCACTTGAGAGAGACCTCCTAGGGCGCTGCCTTGAACTTATGCAGCAACAACGGCAATATCACGAACTACGGGCGCGTTGAGCAGGGTATAGCCGCCGACCACGACAAGATAGAGAAATGCGTGAGATAGAAGGCTTGGCCTAGCGTGAGCCACCACAAGACCCGGAACCGCGCAGAAAGCTAACTACAGGCGCATAAAGCCGGCGAAATTAGGCAACTTAGCCCTTCGAGTGGCAATTTAACGGCAGCGCCTTGGCTTCGCCTGCTGGTTTTGTGATGGACTCCATGTTTCACTGAAAGGTACCACCTTTCCTGAATTGGGGTGAAGACACTGCAAAGGCTCGAGCAGTCAGGACCAGGAGGGTTCGTTTGGATCGTTACATTTGATGATGACGACAGTTGTGCATCTCATCGATAGCTCTAAACTTCAGCATGGGCTGAGCAAGGTCACCCCATCTCATCGACAGGCATTTGCACAAAGCACTCGGAATGTAAGGTCATGATTGAGCAGGGGAACGAGGAGAGCGCGATACGGGCCGAACATAATGCTCTCGCCAACCTTAACCTGGAATCCTGGCGTATTTAGTACAGAGATCCCAAAAGCAGCAGCTGAGCATAGCCTCTGCCCCTCGGCGTAAGTGACTTATCTGAGCCACGTGGCTACGGGGAAGAGAACAACAGGGAACAGCTTTAAAAAGAGGGCTGACCATTTAGTAGTCTTTGAGGAAGGAATCAAGCGAGTCTCGACGGCGGACAATTTTCCTTCACAGCCTTGGGCATGCAGAATACAGACAGAGCGCCATCGAAGGAATTAAAGTTTAAATTTCATTAATTAGTAGAACTAGAGTGCTTAAAAGAATGAAAGTTAATTGCATTCGCATTTTTTCGGTTAAAATATTCTTACCGTTGACTTGAAAGTAATCGTCACTGGAGTTATTCACGGAAGTTGCGCACGTCGTCGTGGTAGATTCTGTAAATGTACAAAAAGAAAAAAACGTGGCTTGTATGTAAACTGAAACATTCAAATATAGCCTGTCATGAACTGAGGAAGCGCGTGCCTAATAGGGTAGAACGTTGGGCCAGTTGGTTTAGCGACATATTTAAAACACCTTTGCGCAGAATAACACAGGACGGGAGGGAGAAACACGCACACACACACACGAGCGCAAACTTGCAACTGCAGTTTCAGAAATGCCATTGCGAAATAAAATTACATTTTGCATTTCCCATTGTAATTTGAGTTATGTTCCGTTTTGTTGTTCAAAAAATTAACTAAACATGCAACGAAAAGCAGCTCAACCAATAAATTGCCGTAAATATGTTTAATCGTTCATTAAGAAGGAGCTATTTTGGACTATATGAGCGGTCATACGGTGTACGCTCCTTTATGCTCGCAGTGTTTTTTTTTCCGCCTTATAGAATTCATGCGAGCCCATGAACTGGGCCATCTACCTTCATGTTTACTCAATTTTTGACATGTATAATAAGCCGTGATACGGCCTTCCTTGTAATTCATGCAGGCAAACCGACTTTCCAATAATGATAAGCATGCAAGAGTTCAAGACTTCAACAGTTCACGAGTTCAAGAGGTGCCATTTGCGGATTAAAATTGTACCGATTGAAAATGCATTCTTTTCCATGAGTAAGAAGACAGGCTGTGAAATGTATCCTTTTCATATCAATACATCAGCTTTTGCTTCTAAAGCTGGTGATATCATAAGCGGTGCTTCCTACTGACGGTTGTGTTCACATACTTGATTTACGTTACGCCTTTCGGACACCTTCTGCACGTTTAGCCTTTCGCTGGTTTTAGGCTAAGAATTTCTAGTAGAACGTTTTAGGATGCCGGTTCCGTCTACCTCTACCGCACATCGCTACAACATGCCACCAAAAGCATTTGCACAGGTGATCCTGAAAACCCAAATTCGGCAGCACATGCACCCATCTCAATCGTCTGCGCATGCGCTGTTGGTGACTAGGAGTAGCAGTGTGCGGTAGCGGCAAGCGACGAACATAATATTTTCAGTTACAATTATATCGTGGCCGAAAATCTGCTCCGAAATCGTGCTCACTCACTAGCCTGCCAAATAAAACTGCCATGCTGCCACTTATACGGCAACGTAAGGTGGTCAGGTTCAACTCTGTAATGTTTTATCGCATTTCATCAAAGGCGGACAATGTTATCACGACGTGACTACAACAGGTTGCTACTTAAAATCTAGTCGCAAAAATCCCTGCGCTCGGATCACCGTAATATTAATCCCAATTATGTGCGCTCCTTACGTTTGTTAGAGCTGTGTAACCATTGATTTACGTGTGTTAATAACAGAAAAAATAAACAGTTGCTTGGCCTTACCTTCTTCGTTAGTATCACCCAGGATAAAAACTGTCGCGGACGCTGCAAAAGAAATTCCAGGGTTAAGAAAGAAATATTTTCTCCCGCTTCCTCTAGTTCCCCTCAAAAAAAAGTTATAACTGCAGAGGACTGCCTCGCAAAGACGTTATTTCCGGGAAACAGATTTTGCTAATAATGCTAATCTCTGCAGACAATGCTGCAGGAATCCTCGAGAGAACCCGGTCTGACCTACGAGAAACAGTTTAAGATCGACCGCTGATGACTAACCATGATCTTCGATGACTTTAAATACCGTTTCAGCTACCATGTTGCTATATACTGTATTATAGGCCTCTCAACGAAGACGTTCGCAGTGCTGGGTATTGCGGACTGCTCCACTTTTCGTGAAATGAAGAGAGTGGCAGCGTAAACCTTCTTGTCCAGCTAATTTGCAGTGTACGTCAGTTATCCAGCATGCTCTGTCGTCTTTTTTCATAGCATTTTGCCTTCTACAAGGCGGCCCGGGCTGCTTCGACTAAAATTTGTTTCACTTTTTTGCCCGGGCCTACCTGCATCGTCCTGATGTAAATAAAGACGACTCGACTTGACTTGAAAGTAAACAACCCAGGACGAGCACTGCTCTTGAAC
This sequence comes from Amblyomma americanum, assembly GCF_052857255.1. NCBI lineage: Eukaryota > Metazoa > Arthropoda > Arachnida > Ixodida > Ixodidae > Amblyomma > Amblyomma americanum. Next base: position 102,350,700 of record NC_135498.1, read on the forward strand.
AAAGCATTCTTCAACAGGTTGTCTATGTAAAACAAGTTGATGGTTGTTCATGCTGCGAGATGAATGCAAACAACACAACCACAAGCTAGGCTACAAAAAGATCACACCGTCGATGTTTTTTTGTCATGCTTATGGTTGTGCTGTTGCGCTTACATTGCAATATGGATAAAGCTTTCTTTGACAGCCGCCAATGACTAGCAATTAGATGAAGAGAATACCATGAATCAGAATAAATGGCATGCCAACGCCTGTAACTTAAAGCTTTCTTGCAAGTTCGCGCTCATTACGTGCTTTCTTTGTTCTAGTATTTGAGTTTGCGGTATCGCTCGTTACTCATGGATAATTGAAGAACACGCCTGGCAACATTTATTCCTCCGCTTTGAAGGGGTCACGACACCGTTATTCAGACTCAAGCTGATTAAGACTCGAGCTGTTTATTGCATGTTGTTTTCATTCATCTCGAAACAATTGGATAAAATGTAAGCTCATTTGGTGCAGCGAGTAATTTGCAATAGAATTTTTAAAAGTTGCTCTGAACCGCAAGGAAGTCATACAACACTGGCACGCTCGCGATTTGTGCCGACATAGACTGACAGTCGCGTGCGTGCTTCGGACTGAACAACTTAAATGCAGGTAATGAGCTTTGGGGAGTGAGTTGTTTTTGTGCAAGCTTGGGGTGCGGTGGGGCAAAAGGGGGGAAATTACAGAGGCCTGTGTAATTTCCACTTCAGTGCAGCTTCTGCCCGGTATCGCGATGACTTCACCACAAATTACGACGGCCGGACTCGAGTAGGCGTGCGCATTCAGTTTTGGAGCAAACGACGAAGCCGCCAATCTATGATGTCACTAAGGTGCTTCAAAATGGCCATCCCTGTCAGGGGGAAGGCCTTGAAGCCGATAACTCCCAATTAAGATTTCTAGCCCAAATGCGCGCGTAGAGCCTTACTTCTTTTTTAAATACGCATAACAACGTCGTGGCTAGTACCTTCATCGTAAAAGTACGAGTTGCTGGTAGACCACTTTATGTCCCATTTATGTCATGCTGGACAGAGAGTACAAATAAAATTGTAGACCTGGTGGTATAGAGGTGAAGAACGCCCCAAATTTAATGTACTGGGCACTTGGAAAACCTTCCTTGCAAATAGTGAAACCATCATCCTTTTTTATAAAATAGACGTTAGGAAGAATTATCAGGCATATAGTTGTGAATGTAGAGAGGCAACGGACGTGCACAGCCAGCTTGCGGAAAGTATGGCTCAGTGCTTTGAAAAATCATGATCATTATCATCACCAACCTAGATACTTCCACCTCAGGAGAAAGCCATCTCCAATTTAGAAAGGTCCTTTACCAGCCAGGAATACACTACTCGGGCCAATTTTCTTACCTCATCCCAGTACCTAAGTCTCTGCTGACCCTAGCTAAATTTCTATTCCCTTAGTACCCATTCTTTTGCCTCCACTACCCTAGCGACCACAGGTTATGATTCTTTCGCATTACGTGTGCTTCCCAGGTGCGCTCTCTCCTCTTGTTTTCAGTAAAGGTTGCTTTAACCTGCCTACTAATGTCGGCCCTGTATCGTTTTACGCCTACTAACCTTACCGTTCCTTATATCGCTTCCATAGCTCCATGTGCCGCCGTTAACTCTGTATGCTGAGGCATTCAAAGCGTGCGAGGAAACTTTTGAATTCTCAAGGTTCCATTTGAAATGGCCCCATCATTACAGAAATGTATAAGAGGAAGACTTGTTCAGAAAAGAGATGACTCCGGCATGCTACTCGGCTACTTTTGATGACTTTTAAATGTCATAAAACGGTAAAACGTAGTGAAAATAAGCAGCCATGTGCAATAAAACATGTCCAAAACTACCTACTTCATCGCCTGCCAGGGCAGCACTACGACAATGGAAATTTGTAGCTGTTTTGCCGTTAGGCTACGCTTTGCTACGAACATCTTTCTCTACACCACCTTCAGTAGCTTTGGTAGGTGTCACTTTAACCTCGCTTTAAAAACATGTTAAAAGTGCCCGTTCCTTCATATTGTTATTCTTGTAGTTGTGGAGAAAAAGTGAAAATTTTACAATCTGCACCTCATGTGATATCTTGCCATAAGAGTGCTAATCTAATCGGAAGCTTTTTAAATAGCCTGCATGTTTCGGACTCCTTGGCGATTACTGGCAAGGAACGCAGCTTCTATTCTTTCGTTTTCAGGCATATCGGTTCGAACGCGACCGCGGCGGCTGCGTTTTTATGGAGGAAAAACGCTAAGGCGCCCGTGTGCTGTGCGATGTCAGTGCACGTTAAAGATCCCCAGGTGGTCGAAATTATGCCGGAGCCCTCCACTACGGCACCTATTCTTCCTTTCTTCTTTCACTCCCTCCTTTATCCCTTCCCTTACGGCGCGGTTCAGGTGTCCAAAGATATATGAGACAGATACTAACCAATTATTATTATTATTATCAGGCATATCGGTAAGCCTGTTTTTCTCTAGTAGCTGCTGCAATACGTAGCTGCTGCAATATTTCTCTAGTAGCTGCTGTAAGGCGTAATGAAATAAAGAGAATTTCAATGAGAATGAGGCAAGGTGCAATAGGCGGCCAAAAAGACATTTACCTGCGCTGGCTTCGAGCTGTTTGTAGAAGCATTAAACCAATTTATAGCAGCATAACTATGAAAACAATCAATAAGAGCAACGTTTTGCGGTAGCCTTTAGGGAATAGAATTCCCTTATTATGGCACACCTGCAAAAGGCTCTCACATGCTATGGTGGCGACGTGAACTATCTGAATTTGTTCGTGCCTAATTCAAAAATTTTCTTGTGTCGTGGTACATGGTACATACCTGGGACTATTCGTTTTCAGATAAAAGCTAGTTTTTCCCGACCCTTGTACCCGCACAGATTTTTTTTTAAAATGCGTTGAAACTCGCTTTATACCTGAAAATGGACTTTCTATAAGATGTAACAAATAGTTTTCCATTCTACCAGTGATGGCAGTTTAACTCATGTTTTCAGACTTCTGCTAACAGTTTTCTTTTTTTACCCTTTTCCCTCATCACAAGTTTAAAGACATTTCAGAAGCGAGACACGTAATAGCGGCATCACAGCGTCAAGCCTCGCTAACGGGCTCCTGCTCCAATGCTCCTGTACGTTTAGTATATGATGGCTGTAATCTTGAATGTTTTCGGAGTCTACAAATGCAGGCAGGTATTGCACGCAAGCGCAAAGTGTTGCGCACGAAAAGGCAATGCACGCGACGAAATAATTACACTAAATGATAAAACAACGAATTATCTGGTCTGGCAACGTTTCTTAGTGCAAACTGCCATTCAGTACGATTTTGTCGGCAGAGCGACGGCATAATACTGAATTTCGGCTCCTATCATACACCGCAAACATTGCCATGATCATGTTTCTCTGGGCGCGCGTGGGCTTAAGCGTGAGAGTGTTGTGGTCGGCGGAGCACATTTTCAGCCACAGAGAACCGTGATATTAATCAATACTGATCTTAATGACCTAGCCTAGAGTCCAAACACAGTACATCATTCTGGCCGTGCCACTTTTATTACGAACACAAGATGCGCCAGTGTGGCTTCCAATCAGTTATGCCCTCTAAGGAGGATTGCTAGTAGCATGCAAACATTTATCGCTGTAATAAAATGACAAGACTTGACAATGAATAAATAGCATCCACTATTGATAATTAACATTTATGCAATAAAGAAGTGGCTTTGGTACTTTTTTTCTCACAACATTCTTTTTTTATCTAGCCAACACTGAAAAAGCTACTTACCGAACAGCAAAATAGCAAAGATGCACACACTTCCGAAAGCCATCTATATTACAGTTATTTAGATCTTCCTATATACTTGAGCATCTAGATGTCTGGACGCCTTACACGTTATATGCGTTCCTATGAAAATAAAAGAAACTTCATTCTGGCATTTGCGAGCTCTTCGTTAGAAACCAGCAAGAATAATCTGATGGAAGGCGGGCTGACACCTTTATTTTTTCTTGGCATTGTGTTTTCGATGTTACAAAAACTGCTAAATCATAGCGACCAAAGTGGAATGCGCGCTGCAGCAGCTTCGTGAACTTGACAAATCGCTTACATAGTGAGCGAGAATGTTGTCATGATAAAAACTGAAAGAAATAAAACCATTTTTTTTTCGGTTGTTTCTTTCCGACTTATACTTTCGTTTTCATGTGAAAGAAGCGGGTATTCACAGGCCGCCGCCGTAGATGATCAGCCTGAGTGACCTTTCATTGTTAGCGCTCTCATAAAATGCTTGAAAGTTAGAGGTAATCGTAAGCTATTCGGACGAAATATCGTGATGCAGGCAATGACACTAAGTCGGCCTAATAGACAACAAAATAAAAAGCTTGAAGCACGCCGCAGCTCTCTGCGCTCCAGAGCGCGCGAAAGCCTAAGTTTTCGTGGACACAAAACAAAAAGTATTGAAATGCGCATGGCTAACTGCTGTTTCTTTTATCTTCATTTAAGAGAAACAAGAGCGCACGACGTGCTCAGCGTGAGATTAAAGGGGCTCTGAGAGAGGATTTAATAAAGTTGCGGTATGCCTTGGATGTTAAAGCGCTCCGCTCCACTAATATTGGGCAGGAAGAATTTTTTTATGCGATTTGTAGAAACAAAGTTATCTCTAGTCGAAATTTTAATTTCAGCGTATTCGCGCCTTTCCCTATCATCTCGCCACTTTTTGCGCGTTGGAAGGTCGGCAATCCTCCGCCGGCCCCACCTCCGGGGAAGATCTTCCTGACCCGCCAGAGCTACGCGGCTTATTGGTCGTGGCCATGGTAGATGCCTGACGTCTGAATGAATCTAACCAATAACCGTATCTCAACATGTATACGTGGATGCGAATGATGGAGGAGGGTGCGAGCAGGAAAATGTCATCGGGAAGGGCTCGTCAACTTTCGCTCGTGGTTGTGGGTCCTCTGCTGCATGTACAAGTGTATTATTTGGCTCAGGTGTTCATGACAACACAATGCAGTGATTAATCGCGTTGACGTCCTCTCGTCGGAAAGTGTTTCAGAGCCCCTTTAAGATGGATGTTTAATTCTTGGCCTTTTGGCAACACTGGCGTTTAGTTCGATTTTTTGCAACGATAAACAAGATTTGTTACCGCTCCTTTTCCGCTGTCATTTTCCGCGGCGAAATGAAACGCCACTTGCGATTAGAGCCTTCAAGGAGAGTTCTTTATGAAATCTTTAAGTAAAGCGGCAGGACAGCGACATTTGATCATTCCAGCTGTCATTATAAGCATCTTTTCTTTATTTTGCTTCCACAAAATCTAGAGCCATCTGTATGGCACTTGTTATGTTTGCTTATTTGACTGCGCGGTGACAAAAATTCATTCGTGTTTTAGCACGATGGACGCAGGAAAAACTGTCACCTCTCTTGTCTTGCTTTGCAGTAAGTAAATTTGCGATATTTTCTCTTTACGACACATCCCATGTAGTTAGGAGGTCCTGAGTGAAATGTGACGGCGAGCTACGACACCAGTGCGCGGTCTGCGGCTGATGGTGCTGTAAAACTTCACCCTTACTACAGCAGAGGTGCCAGATTGTGCAGTGTATTGGCAGTGCACCGATTTGGCTTTGTAGCCTGTTTAGTGAGTAAAAACAAAAAAATGATGACAACTTTCGTCCAAAAGATATAGAAGCTCAACTCGTACTGAATTTCCGGCAATTAAGGGTTCAGTGTATTTTAGTGGCTCAAGCACGAAAGGAAGCCCTAACATATAATGCACTAACACACGAAAAACAATTGCTAGTATGGCTGGGATGGCCTGTGGCGCTGCGGTTCATACTCACCTGGAAATCAAGTAGGCCGTTCACAGAAACACTCACTGCACCGGAAAGACATCGCAGTCAGTTTCAGTAGGGTCCTTATATTCAGGTGAACTAAACCTTTAAAAAATGGCCAGGACGCTTACCACTGCGTAACGAGGGATTCAGCAACAGCTGTTAAAGTATTTATATTTTACGTGTTGAGGTAGAGAATATGAGAATAACTACTTATCTGTATAGTTCTACAACACATTTTTTTAGTTTTGCCCACATACGCGCACTTCGACTATCTCTCCTTTCCAATAAGTTGCTCTATAGGCATGCGGCGCCACTGATGACCTTTTCCTTGGGCTGCACGTTTCTCAGCAGCTTCCGCAGATGGACCATGCTACATTCCTCCGTTTTGGCTATACCCTCCCTCCAACTTCAATGGTAGCCATCTTTTGGATGGTTTCTGTAGTAGCCACTTACCGGCTGTGCATTCGTACGCTTTCGCAATAGCGTCCTATTTCACGGTAACCCTCCACCTTCCATTGTAATTACCCTCAGGATGGTTCCGGTAGCAATCACCCTCCGCTTTCACTTTAGTATCTCGCCATTACTTCCTCCTTCTATTGTAACTGCCCTCTGGTTAAGCTTTCCTATGTTCTCTCCATTCCGTCCTCCTCTTAAGGCAACTAACTACCTTCGGGACGGTTCCCGTGGGGACCACCTTCCAGTTGCGCCTTCCCACGCCCTCCCTATACAGTTCTCCTTCCACAATAACCCTCATCTGCATCCTTGGATAGTTACTTTCCGGCTGCGCCTTCATGCACCCTGGCCACACCCTCATGCCACGGTCGCCATCCTCCTGTTGGGTATTCCTCTGCTCAACTTCCAGTATCCCCTTCTTCCACGCTCACCACTACCCGGAGTAATCCCGCAGTAGCCACCCTCTGGCCACGCCTTCTTCACCTCTTGCCATGTACTCTTCCTTCCATGGTAACCCCCTCCTTCTTCCGGGGTAACCATCCACTGGCTGGTTCCCGTAGCAACCACCCACCTGTTGCGCCTTTATGCGACCTCGCCATACCCTTCTCCTTCCACGGTGAACATTCTGTGGGTGGGGCTTCCTCCGCTTTTGCGATGCCCTCCTCGTTCCATGGTAGCAATCCTCCAAGTTCTTCCAGTGGTAACGACCGACCGGTTACGCATTCCTCCATTGACGGCATACCCGTCTCTTTCCACGGTACCACCGTCTGAGTGGTTTCCGTGGTAACGCACCCAGCGATTACGCCCAATGAGTAGACCTTACTACTACTGGTATCACTACTACTACTAATACTACTACTACTACCACTACTACTACTATTATTATCGACGACGACGTGAAACCCAAGAACAAGCGCTTAACAACTGTCGCTGAAAAAAGATTACAAGTTCCTTGTGTGTACTGCTAACCGGAACGGCATTATCTTGTGAGGAGACTAACTCACCCAAAAGTATTGCGGCGTGCCTCATACATCTTTTTTTACAATCGTGAGCGGCAGGTTGTATCCTATCGAATACATTATTTACATCTTGCAGCCATGAAACTTGCAATAACATATATCTAAGGAGTGCATCTCCCTTCCCCCAGCACCTTTTTTTCATTATTTGATCGTACTTAAAGGGGCTCTATGAAGGGGGTTCTAATAAAGTTGCGGCACGCCTGGGATATTGAAGCACGCCGCTTCACGAATAGTGCCCAGCAAGGACTTTTTAAATGCGCTTTGTAGAAGCTGAGTTATCAGCAGTTAAAATTTGAATTTCAGCGTCTTCGCGCCTTTCCCTCTCCTCTCGTCACTTTTTGCACGCTGGAAGATAGGCGCTCCTTCGCCGACTTCCTCTCTGGGAGCGAAGCTTCCCGACCTGCCGGAGATAAGCGGCTTATTGGCCGCGGCCAAGATTGCTGCCTGACGTCGAAAGAATCTAAACAATGGCCACCTCTCACCTTGTCAACGCAGATGCGGGGGACGGAGGAGGGTGCGAGCATGAAAAAGTCGCCGGGAAGGGCTCGCCAACTTTGACGCATGATTGTGGGTCGTCTGCTGCGTGTAGGAGAGTATTATTTCGCTCTCGTTTTCATGGCAACACAGTGCAGTGATTAAGTGACAATGTGCTTTCCTCGGAAGGCGTTTCAGAGCCCCTTTAACAACTTGGCAACCAAACCTTTACCCCAGATATTCGCCAACAGTACAGCTTAGAAATAGAAATCACTACGCCATACATGTTTTAGGTAACATATATAATATATATAATTGGTTTTTTGGGGGAAGGAAATGGCGCAGTATCTATCTCATATATCGTTGGACACCTGAACCGCGCCGTAAGGGAAGGAATAAAGGAGAGAGTGAAAGGAGAAAGGAAGAAAGAGGTGCCGTAGTGGAGGGCTCCGGAATAATTTCGGATCTTTAACGTGCACTGACATCGCACAAAACACGGGCGCCTTAGCGTTTTTCCTCTATAAAAACGCAGCCGCCGCGGTCGGGTTCGAACCCGGGAACTCGGGATCAGTAGCCGAGCGCCTTAACCCCTGAGCCACCGCGGCGGGTTAGGTCACATAGCTAATGTCTCGCCCACAAATGATATAACACATAGCTAATGTCTCGCCCACAAATGATATGACGGGATACATGTTGCAAAAAGCGTGCCGTCAATAATGACGGAGAATTTCTCATTAAAGGAGTCTTCAAAGTAACTCCCTTTTCAGTGCGAAAGCATTTATGACTCATTGGCTATGAAACCCGGCGTCGACATTGACCAGCAGCAGTGGTCCCAAATATCTCTGATGACGTCAGCGTGGTGTCAGGGAAAAATTGGCAGTTGCTTAGCTCGGTTATGCCAGGATATACGTAGCGAAAGCTAAAGGATAGCTTAGTTAGACTTGATTAATCTGGATTGCAAGTCCAGATTATTCTTGTTATCTGGCTAGTTGTCACGTGGTTCGTCACGCGGTTGGTCACGCGACCAGTCACGCGTTTGCTCACGTGGTGCAGTGCGACCACGGTGGGAATGCGAGCACCGCGCAACTGCGAGTTCGTGGCCAATGTAGCTTTGGCTACAAAACCAAATTTATTCCGAAGGTGCGGGAAATTGATACCTAGAACTTTCAGATTGCGAGGCGAGCAGGAAACCCGTACGCCCCAAAACCGTGTTGCTTCTTGGCGAACAAAGGTGAACATAGTATGTGCGTTTCCTTACGGTCATAGGCTAATGATTAGGTGTGTCATTAGAAATGAAGTGAAGAAACAAGTTATATAAAGTAAATAAGAATAAAACAATGCCTTCACATTCGAAGCACGCAAGTAGTCTTAAGAGTAGTAAATTTTATTTATGTAAATCGGTGAAACTCTCTACGAAATTCAGTTTCGCAATGACTAGACAGAAGTTCATAAAGTGAGAAGAAAATTCCCTCGAGACTAAATATTACAACTAAAGTAAACAATATTTTTTTGCCATGTCTATGGTGAAACATTTCGGTTTCATTCAGCAAATTTTGAAAGTAAGATTATGAACTGCTGGATAGATTATTTCACTAGGAATGCTTTAGCAACCTCTGATTTCCCCATGCCGTCGACAATTAATACGGTAAGTTTGATTTGATTTAGTTTTTTTCTTTCTGATACAGAAACAGGAGCAAGTGCAAAATGCAAAATGCCTGACGATAACTCCTGCCCCTTTATACATATGACATACATACACTTGCGTAAATAATTTCAATGCAATAAAATACGATACTAAAATACTGTACAAAACGAAGATCCAAAAACGAAAGTTTACTGCCGGAAAATACAAATTAAAGACACAAGCATGCCAAATTATGTGAAATCTATGCTGCTTCCAATCAACAGATCTGTAAGTGTGTTCAGGGAGATATTTGCGCTGTGGAGGGTGAGTTTGTGAATTCGATTTAGAAGGCTTGGTATTTGGTATTCGGTATTGTGTCGCCCAAATTTTTTCTTATTTTGTGTGGTCGTAAAGTTTCTTTACGAAGTGTGTATGGAGTAGTTTTACTAAATCATTTTGCATTTAGAGCGTGACATTTTTCTGTATTGAATCAGTTTTAAATATTAAATTTTTGTGTAGTGAATCAGTTTTAAATATTAAATTTGATTGCTTTTTAACGTTTGGCTTTTCAGGAAAAGCGGCCTTGTTCGCAATCCTTATGATGGACTCTGATATTGTTCAAATATTCTTAACGCTTTCTTCTGTGGCGTAATCAATTTGCTGTAATTTTGACTTGTTTTGTTGCCCGAGAGTAAATAAAAGTAGAAATGTTTGGAACAGAACAGCGAGTAATAAAAGTCATTTCGCACGCAGTGGGGAATAAGTGGACAAATCTCAAAAATACGATAGCAAGGCGGGCGAGTTGGTGATGCATATTTGAAAAATTACTGCGCGGAAAACGGGGACTTCAAGGGTGGAAAACACAGGACAAGCGCTGACTCTCGACTAAAGCTTAATCAGAGCAAACATGCAAATATAAGCGAACAGGCAACAAACACACATTAAAACCACAAGGCACGTGCACTATGTTGGGTCAAGATAGGCAACCTCACTGTCATGCAGGAGCAGGGAGATGGTTTGCTGACGCACAACCTTGATTTCTTTTTCATCTTGTAGGCTTCTACGATTTCTCTGGTCAATTGATCGGGGTGTTTATACAATAATTCACTATAGTACAAGGCAGGAAAACATGATTTGCACTCTCCGCAATGATCATCTAAATTCGTGGAGCGGTTAGAATCTAATGGGTCCCCGCACCCTTGAAGTCGCCGTTTCCCGCGCTGTTTAAAAAAAAAATCTCAAATAGACCGCAATTTATATTACTAACGTCAGCTACGAGGCTGTTGACAAATGAATTCCAGGATTGGTTTTCTTCAAACCATACACGTAAAAAGTTTTGAGCTTTAACTATTCCTGTAACATTAAAAACAATTTCTACAACAGATTTCCGACAGATGTATTTTATTTTCTCAATGCTCAACTGCAATTTCTTTATGTTCTATCAAGAAAATAGGTTGAGCGAACAGCTATTCACAGCGTGTTGGATTTCTGGGAGTGAACTGCTTGAGAAAAATACGTTGGTGGAATCTGCATACATAATAAGTTTTGGGGCGTTATGAATATAGCATAAATCATTTTCACATGTTATGAACAGCAAAAGCCCGAGAACTGACCATGCGGAATGGCTTTTGTTACTGGTGGAAGTGAAGATGAATATTTATTGTCACTAAGATGTTGATAGCGGTTCGACAGACAGCTTTTTAATAATTCTAATGGGATCCTCGGATAGGACACCTACATAATTTTTACTAGGAGAACATCACGGCTTACAAAATCTAATGATTTCCCAAGGTCTAGAAGTAGTCCAAGCGTCTGTTGCCTTTGTTCTAAATTTCTTATCTCATTATTTATGTTGAGCAAGGCTGATTTTGGGGATTCCTTTTGAAATCCGTACTGCATGACACTGAATATATGATAATATCAAAAAACCTCTCTATCCTGACGTTATCTGCATTTTCAAAAAGTTTGTACAGGATCGGCAGGACTGAAATTGGTCGGTAGTTAAAGCGTAGCTATCTCCTCCCTAAAAATATGGATGGGCGCGCGCTATCTTTAAACAGTCTGGAAACAAGCAAGTCAACATACAAGTGATGATATGTGCGAAATGAATGGGTATTAGTGCAGCGGCATATTTGATCGGTCTACATGAAATGCCACCGTAGGCAACAGTTACGTTACTTTTTTAACATATCAAATATGCGTTTAACATGGAAAGGTGTCGCAAGAGTTAATATGATCGAATTCCGAAGATCAGCGCAAATATTAAGAGGATTATTTCTTGGTTTTATGTAATGGTCGGTGCATTCTGAGCAAAAAACAAAGTTGTTATTTATGGTGATTGTAGCCGCACAGCGGGAAAAACGCGATTTCGTGTTGCTTGGTTAGATTTCTATCCTCGATTCATATCTTTTGTTTGCTCCTTATTTTTTAAAATCCCTGCTCATGCTACAAGGCTTTCAATTTTTTAACCATCGAACTCCATTTATATATTTCTTAATGTCGGTAAACTCTGTCACGTCAAGACATTCAGTGGCATGGTACATCTTATTATTTGTATTTATCATCTTCGAAATAGCTTACTGATGCATGGTCTTATTTCTTTAGTGCGCCGTTCGTGCATCTTTACTGGGAAGGCCCCATCGTAGCACCGCATAAGTTTATTGAAACACGCATCATAAGCCTTGTTCGCGTTTTTGTTTTCTCCTAAAGCAGATCGCCAGTCGGTGCTATTGATAAAGCAGCGAAAGATTGCCAGAACGTGATCATTTATAATACGCGACTGTTTCATTTCCTTTATTTTTACAATGCGCCAGTGGAATGTAACAGAACATTGTAGGTGATCGGTGATTTCTACTGACAAAAACCAAGAAATACAGCCGACGGCGTGCATATTACTTATGCACATATATAGTAGCGTGGCATATTCCGAGCTCACACGGATAATTATTGTAAAAAGTTCAGACAAGGTACTTAACTGAGAGGGCAGATTCCGGCATGCGCTTGAAGGGGTAAAAAAAATAGTTAAAAGCATACCTAAGTGGCAGTATGAAGGCGATTAGTGTTTAGCAGCGTGCGAAGGGAACAACAAATTAACCCTTCAAAGCCCAGGGACGCAAATTCGCGGTATATGTTTGCACGCTGTGTGCTTACTAACAAACAGTAATTGCATGCGATGTTTGTGGTCAATACGTTCGTAGTAGCCAGCGCTTTGTAGTCAAAATGTCTGGCGCCACTGCGAGCAAGGCGTTTGAAGAAAAAGAGGGCGCGGATGTGCGGCTTAGAACCAGTTTAATGCGACTCCGGTATGATAAAGGAGTTTCTACACTGCGCGACCACTTAACCGGCGCCGCGAGCGTGTCCCGTGCATAAAATGCATAACTGTAAGTTTGTTCTTCAGATTGCGGGTATTTTGTTATTGCTTCGCCAGTTCACAACACGACCCATTGAGTGAATTTCTCTACAAAATATGCTTCTTCCTTCGGCTATCATCGCTGCAAAAGAAGAAAGTCACGAGCTTAACGAACCAAAAAATGATGTCGTAGTAGTGGCAAATGAAACCATGTCGCACTGCAGCGCTTGTGATACTAGTAATTCCAGTGAGTGACGCATACGGGTCATACCACCAGTGAAGACCGACTATGAGTGATTCAGTAAATCGGTTCGTTCCTGGCTAGTTCTCGGCTGATTTTTGTAACGCACAAAAAAAACACAAAATAAAGATTATTTTCTTTTCTTCCTTGAGGCATTACTCAGTGAATCGAAAAAAAAAAGCTCTCGATATGCAAGAAAAGGCAGGAGAGTCAAAGCACCTCATTCTCTGATCGTGCCTGGGCACGTAGTGCGGTTGCCAGTGTTGTTTTCCAGGTGTCAATCTTGCATTTTTGAACATAAGCTAACCAATTTTTGCCTTTCCTGGTGTCCTGTGCAGTCAGCTGTAAATTTAGAAATTAAAAAGAAACGTGTGTCGGCCTGTGCATTTATTTTATGTACTGTATATTCTTATTTCTTACAGCGGCCCCGCTGGTCCTTGCCTCATTGGATGGTGAGCAGGACGAAATGTGCTTTTCTCGGGGTGTTTTGACACTTTGCAACTAAGCTAATACAAACAATCAAGCACCACCACCACCGGCACATATTATTCAAGGCTAAGCAGCAAGAAAAAACGGCGACGATGCTCCAGTTATTGGAAACTGCGCAAGAGCTGTTTCCGAAGCTCAGCATCATTCACATTTTAAGAATACCTACATGTACCAGTCACTGTCCGCGTGGCTGTATACTTCACGATTTTTTCTTTTCTCTCTACTTACACACTGTGCGCCTAATTGTCTTCATGAGGGAATATCAAATTTGGGGCGTGTTGGTACATCTTCTTCTATAGATACCACGCTATGCTTTCTTTGTAGCGCATAATGGTGTCGGAGCCGCACATTTCAAGATGGAAACCTACCACATTTCATTTGATAGTGGCGCTTGGTGCAAGGGCAAATGTGTTACAAATGCGGGCAGCAGAAATAAGGCGGAACAGCACTTCGCTGCAACCACAGAAATGCACCACACTATAAACACGCATTATGCTTTAAACGCGTGTAAAAACGGAGCACGCGGTCATCAAGCGCAATCCTTAATACCGGCAGGACGTGCTTCCCAAGCTCCTGGAGTAGATTTCCATCACTAAAAATGCCAAATACTTTCGGTGAGTAATGCAAACAGATTTCCACTTGAAAATATGCTCAGTTCTCACAGTTGTAAAGATTTCAACCGAGGCTTGAACCTCCGCTAATAGCTAACCTCTAGACTTTTGGTTTCAATTTGAAAAGTATCGTTACATAGCAAAATACGTGAAGTTACTATGCTTAAAGGCTCGATTATGCCTACGTTGCCAGCATAAAGCATTCATTATATATTTATTGAACAAACTCCACCTGGACTCGCACAACATCATCCTCATCGTCATGAGCCTGGCTATGCACACTGCAGGGCTAAAGCCTCTCCCATGTCTCTCCAATTAAACCTGTCCTTTTCCAGCTGCGCCCACCGCATCCCTGCAAACTTCCTATTCTCATCCACCGACCTAACTTTCTGCCTCCCCCTGCTACGTTTGCCTTCTCTTAGAATCCACTCCGTTACTCTTAAGGACCAGCAGTTAGCTAGGCTTCGCATTGCATGCCCTGCCCAAGCCCAGTTCTTTGCGTTGCACCTATCAGTTTTCTTCCCTTAGTTCGCTTCGTTTTCCTTAACTTAAGTGAGTATAGACACCTAACTTGTGGGTGCGTGTTTTCTTCCTCGTAATGATGCGTAAGGGATTATATACACTGATTGCGGTATTCTCCTACAAGGGCTAAATACTGTATAATCGAATTTCTTTCTCGTGCTGTTTCGGTTTCAACACCCGAACGGTGACTGTGATGTCAAAGAGAGGTCATAGGTCACCTGAAGCAAGGAAAACTAGCATATAAGCGGTGCGTCTACATTCGTTATCATTCCAGCTTTTGAGGAAGGCTGGCTTCAGCACTGTAGTGAATTAAAACGACGAAGCAGCGATTATATTCCAGTTTTTCCATGCCTCACGTGACGTACAACCACACTTTTACGTCACGGCAGCCGTTCGAATGTTGAAACCGAAACCGAAATAGCATGACAGAAAAGTTCGTATATAAATTATTTAGTGGTCGTAGGCAAATACCGCATGATGATTCATGCATAGCAGTGTCTTATGCCTCGCTGTATAGAAGAAAATGTGCCATGAGAATCGGGTGTCTATAATCCTTTAACCTGAACCGTTTTCGTTAGCCTCCACGTTTCTGCTCCATAGATAAGTAGCGGTAAGATGAAAAGTTGTATACTTTTCTCTTAAGGGATATTGGTAAATTGTGGTCATGATCTGAGAGGACCTGCCATATTAGGCAGCATATAATGACCTATATGGGAGTGTGCTAGAAAACTGTTTACTTCCTTTCCATCCACTCAGAAGGAATTCATAAACATAAACGATTAACTTGCGTAGACCTGATGTGAATACAACAGTCGGATTTACATTATGACCTCCATGATATGTGGGGCTATAGGTGAGGTAAACGAAATCATAGCGATGTAGTCGTCAAATTTTCATTACTGCTGGTAACACCGAAAAAGATGAGTACAAGAGTACAAAAGACGAGTAAAAGAGTACTGGGATAACTAAGCGCAGCCACCTTATTTTGTTGTGCAACCTGCTAGTTATACCAGTGGCGCACTGATGTGATATGCGCAAGGTTTCATAAACTGAAAATCATTGTGAGCTTGCTTCAGCGCGCCAAATCCAAGCACGTGTTCTTTGCTAACACGCCAAGGCACAGTCTCTAAGAACACATTCCCTACTTCGTAACAGAGAAAATGCAACCACAACTTACACAGCTATCGCAGTGCGCAGTTTATTGACTGCGGTCCCTGCTGAGTAGCTCGTCTAGGATGCATCATTTATCTTTTGCCATCTTTTCCCAGTTAATTCGTGACCTTGTGTATAATTTGCAATTGCAGAATCCACTACCGAATGCACTACCTTGGCGCATTCTGTTGAAGGTAAGTGTAAAAACCGTAAAAGGGTGGAAGAAATCTAGAAGTTTTTTTGGTTATTCAGCCCAAAGCATCATGAGGCGTCCAGCAGAGGGCAGTGGAAGTAGTTAATTTAGCTGCATGCGTGGCACAGCGGGCCTCTGGTAACGTCTGCTGGGAGTTTAGGGAGTAGTGGCGCAGGGTTCCCTTTGCAAAACGAAATATTATCGTTGCCATTTGCCAAGAGCAAAGAAGCTTTTTTTCTGCCACATATTCCTTCTATCAATTCAATTGATATTTTTTAACTACTGCATTGGTTCAAACGGTGCAAAATTTACGGAACTGTTACGCGTCAAAAGAACAGTGACGCTCGAATCCTCGGCAACTAATTTTTTCTCCTTGTGTGCAGGCGTCACCCGACTACTTTAGAGGAGAAGCGCTTTGCTTACGGCGCATCTGAGATTATTTTTGAAGATACCAGTCTACTACATGATTCACAATACTAGCATAATGTGTAGTCGAGGGTTTGACGGCATAACGTCTGGTCAGGAATCATACAGACATCGTCTAACACATCAAACAGGAACGACGGAACTCTACATCCTATCTATGCTAAATCATTAAAAACGCTACTGGGTGCTACAAAAGGACGAATCCGTGCGCCGATTGCTTCATAGTGAACAAGGGAGCCGTAGTGCTCCCGAAACGTCTTTTCATCTTTTGACTTTGGCCAGTGACCAGCAATCTACATCAACTAGCATAATGTATTTTACAAAAAGTAATTTCTGAATGAAAAAAAAAAGCTAAAATTGCACCATCCACTCGTATTTGTCCTTGGATAGGAAAGCAAATGCACTAAATTTAGTGGAGAAAGAGAACATCTTGGGCTGGATTACGGTTCGCTCTCAATCTGAAAACAGCCTGAAATCTCCGCTACTATTGGTCGCAGGGCCGTGAAGGCCGACCAATCGGAGCGGGGCTTTCAGACTGTTTGTACACTGTTGCCAGATATAGAGCGTTGTGTACTTCAGCACCTGATGTTTGCATTACTACCAATGAATACATTTTTCAAACATCCTAGACAAAGCTGATAGCTGGCGGAGAAAAATTTGGGGGCTGTAGGTTCCTTTCAGTCGGACGCGTTTTTGCATGCCTTCTTGTCCCGCTTCTATTGCTTCGTCGATGCTGTCATAGATCAAACAGTACGAGTGCTGGAGAAGGTAGTTGTTTGTGGACTTCGATGCAAGACTCACCTAGGGTATCGCTTTCAGTTCTTTGTTATTCTAGTCAGTGCACTGGAAAATCTTTTTATTGCCCTGAACACCTCCTTTAGCGTATCCTGTTGTAGGGACTGTTATATCGCTACTACCTTGCCTGTCCACGCGTTGCTCACTTACAGAACACGAGTCAACAGAACCGACAACACTGAACGATACAACAACCGTTGCATCGACGTCGACTACACGCAGTAAGTGCTTTTCATACTGATACATATTATCTCCCCCAATATAATAACTGGAAACGCATTACTCCTGGCAGTAGATATGAAACGTTGAAGCTGCATTTAATGCCAGGATAGAGTTCTTAATAACTATAGATGCACTATAAATACTTTTACTAGGAAAAAATTTTGATGGGAATTAGGCAGGTATTTGTAAAATTGTAAAATTGTAGTTGTAAAATTGAGGCTTTTGTATCTTCATAACCAGTGACTCAGAGGGAACGCCAAAGACCTCCAAGAAGCTTCCACAAAATGACTGTTTTGACGAATGATTCTGAAAATAAGAGCCAGTGTTTAGTTAATAGTTCGCCCTTTGTGGTGAACGCGATAAACTACTGATACTAGTAGATACAGGCTGCGCCACACTGCGACAACACCCCTGTGTGCGCGGCTGGATGGATGGAAGACGGGAGCATCCCGTACGAAACGGGGTGGTGGAGTTTGCACCACTTTCGGCTTTTGTTCTTTACAGTTCTTTAACGGTGCTATAAATCGGTCTATTAATTCGTTTTTTTCCTTAAATACATTTTAAATCCTACACTTCCGACCTTATAACACATCTCTGCTTTTGAGCCACCTATCTTCCATTCGGTTTTTGCTAACTTCGACCGCAGATTCATTCGCATGACCATTGTTATCTCTAAACATTAGGGCCTCAGGGAAAGCGACTATGCCTGCATTAATATCCGGATAGATACCATCACATTCGTGTATAACCCGTTTAACTGTTTCCAGAGATTTACCACACACTGCACATATGTCATTCTCTTGGTTATATCTATTTTTGTAGCTGCGCGTATTAAGACACTCTGGTATAGCTGCAAAGAGCAGGGCACTGCCTCTTGAGTTCTCATAAAACGATCCGTTCCTGATCTGCCTTTTTCCAATTTCGATATTGTTCTGCGCTCTGCGTCTTTTCAATTGAACTAGTCTACCGTTTACCTTCCACGTTTTTTACCTCTCGTTTAAAGCTCTTTACTTCTCCGTCCTTTTGTCCAGCACAGTTACTATCTCGATTGCTAGTCTTTTTCAACCTTTTTCAGTCAACGCTCTTTCTGTATAAGTATCTAAATACCTTAGCTGGCCGCCTGTTACTGTCCATTTTCCGCAGGCGTTATTGGAATATTTTACCGTGAACTTCCCGTGCTCCGAACAATGCCCAAGCCATATTAACCTGTACTGCCTCGTTTGTGGTTTTCCCGTAGGCACATAGTGGTAATCTTCTAACAGCTATCTGATTTACTTCTAATCCCGACTTAATTTCTGCCCTTAGGCGCAAAAGCGCATTCCTGAAAGTAAGCCCTGGCACCATTATTCCTTTCCAAACACTTCCATGTACTTGATAATTCTTGTACATCCATAATGCCCAACGTTTCATAATCCCGGCATCTCTCCGCCATTTTGTCCTAACAGACCGTTTGTGCTTTTTCGAGTATATCTATCCTTCGTTTGTCCATACCCTGATATGTTTCTACTCAGCTCCAGATCAGCTGTGTCCTTGAAAATCGTCAGCCTCAACTCAATTTCGCTAAAACTGAAACCTTGAGCGCCTCCTTTGTCTCCACAATAGTTAATCAGAGTATGCAAATCTTCCTGGCTATCTGTTAACAGTACAATATCGCCCGCATACATTAAACCGAGGAGCAGTGCTCAGAGACCTTTAGGCATAGCCTTCTTTCCATATTTATCACATACAGCATGAACAGCCGAGGGTAGCCTTACCTTAAAGGGGTTATGATGTGGTCGTTCTTCACATAGCAGTTTTGTACTTCAATAACTGCTAAAAAAAGTCTATGATTCAATCTCCGAAATTTGGGCGTCCTGGGCGCGCTGTATATTCTAAAAACTGAGATTGAAATTGAGATCGTGAAACTCATCCCACGGGCAGCGACCGCCATATTAAATGCTCCAGTGACGTCACTAGGCCCTACACGGAGCACCGTCGTCTGCTATCGCTGTTGCAATGCGCGCAGCGAGGTGTCTTGTCCCCTGTACTATCGCGGGCGATCGAATTAGAATTTGTCTCCCATTGTATGAGTGACTGGTGCTGCGAAAGCGGTAAGAGTAACTAACGTAGTTTTTTTTTCTCAGCATAGGTAGTAGCACGTTGGCTTGGGCCAGTTGGTTGCTATCCATAATGCAGACAAGATCCGCAGCATAAAAAAATGCAGGTTTGTTCATATTCTCCTGTGCGCGTTTTATTTATGGTGTGAATCTTCTCTGCATTAGGCATAGGTAGGATACTGTCACAGTAGGCCGATGGGACGCCGATTAACGGGCGGTGTGCTGGTCAGTATGCAGAAGCCGTCAGTGATGCATCGCGGTGTGTCACGCTAGACCAATGACGACACCAGCACGATAAACGAGCGCCCATCTTAGTTGTGGATTTTGAGCTCAGTGGGAACCAGAAGATTGTGGTGGTGGGCTGGTTGCTATGGCGTTTTATAAACTTAAAAATTTGAAAGCTTATCGGGCTTCCTCACGCTCGCCATGGTCTCTTACCTAACAGAACTAAGCTATCAACATTTTTTTTTCATGTTCATTACTTATATTCTACCTCTTATTTTTCACTCTTTATATACTTTTTAAGTTCTCCATTTTTATTTTTATTTTTTCATTTATTTCTTGCGTTTTTATTTTTATACATTTTTGTAGTAAAGAGGGTCTCGCTTTGGCTGACGGCACGACGTAGCCCTGCAGCGCGCCTTAACAGAGCCTGCGCTTAACCGCTCACCAACGTATTCGGTGGCGGCATCTATGGGAGCCACTGAAACCCTCCTCACACTCATTGAATAAAAAAAAAGCCTGTGCCAAGGCTCGGAATCGAACCAGAACCTTCGGCGTTGGAATCCGAGACGCTACCACTCCGCCACGACGGCTTTTTTTTTCTTTATTGCATGGAAATATTGCCGAAAAGAAAAGCTTTAGCTCGTTTAAGCCACAAAACACCACGCCACCTAGCCCCTGCAAGAACCCTCCTTCCAAAATATCAAAAGTCTATGAGGCACGCACATGCATCAAGATAGCGGAGCCAGCTAGGCGGCTCTTGCAGGGCACCATATACTCCCCGCACCAAAGCCCATTGTTCACGAAACAGACATTTCCACGACCGTGGTGATTCGGCGTGGCGGTCCGTCATGCGGCTCTTCCAGAGACTAAATAGTCCCAGCAACATAGATCATATGGCACAGCACTGGTCTTCTCTGCGGTCGAAAAACGAATACTGTAGGTGTGATGTCAATTTCCTTCTTAAGTGTTAGTTGTATAATGTCCCAGAAGAAGCTAGCATCAGTGCACAGAACAAAACAATGGTAAATTGTCGCTGATGTATTGCACAGTCGACAATTCACCGTCCATGGCGTAAGCATCTCCTTAGAATGAAGCCATGCCTTTACAGGCAGCGTTGACGTGTGCTACATAAAAAAGAATGTTTTGTCTGCAGAAGAAACGCACATTCGCCTAACACGTTTTAAAACAGTGGTGTGAAGGAACTTCAGAAAAGGTTTCCGATACAGCGGTACAGGAAACAAATACTCCTTAAGTGTCTGAGTCATCTGCCTTTTGGAGAGGATATACAGGTAGTCTAAAGAAATGTCTAAACCGCATAGTGAGGAAATTGCCGGTGTCAGCAACTTCTTTAAAAAATCCCCATAAAGGCCCCTCACGAGTGTGTCCCGTCGGTGCGAATAGGAAAGGTAAATGAGCACTTAGACGCCTAATAAGCACGGCTACTAAAAAAGGGTGGTTTGAAGATGTGAAAAAGAAAGAAACGCGAAACAAGCTGATGCACGAATAAGTGAACAAGGCCGATTCCACCAAACTCTAGAGAGAAACAGGTTATCGCGACGCATGGGTTCTTATTGGGAACGCCATACGAATGTAGCAATTATTCTGTGCATCACCTGCACTTTCTTCCTCGCAGAGTGGAATACCTGCAACACATAGGCAAGTTTTGCCAACAAAAAAATGTCGCAGACTTGAGGCCGAGCAAACACTGATAGTTCCCTGCCCATCCAAGCCTAGGTTTATCGCCTCGTGGAGACTATCTGTGAATCCCAGTAGGCGCCACTGTTGCGAATTTGCTGAGGAGGAACCCTTAGTTAGTGAAGGGGCCCTCAGTCACAGCTTATGGCACAATAATGACTTGGCGTTGTACCCCAATGGCCCAACCAAAACCGCTTGTTTTTATCTAGATTAAGAGCCGCATCTGATACCTCACAAAACTGTTCAGTTAAATGCAATGCCTCAAACACACTTTCTGCCAGAACAAAAGAGGGCGACATCATCTGCGCAGGCTAAAATCTTAATTTCACACTGAGCCTAGGAGAAACCACGAATATATGTGCAGTTAAAAATACTGAGCCAAAGGGGTTCAAGATATGGGGAAAACAACGAAGGCGATAAGGGATAGCTTTGGCGAACAGATAATTCCGATAGAATAGGTTTGGTTAGCTCTTGGTTAACAATTAGCCTTGTATAGGACTCGTTATAGCACAGACTAATGCCCCTAAGCAAAACATCTTCAATATTTGCATTCTCTAAGGCCGCAAACAAGAAATCGTGACCAACTTTATCAAAGGCCTTGGCAAGGTCAATCTGAATTAGAGCTACTTGTCCGATCTCATCTGTGCAATACGACATAGCAGTAATCCCCAGTGTGTTGGCCAGGAATAGCATGCACCCACTTCATAAGCCTCTCAAGTGGCTAACGATAACATTGAATTCTCAGAAAAAGTCTCGACAGCAGCTTCAGTCTCCTCATCAGAGGGCAGCTTGGTTTCCTGGATGGCTGCCACACTCACACCCCATTTGTTTAAAAGATGTCGTAACTGATGTTGCCTTCGACAATTACGCAAACCCCTAATGTTAAGGGTAGCGGCCTGAAATGCTGTGACGCCCGCCATTTTTGGTGCTTGTCTTATTGAAGGCCATCCCCTCTACTGGGGCAGCCGGCCTACATATTGGCGGCCTGTAGGGCAAACGTCGCCCTACGTTTTGAGGTGACCCTTCCCAATGCCACCGCACCAGGTGCCTTCTGCACATCTCCATCGATACGCACCTCACCATCTGCAGGACGCCTCAAAGGTGCACTGTTGTCCATCGCCTCTTCTGAGACAGCCGTGGCTACGGCCAATGAAGGCGAGTGAGCCACATCACTCGAAACCACGCTGACAGCCGACGGGGCACCGAACACACTAGAAGCTGACACTTCAGGCGACACAGTGCTGCACTCCGGCGACGAAGGGGCATCGCCGGCACAGGAGGCGTGTGGCACATTAAGTGGCTGAAACGCCTCCTCTCACTCTACAGCATGGGCGTCCTGCTCTCGTGATCGTTCGGTGACAGGTGGCTCCTGAGCAGCAAGCACAGGACTGAAAGTAGCAGACCCGGGCATACACGGGTCCGGTGGCTTTGGGTCTGGAGACGGGGATACCTGTTTGTCCGTACTTGAGGGCGGACCCTTGCCGTTATTCGATGCAGAAGTCATTGGTCCATCTTCTGGTTGGAGCTCATGACTCAGTTCACCCGATGCTTCCACAACACCCTACACTTCCATAATGTGCTCTGGCACCTTTCATCGTCATGTGCCTAGTTGCATTGGCGTTACCTGTCAGCATAACTCATAACACAATTGTCTACTCTGTGCCCAAAGCGTCGGCACTGGGTGCATCGAGGCGTACGACACTGACGCCGTACATGGCCCACACGTTTACAGCGAGGACACAGCGGAGGCCTGCCTGGGATCACAACTAAACCTTGTACCCCGAAAACGTTGAGCGTGTGCGGTATTGTACTTGCTGACACTCCGTTCTTGAGCGTGAGCGACATTTCATGGTTCGCTGTTTCCATGTGCTCCATTCTGGGCACCGCCAATTCTCACGCTCGATAGTTTGTGCAGTTCCAAAAGGCTTCAAAGCTGCCACAATCCTCCGGTGCTCTGTGCTTCATATAGCGCGGGAGCCAAAGAAGCTTAAGCTTCACGTGTTTGGTGTCCGCGTCAAACACGATACCTTTGACGTGGAACACTGCTTTGTCAATAATCTTCTGTTCTGGGGAACCGCTCTCGCAGGTAACCATCCAAACGTGGCTCATTTGGTAATGATTATAATAATAATTGGTTTTTTGGCGGAAGGAAATGGCGCACTATCTGTCTCATATATCGTTGGACACCTGAACCGCGCCGTAAGGGAAGGGATAAAGGAGGGAGTGGAAGAAGAAAAAAATAAATGCCAATACACAGAATCTCACGGAGGTCGACAATCTGCGCAAGCGCGTCTCGGAATTCGGGAGCACGGTATGGGTGGCCCTTGAGGTCAGCATGCAGAAAGACGTTGAGGACAACATTACCGGTAGGTAGTCGAGTGAAGACAACATTGTACGAGTCCGTGGCAACTTCATATGTCGGGACACCTCGGCCAACGGCCGATGCGCTCTTTCCAGCTAGAAGCATTTCAACACACAACCGTTCAGAACGGCTTCCCACCGCCACGACGGTTCAAGCGTTGAGCATGAATAAAGGTGCATCCATGTGAATTCACTTTTCCGATGAAGAAGTCGCCGCGCCTTCGCTACCTATATCCCGGCCTAACAGAGCTGGGTCATCAGCAATTTTTTGTAGCGGGAGGTACACTGGGCTACTAGTCAAACATTTCGCGGTACATGGGAGAGGGCAGTTGTGCGCATGCGGCGTTACCTTGGCAACCGGATATGAGCGCGGCCAGCGTTTTTAGATAAGGGCAGTTGGAAAATTTGCCCCCGGGAAACGTTGCCGCTTTCATCTCAACGAGACGCGAGCGCCATCTCTAGGGTTTTGCCAGTACCACGTTAGTTTTCTTGGTTTTATCTCGCCGCCGCTACGCCCATTGGCTGCGCTTGGTCACGTGGAGAGTTTGCTGCATAACTCGTATACGCTGGCTCGCGCCTTGCATCCTGTGCGCCGGGCGTGGCTGCTTCAAGCCGCACTCGTCCACGTACTGCAAAGTTCGCGTGCGCTCTTCGCCTGCGGTACGAGAGGCCAGGATGATCGCGGGAGAGCTTTAGGCTGTAGATCTCGGCCGAAACTTAAAGCCCTTCTTTACGCGGTTCCACGCGGCAAAATCAATGAAACACGACGCGCCACTTACAACCCCCCCCCCCCCCCCTCCCCGTAGCTTAGGTTCCTCGCGTGTGTAATATGCGGTTGTGCAAAGTAGGCTGAAAAATTTCCTCTATAGATTAGATCGCTAATACTTGAGTGCCTGCAAATAAAACCTGGCAAAAACTTAGAGACACACTGCTTTTTATTTCTGTTTCTTGCGGCACACGCACCTTTATTTTTTCTTCAGTCACTTTCCCTGTTTTAATGAGTTGTGATGAAAGTATGATCGTCCTGGTGGTTGAGGTGTTTTCTATAAGTAAAGTGATCGATACTGGGAGCAGCTTTGCTCCTGGAATGCGCATCTAATACGCATGTGACAATCTGTTTGTAAACACGTCTTCAACGTGTCCGTATAATGTTATGGTTATAAATGCTTCTAAGCCGTCTTGTTTCATTAATACAAAAGAGATGATTGTGCAACTTAGGGTTGTATTCATTAAAATACGTTTCTGTAGGCACGCGAATCACCGTCTCCTGACGCTCCTCAAGCTATATGTAGCAGACGACGCGCCCATCACAAAGCGACCGCAGCGCCACCACCTAGGCGGCAACCGTTTTGGATCCGCTCTGCGCTTTGGCGCACCGCCGCAGTTTTCCAACTGCCCTTATCTAAAAACGATGCTCAACGTTTTTAGATAACGCTGGATAAAAAGAAAATTAACATGGCACTGTAAAATTCCTAGAGATGTGCTCGCGTCTCTGAGATGAAAGCGGCAACGGAAGTTGGGCCGATTCCCGGGGGCAAGTTATACGCAAGTTTTCCAACTGTCCTTATTTCGCTAAAAATGATGAGCGCAGCCGCGCGCCCGCTCCACCGGTGGAGCGGGCGACCAGAGAGACCTCACAGCTGCGCCGCGTTCTTCGTCGCCGCCTCGCAGCACGCTGATGTATCACCCGAACCACGCATCTCATGCGCAGCATTGCGCACAAAAGGCGGGGATGTAATGGGCGTCTGCATCAGAACGTTTGACATTGCTGCAGAAAAGGAGTCCAGCCGCTGCTAAACGGCGGTATAGACTGGAGAAGATTAACTCTTCCGATCTTGTGGTTGTCGCCTGGCAGTTGGCTACTCAACAAAGAGAGAACGAGCATCAGAAAGCGAAGATAGCAGCGGAGACGTCCCAACAGAGAGAGGAACGCCTCGCCAAACGGAGATTCCAGACTACCGAGCATAGTAAACTGCGCATAGCCGCCAAGATGAAGCCTATAGGGAAGGCGTCAGTCGACGAGAACCAACATAAGCGGATGTGGAGGCCGGCCGTGTGACTGATCACAGTACTCCAGCTTCCTAAAAACAAGCTGTCAGAGACACGTAGCTCTCGCTACGTATATCCTGGCATAGCCGAGTTAAGCCACTGCCATTTTTTTCCTTATGACGACACGAAAATTTCCTTGCACGGTAAAGGTACACAGCTTCGCTGTAAAAATTAGCTGTGGTTCAATTACTGCTGAACCTGGTTAGAGTG
Organism: Amblyomma americanum; assembly: GCF_052857255.1. NCBI lineage: Eukaryota > Metazoa > Arthropoda > Arachnida > Ixodida > Ixodidae > Amblyomma > Amblyomma americanum. Next base: position 102,376,730 of record NC_135498.1, read on the forward strand.
CGAAACCTGTGATGTATCGGGCAACTAGACGCGGCTTGGCGTCTGTAACGTTGAGTGCGTCCCGGACATTAGATAGGCAGAGCGCTCTCCATGCCACCCTGGGAGGTGGCGTGCAGTTATCGGTTGATCGCGAGAGCTTTGTCAGTCAGTGAACGCTGAGGCCTACTGCTGCTGTGCCACGTATCTGCCAAAATGTTGTCAGTGCTAAGGCATGCAGCGGCTGCGTTTTTATGGAGGAAAAACGCTAAGGCGCCCGTGTGCTGTGCGATGTCAGTGCACGTTAAAGATCCCCAGGTGGTCAAAATTATTCCGGAGCCCTCCACTACGGCACCTATTTCTCTCTTTCTTCTTTCACTCTCTCCTTTATCCCTTCCCTTACGGAGCGGTTCAGGTGTCCAACGATATATGAGACAGATACTGCGCCATTTCCTTTCCCCCAAAACCAATTAAATTAAATTAAAGGCATGCAACCCACATCTCTCTCTCCCCACCACCACGCACCTCAAAGCGCCATTGAGGCGTCCATTGACCTAAGGAGTCAGTTATGCGCCCTTCCTTTCTTCAAAATAATAGGATTCTACCACGTTGTGAACTCCAACGGCAATGAACACAATGAACGCCGGCGGCCTAGAGCTAATAACAATAATAATTGGTTTTTTGGGGAAAGGAAATGGCGCAGTATCTGTTCATATATCGTTGGACACCTGAACCGCGCCGTAAGAAAGGGATAAAGGAGGGAGTGAATGAAGAAATGAAGAAATAGGTGCCGTAGTGGAGGGCTCCGGGATAATTTCGACCCCCTGGGGATCTTTAACGTGCACTGACATCGCACAGCAACAACCTCGCCGCCCTCAGCCGCCTGCAATCCAGCGGCCGCGGTACCCCACTAGTGCGGGAAATTCGCTCGCGCAGAGAGGATGTGCCGTGCGTGCACAGTGGGGGCCCCGTCACGGCGGCATCACCGGCAACGAAAAAGCTGACGACCTCGCTACCGCTGCGCACCAAGGGGTCATTTACAATCCTCACCTCGACTGGCGACCTCATATCAAAAGTATAGCCTTATATGGTGAGCGAGCTCTCGGTCGCCTCATGCGAATCAGCAATAGGAAATTTGGTATGCACAGAGACACTCTCTTATTTCTCTACAAAACTTACGTTAAACCAATTTTGGAGTTCGGTTGGGTTCTGTTCTCCGGTTGCCCTAGATATAAAATTCAACCGCTGATTCTTTTGGAGAGACGTGCTCTACGGCTATGCCTCGGTCTACCAAAATGAGTGGCCAATTGTGTCCTCTTTCTGGAAGCTCGCATACGGGACTTGAACTCCCGCTTCCAACTTCTCACAGTGCGCACCTTCCTACGGGGACATGAGCCAATGCTTGGAGTGGCCCCTCCAATTTTTTTGAAAACCCTGGCATTTTTTTCTAGGTAAACACTGGCCGATCTACAAAGTGCCTCAATTTGTGTTCACAGAGCACCTTTTGTCCAAAATTGCAGTCACGCTTAGGTCCGGTTAATGCGTCACCGATTTGCAGGCTGTACCAACTGTTTGCTTTGACCATATGATGCCGGTTTACGCAAAGCAATTACCTGCCAACATGCTAAATTGTCTCCTGGAGGATTATCTATTGCAGTATCCGAGCCATGCTGCAATTTTTACGGATGCCTCTCAACTAGCCGAAAAGGCAGCAGTAGGTGTTTATTCACAAACACTAGATTGGCGTTACGCTCTCCTTGCCCCGCCGCGGTGGCTCAGTGGTTAGGGCGCTCGACTACTGATCCGGAGTTCCCGGGTTCGAAACCGACCGCGGCGGCTGCATTTTTATGGAGGAAAAACGGTAAGGCGCCCGTGTGCTGTGCGATGTCAGTGCACGTTAAAGATCCCCAGGTGGTGGAAATTATTCCGGAGCCCTCCACTACGGCACCTCTCTCTTCCTTTCTTCTTTCACTCCCGCCTTTATCCCTTCCCTTACGGCGCGGTTCAGGTGTCCAACGATATATGAGACAGATACTGCGCCATTTCCTTTCCTCCAAAAAAAACCAATTATTATTATTATTATTACTCTCTCCGGATCCCTGATTATACTCCAATTTACAGTGCTGAATTCCTCGCTATCCGTTTGGCCATTCAAAGCGTTCCCAGCAATATTGATCAAGTCATCATTCTCTCGGACTGCCGCGCAGTCTTGGCTGCACTGGAAAGCTCGCAGAATACTCTCCTTTACCGATCCCTATTGTACATCGTGCCACGTCATGTCATAGAGGTGCGTTTTCAGTGGATACGAGGACATTGTGGCATTTCTTCCAATTCTATGGCCGATTTCCTAGCGAAATCTGCCATTAATGGCCCTACTGCCCAGGGCGTTCCTAACCACATACTTCTGACCACGTCCCGGTATGAACGCTTCCAAATTCACCATTACCTGAACCATGAGCCCATCCTTCGTAAAGCGGATTTCGAACATTTGAAATTCCCATGGATTATACGTTACTGTACATCAAGACAATGTGAGGTTTCTATGACATTGCTGCGTTGTAGGATACCTCGCCTTAATCTATACTTATGCCGTTCGGGGTTCATGCCGTCGAATCTATGTGCGTCATACGGGGACGTTGAATCCATAGATCATTTCATCCTCTACTGCCGGCAGTTTGCCCGGCAGAGAATTCAGTTTTTGGTAAATCCGCTCGCTCAATTAGGACTGCCGTTTACTCTTCCCGTCCTCCTCTCATTCAGTGCAACCGTCAAAGGGCATGCCATTTGGCAAGTGTGCCAACTACTCCACAAGTATATCAGTGCAACTGGGAGATTTTTCTGTTAATTTCTATATTTATTTATTTATTTATTTATTTTTACTTTAGTTCTCTCAAAATTATTTCCTTTCTTATCAATCCTCACATTAGGAATTCTACTCGCACAGCTGTGTTTCCTTGATTTACAACACGATTTCCTCATGCTCAATCAAATTAAGGATTTCCTTTTCACTCCCAATCTTAATTGATAACTCGGTTGAGATTCACTTGGATTAGACACTCCCTGTTGGACCTGCGTCAAACCCTGGCCAATCCCCCACTGTGGGTATGTGCCATCATCTTTTCAGGCAATAACAACAGCAACAACGTGCCAGCGATCTGCCCCTTGCGCTGGAGGACGTGCGTGCGGCCATCCACGACCATCTCCGAAGGCAGCACCCCGACCCACGCATCGCAGGAGTTGAGCGCATCGACAGTATGACCAGCTGTCGCACACTTACACGGTCAAAACGTGCAATGATCCTCCGCGCGCGCATTGGCTGCGTGTGGCCCGGGGAACGACGGGTGCGTCACGGAATCGCGACGAGTGAGGTGTGTGACGTATGCGGTGCAGTGGAAACACTAGAACACTGTTCCTTCACTGTGCCGCGTTCGCCGATGCTCGTACCGATATGCTAGCGGCCTATAGGGCGCAGGGCATACTACCAGACTCCATCAAGACGCTATTGTGGCCGCAGGGCAGTGCGCGCACTGGTGCGCGAACTTTGGTTAGGCTCTGTGCATTCCTCGAAAACACGGGCTTGACGTCCCGTCTGTTCTCCGTCAGGTAGTTACACGCAGTGACCGTACGCTCCGCGAGTTGTACCTTGAACGATTAATAACTGGACGCCCCACTCCAGTTGTAGCCCACACAGTGCTGTGCGCGTCTGTGATTTAATTTCTCTAAAATGAACTAATCACGCGCACAACCTGGACGCATTTCTTATTGTGTAAATAGTTTGTACACATTACTCCTCCCCTATCCTCTCTTCATGTCCCCTCAGCTCTTTCATTTCATATCTTCATTCTGCCCGCTATCCTTTCTTTCCGCTGCCGCAGCTCAGGTGCTTCAGTATCGATGGCAGATGCCGGGGCTAGCAAAATTCTTTTCCCTCCTTTTTACTATAATTTTAATAAAAAAAGCCACTACCACCACCAACACCACAGCACACGGGCGCCTTAGCGTTTTGCTTCCATAAAAACGCAGCCGCTGCGCTCGGGTTCAAACCTAGCCTAGAGCCTAGAGCTTGAAAATTTGTTTTTGTGGAAAGGAAATGACGCAGTATCTTCCTCACATCTCGGTGGACGCCTGAACCGCGCCGTAATGGAAGGGATAAAAGAGAGACTGAGAGAAGAAAGGAAGAGGCGCCGTAGTGGAGGGCTCCGAAATAATTTCTACCACCTGGAGATCTTTAGCGTGTAATGACATCGCACAGCACACGGGCGCCTTTGCATTTCGCTTCCATCGAAATGCGGCCGCCGTTCTGCGGTCGGGTTCAATGCCGCGTTTCTGCTACAACGTTGTCGATGCCAACGCATGCAGCGCACATCTATCAATGCCGCCACATAGGTTAAAGTGGGCCTGAGGTGCCCACTGTCCCAGAGGGCCAGTCATGCGCCTTTCCTTTCCTTTCGATCGAAGCTCCACCTCTTTATCGGTTTCGGCACAGCTGTAGCTCGGTACGTCACGTGGTAATAAAACACGGCAAACAAGGTACGGAAGGGCGCAGTAAAGTTTTCGCTGTAAAACTTTAAAACTTAGTTCATTAAATTTTGAAGATATGTCCGTGGAGTGAATCTGTTGTGTACAACGTGCCCAATGCTTGAATTGAATTGGCTCTTGGGGAAAGAAATGGCGCAGTCTCTCTCTCAAATCTCGGCGGACACCTGAACCGCGCGGTAAAGAAAAGAATAAAGGAGGAGCTGAGAGAAGAAAGGAAAAAAACAGGTGAACTGAAATGTGGAGGGCGCTGAAATAATTTTGGCCACTTTAGCAAGTTTAATGCCCACTGACATCGCACAGCACACAGGCGCCTTTGCGTTTCGCCTCTATCCAAACACAGCCGCCGCGGTGAGGTTCGAACCCGGGTACTCCAGATCAGTAGCCGAGCTCTCTAACCACTGAGCCACCGCGGCAGTGCTTAATAATAATTGGTTTTTGGGGAAAGGAAATGGCGCAGTATCTGTCTCATATATCCTTGGACACCCGAACCGCGCCATAAAGGAAGAGATAAAGGAGGGAGTGAAAGAAGAAAGGAAGAAAGAGGTGCCGTAGTGGAGGGCTCCGGAATACTTAGACCACCTGGGGATCTTTAACGTGCACTGACATCGCACAGCACACGGGCGCCTTACCGTTTTTCCTCCATAAAAACGCAGCCACCGCGGTCGGGTTCGAACACGGGAACTCCGGATCAGTAGTCGAGCGCCCTAACCACTGAGCCCCCGCGGCGGGTCGGCAGTGCTTCACAAGTGTTCTTTCTAGGATGCGAAAGGAAGTCGAGGATTGTCACTGCCGTGTTTCCCCTTTCAGTCCCTTACGTCGCTGTTAACGTCTAACCAGACTAGGGCACCACTGCACTTCCCCTTCCTTCATAACCTAACTTAACTTAAGTTTTGAGGTGTCCACTAAGACAAAATTACACGACTGCACTTTGTACCCTCACGTCTTTCATTTCATTCCTTCGTTCTGCCTGCTATCCTCTATTAGAGAGTTTTAGTTTCACATACGTAGAGGCTTCACGTACGTAGAGCTCTTACGGGTGACCAGTGCGCATGCGCAGAATGCAAAGGGTATGCGCGAGTCTCACGTACGTACGTGAGAATCGGATTTTTACGTTGCAGTCTTTGCGTTGCTTGCGTACGTAGCGTTGACGAAAATGGTGGCGCCCTGCCCGCCGCTTCACAGCGATAACAGCTTCATCGCTAATCCCTCGAAGCGATATCGTGCTCTAAACTGTTGTATTCGCCTTCGATTTGCCCATTCTTACCCTCGCATAAGGTTTCAAGCGACAAATAACTTTTGTTTTTCAGACAGAAGGGCGATTTTTCAGCTGTTAAGCCTGACGAAGTAGCGTTGGTCGTCGTCATAGCAACGGTCTCGCTATGAATGGCTTGGCTTAAAGACTTGTCTTGGATGATTTAGGCTACAACCAGTGTCTGTGTTTCTTAGTAGATGGCGCTAGGCGTAATGCGCGGCGTGTTTCGCGTACGTGTAACTATAAGGGTTTCAAACCACCTGCGTGCAGGCTACGTAGAGTTCTCACATTTGCGTACGTGAACCCTCTACGCACGTGAAACTAAAGCTCACTATTTTCCGCTCCCCAGCTAGGTGCCTCAGTATCGATGGCAGATGCCGGGACTAGCAAAACCCTTCTCTTCCTTTTTTATTATTATTTTAATAAAGCCACTTACTACTACTTACTTGTCTCCGTGAGAGCAGAAATGCGAAAGTTTTTCCCTTTGCTCGCTTTCACACTCCATTGATCATATTTAGTATTTTTATTTTATTAATTGAAATTTTATTTTATTTTATCTTTTACTTTACTTCGTTTTATTTATTTGTGTTTGTTTTCGCATTTATATTTTGCTACTTATTTCTCTTCTTTATTTTTATTTATTTACAATAATCCAACTTAATTTTTTGCAATTCATCAACCAAACTTCTCCAAATTAAAGATCTACTCACGCACTACCGAATACAATATTTTGCACATTTATCCCCACGGGACGACATATTCCTGTGGGCCAAATTTCAAGCCGCCACGGTGGCTCAGTGGTTATGACGCTCGGCTGCTGAGCCAAAAGACGCGGGTTCGAACCCAGCAGCGGCGGTCAAATTTCGATGGGGGCAAAATTCTAGAGAACCACCCGCGGTGGCTCAGTAGTTACCGCGCTCGGCTACTGATCCAGAGTACCCAGGTTCGAACCCGACCACGGCGGCCGCGCTTCGATGGAGGCTAAACGCTAAGGCGCCCGTGTGCTGTGCGACGTCAGTGCACGTTAATCATAATAATAATTGGTTTTTGGGAAAGGAAATTGCGCAGTATCTGTCTCGTATATCATTGGACACCCGATCCGCGCCATAAGGAAAGGGATAAAGGAGGGAGTGAAAGAAGAAAGAGGTGCCGTAGTGGAGGGCCCTTGAATGATTTTGACCACCTGGGGATCTTTAACGTGCACTGACATCGCACCGCACACGGGCGCCTTAGCGTTTGGCCGCCATTAAAACGCAGCCACCGCGGTGGGGACCGAACCCGGGAACTCCGGATCAGTAGCCGAGCGCACGTTAAAGATAAAATTGGTTCTTAGGGAGAGGAAATGACGCAGTATCTGTCTCACACCGCGCCGTAATGGAAGGAATAAAGGAGGGACTGAGAGAAGAAAGGATGAAAGAGGCGCCGTAGTGGAGGGCTCCGAAGTAATTTCGACCACCTGGGGATCTCCAGCGTGCATTGACATCGCACAGCACACGAGTGTCTGCGTTTCGCCTCCATCGGAAACGCAGCCGCGGGGGTCGGGTTCGAACTCGGGTACACCGGCTCAGTAGCCAAGCGCCCTAACCACTGAGCCACCGCAGCGGGCCACGTTAATGACCCCAGAAGGTCGAAATTATTCTGGAGCCCTCCACTACGGCACCGCTTTCTTCCTTTCTTCTCTCCGTCCCTCTTTTATTCCTTCCCGCGGTTCATATGTCCGCCGATATGAGTACCATTTTCTTTCCCCAAAAACCAATTTTTCAAATTCTAGAAGACCGTGTACTGTGCGATGTTAAGTGCATGGTAAAGAAGCCCAGGCGGTCGAAATTTGCGGAGTCCCTCACTACGGCGTCCCTCATAGCCTGACCCGAGTCGCTATGACCCATTGCCCATAAACGAAACTAAACCAAAATATCCGTACACCTTTTGCAGGGGCAAGGTAAACATATAATGCTTTCGTATTAACAGTGACATCCTTTAGTGTAGCAGTGGAGGAGCCCAGGAAGGTTGCGTGTTGCTGGCTGGGCAGTTGCAGGGCGGGGATGGCAGCCGCCGCTGCAAGGGAGCAGCTGTCGCGGGCCACTGAGCCGTCGGTGTACACGAGGAGATGGTCCTGGAGCCCCTCGTGTACGACGGCTCTGGCCAGCTGCTGCACAGCACAGAGGGGTGTGCTCCAATTTCGCGCAATGCCGACGATCTCGCGCTGTACCTCCGAGGCAGCAGGCCAGGGCGCGCAGGAGCCGTAGTGGGGTGGGCCTTGTGTCAATGGCTCATACTCGAGCATCGCCGCACCCATTCGTGAGCGCGGGTGCGAGCGCGTACGCTGCCGCAGCGAGCCGCAGTCCGGTGTGCGGTGAAGCCGATCGATGTGATTCAGTGCCCTGCGCGCTGCTTGGAGCTGAAGTGGCCACTCTCCTGCCTCGGCCAACGTTGCGGCGCACTGCGAGTTTTTGGGCAGGCCTAGGCACACGCGCAGGGACTTGCGGTGCTGGAGCTCGAGTTTCTTCCAGCACGGCTTGCGCACCGTGACGAGCGGCAGCGCATAGAGCACCGCCCCCAAAGCTGCGGCATTGTATAGTCGCAGCGCGGCTTGCAGGGATATGCCCTGGCCTCGAGCGGTGAGCTTGTGCACGGCGGCGGCGATCCTCTTCTTCTGCAAACAGGCCTGTAACAAGGACCAAATTTTGTGACAGGCCGCAGAACGACTTCAAAAGTGCCGATAAGTGAGTTCCGCCCTGTAAACACACTACGACATGCATGCACACAAGTAATGCCGCGAATCTTTGCAGTGTTTGCTTGTTCAACCTTCAAAACTGCCAGCATGCCGCTTTATCGCCTTGTTTGCGATGCATGACACAACCAGATTTATCTCGATTGATTACATCCAGGCAGAGCTGATTCTACGTTATTCCGTAATGTAATAGTAACTTTGCGCACTTTATTTCGAAAGTTCGCTATCATCTTTAAACTGAGCACGGCCGATCAACAGCGGTGGGCATTCCGTTCGACGACCGTCGAGCATGTTTGTTGCTACCCCGCCGCCGTGTGGTTCAGTCTACTGTAGGCGCAAGTCAGCCCAAATAAACAGTTTTGTGTATATGCCATTTTCGCTGTCGTTCTGCACTCTGGATTGCAGTCACGACTTCGTGACATCTTGTGGAGGTGATGGGTAGCCTTCCATGTCCCAAACGCCCCCTTCAATTCGTGACACCATGCCTCTGCGCTTCGCACCTGAGGACGAGCCAGCAGCTCAGCGCGGAGCCGACGTCTCCAGGGAGAGGAGCCTGAGTTGAGGACCCTGGCGGACCACGCCAGACAGCGAAAAGACGCTGCTGCAAGCACCGCAACCTCACCAGAGATGTCGACAGCGATCATACTGCAGCAGCCGCGGGTGCCGCCAACTTTCAATCGATCCCTAGGCGAAGACCCCGAAGAATGGTTGGACCGATCTGAGCGCGTGGCTTCATTCAACAATTGGGATGATACAGCGAAAATTGGGCACGTTTTTTTTTGAGCACTAAAGGGCTCAGCACGCACATAGTATGAAAACCACGAGTCTTCCCTAACGCTAGGGGGGCTATTCAGGAGAGAACTTTTGAAGACCTTCACCAGTGTCGAGAGGAAATAAAAAGCCGAGCGACTTCCCGAGTCCAGGATCCAGCTTCCGAACGAGTCCGTATACGCGGTTACGTGAAAAAAATGAAGCGCCTCTTTCACCCCGCTGATACAGTAATGACTGGGGAAAAGAAAGTAGTTTTTAATGCGCGGCGTCAAAGAACAACTCTTTGCCAGCCTCGTCCGCCGGCCGCCAAAACAATGCGGGAAGTTAAACGCGAAATCGCACACGAGAAGCTATGACGACTGCTGCCATCCTCCGCACAACCCCAAGCAGCGACACTCGTGGATGTGGTGCGGGAAGGAGTGCAACAAGCACTTGGCACCCTGGCGGCCACAGAACCCCATGCCATGACTTACGCCGCTACAGTACGCACTCCGCATCCCCAACGACACCCCCTACGTCCTCTCCGAGATGAGCCACTTGCTCCAAAACGCCGCCTCCCTGCCCGCGCCAGCCCAGACTACGAACGACACTCAAGCCCCAGGAAATGCGACGCCTGGAGTACTTCCAACAACCGGCCGTTGTGCTTCCATTGAGGTGAAACCGGCCATATTCTTCATCGCTGTGCGTACCGACGTATTGACCTTCGAGGATTTGCCGTTGACGCACCACGACCACGCTTCGACCAACGTCCGCAAGAAATCGACGAGTACCTGCGTCGAGAGGAGTACACTCCGAACCGCTTTTCACGCTCACCATCGCCGTCAACCTCGCACTTTGCGTCGCCACGCCGCAGCTACGTAGCCGCGGTACGAAGAAGGTCTCCAAGCCCCCGTAGGGGAAACTAAAGGCAGCAACCTCTGGAGGTGAGGTTGCTCACGAGCGAAACGCCAAAGGTCCTCCACCGACCACGCCCCATGAAGACGCTGCAACCGCGACGCCGCATGAAGAACCTACACTCGCTGCACCGACGCCGCACAAAATGACTACCCCGATCACGACGCAAACTGCCTTCAAAACGACGCCGCAACCCAGAAAAGCTTCAACGACACGTTCTACCCACGATTCCCACATCCGCCCAAGCCGTGACCTGACGCCCAGGACGACGTGCAACGCAGGAGCCACGGCGTCCGACTAAGAAGTAGTTATCGACGGCCGGAACGTTAGCGCTCTAGTCGACACAGGAGCCGATTACTCGGTGATGAATGGAATATTTCCTGCACAGCTGAGGTAAGTCACGACCGCTTGGGATGGCCCACAAATTCGCACCGCACGGGGCTACCTCATTATGCCATCAGGACGATGCACAGCGCGACTGACTGTCAAAGGACTTACCTATCCTGCGACCTTCGTTGTGCTACGGCAATGTTCCCGCGAAGTGACCTTGGGAATGGATTTCCTAATGAGCATCAGGCGGTCATCGACCTGCGATCCAAGCTCATCACGCCTTCGACGGAAGAGCCCATTCCTTCGATGAGAACTCTGGAAAACCACGTTGCCCTGAGTGTCTTGGAGGAAGAAGTGAGCGTCCCACCCCGTTCAAGCGTTATCGCGACTGTAGGCGCTACGTAAGCCATTAACGCTGAAGCCATCATCGACGGGAACCTGCAGTTGCTTCTAGACCGAGGCATTAGCATCGAAAGAAGCATCGCACATTTCCTCAATGGCCAGGCCGAAGTACTGCTGACTAACTTCTGCGAAGAATACCGGCACATTATCAGAGGCAAGACGGTTGCTTTCTTCGGCGAAATATCTGACGTACGAGACACCTTCGCCCTATCCGACCCATCCGCAGAAGATTCGCCTAAGAGAACTCGCCCACTTTCGTCGTCAACCAAGCCCTGCACCCTGCATCGCCGATATCGGGCTCTGTCGTAAGCAGGATCGGTTGTGCGAATTTCATTGAGATCCCAAATTTTGCCTGCGATAGAATATTTGCACCGAGAACAGGGGGAGGCGGGTTAATTCGTGATACGAACTTGTATGCATGTCTTAACCACGTAAAAGACAAGGAACGAAGAAAGAAACAGACAAGACGTCCCTCGTCTATTTGTCCCTTGGCGTTCGCGTGTTTACAATACGCGGAGAAGAATATTGGCGCGAATGCAGTAATGTTCTCAGAAAATTACCCTTGCTTTTCTCTTAGCTTTTCTTCCCGAATGTTTTCCGCGGCATTTTTTTACTGTTTCTGTCTTTGAGTAAAAAAAAAGAATTCAGGTTATTGTCCGAACATTTCTTGAAATAATGCGTGGTATCTAACGCTTTATCTGAATGCAAACTTTATTTCCGCGGCTTTCACGACTGCCATTCATTTTTGCTGTTACAGCAACGAAAGCTCCAACCTGTTATTACACAGCAGTGCTGAACACGCCCAGAAAAACGGTGGGTAATAAATTTTCATTTCTTTTCGGGTTGTTAAAAGATGAAGAAGTTATCTATGCACACAGTCAAGGCTACGTGGAAAGAATTAGCGTAAGGAGGACTTGGCCAGGCAAGTTTAACGGCGTTGCCACCGAGATCATAGTATTTCACAGCCATTCTCATCCATTCTAAAACAGCGCAACCAAGACAAGGACGAAGTGAACATACAACACGAGCTCAGACTGTCAAGTGATCTTTATTCATAAGAACGTGCACAATTAATAGGAAGGCAGTGACAAAGGTAATTGGAAGCAGTTGATGTCACGAGACGAAAAGGGCAATAAAAGCGATAAACGCGTAAGAAGGTCGTAAGGCTAAACGATAAAATACATCAATAACAACTAAAAAGTCGATAAAATCGAAAAAGTGAATGACAGATAATAGTGAAAACGTTTTTCATACAACCTCAACAACCTTAAAATTAAAACCAATAAAACCATGGCATTCAATGAATTCGGCACTTTACATCATGTGACATTGAATGCCATGTGATCATACAGTATGCTTTGTTCACTTTACCATCTCTTTTGAGATTTCATCGTGTTTTAGCCTTACCACCCCCTTACGCTTTTTATTGCTTTTATTGCCTTTTACACATTGTGACGTCGATTGCCTTTAATTACATCTGCCACTTCCTTCATATACATGGTACACGTTTACACGTTTTGCTGTTTTAGAATGAGTACCTACCAACTCGCACAGGCTTCTACTTTGGCTTAAACATTCGCACCTTGACTTCAGCGCAAGGAGAATGTTATCATGTTAGGCATGTGAGAGTGCAATTTGGAAACTTCAACGCCTACAGAAGTGTGCACAAAGCCGCGACGTTGCTTTACCATTGTCGATGAAGATCTCTCAACCTTGCACGCAAGCAAGAATGAAAAATGCTTGTGAATATACTTGAGGATAATCCGTTTCCGTAAAACGTCCGTCTCCTTGCAATACATTTGAAGCACATAGCAGAATCAGATTTCACATCGAATACAGATATTCCATGAATAGTATTCGCGTCACTATCGAAATTTGCCAATGATGGCACACTTCTAGTTATTTACCGCTGAGTGTAACTCGCTTAGTTTGGCACGTCAAGGGCAATATATCGGAACGCATGCACATTTCTTAGTGGGAACCAGGATTTGGCATGTGGCAATAGCGTGCTTGAAGGTCTGTCTGAAATTTCGATGCCAGTTTAGGATGCCAGTGCGACAAGTGCTAAGCCCTACCCTACTTACGACCGATTCACCAATAAGTCGAATATGTCATGACGCCCTTCATCACATGGAACAATGAGTTCAACTTTCTCGTTGTACATAGATGCAAATTGGATGCCTCGAGGAGTGTGGACCAATTAAAAGGCCTTTGAAGGACGGCATAGAGTGCATCGTAAGAACATGTTTCTGCTTTCTTTACTCACTTTTCAAAACACCCAATTTTCTTTTGTCGCGATCGACAATCCAAACCACGCGGCCAGAGGAAACGTCCCTGAAAAAAAGTAAATTTAATTGCCACCAACCACGTCTCAGTGCCCTCTCAAATAAGTCTCTGCAGAAACCCGGAAAAAGAAAAGATATCTCAACGAATTGTTTCGGTAGCATGTCTCTGCTCCATATTCCAGAACACACCTGCCGTTGTCATTTGCCGCACACCTAGAGTGAGCGGGTAGTGCCAATCCCCGGCGCGCCTGCTACCCTATGCATGCATTCGGTATAGGCTCAGAGATTTAGCCCGTATTACGGTACAGGTCACAACCAATTTATTACGTTGAAAATGTTTTCAGGATTAGAACGCTGTGGAAACGCAAGCAGTCACCCAAGGCCAAGTATTTATACAACCTGCATAATGTAGAAGGCAAGTCTTAGGCGCTGCCAGTCGCTAGCCAGGCGAGTGCAATAGGAAGTGGAGCTCTAAGAAAGCTCTAAATGAGACTAACTTCAGGCGCGCGAACGTACGCGATCACCACAGCGAGAGCCAGCGCATGCAGCAAGTTTCAGGCGCAGTGTGCTTCAGCTCGATACTTTCCGCAGACCGTGCTTGGGATTCGTTGACTCCATGCACCAATACTCTCTGGTCAGTGCTGCTTTCGCTTACCGACCAATCACACAGGTAATTTTGAGAATATAAAGTCTGCTTAGAAAATTAAATGTGGCACATAAACCCTCATCTGACTGGGTATACTTACGTTTGTATCACGCTGCAGCAGGAGGATCAGTGATCATTGCAGGGTGGTACATTTCAGTTAAAACGCCGAACCCATGCCTGCTGCGCAGTTGCGTTGCCCTTAACTTCACTATGCAGTTTTAACTTTTAAAGGCCGCGCTTTTGTAATAGTGGGGCCTTCAGATGAAATTCTCCCATTCGGCGTAATCTACAGTGCACTGACAGTTCAAGCACGCGGCTAGCTACTTGTGCATTTCGCATTAGTCGAAATGCTACCGCATCATCTGGTTACGAATTATGAATATGCTTCCAACTGCCGCCTTTTGTTCTTTCGACTCGACAGTGAATTGGTACTTGCAATGAGGTCCGAAAATTATTACTTGAACTGTGACTTTCCGCGTACCCTTCTCATTTTGCTGATCGACGTGCACTTTTTCCCCCAGAACGGCTTAATAGACCTTAACGGTAGCAGAGTAGCTTAATGGTAAATTTCTCTCACAACTATCAATAACCAAGCGTAGGGAGCTTGTTGTCAATCATATATTTCAGCTTCGTGCCGGCAAAGTAGCAACATATATAGCTTAAAGGATGTTTCAGCCAACTGTGCGCCGCACTGCCCGTATGCGCGCCATCGTAGCTCCGCTTCGTTCGGCATTGAAGGAAACCGGTGCAGACGAACATTTAAAATGTTATCTGGCTCGCGGCAGCCAACGGCGCAAGCAGCGACAGCGGCTATGGCGATGTTTCTAGACGGAGGGCTGTAGGGCAAGATGGACGTCGCATGATTTCAATATTTCCCGGGCGCATTTTTTTTTTGTTTTTGAAACTTTAGGCTACCGCCGGTTGACAGTGGTGTCCGTTATACACGCAGAGTCTTCTCGCACTCACGAAAAAACACAAAAAAGCGCGAGTAGACGCGGAACGCCGACAGGATACGCGCTGCAGCAGGAACAAGGCGCGCGTGGCAATACTCAGGACACTTCTTTGCAGCTGCGAAGCGGGAATACTATCCCTTCAAATCTACAGCGCATGAGGCGTAAAGCGCTCTAATTGCTTCCAAACGCTCAGCTTGCTGCACTTAACTAAGGCACAGCGGAAACTCACCCTAAAACGCAAAATTGAATGAAATGCTTTCTTTACCATGCATTTCCCAAAAAATTTAAGAGCAGGCTGTAGATCCGAGTTTGACAGCAGAAGCAACGCCAAGCGTCAGATACTATTTGGCCCGATAGTTCATTCAGAGCCAGAATAAAGTAGCCCACCTAAAAATGACATGATGCCATTCTTTCACTCTCTTTCAAAGCGCATAAACACTAATTCTTTAATTATACACGGAGGAATAAAAACAGGCTTTCATTTTGAGCGTGCACTGTGCACTGACATCGCACAGAACACGGGCGCCTTAGCGTTTTACCTCCATAAAAACGCGGCGGCAGCGCTTTTATGGAGGCAAAACGCTAAGGCGGCCGCGTGCTGTGCGATGTCAGTGCACGTTAAAGATCCCCAAGTGGTCTAAGTATTCCGGAGCCCTCCACTACGGAACCTCTTTCTTACTTTCTTCTTTCACTCCCTCCTTTATCCCTTCCCTTATGGCGTGGTTCAGGTGTCCGCCCATATATGAGACAACAGATACTGCGCCATTTGCTTTCCCCCAAAACCAATTATTACTATTATTATTATGTTGAGCGTGCAAGAAGCTCTTACGCCGTCAATATCGCTATATATAAAACTTCCTTCTATTTCAGGACGTCATTCGCGATGCGCTACTTTATATGCAAGATGAATTGCTATACTTGTGCCCCATTGGTCTCTGCGACAATGGCACTTGTATCCCCAGCGGCCTTGAACTGAGTTGTTGGAAATCATACCCAGAGTTCTTTGAAAGGCTCTTCGGACCATTTAGGAGGCCTAGAATTTTGATGTCCACAACGCCAAGAACAACAACAACGACGACGACGACGACAACTACGACAACTGAGCCTGCAAACATAACCTCAAGTTCAGAACCTACGAACGTGACTTCAATGCAGCTGGAAGAGCTCTAATTCGTAAACGATGGTGAAGGCTGAAAGTGTGAAAACGCTATGGGACCACTATGGGACCACTGAAACTCCCCGCACACTCACTCAATAAAAAAAGGAACCTGTGCCAAGGCTCAGAATCGAACGAGGGCCTTTGGCGTTTGAGGCGGTGACGCTACCACACCGCCACGACGGCTCTTTTTTTTTTCTGTATTGCATGGAGATAGGGCCGAAAAGAAAAGTCTAAGCACGTTTACGGCGCAAAACATCAGGCCACCTTACCCCTTCTGGACCCCTCCTTCCAAAAGATCAGAAGTCTGGTAGGCACGCATATGCATTCGGATAGCGGAGCCAGCTAGGCGGCTCTTGCAGGGCAGCATATACTCCCCGCACCAAAGCGCATTGTTCACGAAACAAACATTTCGACGACCGTGGTGATTCGGCGTGGCGGTTCGTTATGCGGCTCTTCTAGAGACTAAATGGTCCCAGCAACATACATAGATCATATGGCACAGCACTGGTCTTCTCCGCGGTCAAAAAACGAATACTGTAGGTGTGATGTCAATGTCCTTCTTAATTGTTCGCTGTAAAATGTCCCAGAAGAAGATAGCATCAATGCACAGAATAAAAGGTCAGTTGTACCTGGTGTATTGCACAGGCGACAATTCACCGTCCATGGCACAAGCATATCCTTAGCATGAAGCCATGCCTTCACAGGCAGCGTTGACGTGTGCAGCTTAAAAAAGAATGTTTTCACAGCAGAAGAAATGCACATTCGCCTAAAACGTTTTAAAACACTGGCGTCAAGTAATTCTATAAAACGTTTCTGATACAACGGTACACGGAACAAATACTCTGTGTCTGAGTCATCTGCCTTCTAGAGAGGCTATACAGGTAGTCTATAGAAAAGCGCACAGTGAGGAAATTGAAGGTGTTAGCAACTTCCTTAAAGAATCCCCATAAATGCCCCTCACGAGTGTGTCCCGTCGGTGCGAATAGGAAAGGTAAATGAGCACTTAGACGCCTAATAAGCACGGCTAGTAAAAAAGAGTGGTATTAAGAACTGAAAAAGAAAGAAACGCGAGACAAGCTGATCCACGAATAAGTGAAGAAGGCCGATTCCACCAGACTCTAGAGAAAGAAATAGGTTATCGCGACGCATGAGTTCCCATTGGGAACGCCATACGAATGTAGCAAATATTCTGTGCATCACCTGCACTTTCTTCCTCGCACAGTGGAAAACCTGCAACACATAGGCAAGTTTTGCAAACAAAAAAATGTCGCAGACTTGAGCCCGAGCAAACACTGATAGTTCCCTACCCATCCAAGCCTGGGTTTATCACCTCGTGGAGACTATCTGTGAATCCCAGTAGGCGCCACTGCAGCGAATTTGCTGAAGAGGAACCCCTGGTTAGTGAAGGAGCCCATAGTCCCATCTTATGGCACCGTAATGACTTGGCGTTGTACCCCAATGGCCCAACCAAAACCCTTTGGATTTATCTAGATTAACAGCAGCACCTGATACGTCGCAAAACTGTTCAGTCAAATACAATGCCTCAAGCACAGTCTTTTTGTCGGAACAAAAGAGGGTGACATCATCTCCATAGGCTAAAATCTTAATTTCACACTCCGCCAAGAAGAAACCATGGATATATGTGCAGTTAATAATACTGAGGCAAAGAGGTTCAAGATATAGGGCAAACAACAAAGCTGATAAGAAACATGCTTGACGAACAGATCATTCCAACAGAATAGATTCGGTTAGCTCTTGGTTAACAATTAGCCTTATATAGGACTCATTATCGCGCAGTCTTATGCCCCTAAGCAATACATCTCCAATATCTGCATGCTCTAAGGCCGCAAACAAGAAATCGTGACGAACATTATCAAAGGTCTTGGCAAGGTCAATCTGAATTAGAGCTACTTGTCCGCTCTTTATCTGATTCTGTCTCCACTACTGAACGTGCAATATGAATATGGCATTGGATGCTGCGGCCTCTGATACCACAGACCTGATGCGTGCCTATTAAGTGAGCGACAACTAGCTGCAAACGATTGCAAAGAACCTTTGAAAAGGTTTGTAATCTGCATTACAGAGGGAAATTGGACGATATCCCTCAACTGTTTTCAACCGATTTGAATCTGTGCTTTTCGAATATAGTATGCCCAGAATAGAAAGTGTCTGGGGGGGGGGGGGGGGGGGGGGGCAAAAAATCAACATCGTAAGAAGCCTGGAAAACTTCCATCAAACAGGCGCTAGACAAGCGGAAAATGTTTAATAGAACTCGCTAGTACTGCCATCTGGCCCAGGATATTTCTGAGCCGTCAGGTCAGAAATGGCAGATTTAATTTCGTGCAAAGTGATACCCCCTCCGCTACAGCATGCTGCTCATCGTCAAGTCGGGGCAAGGCTTCGAATAAGTGACTGTAATCTGATGTCACGTTTTTGCCCGCACAACCACCAAACCGCTTCCGATAACAGTCAAAGAAAGCCTCAATATTACCAGGACCATCGCTGTATGTGCAACCAGCATACTGAATTTCCAATATTTCTTTAGCTACAGCAGTCTGCCTTTCATCACTCAGAGACCGAGGAGATAGTTACTGTTCCAGAAATTTGCGGGTAATAGATCTTATCAAGGCCCCTTTGTATCATTTGGTTTCACACTGCTGAAGCTCTGCTTTTACGGCAGTGATATCTTCAACATAGGCACCTGGGCTAATCCTCTCTAACTCATGTAGCTCAACCAGAGTACTGCCGAGCGCTCGAAGTTAATGTCCCTTCAAAAACGCCATTCTTGCTGAGGCTTCAATAGCAATTTTTTTTTCTTGTTTAAATAAGTGTTATTTTTGCAAAACTGAGAGGTCACCACGTGACCACGCGTCCTTCAAGCAATTAGATACAGCAAGTTTCGAAATTTCATCTGAGAGCAGGCAGCTATTCAACTTCCACAGCTGCCATCGAGGAGGGAGTTTGCGCCCACTGTACCTCCCTATCTGAAGAGACACCATGCAGTGATCACTCAAGACTATGGGCCACAACCAGTAACCAAAAACGCTGGATAACATGTCTTCTGAAACGTAAATCCTGTCAAGCCGAGCGCTAGAGGAGCACTGAAAATGAGTTAATTTGATCTTATGTCCCTTATCTTGCGAAACATCTACCAGGTCGTATTCGCATGCCAAACCAGTGAGCAAAGCAGCGCTAGGGTCATATCGCTTACTTAACACTGCTCGGTCTTCATCATTACAAAAACAATTGAGATCACCCAACAGCATAATTTTACGATCCGTCTACTAATGACAGGAAAAATAGCCTTCTATCAGTGTGCTTTACATGGGCATAAACACAAACAACTCGCCACTGTACACCCGAAATTGCGAGGCCACAGCAGATAAGTCGCCCGTTATCATCTGTGAAACACGATACGGCAGTAATCCACGTGTGTTGGCCAGGAAAAGCATGCATCCACCGGATAAGCCTCTCACGTGATTAATGATAACATTGAATTCTGATGAAAAAGGCTCGATAGCAGCTTCAGTTTCCTCATCAGAGGACAGCTTTGATTCCTGGATGGCTGCCACACTCACACTTCATTTGTTTCAAAGGTGTCGTAACTGATGTTGCCTTCGACGATTACGCAAACCCCTAATGTTAAGGGTAGCGACGGGAATTGCTTTGGCGCCCGCCATTTTTGGTGCTTGCCTTATTGAAGGCCATCCCTTGTACTGGGGCAGCCGGCCTGCAAATTGGGGGCCTGTAGGGCAGACGTCGTCCTGTGTTTTCAGGTGACCCTTCCCAATCCCACCACACCAGGCGCCTTCTGCACATCTCCATCGACACGCACCTCATCATCTGCAGGACGCTTCAAAGGTGCGCTGTTGTCCATTGCCTCTTCTGAGACAGCAAAGGCTACAGCCCATGAAGCCGAGTGGGCCACGACACTCGCAACCACGCTGACAGCCGACGGGGCATCGAACACAGTAGTAGCTGACATTTCAGGCGACACACGGCTGCACTCCGGCGACAAAGGGGCATCACCGGCACAGCAGGCATGTGGCACATTTAGTGGCTGAAGTGCCTCCACTGACTCTGCAGTAGGGGCGTTCTGCTCTCGTTATCGTTCGGTGAGAGGTTGGCCCCTGAGCAACAAGCACAGGACTCAAAGTAGCAGACTCGCGCTGACCCGGGTCCGGTGGCTTTGGGTCTGGAGACGGGGATTCCTGTTTGTCCGTACTTGCAGGCGGGCCCTTGCCGTTATTCGGTGCAGAAGTCTTTGGTCCATCTTATGGTTGGAGCTCATGACTCAGTTCACCCGACGCTTCCACAACACACTACACTTCCATAATGTGCTCTGGCACCCCTTCATCGTCATGTGCCCAGTTACCTTGGCGTTACCTGTCAGCATAACTCATAACACAATTGTCTACTGTGTGCCCAATGCGTCGGCACTGGGTGCATCGAGGCGTACGACACTGAAGCCGTACATGGCCCACACGTGTACAGCGAGGACACAGTGGAGGCCTGCCTGGGATCACAACTAAAGATTGTACACCGAAAACTTTGAGCGTATGCGGTATTGTACTTGCTGACACTCCGTGTTTGAGCGTGAGCGAGATTTCACGGTTCGCTGTTTCCATGTGCTCCATTCGAAGCCCCGCCACTACTTACGCTCGATAGTTTGTGCAGTTCCAAAAGGCTCCAAAGCTTCCACAATCCTCCGGTGATCCGTGCCCCATATAGCGCGCGAGCCAAATAAGCGCAAGCTTCACGTGTTTCGTGTCCGCGTCAAACACGATACAATTTAGACTTTTGACCTGGAACTCTGCTTTGTCAATAATCTTCTGTTGTGAGGAACCGCTCTCGCAGGTAAAAATCCAAACGTGGCTCGTTTGGTACTGAATAATAATAATTGGTTTTTTGGGGAAATAAAACGGCGCAGTATCTGTCTTATATATCGTTGGACACCTGAACCACGCGGTAAGGGAAGGCATAAAGGAGGAAGTGAAAGAAGAAAGAAATAAATGCCAATACACAGAATCTCACGGAGTCCACAATCTGCGCAAGCGCGTCTCGGAAGTCAGGAGCAGGCTATATGCGACCCTTGAGGTCAGAATGTAGAAAGACGTTGAGGACAACATTACCGGTAGGTAGTCGAGTGAAGACAACATTGTACGAGTCCGTGGCAACTTCAGATGTCGGGAGACCTCGGCAAACGGCCTATGCGCTCTTTCCAGCTAGAAGTATTTCAACATACAACCGTTCAGAACGGCTTCCCACCACCACGACGGCTCAAGCTTTGAGCATGAATAAAGGCGCATCTAGTGAATCCACTCTTCCGATGCAGAAGTCGCCGTGCTTTCGCTACGTATATCCCGGCCTAACAGAGCTAGCTATAAGATATTTTTTCGTAGCGAGAGCTACACTGGGCTGCCAGTCAATCATTTCGCGGTGCATAAGAGAGGCCAGTTGTGCGTATGCGCCGTTACCTTGGCGACCGGAGAGGAGCGCGGCCAGCGTTTTCAGATAAGGACAGTTGGAAAATCCCCCCCCTTCCCCCCCCCCCCCCCCCCCCCCCCCCCCCGGAGTCGTTGCCGCTTTCATCTCAACTAGGGAGCCTACATGTCGCGCCCCCTCCCGGCTTAGGGTGGTGACTTCCTTTGACACAGCACATGCCGCCTCCCGCTAAGACCCATGTTGCCAGCGCGTGTGTTGTCATGGTTACGGGAAGACGCCGCGCCATCTTGTTCCCCGCCGTGCATAGGCGCGCATTAGCTGCTGCAGCAGTTGCGTCTTCATCGCCGTTCATCGTTGAGTGGGACAGTCATATGTTGTCGGTTGTTGCACTAAGTGCGCCAGGAAGCTTACGCAGCAGCAATGCCCGGGTGTTGTGTTCCGCAGTGCTCGAACCACTGCAGGAAGGGCACACGGATGTTTCGTTTCCCGGCTGACTCCAACCGAAGAAAACGTTGGCTGGCACAAGTAAAGCGAGACTGCTGGGAACCCACTGCTGCTTCTCGCATATGTTCTGTGAGTACCGTACCTTTTTCTCTTTTGTTACCTGCTCGCTTGTTATGTTTGGTGTACTGTGCTTCACGTTTACGATAATTAAACCACGGCCGCCTCGAACGGCGTGCGCGGCGTGGGTTTGATAACAGGCTACGCATTGCGGGCGTGGGTGCAATCTTCTCGTTAGTTTTTAGATGCGCTGGCGGCGTGTCTCGAGCACCAAGGGCGAGAAGCAACGGTTCGCATTCGCCCTCGCTGACTGTAATTCTCACGCGAGTGCACTCACGATATATTGGCGCCCGCTTCCTTGTTTGCGCTGTAATACATGCGCCAAGACTCATGTCAGAGAACATGACTGAGGTAGCGAAAATAAATTTCTACATCTCTCTGACATTGTACGCGTTCGCTGTTTCGTGAGCGCTGTGGTCGGAGGAACTTATTTTCAGTCAGGTCAGGTTATCTAGGCACCGTTCTGCTGTACGACGCTATTCGGTAGAAAAAGATTGGAAACCCAAGATCAGACTAAAAGAACACATTTTGTATATGCCCGGTTACTGGCATGCATATGAAGCCTTTAGGAAGCCCTTATCCAGTTTTTTTAGCTTGGCACTATAGCCTGGTAAAAGACAGCATGTGAAAACATTACAGCAGGTAGAAACAGCTCTGTAGTTGTAACGCTAGTCATGTTCCGGTTTGCAGCATTTGTCACAGTTATGTGCAGGTATGAATATACTTCTTGATGCTTATGAAGTACTTGCTGCCATTCATTTCAGGCACATTTTGAAGAAACAAGTTTCGAGCAAAACAGACAGGATGGCTTAAAGAAGCTAAGGCCAGATGCGGTTCCCACACTTTTTACTTATCGAGGTAAGCTTCTAATTTTGATCCATCTCTTAAATACAACTCTGCCTCATTCATATGAAATGTTTGCAAAGAAATTTGTCTACACGTATACGGTAGTGCTGTGGTTGCTTTGTGCAAGCTCAAAAATGTGCGCTCATCTGCTTTTAGAAGGCTGCAAAGAAAGGTTCATCACCATCAGCATTTCAAGGTCCATAGCAGGACGAAGCCTATCCTACTGACTTCCCTTTAACCGGTTCCTGTGCCATCTGTGGCCACATTATCCACACAAACTTCTTGGTCTATTGATATGGCTTTTATATCCAAGCATTCATACAGCGCATGTTTGCATCAGCATCTAGATCCCTAGCTAAAAATTTGTTGGGATCCATGCAATTCATTTCTTGTAAAACTAAATCGCGGGCATAAAAAAATATGTATATTGCACGTTATTGTAGGATCATGCATTCGAACAGCACCTTCAAACATAAAATCACCTTAAGCCGTGTTTTAACGGCTTCTGCATTACCTCTGGCTCATTTTTCACTGTAGATTGAAAAAAAAAATGAATGAATGACAATTGAAATCTTCCGTGTAAGCCATAAAGGTATAAAGTATGGCACTAAACAAAACTTTTGCCACCTAACTCTCTGCCTACCCCTACTATATTTGCTTTTCTTGAACACCCACTGCTTCCCTAAGGGACTACTGTTTATCTTCTCTACACATTGAATGCACTCATATATATGATACTAAGATCCAAAACGTAACACACAGATATAGCCTTGTATTCAAAGAGCACAAGGCCACCTATAGTGTGTTTATACTTTGTATAGCATCGTTTTTTCTTTATAATTCACCCGACGCCTGCGAGAAAGGGGGCGTCTAGAATCAAACAAATATCCTAAAGCAGACTGCATACTGTGCTGTCTCATTTGTTCTATGTCACCTGGCACAGAAGCTAAAATGGCAAAATTCAGGACGATTAGTAATTCTAGTTGCATCAATGGTACCTCAGCTGCTAACACAACCTGCTGTTGAGCACAATTTTGCACGACTGAATCATTGCCAGTTGTAGCATGCTTTCCGACGCTGTTAAATATGCACTGGCGGTAAGAAATCTAAAGCCCCCCAGTACAGCTTTGGGATCTTAAAACCCAACTGATATTACTACTCCTGAAGTTTATTTGGAAGTTTTATGCAGGTACTAGGTTGCTCTTCTGTAAATGCAGAATTTCTGCAGTTCTTGAGTGTAGTGCTACCCTATTGACTGAATTTTTTATTTCAGCCATCCCGAAACACCGGAAGCCTCCGAAGAAGCGGTCTTGCTTTCGTCCGGCCACGCCAACGCAAAGCCCAGTACTTGACCCCACCGGAAATGAACCATGTGGTAGTGCTGCTCTAGAGCCTGTCTTCGCATCAACAGCCGAACAAACACAAGACTCGGCTGTGAGTGACAGCATGAGTTCCCAGGACACTGTCAGTCCACTACAATGTGCTCAGGTACCAGGGTATGATCTACCTTTAACAACCACCTTGCTGCCGCCCAAAGCTGTCGACACTGTTATCTATGCAGACAGCGTTGCCCATTCCTTTCTGAGAACAGATAAAGCCAGTGGGGAAGATTCCACTGATGCAAGTCGACTTCCTCTGCCCGCAGCTTCACCCATGGAGGCCGAATCCTTAAGCGCTGAAAGGTCACAGCATAGTAATGAGCGATCAAGTAAAGAAATACCTCAAGCTGCATTCACACTTGGTTCAAGTACGGCTTCAACTGACTTGTCTCTTCAAAGACAGAATGCTGAGCTGAGAAAGAGAAATAAGGACTTGGCCCAAAAGTACAGAAACCTACAGAGGCTTCACGAGCAAACAAAGAGAAAACTGCGCAGTCTTGTAAAGAAGTCACAGTCGCCACAACAAAAAATGATAACCTTGGAACAATTACCGTTCCTCAAACACGACCAGAGAAGGGCTTTGACGGTGAAAACTACGAAGGGCCTTAAGTGGTCTGAGAAGACTATTCGAGAGGCCCTTCAAATAAAGCACACATGTGGAACAGCAGGCTATGAATTATTAAGATCATTATCATATCCACTGCCATGCAATAGGACATTAATACGAAGGCTTCAAAATATTAAATTTTTGCCTGGAGTTCTTCATGAAGTTTTTAATGTCCTGAAATCCAAAGTAGCCACAATGCAAGACATAGAAAAAGACTGTGTGCTCTTCATGGATGAGATGGAAATCTCCCAAGGATTTGACCACGATCGCTCGCTTGATTGCTTTTTTGGGAGCACTACATTGCCGGAATCCGCTACAGATGTTGCCAACCATGCTCTTGTGTTCATGGTTGGTGGCGTGAACACGAGATGGAAACAGGTTATCGCCTATCACTTCACTGGAAGGTCGATAGATGGCTATATTTTGAAGGACATTGTGTTCCACTTGATTGAGCTTTGTTTTCAAATCTCGCTTAGAGTGCTTGTTGTCACAAGTGACATGGGAGCTGCCAACCGTGCAGTTTGGCGCCTGCTTGGCTTGTCCAACCACAGAAACTCACAGACTGTCTGCTGTATTCCGCACCCGCACCTCCGTGGCAGGCAACTATTCTTTATGGCTGACCCCGCCCACGTCTTGAAGAACATCCGTGCCCAACTACTCCGAGTGGGAGAATTCACTCTGGGTGAAGAAACTGTTAAGGAACAAAGTCTTCCTTCTGGCACTGTCAAGGTGGAGCATGTTGAAGCAGTGTTGAAGTACGACTGTCAAAGTGAGCTGAAGATTGCAAATAGGCTGTCGGAAATCCACATCAGCAGTGGACATTTCACTACCATGAAAGTGAACATTGCTGTGCAATTGTTCCGTGAGGCTCCTGCTGCTATCCGATATTTAATCCAACAAAAAATTTTGCCCCCTGAAGCAGAGGCTACAGCGTGGTTTTTTAACCTCGTGAGCAGGTGGTACACCCTTATGTCGGCCAGACATCCGGTTGTTGCTCTGAGCGATATAGATCCTTCAAAGCATAAAGAGGCCACTGCGCTTTTGGAACTGACGTGCAGCACTTTCCGTCAAATGAAAATGGGAGCAACGGCACAATGGAAGCCTTCACAAGCTGGCCTTCTGGCATCGACCACTGTTGCTCTCAGCCTGTCGCAAGACCTCTTGGACAACCAAAGCTACAAGTATGTGCTTCTTGGCCGGCTCGTACAAGATTGTCTCGAAAACATATTCTCTGTGTTGAGACTCAAGAAGCCGGTCCCTAGTGCATACGACGTTAAGTGTGCACTGAAGCTGATTTGTGTTGGACAGTTCATGCACACACCTACAAATTCTAGCTACGAGGTTGATGACAGCTTGCATCTAGCTGACCTCCTTGACCCAACTATCCAGAGACATGAAGGACAAAACCAAGAGCCTGAAGAGCTAGAAAACCTGTTTGTGTGTGCTCTCACAGAAGCAGAATGTGACATTCTTGCTTATCTAGGAGGATTCCTGGTCAAGTCTGTCATGAAGTCCATTGGTAACTGTAGTGACTGCAAAAATGCCCTTGTTGGAGATGCTACAAATCAGTATAGCAATCTTATTAAGCTTAAAGAGTACGTGAAAAATTCTGAGAACCTCATTTATCCAACGCAAGCAGTGATTAATGTCCTTATAGAATGTGAGGAGCAGTTTAAGACTTTTGCAGATATGAAGGAAATCATGGTGCTCAAAACCCCATTTGCTAGCATTCTGAATGCCCTGTGCAAGGCTGTCAAGTTGAACTTAGGTTGCTGTGAAACACATCATGCTCAGGCAGGGAAGGTCCTCCTGACAAAATATGTGAGGACAAGACTGAGGATCCATCTACGACAGCAGCATGCACAGAGGGTGGATGGAATGTCTAGCAAAACATGTGCCGCAACAAACCTGGTCTGAACTCTGAGAAGGATGGTAACATCATATGCTTAGATGCTTGCAGTCAGCTAGTTAATGATTTGGCCTTGCTTTCGTTGTTTTTCTATAGTTTGACACAACTCAAGAAAATAGGGGAGATGTCCTTAAAGAATTCTATCCAGCCAATGGCGCCAACCGATTTTCATGACACCATGTTTAATGCTGGGAGGTTGCATCGCTGGGAGTGGCAGATGAACGGCAGTTAACCGTGGCTTAATCGGATTGACCGCGTTGTCATGAAAATCGGTCACTGCTATTGGCTGGAGGGAAACGGTCGGGGGGCATCTGCCACTACTTCCTTGGGTTGTACCCGAATATAGCACTCTGACACTTTCACTGTGTATGTCGTGTGTACTTTGCTCGCCTGTAAATTGTTCACGTCTTTCAGCATATTTTTATGTCACCTCTCTGTAGCAAGCTGTTGCTTGCAGATTGTGTGCACTAACCAATGAAGCTGCTTTGCTTCAGTCAGCATTTGGAAATAGCAAACTGATTTACAGTGCGTGCCACTAGTGTGTTCATCAAAGGTGAAGTTTTTAGGAGCAAGTGTTGGAACTAGATGCAAATGTGTAAACCACTGTTTCAAGTCTTTTGTGAAGTGCATAACAGTCTTATTTTTGTGGCTGGAGCATCACTACCATGCCTTGCATTATTTAGGGCTGTAAAACATACGCTCCCACAGAGTTGCCGTGGTGTTTCTCATTATCATTTGAGTTGTTTGCATTACTAGTCCTGCTAATTTAGCCCATTTATTGTGTCCTCTGTACTGCACTCATGCAATTTGTTCATGGCTATCAGTATATTTTGTTTTATGTAGAAGTGTTCATTGAGCAACGAAGCTGCTTTACTTCGGTCAATGTTTAAAAATAATAAGCCTGTTTGCAATTACACCATCAGTGTGCGCACCAGATATGTTTTACAGGAGTGACTGATATGTGTACAAAAATTTCACTGGTTTCACAGATGCTGATAATGGAAGAATGTAATTTCATATGCACTTTAGCTGGCTGCGGATGCTTATATATTCTGTCAGTTTGCTTGAGAAAGAATATGAGCACCTCCCCTTTAATTGACAGTTGCCAGAAGTGTGTCGGCAATAAAAGAAGCTTCTTGAATGTTTACACGAAGGCGTCTGAAAATGTCATTTGGTTTCTTGATTTTAGGTTTTCTCACTTGTCCCATTGTTTGTATTGCTCCTCTTTCTCTGATTCCATTCCAGCAAGTCTCATGTTACACTCTGAACATTTGAGCCTCCTACTGAACACCCTGTGTAAGTTAGTTTCTCAGCACACGTGGAAAAATGGTAGGCAATGTGAAATGAAGCACTGCTTTAATGTTAACTCAATGGCAATCTGTACAAAACTAAGACGCTTACAACACTCGATCTTAATTTGTTAACATCAGCCTCAAGATTCCCTAAATTTTTTTAAGTATGTTTATACCTTTTGCTGAAGCTACAGTGTGCTAGTATGGGGTTGCATAGCTCATTGCGTAGAGCATGTGTAATTGCTCACAGAAGAGCAAAATGCACAAACTAATGGTACATTGCACACGCAAATGCCATTGTGATGTCGGTAATAGAACTACTGGGGCACTTAAGTCTCTTCCCGTGCTGTGAATGCATAAGCATTAGGTGCTACTGTTTTGCTTCTGTTGCGTGGTTTTATTTTGAACCTACATAGACCAGCGTTAGCTCGGTTTACCGTTACATTTTCGATTCTACTCATCGAGACCTTTCAACGATATATGACGATGCTATAGCATTAGGTTCAATTTTAAATCAAATAAATAATTAATGGTAATTAAGACCTGCGATTACTCCGGTAGAATTATACTCGACATAAGCTATCCAACGATATATAGCTTGATGATGGAGCATAACGATTGATTTTTAATCACGGTTATCTAATTAATGGTCGGTAAGACAAGATTAGTTCAGTGCAATTGTACTCAACATAAGCTATGCAGCGACTTAGTGATGTAGCGTAAATTTCAATTACATTACAATTAAGTAATTACCGGTAATTAATTGAGACCTACAATTAGTCCGGTGCAATTATACTCGACATAAGCTATCCAACGATAGAACACTTGCGGCGATTATGCCCGACATAAGCTACACAGCCACTACGGCCACATTCTGTACAGGCCGCGCATGAACCAGGTAATTGATAAGCATTAAAAAGTGGGCCTGCGTAATCTTTTGATTACCGTCATAACATTAAATTCTGAACGCCCAACACCTAAGCTCGGTTAGTGCTCATCGTGAGGAGGAACCCTTTTTACGTAATTGATAAGCGCTGCCTTTTGGCGCGATGACACGCGCAGAGGAGAGACCCGTTCGGAGTGTAATGCACCGTCGCTGAGAACTGCTCTATGTCATCGGAACGGCGTCATCTGTTGGTACTAACTTCGAAAGAAACGCCGATAAACTAGAATATAAACTAATGTTGTAGATCGCCCCAGCGACCACGCCACTGAAAGCCGGGGATGCTCTCTTCAAGGGGAACAACATGGCTGCCCGTCATGTTTAGCGGCCGTTTTCGGCAACACTGGGAGAGATGTCACCACCCTAAGCCAGGCGGCAGGCGGCATGTATGTAGGCTCCCTAATCTCAACGAGACGCGAGCGCCATCTCTATGGTTTTGACAGTACCACGTCAGTTTTCTTGGTTTTATCTTCGCCGCCGCTACGCCCATTGGCTGCGCTTGGTCACGTGGAGAGTTTGCTCCATGACTGGTCTACGCTGGCTCGCGCTGCGCATCGTCTGCGCCGGGCGCGGCTGCTTCAAGCCGCGCTCGTCCACGTATCGGAAAGTTCGCGTGCGCTCCACGCCTGCGGTACGAGAAGCCAGGGTGCTCGGGGTTGAGCTTTTTGCTGTAGATCTCGGCCGAAACTTAAAGCCCTTCTTTACGCGGTTCCACGCGGCAAAATCAAAGAAACACGACGCGCCACTTACCCCCCCCCCCCCCCCCCCCCGTAGCTTAGGTTCCTCGCGTGTGTATTATGCGGTTGTGCAAAGTAGACTGTAAACTTTCTTCTATTGATTAGATCACTAATACTTGAGTGTCTGTAAACAAAACCTGGCGAAAGCTTAAAGAGACACAATGCTTTTTCTTTGTTTTTCTTGCGGCATACGCACTTTTAATTTTTTCTTCAGCCAATTTCCCTGTTTTAATGTGTTGTGATGAAAATATGATGTTCCTGGTGGTTGAGGCGTTTTCTATAAGTAAAGTTGTCGATACTGGGAGCAGCTGTGCTTCTGGAATGCGCATCTAATGCGCACGTGATAAGCTGTTTGTAAACGCGTCTTCAACGTGTCCGGCTAAGGTTATGGGTATAAATGCTACTAAGCCGTCTTGTTTCATTAATACAAGAGATGAATGCGCAACTTACGTTTGTATTCATGACGTTTGTATTCATACGGTGACGCGAGTCACCGTCTGCTGACGCTCCTCAAGCTATAAGTAGCAGACGACGCACCCATCACAAAGCGACCGCAGCGCCACCACCTAGGCAGCAACCGTTTTGGGTCCGCTCTGCGCCATGGCGCACCGCCGCAGATTCCCAACTGCCCTTATTTAAAAACGCTGAGCAAAGCTTTTAGGCAACGTTGAATGAAAAAGAAACAACGTTGCGCTGTCAAAACCCTAGAGATGTGCTCGCGTCTCTGAGATGAAAGCGGCAACGGAAGTGGGGCCGATTCCCGGGGGCAAATTATAAGTAAGTTTTCCAGCTGTCCTTATCTAAAAACAATGAGCCGCACGCCCGCTCCACCGTCAGAGCAGAGCGTGACGTCACATGGATGAGGAGTTGTGCGCATGCGCCGATACCATGGAGACCAGAGAGACCTCACAGCTGCACCGCGTTCTTTGTCGCCGCCTCGCCGCACGCCGCTCTATCACCGGAACCGTGCGTCTCATACGCAGCATTGCGCACAAAAGGCGGGGATGTAATGGGCGTCTGCATCACAACGTTTGACATCGATGCAGTAAAGGAGTCAAGCCGCTGCTAAACGGCGGTATAGACTGGAGAAGATTAACTCTTCCGATCCTGTGGTTGTCGCCTGGCAGTTGGCTACTCAACAAAGAGAGAACGAGCATCAGAAAGCGAAGAGAGCAGCGAAGACGCCCCAACAGGGAGAGGAAGGCCTCGCCAAACAAAGATGCCAGACCGCCGAGCATAGTAAACGGCGCATAGACGCCGAGATGGAGCCTATAGGGAAGGTGTCAGCCAACGGGAACCAACAGAAGCGGATGTGGAGGCCAGACGTGTGACTGATCATACTATTCGTTTCTGAAAAACAAGCTGTCAGGCACACGTACCTCTCGCTACTTACATCCTCACACAGCCGAACTAAGCCACTGCCAATTTTTTTGCCTACGACGACACGAAAATTTCCTCGCACGGTAAAGGTACAAAGCTTTGCTGTAAAATTAGCTGCGGTTTAACTACTGCTGAACCTGGTTACAGAGCGAAAGTTGTGGTGTATCGGGCAACTAGACGCGGCTTGGTGTCTGTAACGTTGAGTGCGTTCCGAACACTAGATAGGCAGCGCGCCAACCCTGCCACCCAGGCAGGTGGCAGTTAATGGTTGATCGCGAGAGGTTTGTCACTCAGTGAACGCTGCCGAATATGGCTGCAGTGCCGCGTCTTCTTCTTCTTCTGTTGTTGCCAGGAAAAACGAAAACGAATGTGCACAGGCCTGCCCACTGGCTCAAGCTGAACCACAATCGCTACCACGTGCAGAAAGTAGGAGAGTTTAAAGAGAGGATAGAAAGGACGCGCGCTATAAAGCCCCAGGCCGATCCCGGAGGCAGTGCAATACCGGGACAACCGGTGGCGGAAGTGAACCAACCTTCAAGCACACCGCCACATTTCCAAAAATATATTGGGTTCAAATGGGATCCGGATCAGCTATTCTATAACCGAAAACGGCCCAGTGTCTGCCAAAATGTTGTCAGTGCTAAGGCGTGCGGCCCACATCTCTTTCTCCCCACGACCACGCACCTCAAAACGCCATTGAGGCGTCCACTGACCCAGGGAGTCAGTTATGCGTCCTTCCTTTCTTCAAAATCATAGGACTCTACAACGCTGTGAACTCCAACGCCAATGAACACAATGAACGCCGACGGCCTATAACTTAATATAATAATATTAATTGGCTGGAGGAAAGGAAATGGCGCAATATCTGTCTCAGATCTCGGCGGACACCTGAACTGCGCCGTAATGGAAGGGATAAAAGAGGG
This sequence comes from Amblyomma americanum, assembly GCF_052857255.1. Classification (NCBI taxonomy): domain Eukaryota; kingdom Metazoa; phylum Arthropoda; class Arachnida; order Ixodida; family Ixodidae; genus Amblyomma; species Amblyomma americanum. The sequence goes on from NC_135498.1 coordinate 102,408,690, forward strand.
ACTGAGAGAACTAAGGAAGAGGCGCCGTAGAGGAGGGCTACGGAATAATTTCGACCACCTGGATATATTTACCGCGCACTGTCATCGCACAGCAAATGGGTGCCTTTGCGTTTCGCCTCCATCGAAGTGCGGCCGCCGCGGTGGGGTTCAATGCCGCGCTTCTGCTACAACGTTGTCGATGCCAACGCATGCAGCGCACATCTGTCACTACCGCCACGTAGGTCAAAGTGGGCCTGAGGTGCCCACTGTCCCAGAGGGCCAGTCACTCACCTTTCCTTTGCTTTCGATCGAAGCTTCCCCTCTTTATCGGTATCGGCCCAGCTGCGGCTCGGTACGTCACCTGGTTATAAAACACGGCAAACAAGCTACGGAAGGGCGCAGTAAAGCTTTCCCTTTAAAACTATAATACTTTGAACAATAAATTCTGAGGATATGTCTGGGGAGTGAAACTGCTGTGTGCAACGCGCCCAGTGCTTGTATTGAATTGGCTCTTGGGGAAAGAAATGGCACAGTATCTGCCTCAAATCTCGGCGGACATCTTAACCGCGCCTCAAAGGAAAGAATAAAGGAGGGAGGATCTTAGAGAAAAAAGGAATAAACAGGTGCAGTAGTGGAGGGCTCCGCAATAATTTCGGCCGCCAGAGGATCTTTAACGTTCACTGACATTGAAGAGTACACGCGCGCCTTTGGGTATCGCCTCTATTCAAGCACATCCGCCGCGGGCAGGTTCGAACCCGGGTACCCCAGATCAGTAGCCAAGCGCTCTAACCCCTGAGCCACCGCGGCAGTGCTTCACAACTGTTCTTTCTAGGACGCTAAATGAAGTAGAGGATTGTCACTACCGTGTTTCCCCTTTCCATCCCTTACATCGCGGTTAACGTCCAACCAGACTGGGACACTACTGCACCTCCCCTTCCTTCATAACCTAACCTAAGCTTTGAGGTGTCCACTAAGACAAAATTACAGGACTGCACTTTGTCCCCTCACCTCTTTCATTTCATTTCTCCGTTCTGCCTGCTATCCTTTAATTTCCCCTGCCCCAGCTCAGGTGCTTCAGTATCGATGGCAAAAATCTTTTCGTTTCTTTTTATTATTATTTTAATAAAGTCACTTACTATTACTTGTCTCCGTAAGAACGGAAATGCGAAAGGTTTTCCATTTCCTCGCTTTCACCCTCCATTGATATTTATTATTTTTATTGCGAAAGCAATACTGCTCGCACTTTCGGCCCATCGGTGGTCGTGGCGCCTCCTTACACAGCTGCGCGTCACGTGATCGTGTGACGTCACGCCAGACCGAGAGACGGGGTCCCAGCTTGCGGCATCGATGGTGGAGGCGAAGCCTTGCGCGCCGCTGCTGCGGCGCTACCGAGAGAGGGCGCTCGCTGGTGTGACTTCACGCCAGACCGAGAGACGGGGCCCCAGCTCGCGGCATCGATAGTGGAGGCGAAGCCTTGCGCGCCGCTGCTGCGGCGCTACCGAGAGAGGGCACTCGCTGGTGTGACGTCACGCTAGGAGGATAAATTGGGCTACAGCTCGGCACCTCGCAGAGGTCGGCGCGCTGCATTGCGCTATGCCGGATGATGTGTACAAGGCGAGGCTGGAACGATCTGCTGCGGCCAAGCGACGGCACCGTGTTGAAGAAACAGAAGAACGAGAGGAACGGCGAGCTAAACAACGTGCGTATGCAGCAGCGTGGCGAGCACGCCGATCAACATCGCTTGATGCGGGTGCATCTACAAGTTCAGGACCAAGTGTAATGAGTGGAGTTAACGGTAGCGAAACTATGGAGACAACCAGTAGTTCGGAGACAGGTTTCATGGACGCTCTTAATGCCGAATAGACTATCATGGATACTTCAAATGGTGACGATGCTACATCTATGAATAGTGTGGAACGCTACAACTTCAACAGAAGAAAGCGCCGTACTGAAGAAACGCTGGAACAGAGAGTAGAGCGTCTTGCTAAAAGAAGAGTGCAGTATGCAGCCAAGAATGGAAAACGCAACGAGGCGAGACGAAAGCAGAGAGCCCAAGGGAGCGAGGAGCGCTTGATTAAGAATCGGGAGAAGTCTCTCATCACGTCCGAACCAGACGGTGACCTGACAGTGACGGTAGAAAAACAATGTATAGCCATAAGTTTAACAAAGGGCAACCATGCCCACACCATCAGCCGAACCAAGCCGCAGCCAAGGGTATTGCTTTCGCAATCTTCCAGGCTTAACCAAGCTAAGCCTTCAGCCAATTTTTTTAGTTTATTGCTTAAAGTTTTGTTTTTATTTTCATCTTTTACTTTACTTCGTTTTGTTTATTTCCTTTGCTTTCGGATTTATATTTTTCTTTTCAGTTATCTTCTATATTTTTATTTATTTTCAATGCTGCAGTTTAATTATTTGCACATCATCAACCAAACATTTCCCATTTCAAGATCTACTCACGCACTAACCAACACAAAATTTGCACATTTATCTCCACAGGATAATAACATTAATTGGTTTTTCGGGAAAGGAAATGATGCAGTATCTGCCTCATATATCGTTGGACACCTGAACCACGCCGCAAGGGAAGGGATAAAGGAGGGAGTGAAAGAAGAAAGAAAGGAAGAGGTGCCGTAATGGAGGGCTCCGGAATAATTTTGACCGCCTGGGGATCTTTAACGTGCACCGACATCGTACAGCACACGGGCGCATTAGCGCTTCTCCGCCATAAAAACGCAGCCCCCGCGGTCAGGTTATCCATACGACGACATATTCGTGCGGGCAAAATATAAAGCCGCCACGGTGGCTGAGTGGTTATGACGCTCGGCTGCTGACCCAAAATACGCGGTTTCGAACCCCGCAGCGGCCTTGTGCTGGGCGATGTTAGTGCACGCTAAAGATCTACAGGTGGTCGAAATTATTCCGGAGCCCTCCACTACGGCACCTCTTCCTTTCTTCTTTCACTCCCTCCTTTATCCCTTCCCTTACGGCGCGGTTCAGGTGTACAACGATGAGACAGATACTGCGTCATTTCCTTTCCCCAAAAACCAATTAAAAAAAGAACCTGGCAGCGGCGGTCGAATTTCGATGGAGACAAAATTCTAGAGAATCAGCCGTGGTGGCTCAGTAGTTGCCGCGCTCGGCTACTGATCCAGTTTAGCCAGGTTCGAACCCGACCGCGGAGGCCGCGATTCGATGCAGGCGAAACGATAAGGCGCCCGTGTGCTGTGCGACGTCAGTGCGTGTTAAACATAATAATTATAATTGGTTTTTGGTGAAAGGAAATGGCGCAGTATCTGTGTCATATATCGTTGGACACCCGATCCGCGCCGTAAGAGAAGGGATAAAGGAGGGAGGGGAAGAAGAAAGAGGTGGCGTAGTGGAGGACTCCGGAATAATTTTGACCACCTCGGGATGTTTAACGTGCACTGACATCGTGCAGCACACGGGCGCATTAGCGTTTCTCCTCCATAAAAACGCAGCCCCCGCGGTCGGGTTATCTCCACACGACGACATATTCGTGCGGGCAAAATTTAAAGCCGCCACGGTGGCTCAGTGGTTATGACGCTCGACTGCTGACCCAATAGACGCCGTTTCAACCCGGCAGCGGCCTTTTGCTGTGCGATGTTAGTGCGCGATAAATATCCCCAGTTGGTCGAAATTATTCCGGAGCCCTCGACTTCGGCACCTCTTTATTCCATTCTTCTTTCACTCCCTCCTTTATTCCTTCCCTAACGGCGCGGCTCAGATGTCCAACGATGAGACAGATACTGTGAAATTTCCTTTCCCTTAAAACCAATTATTGTTAGTTTAATCTTTACTCGGAAACACACGCGACAAGGAACGTGGTTCGCATTGTTTTGCAGGGGCCGTCATCACACATAATGCGGTTTGCACTTCACACGAAGGCATTGAATGACGTCAACACCTTTAGAAGCAGCTGCAAACCTATTGTTTACCGCTACACGTAATTGAAATTGTCGGCACCGCGCGTAGGAAATATTCGTTTCCTTACGGCGCAGTTTGGGTGTGCACCGAGGTATGTGACAGGCGTAATTTCTTTGCCTTAAAACCAATTTTCATCTCATTTGCCCCGCCGCGGTGGCTCAGTGGTTAGGGCGCTCGACTACTGATCCAGAGTTCCCGGGTTCGAACCCGACTGCGGCGGCTGCGTTTTCATGGAGGAAAAACGCCAAGGCGCCCGTGTGCTGTGCGATGTCAGTGCACCTTAAAGATCTTCAGGTGGTCGAAATTATTCCGGAGCCCTCCACCACGGCACCTCTTCCTTTCTTCTTTCACTCCCTCCTTTATCCCTTCCCTTAAGGCGCGGTTCAGGTGTCCAACGATGAGACAGATACTGCGTCATTTCCTTTCCCCAAAAACCAATTAAAAAAAAGAACCCGGCAGCGGCGGTCGAATTTCGATGGAGACAAAATTCTAGAGAATCAGCCGTGGTGGCTCAGTAGTTGCCGCGCTCGGCTACTGATCCAGTTTAGCCAGGTTCGAACCCGACCGCGGAGGTTCGAACCCGACCGCTGTGGCGCCGCGGGCAAGTCGGGTTTCTTCGGAGCATTGCCGGAGGCAGCAGCCGCTGCGTAGGAGCGCGGGCGAAGGCAGTCGGCCGTCGCGTGTCTCCCGGAGCAGCGTCGGCAGCTCGCCTCGCACCCAACCGTGTCGTGTCCGAAGACATCGCAGCGGGCGCATCGCGGCGTCCGGCAGGCCGCGCCCACGTGTCCATCCTGGCCGCAGCGGGAGCACACTTTCCGCACTCCCCGGTAGTCGAACATAACTCGGTGCCCCTGCACTGTCATGAAGTTTGGAACGGCCTGCTTCATCTCCATCTTGATGAGGCGTTGGCCGTTTCCTACGTGACAGCGTCCCTTGAGCGAAGGGTGGCTGATTTCCAGGACTTTCCCGTAGGCGCTCAGTGCTGTAGCTAGTGCAGCGTCCCCGACGAAGAGCGGCACTCGGAACGCCGTCACGACGACCATGGATGGGCCGACGCAGGCGACAGGCACAGAGGTGCCATTCACGGTGAAGGCGCCCTCCGCCGCGGCCGAGGTCACGGCTACACAGAACTTAAATCCTCCTTGATGCTGGAGGCTTTCCAACCCTTTGGGGCCGATTATTTCTTCCAGGCAATCGACGACGTCATCAGCCGTTGCGTCAGCGCCGAGCACGAACAGGAAACAATGCGCCTTGGGTGGAGGCGCCCGGAACTCTGGGAGACTGCAGCAGGACCGGCAGGAGGCATGATGGCAGTTCGGGCAGCGCCGGTCAGCCCCACTGGGTCAGGAAACGGCACCCGGGCGGCCGGCGGGCAGCACGGCGCCGCGTCGGCGATCCCTAAGGTGTCCGACAATCGCAGCACTGCGCAGGTTCTTGTGTTCTTCCCAGGAACCAGCACTGACAGTAGGGAAGGCTGGTGGGTTTTGCTTCTACAAAGACATGACCGGTTCTGGCGCACGCGAAGAGCGCCGACGCTGAGCGCGTACGCCAACAAATGTTGCTTGGGTTTACCGCGCCGTGAGCTCGGGGCAGGCCTCTGCGCATGGCACGCGCCAGAAACGGAGAGTCTCTGACCTGCAGAAATAAGAAGGGCCCTTTTGAAGAAATTCTGACTTTTGATTCTTGACGGCCTCACCCCGTAAGGGGTGAGTGGGCTGATCCCAGCGGCACTGCAATGCCGGGTCAACCCGTGGCGGAGGTAAGGCAAGCCGCAAGCACTCCGCCCGATTACAAAAATAAGTTTAACATCTAGACCCCAAATAGGAGCCATATCAGATATTAAGCTGATAAGAACAGATACTATGCAATTGATCTTAGCCGTTATAGAGACCGAGAAGCGATAACCTGACGAACGACCCACGATTCGGAGCCCCTTATGTTGACCCTCCAACTAGCTCCCACCACTGCGTTAGCCGCCAGCGCCAAAGCTCTCGAGTTGCAGAAACAGTTTTGATGCGCCTGCTCCATCCTCTCACTGCGCCTTTTGGGGCGCCTGTCTTCTAGTGAAATGAAGCTAGTAAATCTCTAATCTTCTCGCAAGTTTCATTGCGATCATTCAGAACCAAGGCGACGCTCGGCTTGGCAGATTGTATGCTGGCTAGTGAGCCGACCGTGGCCCCCCATGGTGGCACCGGGAGCGATCAATGCCGACGGCCGCCGCGTGGAGCGCTGCTAGTCGGGAGGGCTTAGGAGGGCTTAGTGCCTCGACGCCAGCGCCGCCATTCAGGGTGGTGCCATCCCTTGACCGCACCTACGCCGCCTTTTCTCGCTGCGACGCCATTTTGAATCATAGCGGGCGGGCGCAGTTGCTCGGTACTAGCAGCTGTGCTTGCGTTGTTCCAGGCACAGCGGCTGCGGATTACTCGCCGGTGGTTCTACTTGTTTGAGAGTGCTTGACCACATGACTGACGAGCTTGTCAAGTCCACCGAGTCATCATGAGTTTATGGCCGGCTGTTGTGTGAACATGTGCTCCTGGTCAGCGCTTTAAGGCCTGCGTTGTTTTCGCTTCCCCCGGGACTCGGAGGACTAGTGAAGCTCAATTTTTAGGTAGCAGTTTTTTTTCTAAATGCCTAACCCATCCCCACCCAATTTTGCAGGCAAAATAGGAATTGCACGCATAGGCACGTTAAAAATTGCAGTTTTTTAAAACAACCGTTTCTGGTTGATTCTCACAAAGCGTGACTTTTCAAAGTCGATCACAGTCGTGCCTCATTAATATGGACAATTTGGTTCCAGAGCAAAATTTTCCATAAAGCGAGTCGCTCATGATCATGAATCATAAAGAAAAAATGTGATTAAGGCCTGCAACTGTGCATATTGGTGTCCAGCGAAGTTGAACTTAGACATTATTTTCGGAGGTGCAGACCCATTGTCCTGGTCGCCATAGTGCTTGAAATAATGTGCAGCTTTAAGCGCCTAGTGGTGTATGATATGCTTGAAGAAGTCTTGTGGCTCAATTACCCAATTACTACTACGACTGCTGACATCTCATGAACCGATACTATACGTACATCAGCGCACAGTTGGCCGACGACTGCTGAATGCAACTTCCTGCGTGGCACAAGCTGTAAAGAGCTTTCATCGCAGTCGTTCGTGCAATATAGAAAATAGTGAGGTGCGTCAATTCGGCAACTGTGAAGTATGAAACCACCAAAGAAAAGGTTATCACTGAGCCATTCGCACTTTTTCATTGCATTCTTCTGATGTCGTATGCTAAAATGCAGAAATTTAAGCACTTAGTCGGGAAATAGAGATTTTGTTCTCATCTCCGCCCATATTGCCAGGACAAAAATACGTGGGCCCTATTGGGCACTGTGCACTTTACTCCTGTCCATTGTCAGGACTGCGAGTTTTCATATTAACGAGAGGGAAACAAATTCAAAAAGTTTGGTCCCCAGAAAAATTACATAATTCGAGTGGTCCATATTAACGGGGGTCGTATTAACAAGGCGCGACTGTACTTTAATAATAATAATAATAATTGGTTTTTGGGGAAAGGAAATGGCGCAGTATCTGTCTCATATATCGTTGGACATCTGAACCGCCCCGTAAGTGAAGGGATAAAGGAGGGAGTGACAGAAGAAAGGAAGAATGAGGTGCCGTAGTGGAGGGCTCCGGAATAATTTCGACCACCTGGGGATTTTTAACGTGCACTGACATCGCACAGCACACGGGCGCCTTAGCGTTTCTCCTCCATAAAAACGCAGCCCCCGCGGTCGGGTTATCTCCACACGACGACATATTCGTGCGGGCAAAATTTAAAGCCGCCACGGTGGCTCAGTGGTTATGACGCTCGACTGCTGACCCAAAAGACGCCGTTTCAACCCGGTAGCGGCCTTTTGCTGTGCCATGTTAGTGCGCGATAAATATCCCCAGTTGGTCGAAATTATTCCGGAGCCCTCGACTTCGGCACCTCTTTATTCCTTTCTTCTTTCACTCCCTCCTTTATTCCTTCCCTTACGGCGCGGCTCAGATGTCCAACGATGAGACAGATACTGCGAAATTTCCTTTCCCCTAAAACCAATTATTGTTAGTTTAATCTTTACTCGGAAACACACGCGACAAGGAACGTGGTTCGCATTGTTTTGCAGGGGCCGTCATCACACATAATGCGGTTTGCACTTCACACGAAGGCATTGAATGACGTCAACACCTTTAGAAGCAGCTGCAAACCTATTGTTTACCGCTACGCGTAATTGAAATTGTCGGCACCGCGCGTAGGAAATATTCGTTTCCTTACGGCGCAGTTTGGGTGTGCACCGAGGTATGTGACAGGCGTAATTTCTTTGCCTTAAAACCAATTTTCATCTCATTTGCCCCGCCGCGGTGGCTCAGTGGTTAGGGCGCTCGACTACTGATCCGGAGTTCCCGGGTTCGAACCCGACCGCGGCGGCTGCGTTTTTATGGAGGAAAAACGCTAAGGCGCCCGTGTGCTGTGCGATGTCAGTGCACCTTAAAGATCCCCAGGTGGTCTAAGTTATTCCGGAGCCCTCCACTACGGCACCTCTCTCTTCCTTTCTTCCTTCACTCCCTCCATTACCCTTTCCTTACGGCGCGGTTCAGGTGTCCAACGATATATGAGACAGATACTGCGCCATTTCCTTTCCCCCAAAAAACTAATTATTATTATTATTTTCCTTGCCTTACGGCGCTGTTCGGGTGTCCACCAAGATATGTGTGACAGGCGTCATTTCCTTTGCTTATATTGTCAAACGGGCAAGGCGTCGCGCCGAACAGCGTGTCGTGGAACCCTTGGCAACCCTGCATCACGCTGTCGCATCGCGCTCCTAAAACGAAGCTGGAGTTTTTCTTTGTTTTAATTTTTGCATTTATTTTCATATAATTTTCTTCCTTTTTTCTATGGTGTATTTATATCTTTTTTATTTGAATTCTTCATTATTTTATATTTTAATTATTTTATATTACCACTCCTTTATGTTCAGTATGATAGACGACTTCTATGCTGTTGGGTACTTTTCGTGTCCTGGAGTTTTTTGCTGACGACGACACGACAAGTTCCTTCGACACCAGAGGTATCAAGCTTCGCTGCAAAAACTTTTTTCTAGCGACCGCCGTCCACGGTGTGCATGAAAGCACCTTTACACAGAAAAACAGCGCGCAGTAAACGACGCAGAGAGTGTATGCCCCTGTACCGTCAGAGCTCGCAGGTAAACAAACCAGCAAGCAGTTCGCAAAAGAAACGAGGAAATTTCGTTTAAAAGATATCTACCGCAATGAACCAACAAAAAATTCGGGGAATTGTAGCTTAACGTGTCGGGAATTAAACTAGAGCAGACAGCGCGAAAAAGAGGATGTCGTAGGAAGGACGCGAAGACGAGCGCAGTGCTCTTCATACAACCTCTTTTTTTTGCGCTTTCTGCACTTATGGATTACCTACTGACCCAGCATCTGTTTTGCGAAATTAAATGAATAAGCAGGATATGCCCAAAACAGGCTGTCATTGCCCCTGTAATCCTTTGCGCACCTCGACAATTGTACTTCTTATCCCTTCCCATCTAATTTCAACTATACTGTCTCGGCATATTTCCTATAGGAAACCGCTTATCTCATCACCAATACCTTCTTCTTTTAGTATGTTTCACAGGTGGTGGTGGTGGTTTTTATTAAAATAATAGTAAAAAGGAAGAAAATGAATTTTGCTAGCCCCGGCATCTGCCATCGATACTGAAGCACCTGAACTGGGGCAGCGGAAATAAAGGATAGCAGGCAGAATGGAGAAATGAAATGGAAGAGGTGAGGGGACAGGAAGAGAGGATAGGGGGATAAGTAATATGTACAAACTATTTACACAATAAGAAATGCGTCCAGGTTGTGCGCGTGATTAGTTCATTTTAGAGAAATTAAATCACAGACGCGCACAGCACTGTGTGGGCTGCAACTGGAGTGGGGCGTCCAGTTATTAATCGTTCAAGGTAGAACTCGCGGAGCGTTCGGTCACTGCGTGTAACTACCTGACGGAGAACAGACGGGACGTCAAGCCCGTGTTTTCGAGGAATGCACAGAGCCTAACCAAAGTTCGCGCACCAGTGCACGCACTGCCCTGCGGCCACAATAGCGTCTTGATGGAGTCTGGAAGTGTGCCCTGCGCCCTATAGGCCGCGAGCATATCGCGACGAGCATCGGCGTACGCGGCACAGTGAAGGAGCAGGTGTTCTAGTGATTCCACTGCACCGCATACGTCACACACATCACTCGTCGCGATTGCGTGACGCGCCCGTCATTCATCTGGCCACACGCAGCCAATGCGCGCGCTGAGGATCATTGCACGTTTTGACCGTGTAAGTGCGCGACAGCCGGTGATACTGTTGATGCGCTCACCTCCTGCGATGCGTGGGTCGGGGTGCTGCCTTCGGAGATGGTCGTGGATGGCCGCACTCACGTCCTCCAGCGCAAGAGGCGGCAGATCGCTGGCAGGTATTTGGTGTGCAGCGGTCGCGAGGTCGTCAGCTTCTCAGTATTTAGAATTTCGAAAACGCGATTACCCTCGCTGGTGTGGCTCGACAAAATTTGGCTGCGTCGTGCGAAAATACGCGCGCTTTCGAAAGTACGCAGGAAACGTAACCCCTCCATTACACGTAACTAGTCAAAAAAGCCAGATTTTGTCGAGCCATGGAGAGAACCGAGGGTAATCGCATTTTCGAAATTCTAAAAACTGATATGCCTATTACCGACGACAGCTAAAAATCTCTAATTGCCATTAGGCGCCCAACTCTACTAGTTAAAATGTTACTTAATCAGCTTAAGACGATTCGCCTGTTTTCTGGAGTCCGCCAACACTGGTAATACTCCGCCGCACATGCTTCCGCAAAAGCCATATTTTTTACCCCAAGAAGCCTACTTTGGAAAATTTTTGAAAGTGTTCGCTGAAAGTTCCGGTAGTATTACAACGTGGGAGTGCGCTGTTCTAAACTACCAGGGGAAGAAAGTAAACTAGTATGAAAACAAAACGCAGTGTTGGCCGTGGAATGGGATTTTCTTGGCGGCATAGAATAACTTCGGGGTACGGAGCAATGTTTGTAAATAATTAGGAGATATCTTGTAGTGTTGTATGTGATGCGTCAATAATCCGCATGCGAGGTTTTCCATGCTCGGAATTTCGGCGCTTTCACGCGTGTCGCCTATTCGCACAGTTTTTGTGCAAGGTTTATCAGGATGACACCTTCTGGTAATTTACATTTTTCAGCTGACGGTGCAAGGTACGGTGGTGGTAGCGACAGCCACTGATCAACAGTTCTCAAGAGCCAACTCAAATCGCCCTTCCTGGGCGAACACGATCAGCGTCGGCGCTCTTGGCGTACGCCGAACGGGCGTCGAAAAGGGCATGCATCTCCATGTTCCTGGCGCTGGCTCGCTTCCCCTCTCGAGCCGAGGGAGGGAATTTCAAGCCGTGAAGAGTTGGGGGCGATGAATGGCCAACTTAAGCCGCGAAGTTCGGGAAACCTGGAAGAGCTTCAAGCCATGAAGAAGAGTCACCGAGGTCCTCGCGATTCTCCCATTGTTATAAACCGGACCCCTCTTCCGACGCGTAAGCGAGCGCCCGTGCGCTGACCCCGATATCTAGCACGGAAAAATCTCGGCGCTTCGCCTAGGTTTGTTGGCGTCTCCTGCAGTGCGCATGCGTAGACCGGTTCTGGCGCACGCCAAAAGCGCCGACGCTGAGCACGTACGCCAACGAAGTGTCGTTGGGGCTTAACGCTCCGTGAGCGCGGGGCAGGCCTCCGCGCATGGCACGCGCCTGAAACCGATAGTCTCTGACCTGCAGAAATCAGGAGGGCGCTTTTGAAGAATTTCTGACTTTTGATTCTTGAGGGCCTCACCCCATAAGGGGTGAGTGGGCTGGTCACAGCGGCACTGCAATGCCGGGTCAACCCGTGACAGAGGTGAGGCGAGCCTCAAACACACCGCCCAATTACAAAAATAAGTTTAACATCTTGACCCCAAATAGGTGCCATATCAGATATTAAGCTGATAAGAACAGATACTATTAAGAGAAGTTTATTGGACTGAGAACAAGCAGGAACTCTCGTCCCTCAAACAAACAGTGATACAAAAACGACCTAAGTCGTCGGTGGTACAAAAAACCGCACATAACAAAGTGCACATGATAAAAACACTTTACAAAAAACACACATGACAAGAATGCACATGACAAGAGTGCACTGAAAGAGTTCTTGAGCGATGTCGCAGAAGTTCACGTCACGCGATCTTGTGTTGGAGCTGAGACGAGCCCCAAACATGCGTGACATGAGCCGCCAGAAGATTCTGGCTACTACGTATTCGAACAGTGCATGCTCTAATGTTTCCACTAGACCGCACTACGGGCTACGGGCGGAGGGTGCCACGCCCCATGCTGCGATGCGGTCAGCCGTGGGTAAAACCCGCCAGCCTCGCAGCCAGCTAAAGTCGCGCACCTGCGCAGGGAGAGATGAATGTCTCAGGTCTCGCCACCGCGCCTGCCCGCTCCTTGTCAATTGTTCCGGTGTTGCTCCTCGTACAGCGAGGAGCTCGCAAACCCGTGTGGGTGGCGTGGCGAATATCTCCACGCCAGGCAGGGCTGTGGTGAGAGACCTGAGGGCACGGCAGGCTTTCCGGAAAAACAGAGGGGGGGGGGGCTGCAAGGCTGAGGGGCCGATACTGTGTTCTGAGAAGAAAAGGGGGCGCGATGTTCCGTGAAAGTAGGCAAGGAGCCCCCTTCCCGGGTAGTCCGTATTGTCGACAAGGTCGCGGATCCCTCGCAAGGCGAGGACACTGCACAATGTGGGTAAATGAGGGAGGCTAAATCCCCCCATTTCTGTAGGAAGTCTGAGCAGAGCTCGTGCTACTGTCTCAGTCTTACCTGCCCAAAAAAACGAGCCACAGAGAGTGGACATGCGTCGCGTGAGGTTACGGGGAGGGTAGGCGACTCTGACGACGTAGATTAGGGGGGGCGCATACCGATGATCGGATGATAAACGCGCGCTCTGCGAGAGAAAGGCGAAAGCGCGCCGCTACGGTCAAGCGTCTTTCTGCGGTAGCTCTGAGCTGAGTCCATGTTTCTCGTCCCGCCTCTCCGGACGCGAGAAAGTGAACACCCAATACTTTTACGGCGGAGACCCACTGCACGTCGCACAGCAGATCCGATGAGAATGCGCCAAAACGCAGCGCTCTGCTCTTGCCCCCGTTCAGCAGGGCGCCGGACAGCTCGCTGTATTCTTCAAAGAGCCGTAAAAACGCCGCGTAGCTGTGCTCGTCCCGCAAAAACAGGGACACATCATCGGCGTACGCAGAGACCTTAACTTGGCCTTGGCCAGGCAGGGGGAATCCGCGTATTGATGGACTGTCGGTTATGCGACGTAGCAATGGGTCGATGCAGAGTACGAAAAGCATGGGTGACAATGGGCATCCCTGCCTAATGCCGCGAGAGATGCAGAAAGGAGCGCTAATCGCTCTATTTATACTTAAACTGGCTGTAAGCCTGGAGTAAAGAAGATTAATTCTTTCAATGAATTCGGAAGGGAAGCCAAAGGCTTCTAGGATCCTAGGAGGTACCGGTGCTCGACACGGTCGAACGCCTTGGCTTGGTCCAACGAGACGAAGCAGCCCGGGATCGCCGCTCTCGAGGTGAACGTGAACAAGTCACGAGTGAGTGCGAGAGCGGAGAACACCGAGCGGCCCGGCACGCTGCACGTCTGCGCAGGACTGATGAGCGTGGGCAGAGCCGTGCTCAACCTGTTCGCAGCAGTGACGCCACGATCTTATAGTCTGCATTGAGCAGAGTGATCGGGCGCCACGCTTGCGGGTCGGATGGGCACCCGCCAGGCTTCAGGATGAGCACGACTCTGCTTTCCCGGAAGGAGTCCGGTCTAGCTCCATCTGTCACCAAATTGTTCACCATGTCGAGCAGGTGACCACCCAAAACTCATAAAATCGCGTGTAAAAACTGATCGGGATTCCGTCAGGGCCGGGGGCCGAGGCGGTTTTCATTGCATTTAGCGTGGCGCGGAGCTCGTCCCGCGACGCCGGCGCGCAGAGGTGAGCCGAAAGCTCCTCCGGGATCGCGGGTAGGTCCCCGCAAAACTCGCGGGTCGCCTCGCGAAACTCCCGGCCACCCTCCCGTTCGACGCCAGAAGCAAACAGCTGTGACACGTGGCGTGTGAACACGTCACGAATGTCGGTGGCGCTGCTGCTCCTAGCCCCGTCGGGAAGGACGACCTCTTCTATTAAAGCGGGGGAGTCCTCGCTGAGGGCGCCCGCGCATACTTGGCGCAAGACCAAGGGGTCTGCTATGGGCCTGCCCTGGGTTAAAGCTTGCCTCGCCGCACGGGACGACTGCCGCAGCAGCGTCCCGTACCGCGCCTTTAGCAGGTTTAAATAGTCCTTCATAGCGAAGGTGAGCGGCGCGCCTCTTTTTAGTATACGAATGCGCGTCAGCGTCTCATTAAGTTCTCGCGTGATACGTGATCCTCGTAGGCGGCCCTCTCCGATGAGGAGGGAGCGCCACTCGGCTTTCCGCTCATCCCAGGGCACGGGTAAATAATTACGCGCGCCAGGGGCACTCAGCGCACGTTTTAACGAAGCGACGCTCGACGCGTCTGTCAGTATGCTGGAGTCCATTCGCCACGTGTTCACACGTGGGGCGCACCCGCCGAAGTCCAGCACTACTGACAGAGGTCGATGATCAGAGATGCGCGGAGTGCCCCTGGGGAACTCGAGCACACTACAAGAGGTGACGAAGCGCGCTAGCTTGGGGGGGAGGAGAAACTTATCTAGTCTGCTGGCGGACTGTCCTCTTTCCCACGTAGGCCCGAAGGTGTTGTCGTGCTGGGACACCCATGTATCAGATAAATGAAACTGGATGCAGAGGTCCGGTAGTGACCGTGCTCCGGCGTAAGGCCGACCTTCCCGCGGCCGTGCACATCTCGCGAGGGGTCGAGTACACAGTTGAAGTCGCCTACCATGAAAGTGGGGTACGTATCGAGGAGAAAAGAATCTAGTGATTCAAAAAATTGCGAAGAATCGCTCCGTCGCGCCGGCGCGTAAACCACCAACGCCCTGACACGTCTGCCGTTAAGCACTAAATCGACGGCCAGTGTGCGGCCGTCGATCCCGTACGTGCAGTGCGCGCCCGAGCGCAGGGAGCCGTCCAAAAATACTACACCGACACCGCACGAAGCGGCGTCAGTGAGTGAGAAGAACGCGGGCGCGAGGAAGCGATACTTAAAGTTTGTGACATCACGTGGGTCACGGAAATTACATTCTTGGAGGAACAGAATGTCGACGCCCTGCGCGCGGGCGAAGTGCATCCCCTCCCTCTGTTTGTCTAGTGATCGAAATCCCTGAACATTCAGGGAGAGGAGATGCACGGCCGCTATTGCGAATAAACAGGCCGCCGACATTCTGTTTGCAATTCTAGATATCTCCGCCATTGGCGGAGTTGATCACTCGCGCGACCTTTTTCGGTTTTGACCGAGAGGCCCCTTCAGGAGTGGCATCGGAGTCTTTGGCCGGTGACAGTGCATGCTTGCCGGTTGACCCTTTGTTGGAGTGCGGGTCGGTGGAGTCTCTTACCGAGTCATGCTGGGCGGTGTCGGTAGGCAGTGGCGCACCCAGAGCGTGGTCCTTGGGTTCCAGGGTGGCTTCGTCTGGGGTGTCCGGTGGCGACCGGCGCCGCCGTCGTCGTCGAGACGCACCTGCTGCGTTCGCCAAGCTGGGTCGTGGGAGCTGCTCGCAGCGGAGGTCCCCTGTCAGGCGGAGTGTCGCCTGGCGTGAGGTTGCTGCATCGTTCTCATCCGGGTAATCGCACGAGTCGCTATCGCTAGACGATCCCGAGGTGAAGAGCGGCGGGAGGTCGCTGTTCGGGGGGAACATGAGAGACTCAGTCGAGTCTCCGGTGTCTGCCGACTGCTCCCCCGATGGTGCGGTAGGCTCCGGCTCGGCCTGGCTCGAGGCAGCGTGGTCTGCTTCTGTAACAGGCGTGTCGGTGTCTTCGCTCGATGCGGGCACTGCGACCTTCGGCATCGAAGCGGGAACAGGGTTCTCGGGCTGTGGCGCCGCGGGCAGGTCGGGTTTCTTTGGAGCGTTGCCGGAGGCAGCAGCCGCTGCGTAGGAGCGCGGGCGAAGGCAGTCGGCCGTCGCGTGTCTCCCGGAGCAGCGTCGGCAGCTCGCCTCGCACCAACCGTGTCGTGTCCGAAGACGTCGCAGCGGGCGCATCGCGGCGTCCGGCAGGCCGCGCCCACGTGTCCATCCTGGCCGCAGCGGGAGCACACTTTCCGCACTCCCCGGTAGTCGAACATAACTCGGTGTCCCTGCACTGTCATGAAGTTTGGAACGGCCTGCTTCATCTCCATCTTGATGAGGCGTTGGCCGTTTCCTACGTGACAGCGTCCCTTGAGCGAAGGGTGGCTGATTTCCAGGACTTTCCCGTAGGCGCCCAGTGCTGAAGCTAGTGCAGCGTCCCCGACGAAGAGCGGCACTCGGAACGCCGTCACGACGACCATGGATGGGCCGACGCAGGCGACAGGCACAGAGGTGCCATTCACGGTGAAGGCGCCCTCCGCTAGCAGCTTTTGTGCCGCCGCGGCCGAGGTCACGGCTACACAGAACTTAAATCCTCCTTGATGCTGGAGGCTTTACAACCCTTTGGGGCCGATTATTTCTTCCAGGCAATCGACGACGTCATCGGCCGTTGCGTCAGCGCCGAGCACGAACAGGAAACACTGCGCCTTGGGTGGAGGCGCCCGGAACTCTGGGAGACTGCAGCAGGACCGGCAGGAGGCATGATGGCAGCTCGGGCAGCGCCGGTCAGCTCCACTGGGTCAGGAAACGGCACCCGGGCGGCCGGCGGGCAGCACGGCGCCGCGTCGGCGATCCCTAAGGTGTCCGACAATCGCAGCACTGCGCAGGTTCCTGTCCAGATCGTACGGCGGGTGTCTGAACGTTCTTCCCAGGAACCAGCACTGACACTAGGGAAGGCTGGTGGGTTTTGCTTCTACAAAGACATGACCGGTTCTGGCGCACGCGAAGAGCGCCGACGCTGAGCGCGTACGCCAACAAATGTTGTTTGGGTTTACCGCGCCGTGAGCTCGGGGCAGGCCTCTGCGCATGGCACGCGCCAGAAACGGAGAGTCTCTGACCTGCAGATATAAGGAGGGCCCTTTTGAAGAAATTCTGACTTTTGATTCTTGAGGGCCTCACCCCGTAAGGGGTGAGTGGGCTGATCCCAGCGGCACTGCAATGCCGGGTCAACCCGTGGCAGAGGTAAGGCAAGCCTCAAGCACTCCGCCCGATTACAAAAATAAGTTTAACATCTAGACCCCAAATAGGAGCCATATCAGATATTAAGCTGATAAGAACAGATACTACGCTATTAAGAGAAGTTTATTGGACTGATAACAAGCAGGGACTCTCGTCCCTCAAACAAACAGTGATACAAAAAACGACCTAAGTCGTCGGTGGTACAAAAACTGCACATAACAAAGTGCGCATGTTAAAAACACTTAAAAAAAACATGACAAGAATGCACATGACAAGAGTGCACTGAAAGAGTTCTAACAGTTCACGCCGTGAAGTTTGCCGCGCACTCGTGTCACTTGTAGACCACGGCACACAGCAAAAAACGCGCACACAATTCTGCCGGTGGCTAGAACGGCAGAGTCAGCACAGCCACACGGCCGCGACGTACATCGATAAAGCGGGTGGACCACCGCCGAAGGAATTTGTGTTCCTCTAGCGTCACAAGGTCTTCGCATGCTTGTTCTAGCATACGTGCACGTACACGCTGCAGTAGGGGGTACATGGCCCTCTGTGGGCGGCCGCGTAAGGCCGCAGCTCCCCTCTGCCGCCATAGGACAAATGCGCCGACGCAAAGTAGCATGCGGACGAATGGCTCACGCGATCTTGTGTTGGAGTTGAGACGAGCCCCAAACATGCGTGACATGAGCCGCCAGAAGATTCTGGCTACTACGCATTCGAACATTGCATGCTCTAATGTTTCCACTAGACCGCACTGCGGGCAACGGGCGGAGGGTGCCACGCCCCATGCTGCGAGGCGGTCAGCCGTGGGTAAAACCCGCCAGCCTCGCAGCCAGCTAAAGTCGCGCACCTGCGCAGGGAGAGATGAATGTCTCAGGTCTCGCCACCGCGCCTGCCCGCTCCTTGTCAATTGTTCCGGTGTTGCTTCTCGTACAGCGAGGAGCTCGCAAACCCGTGTGGGTGGCGTGGCGAATATCTCCACACCAGGCAGGGCTGTGGTGAGAGACCTGAGGGCACCGCAGGCTTTCCGGAAAAACAGGGGGGGCTGCAAGGCTGAGGGGCCGATACTGTGTTCTGAGAAGAAAAGGGGGCGCGATGTTCCGAGAAAGTAGGCAAGGAGCCCTCTTCCCGGGTAGTCCGTATTGTCGACAAGGTCGCGGATCCCTCGCAAGGCGAGGACACTGCACAATGTGGGTAAATGAGGGAGGCTAAATCCCCCCATTTCTGTAGGAAGTCTGAGCAGAGCTCGTGCTACTGTCTCAGTCTTACCTGCCCAAAAAAACGAGCCACATAGAGTGGACATGCGTCGCGTGAGGTTACTGGGAGGGTAGGCGACTCTGGCGACGTAGATTAGGGGGGCGCATACCGATGATCGGATGATAAACGCGCGCTCTGCGAGAGAGAGGCGAAAGCGCGCCGCTACGGTCAAGCGTCTTTCTGCGGTAGCTCTGAGCTGAGTCCATGTTTCTCGTCCCGCCTCTCCGGACGCGAGAAAGTGAACACCCAATACTTTTACGGCGGAGACCCACTGCACGTCGCACAGCAGATCCGATGTGAATGCGCCAAAACGCAGCGCTCTGCTCTTGCCCCTGTTCAGCAGGGCGCCGGACAGCTCGATGTATTCTTCAAAGAGCCGTAAAAACGCCGCGTAGCTGTCCTCGTCCCGCAAAAACAGGGACACATCATCGGCGTACGCAGAGACCTTAACCTGGCCTTGGCCAGGCAGGGGGAATCCGCGTACGGATGGACTGTCGGCTATGCGACGTAGCAATGGGTCGATGCAGAGTACGTAAAGCATGGGTGACAATGGGCATCCCTGCCTAATGCCGCGAGAGATGCAGAAAGGAGCGCTAATCGCTCCATGTATACTTAAACTGGCTGTAAGCCTGGAGTAAAGAAGATTAATTCTTTCGATGAATTCGGAAGGGAAGCCAAAGGCTTCTAGGACTCCTAGGAGGTACCGGTGCTCGACACGGTCGAACGCCTTGGCTTGGTCCAACGAGACGAAGCAGCCCGGGATCCCCGCTCTCGAGGTGAACGTGAACAAGTCACGAGTGAGTGCGAGAGCGGAGAACACCGAGCGGCCCGGCACGCTGCACGTCTGCGCAGGACTGATGAGCGTGGGCAGAGCCGTGCTCAACCTGTTCGCCAGCAGTGACGCCACGATCTTGTAGTCTGCATTGAGCAGAGTGATCGGGCGCCACGCTTGCGGGTCGGATGGGCACCCGCCAGGCTTCAGGATGAGCACGACTCTGCTTTCCCGGAAGGAGTCCGGTCTAGCTCCATCTGTCACAAACTTGTTCACCATGTCGAGCAAGTGACCTCCCAACAACTCATAAAATCGCGTGTAAAAACTGATCGGGATTCCGTCAGGGCCGGGGGCCGAGGCGGTGTTCATTGCATTTAGCGTGGCGCGGAGCTCGTCCCGCGACGCCGGCGCGCAGAGGTGAGCCGAAAGCTCCTCCGGGATTACGGGAAGGTCCCGGCAAAACTCGCGGATCGCCTCGCGAAACTCTGGGCCACCCTCCCGTTCGACGCCAGAAGCAAACAGCTGTGACACGTGGCGTGTGAACACGTCACGAATGTCAGTGGCGCTGCTGCTCCTAGGCCCGTCGGGGAGGACGACCTCTTCTATTAAAGCGGGGGAGTCCTCGTTAAGGGTGCCCGCGCGTACTTGGCGCAAGACCAAGGGGTCTGCTATGGGCCTGCCCTGGGTGAAAGCTTGGCTCGCCGCACGGGACGACTGCCGCAGCAGCGTCCCGTACCGCGCCTTTAGCAGGTTTAAATAATCCTTCATAGCGAAGGTGAGCGGCGCGCCTTTTTTTACTATACGAATGCGCGTCAGCGTCTCATTAAGTTCACGCGTGATACGTGATCTTCGTAGGCGGCCCTCTCCGATGAGGAGGGAGCGCCACTCGGCTTTCCGCTCATCCCAGGGCACGGGTAAATCATTACGCGCGCCAGGGGCATTCAGCGCACGTTTTAACGAAGCGACGCTCGACGCGTCTGTCAGTATGCTGGAGTCCATTCGCCACGTGTCCACACGTGGGGCGCACCCGCCGAAGTCCAGCACTACTGACAGCGGTCGATGGTCAGAAATGCGCGGAGTGCCCCTGGGGAACTCGAGCACACTACAAGATGTAACGAAGCGCGCAAGCTCGGGGGGGAGGAGAAACTTATCTAGTCTGCTGGCGGACTGTCCTCTTTCCCAGGTAGGCCCGAAGGTGTTGCCGTGCTGGGACACCCATGCATCAGATAAATGAAACTGGACGCAGAGGTCCCGTAGTGACCGTGCTCCGGCGTAGGGCCGACCTTGCCCGGTGCCGTGCACATCTCGCGAGGGGTCAAGTACACAGTTGAAGTCGCCCACCATGAAAGTGGGGTACGTATCGAGGAGAAAAGAATCCAGCGATTCAAAAAACTGCGAAGAATCGCTCCGTCGCGCCGGCGCGTAAACCACCAACGCCCTGACACGTCTGCCGTTTAGCGCGAAATCGACGGCCAGTGTGCGGCCGTCGATCCCGTACGTGCAGTGCGCGCCAGAGCGCAGGGAGCTGTTCAGAAATACTACACCGACACCGCACGAAGCGGCTTCAGTGAGTGAGAAGAACGCGGGCGCGAGGAAGCGATCCTTAAAGTTTGTGGCATCACGTGGGTCACGGAAATTACATTCTTGGAGGAACAGAATGTCGACGCCCTGCGCGCGGGCGAAGTGCATCACCTCCCTCTGTTTATCTAGTGATCGAAATCCCTGAACATTCAGGGAGAGGAGATGCACGGCCGCCATTGCGAATAAACAGGCCGCCGACATTCTGCTTACAATTCTAGTTTTCTCCGCCATTGGCGGAGTTGTTCACTCGCGCGACCTTTTTCGGTTTTGACCGAGAGGCCCCTTCAGGAGTGGCATCGGAGTCTTTGGCCGGTGACAGTGCGTGCTTGCCGGTTGACCCTTTGTTGGAGTGCGGGTCGGTGGAGTCTCTTACCGAGTCATGCTGGGCGGTGTCGGTAGGCATTGGCGCACCCAGGGCGTGGTCCTTGGGTTCCAGGGTGGCTTCGTCGGGGGTTTCCTGTGGCGACCGGCGCCGTCGTCGTCGTCGAGACGCACGTACTGCGTTCGCCGAGCCGGGTCGTGGGAGCTGCTCGCAGCGGAGGTCCCCTGTCAGGCGGAGTGTCGCCTGGCGTGAGGTTGCTGCATCGTCCTCCTCCGCCGAATCGCACGAGTCGCTATCGCTAGACGATCCCGAGGTGAAGAGCGGCGGGAGGTCGCTGTTCGGGGGGAACATGAGAGACTCGGTCGAGTCTCCGGTGTCTGCCGTCTGCTCCCCCGATGGTGCGGTAGGCTCCGGCTCGGGCTGGCTCGCGGCAGCGTGGTCTGCTTCTGTAACAGGCGTGTCGGTGTCTTGGCTTGATGCGGGCACTGCGACCTCCTTCGGCGTCGAAGCGAGAACAGGGTTCTCGGGCTGTGGCGCCGCGGGCAGGTCGGGTTTCTTTGGAGTGTTGCCGGAGGCAGCAGCCGCTGCGTAGGAGCGCGGGCGAAGGCAGTCGGCCGTCGCGTGTCTCCCGGAGCAGCGTCGGCAGCTCGCCTCGCACCCAACCGTGTCGTGTCCGAAGACGTCGCAGCGGGCGCATCGCGCCGTCCGGCAGGCCGCGCCCACGTGTCCGTCCTGGCCGCAGCGGGAGCACACTTTCCGCACTCCCCGGTAGTCGAACATAACTCGGTGCCCCTGCACCGTCATGAAGTTTGGAACGGCCTGCTTCATCTCCATCTTGATGAGGCGTTGGCCGTTTCCTACGTGACGGCGTCCCTTGAGCGATGGGTGGCTGATTTCCAGGACTCTCCCGTAGGCGCTCAGTGCTGTAGCTAGTGCAGCGTCCCCGACGAAGAGCGGCACTCGGAACGCCGTCACGACGACCACGGATGGGCCGACGCAGGCGACAGGCACAGAGGTGCCATTCACGGTGAAGGCGCCCTCCGCTAGTAGCTTTTGCGCCGCCGCGGCCGAAGTCACGGCGACACAGAACTTCAATCCTCCTTGATGCTGGAGGCTTTCCAACCCTTTGGGGCCGATTACTTCTTCCAGGCCATCGACGACGTCGTCGGCCGTTGCGTCAGCGCCGAGCACGAACAGGAAGCAGTGCGCCTTAGGTGGAGGCGCACGGAACTCCGGGACAGCAGCAGGACCGGCAGGGGGCATGATGGCAGCTCGGGCAGCGCCAGTCAGCTCCGCTGGGTCAGGAAACGGCACCCGGGCGGCCGGCGGGCGGCACGGCGCCGGGTCGGCGATCCCTAAGGTGGCCGACAAACGCAGCACTGCGCAGGTTCCTGTCCAGATCGTACGGCGGGTGCCTCAACGTTCTTCCCAGGAACCAGCACGGATACTACGAAAGGCTGGTGGGGAAATAGAGATTTTGTTCTCATCTCCGCCCATATTGCCAGGACAAAAATACGTAGGCCCTATTGGGCACTGTGCACTTTACTGCTGTCCATTGTCAGGACTGCGAGTTTTCATATTAACGAGACGGAAACAAATTCAAAAAGTTTGGTCCCCAGAAAAACTACATAATTCGAGTGGTCCATATTAACGGGGGTCGTATTAACAAGGCGCGACTGTACTTTAATAATAAAAATAATAATTGGTTTTTGGGGAAAGGAAATGGCGCAGTATCTGTCTCATATATCGTTGGACATCTGAACCGCCCCGTAAGGGAAGGGATAAAGGAGAGGGTGACAGAAGAAAGGAAGAATGAGGTGCCGTGGTGGAGGGCTCCGGAATAATTTCGACCACCTGGGGATTTTTAACGTGCACTGACATCGCACAACACACGGGCGCCTTACCGTTTTTCCTTGTACTTTCATTTTGGATTAAAATTTTAAGGAAAGATTACTGCAGTTATTTAATGACCTCAAATTCACCTTTTTTGTGTAGGTTTATATGGAAGGTTTATAATGAGTACAAATGGGCTTGAATAAAATACATACAATGAAAAAATATATATGCAGAAATGGGTTTCACAAACTGAGGAATCGCCGCGAGCAATCGGTGCGCATGTTCATTTCGCAAGCAAAGTCTGCATATGAGCGCACCCAAGAGCACTAGCTGGGTGTTTGTGCGCCTGTCAGAAAAATGCAACGAGTGAAAAACATGCAGTAATACTTTGCCCTATCGCCAACGAGAAGCAATCAGTTTTCGTGGGCCTCGAGAAAGAAAACGCAGGCGGAGTGGCAACGTTGGTGGAAAAATTGTTATATACCAGCGCCCACCTGTAAACAAATGTAAGTGCACCCATGTGAGCAATAAACAGGCGAGAAACTCGCAGTTACATTTTGAAAGATTAAAAAGCAGACAACAGTCTTTGCGAGCACAAAAAACGAAAACAGCCCGCACGACGAAAGCGATATCAACCACAGAGCGTGAGCGGCTGGTGACGAGTGGTTGTTATCAAAGCGGAGGACTCGAAAAACCAAAAAGCATGTAGAAGAAGAAAGAAAACAACTTCTTCTACTCGCACGGAGCGGAAGCACATGATGGGCAACGGATCTTTAAAATAATAGCGCGTTTTTCAAACCAACACGCGGCGCACTAATCGTTCAACCTTGACCACTCGGGGCCCTAAATATAATTCGTACAAGTACATCTTTGACCCTCGGATGTTAAAATGGCTATTAGAGTAAAAATATGCGCTGTACGATACTGATGAAAAACACTGTTCAAGCCAAAGCACTCTTAAGCGCGCCGGGGGGCATGAATGGCGTCGTAACGAACGCTAGCGCCGCTGATCCCGTGTGATTCAATATGGCGGCGCAGTTGAAGTTGTCTCCACCCTGAACGGCGGGACTGGAATCAAGGCATCCTAGGAGGACTTGGCGGGCTTTTACGATGCGTACTCGGCCGGACGATGGGTCGGCAAGCTAGGAAAGACAAGGTGGACGGGGGTGGGGAGTTAGTACAGTGCCCAGGAGTGGCACTGTGGGTGCTATTTAGACGAGACCGAGTTCAGGAGCTCAGCCGAGGCAGAGCTTCGCAAAGCACGCTAGCTTCGTGTGCAAGGTACGTAAGCGTTTTGGGGAGGCTTCTCTGACGTTGAATGGGGAATGGGCAGCTAGGATTAATGAACTCAAAGGTGACCTGAAGGTGGAAGGAGAGGAACGGATTAAGTCAGAAACTCAGGTCGCCGAGTCGCTTAAAAGAGAGTAAGCTAATGCCGACCAGTTGGAGCGAATTGTGGGCGAGCTGAAAGAGGAGCGGGAAAAGCGGGCCCACCTAGTGTCAGGTGGGGGACGACGCTCGTCGATCCTACAGTGCTGTAACGCAGCGGGCTTTGAGTGGGGAAGAGAGAGGTAAAAACGGGCACGGAGACTCGCGACAGTAGCGTACGGCTGCGGGAAAGACAGCTAGTGCGATCCGGAGGGCAACAGTCGTAGTTAGGAAGCGAACGGTTAGAGCGCAGGAGGGTTCTTGTAGTTGTTGGCTCGAACGTAGCCAGGGTTGAGGGTGGCGTTTTGACGACAGTGAAGGCGGACAGGCGGGTGCAGGTGGAGGCCCAGTCTGGGAAGTGCATGGTAGATGCAATGACCAAAGCCCAGGAGATGGTGGGGGCAACATGGATGGCGAACACCTTCTCGTTATTCATGATGGTCTCAATGATGTACGAAAAGGAGGAGTGGGGATGCGTAGGCTTAGAGAGGTCTCTGAGAGTGTGCATATGACCATATGCACAATCCCAGAGGTCCAGACGCAGGCTGGCGAAACGGAAAGGAGGGTCGTTGAGGCTAACCGTGTAATTAGGCTAATGAGTCGACGACTAAGATACAGGGCAATGGAAGTTAACAGGGAAGTGTACGAGGTCAGGCCCCACCGTTTTGTACAGGATGGCATGCACTACGGTGGTGCCACTGGAAAGAAAGTGGGTAGTAGGATAGGTCGCCAGGCAACAGCTTTTTTGGGGGGACCCAGAGCTCTAGGGGAACCAGTGTAGAGAAGGAAGAACCAAGATCAAAGGCACGATGGAACCATAGGAGAAGAAATAGACAAACGCGCCATGGCCAAGTTAATTCAGATATAGGTTTCATTAACATGCAAGGTGGCAGGAATAGACTGAAATGGGAGGAAATAGAAGAACAGTTAAGGCAGGAGGAATTAGTGGTATATAGTTTAGTGGAAACGCGTCTTGGAGACATGGAGCGACCACCTTGTAACCCAGACTACGCATGGGAATATTGCAATAGAACAAAGGGCAGCAGAAAAGGGGGTGGAATTGGGGCATTCATTCATAAATGTACGAATTCTCAAAGGGCTTAATTGGGATGCAAGGAACATTTATGGCTAAAAGGAAAACTGGCAGGGGAGCAAACACTCCTTGGCTTTGTATACATGTGGACAGGAGCTAATGCTAAAGAGGAAAACAGGAAAAGGTTAGAATGTATTGCAAGTGACATTGATGAGCTAGGAGGACAGATCGAGATAATTATATTAGGCGACATGAACGCACATATAGAAGACCTGGATGGGTTCACAGATTCGACACGAAGCATGGTGCAAGACATGTGTGATAGGCATGATTTAGTTGTATGCTACAGTACCGAAAAGTCTGAAGGGCTCATAACATTGGAGGCAGGGAGTCTGCACTCGACGATAGATTACGCACTAATGTCAGAGGATGTATAACATATTAGGGGTAATGAGCATTGATGAACATGGTTCCAGAAGTCGAGGTAGCGACCACAAGCGTATCAAGTTGAGTTTCAGAAGACAAACCAATGTGAGACTGAAGCGAGATGAACAATAAGACAGGAATTTTTATTCAGAAAGGCAATTGGAAGCAGCAGCCAAACAAATTCAGAAAGTAATTCTTTAGGATAATGAAACAGAATGGACTTATACCAAATTAAGTCGATTACTGAAGCTAGAGCTAGCTAAGGTGCGAGTAAAGCTAAAAGGGAAAAGGTGCAAACCCAAGAATGGCGGGAAGAGGAGGTCATGAAGGCGATAGAGAAACGTCAGGAAGCGTCCAGGGAACACAGATATTCCAAGAAGAAGGGGTAACCAGAAATTGAAGTAGACAGAAAATGGAATACCTGCATAAAGTGTAGAAGGGAAGCATCCTATTTGATTAATGAGAAAAATAAAAGTAAGGGTGCCAATGGATATCAAAAGTAAATAAAAAGGATAGAAAAGCAGCTAAGAAGTAATAAGACTAGGCTAGAGCAAAGATTTATTGTTACAGATCAGGGTATTCAACTAGAAGGGGATGAAACGATAAAACACATAGGAACAAAGATGACAGAAAAATTTAAAGAAATGAATGTTGCACGTAATTATCGAAGGAGGATAGACCGGTTACTGCAATAGGTTCCCTTGAGCAAAGAGAGTGGGAAAGGGCAGAGAAGAAGGTTCCTAGTGGCAGATCAACAGGACCAAATGTTATTCCGATTATGTTGATAAAGATGCTAGAACCAAAATCCAAGCAAACATTAATACAGGTAGTGAATAAAAGGATAGTGGATGGGAATGTCCCCGATGAATGGCGATTAAGTAGAATGAACATGATATATAATGGACAAGGGGACAAAGCTGAACTAAGTAACTTCCGTCCCATAACCGTGACATAGGTAGTTTACAGGGTGGTGATGCAGATTATAAAGGATAGATTGCAGGCTTGGGTGGAGAACGAGGGTGTGCTGGGGGAACTACAAAATGGGTTCCAGAAGCAAAGGAGTTTGGAGGACAATCTATTCATTGACGCAGTGTATAGACCAGATTTTTTAACCCTCGCACGCAGGCTGCGGGATCGCTCCTTCTCTCGACACCAGTCGCCATCTGTCGGCGCGCGCGGCAAGTTGGACTGCGGCCGGGTCGCGCCGGCGGCGCGTAGAATGCGTGTTTACGTGTTATTCGCTTCCGTCGCTGATACGCTCCATCACCTAACGTATGTGGGTGTGTGCTGTGCATCACTACTCACATTTTCCCAGGCCGTTCTACGGTTATCTCACACACGCTGTTGCACACTGTTACACAATGTTACACACATATGCCAAGGTAATCGACCAGGTACGGTGTGGATTGAACACCGGTACTTACAAGCACATTTATGCGCTGGCGCTTCGTTTGTTGCCGTTTTTTACGTACGTTACCATCTATGATAATTTATGCATCAGAATGTATATTTATTGATTTGACTCGATGGTGCAATGATGTGCAAGCGGTAACCGGATTGGCCAGCTGCTGATAGAAGGTTGTCCAGGCTAAGCGTGTGTTTTCAATCGCCAGTACGTCTTAGACATCCGTGTGCTGAGCTGGCTATCGTTCCCGTTAAACACATTTCGTGCATGGGGATGTAAGCGCAACAGCCACCAATTTAAGTTTCTATTTCGGTATGTATCTCAGAGGGGTCCACGGGGTAAAAGGACTGACCGTAGTATCTCTCTGTTGTTGGTACCTACCTGAATCACAGCAAAATATACACGATTTCATTCAATTCTATGAAACGCGCCGAGAGGTTCCAAAGAAAATAAACACGACTTCGGTGCGCAGAATTTGTGAAAGCTGGCCTCTCTGTTGATACTGATTCAATCTTGGATAAATTAAGCGACAATACGTTTTTGTCAGCCAGACAGCATAAATCATGACAAAATTTGTTTTCCGTTAGCCCTGTGACTCAGTTGTGCTCACCACGATAATTTGTTGTGACCGGCGCGCCACGTAGTTGGCGAAAAGAAAGCCCAATTTGTGGTGGGTGCTTTGTGGCCGGCAGGCAAAATTAAGAGCGCATTGGAATTGAAATTGCATGCTAGCTGTGCACATAACGCTTGATATTGACCAACAACGTTTTCTCTGTGATGGAGCACCAAGACGGTAGCGATATAAGCGCGAGCGCGTGCTAATCGCCGGCACAATTGACGTGAATGCCGAACTATATGTCTTAATTGAAGCATCAGTTTTATCCCTTTGATAAAGCAAAACCTCCTGCAACACAACCACGCTATGGAAATATGCTGGACAACGTTTTTTGAACGACGCCAGAATGGAAGTAAATGTCGGCTATATGCAGGCGCGTCCGCGGAGCTACGCAGCCCCGCAGTTCCCAAAGAAACGCCCGCACCGTGGCGCGCCAGTCGGCGGAAAATGGCCGCGCCCGAGAGCGGCTGTGGATTCTGGTCTATAGAGATTGCTGAAAAGGAACACAGGCACCTATGGCGAGCATTTCTGTATATTAAAGGAGCCTACGACAACGTTATTCAAGAGTATTTGTGGGACATACTGGGCACATCGGATGTCGAAGATGGAGTAATTAATCTTTCAAAAGATAAAGGGAGCAGAGTGCTTATAAAGTGAGGAAAATTTTATCGGGGCGTGTAGAGATACAGCGGGGGCTTAGGCAAGGCTGTCCTCTGTCTCCTTTGTTGTTCATGTTGTACCTGCAAGGGTTGGAGATCAAGCTGGACAGGAGCGGACTAGGCTTCAACCTTTCTTTTTCAAGCAAAGAGAATGGATTAAACAGTCGTTACCGGGACTAATATATGCGAATGATATAGTGCTAATGGCTGACAACACGGAAGATTTACAGAAGTTGATTGACATATGTGGTGCAGAGGGAGATAGATTAGGTTTAAAGTTCATTAAGGAAAAATCTGCAGTCATTATATTTAATGATGAGGACGGCGAGCATAGAATACAGGCGTTCACGCTAGAGTTAGTGGATGAGTAAAGGCATCTTGGGGTGTGGATAAATAATGGTGCTAAGTATCTGACAGAGCATGAAAAATATGTTATGAATAAAGCTAGTAGAAATGCAGCTGTGATGAAAAATATGGCACTGTGGAATTACAATACGTATGAAGTAGTAAGAGGGATCTGGAAAGGGGTGATGGTTCCTAGCTTGACTTTCGGTAATGCGGTTCTGTGCATGAGACCAGATGTTCAAGCAAGGTTAAAAATTAAACAACGGGGCGTAGGGAGGCTATCTTTGGGAGCACATGGTAATACAGCAAATCAGCGGGTACATGCTGATATGCGATGGGCGTCGTGCGAGAGCAGAGAAGCTAGCAGTAAGATAGCATTTGAAGAGCGATTGAGAAAAATGGCGGAAAAGCAGTGGGCTAGGAAGGTTTTCAGATACCTGTATATAAAGAATGTTGACACGAAATGAAGAAAGCGAACAAGAAAATGGACGAGCAAGTATCTGGACAACAGTAGCGGGCAAATAAGCAATTATCGGGTAAGAAAAATTTAAAGAAACAGAGAGAGCTCTGTAGAACAGGGATGCTGACGAAATCGTCGCTGAGAATATACAGGATCTTTAAGCAGGAAATTGACAAAGAAAATATCTATGATAATTGTAAGGGAAGCTCTGTTGTTTGAGGCCAGGACTAAGACATATAGAGTCTGGTAGCATGCCGTCTGGTAGCATTGCTATTGCTATTGCTATAGGGCTATTGCTATTGCTATAGGGCGCTATATCTATTCCATCAAGACGCTATTGTGGCCGCAGGGCAGTGCGCGCACTCGTGAGCGAACTTTGGGGAGCCTCTGTGCTTTCCTCGAACACACAGGCTTGACGTCCCGTCTGTTCTCCGTCAGGTAGTTACACGCAGTGACCGAACGCTCTGTGAGTTCTACCTTGAACGATAAATAAGTGGACGCCCCACTCCAGTTGCAGCCAACACAGTGCTGTGCGCGTGTGTTTTTAATTCCTCTAAAATGAACTAATCACGCGCACAACCTGGACACATTTCTTATTGTGCAAATAGTTTGTACATATTACTCCTCCCCTATCCTCTCTTCCTGTCCCCTACACTCTTTCATTTCATTTCTTCATTCTGACTGCTATCCTTTATTTCCGCTGCCCCAGCTCAGGTGCTTCAGTATCGATGGCAGATCCCGGGGCTAGCAAAAATCTTTTCCTTCCCTTTTACTATTATCTTAATAAAAAAACCACTACCACCACCACAAAGACATATAGAGTCAGGTACCACGAGGTATCCACGTTGCGCGTTGTGTGCGGAGAGGAGGAGTGTAAAGTTAGAAGCCAACGGCGCCGATGGGTCCCCCCCCCCCCCCCCGCACCTGTTCCCAGGAGCGGCCATGCCCGGAGGAAATAGAGGAATGTACGCCGAGGCGTGACGCCCGCGCTTGGGGTGCCCCGATGCCAGCTACGGCACTAATCCTTTTCTGTTCTGGCGCCGAGTCAACCTTGTCCCGCGGAAGACATTCCTTTGCTGTCAACGGAGACGGCAAATCCGATGCGTGGCACTCGATGGAATGCAGTAACAAAAGAACTGTAGCGCGACCAAGACGAACACAAGAATAGAAGCACACAGGACTAGCGCTAGTCCTGTGTGCTTCTATTCTTGTGTTCGTCTTGGTCGCGCTACAGTTCTTTTGTTACAGTATGTACCATGTAGCCCAACAAAAAGTTCTTCTAAATCGATGGAATGCACATGCAGCGATCTGCGCACGCGGAATCACGCGCCCTGCACGTTCCAGGAGGTGCGGGGACCACTGGGCTCGGACCTGGGAGCCCTGTTCTCCGCCCACTTGTACGTACGGTGCCACTGCACTGCCATTGGTTAAAATTGGGGGAGAGCTAGTTTACTAAAATCCACCCAATGGGGTTAAAAACCCGCTGGAAACAACGACTTGGGACGAGCGCGCCGAGTCTCCAGCTCGGCCGTTTTTAACAGCCTTTTTTTAAGCAGCCTTTTTAAACCTGCCCTTTTTTAACTGCCCTTTTCTCACCTGCCTTTTTATGTCGATCCCGTCTTGAAGAAATCAGTTTGTTTGCCAAGAAGTTGGAATGCACCATTTCGGAAATCGCAGCGCCGCGAAAAAACCTAGCGGGCGCGCGACGCATTATGGGAAAAATGAGCGAGCGCCGACCGGCCGGTCATCTTTCCTGTCTCCTGCGTTTGCATAGCTGTGGTGTGTGTGTGTGTGCGTACTTTGTTTGGTTTGAGATTTCGTGTATTTTTTGGTGGTGGGCGGTTGCAGGTGCGCTATATTAAGTGTTACGTGCCTGTTGGTCAATTAGTGACCGCAGCCACTACTGCACGCGATGTCGTCGAAGTGCCGAGGCGGCGGTCAGACTTGTTGTGTGCCTGGTTGCGACAACAACACGCTGAGAGACAAGAACGTTTCATTTCATGCGTTCCCTGCAAATGAAAAAGAAAAAAAGGAGTGGGTGAGAAGAATTAACCGCCAGGGAAGTGCTGGTCGCTTCTCTTTGTGGCAACCTTCTAAGCACCACCGGATATGCGGAGCCCACTTCAACGCAAGTGGACGCCGTGGTTATATGGACCGGCTGCCAACAATTTTCCCCCATAAAGTCATCAATCAACTATCTCTTTCCTTTAATACCGGTAAGTATATATATTCAGACTGTTATTGCATATTAACATAACTTCCAAATCCTTTCCAGTCGCGAAACGCAAGAAGACGAGCTTCAAAACTTCCTCTGCCAGCCCGGTACTCCTTCTGAACGAGTTGGAGATCGGCTGCGTAGTTGACGTGCCCCAATGCGATCGAAGTAAGCGACGCTTTAACTGTGCCATCTTTTTTCTGATGCTTCGGCTTTGTGTGTACGCATTTTCATGAAAGCGTTTTTTTTTTGTACGCAGAGAGCGACGCAGTTTCCAAGGAGCCCACCCAGCTGACCTTCGGTGCACCGGCTTCGCCTCGCACGGAAACGGAAGGTTAGTGGTGGTTAAAAATTGTCGCTTTCTTCATTCCACTATGAAAACTTATTTTTCGCTTTTAACGGACCCCTATCGCGCCCACTGATACCGAGGTCCACGGGTGTTGTGGCAACCGGCATATTTATAGCGAGCGGCTTCTTCATCCAGTGAAAACTGACAAAACTTTTTCCCGCGAAGCCAGTTTTCCGCGAGCTTTTGCAGCTAGCCATTGGACGTCTGCATGATAGGTTGCATGTTAGGAGTGGCAGAACCTCATGTGTTCTGTGACATAAATGTTATCAGTGATTTCTACCGTGCATATGTTACTACAGCGAGTTTTATGATAAACGCGGTACCTCTTCCACCAGTGCACGGCATTGTGAAACTTACCCATTTCATTTCTTTTTCCTCGACATTATTCCCTTCACCCCAGCTTGGAGAAATGTCCCAAAAGTCAGGCTAGCCAAATTTGGCGGACTTGCTGGGTGCATGAAACCTAGTATTTATGTATTTTGGTTCACTACGGATACGGTCATGCAGCATGATTGGCGATTCCACACCAAGTACGCTGGTAGCACAAGCTGCAACGTCGTCGAACTGCATGCTCAGGAGGGGAAACAAACAGCTCATGAGGCTTAGAAGTATAACTGGATAGTATTGATCTGGACTTGCTGGTTGGTAAGCTGCTTGCACAGGTGGATCAGTGGAGTGAAAGAGAGTTGGGCTGTATGGCTTCGTTATCCTGGTTCTCTGTTGTCTGTATATCAATGTAAGCCGAGAGCAAAGGTTCAGAACACCCACTGTCGGCTGAAGTGACTATTTCAAAACCTGAAATCTGCATTAAAGCAGGGCCTAACTGTTCGCAAATCATTAAACAGTTCATTTCTTTTTTAGGTGCCGACCACTCATACTCCATGGGGCCTCCAGACGCAGCACCTGCTGCCGCACTAAGAAAAGTCGCCCACCTTCTCGAACACTGCGAAAAACTCGAGCATGAAAATAGCTTGCTCCGCAAAGACAAATCTGAGCTCCAGAAAGAGGTCGAGGATCTGAAGTCTCAGTTGCACGATGTGAAAGTTGAGGCTCTCAAAGAGAAACTAAAACTAAAAGATTGTGTCTCCAAAGTTCACGATTTCGTTTCAGATGAGAAACGACTCGTGTTTTATACGGGCTTCAACTCCTTCAAAAAATTTGATGCGTTCGTTGAACATGTTGAATGCATGTACCAGGCACTGAAAACGGGTGCTGGCAGGCCACCAGCACTGACAATGAAAGAACAGCTTATTGCAGTGCTTTGCAGGCTCAGAGTTGGCCTGCTAGAGCAGGATTTGGCATATCGCCTGAAAGTGTCTGTGGCGACCGTGAGTGCTATGTACTCATTTTGGGTTAATTTTTTGTATGAAATGCTAATCCAGGTACCAATGTGGCCATCACGTAACACAGTGGACCTGTTCATGCCAGACAATTTTAAAGAACTGTACCCATCTACACGCATTGCACTGGACTGCACAGAAATTTTTATCGAGAACCCGTCTGACTACAAAACACAAAGCGACACTTTCAGCTCGTATAAGGGACATAACACCGCAAAAGGGCTCACTGGCATCACTCCAAACGGCTTCGTTTCTTTCGTGTCTAATCTTGCTCCTGGAAGACTTTCTGATCGAGAAATCACAAGACACAGTGGCCTGTATGAGTTGCTCGAGGAAGGGGACAGTGTAATGGCGGATAGAGAATTCCTCATTGAAGATGACCTCCGTCAGCTTGGAGTCAAATTAAACATGCCACCCATGTTGAATGGCCGCACGCAGTTGTCACTGGCAGATGAGTTAGCAACACGGCAGATAGCCAGTTTGCGAATCCATGTTGAGCGTGTCATCAGGGAAGTTAAAAACTTCAGGATACTCCGTGCCGTCTTTTCTAATGTTATGGCAGAGAAGCTGAACAAGATATGGAAAATTTGTTGTTATCTCAATAATTTCATGCATGAGCCCATTCTAAACCGATGAGCGATGGTGGCGTTTTTAATGTTTTGTATGTTGTGCATGGTCTACTGTAACGCAGGGGTGCTCAAACTTTTTCTTTCTCAGTTGAAGAAAGACCAACTTTATTTGGCTAAAATGCAGTCGGCTTCTAACAAGTTTCATTTATGTTTTGGCCAGCTTCGGTCACGGAGCCTGTCTTGGAAAGATTTGCTTTATGGGGGTTTAACGTCCCAAAGCGACTGAGGCTATGAGGGACCCCGTAGAGAAGGGCTCAGGAGATTTCGACCACCTGGGCTCTTTAACATGCACTGACATTGCACAGTACATGGGCCTCTAGAATTTTGCCTCCATCGAAATTCGACCACTGCGGCTGAGACTTCAAAAGGTGCTGGCCGACATATTTAAAAGGGGTACGCAAACTGCACAGCACCTGAACAAATACTTATATTCAGTTATGACTGGCTGTATAGTAAGATAGCAGTAAGCAGCTACAGCATTAGTCCCAAAATACTTGGCTAAGGCGGATGAAGACATGCATAAACATAGGTGCTTGGGGAATCTAGGAAGTGCTCCAAGAAACCAGAGAGTTCCACAATACGCAGTTTGAGAATCCCTGCTGCAGTGCAAGGCATTGAACTTGCGTTAAAGTACACTACTTCATGCACAGCAGACTAGAGCAGCATTTCTTGCTCTGCTGAAGTCTGAAGTTACTGTACAGGCTACATTAGGCTGCAATGTCTTATTTCTGTGACAGTGTTGTACAAATGATTTGAGCATAGAATGTGGCAGTACTATATCCGAGTCATGACTTGAAACCAAATCACCAGTCTCATTGCTGAACTACACAGACAATATGGAAAGTTGATGTTTGTAGCCATTGTCTTTTCTACCACAGATTGTCTTTCCTAACTTTTTGGAATGAAATCTGTAAAGTGAATTTCACTTTGTTATTTTTACATGTGTTAGTGACGTGCTCCTATTTTTCAAAAAATTGTGATATGTATGTGTATTGTATATTTGTATATGTGTGTACTGTATATGTAAAAAATTTGTATATGTATGCGAGTATTTCATGCCATTGAAATTTGAGAGCTTTATTACCAACTCTTATGTAATGTCCTGCATGGAACCCTTGAGAACGAACTTATATGAATCAATGCTATCGCACTCAATATCAGCTGCAGTACTCTAGATGCGGCAGGTTTGAGCTTGGTCGTCAAAAGCAGTGCGAGCCTAGTGCTGCTCGGAACTTGTGCATTAACCCCTCAGAGCAGAGTTCAAAGTATGCTAAATGTGCACTTTGGGCGCTCTCTATGACTAAACATTGATTTACTGTAAAGCATAAGCCTTCGTTGGTTCACTCCACGTATGTTACAAGTCGTATTGAGTGAAAGAGTACCTTCACTACGGAGAACACACTTGTCAATTTGCAAAGATTTTGCTTGCAACTTTAAATGTGGTCTCCTTACAGAGACCAATGTGAGGTCACTATCATCATTAAGTATAGTAAATGTTGAAGTATGTAGCTGCCCAGGTTCCTGGGACTAAGAGTGCATTATGTATGTGTTCAATGACAGGGCAGCAAGACGTGTGGTGCTTGACATTTACTTTTCACACACCGATTAGTTGCTAGTTGCACACACATTTAAGTAGGTAGTGGCAACACATGCACATGGTCATAATGATATTACACAGAAAAACACTTTCTTCATTTCTTCATAGAGACTAATGCCATACAAGATATTTAAAAACCAAATATATGTAAGTATGAACACATGCCAAAGCATCCAAGCAAGTACATGAGTCCAAGCATCTTTGTCCTGCAGAGCAATGTAACTGAAATAAGTCATTGAGAGAGAGAGAGAGAATGAAAAGGAAAGATAGGGAGGTTAACCAGATGTGAGTCTCCGGTTTGCTACGCTACACTGGGGATGGGGGATAGGGGTTAGAAAGATGACAGAGAGAAAAACGAAAAAAAGAAAAAAAGGAATGTGCACACATGGAAACACACACACACACACACAAGGCGTTCCAGTTAGTCTTTCACACAGGCCGGTAGATTGCAAGAAGCGCAAAAGCGCTTGCACGGCCTTCTTCTGCGACGGTAGGTCCTTTCGATGTTGTAGAATTCTTTTTTCGGATAGCGGTTGGTCGTCCAGTTGGTCAAGTTCATGGCTAAGGCATACCCTCTGTGGACTGTACTGCGGGCAGGAGCACAATATATTGAAATTCACACACAAGCACAGTGCTCTTGGTAGTTCTTGTAACATTCCAGAAGACATGGCAGCATTTTGGAAATCCAAAGCGAGCTGTCAAAAGTGATCCTCTGAAAAGTGCAGTCTGTGTCATTATCAACCACAAAATCACACCAGGAGAGTCCAGTCAAAGCCATTTGCCCCTGGACCTGGTAAAAGTACTTGTGCGTTGGTTTAAGAACTCCATTCTTCAGGTAGGATGCCGTATTCACAGCATTTTCTAATTCATCACCCCGTTCCTTGGCAGCTGAGAGGGTCTTAACTTCAAGGAGACCAAAATCTCCTCCCTCCTCTACAACACGGTCAGGCGTTGCACCAAGAACAGGGACACCAGGATTGACACACAACCCACAATAGTAACTCCTAACTGGCACTGTTCTCTTCCCTATGTAACGTTGCACGGCTGCATCTTCATTCCTTAAACCATCAGCCATGTATTTGGTCTTCATCTGGCTAGACCCGAACAGCCTCTTGAAATACTTCTCGTCAGCTGGCTTCTGCCGTGACACCACATCTCCGAAGTGTGAAGCAGTCAGGCGCTTGGATCTCTCGAAGTTCCATGTTGTAGAGCCGCTTTGCATCCTAGTCGCTTGCTCAAGGGCCCATGAGTCTTCTAAAGTAAGCTCACAGGAGCCGAACTTGTACCCAGCTGGCACATGCTCAGCCCACAGGGATTGCACTGGTAACCTGATTGGCATCTGGCTAAGAGCCTCCTAGTGAAGTGTTCTTTTCACTGGTACGGGCAGAAAGTGGTTGTCCTCCAGCGTCTTGCATAGCATGGCGTTTGGAATATTTTTCTGTGTCTGATGCATTCTCTTAATATGGTCTTCTGTCACTCTCAGAGAAACGGTGGTTTCTTGAGTCAGATGCCTACCAGCTTTCATTGGCATATGTTTCACAAAACGTAGTTGTGAGAACTCGCGTGTGTGCACGTTGGCCTTCTTAGCCCCAGTACCCCATGCTCTGGGTTTTTCTGTAAACGACTGCGTGTCTCGCACGTAGGCTGCCCCAGAGCGCTTCAGGTCTAGTAAAAACCATAATAATGCAACTACATGTTTACAAACACCTGCAGCTCCAGCCCGGCAGTTGCAGGTTCCTTCAACCACAGTTCCATTTGACGAGAGCACAGCAGCGGTGTTATATGATTTTGCCAAAGAGAACGATGCCTCCACGGTTCCTTTAACAAAAGTGGACCTGTCAGCCTTGCAAATAAGAACATTTTGAACCTTCTCTGATTTAAACATCCTGTATCCGCTTACAGTATGTTTCTGAGCACCATGTGCATTCTGATGTGCCAAGATTTCTTGCTCCGAGGACCCATCCGGCACGTCTTTTAACTGCTTTGTCCATGGTCCTTTCGGTAACCTTTCTTGAAGAGGGATTGCATTACGAATGGTTCGTAGTGGTACCTGCACCATGGGTATAAGCAAGTGTCAAAATGTTTTCCTTGGCACTCCACATATAAACAGAGCATGCAAGCATACACAGCTGATCATGGGACCACCAATGCGATCTTGAAATAAAAGAGTATTTATACATTGTGTTTTGTTTAATTGTGGCAAGCATGCTTGAAAAGCAACGCTGAACCCGTTTCGTTTACTACGCGCGGCCGTGAAGAATGTTGCACATGGACGGGCTCGGTAAACATCTAGCTAAACTCTGAGGCGCCCTAGTGCAAAGTACTGGCGCGTCCATGTTTTTCAGGTTAGTCAAAAAATCCGCCCCAGTTTGTTTTTTTCGACCGCGTTCGCGTTACTTGTAGCCACCGAGGCACGTTCATATTTTGGCTGCGTCTATCTGCACTCCATGGTAGTAAGACATGGAGACGGCGACCGAGATGGTATGAGCTGTCAAACTCGTTGAATATGGCACAAACAGCAACTGCTATCTGTATCGAGATGCTATGCTCAGCTACACAGAATGTAACAGTGCTAATACAAGAGCTTGGTTCTGCTTCGTACTTGCTGCGCGCTATTCAAACAACACTACAGACAAGAAAATGCGCTGGCACAAGCTAAGCGCCAACTCAACTACTTACTTCTTGCAAGGTGTACGTTATTAACGTATGCTCTGTCCGTTTCTTTCGACCATATACTTGTTTCAGAGTCGTGCGTAGAATAAATATAGATTAAACAGCACGCTGTAACCAAAAGACTGAATGGGCAGTGCTCGATAACGACGTATTTTGCTAAAATACAGCGCATACATTCTCGCAAGAGGGTGTCGCACTGTTGCAACAAACATGAATGTACTGTACGCTACGTACTACGCCTGCCGCCGGGACAGCCGCACAAACTTGGAATATTCGCGACGGGCGACCAGTAAATAAATGCACTGTTAGCGCGTGCTCACCAGCAAAACACGCCTGCTAGCCGTAAGATCGCGCTCGTGCTTTCTGCAGCATAGATATATAAAACGCTGACAACGCTGTTGCTATGCAACGCAAGCAGCGAGCGCGCGACACTGGCACATGTGTGCGCTTCTCGTGCGCTCACTTGCGAAAATACTCGCTTCGCGCTCGTAGCGTCGGCTGCATAACCACAGAAAAGTTGTACGGCAATGTAAAGATAACTTGTGCGGCGCAAATATGCAACAGAAGTATTACTAGCACTCCAAAAAAACGTTTTTTTTTACCTGCTGTTGCGCGGCGTCCATAGCGTACCACTGCTCCGGCGGATCCTGCCCGGCAACCTCGCTCACAATTCCCAGCCTGCTTTGCGGCGGTCGCGTAGGGGGCGCGCGCAACTTTCCGAAATGGTCCATTGCTGCCCAAACCGGCAACGTGTCGCCAGACGAGCGGACGAAGACCGCTATTTCCTTCGTACTGCTAACCGCCGAGTATCGATTACCGGCCATCCATCCATCCATCCATCCATCCATCCATCCATCCATCCATCCATCCATCCATCCATCCATCCATCCATCCATCCATCCATCCATCCATCCATCCATCCATCCATCCATCCATCCATCCATCCATCCATCCAGCCGCCCGCCCGCCCGCCCGTCTGTACATACATACATACATACATACATACATACATACATACATACATACATACATACATACATACATACATACATACATACATACATACATACATACATACATACATACATACATACATACATACATACATACATACATACATCCAACCATCCATCCATACATCCATCCATCCATCCATCCATACATCCATCCAGGTGGCGGTTAGCTTTAATATTGGTCGCGCAATGTTGCTCTGGAAGAGCAATTTGGATATCGGACACCCCATTCGTGGCAGCACCTGCCATCGCAGGGCAGTCGCTCACCGTTTAACTGCTGTACAAGCGCGCCAGGAGTGGTATGAGGACTCCAAGGCAGCAATGAATGGAAAGTTGCGACTAACCTCATGCAAACGGTCGGCGCATTCAAATGCAACCTGATGCGGCAGCTACTGGAGGAGGGGAGCGCGGGCTGCGGTAGGCGACGACTGCCTTCACGAAGTT
Source organism: Amblyomma americanum (assembly GCF_052857255.1). NCBI lineage: Eukaryota > Metazoa > Arthropoda > Arachnida > Ixodida > Ixodidae > Amblyomma > Amblyomma americanum. The sequence continues at coordinate 102,448,326 of NC_135498.1, forward strand.
ATAGCACAAATCAGAAGACGTGTGGCGGCGTCGCGGCGGCGGCTACGTAGAGCCATGCAGGGTTAGAATTGACAGCTGCGTGGCATCGGGTTACATCATGCCGCAGCACACGACTACTGCGTTCTCGAAGTGACCGGGCGGGCTGACGTCTTCTCAACGTAAGCGGTCTTAAGTGTGTGCGCCGAGTTTTTCATTGCCGTTCCTGATTATAGCGTGTCTGTTAGCCTTCACATTTAAAAAATATTGTCAAACATAGTCACGAGCCTAACTACGCCCAATGCCGGACAAATGGCTCTCTGATAACATTCCAGTCAACCCTGTGCTGTGATAGCTGCATCCATCTTATCCCTGCAAATTTTCTCATCTCATACGAAGACCTGACTTTCTGCCGCTCCGAGCTACGCTTGCCTTCTGAAGGAATCCAGTGCGCTAGCCTTAGAACATCGGTTATCTTCCTTTGAAATTACATGCCCTGCCCAAGCCCATTTCTTCTTTATTTCAGCTACGATGTCATTAAATCGCATTTGTTTCTTCATCCACTGCACTTTCTTTCAGTTGAACCTTCTTCGTTAGCCTCCCCGTTTCTATCCTATAAATGAATACAGGTAAAATACAGCTGTTATGCATTTTTATTTAGGGATACTTTTACACTGCCATTCTTGATCTGGGAGTATCTGCAGAATGGTGCTGCACCCTAATCTTATCCTACTGCTCGTTTCACTCTGGTTGTGCACTCGCGCGGTCACTACTAGCCCCAAGCAGATGTATTCCGTCACCACTTCCCACCCTTCGCTGCCTATAGTAAAGTGCTATTCCTTTCCGAGACTATTACACATAACTTTAGTTTTCAGCACATCAATATTTAGACCTATACTTCTGCTCTTTCTCTCCAGATGGTGAATTTCATTTCGTCGCCTATGTTACGTGTCATTAGTAAAGCGAAGATTACTATATTTATCATTAGCTTTAACCCCAAATCTCTGAATACCTCCTGTAAACACGTGGTGAATAGTACTACAGGCATCATGTCAGCGTTCTTTACATTCTTCCTGATTGGAATTTTGTTTCGCTCACTGCAGAGAATTTTGGTGGATGTGCAGCCGCGATAGCGATTTTAGAATACCTTTACACATTCCTCTTCGACAACCGCGTTTCGTAAAGCCTGCGTGACTGCTGCCGGCTGCGCTCAGTAAATTTGGTTCTCGTACTGTCTGAATTCAGTTTACAGAGGTTGGTTGTATTCTGCGCATTTCTGTGTTACATGTTTGATGGTTTGAGTACGATTTATTGAGGACTAGTCTTTAGAAAGCCTGCCTGCTGCTTTGGTTGATGGATTAAGTCTAAGGTTCTTCCGATTTTATTAGCGAATAGAGTAGTAGGTACCTTCTAGAGAACGGACAGTAAGCAGATCGGTGTGTAATTTTTCAAGTCCCTCACTTCCTCTTTATGATGGATAATGTTAGCGTTCTTCAACATGCCGGTACGCTCAATGTCATGGCGCAATGCGTATATAGGGTGGCCAGTTTTTCTTCCACAATCTCCCACCATCCTTCAAAACCTGTCCAATTATGTGTTCGTCACCAATTGCATTCCCCCTCTGCATTGCTTGCGAGCACTTCTTTGCTTATTAGAGAGTTATAGCTTATCGTTCCAGGGTTTACGTTACCGTTTACCCTGTTACCGGACGTCGGACTTTCCGGTTAGCGCTGCGCACGCCAGAAGACGTTTTAGCCTACCGTCTCTCCCGTAACGAGTTACCGTAAGGCTAGAACGACTGATAATGATTGCAGATGCCCATCTTTTATTGGAAACAAAAATACGAATGCATTGCAATCATTTCTATGAAGTGAGACGCTACATTCACTATAATAATCTTTTTTTTTGCATATAAAGACGTACCGACTACACTTCAGCTAACAGCCCACACAGCGGCTTTTCAAATGTGCCCGTGAATCTAGACACCTTGGCCTTTCCTGGCCAGTTGACAATTTCTCTACGTAGACCTCAGTAAGCTTGCATACGCAGCGCACGTTGCGTTGCGAGTGCTGTAAAAAAGCGCAACTCGACACCTGTTAGCCGTGCCGCATCTTAACTTCTTATGTGTTTGGATGTGAACACAGTGGCGCCATCTAGTGACACTGAGTTAAAGCGCGCCAACTCCGGGTTGGAGATGCCTTATTTTCTGTAATTACTGGTGAATATAGCAATGGAATTACCAGTCTTTTTTGTATAGGAAAAAAATCATGAAAATAAAGAAAAATGTTCAATCGGGCACAAAACTGAAGAGCTGCGGTGTAATCGTTGCTATTTGGCTATATACACGACATATAGTCAGGCTTAACTGCTCAAAAACCGGCAATTTATCTAAAAAATATGGCCTAGTTTTTACTCAAACCTCGACATATGGGCGAGAGTCTGCAAATTAAAAGCGAACGCCTTCATGTATAGCGAGAAATGGCGCCGAAGAATGCGGCGGCGGTGCTGTATTTGGTCCGAAGCGGCCGTGCAGGGCGCCGCCATGTTTGTTTACGAGCGAACGGTAACTCTCCACAACGATAAAAGAGATTCCGTAAAGTGCTAGCGGACCGGTAAGTGGCGGCGCATGCGTAGATGTCGCTAGCCGGGCCCGGTAAACGGTAACGTAAACACGGTAACGATATGCTATAACTCTCTATTGTTTCGCAACTTGCGAGAAACCCAATTTCTCTAATTCCTTGCCTCCGAATAATCATCCTGATAGTATTGGCTACTGTATAGTTCCTTGTAGAACTCCTCACATGGTAATGATGCTGCCATCCTTGTCTCCTAACACGTACGCCTGATTTTTTCATATGCCTAGTTTGCCTCTTGGCTACTTTGGGGATACCAACGTTCTTTAGAGCATGTTCGAACCTCTCTATATTATTCTTCCTTAGGCTACCGGCTTATTACTTTCAGAGCTCTTCCCGTCCTTTTCTATCTATGCTGTAAGAACCTCTATGCTTTGGCGCTTCTTAAGATTTTTCTTCTCCTGCGAGAGCTCAAAGGTATACCGTGCAGCTAACCGATCCACTAATTCCATTCCACATTCTCTAAAGGTGCAAGATTATTATTCATTACTTCAACACCTAGATCATCATGCTCGGTTAATGCGGAATATCTATTCCTCAGCTAGGTTCAACATTCCTCGACATTCATAATCACAACTAACTTTTTAGTGGGCGTCTTCCTTAGAAGTTTCCTTCGTTGCCTCTTCAAATCTAGGCTGAATCGAGACATTACCCTTTTGGTCACACTTATTCACCTTCCCGAGTAACTACACATTGTGCTTAATATTTAACGTCCATTACATTTTACCGCGAAAGCAGGTATCGAATTATCCTGGCAGTTAAAATAGCCCTGCATTCTACCGTGGAATCTACAGCGTCAGCAGTGAGACTTTATATACTTAATAAATTATTTTAATTGCCACCTGCAATTCTTGGCGGTTGGCGACCACGGTGGGCAGGTGCAAAGTGTGTGAAAGGAAATGCCCTTTTCACTTTCAGCAATGAGGGGAAAGAGGGAAGTGCGAGAGAAAAGAGAGAGAGAGGGTTGAGGGCAACGGCTGGCCTGGTGGCTTTGGAGGTTATGTCAAAGGCGGAGGAATGCATCTTACGAATGCTGTCCGTACCACGAAGACACCAGTTTCTCCCAGGTGGGACATTTATTGTGCATTATTCTATGCCCGATATTGATTTTACCTCGTGAGAGCTCCGCTACGCCTAACGAGAGCTAGCTCCAACTAGTTGTGTGCGCCGAGGCATCGGCGCACCGCCGCCGCCGACGTTTTCACTTGCGCGATCAGCGCGCCCTCGAAATATGAATAATAATGAAATATATTTTCCCCGCAAATCTAGCTGTGTTTGAGATTTGTTTGTCTTGTTTAATTCCCTGTCTGAGGCAGATAATCACGCGAAGGAGTAGAGCAATGAAGCAACACAAAACAAACAAAAGCAACCTTCCTCTCCGCGCGTCTGCGCATGCGTATCGTTACCAGACAACGCAACTGGGGATACCGAAACTTCTTCAAAAGCACAACATGGCACGGGTGTACTGAGCCAAAGTGCCTAGTTTCGAACCCGACCGCGGCGGCTGCGTTTCGATGGAAGCGAAACGCAAAAGGCGCCCGAGTGCTGCGCGATGTCTGTGCACGTTAAAGATTCCCAGGTGGTCGAAATTATTCCGGATCCTTCCACTACAGCACCTCTTCCGTTCATCTTTCACTCCCTCCTTTATCCCTTGCCTTACTTCGTGGTTCGGGTGTCCACCGAGATAAGTGAGACAGCAATTGCGCCATTTCCTTTCCTCAAAACCATTTTTTTTTTCAGCGAGAAGAAACAACGGTCCGGGAACTTCGGAATCACGACCTGAGGGTCGTGGGCACTGTGGCTGCGGATGGAATCGGCGATATGTCCGAAAACGGCATCACCAAATGACAACATATCTTTGGTGAAAAATTATTGATCTGCCGCGGAAAAAAGTATTTTAATTCTTTTTTTTATTCCGGTAAAAGACCATTATAAAAAGTTACTTTAAAAAATGCTTATTAATATACAAAAGAAGCGATTTCACAAACTGTCCAGTCGGAAATGTTTATGTTATAACATCTACTCATTGGTAGACAGGTAAATGGCTGAGCCAATCAAAAATTGGTCATAGAAAGGTCTATTTATTTTACGTAAAGAACATATAATGTATAAACGCAATCTTCCATTCAGAGCAAGTGGAAGTACGATTAACATATCGAGTGTCTCGTGCGTCGGTGCTGGCTTAGCAATTCTAGACGAACTGACTGACTGCGCAAAGGGAAAATAACTGAGGCATAGCAAAAAAACAATTTTGACTACCACTCGGAAAACAAGAAAGGTTCTGCATGTTCGTGGAGCAAAAAATATATAAACATACTCAACATACGCGTCTGAGATATGTGCCTAATTTTTTTTAATATGGCACCTAAAGAAACAAAAAGATTTACAGAACATTTTGCATTTCTCTCACCCTTCAACCCCTCTGTATTCTGTCCTCTCAGCCCTTGGCCTGAAAGCCCTAAAATTTGAACCATTTTAACAAAGAAGGCCGTAGCGAAATAGCTTTTTAAAATTGTGGTTTAACTTTCCAGACCGCGGTTGAATAACAGGCGCCGCGCAGCCGACCAGAAACGACCGCCAGGCCACCGCGGTTCGAAACCGACACGGCGCACAGCTCTAGCGCCAGCACCGCCCTTGGTAGGGTAGTTCGATGCGCGCGCGCCCCTCTTCGCCCTTCCGTGGAGGGTGAAGAAATCCTTTGAAAGGGTCAGTGCCGCCTCGGCATGGGCGCGCGCGACATTTGTGCCCACTCCTTGTCTCGTCTGGACAGTCTAGCTCGATAATAAACTAACCGAGCGACTAACCTCCCCGGCCTCACCCCTTTCCCTTCTACCTACGGCGAGCGCCTTCTTCTCCGAACACAAAGGCAAGTCTATCCCCCGCCATACAGTAAGCTAACGGCGGCAGACGCGAGGGACTGGCGACAACTACAGAAGAACACCTTTCCTAACCTACACAAATACCATATCATCTTCACCGATAGAAATGACGGAATCTGCCCCTGGTGCGGCGGAACTCCAACTACATACCATGTAACATGGGGCTGCTCCGGTCCCAAGCCCCCCGAACTAGACAAACATCAATCCGAGGAACAGTGGGAGTCTGCCCTGCTAATCTCTGATTTGGCGACCCAGCGTAAGCAGATATCCCAGGCAAGAGCAACTGCGGTGAACATTGGGGTCCTAAAATAAGGACTCCACAAAAAATCTATATTTTGTCCTCTTTATCCTACTTTTTTGGAAATGTTTTCTACTTCTTGTCCCGTCTGCGTCAGCTGCATGTGCGGCGGCCTGTTTCCCGTCAATTGCAGTTTTCCTTGGATGTAAGACGGGGAAGACATGCCGGCGTTTCGCGTGCCTGCGTGCACGAATCACTCCCGAAAAGGTTACGCATTCACCTACGTCAGATTGAAAAAACGGGGTCAATGGCCGCGGAAGCAAAACCTGTACTTCAGTCAACTTACACCACAATTTTGATAGTGTGCATAAAGCTTGTGAGTACTTTATATAATTTTCTTCAAGAGCATTTGCATATTTTTTGCGTACTATTTATTATTTATTACAATACCTTCAGGGCTCCAGTGGGGCGTTACAGAAGGGAGTGGATAAAAAAGTAGAAACAATGCAGCAAAATGAAAACAAAAAGTAAATGGAAAATGTATTGTAATACAGCAAGGAATGAAAAAACGTAAGCTTGAACAAAATACAAATCAGATTACGTAAGAAAACAGCCTAGGCAAACACATAGCTTTCCGCGGCATTTTTGAATAAACAGGTGTCAGAAATGTCGGCAACCAAGGTGAGCAGGTGGTTCCAATCGCTCGCCGTCTTGGGTATAAACGAGTTAAAATATGCATTGCTTCGGCAGTATGGAATGCGTACCTTGTGGCGATGATCCGTGCGAGGTGATATGAACGGTGGTTCAAATAGAAGATCCCGTTTTAGCTGATGATTGTGGTAGTAAATCTTGTGAAAAGTTAGTATTCGCGCGAGTTTTCTACGAAGGGAAAGACTAGGAAGGTTCAAAGTATTTTTCATTGTAGTTACACTAGCAGTGCGGGAAAAATTAGACAAAATAAATCGGGCGCTACGATTCTGTACTGACTCTAACTGATTAGTAAGAGTTTCAAGTCCCGGGTCCCACACAGAGCACGCATATTCTAATTTCGATCTAACTAAGGTTTTATGGAGTAGCAGTTTTAAAGAAGATGGAGCCATGGAAAAATTACGACGCAAGTAGCCAAGCATGCGGTTAGCATTGTTGACAATATAATCAACATGTGCCTGCCATGAAAGGTTACCAGTTATATGAACCCCTAAATATTTATATGTGGTAACTTTCTCAAGAAGAGAACCTGAAATATTGTAGGGAATAAGATTTTCGTTAGCAGACCGGTGTGAAATACGCATGACCTTACACTTGTTAGTATTCAGTCTCATGAGCCAAATATTACACCAACTAGATACCTTATTTAGGTCACTTTGAAGTAAGGATGAGTCTGAAGCGGATTTGATTACTCGATAAATAACGCAATCATCTGCGAAAAGCCTAATTGTGCAGTTAGTAGAAATTGGTAGATCGTTAATGTATATTAGAAACAATAGCGGCCCGAGTACGGAACCTTGAGGCACGCCGGAGGTAACAGAGCATGGTGAGGAATCAGCGTTATTTGCAGTGACGAATTGAGTTCTGTTACGCAAAAAACTCTCGATCCATGAAAGAATGTTTGGGTCGATGTTTAGTTTGCCGAGCTTAAAACAAAGTAGTTGGTGATTAACAAGATCGAATGCTTTCTGAAAATCTAGAAATACACAGTCAATGAAAAATCCCTTGTCTAATGCATCAAATAAATCATGGGTGAAGGAAATTAGTTGCGTTTCAAAAGAAAATGATTGACGAAAGCCATGCTGATGAGGGAAAAAAACGAATGATTTTCTAGAAATTTATCCAGATTGGAATAAATGACATGTTCAAACAGTTTACACGAGACACTCGTTAATGATATGGGTCTGTAATTAAGAGCACAATGAGCATCACCGGACATGAATATTGGAACCACCTTACCCACCTTCCAGTCCCCGGGTAGCTTTCCTGAATTCAAAGATTGCGAAAACAGTGCACACAAGTAAATGGAAGAATAAACACTTGTATTCTTTAAAAATTTAGAATTTATGTCGTCGATTCCCGAAGACGAAGAAATTTTGAGATCATTAATTAGACTTTCCATACCAAGACTGTCAAACACAATTGGGTCCATTAATGGATTCTGCACAGGCTGAAAAGAGGGCAGAGAAAGAGATGATTGCTGTAAAAAAGTATTTGAGAAGGCGTCGTTTAGCACTTGAGGGCATTCTGATGAAGGAATGGCTGCGCCGCTTCTATCGTTCAGAGCTATTGCTTTATGCTTGGGACCAGAAATGATGTTCCAAAATTTTTTGGCAATATCAATCAACAAAATCGGAAGCGTACTCAGGAAGAAAACCTGCTTGGTGTTTAAGGCTTTTCGATACTTAGATGTTATGGCACGATACACATCCCAGTGATCAGGGCAACCGGTGGTTTTCGCTCTACGATAAACTCGTTTTTTTTTTACTTAAAAGGCGTTTTAATGCGGCAGTGAACCACGGGGAACGTTGCTTGCCTGATATGACGCGTAAAGGTATGTGTTGTAATAAATCGATAAAGTGGTGTCGCAAAGATTTTTTACCGCTACCCAGTACTTTTTGCGCATTCTTTCAGTGATTTTCACATAAGTGGTTTGCTGTAATAAAAAAAAATCAGTTAATGCGACGCGAACTTTTTGCCAATATAAGCTCAATAGGCTCGAATTGTTCGTTTGATATGGAGTTTTTAACAGCTGCGCTTCCAGCTTCAGGTTAAGAAAAAGCAATTCAACGCCGCCCCGCTGCAGTGGCTCAGTGGTTAAGGCACTCGATTACTAAGCCGGAGAACCCGGTTTCGAACCGGACTGCGGCGGCAACGTTTCGATGGAGGCAAAACGCAAAATGCGGCGGTGCGATGTGTGATTTGGTGTGCGATCCCCAGGTAGTCAAAATTATTCCGAAGCCCTTCACTACAGCACTTCTCTTTCTCCCTACTCTACTGCTTCGCCCACGACGTGGTTGAGTTGTCCTGCTAAAAGAAATCAACTGATACTGCGCCTTTTTGCTTCCTATAACCACAGTTATCAATCATAAGGCCCCATAAAATTCCGGCTTTACAAGAACAGGATTAGCAAATTCTGGTATAATATTGGATGCCGGAAATACGTTCCAAACACAGCACTTCAGCATCGTTTGTGTGCGTGTGCTCCCGAAGAATAACTGCCTTATAACAGGCAGCCAGAGAAGTCCTTGAATTCGCGAAAAGCAGGACTATTTATCATTTGAATCATCCGCTTTCTATTTATGTAGGCGTCTTCCACTTCTCCCCTACAAGTGAAGAGGGAGAAGGTGAAGAGAAGGACGGTTGGCAAAGGGCACGTGTGGCCAACTTCCAGGTGCTACGACTACGGCCGACGGTTTACGCTCCTACAAGGCTTCTATGTTATTGTTTCGACTGCCTCACCTGTAGCTGTCTTCTTAAAAACTGAGGCAATACCATGCCTCGGCGATTTGGGCGTAGAGTGCCTCTCAAGCTGTATTCAAGCAGCTTTTTTCCCTGCGTCCTCTCTCTCCCAGTGACACCTGTACCACTAAGAGCGAGAAATAAACTTCAACTTCAACATATCAGGACGGAAATAGAACAAGCAGGTAGTGGCGTGTGAGGCGGTGCGACTCGCTCTTCCGAGAGAAGTCCAACCTCCACACGCCTAACTTTCACTACAAAGTTCTAACGGCGAAAACCTTGCGCGGCCTCTTTCCGCAAATCAGTCGCACAATCCTCGATGCGAGATAGCAGCGAAGGCCGTGCACCGCCATTCTACCAGGCACACTGTTTACTGTAGCCGTCGAAGCGACGTTGTCAGTACTCGTGGTGTCACAGAACTCAAAACAGCCGACTAAGAATATCAGCAGATAGCAAAGTCTACAAAATTGCACAAAAAAATATCCAGACAGACACCTTCATCTTGCCTTGCATGCGTGAGTAGCAGATGGGCTAAAAATTACTGCCTATGTCGGGCGCTATGCATTTTCCCCGTTGCCACAGGGAAACTCGCAAATAACTTTTCAAAAAAGGTTTTTTTTCGGCAGAGACGCTCTTTGCGGCATAGTAGAATAAGAGTGTTCACGGAAGTCAGGAAACAATTATCTTCTAAATTCATTAACTAAACTGTAATCGTTCTCTTTTATCTATATGAACTTATCATTATGGTTTTTGTTTTCAACCTACTTTATATACATTTTTATATTTGACCCCCCTTAAACATCGCTTCTCTTGAGACCTGAAGGTATACGAAAATAAATAAATGATTAAAAAGTAAATAAACTTTTAAGGATAGCCGCCTATTGAAATTATAGATTTTTAGACGGCCAATAAAACCGCTATATCACTTTTTAAATTCCCCAAAAGGCGATTACCTTTGCCACTGTGACTAAACAGATTTGGGAACTTTCTCACGCCATTCTAAAACCGCGCGTTTCCGGAGAGAGCAAAGTGACGTCCACGAGATCTTGTTTCTCCATGGCGCACGTACCACGAAGTAACACCTAAACTGCCAACTTTGGTATTATAAAGCACAACAAAGCGTTCCTTTATCACAAAAAATCTATTTTTAGAATTGGTGGCGAGCTTCTCTGAAACATTTTATTTTTTAAAAATTGCTGGCGGGCTTGCCTGAAACACCTGGCATTAACAAAAAATGGTTAAGTTTAAACGTAGTAATGCCGAGTATGAGGTAATAGGAGGAGGAGGAAAAGCAGAGTGGTTAACATGAAGAATAACCGGTTTGCCACACTGCATGAGGAAAAGCGGTGAGGGGTTAAAAAGATGAAGGAGAAAAGAGAGTACGTAGCACCAATTGAAGTTACTATGCAAAGTCACAGCGTTCAAGAGAGTCACAGCCCACTGTGCCGCCCAGAAGTCCTCAAGAAGCGGAGGCCTTCATCGCAGACAATCGGCGCGGCCAGTGGCCGAGAATCTTGATTTCCATCAGTGGGCGCGGATCTAGGCGCTCCAGTGCACGGCACAGAGACTGCCTTTCGGAGTTGAAGGCAGGGCATTACAAAGAATGTGGGCCATAGTCTCATCACACCCTCAAATGGCATATGCAGCGCTATCAGCTATACCGATTAAGAAAGAGTAATGCTTGGTGAAAGCTACACGAAGCCACAGGCCACATAGAAAAGTTGCTTCACGTAATGGCAGGCCGGATGGAAGCCGGAGCTTCAGATCTGGGTCCAAGGTTTTTAAACGTGAATTTGAAAATTTGCCTCAATTCCACGCGGCAAGCGTGATGTCACGCGCCAGTGTCTAAGCCTACCCCCTGCATCGGCTCTCGAGATGGAGATGGACACACAGTCGCCCTCATGGTGAGCAGTTCGCGCGGCCTCGTCCGTGCGGTGGTTGCCTGCGATGCCGCTGGGTCCCGGAAGCCATTGGTAAACATAAGCCGAGCAGAAAGTGCGAAAGCACTCGAGGCAAATCCACCCATAAGGCATCGCGTGCAAGATCTTACCGTACGCCAATACCGGCAGCCGCGCGCGCGACTCGAGCGATGTGGTGGGTGTTGATACTTTGGGATGTTCTGGGGAGGGGATACTGGACGCAGGTAATGTTGCCCAATTCGTGGGATCACTCTTGGCGTCCAAGGGGAAAGGAATTGGGGTGGTGGGTGGGAATGGGGGTATTCTGTCGCTGTAGTCGCTGTGCTTGTTGTATTCCGGGAATCGTGGGAGGAGCTGGCTCTCCGCTGTCACCAGGCAGCAGGTCCTATACAGCAGTAGGATGGGAACCACGGGAGGGGAAGATGAACGGCAGCGCGCTGGCATGGGCACGCACGCGTCAGGGGATTGGTGGAGGCAAGCAGCATGGCCTTCGACCAGCCGCAAGGCTGGCCAGAGGCGCATCAACGACTGCAGAGCAGCAGGGACTGTCAGCAGGTGGCCGCCACGTTGAATGGTAGACGTGGCAGGAGGTGAACACCGTAGGAGACTGCTACAGTTAGCGGCGCGAAGGGAGACGCTGGATATGGCCATTTCCGGCGGCGCCTAGGGTGCTGTATACACAGCATTGGCGTCAAGCAGTTGGCGCCACGAGGTCCGGCGGTCGTTATCAGGAGCGCAGGATATGAGCCGGGCTGCGCAGCTGCAGGCTGCAGCAGAACGGAGAAGTCGCAGGGATCCGCAATGGAGAGCGGTGCAAAGAGACCCCACGCACACCAATGCACACCAGTGTGAGTGCGTGGGGTGGGCAGATGGCAGCCAGAAGGCCGCTCTGGTTTCCGGGATCAGCATAGCAGGCGCTGAGGTGGTAGGCAGGCCGCCGCCATCGGTGTCCGCTGTGCCGGCTGCTGGAGGTTTTCAGGAAAATGGGCCGTCTCCGCAGCAGCTGACGACGACGGGCCGGAAAAGCTTTCCCGGTGGGCGTAGACTACACCGTCGACGGACACAATAACAAGAAAGTTGAGCTGTACAATTCTCAAACATCTAACATGGCCCCCATTCCTTATGTAGACAAGTTGTATCACTTCGTCAGGAAATGTGCAGTACGGGCTGGTACTTGCGTTGTTTTTTTCTGCGCGAAATAGCCGCAGCCCTTTGTGCCGGCGTGTGAACAGGGACGGTTCAGGGCCTCCACCTTGTGACCTTGATTATGAACAACGCTTCATGAACTGAACTGCAAGTGCGGTGTTGTGTACGAAGTGTTATTGTCCTGCAGAAAAACATATGGTGGACAGACTGGTCGGTGTTTGAATACAAGAATGAGCAAACTTGCCCGATCGCTACAGTCTGTAATGGGCAGCAAATGAACCCTTCAATGCAATATTTGCGGATCTAAGAAATGTGCACCGTTGTTGAGCAGCACACGCGTAATAAAAAAAGTTAAAATCTCAGAAAGCAAGAGAGGTGTTCGAGGAGATGGCTATCAGGCTCAGGGGTCATAGTTACGTCAGCAAATTTTTTGTTAGGTTGCTTGAAAAGGAAATTGATTATTTGTCTTCGGAGCGGCGTTAAAAAGAAATTTATTGTCTCCGTAACTGCGTGGTAGTGGGCGTTCGCCGTTTAAAACACTTTCCGGGTCTCTTTTTATCTTGCCTTTGATCCTATACCACTACCTTTCTCAAATCTCGTTTAAAGCGGTATAAACCTATGTTGAGCCCTCGTGGTGCCCATTTCTTTCTTGTCTTGGGTGTTGCACGGTGTAAACCGCTTCTAAGTATGTACCAACTTGCCCAGATCTCCGCCTTAACACATCTATACCCCACCAAGACAGCGACCGCCCATTCGCCCCAACTGTGGCCGTGCTGTTCCCATGATGGTATGATGGACGCCAGCTGAACCAATTTCTGTTTCATGCGACATCAGCTTGCGTCCGGTTTCCAGACGACCATTTCGTCCGTCTGAATGTGCCGGCCAGCTTTAAGTATGCCTCCACATGTCATGGAAAGCCGCCGCGGTGGCTGATTGGTTATGCCGTTCGGCTGCTGGCCCGAAAGACGCGGGTTCGATCCCGGCCGCGGCGGTCGGATTTCTATGGAGGCAAAATTCTAGAGGCCTGTGTACTGTGCGATGTCAGTGCACGTTAAAGAGCCCCAGTTGGTCGAAATTTCTGGAGCCCTTCACCACGGCGTCTCTCATAGCCTGAGACGCTTTGGGACGTTAAACCCCCTTAAACCAAACCAAACCATATGTCATGGCGTTCATTAAGTCAGTATACATGCCCCGTAAAGGGCGTCATCCAGCCTATCAATGCAACGCATAACAGAAGTTATCGATAATACAGGTTACTCGCACACGAAATAATTTTGGGATGCTCAAGAAAATTAATGCCCAGGATATGCAATAGGATTTCAATTTAACTCGCAAGTCGACTCACCAGATTACTTAATGTAGGATTATGTTAAAATTGTATTCCAATCTTGCTTGTATTCACATCCTTATTCTATTGGGATTCTGTTCACGTATTTTACTAACTTTTGCTCCTTTAGTCTTAGTAATTCGTTGTCAGGCGGCTCCCACTTCTCCCCTACAAGTGAAGAGGGAGAAGGTGAAGAGAAAGACGGTTGGCAAAGGGCACGTGTGGCCAACTTCCAGGTGCGACGACTACGGCCGACGCTTTTCGCTCCTACAAGGTTTCAGTGCTATCGCAGAATAGGAATGTGGCCTGTCGCATTCGCATTTATTTCTCCCTAAACCGAAAAAAAAAACAAATTTGAGTACGAATATCCCCAGCACTGACATTTCAAATTACTGACAAAAAATCGAACACACAGATTATTCCCTTCAAAAACCTGTTTAATAATATAGAGTAGTCGCACAGTATCTGGAACTCAAATTGTGCCGCTCGTTTGGTATATCGAGCAGTGCAACATACCCCTGCATGTTGCTTGCCTTCAAAAGGCGCGTACCAATAACTTTTAACGCCGAGACAGACAGACAAGTCGCCATCATGCAATGTAGCCAAGGTAACTATAGCCTAGCAGCGGCCCTCGCGCGGAGTGCTTCTATATATGCTGTACTCCTGACAGGATAAATAATGTGATGATAGACATTGGTAGGTTCGAAAGCACAATCCACTACGACTTCGACAAGAAGCAAGTTAGAACTAGCAACGACTAGCGAGTGGTGAGCGGCGAGCACGCATACCAGCGACACGACAAGCCAGTCACCAGCACGTGTGCAATCCATTCTTGTATCTAGGTTGCGGGTAAGCTTGTCTACTAATTTTTTTTATATATCTTGCTTTGATATATCGACAAATTTCGTGATCCTCTTCGTGATCTATATATACGTGTTTCGCTGTGATTTCATAGATCACATTTGGCTTGAATGCACGACATTTCTGAGCGATGACGTCAAGTCATGCAAAGAACAAAAACGATATCTCGGGAAAGGTATGGGTGTCTTGACTATATGCGGACACAAAATAAATAAAATCGTTAATTGGAACAAAATATTTCTTATAGGCTGGAGTTCGCGGTGGCGCCCAGACACCGACACCAACGGTGGCTAACCGAAGTGCTCCTGCGAAGTGCGCTTCTATCCGGAATCGAAACGGACCATGTTCAGCTCGGTTTCCCCACGGTGGCGCTAATCACCGTACAGCACCGTGGCATGCCACGCTATGCTGCTCCTGTGGGCTGCATTCCCAACCCGAGCTCAGAAGGGCCCGGCAAGGTCCGCGGTATCGCCCTGGCGGCAAGGCGGTACCACGGGAAAGAGGGACTTGTTTCGACGGCTGCCATGCCATCGCAGTCCTCGAAACGCCCCGGCTGGACGAGCCCACGGTGGCGCCACTCACCGACAACCGCTGCTGAGCGGCAGCGGATGCTCCTGTGGGGTGCCCCCCTGGGCTCAAGTAGGAAGCACTCGTAGTGCTCGGAGTACGCGGTGATGCCACACACCGACACCCAAGGGCCAACAGAGGTGCTCCTGCGGGATCCTGTTTCGAACATGAATGAGACGCGCACTAGCTCGGAAACCCCACGGTGGCGCCACTCACCGGCACGCCATGCGTGCTCCTGTGGGGGCGGGTGGTTCTCGTTCTGAGAATAGGAATAAGCTTCGGCCAACCAGGGCTACGACAAGCCACCAACACGTTCTGGCTGCCTCCCATTCCTTCGCCTGTGTCTTAACCACCAAGCTTGTATGTCATAGGACTATAAAAGCCTTCTTATACTAGAAAGGTACACACGTTGAATAGTGCAGGTGTGCTGTGCGGTTCCAGACGCTCCAGATCAGCGGTCGAGCAGAACCTTCACCACGATGAGACGACCATCGTAATAGCTTGAGCCTACCTTGTCCGTCATACAAATACACAAAACTATCGACCGTATTTCGTAAGGCCAGACCCGATACTCACTATCGGCAAACATTATCCTCATTCCTTAATTTGAGCCGACGCCGGCGCCTCTCCGCGACCAGCAGGTATAACGAATCCTCTTGTTTCGTGTATTCAATGTCGGCATTGTGGAGAGCGAATTCGAATGTTTGGCGAGAGGAAATTAAAGGTCATCGAGTAAAGTTTTAACGTCAGTGACCTGAAAGGTGCAATTGCTTACAAGCACTGGTCTTAGCGGGCGACGTGAACGTTGACATGCAAAGCGTCCCGACCCGACAAAGAGAAATTATGTCACTGTTTGATGCTTACGGGCTTTCGAACCTCATCAATGCTCCCATTCGCATAACCTGCTCTACATCCTCCTCTCTAGACATCACCGTTACTAACTTCGATGTTTCCAATGCAAAGGCTGGCACACTTCTATCAGACATAAGTGACCACATTCCAACATTTCTCTTTCATGCATTCTTCAAGGTACCATTCTGCCCGGCCAACAGCTTGCAATAGCTGTCAGCACATAGATATGATAACCCTGGAACGCTTCCGAGCTGATATGTGTGCAGCTAGATGGGATGACGTGATGCGTTCAAAAGACGCGAAGGACGCAACAAGCATCCTGATTGATAAAATAAAGGTTGTGTACGATGTTTTTTGGATCTCGATCCCGCCCGCGGCGGTCGAATTTCAATGTAGGCGACATTCTAGAGGCCCGTGTACTGTGATGTCAGCGCACGTTAAAGAACCCCAGGTGGTCCAAATCTCCAGAGCCCTTCACTGCGGTGTCTCTCATAGCCTGAGTTGCTTTGGGACGTTAAACCCCTGTAAACCTAAACCAACCGTTTCTTGGTTCACCATCCTCGCAAACAAAAAGATAAAAGGCCCTGGATAACGCAGGACCTACTGCGCAAAATATAGGTTAAAGAAGAGCTTTGCACAGCTCATTCGATCCTGTGACCTATCGAAGCTAGAGAAATTTAAGAAATACCGGAATTCTCTTAATCGAGAGCTGAAATCTGCGAAGTTTAATTACTACAACAGCGCTTTGCCCTCCATGTTTAGTAAAAATATGAGCGCGAAGTGGTGCCAACTTAATAAACTAGGTATTAAACCGGAATGCCAAACCTCCTGTCGCCTCAGTAAAGAAAGACGGCATAGTCATTAGCGGAGGCGATCTATCAAGTGCATGTAATGAACATTTTTCCAGCATCACCTAAACAATGCTCTCTTCCACCGCATCGACTGCCGGTTACGCTTTGCGAACACCAACTGTTGCATAGTCTATATTCTTTTTCCCCACAACTGAAGCTGAAGTCGTAGCAGTTTTTAGTAACCTAAAATGTAGCAGTGCAGAGGACAAATATGGATTCCGCATAAAAGCTTTCATGTTTATTATTGACTTACTTGTTGCTCCGTAAACTCACATTTACAACGTTGCTCTCGCTACTAGGGTCTTTCCGAAAGAAATGCAAGTCGCAAAAGTTATTGCCATTCATAAAGGAGGCGACACGTCAAATTTTTCAAATTACCGGCCCATCTCGATCCTGTCTGTGTTATCGAAGGTTTTAGAAACAAATATATGTTCCAGAATAACTAAATATTTAGATAAGCATGCTGTCCTGTCGGACGAACAGTTTGGCTTTAGACCTAAGAAATCCACAGAGATAGCTTTGATTAAACAAAAATAACAAACAATTCAAGCCTTTGAGAAGAAATGCCTGGTCCTTGGCATTTATGTCGATTTTTCAAAAGCATTTGACTGCTTCAACCATAATCTGCTGCTACAAAAAACTGCAACACTACGGAAATAGGAAAGCCACTTTGTCTCTGCTAAAATCATACTTAGCTCATCTAAGACAAATGGTTGCTCACAATAACAAGTTGTCGAGCCTTGAGCCACATCTCTCTGGTGTTCCCCAGGGCAGCATAATGGGGCCATTATTATTTCTTCTTTTCATTATTGATATCTTTTTTACCCCTGCCGTTGACCTTGTACCCTTTGCGGATGATATTACAGCACTATTGTCAGGTATGCTCAGAAGCCGAGTTATTTTCGCGAGCCAATAAGTTCCTGAAGTATCTTCACGAGTGGTCAAGAAATAATCTAAAAGTGAATTCTGATAAGAAGAAGGCGTTTTATTCCGAACAAGAAAAAAACTGTTCACGCCAACTTCACCCTATCACTATGAGGAAAAACCATTGCAATCGTGCCAAACATAAAATGCTTAGGAGTAATCTTCTCAGAGTGTCTCACCTTGGACGAGCAGGTTAATCATGTTCGGAAACAACTAAATCGCTTCAACGGTCTTATTTCCCAACAAGGGACACACTTCCGTCTCAAGTAAAGGTCCCTATTTTTCAAACATTCTTTCTCTCATCACTGAAATACTGTCTCACAGTTTGGGGACCGACGACCCAGCACAACATATCCAAACTAATAACAGCACAAAAGCGGGCAATTAGACTAATAGCAAACGTATCGCGGCATACCCACACACATCCATACATCATTAAATTTGGAATTCTAAAGATCACTTCTTTGTTTCTTTTCACATTGCTATCACTGTAAAAAACTGCGGTTAATACTAACAATGAAACCACCCTTTCGCTTCTAAAAATATCTCGCTATTCAACGGTGTATGATTCCCGCTCTCATTGTCCTTGGTCATTGTCTCTTTGTCGCACGAAATACGGTATGCAATCATTGTCTTTTATTCTTTCAAAATACCTGCACATTATAGAAAATGACCACATATCGCTAAGAGATATCACAGTGAAGACCCTAAAAACCATTTTGTACCTTTTTGAAGAAGTTTAGCTTGAATTTTCTCTGAACTGTTATAAAGATTATAACGGGGGTAAATTCTGCTTATGTTGTACATTTGGATGATGTAGTGCTTTTGTGTTCTAGTATTTACATTGCTTTTTGTTTTGACTGTGATGTTAAATGTTGAAGTGTTGCATTTAATTCATGTTGATACTTTAGTTTTTGTTTCGACTGCCTCACCTGTAGCTGTCTTCTTAAAAACTGAGGCAATACGATGCCTCGGCGATGTGGGCCTAGGGTGCCTCTCAAGCTGTATTCAAGCAGCTTTTTTCCCTGCGTCCTCTCTCTCCCAGTCACACCTGTACCACTAAGAGCGAGAAATAAACTTCAACTTAAACATATCAGGACGGAAATAGAACAAGCAGGTAGTTGCGTGTGAGGCGGTGCGACTCGCTCTTCCGAGAGAAGTCCAATCTCCACACGCCTAACTTTCCCTACAAAGTCTAACGGCGAAAACCTTGCGCGGCCTGTTTCCGCAAATCAGTCGCACAATCCTCGATGCGAGATAGCAGCGAAGGCCGTGCACCGCCATTATACCAGGCGCACTGTTTACTGTAGCCGTCGAAGCGACGTTGTCAGTACTCGTGGTGTCACAGAACTCAAAACAGCCGACTAAGAATATCAGCAGATAGCAAAGTCTACAAAATTGCACAAAAAATATCCAGGCAGACACCTTCATCGTGCCTTGCATGCGTGAGTAGCAGATGGGCTAAGAATTACTGCCTATGTCGGGCGCTATGCATTTTCCCCGTTGCCACACGGAAACTCGCAAATAACTTTTCAAAAAAGGTTTTTTTTCGGCAGAGACTCTTTGCGGCATAGTAGAATACCAGTGGTCACGGAAGTCAGGAAACAATTATCTTCTAAATTCATTAACTAAACTGTAATCGTTCTCTTTTATCTATATGAACTTATCATTATGGTTTTTGTTTTTAACCTACTTAATAAACATTTTTGTATTTGACCCCCCTTAAACAACGCTTCTCTTGAGACCTGAAGATATACGAAAATAAATAAATGATTAAAAAGTAAAAAAAACTATTAAGGATAGACGCCTATTGAAATTATAGATTCCTAGACGGCCAATAAAACCGCTATATCACTTTTTAAATTCCCCAAAAGGCGATTACCTTTGCCACTGTGACTAAACAGATTTGGGAACTTTCTCACGCCATTCTAAAACCGCGAGTTTCCGGAGAGAGCAAAATGACGTCCACGAGATCTTGTTTCTCCATGGCGCACGTACCACGGAGTAACACCTAAATTGCCAACTTTGGTATTATAAAGCACAAAAAAGCGTTCCTTTATCACAAAAAATCTATTTTTAAAATTGGTGGCGAGCTTCTCTGAAACATTTTATTTTTAAAAATTGCTGGCAGGCTTGCCTGAAACACTTGACATTAACAAAAAATGGTTAAGTTTTAACGTAGTTATGCCGAGTATGAGGTAAGAGGAGGAGGAGGAAAAGCAGAGTGGTTAACCTGAAGAATAACCGGTTTGCCACGCTGCATGAGGGAAAAGGGCTGAGGGGTTAAAAAGATGAAGGAGAAAAGAGAGTACGTAGCACCAATTGAAGTTACTATGCAAAGTAACAGCGTTCAAGAGAGTCACAGCCTATTGTGCCGCCCAGAAGTCCTCACGAAGCGGAGGCCTTCATCGCAGACAATTGGCGCGGCCAGTGGCCGAGAATCTTGATTTCCATCAGTGGGCGCGGTTCTAGGCGCTACAGTGCACGGCAAAGAGACTGCCTTTCGGAGTTGAAGGCAGGGCATTCACAAAGAATGTGGGCCATAGTCTCATCACACCCTCAAATGGCATATGCAGCGCTATCAGCTATACCGATTAAGAAAGAGTTATGCTTGGTGAAAGCTACACGAAGCCACAGACCACATAAAAAAGTTGCTTCACGTAATGGCAGGCCGGATGGAAGCTGGAGCTTCAGATCTGGCTCCAAGGTTTTTAAACGTGAATTTGAAAATTTGCCTCAATTCCCCGCGGCAAGTGTGATGTCACGCGCCAGTGTCTAAGCCTACCACCTGCATCGGCTCTCCAGATGGAGATGGACACACAGTCGCCCTCATGGTGAGCAGTTCGCGCGGCCTCGTCCGTGCGGTGGGTGCCTGCGATACCGCTCGGTCCCGGCAGCCATTGGTAAACATAAGCCAAGCAGAAAGTGCGAAAGCACTCTAGGCAAATCCACCTATAAGGCATCGCGTGCAAGATCTTACCGTAAGCCGCTACCGGCAGCCGCGCGCGCGGCTCGTGCGATGTGGTGGGTGTTGATACTTGGGGATGTTCTGGGGAGGGGATAATGGACGCAGGTAATGTTGCCCAATTCGTGGGATCACTCTTGGCGTCCAAGGGGAAAGGAATGGGGTGGTGGGTGGGAATGGGGGCATTCTGTCGCTGTGGTCGCTGTGCCTGTTGTGTTCCGGGAATCGTGGGAGGAGCTGGCTCTCCGTTGTCACCAGGCAGCAGGTCCTATACAGCAGTAAGATGGGAACCATGGGAGGGGAAGATGAACGGCAGCGCACTGGCATTGGCACGCACGCGTCAGGGGATTGGTGGAGGCAAGCAGCATGGCCTCCGACCAGCCGCAAGGCTGTCCAGAGGAGCATCAAGGACTGCAGAGCAGCGGGGACTGTCAGCAGGTGGCCGCCACGTTGAATGGTAGACGTGGCAGGAGGTGAAAACCGCAGGAGACTGCTACAGTTAGCGGCGCGAAGGGAGACGCTAGATACGGCCATTTCCGGCGGCGCCTAGGGTGCTGTATACACAGCATTGGCGTCAAGCAGCAGGCGCCACGAGGTCCGGCGGTCGTTATCAGGAGCGCAGGATATGAGTCTGGCTGCGCAGCTGCAGGCTGCAGCAGGGGAGCAGCAGAACGGAGAAGTCGCAGGGAACCGCAATGGAGAGCGGCGCAAAGAGACCCCACGCACACCCATGCACACCAGTGTGAGTGCGTGGGGTGGGCAGATGGCAGCCAGAAGGCCGCTCTGGTTTCCGGGATCAGCATAGCAGGCGCTGAGGTGGTAGACAGGCCGCCGCCATCGGTGTCCGCTGTGCCGGCTGCTGGAGGTTTTCAGGAAAATGGGCCGTCGCCGCAGCAGCTGACGACGACGGCCCGGAGAAGCTGTCCCGGTGGGCGTAGACTACACGGTCGACGGACACAATAACAAGAAAGTTGAGCTGTACAATTCTCAAACATCTAACATGGCCCCCATTCCTTATGTAGACAAGTTGTATCACTTCGTCAGGAAATGTGCAGGACGGGCTGGTACTTGCGTTGTTTTTTTTCTGCGCGGAATAGCCGCAGCCCTTTGTGCCGGCGTGTGAACAGGGACGGTTCAGGGCCTCCACCTCTTGACCTTGATTATGAACAACGCTTGATGAACAGAACTGCAAGTGCGGTGTTGTGTACGAAGTGTCATTGTCCTGCAGAAAAACATATGTTGGACAGACTGGTCGGTGTTTGAATACAAGAATGAGCAAACTTGCCCGATCGCTACAGTCCGTAATGGGCAGCAAATTAGCCCTTCAATGCAAGATTTGCGGGTCTAAGAAATGTGCACCGTTGTTGAGCAGCACACGCGTAATAAAAAAGTTAAAATCTCAGAAAGCAAGAGAGGTGTTCGAGGAGGTGGCTATCAGGCTCAGGGGTCATAGTTACGTCAGCAAATTTTTTGTTAGGTTGCTTGAAAAGGAAATTGAGTATTTGTCTCCGTAACTGCGTGGTAGTGGGCGTTCGCCGTTTCAAACACTTTCCGGGTCTCTTTTTATCTTGCCTTTGATCCTATACCACTACCTTTCTTAAATCTCGTGTAAAGCGGTATAAACCTATGCTGAGCCCTCGTGGTGCCCATTTCTTTCTTGTCTTGGGTGTTGCACCGTGTAAACCGCTTCTAAGTATGTAGAAACTTGCCCAGATCTCCGCCTTAACACATCTATACCCCACCAAGACAGCGACCGCCCATTCGCCCCAACTGTGGCCGTGCTGTTCCCATGATGGCATGATGGACGCCAGCTGAACCAATTTCTGTTTCATGCGACATCAGTTTGCGTCCGGTTTCCAGACGACCATTTCGTTCGTCTCAATGTACCGGCCAGCTTTAAGTATGCCTCCACATGTCATGGAAAGCCGCCGCGGTGGCTGAGTGGTTATGCCGTTCGGCTGCTGGCCCGAAAGACGCGGGTTCGATCCCGGCCGCGGCGGTCGGATTTCTATGGAGCAAAATTCTAGAGGTCTGTCTACTGTGCGATGTCAGTGCACGTTAAAGAGCCCCAGTTGGTCGAAATTTCTGGAGCCCTTCACCACGGCGTCTCTCATAGCCTGAGACGCTTTGGGACGGTAAACCCCCTTAAACCAAACCAAACCATATGTCATGGCGTTCATTGAGTCAGTATACATGCCCCGTAACGGGCGTCATCCAGCCTATCAATGCAACGCATAACAGAAGTTATCGATAATACAGGTTACTCGCACACGAAATAATTTTGGGATGCTCAAGAAAATTAATGCCCAGGATATGCGATAGGATTTCTATTTAACTCGCAAGTCGACTCACCAGATTACTTAATGTAGGATTATGTTAAAATTCTATTCCAATCTTGCTTGTATTCACATCCTTATTCTATTCGGATTCTGTTCACGTATTTTACTAACTTTCGCTCCTTTAGTCTTAGTAATTCGTTGTCAGGCGGCTCCCACTTCTCCCCTACAAGTGAAGAGGGAGAAGGTGAAGAGAAAGACGGTTGGCAAAGGGCACGTGTGGCCAACTTCCAGGTGCGACGACTACGGCCGACGCTTTTCGCTCCTACAAGGTTTCAGTGCTATCGCAGAATAGGAATGTGGCCTGTCGCATTCGCATTTATTTCTCCCTAAGCCGAAAAAAAAACAAATTTGAGTACGAATATCCCCAGCACTGACATTTCAAATTACTGACAAAAAATCGAACACACAGATTATTCCCTTCAAAAACCTGTTTAAAAATATAGAGTAGTCGCACAGTATCTGGAACTCAAATTTCGCCGCTCGTTTGGTATATCGAGCAGTGCAACATACCCCTGCATGTTGCTTGCCTTCTAAAGGCGCGTACCAATCACTTTTAACGCCGAGACAGACAGACAAGTCGCCATCATGCAATGTAGCCAAGGTAACTATAGCCTAGCAGCGGCCCTCGCGCGGAGTGCTTCTATATATACTGTACTCCTGACAGGATAAATAATGTGATGATATACATTGGTAGGTTCGAAAGCACAATCCACTACGACTTCGACAAGAAGCAACTTAGACCTAGCAACGAATAGCGAGTAGTGCGCTGCGCGCACGCATACCTGCGACACGCCAAGCTAGTCACCAGCATGTGTGCAATCCATTCTTTTCTCTAGGTTGCGGGTAAGCTTGTCTACTGAAATTTTTTTATATATCGAGCTTTGATGTATTAACAAATTTCGTGATCCCCTTCGAGATCTATATATCCGTGTTTCGCTGTGATTTCATAGATCACTTTAGGCTTGAATGCACGACATTTCTGAGCGATGACGTCAAGTCATGCAAAGAACGAAAACGAAATCTCGTGAAGGGTAATGGTGTCTTGACTATATGCGGTCACAAAATAAATAAAATCATTAATTGGAACAAAATATTTTTATAGGCTGGAGTTCGCGGTGGCGCCCAGACACCGACACCAGCGGTGGCTAACCGAAGTGCTCCTGCGAAGTGCGCTTCTATCCGGAATCGAAACCGACCATGTTCAGCTCGGTTTACCCACGGTGGCGCTAATCACCGAACAGCACCGTGGCGTGCCACGCTATGCTGCTCCTGTGGGCTACATTCCCAACCCGAGCTCAGAGGGGCCCGGCCAGGTCCGCGGTATCGCCCTGGCGGCAAGGCGGTACCACGGGAAAGGGGGACTTGTTTCGACGGCTGCCATGCCATCGCAGTCCTCGAAACGCCCCGGCTGGACGAGCCCACGGTGGCGCCACTCACCGACAACCGCTGCTGAGCGGCAGCGGATGCTCCTGTGGGGTGCCCCCCTGGGCTCAAGTAGAAAGCACTCGTAGTGCTCGGAGTACGCGGTGATGCCACACACCGACACCCAAGGGCCAACGGAGGTGCTCCTGCGGGATCCTGTTTCGAACATGAATGAGACGCGCACTAGCTCGGAAACCCCACGGTGGCGCCACTCACCGGCACGCCATGCGTGCTCCTGTGGAGGCGGGTGGTTCTCGCACTGAGAATAGGAATCAGCTTCGGCCAACCAGGGCTACGACAAGCCACCAACACGTTCTGGCTGCCTCCCATTCTTTCGCCTGCGTCTTAACCACCAAGCTTGTATATCATAGGACTATAAAAGCCTTCTTATACTAGAAAGGTACACATGCTGGATAGTGCAGGTGTGCTGTGCGGTTCCAGACGCTCCAGATCAGCGGTCGAGCAGAACCTTCACCACGATGAGACGACCATCGTAATAGCTTGAGTCTACCTTGTCCGTCATACAAATACACAAAACGAGCGACCGTATTACGTAAGGCCAGACCCGATGCTCACTATCGGCAAACATTATCCTCATTCCTTAATTTGAGCCGACGCCGGCGCCCCTCCGCGACCAGCAGGTATAGCGAATCCTCTTATTTTGTGTATTCAATGTCGGCATTGTGGAGAGCGAATTCGAATGTTTGGCGAGAGGAAATTAATGGTCATCGAGTAAAGTTTTAACGTCAGTGACCTGAATGGTGCGATTGCTTACAAGCACTGGTCTTAGCGGGCGACATGAACGTTGACATGCAAAGCGTCTCGACCCGACAAACAGAAATTATGTCACTGTTTGATGCTTACGAGCTTTCGAACCTCATCAATGCTCCCACTCGCATAACCTGCCCTACATCCTCCTCTCTAGACATCACCGTTACTAACTTCGAAGTTTCCAATGGAAAGGCTGGCACACTTCTATCAGACATAAGTGACCACATTCCAACATTTCTGTTTCATTCATTCTTCAAGGTACAATTCTGCCCGGCCAACAGCTTGCAATAGCTGTGAGCACATAGATATGATAACCCTGGAACGCTTCCGAGCTGATATGTGTGCAGCTAGATGGGATGACGTGATGCGTTCAAAAGACGCGAAGGACGCAACAAACATCCTGATTGATAAAATAAAGGTTGTGTACGATGTTTTTTGGATCTTGATCCCGCCCGCGGCGGTCGAATTCCGATGTAGGCGACATTCTAGAGGCCCGTGTACTGAGATGTCAGCGCACATTAAAGAACCCCAGGTGGTCCAAATCTCCAGAGCCCTTCACTGCGGTGTCTCTCATAGCCTGAGTTGCTTTGGGACGTTAAACCCCTGTAAACCTAAACCAACGGTTTCTTGGTTCACCATCCTCGCAAACAAAAAGCTAAAAAGCCCTGGAAAACGTAGGACGTACTGCGCAAAACGAAGGTTAAAGGAAAGCTTTGCACAGTTCATTCGATCCTTTGACCCATCGAAGCTATAGAAATTTAAGAAATACCGGAATTCACTTAATCGAGAGCTACTAGGGTCTTTCCGAAAAAAATGCAAGTCGCAAAAGTTATTGCCATTGATAAAGGAGGCGACACGTCAAATTTATCTAATTACAGGCCCATCTCGATTCTGTCTGTGTTATCGAAGGGTTTAGAAAAAATTTTGTGTTCCAGAATAACTAAATTTTTATATAAGCATGCTGTCCTGTCGGACGAACAGTTTGGCTTTAGACCTAAAATATCCAGAGATAGCTTTGATTAAACAAAAAGAACTAATAATTCAAGCCTTTGAGAAGAAATGCCTGGTCCTTGGCATTTATGTCGATTTTTCAAAAGCATTTGACTTGCTCAACCGTAATCTGCTGATACAAAAAATTGGAACACTACGGAATTAGGGGAGCCACTTTGTCTCTGCTAAAATCATACTTAGCTCCTCTCAGACAAATGGTTGCTCACAATAACAAGTTGTCGAGCCTTGAGCCACATCTCTCTGGTGTTCCCCAGGGCAGCATAATGGGGCCATTATTATTTCTTGTTTACATAATTGACATCTTTTTTACCCCTGCCGTTGACCTTGTACGCTTTGCGGATGATGTTACAGCACTATTGTCAGGTATGCTCAGAAGCCGAGTTATTTTCGCGAGCCAATAAGTTCCTGAAGTATCTTCACGAGTGGTCAAGAAATAATCTAAAAGTGAATTCTGATAAGAAGAGGTCGTTTTATTCCGAACAAGAAAAAAACTGTTCATGCCAACTTCACCCTATCCCTATGAGGCAAAACAATTGCAATCGTGCCAAACATAAAATGCTTAGGAGTAATCTTCTCAGAGTGTCTCACCTGGGACGAGCAGGTTAATCATGTTCGGAAACAACTAAATCGCTTCAACGGTATTAGTTCCCAACAAGGGACACACTTCCGTCTCAAGTAAAGGTCCTTATTTATCAAACATTC
Source organism: Amblyomma americanum (assembly GCF_052857255.1). Classification (NCBI taxonomy): domain Eukaryota; kingdom Metazoa; phylum Arthropoda; class Arachnida; order Ixodida; family Ixodidae; genus Amblyomma; species Amblyomma americanum. The sequence goes on from NC_135498.1 coordinate 102,475,159, forward strand.
TTTCTCCCATCACTGACATACTGTCTCAAAGTTTTGGGAACGACGGCCCCGCGCCAACATATCCAAACTAATAACAGCACAAAAGCGGGCAATTAGACTAATAGCAAACGTACCGCGGCATACCCACACACATCCATACTTCATTAAATTTGGAATTCTAAAGATCACTTCTTTGTTTCTTTTCAGATTGCTATCAATGTAAATAACTGCGGTTATTACCAACAATGAAACCACTCTTTCGCTTTAAAAAATATCTCGCTATTCAACGGTGTATGATTCCCGCTCTCATTGTCCTTGGTTATTGCCTCTTTGTCGCACCAAATACGATATGCAATCATTGTCTTTTATTCTTTCAAAATACCTGAACATTATAGAAAATGACAACATATCGCTAAGAGATATCACAGTGAAGACCCTAAAAACCATTTTGTACCTTCTTGAAGAAGTTTAGCTTGAATTTTCTCTGAGCTGTAATTAAGGTTATAACGCGGGTAAATTCTGCTTACGTTGTACATTTGGATGGTGTAGTGCTTTTGTTTTGTAGTATTTACATTAATTTTTGTTTTGACTGTGATGTTAAATGTTGAAGTGTTGCATTTAATTCATGTTGATACTTTAGTTTTTGTTTCGACTGCCTCACCTGTAGCTGTCTTCTTAAAAACTGAGGCAATACGATGCCTCGGAAATGTGGGCGTACAGTGCCTCTCAAGCTGCATTCAAGCAGCTTTTTTCCCTGCGTCCTCTCTCTCCCAGTGACACCTGTACCACTAAGACCGAGAAATAAACTTCAACTTCGACATATCAGAACGGAAATAGAACAAGCAGGTAGTGGCGTGTGAGGCGGTGCGACTCGCTCTTCCGAGAGAAGTCCAATCTCCACACGCCTAACTTTCCCTACAAAGTCTAACGGCGAAAACCTTGCGCGGCCTCTTTCCGCAAATCAGTCGCACAATCCTCGATGCGAGATAGCAGCGAAGGCCGTGCACCGCCATTCTACCAGGCGCACTCTTTACTGTAGCCGTCGAAGCGACGTTGTCAGTACTCGTGTTGTCGCAGAACTCAAAACAGCCGACTAAGAATATCAGTAGATAGCAAACAAATCTACAAAATTGCGCAAAAATATTCAGACAGACACCTTCATCGTGCCTTGCATGAGTGAGTAGCAGCTGGGCAAAAATTACTGCCTATGTCGGCCGCTAAGCATTTTCGCCGTTGCCATACGAGTCTGTTTATACCAGCTGTTCCGGAGAAACTCACAATTAATGTTTTAAAATAGGTGTTTTTCCGGCAGAGACGCTCTTTGCGCCATAGTAGAATACCAGAGTTCATGGAAGTCAGGAAGAAGTTAACTTGTAAACTCAAAAACTAAGCTGTAATCGTTCCCTTTTAACTATAGTTGATTACCTTTATGGTTTTTGTTCTTAACCTACTTCATATACATTTTTGTATTTGACCCCCCTTAAACAACGCTTCTCTTGAGACCTGTAAGGTGTACGGAAATAAATAAATGAATGAAAACTAATTAAACTATTAAGAATAGACGCCTATTGAAATTATTGATTTTTAGACGGCCATTAAAACCGCTATATCACTTTTCAATTCCCAAAGGCGATTACCTTAGCCACTGTGACTAAACAGATTTGGGACCTCTCTCACGCCATTCCAAAACCGCGCGTTTGCGGAGAATGCAAAGTGATGTCCACCAGATCTTTTTTCTCCATGGCGCATGCACCACGGAGTGACACCTTAATTGCCAACTGGTATTATAAAGCCCGAAAAAGCGTTTCTTTAAAACAAAAAAATTTATATTTAAAATTGGTGGCGACCTTCTCTGAAAAAATTTATTTTTAAAAATTGGTTGTGGGCTTCTCTGAAACACTTGATATTAACAAAAAAAATGGTTAAGTTTTAACGTAGTTATGCCGAGTATGAGGTAAGAGGACGAGGAGGAAAAGTAGTGTGGTTAACCTGAAGAATAACCGGTTTGCCACACTGCATGAGGGAAAAGGGGTGAGGGGTTAAAAAGATGAAGGAGAAAAGAGAGTACGTAGCACCAATTGAAGTTACTATGCAAAGTCACAGCGTTCAAGAGAGTCACAGCCTATTGTGCCGCACAGAAGTCCTCAAGAAGCGGAGGCCTTCATCGCAGACAATCGGCGCGGCCAGTGGCCGAGAATCTTGATTTCCATCAGTGGGCGCGGTTCTAGGCGCTCCAGTGCACGGCACAGAGAGTGCCTTTCGGAGTTGAAGGCAGGGCATTTACAAAGAATGTGGGCCATAGTCTCATCACACCCTCAAATGACACGTGCAGCGCTATCAGCTATACCGATTAAGAAAGAGTAATGCTTGGTGAAAGCTACACGAAGCCACAGGCCACATAGGAAAGTTGCTTCACGTAATGGCAGGACGGATGGAAGCCGGATCTTCAGATCTGGGTCCAAGGATTTTAAACGCGAATTTGAAAATTGGCGTCAATTCCACGCGGCAAGCGTGACGTCACGCGCCAGTGTCTAAGCCTACCCGCTTCATTGGCTCTCGAGATGGAGATGGACACACAATCGCCCTCATGGTGAGCAGTTCGCGCGGCCTCGTCCGTGCGGTGGCTGCCTGCGATGCCGCTGGATCCCTGCAGCCATTGGTAAACATAAGCCGAGCAGAAAGTGCGAAAGCACTCGAGGCAAATCCGCCTCTAAGGAAATCGCATGCAAGATCTTACCGTAAGCCGCTACCGGCAGCCGCGCGCGTGACTGGTGGGACATGGCGGAAGTTGATACTTTGGGATGTTCTGGGGAGGGGATACTGGACGCAGGTTATGTTGCCCAATTCGTGGAATCACTCTTGTGTCCAAGGGGAAAAGAATGAGGTGGTGGGTGGGGAGGGGGTATTCTGTCGCTGTAGTCGCTGTGCTTCTTGTATTCCGGGAATCGTGGGAGGAGCTGGCTCTCCGCTGTCACCAGGCAGCAGGTCATATACAGCAGTAGCATCGGCATCACGGGAGGGGGAGATGAACTGCAGCTCGCTGGCATTGGCACGCGCGCGTCGGGGGATTGGTGAAGGCAAGCAGTATGGCCTCCGACCAGCTGCAAGGCTAGCCAGAGGCGCATCAAGGACTGCAAGGCAGCGGGGGCTGTCAGCAGGTGGACGCCACGTTGCATGGTAGACGTGGCAGGAGGTGAAAACCACAGGAGACTGCTAGAGGGTAGCGGCGCGAAGGGAGACGCTGGATGCCGCCATTTCCGGCGGCGCCTAGGGTGCTGTATACACAGCAGTGGCGTCATACAGCTTGCTCCACGAGGTCCGGCGGTCGTTATCAGGAGCGCAGGATATGAGCCTGGCTGCGCAGCTGGAAGCTGCAGCATGGAAGCAGGAGAACGAAGAAGTCGCAGGGAACCGCAATGGATAGCGGCGCGAAGAGGCCCCACGCACACCACTGTGCGTGCGTGGTGTGGGCGGATGGCAGCCAGAAGGCCGCTCTAGTTTCCGAAATCAACACAGCAGGCGCTAAGGTGGTAGGCAGGCCGGCGCCATCGGTGTCCGCTTTGCCGGCTGCTGGAGCTTTTCAGGAAAATGGGCCGTCTCCGCAGCAGCTGACGACGACCGCCCGGAAAAGCTGTCCCGGTGGGCATAGACTACACGGTCGACGGACACAATAACAACAAGGGTGAGCTGTACAATTCTCAACCATCTAACATGGCCGCCATTCCTTATGTAGACAAGTTGTATCATTTCGTCAGAAAATGCGCAGGACGGGCTGGTACGTGCGTGGTTTTTTCTGCGCGGAGTAGCCTCAGCGCTTTGTGTCGGCGTGTGAACAGGGACAGTTCAAGGCCTCGGCCTTGTGACCTTGATTATGAACAACGCTTCATGAACTGCAAGTCGGTGTTGTGTACGAAGTGCCATTGTCCCGCCGAAAAACTTATGTTTGACAGACTGGTCGGTGTTTGAATACAAGAACGAGCAAATTTGCCAGATCGCTACAGTCCGTAACGGGCAGCAAATTAGCCCTCCAATGCAAGATTTGTGGATCGAAGAAATGTGCACCGTTTGTGAGCAGCACACGCGTAATCAAAAATACAAATTTCATAAAGCAAGAGAGGTGTTCGAGGCGATGGCTATCAGGCTCAGGGGTCCGAGTTACGTAAGCAAATTTTTTGTTAGGTTGCTTGAACAGGAAATTGATTATTTGCCTCCGGAGCGGCGTTAAAGGGAAATTGATTGCCTCTGTAACTGCGTGGTAGTGAGCGTTCCCTGTTTCAAACGCTTTCCGGGTCTCTTTTTATTTTGCCTTTCATTCTATACCACTACCTTCCTTATATTTCGTATAAAGCGGTATAAACATATGTTGAACGCTCATGGTGTCCATCTCTTTCTTGTCTTGTCTGTTTCACTTTGTAAACCGCTTCTAAGTATGTACCAACTTACCCAGATCTCCGCCTTAAGACATTTGTACCCTACAAAGCCAGCGGCCGCCTATTCGCCCCAACTGTGGCCCTGCTGCTCCCCTGATGGCATGATGGACGCCAGCTGAACCAATTTCTGTTTCATGCGACATCATCTTGCGTCCGGTTTCCAGACGACTATTTCGTCCGTCGGAATGTGCCGGCCAGCTTTAAGTATGCCTCCATATGACATGGAAAGCCGCCGCGGTGGCTGAGTGGTTATGCCGTTCGGCTGCTGGCCCGAAAGACGCGGGTTCGATTCCGGCCGCGGCGGTCGAACTTCGAGGGGGCGAAATTCTAAAGGCCTGTGTAATGTGCGATGTAAGTGCACAATAAAGAACCCCAGTTGGTAGAAATTTCCGGAGCCCTTCACTACGGCGTCTCTCATAACCTGAGACGCTTTGAGACGTTAAACTCCCTTAAACCAAATCAAACCATAGGTCATGGCATTCATTGAGTCAGCATACATGCCCCGTAAAGGCCGTCATCCAGCCTATCAATGCAACGCATAACAGAAGTTATTGATAATACAGTTTACTCGCACATGAAATAATTTTGGGATTGTCAAGAAGGTAAATGCGGAGTACATGCAATAGCATTTCTATTTAACTCGCAAGTCGACTCACCAGATTGCTTATAGTAGGATTATGTTCAAATTTTATTCCGATCTTGCTTGCATTCACATCCTTATTCTATTCAGATTCTGTTCACGTCTTTTATCAATTTTTGCTCCCTTTGTCTTAGTAGTTCGTTGTCAGGCATCTCCCACTTTTCCCCTACAAGTGAAGAGGGAGAAGGTGAAGAGAAAGACGGTTGGCAAAGGGCACGTGTGGCCAACTTCCAGGTGCGACGACTACGGCCGACGCTTTTCGCTCCTACAAGGTTTCAGTGCTATCGCAGAATAGGAATGTGGCCTGCCACATTCACATTTATTTCTCTCTAAACCAAAAAAAAACATAAAGTTGATTATGAATATCCCCAGCACTGACATTTCAAACTACTGACAAAAAATCGAACACAGATTATTCCCTCCACAAACCTGTTTAAAAATATTGTCACGACCTGAGGAGCCGTGCAGGTAGACGTCGGGGGGAACAGAAGGCTAGGCGCTTTAAACAGACAGCCAGGATCCAAAGCACAGAGCCAGAGCGCCTCGGGAGCCAACCAACACTTCGTCGTCGTCTTTGACTAAGCGTGGAGGGCGCGCGGCGCGTTCGGCACGTGGCATTATTCCCCCCGCGAAAGCAAACACCGTCTCGGTGTGGAATGGGTTATGTACAGGGAGAGAAGAAGGGGGAAAAACAAACGAAAAATAGGGTGAATTATACATCCGGCGCTAGTTCAGAGGTGAGGAGAGTCAAGTTCAGACGTGGGGTAAGGAGGTAAAGGGGCGACACACAGCGTGCACACAGCGTGCACACAGCGCTCAGTCACGCGAATAGTACGGTTTTAGGCGCACTACATGGACGACTTCAGGCCGTTGACGCTGACGGCCGGCGACCACAGTTCCATCGGGGACAACTTCGTAATTGAGGCTGTTCAGGCGGCGCAGGACTTTGTACGGGCCAAAATACCGATCGATAAGCTTTTCGCACAACCCATTGCGGTGCAAGGGTGTCCACACCCATACCTTGTCACCCGGCTCGTAGTGCACGTCCCTGTGCCGAAGGTATAGTGTCGAGCATCGACGGATTGCTGGTCCTTGATGTTCAAGCGGGCCAGCTGACGGGCTTGCTCTGCGTTTTCCACGAAGTTGCCTGCTTCAGGGGTTACCTCTTCATCGCCGTACGGGAGCATCGCATCCAACATCATGCGGACCTCCCTACCATAGACGAGACGGAACGGGGTAACCTGGGTGGTTTCCTGCGTCGCTGTATTATATGCGAAGGTGACGTACGGCAAGATCTCATCCCACGTTTAATGTTCAACGTCAACGTACATCGAGATCATGTCCGCTAATGTTTTGTTGAGCCGTTCCGTTAGACCATTGGTTTGGGGATGGTACGCTGTTGTGGGTCAATGAGCTGTGTGGCTAAGCGTTAAGACGTCACGTAAGAGCCGGGCTTGAAACGCCTTGCCTCGGTCAGTAATGATGATCGATGGGGCGCCGTGTCTAAGCACGATTTCGTGCATAAAGAAGAGGGCAACTTCGGCGGCAGTACCTCGCGCAAGGGCCTTCGTTTCAGCGTAACGGGTCAAGTAGTCGGTGGCGACTACGATCCACTTGTGGCCGGAGGACGAAAGAGGAAATGGCCCCAAAAGGTCCATGCCGACTTTGTCGAATGGTTTTTGTGGCGGTTCGATGCACTGAAGCAGCCCGAGGCTTGAGCGTCGGTTTCTTCCGCCGCTGACATTGCCGGCATGTCCGGACATAACGCTTGACGCTTGACGTGAGCTGGGGCCAGTAATAGTTCTGCCGGATTCGGGACAAGGTGCGGGTAACACCAAGGTGGCCGGAAGTTGGTTCATCATGGCAGGCCAGGAGAACTTCATCCCGTAAATCAGACGGTATGACGAGCAGGTAAGTTGTCGGACTGGAAGTAGAATTCTTTTTATAAAGCACTCCGCTCCGGAGACAAAACGATGATATCCCACGAGCTAGGTACCGTGGTATCTCAGGGTGCCCACCTTCGAGATGTTCTATGAGCAGACGCAGCTCGGCGTCGGCACGCTGTCTGGAGACGAGCTCAGACGTGCTGACGGCTCCAAGGAAGCTGTCGTCGTCGATGATGTCTTGTGGAGGAGGTTCGACGGGAGCGCGTGACAGGCTATCAGCGTCTGTGTGGTTCCGGCCGGACTTATAGGTGACGGTGAAATTGAATTCCTGCAGGCGTAATGCCCAACGGGCGAGGCGGCCGCAGGGGTCCTTTAAATGTTTTAGCCAGCACAGCGAATGGTGGTCGGTGACGACACAAAACGGTCTGCCATACAGATATGGGCGGAACTTAGCTGCTGCCCAGACTACGGCTAAGCATTCTTTTTCGGTGGTAGAGTAGTTCAACTCAGCGCGCGACAGTGCCCGGCGGGCGTAGGCAATTACTTTGTCGACACCGTCTTGCCGCTGGACGAGAACGGCGCCAAGACCGACGTTGCTCTCATCCGTATGTACCGCAGTGTCGGCATCTTCGTCGAAATGTGCTAGGATTGGCGGTGATTGGAGTCGGCGTCGTAATTCGTTGAAGGCAGTCTGCTGTTCGTTGCCCCAGGAAAATGATGTATCATCCCGGGTTAGGAGCGTCAGAGGGCTGGCAAGCTGGGCGAAGTTTCTAATGAAGCGACGATAATAGGAGCACAGGCCCAAGAAACGTCGGACTGCTTTTTTGTGAACGGGGACCGAAAAGGCAGCAACGGCAGCAAGCTTCTCTGGGTCAGCTCGGATTCCATCAGCACTAATGACGTGCCCGAGAAACTTCAATTCGGTGAATCCAAAGTGATATTTTTGTGGTTTGAGGGAGAAGTTGGCGGAACGAACGGCTTCGAGGACAGTTCTGAGACGGTGCAGATGTTGCGTGAACGTTGCGGAAAAAATAATGACATCGTCAAGATAAACAAGACATGTCTGCCACTTCAGACCTGTGAGGACGGTGTCCATCATTCTTTGGAAAGTGGCAGGAGCGCAGCAGAGCCCGAAGGGGAGGACGCGAAATTCGTAGAGCCCATCCGGTGTGATGATGGCGGTTTTCTCACCGTCCCTCTCATCGACTTCTATCTGCGAATAACCGCTCCTGAGGTCTACCGAAGAGAAGTACTTGGCTTGGCGAAGACGGTCGAGGGAGTCATCGATACGGGGCAGCGGATACACGTCTATCTTTGTCACACTGTTAAGTTTCCTATAGTCGACGCAGAATCGCAGTGTTCCGTCTTTCTTCTTCACCAGGACGACAGGAGACGACCACGGGCTGCTTGACGGTTGGATGACGCCGTCCGTGAGCATCTCTTTGACCTGTGTTTGTATAGCATCTTGCTCCCGAGGGGACACACGATAGGGCTGCTGATGGATGGGTCGAGCTCCTTCAGGCGTGATGATGCGGTGTTTAACTATCGACGTTTGTCGCACCTTAGACGACGACGTGAAACACGCAAGAAACTCCCGCAAGAGGTCCGGGAGTTGCCCCTTTTCAGCGGATGAAAGGCCCGGATTTATGTTGACGTCGTCGAGCGCTTCTGCGTCACCTCCATTGGTGTCCTCCTCGCAAGCAAAACATTCGGCCACTTCCTGGACATGGTCGACGTAAGCGATGGCTGTGCCACGGAATAGATGTCGATGCTCATTGCAAAAGTTGGTAATAAGGACCTCTGTCCAACCGTCATGCAGGCAGCTAAGGCCTCGTACCACCGCAATCTCTTTAGTGAGTACGAGAGAGACATTAGGCTCGACAACCCGGAGTCCCCGATGTGGTTCATCATAGGTAACTCTAGCGAGAATGCTGGCACGTGGAGGCACCGTAACGTTATCCTCGGCGACTAGCAGGGCGGACTGAGAACCCTGGTGCGCCGGCTCTGCTGTGGCCAATTTGGTGGAAAACGTCACCAAGTGATTCGGGAGGTCTATTATAGCACCGTGCTCACGAAGAAAGTCGATGCCAAGGATGACATCGCGAGAACATTCGCGCAGAACAAGAAAAGTGGCGACGAAGGTGCAGCCGCGAGCCGTAACGCGGGCCGCACACATACCGAGTGGTGCGACAACATGTCCTCCCGCCGTACGTATGTCGGGGCCTTCCCACGGTGTCGTCACTTTTTTCAGGGTCGTCGCAAGCCGTCCGCTAAGGATGGAGTAATCTGCGCCCGTATCAACCAACGCGCTGACCTTAGTGTCGACGAGAACAGGGATGTCCAAGGAGATCCGGCCTTCAGCGCGGCCTGTCGATGGTTGTGGGGAGGGACTCAGTCGGTGCGGCGGCGGAAGCTGGTCGACGACTGGGGTTGCGACGTCAGGGCGATTCGGGTGAAGAGTCGGGGAAAACTGTGCGGCGATGCGGCGTTCTACGTCGGGGCGAGTCGGTCGGTGCGGCGGTGGAAGCTTTGCGTCGGATCGGCGTTCGGCGGCCTCGCCTCCAAAGGTCGCCGGAGCTAGTTTCCCGATGTGGGATCGAGGGATCACGTTGTTCTGAGGCATAACGGGACCCAGAAGGCGAAGACCGGCGTGGAGAAGGCGAGCGCGACTCGCGGTGCGGAGACGGGCGGCGGGGAGGAGGCAGGGAACTACGCTGTCGGTTGACATACTCGGCGATGTCCTGAGGGTGCTCTCCGGGTCGTGGACGGGGACTGTAAAGAGCAAATCCGCGCAGACCCATTTCGCGATACGGGCACCGCCGGTAGAGATGGCCGGCTTCACCACAGTGGTAGCACAGTGGGCGTTGATCCGGAGTGCGCCAGAGATCAGTCTTCCGCGGTGGCTGGCGCCGATCAGCCCAGTAAGGGAGCGGTTGAGCAGCGTGCACCGCGCCCACTGGAAGGGAGTAAGGGGAAGGCTCAGGAAATGGGGCTGGGCGGCGCACGACGTCCGCGTACGTGACTGGCTGAACAGGGGCCGGGTACGGCGCGGGAACGGATGGGGCCGGTTGTGGCGCCGGCACGACCGCAGCGGTTTGTACCCTGAGCGCCTGCTGAACTTCCTCGCGGATGACGGTGGTGACGGAATCGATGCGAGGGGAAATGTTCCATGAAGGTGCTGCAGCTCCTCACGGACCACGGAACGAATGAGTTCGCGAAGGGAGCTCGGGTTCATCCCGGGATCGTGGTCGAACCGGTCCAACGTGGACAGCGACGGCACTGGACGCAGTTGCCGGGCGTACTGATTGGCCCTCTGCTGCAGCAATTTCTCCATGCGGGCGGCGTCGGCCAGAAACTCCGCGACGGTATTGGGCGGGTTCCGTACGAGACCGGAAAAGAGCTGGTCTTTTACGCCAAGCATCAGGTGCCGCAGCTTTTTTCTTCACTCATGGCTGGATCGGCGCGATGGCAAAGACGCGTCACATCCTCTACGTACATTGCAACACTCTCGTCTGGAAGTTGAATTCGAGACGTCAGGGCGCGCTCCGCGCTCTCCTGGCGGTCACTGTTGGCGTACGTAGTCAGGCGCTGACGTCGGAAGTCCGGCCACGTAGACAAGATAGCCTCACGGTTCTCAAACCACGTGCGGGCAGAGTCTTCGAGGCTGAAATACACGTTACGCAGCTTGGTCGTGTCGTCCCAGCCGTTAAAGGTCGCAACCCGTTCATAGTGTGCCAACCAGTCCTCGGCATCCTCGAACTGGCCACCGTGAAAGGGCTTAGGTGTTCGTGGGGTCTGAAGGGTCAGATAGGTGGGGCTGGTCGAAGGTACAGTCATCGTCATGGCGGGCAGTGGCGTCGCCATGAGGGGAGTGAAAGTCGAGGGTTCGCCTTCACGAGCGGCGCGAGGGTTCGCCGTCACGACCTCGGGGGATAGGCCTCGGATCCTCCGGCTGGCACGATGGACAGGGGTGGTCACAAGAGGCGGGCGCGTCGAGTCTTCCGCAGGAGAAGGGATCATCGGTTGCACCTCCACCAGTGTCACGACCAGAGGAGCCGTGCAGGTTGACGTCGGGGGGGAACAGAAGACTAGTCGCTTTAATCAGACAGCCAGGATACAAAGCACAGAGCCAGAGCGCCTCGGGAGCCAACCAACACTTCGTCGTCGTCTTTGACTAAGCGTGGAGGCCGCGCGGCGCGTTCGGCACGTGGCAATATAGAGTAGTCGAACAGTATGTAGAACTCAAATTTCGCCGCTCGTTTGGTATATCGAGCAGTGCAACATACCCCTTCATGTTGCTCGCCTCCTAAAGGCGCGTATCAATAACTTTTAACGCGGAGACAGGCATACAAGTCGCCATCATGCAGTGTAGCCAAGGTAACTAAAGCCTAGCAGCGGCCCTCGCGTGGAGTGCTTCTATATATACTGTACTCCTGACAGAATAAATAATGTGATGATAAACATTGGTAGGTTCCAGAGAACCGTCCGCTACGACTTCGACAAGAAGCAAGTTAGAACTAGCAACGACTAGCGAGTGGTGAGCGGCGAGCACGCATACCAGCGACACGACAAGCCAGTCACCAGCACGTGTGCAATCCATTCTTGTATCTAGGTTGCGGGTAAGCTTGTCTACTGATTTTTTTTATATATCTTGCTTTGATATATCGACAAATTTCGTGATCCTCTTCGTGATCTATATATACGTGTTTCGCTGTGATTTCATAGATCACATTTGGCTTGAATGCACGACATTTCTGAGCGATGACGTCAAGTCATGCAAAGAACAAAAACGATATCTCGGGAAAGGTATGGGTGTCTTGACTATATGCGGACACAAAATAAATAAAATCGTTAATTGGAACAAAATATTTTTTATAGGCTGGAGTTCGCGGTGGCGCCCAGACACCGACACCAACGGTGGCTAACCGAAGTGCTCCTGCGAAGTGCCCTTCTATCCGGAATCGAAACGGACCATGTTCAGCTCGGTTTACCCACGGTGGCGCTAATCACCGTACAGCACCGTGGCATGCCACGCTATGCTGCTCCTGTGGGCTGCATTCCCAACCCGAGCTCAGAAGGGCCCGGCAAGGTCCGCGGTATCGCCCTGGCGGCAAGGCGGTACCACGGGAAAGAGGGACTTGTATCGACGGCTGCCATGCCATCGCAGTCCTCGAAGCGCCCCGGCTGGACGAGCCCATGGTGGCGCCACTCACCGACAACCGCTGCTGAGCGGCAGCGGATGCTCCTGTGGGGTGCCCCCCTGGGCTCAAGTAGGAAGCACTCGTAGTGCTCGGAGTACGCGGTGATGCCACACACCGACACCCAAGGGCCAACAGAGGTGCTCCTGCGGGATCCTGTTTCGAACATGAATGAGACGCGCACTAGCTCGGAAACCCCACGGTGGCGCCACTCACCGGCATGCCATGCGTGCTCCTGTGGGGGCGGGTGGTTCTCGCACTGAGAATGGGAATAAGCTTCGGCCAACCAGGGCTACGACAAGCCCCCAACACGTTCTGGCTGCCTCCTATTTTTTCGACAATGTATTAACCACCAAGCTTGTATGTCATAGGACTATAAAAGCCTTCTTATACAAGAAAGGTACACACGTTGAATAGTGCAGGTGTGCTGTTCGGTTCCCGATGCTCCAGATTAGCGGTTGAGCAGAACCTTCACCACGATGACACGACCATCGCAATAGCTTGAGTCTAGCTTGTTTTTCATTTCATTTTATTACCCTAAAGGCCCCAAAAGAGGGGTGTTACATAAGGGGTGGCAACAATTAAAAGCACAGATTCACAATAACAGGAAAGTTTTTACATTTTCAGCGAAAAGACTTGGGCAAGTGATGATGGCAACGTTGTTTGGAAAGCCGTTCCAGTCTTCGGCTGCACGAGGAAAGAAGCAATTAGAAAAAGTGACGGTGCGTGAGCGTGGACGGGCAACTTGTAGGTGATGGCTGGTGCGATGAGATATGCGTGCTGGGGGAAGAATATAATGTGCGATGTGCATAGGGCTTTGGAAGAATTTGTGAAATAAAGACAGGCTGGCAATGCGACGGCGGAGCGATAAGGGTGATAATCCGGATGCTGTTTTTTAGGAGGAAACGCTTTTGTCATAAGAGTACGATGAATGAATGAAGCGAGCAGCGCGATTTTGAACAGATTCGAGGGCATTGATGAGGTAAGCTTGATGAGGATTCCAAATGGGCGATGCAAATTCAAGTTTGGACCTGACGAATGATTTGTAAGCTAATAACTTGACATGTTTTGGAGCATGGTGAAGATGGCGCTTGAGGAAACCTAGCGTCTTGTTTGCTGACGATATTATGTTAGTAACATGCAAGCTACAAGAAAGATCGCTAGAAATTGTTATGCCTTGGTACTTGTATGACTGAACTAGTTGTACAGGAACTTCTGATATTTCGTAAGAGAAAATTAGAGGATTACGGCGGCGGCTGATGGACAAAAGATTACATTTACGTGGGTTAACTTCCATTAGCCACTTATTACACCACTCCTGAACAACATTGAGATCATTTTGAAGAGAAGATTGGTCAGCAGTTGAGAGAATAGCACGATAAAGTAGACAGTCGTCAGCGAACATGCGTATTTTAGATGTTACGTTTGAAGGCAGATCATTAATGTACACGAGAAACAGTAGAGGGCCAAGCACAGATCCCTGTGGAACGCCCGACGTTACTAGGAGTGAGAGTTCTTAATGTTAACGGAGACAAACTGCGTACGATTAGTTAAAAACTCTTCAATCCACTTCAAAATATGGGGGTGCAAATTTAATTGGGAAAGTTTTATCAGGAGGCGTTTATGGGGTACTTTATCAAAGGCTTTTGCAAAATCTAAAAATGCGATGTCAGTCTGTAGATTGCAATCAAGATTAGCATGCAGATAGTGAATGAACGTAGCAAGTTGGGTCTCGCAGGAATAGCCATGACGAAACCCGTGCTGAGCAGGTTGAAAAAAGTTGTTCGAATCAAGGAATGCCATGATATGAGTATAGATGACGTGTTTCATGATTTTGCAGGGAATACTAGTTAGAGAGATGCGATGGTAATTAAGTGGCGAGTTCTTGTTACCTGATTTGTAGACTGAAACGACCTTCCCAGTTTTCTAGTCTATGGGCAGTTGACCTGTGAAGAGTGACTGAGCGAATAACAAGCACAACAGAGATGAACATATATCTTTCGTATTAATCAGTATTTTAGCGTTGATATTGTCAGTTCCTGCTGAGGATGAAAGTTTAATGTTTTCAATTAGTGACTAAATTCCTGCTGAAGAAAATGTAAGAGAAGGCATAGTATCTTGAATAACTGGGGCGTTTGGAGTAAATGCCGGATCTGTTTCATTAGTAAACACGGAAGAAAAGGCTGCGTTGAACATATTGGCGCATTCTGTTTCGCATACAGTATCACCCGAACCATCGGTGAGGGAAATAGTTCGTGTGTACTGGGTGTTAATGACTTGCCAGAACCTACGGGGGTTAGTTGACAACATTTTAGGCAGATCGGAGTTGAAAAAGGTGCGCTTGGCTTCTCAAATACTTGATAAGTACGCTTTTTCGGCTGCGTAATATTTGTTCCAAGCGTTCTGACTAGGAAGCAACTTGGCCGATGGGAAAAGACGCTTTTTTTATTTTCAAGACGTCTGAGTGTATTTGTGAACCATGGGTTTTGAGGGTTAGTTCGTATATTTATGATCGGAATAAACCTGTCGACCAAATCGTCGATTTTCCTCTTAAACAAGGACCAGTTATCATGAATAGATCTTTGATTAAAGTTAGATTGAAATGCTGGCAAAAATGAGCGAAGTTCATTATTTATTGCTGTATAGTTTCCTTTATCGTATAATCGGATAGTTCTTTTAGTTGTCGCGCGTAAGGATCGTTTAATCTTGAAGCCAGCATGTATGACGTGATGATCGCTGACGCCTGGTAGATACGTGACAGAATGAACGCATTCAGGGTTATCCGTTAATAATAGATCTAGAATATTTGCGCAGTGTTCGGTTACACGAGTTGGCTCGGATTCAGTTTGAATGGGATTAAAATTAAGGCAAACGTCTAGAAATTCATTACCATCCTTATTACCTGTAGCGGTTAGATTATTCCAGTCAATACTCGGAAAATTGAAGTCTCCGAATGGAGAGTGCATATGTTAGGGTGTTTAGCTTTAATTTCATTCAATGCGTTATTAAAATTTCGCGGGAAATCTGGGCTGTTAGGAGGCCTGTAGCAAACGCCGATCACAACTGATTTAGGTGATGCGCGGCATAAAACCCATATTATTTCTATATCTGATGAAAGGTTAATGGCTGAGCATGATAGGTCTCGAGCGGTGGCAATCAGTACCCCTCCTCCCCTTCGATCTGGGCGATCTTTGCGAAAAACACAGAAATTTTGCAAGTCAGCAAGCACTTCACTATCGGAAATATCGCTGTTAAGCCACGTTTCTGTCAAGACTAGTATGTTACTGGCAGGTGAAGTGATGATATGGGAAACAATGTCGTGCTTTGAAATGAAACTTCGCACGTTAGTAAAGATTGCTGACAATGAAAGGGCTTCTTTGTGTACATGCCCAGAACGATCTGTCGACAGGGGCTGAGATGGTTGCTATTTTACCTCTTTGACAGTTTGTGATGATTCATCGAATATGTAGCGTTTAGGACCAATGTGTAATGTTTTGAAGCGCAAAGAGAACTTATCGCATACCGATTTGGCAAAGGCTACAAGATGTTTGCGGGCGTTACGGACGGGAAGGGAGAAGTCTTCGCCAATACTGTAGTTGGTGCCTTTCAGCTTATTGCCTAAGGAAAGGATGCTTTCTTTAGTATTCGATGACGTGAATTTAACGTTGATCAGCCTGGTGCGATCAGTAGAGCGGCGCCCGAGGCGGTGAGCACGCACGATTAGATTGGGCTCGATGGCAAAAAGTAGTTGAGCGGAGCAATGGCGAATGACTGTTTCTTCCGAGTCTGCATACGTTTCAGTGGGGTTAGTGTCAGGAATATTGTAAAAAAGGAGATTGTTACGGCGAGACCGATTTTCTGCATCGTCCATACGGGCTTCCAGTTTGTCGGCCTTGCAGGTAAGTTCAGTGTTTAATGTTTTCAGGGCGTCGATTTCAGAATGGAGAGTAGAAAGTGTGGCGTAGTGTGATTCTAGAGTGTCCATGCGCTTGTTTAAGTTGGTCAAGGTTGTTTCGGTAGTTTTCAGTTGGTGTTTAATGTCCTGCAGATCTGAAATTAACGTAACTTGTCCCGGTAGTTAGTTTCTGGAGCTCGGAAAGTATGCTGTCGTAACGGTCGGGGCCTGGGTTAGTTTCAACATCGCCTGACTATAGTAAAAGAGAACAAAGAACACGTGAACACCCGGCAGCAATACTACAGCAGCACTGAGGGCTCGGCAGCTGCATTAAAAAGTAGTTACTGGTTTTTTTAGTAAATAGGGAAAACTTATTACTAACCTGCATTGTGAAAAGTATCGGATTAGTAGCCTGCGCTGATGCACAGCTACCGAGCCCACAGAGCGGCGGCGATGACAGCAGGGGCTTTATATGGCCGATAGAATTGTCAGATGATGTTATTGGTGATTGGACTGGCCACTGATGGTCCAAGATGACGTCCTCTGGCGGCGATGAGGGTAGGCGATGGGGAAGCAACGGAGATGGGCCAGGTGGATGAAAAAGGCCTTTTTCAAGGAACTTCGGGGCGGCGGTCAAAACTGATGAACAGGAGGCAGACGGTAGAGCGGCGAAAAGCAGTTGCACAGCGAAGGCAAACACCTGCATTGTGAAAAGTATCGGACTAGTAGCCTGCTCTGATGCACAGCTACCGAGCACACCTCGTAATACAAATAAACGAAACGAGTGACCCCATTTCGTAAGGACAGACACGATACTCATTATCGGCAAACATCTACGTTCCTTAATTTTAGCCGGCACTGGCCCCCCTCTGCGAGCAGTAGGTATGTAGCGGCGCTGGCATCGCCAGCGGCGCTAAAGATCTGCCTCGCGCATCAGAGAAGGCTCTCATTTGTGTCTTGGCCACTCCCGCGTAGTGGGTACGTACCAGCAACGTCTGAGGCCTTCCTTCCTTCCTTCCTTCCAACCAGCCCGGCCAGCCAGCCACGTCCACAACCCGCTCCGCCGGTTCACCAGCCGCGGCTACCGGGACGTCCAATAAATGTGGTACACCCTCCACAGGTATATGGAATCCTCTGGGTTCGTGTATTCGATGTCAGCATTGTGGAGAGCTCATTCGCACGTTTGGCGACAGAAAACGGTCATCAAGTATAGATTTAACATCAGTGACCTGAAAGGTGTGATTGCTTACATATCAGGACGGAAATAGAACAACCAGGTAGTGCTGTGTAAGGCGTTGCGACTCGCTTTTCTGAGTGAAGACCAACCTCCACAGGGATAACTTTCACTACGAAATCCTCGCGGCGAAAAAGCCTTGCGCGGCCTGTTTCCGCAGATTCGTCGCGAAATAGCAGCGAAGGCCGTGCACCACCATTCTACCAGGCGCACTGTTAACTGTATAGCCGTCGCAGCGACGCTGTCATTACTCGCACTGTCGCAGGACTAAAACAGCCGACTACGAATATCAACAGCTAGCAAACAAATGTACAAAATTGCGCAAAACAAATATCCAGACTCACACCTTCATGGTACCTTGCATGCGTGAGTAGCAGCTGGGCTTAAAATTACTGCATATGTCGGCAGCAATGCATTTTCCCCGTTGCCACAGGGAAACTCGCAAATAATTTTTTAAAATTGATTTTTTCCGGAAGAGACGATCTTTGAGGTATAAGAGAATACCAGTCTTCACGGAAGTCAGGAAACAAATGCCTTGTGAAGTCATTAACTAAACTGTAATCGTTAACTTTTAGCGATAGTGCACTTACCTATATGGTTTTTGTTTTTAACCTATTTTATATACATTTTTGTATTTCACCCACCTTATACAACGTTTCTCTTGAGGTCTGTAAGGTATACGTAAATAAATAAATGAATAAAAAGTAAATAAACTATTAAAGATAGACGTCTATTGAACTTACAATTTTTAGACGGCCATTAAAACCGCTATATCACTTTTTAAATTTCCAAAAGGCATTACCATTGCCACTTTGACTAAACCGATTTGGGACCTTTCTCACGCCATTCCAAAACCGCGCGTTTGCGGAGAGTGCAAAGTGACGTCCACCAGATCTTGTTTCTCCATGGCGCACGTACCACGGAGTGACACCTGAATTGCCAACTCTGCTATGATAAAGCCCGAAAAAGCGTTTCTTTATCACAAAAAAAATCTATTATTAAAATTGGTGGCGAGTTTCTCTGAAAAAAACAATTTTTAAAATTGGTGGCGAGTTTTCCCAGAAACACTTGATATTAACAAAAAATGTTTAGGTTTTAACGTAGATATGCCGAGTAGGAGGGAGGTCGAGGAGGAGGAGCAAGGGCAGGAAGGTTAATGTTTGCCACACTGCACGAGGGGAAAGGAGTGAGGGGATAAAAAGATGAAGGAGAAAAGAGAGTAGCAGGAAATTGAAGTCACTATGCAAAGACACAGCGCTCTATAGAGTCACAGCCTATTGTGCTAGGCTGTGACTAGGCCTTCGATCGGCGCGGCCAGTGGCCGAGAATCTTGATTTCCATCAGTGGGCGCGGTTCTAGGCGCTCCAGTGCACGGCACAGAGACTGCCTTTCGAAGCTGAATGCAGGGCATTCACATAGAATGTGAGCTATAGTCTCATCACACCCGCAGATGGCACATGCAGGTCTATCAGCCATACCGATTAAGAAAGAGTAATACTTTGTGAAAGCTACATCAAGCCACAGGCGACACAGCAAAGTTGCTTCACGTCGTGGCAGGCCGGATGGAAGCCGGAGCTTCAGATCTGGGCCGATGGTTTTTAAACGCGAATTTGAAAATTGGCCTCAATTCCATGCGGCAAGCGTGACGCCACGCGACAGCGTCTAAGCCTACCCGCTGCGTCGGCTCACGAGAAGGGGATGGACACACTATCGCCCTCATGGTGAGCAGTTCGCGTGGCCTCGTCCGTGCGGTGGTTGCCTGCGATGCCGCTGTGTCCCGGCAGCCATTGGAAAACATAAGCCAAATATACAGTGCGAAAGCACTTGAGACAAAACCGCCTCTAAGGCAACCGCGTTCAAGATCTTACTGTAAGCCGCTACCGGCAGCCGCGCGCGTGACTGGAGGAATGTGGTGGGGGTTGATACTTTGGGATTTTCTGGCGAGGGGATACTGGACGCAGGTTATGTTGCCCAATTCGTGGGATCACTCTTGGCGTCCAAGGAGAAAGGAATGGGGTGGTGGGTGATGATGGTTTTCTTATGATATTCGGTGTGCATATTTCTCGAAATGGGCTGCACTTCGAGCTTGTTTATAAGGTGATCTCCCAAGTCCTCTCTGTCCTCCGTAAACCAAAGCTATGGAAGCACTAGTCTATCAAGTACGTCCCTTCCTGTCCTCCTTCCTGACAGCCGTATCCTCTGTGATATCGAATGCCCTTAAGTAATTTCATCTACAGTATTGGGAATGCCCATGTGTAGTAATCTTTCTGTTGCTGCGTTGACAGGGATACGAAGTGTTTTTTTTTATATACTTTGCATATTATGACGTCCAGCTTATTCGTTTCACTTCTCTTCCATTAAAGAGAAGGTGCTGTGTAAGCCGTACTGCTCACTACAATAGCCTGTATTATCTTTATGGTTTCGTTTTCTTCAAATCTATACTTGTTTGATGCCGTGCTAATCATTCACGCCACTTGCTCATTTGTTGCCTTGTAATCGCCTAATTACTTCTTCGTTGTTGTCATTAGCGTCTATTAGCAAACGTAAGATTTTCGTAAGTGGCACCTCTTGAATTTGCTTTCCCGTCAAAATACTACAACAGGGTCAGAGCCTCCTTTATTCCTGGATAGTAGTAACTGACTCGCGAAGCAGAGGCGCACCTCTCCTCTTAGAGGCGCACCTCGCCGGCTCCACCGCTGTGATGCCATGTGTTTAGGAGAGGGCAGGCTGGGAGAGGTGCAGCTGCGCGCGCTAGCTGGTTTCCCCGTTGTGATACCACGTGACTCGGAGAGGCTGCAATAGTTGCTACGTTGGCGTTTCTCGTTCAGTTTCGCCATGGATGAGAAGCGCGCCGGACGGAGTGCGTCAACTCTAAACTAGGTTCACAAGAGTTGAACGTCACCAAAATTTAAAGCGATAGCTGTTAGGCTATCCTGACTTTTCCGTCGCCATCGTTGCAGTCAGCGTCGTTGCCGTCGTCGCCGTCGGGGTACTCAGCGGTTGCGCCGGTCAACCTGGGTCGCATAAGCCTACGGGTGGCTCCGTTTGGAACAAGCGCCTGCCAGTGCAGGGGTGCATCACGGGACCACTACACCAGTGGTCACGTGACTAAATGCCTAAGTAGCTATCGCTGAATTTCTGGTTCCGTAGTCGTAACCGTACTGTGAATTTTTTTCTTGTTTTATTCCTCTTCCATTTCGCCTTGTCCGCAGTTGCTAAGTGAAATCCGCTTCCGATCAAACTATCCGCATTTCAGTTCTTCTCTCTGTGTAAAACAAGTACTGTTTAACCTTGCTTGAAGGATATCTCGCAACTTTCTCTATGGATCATGCTGCAGGTGTTATTACAATGGAGGTATTTGTACTCTAGTAAGCTGTCCTCTAAGCGCACACCATTTTAGCGGAAAGGTACACTGCCCAAATCCTGGGGTAGATTTTAATTGCTAAGGATAAGGAATATTTACTGTTGCCCACAGAAAAAAAAATCCGTCTGCAGTACATGCAAAGTTACAGCAGAAGATTTTAACCAAGGGGGAGGAGCAGGCTGATGGCAAGGAGGTTAACCGGAATAATCGGTTTGCCAGCCTACACATGGGGAAAGGGGTGAGGGAGATAAAAATGAAAGAGAAAGGAAAGTCACTATAAAAAGTTAGAGTTCGAAGTCACAGCCTATCGTGCAGGCCAGAAGTTCGCAAGATGCGGAGCAGTGCCTTCGAGGCCTTCATAGACGACGATCGTTGCGGCCAGTGGCAGAGAATCTTCATTTCTGTCAGTGGGCGTAGGTGTAGACGCTCCAGCGCACCGTAGGGCGACTGCCTTTCGGCGCTGTAGGCAGGACAGTCACAAATAATGTGGGATATAGTCTCGTCATCCCCGCGGATGGCACATGCAGGGCTATCAGCCATACCGATAAGAACGAGTAATGGTTGGTGAAAGTTACATCAAGCCGCAAGCGACTCAGCAAAGTTTCTTCACGTTGTGGTAGGCCGGATGGAAGGCGGAGCTTCAGATCTGGGTCCAAGGCTTTTAAACGTGAATCGGAAAATTGGCCGGAATTCCTCGCGGCAACCGTGATGTCACGCGCAAGAGGCCAAAACCTGCCCGCTGCCTCCGATCTCGAAAAGAGGCTCGACACAAATTCACCGTCGTGGTGAGCAGTTCGACAAGAATTTAACGAGCGTTTCAACCTCCTCTATTTGCTCACCTTCAAGGCCAACGGTGCCGCGTTTTAAAGACTCCTCCCATTGCTAGCTGCATCAAGTTACCATGGTTTCAAGTGGGATTATGCCTCAGTCACCAAGAACCAGCATTCCGTATATTTAGTGATCGAAATGTGCTCTGGAGCTTTGGCAGCACGCACTGCTCCGTTAACATCGGCTCGAAAGAGCGTCGAAGAGCATTTGCTTACCGCACCTTCTATCGGAATAAGCCTTTACAGCTGTCTACTTCCCAAATATTGGGCTACAGAGCGATTGTTTTAACGGGATAGCGTTAAAAGCCCCGTTATCCAGAAAATCCGGCTTCGGCGTTGTGAGCGAAAAATAGGGTGGAGTAGTGTGGTCCAAGACGCCACCTGCCAGCAACCTATATTGGTCACCAAGGTCAGCGGCCTTGTGGCGTCATCCCAACCTGCTCACCGGATGGTGAGAAAACTGAGCACCACGGGAGGTGGCTGTTAAATTAATGACTGATCGCGACAGGTCGCTAGCAAAGAGCAACCCGCGTCCGACAGTAGCGGATTCTATCGCAGGAGAGTGGCGCATCCCTCAAACGCTGTACCATTGCGGAAGGACTGGTGTGAGGACTCCCAGGGAAAGTGTTAAATTTACAGTTATCAATTCCGCATATAAGTGCATTAACTCGTTAACGCTATTGCGTTGTACCCTTGAGGAGGAGCTTAAGCTTGCCCTCCATCTTTTTAAAGTTTATGCCCCATTTTTTATTCGTTTAAATATGCCGACAATAAAAAAATAACGTTGAGTAAAATCTGCAAGACGAAGAACTGCATTAGATGGGGCCTATGTACCACGCATGCAAGGAAATGTTTTGCGATCTTAACAGCATTCAGCGTTAACCACGTGCTTTCAGTAGCCTAATAGCTATTATTTATCAAAGCAAAAAGATAATTTTAGCCATAGTGCTCAATGGCCAACCGTGTGACAAGCTTATCACGTTGAGGGATAAATGGCGCTCGACCATACGGCAATGACTGCCGGCCCATACATTTCCAAGAGGTAACAACAGCGACACTGCTGTTCGGCCACGTATCATGTATTATAGTTCACACCGCTTCCGCCAAACGGAAATTCTCTACAGCCGGTAAACAAGGTCTCGTACAATGAGCGCTCCTGAGCTCAGCTTAGTCGGGCTACCTGTAACGAGAATTGACGGAGAGGGTCAGCACACTATACTGACTATACTGCAGGACGGTTTCCGTGGTCACCACCTTCCAGTTGCGCCTTCCTATACGCCCTCCCTATACCGTTCTCCTTCCACGATAACCGTCCTCCGCTTCCCTGGGTAGTTACTTTCCGGCTGCGCCTTCGTAAACCCTGGCCATACCCTCATTGCACGGTCATCATCCTCCTGTTGGGGATTCCTCGGCTCAACTCACAACCCCCCTTCCCCTTCCTCCACGCTCATCACCACCTGGACGATTCCCGCTATAACCAGTCCCTGGCCACGCCTTCCTCCGCTCTCGCCATAATCTCTACCTTCCACGGTAACCCACCTCCTCCTTGCAGGGCAACTATCCACTGGCTCGTTCCCGTGGCAACCACCCACCGGTTGCGCCTTCTTACGCCCTCGCCATACTTCGTCCTTCCGCGGTGAACATTCTCCGGGTGGGGCTTCCTCCGCTTTTGCGAAACCCTTCTCGTTTCATGGTAACCACCCTCCGAGTTGCTCCATTGGTAACGACCGACCTGTTCCGGATTCCTCCTTTCACGTCATACCCTCCTTTTTCCACGGGAACCACCCTCTGAGAGGTTTTCATGGGAACGCAACCAGCAGTTACCAGGAGTAGACCTTACCACCACCACCACCACCACCACCACCACCACCACCACCACCACCACCACTACTACTACTACTACTACTACTACTACTACTATTGTAGACGACGACGTGATACCCAAGAACGGGCGCTTAACAACTGTCACTGAAAAAGAGATTAAAAGTTCCTTGTGTGCACTGCTAACCAGAAGGGCATTATCTTGTGAGGAGAGACTAACTCACCCAAAAGTAATCCGACGTGCACCGAAAATCTTTTTTTACATTAGCGGCAGGTTCTATCCTATCGAATACATTATTTACATCTCGCAGCCAGGGAAATTGCAATAACATATATCCAGGGAGCGCATCTCCCTCCCCCCCCCCCCCACCGTTTTTCTTTTCGATCATTTGATCGTATTAATCAAGTTGGCAACCAAACCTTTACCCCAGATATTTTCCAACAGTAGAGCCATTAAATGGAAGTCGCTACGCCATACATGCTTTAGTTAACATAGCTGATGTCCTGCCCGCAAATGAAATGACGGAATACATGTTGCAAAAAGCGTGATGTCAATAGTTCAGGGGAATTTCTCATTAAACGGGTATTTAAATCTACTCCTTTCCTTTTTAATCCGAAATCATTTATGACTAATAGGCTAAGAAACCCGGCGTCGGCGTTGACAAGCAGCAGTGGTCCCAAATATCTCAGAAGACGTCAGCGCGGTATCAAAGAAAAATAAAATTTATTCCGAAGGTGCGGGGAATTGAAAGCAGAACTTTCAGATTGCGCGGCGCGCAGGGAACCCGTACGCCCCAAAACCGTGTTCCTTCTTGGCGAAAAAAGGTGAACCCAGTTTCCTTACGATTATATGCTGATGACTAGGTGTGTCATTAGTAAGGAAGAAAAAAATACTCTAACCTAAAAAAGAATAAACAATGCTTTCGCATTCGAAGCACGCAAGTAGTCGTAAGAGCCGTAAATTTTATTTATGTAAATTGGCGAAACTCTTTACGAAACGCAGTTTCGCAATGACTAAGCAGAGGTTCATAAATTGAGGAGAAAATTCTCTCGAGACTAAATAATACCACATAAGCAGAAGCGTAGCCATGGGGGTGGCTTACGGGGCTTCAGCCCCCCTCGACATTTTTTCGTGCTCTTATGCACCGCCGTCCAGAACAGCCACCGGCGCAGGAAATCATGCTGTATTTTCTCTACAATGTCTTTTTCAGGCTCGAAAAGACATTCCGGCGCGAACATTGCTAACTCTGGCTGGATTTCGTGGCAGTTAACGCCCATGGTCACATAATGCATGGAGCCCCATCCACGCACAGTTTCACTGGCGTTTTGAAGACGAGCTGGCTCGTCGCGGCATCTCGCGGCGGCCCGGGAATCTACAGAGCGCAAAGATTTTAATTCCGGCTGCGTTTTTATGGAGGAAAAACGCTAAGGCGCCCGTGTGCTGTGCGATGTCAGTGCACGTTAAAGATCCCCAGGTGGTCGAAATTATTCCGGAGCCCTCCACTACGGCACCTATTCTTCCTTTCTTCTTTCAATCCCTCCTTTATCCCCTCCCTTACGGCGCGGTTCAGGTGTCCAAAGATATACGAGACAGATACTGCGCCATTTCCTTTCCCCAAAAAACCAATTATTATTATAACTTTAGGTATATAAATTGCTCATATACTTTGTCCTTTACATAGCGAAGCAGCGAAACTAATGCAAGTAAGAAGCTGTGTTCCTTCAGGTCCATAAACGCGTAATTAGGAAAACGTATGACTATCCATTACTTTTTAAAACCGCAGAAATTTTTGCCGTTTA
This sequence comes from Amblyomma americanum, assembly GCF_052857255.1. Taxonomy (NCBI): domain Eukaryota; kingdom Metazoa; phylum Arthropoda; class Arachnida; order Ixodida; family Ixodidae; genus Amblyomma; species Amblyomma americanum. Next base: position 102,500,233 of record NC_135498.1, read on the forward strand.
TTGTAACAGTTAGCATCATGATCGAAGTTATCATGCGAGTGCGAAAATTACGAGGACATCAGTAACCAATTTCAATGACATTGCTCATTCAAAGCCCGGCCCACACGGCGTTTCCAAGAATTCTCGCATATTGGGTAGTTCAAATGGTCGCAACATCTGTGGCTTGCGTTTGTCTTTTTATTTCCTTTTTTAGCTACCTGCTATTACTTTTTTTAGCCATACCAATAACGTTCTTTAATTTTCTGTGCAGAATGATTGCTGTCGCTTTGCAGGCAGCTACAACCATTTATTATTGATTTCTGCGTTCTTCCTCTATTATTCTACCCATATGGTGCTATCGCGACCGCAGCATGATCCAAATACATATCACGATTTCTGCGATCATCGTTTTATTCTCGCGGGATAGTCTTTCTTTCTATGCGTAAAGGTTACTATCTGTGATTGCGCAACATGTTTGACATATTATACACAGCAAGTTTACCTTAGGTATGTAGATTTACTAGAGAATATACGTATATCTAAATATTTTCTTGCCGCGTTTTCTGTACACATGCAGTGGCCTTTGTTTCCAGCGGCGTTTTTTTACCCTTTCTCAAGCTCTATCGTCGCATTTGTGATATTCCATTGTATCTTTACATTTCCAATGTACATTTTGCAGAACTTTGCTTTTTATATTAGCTCTCTGCTGAGACTATAATTTCGGTGCAATTACTGACAATACTCGACCGATCAGAGCTGCGCCCGCGCAATACGTTGGAACGATGTAAAACGACATTGAGATATTTTCCTGGCCATTGCATATGTACAAAATTGTAAACAAGTTTCTTGGATGACAAAGATTCGTTAAAATATTTGTCGTCAACATGATTATTCATATCGAGGACATGCACTACTTCACTGGCTTCCAGCTGATATAGTTCTAATATTCATCAGACATTTTCTTTACTTAATAAATAGATAAAAAGATGGAAGCATTGATATCAGTTATATGTTCCACAGTTTTTGGGACATACGAATGTATTCTTTTATGAAAAATGCATAATTTCCTTGTCCTGACATTGCGTGGTGTTAAAGAATTCGTTTTCCGCATCGTATACGCAATAGCAATTGGCAATGGCAATTCCTTTATGATTAATGTATTTTATCCCTCTGCAAATTCTATAAGGAGGAGGCCGCGCTGCAATATCAGCCGTCCTCGAACAAAACTTCTGGCTGCGCCACTGAACATAATTCAAAAGTATTTTTCGCCACGTTTATCGTGAAGTGTTTTGCTATCATTCAGCATATTCGGAGGGTAAGATTATGAACAGCGGGATATATGATTTCAATAGGAACGCCTTAGCACCCTCTGATTTCCCAATCATCCACAATTATTATGGTAAATTTGAGTTGATTTTTTTTTTCTTATACAGAAACAGGAGCAAGAGCAAAGGGCGAAACGCCTGAAAATGAATCCTGCCCCTTATACAGTTGGCACACAGTCACTTAACTTATACTTGCGTAACAAATTTCGTAACCAATACAATACGATACTACAATACTGTACAAAAGGAAGCTACAAAAACGAAAGTTTACTCCTGGAAAATACAATCTAAGGACACATGCATGCCAAATTAAATGAAATCTATGCTGCTTCCAACCAACAGAGCTGTGAGCGTATTCTTCGAGATACTAGGGCTGAGGTTGGTTAATTCGTGAATTCGATTTATAAGGCTTGGTATTTGATATTAGATTTTGATCCGTTCAAACTTTTTCTTATTTTGGGTGGTCATAAAGTTTCTCTACGAAGTTTGCACGGAGTAGTTGCATTTTATATTCGTACAGTTTAATGTTTTCCCTTTTTCATGTACTGAACCAGTTTTATATATTAAATTTGATTGGCATTTATTATTTGGTGTTTCAGGAACTGCGTCCATGTTCGCAATCCTGGTAGACTCTGATGTTCAAATATTCGTAATTCTTTCTTCTGTGGGATAATCAATTTGCTGTAATTTTTCCTTGTTGTGTTACATCAGAGTAAAGTAGGAAAGTGCGGAATAGAGGAGCAAGTAATAAAAGGCATTTCATAGCCACCGAAGAATAAATGGACAAATCTAAAATAGGCAGCGAACTGTTTTAGTAATTTCAGCTGCGAGTCTGTTCACATTCCAGGATAGATCTTCCTCAAGCCATACACCTAAAACGTTCTTAGCCTTAAGTATCCATTTGAGATTAGAAACAATTTCTACGACAGATTTCCGACAGGTGCATTCTGTTTTATCAATCTTCAATTGCAATTTGTTTAATCTAGAAGGCAGGTTGAGCAAACAGTTATGGAGAGTCTGTTGAATTTCTTGGAATGAATCGATTGAGAAATATACATTTGTGTCATCTGCATACATAATTAGTTTTGGAGTGTTGGGAATAAAACATAAGTTATGTAATATGCAATGAAAATAAAAGGCCCGAGAACGGACCCCTCCGAAACGCCTTTTTATACTGGAAGAAGTCGTGATGTATACTTTTGATACTAAAATTTTGATAGCGGTGAGACAGGTAGCTCTTTATTAATTTTAATGGCATTCCACGGATTTCACATCTATTCACATTTACTGAGAGAAAATCATCATCATCCCCCGGCCCTAGAGGTAGTCCAAGGGTATAATGTCTTTGTTCAATTTTTTATCTTTTTCTCTATGTTGAGCAAGGCTGAATCTGTGGATTTGTTTGTTGTTGTTTTTTCTTTTGAAGGCAGTACTGCATGTCTCTAATTACCGCCAGATTAAGTAAAGTAGTAGGTGAGGTTGAAAGCAGAGGCGGAGGCTGGCGGACGGCTGCGGGGCCAATGGAACACACGGGCGGAGAAAGATGCATGTTTACAAGTTCCTTCGTCACGACGGCCTGAATAAGTGCCACGACGGTCAGCGTGGTATGACGGGCGTGTGATGGGGGCATCAAATGTGCGAGGGCCTCCAGGTCACGTCAGACGATCCGCTTCACAGAACTGGTGACGGGAGGAGCGTCAAAAGGCACGCGGAATGAAGATCACCTATCTTCACAGGAAGGTGTAACGGCTGTGCTCGGAAGGCGAGAAAACGGCTCCGGAATGCGGCAGATTTCACTCGCTTAATTCGACGGCACTCCTTAATGATGGGTCAACAGTCGAGCAGCCTTTGCAGACCAGCAACTTTAAAGTATCGTCTGCAATGCCTCTGAGCACGTAGCCTGCCTTGTATGTCTCACTCATGGAACCGTCGACCTTCTGGCAAAAAACCATAGTGTCCCGAATGTAGGCCACGTAGCTTTAAGTCTAGGAATAGGCTCGAGACGCAAGCAGTTTTTTGGCGGCGAGCTGTCGACCATCATGCCTACCGAACAGCTTTCTTAACTTCTCTTTGAAGGTGTGCCAGCTTGTTAGGTCGTCCTTGTGGGTTTCATACCGCACTCGTGCCATGTCATTGAGATAAAATATGACATTGGCGAGCTTTAACGTAGGGTCTAACCTGTTAGTGATGCTGACGTGTTCATAGAGGCGAAGGCAGTTTTCCACATCTGTACCAGCAGTGCCGGAAAAGTTGCTTGGGTCGCGAGAAGGAGACATGGCCACGAAAGAAAGAGTAATGGGGGCTCCCGGACTCTTCAGGTTGAGCCATGGTGGTACTCCCGGCCTTACGACCACTCCGAAGCTACGTGATGTGCTGAGCGTAAAATCCGCACCTCCACCAAAGATGTTACGTGGCACAAGGCGAGACGAGGCAAGAACGACCCGGGCACAGCACACAGGCAGAGCACAGGGCCCGCACAGAGCGCAGGCACCCAGGCCCGGAACACGAGCATTACTGAGACACTTCGTTCACCTCGCCTTCATTCACAATATCCGTTGCAGTATTATCACAAAAGCTTTGTATTCTGCCGTTGATGGCATTTTCAAAAAGCTTGGACAGGATCGGCACGACTGGAATTGGTCGGTTGTTAAAGCATAGCTATCTCTTCCCTTAAAATTCAGAAGCACGCGCGCTGTCTAAACGATCTGGAAACAGTCCATGAAGTAGCTCGAGTCAATAAAATGAATGAAAAATAATAGCCTCTCTCGCACCACTACTGTATCGCGGGTGTAATCCCAATAGTAATGTAAAAGATGTGGCCCAAAGGCAATATGAATTTCGCCACCCAAGGGTGGAAAGAAATCAATAGGGAATGATACTATAGCGACCCACAGCCGGGTGAACGGGCCCGATGAGACTCTCCTGATCTCCCCTAGGAAGTAGCGGAGGGGGCGGGTTGACGGGTGAGGGAAATTGGATATAGGATGGGTTATGGGAATTGGGATGGGAATAGGGACAGCGAGTTTTTGGCGCTGATCCTTCAATTGGCGCGACTCCATTGCTGGCATGTCTGGCCAGGACAGGGAGAGCATCGAGATTGCCCAATGGTGCGCTCCACTCGCGGGATGCCCGGCCACCCACAAACGCAAGGAGCTCCGACCGCCGGGGACAGGAAAACCTAACCCGGGGTCAGCTACCTCCGCTCCCCCACGACACTAGCGACCCGTTTCACACTTGATTATCGTCGCCCAGCCACTAGCCATCGAGTGCTTTTCGCAGTTTTTCGGACTCCGGAACTATGTGTGGTGTGATCCAGCCAGTAGAGGCTCCTGTCGTCAGCCTACCGGCCCTCCGGCCCTCGGCACCATGACAGATCACCTCCGAGGGGACCTACCTGTGCTTCCAACCAACCAACCATGCACTTAGTTTCTCCCCTAGCTTGCTCCACGCCTACTGAGGAGGGAATGTTTAAGGCCGGGCTGACCAGGCCACAAACCAAGAACCTGGCGTAAGGTGAGATGACCCGGGCTTACTCCGCCGGTACTCCACAACATCGACGGTTTTTGCGTTGGCCGTACTAAGGTCCCCAAACGTCGGCGTCCCGCGCTCTAGCCTCACGGCCCCGCGGACAGCCTTCCCTGGCTGCTTCCCCGAGGACTTCGATCCCGAGAAACCCTTCTGTTGTAAACCCCAGCGCTGGCCTCGCCTCTCCGTGACCAGAAACCGGCGCGCCAGTCCCCAGCCGCGCACGCCGCCGCGTGCAGAGGCTTTTTGATTTTTGACATGCCTTCGTGCCGGATTCTGTGGGTTCAGCCTCATAATAAAACCAGGCCTGCCTCCGCTCAAGCATCGGACCTTACGGGCGCGACTAGCCCTCAAAGTCGTCTGGGAGTCGCTGCCACTCCCATGGAGTTTTGTATCCCCAGAGGATGAGTCCCGGCTCACCCATCCCCACTGCTGGCGTTGCACCGTAACAAGGCCTAATAGCCGAAACTACACCGGCCCGTATCCGGTGGCGCGGGGGGGGGGGGGGGGGGAGGAGGGGCACGAGCAGGCCGCAAAGTCGGATTTCTCCCCCCTGGAAACAGTACGGTCACAAATATACAATTGATGACGCTGCACTGACATCGCGCAGCACATGGGCCTCTAGAATTTCGCCTCCATCGAAATTCAACCGCCGCGACTGGGATCGAACCCGCGTCTTTCGGGTCAACAGCCGAGCGCCATAACCACTGAGCCACCGCAGCGGTATTTAAGGCAATACATACGTATAGTTAAGTAGTGAGAGCAGATCTATAGCTTGACAAATATGTAATCATGCATAAGAACAAGAATAGGATGGCATATAATTGGGCAGAAGCTCTCGGCTTGAGGGCGGCAGGCTACCAACATCCCTGAAGCAAAATGTGCACGTAACTTGAATTCTGGCGGTGCTCACCTATGCGACTGAAAGTTGGAGGTCAGGAAAAAGGCGTCAAACCCAACCGAGCACAGCGCAGAGGTCTGGCGGGAAGGTGATAGCTGGAACATTGAGAGACAGAAAGAGAGCATCGCACGTTAGAGGCAGATGGGAGTTCACATTATATTAGTTGCAGCAGAAAGGAGAAGATACAACCGGGCTGGACATGTAAGGCGGAGAAGCGGCCATCGATACGAAGGACAAGCAACAGAGCGGATGCCGATAGAAGGAAAGCGCAGAAGAGAATAGTAGACAGCCAGATGGAGAACGGGAGGGAAAAAATTTTGGTGGATTTGAGCAGTTAAGACAAATGTGGACTAAGTGCACTAACAGTTCGGTTTTCACTTCGGCTCCGGTGTTCAGATCCAGTGTTCCCGGATGACAGTTGTTCGGATAGCGATAATGGTTTAATGTCCATATGTGCGGAAATGATCATTCTCTCTATTCATAGATCCCTGGGAGTCTTCCTACCAATCCTGGCACAGAAGTGCAGATGTCAGGCGATGGGCCACTGTGTTCTCTGTGTAACTCCCTCCGTTACACTTGTTTACTTGACTCCGATCATCACCTGCCGTGCGCATGCGTGTGCCTTCACCCTGAAGCATCGGCTCGTTCTGCCAGTGGTTGTCGCCGTCTTCTTCCCGTGTACTCCTTTGTCAATAAATGCTACTATACTGATAAAGATACTCCGCTCTGAAATTTGGAGGCAAGTCCGACATGTTCAAGGAAGCCTGCGTGTACTGGTAGCGTCCCAGACTGGGAGACCAGAGCACGATTTGCTACATGTGTACAGTAGGTACTCTGGTAAATCAATATATTGCACTAAACTGCTGTGGCCGCAGTGTCTTCCAGCCCTTCTTGATTGGTTAATGTGTAGGAGAAGTGTTAATTCACAACCAGAAAACGTTTCTTATCCTCGTCCGTGCAATGTGCCAAAATTTGTTGATAAGGCCCAATGGTCACAAATTCTGCACTGAGCCAAAAGTTTCCCCTGTGGAACTCTTGTCCGTGGTTAAGAAAATATCTAAACGTATGCCTGAAGATGGAAAAGGCTGGTGTATCTAGCAAGGTGTTTTCTTTGGCTTTTGTCGAAGCGCGTCAGGAAAAAGGAAAGACTACAAGTCAAAGAAACTATCGATTACCTCAAACACAATAACCTTGCCTTAATGATTTAACATAAAGAGGGTAGATTCACTGTTCTACCTATTCCACGTCATCGTAAAAGAGCGAAGGAAGCTGTTTCAAAGAAACTTTTCCGTCACGAAGTGTACTGCTCCTAGGCTGAAAGAAGTAGCGTTGGCCTTGTGTGACAGGCACAACCTTACAAATATTGGGAAAACAGTCAAAGAAGAAAAAAGCGGAGCACTAAGCATTTTATTTTCCGCGAAAACCCATAAAGAAGGTGTTTCCTTCAGGGTCTTTGTTTGTGAGCGTGATACGTGGCAGGGTGCTATCTCTAAGTTTCTTCCAAAACATTTGCGCGTACTCCAAATTGCGGACCCGTTCATGATAATGAAGTCAGAAGAGATTCTTGCACTTCTTCGGGAGCATGAAAGTTCGAATTAATCTGTGTTTCCTTTCTAAATAGACGTCACGATCTGTTTTATTCCATACCTCAGGACAAACTGTTTTGGGCTCTTAATGATGCCATTGTCAGGCAGCGCGCATTGTGACAGGCAGGCGTTGTATTCGTCCTCTTACTGCTCTTTTCCCGCTGTCAGTCTCTCTTGGCTCGTTCATTACAAGTCTCTAGCATACGGGAGACTTATTAGCGTAGACAGATACCGGTTTACCGGACGCCGGCTGCCCACGCGCAGTGGCCCCGCCTGGCCCCATCCATGCCACTGCGCCTGCACAGGAGGCACCCAGTAGACCGGTATACGTCTACGCTAATACGTCTCTGTATGCTAAAAGAGTCTATTCACTGCGCTACCGCTTAACGGGCACCAAGAGCGTGCCTTGTACGTTAAATCCTTATCTGTAAGTTTTTCTTTCAGACCGCAGGTGTTTTGTCCTTGCTTCCCCAATTTAAAACGCGGCCCATAGAGCGAACGTCTTTGAAAAGTATACAACTGTTTCCTTCGGCAACCATCGGTGCAAGACAAGCTCAGTGACGTTAACAGACCAAGAAATGATGTATTAATTTCAAATGAAGCCCCGTCGCTCTGCAGAGCTGGTATTCGTAATTCCAGTGAGTGGCACATACATGTCATAGCCACCAGTGAGACTACGACTCACGCAGTGAATAGGTTTGTTCCTGGCTTGTTCTCGGCCGTTTTTGTATTGCACAAAAAACAACTAAACAAAGATTATTTCCTTTTCTGACTTCAGGCATTCATAAAAAATGTTATGCAAATAGAGAGAGCGAAGTCGAAGCACCTCAATTTCTCGTCGTGCCTAGCCCTTATAAAAATGGTCTATAGACAGTCTATAGACTTCTTAGCGAGTTTGTTGCCTTCCTATAGATATTTCCTTTTGTCTACTCATAGTCTATAGGCTCTCGATTGACAAAAGTGTACTAAACGTGTATGGAAATAAATGTATAGAATGTCTATAGACTGTGTATACGATTTGTATAGCCTTTAGACTGTTCTCTAGGGCTCGTCTATAGAGATTCTATAGACTTTATAGACAGAAGTATATGGACAGTCTATAAACTGTCGAAAGAAGTTTTTGTAAGGGAGGCACTTGGTGCGGTCGCAGCTCTTTTTTCGCAGATTTTAGCGTTGCATTTTTGAACGTAAGCAAAGCAACTGTAGCTTTAAATTGTGTCCTGTGCGAGTAAACTGTAGATTTAGAAAATAAAAAGAAACGTTTACGCGCTTGTGCGTTGATTCTCTGTACTGTATACCCTTATTTCTTACAGCGGCCCCGCTGGTGCTTTTCTTATGGAATGATGAGCAGGACGAAATGCGCTTTTCCCGGGGGCTTTTGAAACTTTTCAACTTTGCTCCAACTCAGAGTGAAATATTATTTTCTTCACACCGTTTTTCTCTTTTGAATTGTGAGATTGAAGCAGGAGGGTATGACCTCCAACTTAGCTAGGAAAAACAAAGAAACAAACACCATCATCACCGCTACATATTTCACAAAGCTAAGCAGCAAGCAAACACGGCGACGATACTCAAGTAATTGGAAACTGGGCAAGAACTGTTTTCGAAGTTCAGCATCATTTACGGTTTAAGAATACCTACATGAAGTGTACGGTTCACCGTCCGCGTGGCTGTATATATACTTCCAAAATATTTCCTTTCCGCTCTACTTGCACATCTCTATACGCCTAATGGTCTTCAGGAGGGAACACGAAATTTTGGCGCTTTGGTTCATCGACCTCTGTAGTTACCCCGCTATGCTTTCTGTGTAGCGCATAATGGTGTCGGAGCCGAACAATTCAAGATGGAAACCTACGGCATTTTATTTGATAGTGGCGCTTGGTGTAAGGGCAAATGTGGTACAAATACGGGCACCATAAATAAGGCTGAACAGCACCTCGCATCAACCTCAGATGTGTACCACACTTTAAACACGCATTATGCTGTAAACGCGTGTAAAGAGGGTGCACGCGGTCATCAAGCGTACTCCTCAAAACCGGAAGGACATGCTTCCTAAGCTCCTGGAATAGATTTCCATCACTAAAAAATGCCGAATGCTTACAGTTCGTAACCAAAATAGATTCACTCTTCAAAACATGCGCAGTTCTCACTGTTAAAAAGACGTTAACCGAGGTTTCAACCTCCGCTAATTTCTAACTTCTAGACCTTCAGTTTCACTTTTAAAAGTACCTTTCCAATGTAAAATACATCAAGTTGCTGTGCTTAGAGGCTGGATTATGCTTGCTTTGCCAGCATTATCCATTCTCTATATATTTATTGAGCGAAATCCACACGAAGCTTGGCAACATATCGTGACCTATATGAACGTGCGCTAGAAAACTGTTGATCTCTTTTATACCAACTCGAAGAATATTCTTAAACATAAACGTTGAAATTAATTCCGCAACCCTCACTAGAATACAATAGTTATATTTACATTATGACCTCGATGACATGCGGTGCTATAGGTGAGGTAAAAGTGATTAAAGCGGGGTAGTCGTCACATTTTCATTGCTGCAGTTAATACAAAAAAAAGAAAAACAAGAGTACTGGCATAACGAAGCGCCGCCATTTTATTTTGTTCTGCAACCTGCAAGCTATATCAGTCGCGAATTGAACTGACGTGTGCAAGGCTTCATAAACTGAACATCATCGTGAGCTGGTTTCAGCACCAAATCCAATCATGTGTTCTTTGCTATCGCGCCAAGTCACAGTCTGTAAGAAAACATTCTCCACTTCGTAACACAAAAAATACAACCGCAACTTACACAGCTATCGCAGTGAAATGTTTATTCATTGCGCTCCCTGCTTAGTAGCTCGTCTAAGATGCATATTTTATTTTTTGCCATCGTTTCCTGGTTAATTCGTGACCTTGTGTATAATCTGCATTTGCAGAATCAACTACCGAATGGACTACCTTGGCGCATTCTGTTCAAAGTAAGTGTAAAACCCGTAAAAGGGTGGAAGCAATCTAGAAGTTTTTGGTTATTCGGCCCAAATGATTAGGAGGCGTCCAGCAGAGGGCAGGGGAAATAGTTGACTTTATTTTATTTGAACTACCTTAGAGGCCCGTAGGGCATTATGTGAGGGGGGCGGCAAAACATCAACAACAAATTTAAAAGGGGACAAACAAAGAGAAGGGACAAGGCACTATACATGATCTGTAAAAAATTGGGTACACTTCAGTATAATACAGAACAGTTGATATAGAGGTAAGTAAATGTAAAGTTGACATAGGAGCAATGAAATAAATCCAAAAAGGGACCCAGGGTGCATCTCACAAAAATAAAATTAAAAAGCACATGGCGCGTTTGCTAGTGTCAACAAAATTTGGAAACAGAAATACAAACAAAAGGAGAGAAAAAAATAAACGCAACGTGTAACAGAACGCGTAAAACAGATTGCATCAACATGTTAAGATGGCTTCAGTGAAATGTGCAATGAGTTTGTGATGGAAGGTATCAGGATTGGACAGTGAGGCGATGTTATCTGGGAGGTTATTTCATAATCTGATGGCTCGCGGAAGTGCTGATGAATTGAAAGCTAATGTGTCACCATAGATGCGTGTAAAACTGAGGTGATTGTGCAATCTTTTGGAATTGCGAGATGGGACATCTAGGTGAAATGAGCACGATCTATTGGAGTGGGTGTACTTGTGAAATAATGTTAACAAAGCGATATCACGGCGTATGCCTAAATATTGCAATGAAAGATCGGTTTTAATCTGAGTGACGCTTGAATGGTAGTTATAGTTTCTAGAGATAAATCGGGATGCCATATTTTGAATGGTTTCTAATGTGGTGACCATGTTGTTGTAATAAGGAGACCAAATGGAGGAAGCGAACTCAAGTTGTGGTCGAACAAATGTTATGTATGCTATTTTCCGAATATTAGCAGGAGAATTTCGTAAGTTACGGCGTATGTAACCTAATGACTTTGAGGCCACAGCGCATATGGATGTGATATGAAAAGACCATGAAAGATCGGACGAAAGGTTAACATCAAGGTATTTGTAATAGGATACATGGGAGAGTAAGTCATCTTGAATAAGGTATGTATAGTTAGAGTTGTTGTTTCCGGCTGAATGAGATGATTTTATATTTTGATACGTTAAGGGTCATTAACCATTTAGTGCACCACTCATTAATAAGAAGATCTGATTAGAGTAGGAGATGGTCGTTAGCAGATTTAATAGGGCTGTAGATTATACAATCATCCGCGAATATTCGCATAGAGGAAGTTACGTTATTAGTTAAGTCTTTTATATATATAAGAAATAATAAAGGGCCGAGTACACTGCCCTGCGGCACACCGGAGGTAACTGGGGAAAGGATAGAGGACAAAGTATTTACAAATACGAACTGTTGGCGATCTGTGAGGAAGTTACGAAGCCATGATAAAGTTAACGAGTCAAGACGGAGTGATGATAATTTGCTAATCATGCGGCAATGAGGTACGCGGTCGAAGGTTTTGGCAAAATCAAGAAATATAAAATCAGTTTGCAGGTTATCGTTCATATTAAAATGCAAGTCAAGGGTTAGTTCGAATAACTGTGTTTCACAGGAATGACCCTTTCTAAACCCATGTTTATTACGGTAAAAAAAGTTATTGAGCTCAAGATGACAGAAAATATGAGATGCAATTGTTTGTTCTAGCATTTTGCAGCAGGTGCACGTGAGAGATGTTGGGCGATAGTTTTCGACTGAGGTTTTTTTTTTCAGTTTTAAATATAGGGATGATTTTAGCTATTTTCCAGTCAGAGGGCAGAATCGCTGTAGTTAGTGATTGCTGAAAAATATGGAATAATTTACTACTTACTGAAATGGTATTTTTTAATATTTTAGAATTAATGCCATCAATATTAGCTGAAGTAGATACCTTAAGATTATTTATGAGACACATAATACCTTCCTCAGTTATTTCAATGCCTTTCATGTAGCGATAATCGAGAGCGAGAACTTAGGGTAAATTAGAATGGTAGCAATGCTTTACGCAGGCACTGTAACTGTCCCAAGCAGAATGGGTACCCGCACGCTTAGCAGTCCGGTATACCCTCTTTTTCTGTTCCTTGTTTGCTTAAGTTTCTTTATAAACCAATGGTTAGTTTTATCTTTGGTATTTGTGATCAGAGGAACATACTGTGTTACCAAGGACGAAACGCTGTCTTTAAAGAGTATCCAGTTTTCTTCAATGCTCCGGCTTTTAAATGAGGGCAGAAATTCATGGTAAAAGAAGGTTTGCAGTTCAATGTTCAATATTGATAGCTGTGAAGTTAGCTTTTTTGTAGTCGTAAATTTTTTTCGTCACATAGCCCAAAGCGGAACCGGAATGTCTAAACTTAGTTGAAGTAAATGATGATCACTAAATCCTTCCAAATGTCTGACTTCTCGTATCGTATCGGGTGCTGTTGTGTGTTTTAGATCTAAAATGTTGTTTTCGCGGGTAGGTTCCTTAACGATTTGAAATAGGTTGTAATCGAGTGTCAGGTTACAAAATTTTGTTGAAATATGACAAGGTGATGATAGTTGAGCCCAGTTGATTAAAAGTAATTAAAATCTCCTATGAGATTGATGCTATCAGCAGGACATAGTTCGGTTGCCTTAGTAATACTGATGCGCAGCTCATTAACGAAAGACTGACTAGAATCATGTGGACGGTAACAAGCGCCTATCAATAACTTAATGGAAGATATTAGACAGGCTGCCCAGACAATTTCTAGATTTGACTCTGTGTTGATTGCATATGATGATATTGCCTTTTTTATTCCCAGAAGAACGCCACCGCTTTTTTTATCAATACGATCACGCCTGTATATGTTGTATGAATATGCACCAGGAAGAATTTCATCGTCGGTAATGTTAGGATTCAACCATGTTTCAGTAAGAATGACGATGTGCGGTTCGCTATCGTCCAGAAACGAAGAGAGCAGATCGTGTTTTGGCATGAGGCTGTAGATGATGGCGTATGACAATGATAGTGGATAATACTTCATACTTGCAACCGACTCGCGGGAATCTTTTGCATGTTTACTGTGGTCTAGCTATCTGCTTATCGGCACAGCACCGTCTTTAATGGTGTCATAAACATAGGTCTTTGTTGCCATGTGCAATTTATCAAAAGACAACCTGAAAGGCTTGCTTTGTGCTTTGGCAAATGTGTACAATTTCTTTCTAATACTTCATGTTTCTGGCGAGAAATCTTCTTCGATGGAAAATGAAGTTCCTTTCAGTTTACGTGCACATGAAAGAATTTGCACCTTGTCCTTGAAAGACAGCAGTTTTGCTATAATTGGTCTACGCTTATCGGTGCCAGATTTTACTAGTCTGTATACATGTTCGAACTGTGTACTTGTTGCACTTATGTCGAGCCTTTCTGAACAAAACTGGATGATTTTCTGCTCAGACGCTGCCCAGTCTTCGTCAGGATCGTCTTCCACCCCAAAGAAAAGAAGGTTGCACCGACGCAACCAATTTTCGTTATCATCGCACCTAGATGCAATTAAGGAGAGCTGGTCCGAGACAGAACTAAGAGCGTGTTCGGATTTGCTGGCTTCCTCTGAACGTTTCTGGACGACTGATGTTTCTAGTGTCACTATCCTTTGATATAAAAATTCTACTTTCTGCGAGGCCGCTTCCTGGTCTTTCGCTATTTTACCTTCGCCTTCATTAGCCTCGCGCGCCTCCAGTGCAGCCACCCTGTCGGTCAAGTGTTTCAATGAGATCGCAGCGGCAGCCTCCCTCTCCTTGGAACAGTTGAGCTCCTTTAACAAAGTAGCTTGGCCTTCTTCCAGCTTACGGGCTGTTTCTGGTAATGACGCACACGTTTCGTCCAGTTTCTTTAGTCCTTATAAGGCAAGGGCAAACTCCTCAGCTTAAGCCTTCAACATGGGACCGGAATTAGATTCAATATCACCCGAAAGCATCAAAAGTACACCAGACAGTAATTGCCACATCCACTTCAACAGACCGAGTAACCGCTTTGACACATCAAGGAGCTCTGGTGGGCAAGACACCGCGAACAGACAGTAATTGCTGCTTCTAGTACTTAATGAAGATTCCATGCAACTGACCTGGAAAACGAAAAGGTGTGAGCACATCGTCGCTGGCGCGGTGTCATGCCCAAATGGCGAAGCCCCTGATGCGCCTTTATATGGCATGCTGTTTGCTTCGGTCATCGTCGAGGTAGGTTGCCAGCTTGATGAGAAAGCTCGAACCCGATGCAGCGGCAGAGGATCCAAGGGAGGCGATGGCGGGATTGAAACTTCTGATGAAAGCTGGCAGGAACCAAGAAAGCCACCGCAAACGGCCCATGTGACTGCCGCCTGGAAAACGAACGGGTGTGAGCACATCTTCGCTGTCGCGGTGTCATGTCCCCGTGCATGACACCACGCGTGACACCGTGCATGACACCGTGTATGACACCCCGCGCATAGTTGCATACGTGACGCAGGCGGCCTCAGGTAAAGTCTGCGGGGGGTTTAGGGAACAGTGGCCCAGGGCGCCCGTGGCAAAAGGAAATATGATCGTTGCCGCTTACCGAGAACAACGAAGCTCGTTTTCTGCAACCCATTTCTTGCACCAATTCAACAGAAGCTTTTTAACTACTGCATTGGGTCAAACGGTGCAAAATTTACGTAACTGTTACGCGTCAGAAAAAATGTGACGGTCGAATCCTCTTCAACTAATTTTTCCTGTCGTGTACAGGCGTCACTCGACTACGTTAGAGGAGAAGCGCTTTACTTATGGCGCGTCTTAGATTATTTCTGAAGATACCAGTCCACTACAGATGCACTACTCTTTTAAGCATGACTAGCATAATGTATTTTACAAACTGTAATTTCTGAATTAAGAAAATATAAAACTCACCATCGAGGCGTATTTACCCTTGGATAGGATAGCAAATGCACTAAATTTAGCAGGGAAGAAGGACATTTTGGGTCGATTACGGTTCGCTCTCAATCTGAAAACAGCCTCAAATCTCCGCTACTATTGGCTGACAGGCCGTGAAGGCCGACCACTAGGATCGGGGCTTTCAGACTGTTTGCAGACTGTTGCCAGATATACAGCGTTGGGTACTTAGGCACCTGATGTTTGCATTATTACCAATGAACACATTTTTCAAACATCCTAGAGAAAGCTCATAGCGGGAGCTGAAAAAATTCGGGGCTGTAGGTTCCTTTCAGTCGGACGCGTTTTTGCATGCCTTCTTGTGCCGCTTCCATTGCTTCGTTGATGCCATCATAGATCAAACAGAGCGAGTGCTGGAGAAGAAAATTTTATTTTTCCGAAAATAGCTACAGTGCGAAGGACTCATTACACAAGTAGTCTGGTTTCCAAGGACATCACAATTAGCCGTCATTGTACAGGTATCACATATATGCAAAAGACATTTCACTCAACAATTCGTGGCTTCTACACAAGCTGGTTTAAAGCAGCTTCATTATGCGCTTTCAGTTCTTTGTTATTCTAGCTAGTGCACTGGAAAATCTTTTCATTGCCCTGAACACCTGCTTTAGCGTATCCTGTTGTAATTCCTGCTATAGCGCAACTACCTTGACTGTGCACGCGTTGCTCACTTACAGAACCCGAGTCAACAGAACCGACAATACTGAACCATACAACAACCGTTGCATCGACGTCGACTACATTCGTAAGCGCTTTTCATACTGATACATATTATCTCCCCCAATATAATTACTGAAAACGCACTACTCGTGTCAGTAGATGTGAATATTTGCACCTGAATTTAATGCCAGGATCAAGTTCTAGATAATTATGGAGTGCGCTAGAAATACTTTTTTAAGGAAAAAGTTTTAAAGGGAATTAAACAGGTATTTGCAAAGTTGTAGCTGCAGGAGGCTTTTGTTTCTTCATAACCAGTGACTCAGAGGGGGCGCCAAAGACCACAAAGAGGCTTCCACAAAGTGACTGTTTTGACGAACGATTCTCAGAATAAGATCCAGAGTTTAATTAATAGTTCGCACGTAGTGATGCGAACGCGGCAAACAACTTATACTAGTACGTATAGGCTGAGCCACACAGCAGGAAAACCTCTGTGCGTGATTGGATGGATGGAACATAGGAGCGTTCTCTTTTAAACTGGGTGGTGGAGTTTCCAACAGGCTCGGCTTTTGTTCTTTCTAGTTCTTTAACAGTGCTATAAATCTGTTTATAAATTCGCCATTTTCATTAAGTACATTTTTCACCCTACACTTCTAACCTTATGTCGCCTCTCTGCTGTTAAGTCACCAATCTTCCTATCGCTTTTTGCTAACTTCCACCGCAGATTTATTTGCATGACCATTGTTATCTCTAATCATTAGGCCCTCAGGGAGAGTGACCGCGGCTTCATCGACATCCGGATGGGTACCATCACATTCGAGTACGAGGTGTTCTATTGTTTCTATAGATTTACCACACGCTACACAAGTTTCATCTTCGTGGTTATATTTCTTTTTGTAGCTGCGTGTTATAAGACACGCTGCTCTAGCTTCAAGGAGTAAGGAACCGCCTCTTGAGTTATCATAGAACGATTCCTTCCTGATCTGTCTTTTTCAGTATCGACATAGTTCAACACTGTGTGTGTTTTTCCTTTAACTAATCCAGTGTTTACCTTCCGCGTTTTTTACCTGTCATTTAAAGCTCTTTACTTCTCCGTCCTTGTGTCCTGCGCACTTAGTGGCTAGCTACCTAGTCCTTTTCCGCCATTGTGACTAAAGGTTCTTAATGCGCAAGTATTTCAATCCCTTAGATGCCCGCCTGCTACTGTCCAATTTCCTCAGGCGTTCTTCATGTAATATTTTACTCTTAACTTCCGCGCTCCGAACAATGCCCACGCCATATCCCCCTGTACTGCCTTGTTTGTGGTTTTCCCGTGGGCACCTAGTGGTAATCTTCCAACAGCTATCTGATTTACTTATAATCTCGACAGAACTTCTGCCCTTAGGCACAAAACCGCACTCCTGAAAGTAAACCCTGGCACCATTAATCCTTTCCAGATACCTCCATGTAGTTGATACATCTCGTACATCCATAATGCCCTACGTTTCATTACCCCGGCATCTCTTCGCCCTTTTACCTTAACAGATTCTTCGTGCTTTTTCATGTATATCTCTCCTTCGTTTCCCCATATCCTGATATATTTGTATTCAGCACCAGATCAGGTGTGTCCTTGAAAATCATCAGTCTCAACTTAATTGCGCTAAACCTGAAACCTTGAGCGCCTCCTTCGTCTCCACAGCAGTTAACCAGAATATGCTAATCTAATCTTCCTGCCTATCTGTTAACAGTACAATATCGTCCGCATACATTACACCGAGGAGCCGTGCTCAAAGCCCTTTACGCCTAGCCTTCCTTCCATGTTTATCATTTACAGTATGAACAGCAGAGGAAAACCTTACCTTAAAGGGGTTATGACGTGGTCGCTCTTCACATAGCAGGTCTGCACTTCGATAACTACTAAAAAAAACCCTATAATTCAATTTCCACAACTTGGGCGCCCTGGACGCGCTGTATATTCAAAAAAAAAAAGGCGATCGAAATTGAGACCGTGAAATTTATCCCTCGGGCAGCGACCGCCGTATTGAATGCTCTCTTGACCACTCAGCGGCATGCACGTTGCAGCAATGCGCGCAGCAAGGTACCTTGTCCCCTGTACTATCGAGTGCGATAGAATTAGAAATCGTTCCGCATTGTATGAGTGACTGGTGCTGCAAAAGCGCTACGAGTGACGTAGTTTTTTTTTCGGCATAGGTAGTAGCACGGTGGTTTGGGCCATGGTTGCTATCCATAATGCAGACATGATACACAGCATAAAAAAACGGGGGTGTGTTTCTATTCTCCTGCGCGCGTTTTATTTATGGTGTGAATCTTGTCGGCATTAGGCATAGGTAGGATACTGCCACAGTAGGCCAATGGGACGCCGATCAACGGGCGGTGCGCTGGTCGGTATGCAGAAGCCGTCACTGATGCATCGCGGTGTGTCTCGCTAGACTAATGACGACGCCAGCACGACGAAAGAGCGCGTATATCAGTAGTGTATTTTGAGCTCAGTGGGAACCAGAAGATTGCGTTGGGGGCTGGTTGGTATGGCGTTTTATAAACTTAAAAAATTGAAAGCTTATCGGACTTCTTCTCGCCATGGTCTCAAACCTAAAGAACTGGGCAGGCATCATTTTTTTCATGTTCATTACTTATATTGTTAACTCTTATTTTTACTGTTTATATACTTTTTAATTTTCCCGTTTTTATTTTTATTCTTTTTATTATCATTTTTTTATTTTTATACATTTTTGGAGCATAGAGGGTCTCGCTTTGACCGACGCGATGTCGCCGTGCAGCGCGCCTTAACTGAGCCTGCGCTCTAACTGCTCAGCAACGTATTCGGAGGCGGCATCTATAGGAGCCACTCAAACCCCCCACACACTTAGTGAATAAAAAAAAGCCTTTACCAAGTCTCGGAATCGAACCAGGGCCCTCGGCGTTAGAAGCCGAGACGCTACCACTCCACCACTTTTTTTTGTCTTTATGGCTACCACTCCGCCACGAGGACTCTTTTTTTTATTGCATGGAAATAGTGCCGAAAAGAAAAATTTTAAGCACGTTTACGCCACAAAACACCAGGCCACCTTGCCCCTGCATGAACCCTGCCTCCAAAACATCAAAAGTCTATGAGGCACACACATGCATCCAGATAGGGGAGCCAGCTAGGCGGCTCTTGCAGGGCAGCATATTCTCCCCGCAACAAAGCGCATTGTTCACGAAACAACGATTTCGACGATCGTGGTGATTCGGCGGGGCGGTCCATAATGTGGCTCTTCCAGAGAGTAAATAGTCCCAACAACATAAATAAATCATATGGCACCGCACTTTTTTTTCTCTGCGGGCAAAAAACGAATACTGTTGGGTGTGATGTAAATGTCCTTCATAATTGTTCGTTGTAAAATGTCCCAGAAAAAGATCGCATCAATGCACAGAACAAAACAATGGTCAATTTTCTCTGGTATATAGCACAGGCGACGATTCACTATCCATGGCGCATGAAGCCATGCTTTTACAGGCAGCGTTGACATGTGCAGCTTAAAAAAGAATGTTTTTGCGGCAAAAGAAATGCACATTCGCCTAACACGTTTTAAAACAGCGGTTTCAAGGAACTGAAGAAATGGTTGCCGATAACACAGTACAGAGAACAAATACTCTGTAAGTGTCTGAGTCATCTGCCTTCTGGAGAAGATATACAGGTAGTCTAAAAAAAGCGCACAGTGAGGAGATTGAATGTGTAAGCAACTTCTTTTAGGAATCCCCATGAATGCCCTTCACGAGTATGTCCTGTCGGGGCGAATAGGAAAGGTAAATGAGCACGAGACGCCTAATAAGCACGGATAAAAAAAGGTGGTTTTAAGATTTGAAAAACAAAAAACGCGGGACAAGCTGATGCACGAATAAGTGAAGAAGGCCGATTCCACCAGACTCTAGAGAAAGAAATAGGTTATCGCGACGCATGGGTTCCCATGGGAACGCGATACGAATGTAGCAAATACTCTGTGCATCACCTGCCCTTTCTTCCTCGCACAGTGGAGAACCTGCAACACATAGGCAAGTTTTGGTAATAAAAAAATGTTGCACACTTCAGCCTGAGCAAACACTGATAGTTCCCTACCCATCCAAGCCTGGGTTCGTCGGCTCATGGGCGCTACCTGAGAATTCCAGTAGGCGCCACTGTTGCGAATTTAGTGAAGAGAAACCCCTAGGTAGTGAAGGGGCCCGCAGTCCCAGCTTATAGCACCGTAATGACTTGGCGTTGTTCCCCAATGGCAAAACCAAAACCCCTCGGATTTACCTAGATTAAGAGCCGCACCTGATACCTCACAAAACTGTTCAGTTAAATGCAATGCCGCAAGCACACCCTTTTGGCCACAACAAAAGTAGGTGACATCCTCTGCATAGGCTAAAATCTTAATGTCACACTCTGCCAAGGAGAAACCACGAAAATATGTGAAGTTAACAATACTGAGGCAAAGAGGTTCAAGATATAGGGCAAACAACAAACCCGATAAGGGCGAACACTAATTCCATCCTTGGCGAACAGACAATTCCAAAAAAATAAGTTCCATTAGCTCTTGGTTAACTATTAGCCTTATATAGGACTCATTATAGCGCAGTCTTATGCCCATAAGCAAAACATCTCCAATATTTAAATGCTCTAAGGCCGCAAACAAGAAATCGTGACGAACTTTATCAAAGACCTTAGCAAGGTCAATCTGAATTAGAGCTACTTATCCGCTCTTTATCTGATACTGTCTCCACTACTGAACGTGCAATATGAATATGGCTTTGGATGCTGCGGCCTCTGATACCGCAGACCTGATGCGTGCCTAATCATTGAGCGACATCCACCAGGTCGTATTCGCATGCCAAATCAGTAAGAAAGCAGTGCTAGGGTCATACCGATTACTTAACACTGCTCGGTCTTCATCCCTACAAACACCATTGAGATCACCCAACAGCATAATTTTACGATCCGTCTACTAATGACAGGAAAAATAGCCTTCTATCAGTCTGCTTTACAAGGACAAACACAAACAATTCCCCACTGTACACCCGCAATTGCGAGGCCACAGCAAATAAGTCGCCCGTCATCATCTGTGCAATACGATACGGCGTTAATCCCCAGTGCGCTGGCTAGGAAAAGCATGCATCCACCTGATAAGCCTCTCAAGCGACTAACGATAACATTGTATTCTGAAGAAAAAGGCTCGACAGCAGGTTCAGTCTAATCATCAGAGGGCAGCTTGGTTTCCTGGATGGCTGCCACACTCACACCCCATTTGTTTCAAAGATGTCGGAACTGATGTTGTCTTCGACGATTACGCAAACCCTTATGTTAAGGTTAGCGACGTGAATTGCTGTGACGGCCGCCATTTTTGGTACTTGCCTTATTGAAGGCCATTCCCTGTACTGGGGCAGCCGGCCTGCAAATTGGCGGCTTGTAGGGCAGACGTTGTCCTGCATTTTGAGGTGACCCTTTCCAATGCCACCACACCAGGCGCCTTCTGCACATCTCCATTGACACGCACCTCATGATCTACAGGGCTCTTCAAAGATGCGCGGTTGTCCATCGCCTCTTCTGAAACAGCCAAGGCTACAGCCCATGAAGCCGAGTGGGCCACGACACTCGCAACCACGCTGACAGCCGACGGGGCAACGAACACACTAGTAGCTGACACTTCAGGCGACACATTGCTGCACTCCGGCGACGAAGGGGCATCTCCGGCACAGAAGGCATGTGGCACATTCAGTGGCTGAAGCGCCTCCACTGACTCTGCAGCAGGGGTGTTCTGCTCTCGTTATCGTTCAGTAACAGGTTGGCTCCTGAGCAGAAATCACAGGACTCAAAGTAGCAGACCCTGGCAGACTCGGGTCCGGTGGCTTTGGATCGGGAGAAAGGGATTCCTGTTCATGTGTACTTGCAGGCGGACCCTTGCCGTTATCTTCTGTTTGGAGCTCATGACTCAGTTCACCCGACGCTTCGACAACATCCGGCACGTCCATAATGTGCTCTGACACCCCTTCAACCTCATGTGCCCTGTTGCCTTGGCATAGCCTGTCAGCATAACTCATAACACAATTGTCTACTGTGTGCCCAAAGCGTCGGCAGTGGGTCCGTCGAGGCGTACGACACTGATGTCGTACATGGCCCACACGGTTACAACGATGACACGGCGGAGGCCTCCCTGGGATCACAACTAAAGTTTGTACCCCGAAAACGTTGAACTTGTGCGGTATTGTACTTGCTGACACTCCTTCCTTGAGGGTGAGCGAGATTTCACGGTTAGCTGTTTCCATGTGGTCTATTCCGGGCACCGCCACTTCTCACGCTCGATAGTTTGTACTGTTCCAAAAGGCTCCAAAGCTTCCACAATCCTCCGGTGCTCTGTGCTTCATATAGCGCGGGGCCAAAGAAGCTTAATATTCAGGTGTTTGGTGTCAGCGTCAAACTCGATACATTTTAGACGTTTGACGTGGAACTCTGCTTTGTTAATAATCTTCTGTTCTGAGGAACTGTTGTCGCAGGTAACCATCCAAACGTGGCTCATTTGATACTGGCCAATACAGAGAATCTCACGGAGGTCCACAATCTGCACAAGCGCGTCTCGGAAGTCGGGAGCACGGTATGGGCGACCCTTGAGGTCAGCATGCAGAAAGACGTTGTTGAGCACAACATTACCAGTAAGTAGTCGAGGGAGGACAATATTGTACGAGTCCGTGGTAACTTCAGGTGTCGGGAGACCTCCACCAACGGCCGATCCGCTCTTTCCAGCTAGAAGCATTTCAACACACAACCGTTCAGAACGGCTTCCCACGGCCACGACGGCTCAAACTTTGAGCATGAATAAAGGAGTATCTAGTGAATCCACTTTCCGATGCAGAAGTCGCCGCGCTTTCGCTACGAATATCCTGGCCTAACAGAGCTAGGCAATCAGCAATTTTTTTGTAGCGAGAGCTACGCTGGGCTACCTGTCTAACATTTCGCGGTACATGGGAGAGGACAGTTGTGCGCATGTGCCGTTGCCTTGGCAACCGGAGAGGAGCGCGGCCAACATTTTTAGATAAGGACTGTTGGAAAATTTTCCTCCGGGAATCGGCCCCACTTCGGTTGGCGCTTTCATCTCAACGAGACGCGAGCGTCATCTCTAGGGTTTTGACAGTACCCCGTCAGTTTTCTTGGCTTTATTTTCGCCACCGCTACGCCCATTGGCTGCGCTTGGTCACGTAGAGAGTTTGCTGCATAACTGGTCTACGCAGGCTCGCGCTGCGCATAGTCTGCGCCGGGCGCGGCTGCTTCAAGCCGCGTTCGTCCACGTATTGCAAAGTTCACGTGCGCTCTACGCCTGCGGTACGAGAAGCCAGGGTGCTCGGGGTTGAGCTTTTTGCTGTCGATCTCGGCCGAAACTTAAAGCCATTCTTTACGCGGTTCCACGCGGCAAAATTAGAGAAACACGACGCGCCACTTACACCCTCGCCCCCCCCCCCCCCCCTTAGCTTAGGTTCCTCGCGTGTGTAATATGCGGTTGTGCAAAGTAGACTGTAAACTTTCCTATATTGATTAGATCACTAATACTTGAGTGTCTGTAAATAAAACCTGGCGAAAGCTTACAGAGACCGAATGCTTTTTCTTTCTTTTTCTTGCGGCATACGCACTTTTCATTTTTTCTTCAGCCAATTTCCCTGTTTTAATGTGTTGTGATGAAAATATGATCGTCCCGGTGGTTGAGGCGTTTTCTATAAGTAAAGTGATTGATACTGGGAGCAGCTTTGCTTCTGGAATGAGCATCTAATGCGCACGTGATAAGCTGTTTGTAAACGCGTCTTCAACGTGTCCGTCTAAGGTTATGGGTATAAATGCTACTAAGCCGTCTTGTTTCATTAATACAAGAGATGAATGTGCAACTTGCATTTGTATTCATGACGTTTGTATTCAGACAGTGACGCGAGTCACCGTCTGCTGACGCTCCAAAAGCTATAAGTAGCAGACGACGCACCCATCACCAAGCGACCGCAGCGCCACCACCTATGCGGCAACCGTTTCGGGTCCGCTCTGCGCCATGGCGCACCGCCGCAGTTTCCCAACTGCCATTATTTAAAAACGTTGAGCAACGTTTTTAAGTAACGTTGAATAAAGAAGAAACAACGTGCCACTGTCAAAACCCCAGAGATGTGCTCGCGTCTCTTTGAGATGAAAGCGGCAACGGAAGTGGGGCCGCTTCCGGGGGGCAAATTATAGGCAAGTTTTCCAACTGTTCTTATCTAAAAACGTTGAGCGCAGCCGCACGCCCGCTCCACCGTCAGAGCAGAGCGTGACGTCACACAGATGAGGAGTTGTGCGCATGCGCCGATACCATGGTCACCAGACAGACCTCACAGCTGCGCCGAGTCCTTCGTCGCCGCCTCACCGCATGCCGATCTATAACCGGAACCGTGCCTCTCATGCGCAGCATTGCACTCAAAAGGCGGAGATGTAATGGGCGTCTGCATCACAACGTTTGACATCGATGCAGTAAAGGAGTCAAGCCGCTGCTAAACGGCGGTATAAAAAGGAGAAGATTAACTCTTCCGATTCTTTGGTTGTCGCCTGGCAGCTGGCTACTCAACAAAGAGAGAATTAGCGTCAGAAAGCGAAGAGAGCAGCGAAGACGCCCCAACAGACAGAGTAAGGCCTCGCCAAACAGAGATGCCAGACCGCCGAGCATAGTAAACGGCGCATAGACGCCGAGATGGAGCCTATAGGGAAGGCGTCAGCCAACGGGAACCAACAGAAGCGGATGTGGAGGCCAGTCGTGTGACTGATCATACTATTTGTTTCTGAAAACCAAGCTGTCAGGGACACGTACCTCTCGCTATTTACATCCTCACACAGCCGAACTAAGCCACTGCCAATTTTTTTTTGCCTACGACGACACGAAAATTTTCTTGCACGGTAAAGGTACAAAGCTTTGCTGTAAAATTAGCTGCGGTTTAACTACTGCTGAACCAGGTTAGAGAGCGAAAGCTGTGGTGTATCGGGCAACTAGACGCGGCTTGGTGTCTGTAACGTTGAGTGCGTTCCGAACACTAGATAGGCAGCGCGCCAACCCTGCCACCCAGGCAGGTGGCAGTTAATGGTTGATCGCGAGAGGTTTGTCACTCAGTGAACGCTGCCGCCTATGGCTGCAGTGCCGCGTCTTCTTCTTCTTCTGTTGTTGCCAGGAAAAATGAAAACGAATGTGCACAGGCCTGCCCACTGGCTCAAGCTGAACCACAATCGCTACCACGTGCAGAAAGTAGGAGAGTTTAAAGAGAGGATAGAAAAGACGCGCGCTATAAAGCCCCAGGCCGATCCCGGAGGCAGTGCAATACCGGGACAACCGGTGGCGGAAGTGAACCAACCTTCAAGCACACCGCCACATTTCCAAAAATATATTGGGTTCAAATGGGATCCAGATCAGATATTCTATAACCGAAAACGGCCCAGTGTCTGCCAAAATGTTGTCAGTGCTAAGGCGTGCGGCCCACATCTCTTTCTCCCCACGACCACGCACCTCAAAACGCCATTGAGGCGTCCACTGACCCAGGGAGTCAGTTATGCGCCCTTCCTTTCTTCAAAATCATAGGACTCTACAACGCTGTGAACTCCAACGCCAATGAACACAATGAACGCCGACGGCCTATAACTTAATATAATAATATTAATTGGTTGGGGGAAAGGAAATGGCGCAATATCTGTCTCAGATCTCGGCGGACACCTGAACTGCGCCGTAATGGAAGGGATAAAAGAGGGACTGAGAGAACTAAGGAAGAGGCGCCGTAGAGGAGGGCTACGGAATAATTTCGACCACCTGGATATATTTACCGCGCACTGTCATCGCACAGCAAATGGGTGCCTTTGCGTTTCGCCTCCATCGAAGTGCGGCCGCCGCGGTGGGGTTCAAAGCCGCGTTTCTGCTGCAACGTTGTCGATGCCAACGCATGCAGCGCACATCTGTCACTACCGCCACGTAGGTTAAAGTGGGCCTGAGGTGCCCACTGTCCCAGAGGGCCAGTCACTCGCCTTTCCTTTGCTTTCTATCGAAGCTTCCCCTTTTTATCGGTATCGGCCCAGCTGCGGCTAGGTACGTCACGTGGTTATAAAACACGGCAAACAAGCTACGGAAGGGCGCAGTAAAGCTTTCCCTTTAAAACTATAAAACTTTGAATAATAAATTCTGAGGATATGTCTGGGGAGTGAAACTGCTGTGTGCAACGTGCCCAGTGCTTGTATTGAATTGGCTCTTGGGGAAAGAAATGGCACAGTATCTGCCTCAAACGTCGGCGGACACCTTAACCCCGCCGTAAAGGAAAGAATAAAGGAGGGAGGAGCTGAGAGAAAAAAAGGAATAAACAGGTGCAGTAGTGGAGGGCTCCGCAATAATTTCGGCCGCCTGAGGATCTTTAACGTTCACTGACATTGAAGAGTAGACGGGCGCCTTTGGGTATCGCCTCTATTCAAGCACATCCGCCGCGGTCAGGTTCGAACCAGGGTACTCCAGATCAGTAGCCGAGCGCTCTAACCCCTGAGCCACTGCGGCAGTGCTTCACAAGTGTTCTTTCTAGGACTCGAAAGGAAGTCGAGGATTGTAGCTACCGTGTTTCCCCTTTCCATCCCTTACATCGCTGTTAACGTCCAACCAGACTGGGACACTACTGCACCTCCCCTTCCTTCATAACCTAACCTAGGCTTTGAGGTGTCCACTAAGACAAAATTACAGGACTGCACTTTGTCCCCTCACCTCTTTCATTTCATTTCTCCGTTCTGCCTGCTATCCTTTAATTTCCCCTGCCCCAGCTCAGGTGCTTCAGTATCGATGGCGGATGCCTGGGCTAGCAAAAATCTTTTCTTTTCTTTTTATTATTATTTTAATAAAGTCACTTACTATTACTTGTCTCCGTAAGAACGGAAATGCGAAAGGTTTTCCATTTCCTCGCTTTCGCCCTCCATTGATATTTATTATTTTTATTGCGAAAGCAATACTGCTCGCACTTTCGGCCCATCGGTGGTCGTGGCGCCTCCTTACACAGGTGCGCGTCACGTGATCGTGTGACGTCACCCCAGACCGAGAGACGGGCCCCCAGCTTGCGGCGTCGATGGTGGAGGCGAAGCCTTGCGCGCCGCTGCTGCGGCGCTACCGAGAGAGGGCGCTCACTGGTGTGACTTCACGCCAGACCTGAGACGGGGCCCCAGCTCGCGGCATCGATAGTGGAGGCGAAGCCTTGCGCGCCGCTGCGTCGGCGCTACCGAGAGAGGGCACTCGCTGGTGTGACGTCACGCTAGGAGGACAAATTGGGCTACAGCTCGGCACCTCGCAGAGGTCGGCGCGCTGCATTGCGCTATGTCGGATGAAGTGTACAAGGCGAGGCTGGAACGATCTGCTGCGGCCAAGCGACGGCGCCGTGTTGAAGAAACAGAAGAACGAGAGGAACGGCGAGCTAAACAACGTGCGTATGCAGCAGCGTGGCGAGCACGCCGATCAACATCGCTTGATGCGGGTGCATCTACAAGTTCAGGGCCAAGTGTAATGAGTGGAGTTAACGGTAGCGAAACTATGGAGACAAGTAGTTCGGAGACAGGTTTCATGGACGCTCTTAATGCCGAATAGTCTATCATGGATACTTCAAATGGTGACGATGCTGCATCTATGAATAGTGTGGAACGCTACAACTGCAACAGAAGAAAGCGCCGTACTGAAGAAACGCTGGAACACAGAGTAGAGCGTCTTGCTAAAAGAAGAGTGCAGTATGCAGCCAAGAATGGAAAACGCAACGAGGCGAGACGAAAGCAGAGATCCCAAGGGAGCGAGGAGCGCTTGATTAAGAATCGGGAGAAGTCTCTCATCACGTCCGAACCAGACGGTGACCTGACAGTGACGGTAGAAAAACAATGTATAGCCATAAGTTTAACAAAGGGCAACCATGCCCACACCATCAGCCGAACCAAGCCGCAGCCAAGGGTATTGCTTTCGCAATCTTCCAGGCTTAACCAAGCTAAGCCTTCAGCCAATTTTTTTAGTTTATTGCTTAAAGTTTTGTTTTTATTTTCATCTTTTACTTTACTTCGTTTTGTTTATTTCCTTTGCTTTCGGATTTATATTTTTCTTTTCAGTTATCTTCTATATTTTTATTTATTTTCAATGCTGCAGTTTAATTATTTGCACATCATAAACCAAACATTTCCCATTTCAAGATCTACTCACGCACTAACCAACACAAAATTTGCACATTTATCTCCACAGGATAATAACATTAATTGGTTTTTCGGGAAAGGAAATGATGCAGTATCTGTCTCATATATCGTTGGACACCTGAACCACGCCGCAAGGGAAGGGATAAAGGAGGGAGTGAAAGAAGAAAGAAAGGAAGAGGTGCCGTAATGGAGGGCTCCGGAATAATTTTGACCGCCTGGGGATCTTTAACGTGCACCGACATCGTACAGCACACGGGCGCATTAGCGCTTCTCCTCCATAAAAACGCAGCCCCCGCGGTCAGGTTATCCATACGACGACATATTCGTGCGGGCAAAATATAAAGCCGCCACGGTGGCTGAGTGCTTATGACGCTCGGCTGCTGACCCAAAATACGCGGTTTCGAACCCGGCAGCGGCCTTGTGCTGGGCGATGTTAGTGCACGCTAAAGATCTACAGGTGGTCGAAATTATTCCGGAGCCCTCCACTACGGCACCTCTTCCTTTCTTCTTTCACTCCCTCCTTTATCCCTTCCCTTACGGCGCGGTTCAGGTGTCCAACGATGAGACAGATGCTGCGTCATTTCCTTTCCCCAAAAACCAATTAAAAAAAGAACCTGGCAGCGGCGGTTGAATTTCGATGGAGACAAAATTCTAGAGAATCAGCCGTGGTGGCTCAGTAGTTGCCGCGCTCGGCTACTGATCCAGTTTAGCCAGGTTCGAACCCGACCGCGGAGGCCGCGATTCAATGGAGGCGAAACGCTAAGGCGCCCGTGTGCTGTGCGACGTCAGTGCGTGTTAAACATAGTAATTATAATTGGTTTTTGGTGAAAGGAAATGGCGCAGTATCTGTGTCATATATCGTTGGACACCCGATCCGCGCCGTAAGAGAAGGGATAAAGGAGGGAGGGGAAGAAGAAAGAGGTGGCGTAGTGGAGGACTCCGGAATAATTTTGACCACCTCGGGATGTTTAACGTGCACTGACATCGTGCAGCACACGGGCGCATTAGCGTTTCTCCTCCATAAAAACGCAGCCCCCGCGGTCGGGTTATCTCCACACGACGACATATTCGTGCGGGCAAAATTTAAAGCCGCCACGGTGGCTCAGTGGTTATGACGCTCGACTGCTGACCCAAAAGACGCCGTTTCAACCCGGCAGCGGCCTTTTGCTGTGCGATGTTAGTGCGCGATAAATATCCCCAGTTGGTCGAAATTATTCCGGAGCCCTCGACTTCGGCACCTCTTTATTCCTTTCTTCTTTCACTCCCTCCTTTATTCCTTCACTTACGGCGCGGCTCAGATGTCCAACGATGAGACAGATACTGCGAAATTTCCTTTCCCCTAAAACCAATTATTGTTAGTTTAATCTTTACTCGGAAACACACGCGACAAGGAACGTGGTTCGCATTGTTTTGCAGGGGCCGTCATCACACATAATGCGGTTTGCACTTCACACGAAGGCATTGAATGACGTCAACACCTTTAGAAGCAGCTGCAAACCTATTGTTTACCGCTACGCGTAATTGAAATTGTCGGCACCGCGCGTAGGAAATATTCGTTTCCTTACGGCGCAGTTTGGGTGTGCACCGAGGTATGTGACAGGCGTAATTTCTTTGCCTTAAAACCAATTTTCATCTCATTTGCCCCGCCGCGGTGGCTCAGTGGTTAGGGCGCTCGACTACTGATCCGGAGTTCCCGGGTTCGAACCCGACCGCGGCGGCTGCGTTTTTATGGAGGAAAAACGCTAAGGCGCCCGTGTGCTGTGCGATGTCAGTGCACCTTAAAGATCCCCAGGTGGTCGAAATTATTCCGGAGCCCTCCACCACGGCACCTCTTCCTTTCTTCTTTCACTCCCTCCTTTATCCCTTCCCTTACGGCGCGGTTCAGGTGTCCAACGATGAGACAGATACTGCGTCATTTCCTTTCCCCAAAAACCAATTAAAAAAAGAACCCGGCAGCGGCGGTCGAATTTCGATGGAGACAAAATTCTAGAGAATCAGCCGTGGTGGCTCAGTAGTTGCCGCGCTCGGCTACTGATCCAGTTTAGCCAGGTTCGAACCCGACCGCGGAGGTTCGAACCCGACCGCTGTGGCGCCGCGGGCAGGTCGGGTTTCTTCGGAGCATTGCCGGAGGCAGCAGCCGCTGCGTAAGAGCGCGGGCGAAGGCAGTCGGCCGTCGCGTGTCTCCCGGAGCAGCGTCGGCAGCTCGCCTCGCACCCAACCGTATCGTGTCCGAAGACATCGCAGCGGGCGCATCGCAGCGTCCGGCAGGCCGCGCCCACGTGTCCATCCTGGCCGCAGCGGGAGCACACTTTCCGCACTCCCCGGTAGTCGAACATAACTCGGTGCCCCTGCACTGTCATGAAGTTTGGAACGGCCTGTTTCATCTCCATCTTGATGAGGCGTTGGCCGTTTCCTACGTGACAGCGTCCCTTGAGCGAAGGGTGGCTGATTTCCAGGACTTTCCCGCAGGCGCTCAGTGCTGTAGCAAGTGCAGCGTCCCCGACGAAGAGCGGCACTCGGAACGCCGTCACGACGACCATGGATGGGCCGACGCAGGCGACAGGCACAGAGGTGCCATTCACGGTGAAGGCGCCCTCCGCTAGCAGCTTTTGTGCCGCCGCGGCCGGGGTCACGGCTACACAGAACTTAAATCCTCCTTGATGCTGGAGGCTTTCCAACCCTTTGGGGCCGATTATTTCTTCCAGGCAATCGACGACGTCATCGGCCGTTGCGTCAGCGCCGAGCACGAACAGGAAACACTGCGCCTTGGGTGGAGGCGCCCGGAACTCTGGGAGACTGCAGCAGGACCGGCAGGAGGCATGATGGCAGCTCGGGCAGCGCCGGTCAGCTCCACTGGGTCAGGAAACGGCACCCGGGCGGCCGGCGGGCAGCACGGCGCCGCGCCGGCGATCCCTAAGGTGTCCGACAATCGCAGCACTGCGCAGGTTCCTGTCCAGATCGTACGGCGGGTGCCTGAACGTTCTTCCCAGGAACCAGCACTGTGCGCCGACGCTGAGCGCGTACGCCAACAAATGTTGTTTGGGTTTACCGCGCCGTGAGCTCGGGGCAGGCCTCTGCGCATGGCACGCGCCAGAAACGGAGAGTCTCTGACCTGCAGAAATAAGGAGGGCCCTTTTGAAGAAATTCTGACTTTTGATTCTTGAGGGCCTCACCCCGTAAGGGGTGAGTGGGCTGATCCCAGCGGCACTGCAATGCCGGGTCAACCCGTGGCAGAGGTAAGGCAAGCCTCAAGCACTCCGCCCGATTACAAAAATAAGTTTAACATCTAGACCCCAAATAGGAGCCATATCAGATATTAAGCTGATAAGAACAGATACTACGCAATTGATCTTAGCCGTTATAGAGGCCGAGAAGCGATAACCTGACGAACGACCCACGATTCGGAGCCCCCTATGTTGACCCTCCAAATAGCTCCCACCACTGCGTTAGCCGCCAGCGCCACAGCTCTCGAGTTGCAGAAACAGTTTTGATGCGCCTGCTCTACCGTCTCACTGCGCCTTTTGGGGCGCCTGTCTTCTAGTGAAATGAAGCTAGTAAATCTCTAATCTTCTCGCAAGTTTCATTGCGATCGTTCAGAACCAAGGCGACGCACGGCTTGGTAGATTGTGCTGGCTAGTGAGCCGACCGTGGCCCCCCCTGGTGGCACCGGGAGCGATCAATGCCGACGGCCGCCGCGTGGAGCGCTGCTAGTCGGGAGGGCTTAGGAGGGCTTAGTGCCTCGACGCCAGCGCCGCCATTCAGGGTGGTGCCATCCCTTGACCGCACCCACGCCGCCTTTTCTCGCTGCGACGCCATTTTGAATCATAGCGGGCGGGCGCAGTTGCTCGGTACTAGCAGCTGTGCTTGCGTTGTTCCAGGCACAGCGGCTGCGGATTACTCGCCGGTGGCTCTACTTGTTTGAGAGTGTTTGACCACATGACTGACGAGCTTGTCAAGTCCACCGAGTCATCATGAGTTTACGGCCGGCTGTTGTGTGAACATGTGCTCCTGGTCAGCGCTTTAAGGCCTGCGTTGTTTTCGCTTCCCCCGGGACTCGGAGGACTAGTGAAGCTCAATTTTTAGGTAGCAGTTTTTTTTCTAAATGCCTAACCCATCCCCACCCAATTTTGCAGGCAAAATAGGAATTGCACGCATAGGCACGTTAAAAATTGCAGTTTTTTAAAACAACCGTTTCTGGTTGATTCTCACAAAGCGTGACTTTTCAAAGTCGATCACAGTCGTGCCTCATTAATATGGACAATTTGGTTCCAGAGCAAAATTTCCCATAAAGCGAGTCGCTCATGATCATGAATCATAAAGAAAAAATGTGATTAAGGCCTGCAACTGTGCATATTGGTGTCCAGCGAAGTTGAACTTAGACATTATTTTCGGAGGTGCAGACCCATTGTCCTGGTCGCCATAGTGCTTGAAATAATGTGCAGCTTTAAGCGCCTAGTGGTGTATGATATGCTTGAAGAAGTCTTGTGGCTCAATTACCCAATTACTACTACGACTGCTGACATCTCATGAACCGATACTATACGTACATCAGCGCACAGTTGGCCGACGACTGCTGAATGCAACTTCCTGCGTGGCACAAGCTGTAAAGAGTTTTCATCGCAGTCATTCGTGCAATATAGAAAATAGTGAGGTGCGTCAATTCGGCAACTGTGAAGTATGAAACCACCAAAGAAAAGGTTATCACTGAGCCATTCGCACTTTTTCATTGCATTCTTCTGATGTCGTATGCTAAAATGCAGAAATTTAAGCACTTAGTCGGGAAATAGAGATTTTGTTCTCATCTCCACCCATATTGCCAGGACAAAAATACGTGGGCCCTATTGGGCACTGTGCACTTTACTCCTGTCCATTGTCAGGACTGCGAGTTTTCATATTAACGAGACGGAAACAAATTCAAAAAGTTTGGTCCCCAGAAAAACTAAATAATTCGTGTGGTCCATATTAACGGGGGTCGTATTAACAAGGCGCGACTGTACTTTAATAATAATAATAATAATTGGTTTTTGGGGAAAGGAAATGGCGCAGTATCTGTCTCATATATCGTTGGACATCTGAACCGCCCCGTAAGGGAAGGGATAAAGGAGGGAGTGACAGAAGAAAGGAAGAATGAGGTGCCGTAGTGGAGGGCTCCGGAATAATTTCGACCACCTGGGGATTTTTAACGTGCACTGACATCGCACAGCACACGGGCGCCTTAGCGTTTCTCCTCCATAAAAACGCAGCCCCCGCGGTCGGGTTATCTCCACACGACGACATATTCGTGCGGACAAAATTTAAAGCCGCCACGGTGGCTCAGTGGTTATGACGCTCGACTGCTGACCCAAAAGACGCCGTTTCCACCCGGCAGCGGCCTTTTGCTGTGCGATGTTAGTGCGCGATAAATATCCCCAGTTGGTCGAAATTATTGCGGAGCCCTCGACTTCGGCACCTCTTTATTCCTTTCTTCTTTCACTCCCTCCTTTATTCCTTCCCTTACGGCGCGGCTCAGATGTCCAACGATGAGACAGATACTGCGAAATTTCCTTTCCCTTAAAACCAATTATTGTTAGTTTAATCTTTACTCGGAAACACACGCGACAAGGAACGTGGTTCGCATTGTTTTGCAGGGGCCGTCATCACACATAATGCGGTTTGCACTTCACACGAAGGCATTGAATGACGTCAACACCTTTAGAAGCAGCTGCAAACCTATTGTTTACCGCTACGCGTAATTGAAATTGTCGGCACCGCGCGTAGGAAATATTCGTTTCCTTACGGCGCAGTTTGGGTGTGCACCGAGGTATTTGACAGGCGTAATTTCTTTGCCTTAAAACCAATTTTCATCTCATTTGCCCCGCCGCGGTGGCTCAGTGGTTAGGGCGCTCGACTACTGATCCGGAGTTCCCGGGTTCGAACCCGACCGCGGCGGCTGCGTTTTTATGGAGGAAAAACGCTAAGGCGCCCGTGTGCTGTGCGATGTCAGTGCACCTTAAAGATCCCCAGGTGGTCGACATTATTCCGGAGCCCTCCACCACGGCACCTCTTCCTTTCTTCTTTCTCTCCCTCCTTTATCCCTTCCCTTACGGCGCGGTTCAGGTGTCCAACGATGAGACAGATACTGCGTCATTTCCTTTCCCCAAAAACCAATTAAAAAAAAGAACCCGGCAGCGGCGGTCGAATTTCGATGGAGACAAAATTCTAGAGAATCAGCCGTGGTGGCTCAGTAGTTGCCGCGCTCGGCTACTGATCCAGTTTAGCCAGGTTCGAACCCGACAGCGGAGGCCGCGATTCGATGGAGGCGAAACGCTAAGGCGCCCGTGTGCTGTGCGACGTCAGTGCGTGTTAAACATAATAATTATAATTGGTTTTTGGTGAAAGGAAATGGTGCAGTATCTGTGTCATATATCGTTGGACACCCGATCCGCGCCGTAAGAGAAGGGATAAAGGAGGGAGGGGAAGAAGAAAGAGGTGGCGTAGTGGAGGACTCCGGAATAATTTTGACCACCTCGGGATGTTTAACGTGCACTGACATCGTGCAGCACACGGGCGCATTAGCGTTTCTCCTCCATAAAAACGCAGCCCCCGCGGTCGGGTTATCTCCACACGACGATATATTCTTGCGGGCAAAATTTAAAGCCGCCACGGTGGCTCAGTGGTTATGACGCTCGACTGCTGACCCAAAAGACGCCGTTTCAACCCGGCAGCGGCCTTTTGCTGTGCGATGTTAGTGCGCGATAAATATCCCCAGTTGGTCGAAATTATTCCGGAGCCCTCGACTTCGGCACCTCTTTATTCCTTTCTTCTTTCACTCCCTCCTTTATTCCTTCCCTTACGGCGCGGCTCAGATTCATTAACTAAACTGTAATCGTTCTCTTTTAGCCATATGAACTTATCATTATGGTTTTTGTTTTTAACCTACTTTATATACATTTTTGTATTTGACCCCCCTTAAAAAACGCTTCTCTTGAGACCTGAAGATATACGAAAATAAATAAATGATTAAAAAGTAAATAAACTATTAAGGATAGACACCTATTGCAATTATAGATTTTTAGACGGCCAATAAAACCGCTATATCACTTTTTAAATTCCCCAAAAGGCGATTACCTTTGCCACTGTGACTAAACAGATTTGGGAACTTTCTCACGCCATTCTAATACCGCGCGTTTCCGGAGAGAGCAAAATGACGTCCACGAGATCTTGTTTCTCCATGGCGCACGTACCACGGAGTAACACCTAAATTGCCAACTTTGGTATTATAAAGCACAAAAAAGCGTTCCTTTATCACAAAAAATCTATTTTTAAAATTGGTGGCGAGCTTCTCTAAAACATTTTATTTTTAAAAATTGCTGGCGGGCTTGCCTGAAACACTTGACATTAACAAAAAATGGTTAAGTTTTAACGCAGTTATGCCGAGTATGAGGTAAGAGGAGGAGGAGGAAAAGCAGAGTGGTTAACATGAAGAATAACTGGTTTGCCACACTGCATGAGGAAAAGCGGTGAGGGGTTAAAAAGATGAAGGAGAAAAGAGAGTACGTAGAACCAATTGAAGTTACTATACAAAGTCACAGCGTTCAAGAGAGTCACAGCCTATTGTGCCGCCCAGAAGTCCTCAAGAAGCGGAGGCCTTCATCGCAGACAATCGGCGCGGCCAGTGGCCAAGAATCTTGATTTCCATCAGTGGGCGCGGTTCTAGGCGCTCCAGTGCACGGCACAGAGACTGCCTTTCGGAGTTGAAGGCAGGGCATTCACAAATAATGTGGGCCATAGTCTCATCACACCCTCAAATGGCATATGCAGCGCTATCAGCTATACCGATTAAGAAAGAGTAATGCTTGGTGAAAGCTACACGAAGCCACAGGCCACATAGAAAAGTTGCTTCACGTAATGGCAGGCCGGATGGAAGCCGGAGCTTCAGATCTGGGTCCAAGGTTTTTAAATGTGAATTTGAAAATTTGCCTCAATTGCACGCGGCAAACGTGATGTCACGCGCCAGTGTCTAAGCCTACCCCCTTGCATCGGCTCTCGAGATGGAGATGGACACACAGTCGCCCTCATGGTGAGCAGTTCGCGCGGCCTCGTCCGTGCGGTGGTTGCCTGCTATGCCTCTGGGTACCGGCAGCCATTGGTAAACATAAGCCGAGCAGAAAGTGCGAAAGCACTCGAGGCAAATCCATCTATAAGGCATCGCGTGCAAGATCTTACCGTAAGCCGCTACCGGCAGCCGCGCGCGCGACTCGTGCGATGTGGTGGGTGTTGATACTTTGGGATGTTCTGTGGAGGGGATACTGGTCGCAGGTAATGTTGCCCAATTCGTGGGATCACTCTTGGCGTCCAAGGGGAGAGGAATGGGGTGGTGGGTGGGAATGGGGGTATTCTGTCGCTGTGGTCGCTGTGCTTGTTGTATTCCGGGAATCGTGGGAGAAGCTGGCTCACCGCTGTCACCAGGCAGCAGGTCCTATATAGGAGTACGATGGGAACCACGGGAGGTGAAGATGAACGGCAGCGCGCTGGCATTAGCACGCACGCGTCAGGGGATTGGTGGAGGCAAGCAGCATGGCCTCCGACCAGCCGCAAGGCTGGCCAGAGGCGCATCAAGGACTGCAGAGCAGCGGGGACTGTCAGCAGGTGGCCGCCACGTTGAATGGTAGACGTGGCAGGAGGTGAAAACCGCAGGAGACTGCTACAGTTAGCGGCGCGAAGGGAGACGCTGGATACGGCCATTTCCGGCGGCGCCTAGGGTGCTGTATATACAGCATTGGCGTCAAGCAGCAGGCGCCACGAGGTCCGGCGGTCGTTATCAGGAGCGCAGGATATGAGTCTGGCTGCGCAGCTGCAGGCTGCAGCAGGGGAGCAGCAGAACAGAGAAGTCGCAGGGAACCGCAATGGAGAGCGGCGCAAATAGACCCCACGCACACCCATGCACACCAGTGTGAGTGCGTGGGGTGGGAAGATGGCAGCCAGAAGGCCGCTCTGGTTTCCGGGATCAGCATAGCAGGCGCTGAGGTGGTAGGCAGGCCGCCGCCATCGGTGTTCGCTGTGCCGGCTGCTGGAGGTTTTCAGGAAAATGGGCCGTCGCCACAGCAGCTGACGACGACGGCCCGGAAAAGCTGTTCCGGTCGGCGTAGACTACACGGTCGACGGACACAATAACAAGAAAGTTGAGCTGTACAATTCTCAAACATCTAACATGGCCCCCATTCCTTATGTAGACAAGTTGTATAACTTCGTCAGGAAATGTGCAGGACGGGCTGGTACTTGCGTTGTTTTTTTCTGCGCGAAATAGCCGCAGCCCTTTGTGCCGGCGTGTGAACAGGGACGGTTCAGGGCCTCCACCTTGTGACCTTGATTATGAACAACGCTTCATGAACTGAACTGCAAGTGCGGTGTTGTGTACGAAGTGTCATTGTCCTGCAGAAAAACATATGTTGGACAGACTGGTCGGTGTTTGAATACAAGAATGAGCAAACTTGCCCGATTGCTACAGTCCGTAATGGGCAGCAAATTAGCCCTTCAATGCAAGATTTGCGGATCTAAGAAATGTGCACCGTTGTTGAGCAGCACACGCGTAATGAAAAAGTTAAAATCTCAGAAAGCAAGAGAGGTGTTCGAGGAGATGGCTATCAGGCTCAGGGGTCATAGTTACGTCAGCAAATTTTTTGTTAGGTTGCTTGAAAAGGAAATCGATTATTTGTCTCCGGAGCGGCGTTAAAACGAAGTTTATTGTCTCCGTAACTG
Organism: Amblyomma americanum; assembly: GCF_052857255.1. Classification (NCBI taxonomy): domain Eukaryota; kingdom Metazoa; phylum Arthropoda; class Arachnida; order Ixodida; family Ixodidae; genus Amblyomma; species Amblyomma americanum. The sequence continues at coordinate 102,538,080 of NC_135498.1, forward strand.
CGTGGTAGTGGGCGTTCGCCGTTTCAAACACTTTCCGGGGTTCTTTTTATCTTGCCTTTGATCCTATACCACTACCTTTCTTAAATCTCGTGTACAGCGGTATAAACCTATGTTGAGCCCTCGTGGTGCCCATTTCTTTCTTGTCTTGGGTGTTGCACCGTGTAAACCGCTTCTAAGTATGTACCAACTAGCCCAGATCTCCGCCTTAACACATCTATACCCCACCAAGACAGCGACCGCCCATTCGCCCCAACTGTGGCCGTGCTGTTCCCATGATGGCATGATGGACGCCAGCTGAACCAATTTCCGTTTCATGCGACATCAGCTTGCGTCCGGTTTCCAGACGACCATTTCGTCCGTCTGAATGTACCGGCCAGCTTTAAGTATGCCTCCACATGTCATGGAAAGCCGCCGCGGTGGATGAGTGGTTATGCCGTTCGGCTGCTGGCCCGAAAGACGCGGGTTCGATCCCGGCCGCGGCGGTCGGATTTCTATGGACGCAAAATTCTTGAGGCCTGTGTACTGTGCGATGTCAGTGCACGTTAAAGAACCCCAGTTGGTCGAAATTTCTGGAGCCCTTCACCACGGCGTCTCTCATAGCCTGAGACGCTTTGGGACGTTAAACCCCCTTAAACCAAACCAAACCATATGTCATGGCGTTCATTGAGTCAGTATACATGCCCCGTAAAGGGCGTCATCCAGCCTATCAATGCAACGCGTAACAGAAGTAATCGATAATACAGGTTACTCGCACACGAAATAATTTTGGGATGCTCAAGAAAATTAATGCCCAGGATATGCAATAGGATTTCTATTAACTCGCAAGTCGACTCACCAGATTACTTAATGTAGGATTATGTTAAAATTCTATTCCAATCTTGCTTGTATTCACATCCTTATTCTATTCGGATTCTGTTCACGTCTTTTACTAACTTTTGCTCCTTTAGTCTTAGTAATTCGTTGTCAGGCGGCTCCCACTTCTCCCCTACAAGTGAAGAGGGAGAAGGTGAAGAGAAAGACGGTTGGCAAAGGGCACGTGTGGCCAACTTCCTGGTGCGACGACTACGGCCGACGCTTTTCGCTCCTACAAGGTTTCAGTGCTATCGCAGAATAGGAATGTGGCCTGTCGCATTCGCATTTATTTCTCCCTAAACCGAAAAAAAAACAAATTTGAGTACGAATATTCCCAGCACTGACATTTCAAATTACTGACAAAAAATCGAACACAGATTATTTCCTTCAGAAACCGGTTTAAAAATATAAAGTCGTCGCACAGTATCTGGAACTCAAATTTCGCCGCTCGTTTGGTATATCGAGCAGTGCAACATACCCCTGCATGTTGCTCGCCTTCTAAAGGCGCGTACCAATCACTTTTAACGCCGAGTCAGACAGACAAGTCGCCATCATGCAATGTAGCCAAGGTAACTATAGCCTAGCAGCGGCCCTCGCGCGGAATTCTTCTATATATACTGTACTCCTGACAGGATAAATAATGTGATGATAGACATTGGTAGGTTCCAAAGCACAATCCACTACGACTTCGACAAGAAGCAACTTAGACCTAGCAACGAATAGCGAGTAGTGCGCTGCGCGCACGCATACCGGCGACACGACAAGCTAGTCACCAGCATGTGTGCAATCCATTCTTTTATCTAGGTTGCGGGTAAGCTTGTCTACTGAAATTTTTTATATATCGAGCTTTGATATCTTAACAAATTTCGTGATCCCCTTCGAGATCTATATATCCGTGTTTCGCTGTGATTTTATAGATCACTTTTGGCTTGAATGCACGACATTTCTGAGCGATGACGTCAAGTCATGCAAAGAACGAAAACGAAATCTCGTGAAGGGTATGGGTGTCTTGACTATTGTTACGTCTCGCCTACGACGCGCGGTATAGCCGGCGCGGATGCAGCGGACGCCGCGGCTTCGTTCATCGCGGCCGCAACGCCTCCCGCCAAGCGCGTCCAGGCAGGTTTCAGTGCCACGTGTCGTCGTGCGTGCGTGTGTGTGTGTGTGCATGTTGGTGCCCACGCTTGTCAAAGCGCGGCAGCCGGGGAGAGGAGCTCCCCAACTGGGAGGCGAGGAGGTCTGACCGGCGCCGGCCTGGCGGACGCGCCCGTCACGTCTGGACATGTTCAAGCGTCGCCGTATCGGACGCCTCTTCCCAAGCCGTTCCTTCTTGCCCTCGACTCCGTGGGTATAAAACGCCGCTGCCCCGGACGCCGAGAGGGGAGGAGAGAACGCCGCGCGCCCCTGCGCGCGCGGCGTTCGAGTAACGTGGTCGCCCTGACCGGCTGCTCTTTTGAGATGCCAGAATAAACAAGTTGTTCTGTTGCCAGTCGACTCATCCTTTGCCGGGACCTTCGGATGTTTCCAGCTTTGCCCCAGGCCGCCAGGCCAACGCTACCCTTGGGGCTTGCAACCCAAATGCAACAACTGGTTGCCAGCGGTGAGATCCCGACAACGGAGGCCAGCAGCGAAGATATGCGGTCAACTGTATGCTGAGCAGCACAACGACAATCCGGGAGCAGTGCAACGAGCCCTGTGTGATGACTGGTTGCCTGCAGCGGAACGACTGCGCTGAATTCTTGGCTGCGAGGTTTGGTGAGTGCGGGACTTTCTTCTTCTGAGTTTTGCCAGGCTTTTGTTAGTGTCAGAAACAGAGCTGGTAATTGTGTTGTCGTTGCTGCCGGGTTAGTTTGCGGCAAGAGAATAGTAGGCAGTAGAGAAAGCAGCATTCGGAGCAGCCATGGATTTGAAGTCGTTGCGCAAACCGAAATTGCTGGAGCTTGCCAGAGAGTTGGGTCTGGATGTCTCAGACAAACTCAGAAAACCAGAACTGCTAAGGGCTATTCTTGAGTTGGAGGCTGAGGATGACGAGCTGTCGGAATGCCTTGAGACCATTGAGGAGAGGGAGCAAAAAGAGAAAGACGAGCGCGAACGTAAAGAGCAAAAAGAGAAAGACGAGCGCGAACATAAAGAAGAGCGCGACCGTCAACACGCTTTGGAAATGAAGCGTCTCGAGGTAGAGATGGAACGCGCTCGTAATGGAAGTCAGGCACACGGTGCAGTAGAACGGGTATCGTTCAAGATGACTGACCTGATGCGGCCGTTTAAGCTTGGAAAGGACATTGGTTTGTTCCTGGTTAACTTTGAGCGAACGTGCGAGAAGCAGGGGTTCTCTCGGGAAACGTGGCCACAGCGCTTGATCACTTTGTTACCCGGCGAGGCGGCCGACGTAGTCGCTCGCTTGAAGAGAGAGGAGGCAGAGGATTTCGACCAAGTGAAATCGAGTCTGCTAAGAAAGTACAGGCTGTCAGCGGAGGCGTTCCGTCGGAAGTTTCGGGAAAATGAAAAAGGCAGAAATGAGTCATATACAGAGTTTGCCTACAGGCTTATGTCAAACATGCAGGAGTGGCTCAAAGAAGAGAAAGCGTTTGGTGACCACGAGAAAATTCTGCAGTGTTTCGGGCTGGAACAGTTTTATAGTCGGTTACCTGAGAACGTGCGGTACTGGGTCTTGGATAGGCCAGACGTTAGTACAGTGGCTAAAGCCGCCGAGCTAGCCGAGGAGTTTGTGACGCGTCGGGCTCGCGGAGCTAAGGACGGTCAAAAGGGTGAATTTTTCTCCAAGTCTGAGAGGCCGAAGTTCACACCTATGAGAGCAAGGAGGGACACACGTAGTGCGGATGCGAGTGAAAGTAGTCCGACCGAATGTAAGGAGACGGCGGCAGCCGAAGCCGAACGCAGAAAGCGGTTCGAGAGGAGGCAAGCGCGCGTGTGTTATACGTGCCAGAAACCGGGTCACTTTTCGGCGCAGTGTCCAGAAACAAAAAGAGAAGTCGTGTGTTTGTCATTATGTAGCACTGACGAGGACATGAAGCTTCTCGAGCCTTACATGCGAGACTTCCTCGTGAACGGGAAAGAGTGCCGAGTGCTTCGTGATTCCGCAGCTACAATGGATGTAGTTCACCCCTCTTACGTAGAACCCGATATGTTCACGGGCGAGTGCGCATGGATCAAGCAAGCCGTGGAAGCTCATAGCGTGTGTCTGCCCGTAGCAAAAGTGCTTATTGAAGGACCTTTCGGAGCACTTGAGACGGAGGCCGTAGTGTCATCTATGCTGCCCCCCCAGTACCCGTACCTATTTTCGAACAGGTCCGATCACCTCCTGCGCGAGAAGGGGCTTTTGTTTGGTGAGGCTAGCGTTCAGGCCTTAACCAGACCGAGAGTTCGGGAGCTCGCTGCAAAGGCGGTAGTTGCGGGGCCGACGTTGTCGAACAATGAGAAAGGGTCGGAGGCGCAGCAAGCTGATATTCCGAGCACGTCAGAACTGGATAAAATTGAGCCTGTAGCGTTGAAGGCACCAGGTACTGGAGAGGAAATGCCCGACAAGGGAAAGTTAGAAGAGCTTCCGGTCGAGCTTCCGGGACTAGGCTCAGTGACGAACAGGGAAGACACTGATCAGGTCATTAGTGACTTAATCATTAAAGCACCGCTGTCGGCTGAGCAGAAAACCGAACTACACCAACTCTTACAAGAGTTTCAAGGTCAGTTCTCTGAGAGGCCTGGTAGGACTTCTGTCCTTACTCATGATATAGAACTTACCTCCCCAGAGCCAGTACGATCCAAGGCGTACCGGGTGTCACCCCGCCAGCGCGATATTATGGAGGCTGAGGTAAAGAAAATTCTACAGCTCGGTGTTATTGAGGCGGGTGAGAGTGATTATACCTCCCCTTTGGTTTTAGTTGAGGTACCGGGCAAGGAACCTCGAGGTTCCTTGCGTCGACTACCGCAGGCTTAATTCCATCACTAAGGATCAAATTTATCCGATCCCTAACATTGAGGAGCGCCTTGAGAAAGTTAGTAGCGCTCAGTTTATTTCCACCCTAGATCTTGTCAGGGGTTATTGGCAGGTTCCACTTACAGAAGAGGCTAGTAGGTATGCGGCGTTCATTTCACCAATGGGAACATTCCGTCCTAAAGTTTTGAGTTTTGGTTTGAAGAACGCGCCATACTGCTTTTCAAGCCTCATGGACAAAGTGTTGCGGGGACAGGAAGAATTCGCTTTACCGTATTTAGACGACGTAGCGATATTCTCCGCCTCCTGGTCTGAGCATATGGCACACTTGCGGGCAGTGCTAACCCGCCTGCGCGAAGCGGGCTTGACAGTCAAGGCTCCCAAGTGCCAATTAGCACAGGCCGAGGTTGTCTACCTCGGTCACGTGATTGGACAGGGTCGTCGCCGCCCCTCTGAAATAAAGGTGGCCGCTGTGCGAGACTTCCCGCAACCGCGCACGAAGACCGATATTCGGTCGTTCTTAGGTGTCGCCGGCTACTATCAGAGGTACATCCCCCGGTACTCCGATATCGCGGCTCCCCTGACGGATGCTCTAAGAAAAACAGAGCCCCAAACAGTCGTCTGGAGCGAGACAAAGGAAAGAGCTTTTAGCGCCTTAAAGAGCGCCCTAACAAGCCAGCCTGTGCTACGATCGCCAGACTACACAAAAGGGTTCGTTGTTCAGTGCGATGCTAGTGAGCGAGGCATGGGCGTTGTACTGTGCCAAAGGGACAATGGAGAAGTGGAACACCCCGTCCTGTATGCTAGTCGTAAGCTGACCTGTCGTGAGCAGGCGTACAGCGCCACTGAGAAAGAGCGTGCGTGTCTCGTGTGGGCCGTTCAGAAATTGTCATGCTACCTAGCCGGCTCGAGGTTTATCATTGAGACGGATCACTGCCCTCTCCAATGGCTGCAGACCATCTCTCCCAAAAATGGCCGCCTCCTGCGCTGGAGCCTCGCTTTGCAACAATATTCCTTTGAGGTGCGTTACAAAAAGGGGAGTCTCAACGGTAACGCCGATGGCTTAAGTCGAAGCCCCTAACGTGGGAATCCACCTCAAAGTTGTTTGTTAGTGATGTTTTCTTCCTGAGGCAGGATTTTTAACCTATTGCTTTTGTTAGTGTTTCAAAGTGATTATGTGCTTTCTAGTGCAATTTTCCAATTTGTGGACGCGTTCTGAGTGCTGCTTGACTACTGTAAGGAACTAGGCAGTAGTATAAAAGGGGAAAGAGCCTGGTAGAGCTTAGTGAGGGTTGTCTCGTACTTGCTAACTGAGCGGTTGCGTTTCGGCGTAGTTCTAACGCTTGCTGTGAACGAGCACAAAAATGGCAACTCTCCCGAAGTGACTTTGCAGTGTCCTATGTGATCCTGAACCCGAGAACGAGGCCTTCTCTGTGCGCTGCGCTCAAGCAACGTCGAGGGACGATCGGTTTCGATTACGAGCATCATCGAGCGACATCCCTCTGGACAGCGGATGCAGTCCCCTGACCATCGGGATCTCCTTCTCCCGGCGGGGCGGTCTGTTACGTCTCGCCTACGACGCGCGGTATAGCCGGCGCGGATGCAGCGGACGCCGCGGCTTCGTTCATCGCGGCCGCAACGCCTCCCGCCAAGCGCGTCCAGGCAGGTTTCAGTGCCACGTGTCGTCGTGCGTGCGTGTGTGTGTGTGTGCATGTTGGTGCCCACGCTTGTCAAAGCGCGGCAGCCGGGGAGAGGAGCTCCCCAACTGGGAGGCGAGGAGGTCTGACCGGCGCCGGCCTGGCGGACGCGCCCGTCACGTCTGGACATGTTCAAGCGTCGCCGTATCGGACGCCTCTTCCCAAGCCGTTCCTTCTTGCCCTCGACTCCGTGGGTATAAAACGCCGCTGCCCCGGACGCCGAGAGGGGAGGAGAGAACGCCGCGCGCCCCTGCGCGCGCGTTCTTCCTTCTTCCTCTGAAACCCTACCTATCCTTCTCTCTATCTGCACGCCGGCAGTGGTGGTGGTGTTTTAACACCAGTCACAGGCCCGTGCATTTTCCTTTCCTCTTCCCTTTTCATCCATCCACTACTACTACGCCGAGAGAGACTTCGATTTCGTCCTTCGAGTAACGTGGTCGCCCTGACCGGCTGCTCTTTTGAGATGCCAGAATAAACAAGTTGTTCTGTTGCCAGTCGACTCATCCTTTGCCGGGACCTTCGGATGTTTCCAGCTTTGCCCCAGGCCGCCAGGCCAACGCTACCCTTGGGGCTTGGAACCCAAATTCAACACTATAAGCGGTCACAAAATAAATAAAATCATTAATTGGAACAAAATATTTTTATAGGCTGGAGTTCGCGGTGGCGCCCAGACACCGACACCAGCGGTAGCTAACCGAAGTGCTCCTGCGAAGTGCGCTTCTATCCGGAATCGAAACAGACCATGTTCAGCTCGGTTTACCCACGGTGGCGCTAATCACCGAACAGCACCGTGGCGTGCCACGCTATGCTGCTCCTGTGGGCTGCATTCCCAACCCGAGCTCAGGGGGGCCCGGCAAGGTCCGCGGTATCGCCCTGGCGGCAAGGCGGTACCACGGGAAAGGGGGACTTGTTTCGACGGCTGCCATGCCATCGCAGTCCTCGAAACGCCCCGGCTGGACGAGCCCACGGTGGCGCCACTCACCGACAACCGCTGCTGAGCGGCAGCGGATGCTCCTGTGGGGTGCCCCCCTGGGCTCAAGTAGGAAGCACTCGTAGTGCTCGGAGTACGCGGTGATGCCACACACCGACACCCAAGGGCCAACAGAGGTGCTCCTGCGGGATCCTGTTTCGAACATGAATGAGACGCGCACTAGCTCGGAAACCCCACGGTGGCGCCACTCACCGGCACGCCATGCGTGCTCCTGTGGGGACGGGTGGTTCTCGCACAGAGAATAGGAATAAGCTTCGGCCAACCAGGGCTACGACAAGCCACCAACACGTTCTGGCTGCCTCCCATTCCTTCGCCTGTGTCTTAACCACCAAGCTTGTATGTCATAGGACTATAAAAGCCTTCTTATACTAGAAAGGTACACACGTTGAATAGTGCAGGTGTGCTGTGCGGTTCCAGACGCTCCAGATCAGCGGTCGAGCAGAACCTTCACCACGATGAGACGACCATCGTAATAGCTTGAGTCTACCTTGTCCGTCATACAAATACACAAAACGAGCGACCGTATTTCGTAAGGCCAGACTCGATACTCACTATCGGCAAACATTATCCTCATTCCTTAATTTGAGCCGACGCCGGCGCCCCTCCGCGACCAGCAGGTATAACGAATCCTCTTGTTTCGTGTATTCAATGTCGGCATTGTGGAGAGCGAATTCGAATGTTTGGCGAGAGGAAATTAATGGTCATCGAGTAAAGATTTAACGTCAGTGACCTGAAAGGTGCGATTGCTTACAAGCACTGGTCTTAGCGGGCGACGTGAACGTTGACATGCAAAGCGTCTCGACCCGACAAACAGAAATGATGTCACCTTTTGATGCTTACGGGCTTTCGAACCTCATCAATGCTCCCATTCGCATAACCTGGTCTACATCCTTCTCTCTAGACATCACCGTTACTAACTTCGAAGTTTCCAATGCAAAGGCTGGCACACTTCTATCAGACATAAGTGACCACATTCCAACATTTCTCTTTCATTCATTCTTCAAGGTACAATTCTGCCCGGCCAACAGCTTGCAACAGCTGTCAGCACATAGTTATGATAACCCTGGAACGCTTCCGAGCTGATAATGTGTGCAGCTAGATGGGATGACGTGATGCGTTCAAGAGACGCGAAGGACGCAACAAGCATCCTGATTCATAAAATAAAGGTTGTGTACGATGTTTTTTGGATCACGATCCCGCCCGCGGCGGTCAAATTTCGATGTAGGCGACATTCTAGAGGCCCGTGTACTGTGATGTCAGCGCACGTTAAGGAACCCCAGGTGGTCCAAATCTCCAGAGCCCTTCACTGCGGTGTCTCTCATAGCCTGAGTTGCTTTGGAACGTTAAACCCCTGTAAACCTAAACCAACCGTTTCTTGGTTCACCATCCTCGCAAACAAAAAGCTAAAAAGCCCTGGATAACGCAGGACCTACTGCGCAAAATGTAGGTTAAAGAAAATCTTTGCACAGTTCATTCGATCCTGTGACCCATCGAAGCTAGAGAAATCTAAGAAATACCGGATTCCTCTGAATCGAGAGCTGAAATCTGCGAAGTATAATTACTACAAAAGCGCTTTGTCCTCCATGTTTAGTAAAAATATGAGCGCGAAGTGGTGCCAACTTAATAAACTAGGTATTAAACCAGAATCCCAAACCTCCTGTCACCTCAGTAAAGAAAGACGGCATAGTCATTAGCGGAGGCGATCTCTCAAATGCATTTAATGAACATTTTTCGAGCATCACCAAAACAATGCTCTCTTCCACCGCACCGACTGCCGGTTACGCTTTGCGAACACCAACTGTTGCTGAGTCTATATTCTTTTTCCCCAAAACTGAAGCTGAAGCCGTAGCAGTTTTTAGTAACCTAAAATGTAACCGTGCAGAGGACAAAGATGGATTCCGCATAAAAGCTTTCATGTTTATTACTGACTTACTTGCTGCTCCGTAACCTCACATTTACAACGTTGCTCTCGCTACTAGGGTCTTTCCGAAAGAAATGCGAGTCGCAAAAGTTATTGCCATACATAAAGGAGGCGACACGTCAAATTTATCAAATTACCGGCCCATCTCGATCCTGTCTTTGTTATCGAAGGTTTTAGAAAAAAATATGTGTTCCAGAATAACTAAAATTTTAGATAAGCATGCTGTCCTGTCGGACGAACAGCTTGGCTTTAGACCTAAAAAATCCACAGAGATAGCGTTGATTAAACAAAAATAACTAACAATTCAAGCCTTTGAGAAGAAATGCCTGGTCCTTGGCATGTATGTAGATTTTTCAAAAGCATTTGACTGGCTCAACCATAATCTGCTCCTACAAAAAACCGGAACACTACGGAAATAGGGGAGCCACTTTGTTTCTGCTAAAATCATACTTAGCTCATCTAATACAAATGGTTGCTCACAATAACAAGTTGTCGAGCCTTGAGCCACATCTCTCTGGTGTTCCCCAGGGCAGCATAATGGGGCCATTATTATTTCTTGTTTTTTTTTTTTGCATAGCCTAACTCTTTTGGGAATTAGACAGTCTTACTCCCTGATTTTGGGCAGGGGTACCCGTTTTGTCGCACTGCGACGGTTTGATGAGGACTTGGCGATCTGGGTGTGCGTCACTCCGCCCGGCGGCTACCCGTTCACCGAACAGAGGTCGTCCGCTGGTGCACCCAGAAAGCCCTGAGCCCGCCCTGCAGGCACCGGACTGTCATCACTTTAAAGTCGTTCCTGGTTAGTCTCAGTTCCACAAGAGATCTTACACTATCCCTGCACCAGACTCCACGATAGGACATGGTGATACTCCGCACTATCGGGGTCTTTGGGCTGTTGCCCTGCACCAGGGCCAAGAGCGAGGGCTCCCTGTACTTTCTAGCTTTTTCTTGATATGCCTCTTCCAGGGGCACCCTCGTCCCGACTACCTGTACATCCAGAATGATTGCCTGGTCGTCGCTCTTAATCACCAGGTCAGGCTTCCTGGTTCCTAACACAGTCGAGTAGTGAGGCTCCTCCAACACTTCGAACTCCTTCTCGCGCAACCGTTTTGCAAGGTACTTGGCTATCACATTGTGACGCCTGATGCGTTCGTAGTGCGTACGTTTGCATTTTTGCAGGATGTGCCCCATGTTCTCAATGGATTGACACTTCGCGCGGCAGGTCGTTTCACCATTGCGACCGCGCTGTAGCCTCTGAAGTGTGGGAAGGGCGTTTATATGGATTTTTACAAGGTTGATGTACTCCTTGCCTCGGAGGAAGGTTGTACCCTCCCCGAGCCACGCCGTACTTCCCGGTGCATTACTGCACCCCTTCAGTGCCGCCCCGTCGGCGCTACTGTGTAGAGTGTCTCTCCAGAAGGTATGGCACTCCTTCTTGGTGCGGATGGTCTTGCCGCGGTACTCTGAGAGTCGCCTGGCCTGGCCCAGACATTGCCCCACATACGCTCCGGCGGCTGCTTGCCGACACATCGGGCTGTCGGAGTCACCAAGACGTTCGAGCCGTCGGACGCGTAGGCCTGGTACTATAGTACGCAGGCAGGGGATGCCCAGTCCACCATGCTTTACCTCTGAGTGGAAGAACCCCAGCGGGACGTCGTGCGGAAGCGCTAGCCACCGCCGGACCGCGGCACGCACCATTTTGTCAATCCCCGAGAGCAGCTTTGCGGATATTGGCCCCAACACCAAACGGTGGTAAACTCTCGGCAACAGGTAATACTTGAGTATTACCATCCTCTGCTGTGGCTTCAAGGGGCCTTTAGACACCCTAGCCAGCAGGGTCTTCATTTCTCCTTCGACCCGGAGTTTCTGCATCCCCGTTGCTGTGTAACGCAGACCAAGGTAGCGCCACGTGCCAGATGTATCGGCTTTGGGGATGGCTTCACCGTTGATGTAGTAGGTGTGAGTACCGTCCACTTTGACAACTTTCCTTCTCCCACTCGGCAGGAGTGTGAGCGACAGTGACTTGGAGGGGTTAAGATGTAGTCCCCTCTGTGACAAAAATCTTTCGAGGCTGCTCAACTGCTCCTGCAGACCTCGTGGCGTGGATGCCATGACGACGATGTCGTCGGCAAATGCCATTGCTCCGACTTTCAGGTCTTTGCCTGAGAAGTTGATGTTTTGGTCACAGGTCTCTAACCATTCATCGACCACCAGATTGAACAACAGGGGTGACAGCGGATCTCTTTGTCGGACCCCTACGGTGGGATGTACTGCAAACTGGTTTCGTCGTAGCTGAGCACTGTTGAGGATGTGACGTAGAATTCTTTGACGTACTCTACAAACTCGTCACATATCCCTTTTCGGCGCAGACCCCTTAGGATCGCAGGAAGGGTAACTCGGTCAAACGCTTTCGCCACGTCTAATGATGCCATACACAGGGGCCTGATTCCGCGTTTAGCTTCCTCAAGCGCCGCTGCTAGCACCATGACGTTTTCTGCGCAGCCGTCAACTGGGATAAATGCCCTTTGGCGATGGTCCAATTTCACCTCTGACAAGATCCTGGCGGCATACACTCTGTGTAGTAGTCGTACGATGACTGACGACATGGTGATCGGCCTGAAGTCTGCAGCGCGCGAGGCACCCATCTTTTTAGGGATGAACACTGTTCTCGCGCTCCGCAGACAAGCCGGAAGCCGCTCGAGCAACTGCATGGTGTTTAGCAGCACTCGGAGAGTGGCCATCGGGACATTCCGCAGTTCCTTCCCCCTGAGACCATCAGGTCCAGCGGCCGAACCAGGGGATGGCATTGCTGCCTTGATCTCCCTGGCAGTGATTGTTCCATAGGGATTTATCATTTGTTTTTCCACCTCATGCTCTACTACGTCGGAGACAGTTCCTGTGGGCACCGATTCCATCACCGACCTCCACTCTTCCAGAAAGACTTGGGGATTCTCAACCGCAGCCGTGACCTCGCCGTCCAATATTTCCCGTGCGCACTTGCCTTGTTTGCGCTTGAAGCGCTCTTGCGTTTGAGCATAGAGGCGTTTCTTCGCCTTGCGCCTACTCTCGGGTTTTTTTGGCGGTCGGGGTCGAGACCTACCTTTCTTCTGGTGGTCTTTTTGGAGGGCTTCCCGCACGTAGTTATTGATGGCGGTACTTAAGCCACTCCGACTGGTCTCTCCTCCAAGGTACCGCTGCACTATTTCCCAAAGCCGGGAGCCATCGTATTCGGTTGGCGGTGGTTTTGCCACCAGAGCTCGGAGCTCCTCTTCGATGGCCTCCCTCGTCTGATTGACGGTAGGCTGGGAGGGCGGAGGAGTGCACCCTGCGATGGTCTCAGGGGCCCCGCAATCACCGCCCCCGCTGGCGAGCCGTGATCGAAGTTTTACGACCAGCTCTTTGTAGCGGGGGCTCTTGCGATGGGACTTGATGGAATCGAACGATCGCTCATTGAGGCGATTGGCCAGCAGCTCGTTGATGTTGCGCTTGGCACCCGTTAGGGTTAGATCAGCCTCTAATCTTGCCATCAAGTACTCCTCTTCTTCCGTCCATCTCGGCCTGCTCCGAGTGACGTCAATCGCCCGATTGTATTCCTCATAGTGAGCTTTACGCCTGTGGAGACTCAGTCCGACCTTTTTCGTAAAGGCCCTTCCACACTCTGGACACGTGTGGTGACTGCAGTCTTGACTCCCCGTCTCCCTTTCGGAGCGTCCTTGGCCGGGTGGTTCCTCTCCAACTTCAACTCCGTTGCTGCAGAACGCAGCTTCGGAGGAGCGAACCATCTCCGTGACAGGCTTCGGAGTCTCCCGCCTGCCCTTCGGTCGTGCTCCCGTACCCTCCCAGACTGACGGCTGATGAGGCCCATTGGCACCCTCTCCAGCTGCTGGAAGGCCGGGGGAGACCGGTCCAGTTTGCGTCGGGTCGTCATGAACCAGACCAACATCGTTGTCACTTTTTCTTTGTTGAGGCTCGATCACCTGAGCCTCGGTCACTGTCGCCTCGGAGCGCTCCACCTCGGCCCCACACAGTCGGGCTTCGGAGTCGCGTTCGTTCCTTTTGCCGGGGCGGATGCCGGCGTCGCATGCTCCCGAGTTCGACATTTTCTTTTTTGACACTTTTTTGGTTGCTTCGACCTTGTTGACGTTAGGCCTTTGCGATTTGGAGCTCTTGGTCTTTGGAGCCCTTTCCTCTCCCGTGCCAGAACAAGCCTGTTGTCTGTGCAATCGGGATACGTGGATCCTGAGACCTCTTTCTGTGGGCAGCCATTTCTCGCATGCCTCACAAGTGAATCCACGTCCAGCGTTCACAGGGGGAGCACAGAGCCCCCCAGACGAGCCGGGGGTTTGCGCCTCATCCCCACCAATACTTGGTGCGACCGCCACTCGGCGGCCGCTTTCTTTATTCTTTCTTTGATTGTCAGGGCCAAGTGATTCTAGGTCGAGGGGCTGGCAACCCCATCAACCCGTTTTGCGAACCACCCTTTTAGCCCATAGACATCACGGGGAGGGCGGTCTTAGGTGCCCGGTGTGCCCGACATTCAAGGAGGCGCCATGTGTGGGGGTTTCACTGCCTGGGCGTTATAAACAAACCTGTTAGCCCACTCCCTCGCAGTACTACCCCCCGGCCGCATTCCATCCCCGGTTGCGGACGTTGCCCTGGTCCGGAACTGGGGGGTGAAAAACCATGCCAACAGACGGTGGCTGGTCGAAAAAACACCCCCAAACGGATACCAGTTGGCCTCCTATGTTGGAATAGAGCCAATGCGGTTTCCTTCATTGCGGCCTCCATCTCCTGGCCGGGCACCGTGCACCCTATGCACTTGCGCCTCCCCTGACACCCATGGGTGGCAGGGGCACCCTTTCGTAGGGCGGTGGATTCGGCTTAGCCTCTCAGCCACGTCATCCGTTCGTTTCCTCGGCGGTCAAGCTTGTTCATCCAAGTTATCTATCCGGTGCAGCCAGGGTCACCCTGCCGGCTGCCGCCGCAACCGACCTGGTCTAATAAAAGCACCCTCCGGCGTTCCCTTGGCGGTGGTTCTGGGCTTGATTAGCCCTGGCTGCGGTCCCAGAGTGGCCAAGCGGACCCAACGTTTGGCTCTAGCCAAGGCACCCACAGGTTTAGGGCCTGCAGGCTCAGGCCTGACTAGCTCTGGGTTGTCACTCCTCTCGGTCACCTACAGCTGGGATCACTGTAGGGTCCGGCAGGCACCACGGGGAGGTGGGAGTGACGTCGGACTGGGTATAGATCTGACCACGGCCAGGCGGGAGTGCTTCCACAACCCGCAAGTTCCGCGGCTTCACATTACCCCCAGCCAGTAACTAGACAACGGAAACTGCCTTCAAGGTTTCCCGCACACACTACCTGCTCGTCGCCCTATCGCCTCCTCTCCTGGCGGCATGGACAGAGTGTCCGAGGGATCTCAGGTTCAAAGCAATGCCTGCCCCAATTTCCCTCTTGGATATGGCGACCTCACGAATCGCCCGAGTCCTCGGCTATCCGATGCCGGATCAGGAAGCTCGGAGCAGGAAAATGTGGCGCTTGTCCTTGCGGTTCTGGTGATCTGTCTTAGCTTAAGTTTCCTTGAGACATCTGATCACAGGACAAGAGAGTCATCCACAAGAGAGTCATAGTTACTCCTTTTTACCCCTGCCGTTGACCTTGTACGCTTTGCGGATGATATTACGGCACTATTGTCAGGTATGCTCAGAAGCCGAGTTATTTTCGCGAACCAATAAGTTCCTGAAGTATCTTCACGAGTGGTCAAGAAATAATCTAAAAGTGAATTCTGATAAGAAGAAGGCGTTTTATTCCGAACAAGAAAAAAACTGTTCACGCCAACTTCAAGCTATCACTATGAGGCAAAAAAAATTGCAATCGTGCCAAACATAAAATGCTTAGGAGTAATCTTCTCAGAGTGTCTCACCTTGGACGAGCAGGTTAATCATGTTCGGAAACAACTAAATCGCTTCAACGGTCTTATTTCCCAACAAGGGACACACTTCCGTCTCAAGTAAAGGTCCTTATTTATCAAACATTCTTTCTCTCATCACTGACATACTGTCTCACAGTTTGGGGAACGACGACCCAGCACAACATATCCAAACTAATAACAGCACAAAAGCGGGCAATTAGACTAATAGCAAACGTATCGCGGCATACCCACACACATCCATACATCATTAAATTTGGAATTCTAAAGATCACTTCTTTGTTTCTTTTCAGATTGCTATCAATGTAAAAAACTGCGGTTATTACTAACAATGAAACTACCCTTTCGCTTCTAAAAATATCTCGCTATTCAACGGTGTATGATTCCCGCTCTCATTGTCCTTGGTCATTGCCTCTTTGTCGCACGAAATACGGTATGCAATCATTGTCTTTTATTCTTTCAAAATACCTGAACATTGTAGAAAATGACATCATATCGCTAAAAGATATCACAGTGAAGACCCTAAAAACCATTTTGTACCTTCTTGAAGAAGATTAGCTTGAATTTTCTCTGAACTCTAATTAAGATTATAACGCGGGTAAATTCTGCTTATGTTGTACATTTGGATGATGTAGTGCTTTTATTTTGTAGTATTTACATTGCTTTTTGTTTTGACTGTGATGTTAAATGTTGAAGTGTTGCATTTAATTCTTGTTGATACTTTAGTTTTTGTTTCGACTGCCTCACCTGTAGCTGTCTTCTTAAAAACTGAGGCAATACGATGCCTCGGCAATGTGGGCGTAGAGTGCCTCTCAAGCTGTATTCAAGCAGCTTTTTTCCCTGCGTCCTCTCTCTCCCAGTGACACCTGTACCACTAAGAGCGAGAAATAAACTTCAACTTCAACATATCAGGACGGAAATAGAACAAGCAGGTAGTGGCGTGTGAGGCGGTGCGACTCGCTCTTCCGAGAGAAGTCCAATCTCCACACGCCAAACTTTCACTACAAAGTTCTAACGGCGAAAACCTTGCGCGGCCTGTTTCCGCAAATCAGTCGCACAATCCTCGATGCGAGATAGCAGCGAAGGCCGTGCACCGCCATTCTACCAGGCACACTGTTTACTGTGGCCGTCGAAGCGACGTTGTCAGTACTCGTGGTGTCACAAAACTCAAAACAGCCGACTAAGAATATCAGCATAGCAAAGTCTATAAAATTGCACAAAAAAATATCCAGGCAGACACCTTTATCGTGCCTTGCATGCGTGAGTAGCAGATGGGCTAAGAATTACTGCCTATGTCGGGCGCTATGCATTTTCCCCGTTGCCACATGGAAACTCGCAAATAACTTTTCAAAAACGGTTTTTTTTCGGCAGAGACTCTTTGCGGCATAGTAGAATACCAGTGTTCACGGAAGTCAGGAAACAATTATCTCCTAAATTCATTAACTAAACTGTAATCTTTCTCTTTTATCTATATGAACTTATCATTACGGTTTTTGTTTTTAACCTACTTTGTGTACATTTTTGTATTTGACCCCCCTTAAACAACGCTTCTCTTGAGACCTGAAGGTATCGAAAATAAATAAATGATTAAAAAGTAAATAAACTATTAAGGATAGACTCCTATTGAAATTATAGATTTTTAGACGGCCAATAAAACCGCTGTATCACTTTTTAAATTCCCCAAAAGGCGATTACCTTTGCCACTGTGACTAAACAGATTTGGGAACTTTCTCACGCCATTCTAAAACCGCGCATTTCCGGAGAGAGAAAAGTGATGTCCACGAGATCTTGTTTCTCCATGGCGCACGTACCACGGAGTAACACCTAAATTGCCAACTTTGGTATTATAGAGCACAAAAAAGCGTTCCTTTCTCACAAAATATCTATTTTTAAAATTGGTGGCGAGCTTCTCTGAAACATTTTATTTTTAAAAATTGCTGGCGGGCTTGCCTGAAACCCTTGACATTAACAAAAAATGGTTAAGTTTTAACGTAGTTATGCCGAGTATGAGGTAAGAGGAGGAGGAGGAAAAGCAGAGTGGTTAACATGAAGAATAACCGGTTTCCCACACTGCATGAGGAAAAGCGGTGAGGGGTTAAAAAGATGAAGGAGAAAAGAGAGTACGTAGCACCAATTGAAGTTACTATGCAAAGTCACAGCGTTCAAGAGAGTCACAGCCTATTGTGCCGCCCAGAAGTCCTCAAGAAGCGGAGGCCTTCATCGCAGACAATCGGCGCGGCCAGTGGCCGAGAATCGATTTCCATCAGTGGGCGCGGTTCTAGGCGCTCCAGTGCACGGCACAGAGACTGCATTTCGGAGTTGAAGGCAGGGCATTCACAAATAATGTGGGCCATAGTCTCATCACACCCTCAAATGGCATATGCAGCGCTATCAGCTATACCGATTAAGAAAGAGTAATGCTTGGTGAAAGCTACACGAAGCCAGAGGCCACATAGAAAAGTTGCTTCACGTAATGGCAGGCCGGATGGAAGTCGGAGCTTCAGATCTGGGTCCAAGGTTTTTAAATGTGAATTTGAAAATTTGCCTCAATTGCACGCGGCAAACGTGATGTCACGCGCCAGTGTCTAAGCCTACCCCCTTGCATCGGCTCTCGAGATGGAGATGGACACACAGTCGCCCTCATGGTGAGCAGTTCGCGCGGCCTCGTCCGTGCGGTGGTTGCCTGCTATGCCTCTGGGTACCGGCAGCCATTGGTAAACATAAGCCGAGCAGAAAGTGCGAAAGCACTCGAGGCAAATCCATCTATAAGGCATCGCGTGCAAGATCTTACCGTAAGCCGCTACCGGCAGCCGCGCGCGCGACTCGTGCGATGTGGTGGGTGTTGATACTTTGGGATGTTCTGTGGAGGGGATACTGGTCGCAGGTAATGTTGCCCAATTCGTGGGATCACTCTTGGCGTCCAAGGGGAGAGGAATGGGGTGGTGGGTGGGAATGGGGGTATTCTGTCGCTGTGGTCGCTGTGCTTGTTGTATTCCGGGAATCGTGGGAGGAGCTGGCTCACCGCTGTCACCAGGCAGCAGGTCCTATATAGGAGTACGATGGGAACCACGGGAGGTGAAGATGAACGGCAGCGCGCTGGCATTAGCACGCACGCGTCAGGGGATTGGTGGAGGCAAGCAGCATGGCCTCCGACCAGCCGCAAGGCTGTCCAGAGGCGCATCAAGGACTGCAGAGCAGCGGGGACAGTCAGCAGGTGGCCGCCACGTTGAATGGTAGACGTGGCAGGAGGTGAAAACCGCAGGAGACTGCTACAGTTAGCGGCGCGAAGGGAGACGCTGGATACGGCCATTTCCGGCGGCGCCTAGGGTGCTGTATATACAGCATTGGCGTCAAGCAGCAGGCGCCACGAGGTCCGGCGGTCGTTATCAGGAGCGCAGGATATGAGTCTGGCTGCGCAGCTGCAGGCTGCAGCAGGGGAGCAGCAGAACAGAGAAGTCGCAGGGAACCGCAATGGAGAGCGGCGCAAATAGACCCCACGCACACCCATGCACACCAGTGTGAGTGCGTGGGGTGGGAAGATGGCAGCCAGAAGGCCGCTCTGGTTTCCGGGATCAGCATAGCAGGCGCTGAGGTGGTAGGCAGGCCGCCGCCATCGGTGTTCGCTGTGCCGGCTGCTGGAGGTTTTCAGGAAAATGGGCCGTCGCCACAGCAGCTGACGACGACGGCCCGGAAAAGCTGTTCCGGTCGGCGTAGACTACACGGTCGACGGACACAATAACAAGAAAGTTGAGCTGTACAATTCTCAAACATCTAACATGGCCCCCATTCCTTATGTAGACAAGTTGTATAACTTCGTCAGGAAATGTGCAGGACGGGCTGGTACTTGCGTTGTTTTTTACTGCGCGAAATAGCCGCAGCCCTTTGTGCCGGCGTGTGAACAGGGACGGTTCAGGGCCTCCACCTTGAGACCTTGATTATGAACAACGCTTCATGAACTGAACTGCAAGTGCGGTGTTGTGTACGAAGTGTCATTGTCCTGCAGAAAAACATATGTTGGACAGACTGGTCGGTGTTTGAATACAAGAATGAGCAAACTTGCCCGATTGCTACAGTCCGTAATGGGCAGCAAATTAGCCCTTCAATGCAAGATTTGCGGATCTAAGAAATGTGCACCGTTGTTGAGCAGCACACGCGTAATGAAAAAGTTAAAATCTCAGAAAGCAAGAGAGGTGTTCGAGGAGATGGCTATCAGGCTCAGGGGTCATAGTTACGTCAGCAAATTTTTTGTTAGGTTGCTTGAAAAGGAAATCGATTATTTGTCTCCGGAGCGGCGTTAAAAAGAAGTTTATTGTCTCCGTAACTGCGTGGTAGTGGGCGTTCGCCGTTTCAAACACTTTCCGGGGTTCTTTTTATCTTGCCTTTGATCCTATACCACTACCTTTCTTAAATCTCGTGTACAGCGGTATAAACCTATGTTGAGCCCTCGTGGTGCCCATTTCTTTCTTGTCTTGGGTGTTGCACCGTGTAAACCGCTTCTAAGTATGTACCAACTAGCCCAGATCTCCGCCTTAACACATCTATACCCCACCAAGACAGCGACCGCCCATTCGCCCCAACTGTGGCCGTGCTGTTCCCATGATGGCATGATGGACGCCAGCTGAACCAATTTCCGTTTCATGCGACATCAGCTTGCGTCCGGTTTCCAGACGACCATTTCGTCCGTCTGAATGTACCGGCCAGCTTTAAGTATGCCTCCACATGTCATGGAAAGCCGCCGCGGTGGATGAGTGGTTATGCCGTTCGGCTGCTGGCCCGAAAGACGCGGGTTCGATCCCGGCCGCGGCGGTCGGATTTCTATGGACGCAAAATTCTTGAGGCCTGTGTACTGTGCGATGTCAGTGCACGTTAAAGAACCCCAGTTGGTCGAAATTTCTGGAGCCCTTCACCACGGCGTCTCTCATAGCCTGAGACGCTTTGGGACGTTAAACCCCCTTAAACCAAACCAAACCATATGTCATGGCGTTCATTGAGTCAGTATACATGCCCCGTAAAGGGCGTCATCCAGCCTATCAATGCAACGCGTAACAGAAGTAATCGATAATACAGGTTACTCGCACACGAAATAATTTTGGGATGCTCATGAAAATTAATGCCCAGGATATGCAATAGGATTTCTAATAACTCGCAAGTCGACTCACCAGATTACTTAATGTAGGATTATGTTAAAATTCTATTCCAATCTTGCTTGTATTCACATCCTTATTCTATTCGGATTCTGTTCACGTCTTTTACTAACTTTTGCTCCTTTAGTCTTAGTAATTCGTTGTCAGGCGGCTCCCACTTCTCCCCTACAAGTGAAGAGGGAGAAGGTGAAGAGAAAGACGGTTGGCAAAGGGCACGTGTGGCCAACTTCCTGGTGCGACGACTACGGCCGACGCTTTTCGCTCCTACAAGGGTTCAGTGCTATCGCAGAATAGGAATGTGGCCTGTCGCATTCGCATTTATTTCTCCCTAAACCGAAAAAAAAACAAATTTGAGTACGAATATTCCCAGCACTGACATTTCAAATTACTGACAAAAAATCGAACACAGATTATTTCCTTCAGAAACCTGTTTAAAAATATAAAGTCGTCGCACAGTATCTGGAACTCAAATTTCGCCGCTCGTTTGGTATATCGAGCAGTGCAACATACCCCTGCATGTTGCTCGCCTTCTAAAGGCGCGTACCAATCACTTTTAACGCCGAGTCAGACAGACAAGTCGCCATCATGCAATGTAGCCAAGGTAACTATAGCCTAGCAGCGGCCCTCGCGCGGAGTTCTTCTATATATACTGTACTCCTGACAGGATAAATAATGTGATGATAGACATTGGTAGGTTCCAAAGCACAATCCACTACGACTTCGACAAGAAGCAACTTAGACCTAGCAACGAATAGCGAGTAGTGCGCTGCGCGCACGCATACCGGCGACACGACAAGCTAGTCACCAGCATGTGTGCAATCCATTCTTTTATCTAGGTTGCGGGTAAGCTTGTCTACTGAAATTTTTTATATATCGAGCTTTGATATCTTAACAAATTTCGTGATCCCCTTCGAGATCTATATATCCGTGTTTCGCTGTGATTTTATAGATCACTTTTGGCTTGAATGCACGACATTTCTGAGCGATGACGTCAAGTCATGCAAAGAACGAAAACGAAATCTCGTGAAGGGTATGGGTGTCTTGACTATTGTTACGTCTCGCCTACGACGCGCGGTATAGCCGGCGCGGATGCAGCGGACGCCGCGGCTTCGTTCATCGCGGCCGCAACGCCTCCCGCCAAGCGCGTCCAGGCAGGTTTCAGTGCCACGTGTCGTCGTGCGTGCGTGTGTGTGTGTGTGCATGTTGGTGCCCACGCTTGTCAAAGCGCGGCAGCCGGGGAGAGGAGCTCCCCAACTGGGAGGCGAGGAGGTCTGACCGGCGCCGGCCTGGCGGACGCGCCCGTCACGTCTGGACATGTTCAAGCGTCGCCGTATCGGACGCCTCTTCCCAAGCCGTTCCTTCTTGCCCTCGACTCCGTGGGTATAAAACGCCGCTGCCCCGGACGCCGAGAGGGGAGGAGAGAACGCCGCGCGCCCCTGCGCGCGCGGCGTTCGAGTAACGTGGTCGCCCTGACCGGCTGCTCTTTTGAGATGCCAGAATAAACAAGTTGTTCTGTTGCCAGTCGACTCATCCTTTGCCGGGACCTTCGGATGTTTCCAGCTTTGCCCCAGGCCGCCAGGCCAACGCTACCCTTGGGGCTTGCAACCCAAATGCAACAACTGGTTGCCAGCGGTGAGATCCCGACAACGGAGGCCAGCAGCGAAGATATGCGGTCAACTGTATGCTGAGCAGCACAACGACCATCCGGGAGCAGTGCAACGAGCCCTGTGTGATGACTGGTTGCCTGCAGCGGAACGACTGCGCTGATTTCTTGGCTGCGAGGTTTGGTGAGTGCGGGACTTTCTTCTTCTGAGTTTTGCCAGGCTTTTGTTAGTGTCAGAAACAGAGCTGGTAATTGTGTTGTCGTTGCTGCCGGGTTAGTTTGCGGCAAGACAATAGTAGGCAGTAGAGAAAGCAGCATTCGGAGCAGCCATGGATTTGAAGTCGTTGCGCAAACCGAAATTGCTGGAGCTTGCAAGAGAGTTGGGTCTGGATGTCTCAGACAAACTCAGAAAACCAGAACTGCTAAGGGCTATTCTTGAGTTGGAGGCTGAGGATGACGAGCTGTCGGAATGCCTTGAGACCATTGAGGAGAGGGAGCAAAAAGAGAAAGACGAGCGCGAACGTAAAGAGCAAAAAGAGAAAGACGAGCGCGAACATAAAGAAGAGCGCGACCGTCAACACGCTTTGGAAATGAAGCGTCTCGAGGTAGAGATGGAACGCGCTCGTAATGGAAGTCAGGCACACGGTGCAGGAGAACGGGTATCGTTCAAGATGACTGACCTGATGCGGCCGTTTAAGCTTGGAAAGGACATTGGTTTGTTCCTGGTTAACTTTGAGCGAACGTGCGAGAAGCAGGGGTTCTCTCGGGAAACGTGGCCACAGCGCTTGATCACTTTGTTACCCGGCGAGGCGGCCGACGTAGTCGCTCGCTTGAAGAGAGAGGAGGCAGAGGATTTCGACCAAGTGAAATCGAGTCTGCTAAAAAAGTACAGGCTGTCAGCGGAGGCGTTCCGTCGGAAGTTTCGGGAAAATGAAAAAGGCAGAAATGAGTCATATACAGAGTTTGCCTACAGGCTTATGTCAAACATGCAGGAGTGGCTCAAAGAAGAGAAAGCGTTTGGTGACCACGAGAAAATTCTGCAGTGTTTCGGGCTGGAACAGTTTTATAGTCGGTTACCTGAGAACGTGCGGTACTGGGTCTTGGATAGGCCAGACGTTAGTACAGTGGGTAAAGCCGCCGAGCTAGCCGAGGAGTTTGTGACGCGTCGGGCTCGCGGAGCTAAGGACGGTCAAAAGGGTGAATTTTTCTCCAAGTCTGAGAGGCCGAAGTTTACACCTATGAGAGCAAGAAGGGACACACGTAGTGCGGTTGCGAGTGAAAGTAGTCCGACCGAATGTAAGGAGACGGCGGCAGCCGAAGCCGAACGCAGAAAGCGGTTCGAGAGGAGGCAAGCGCGCGTGTGTTATACGTGCCAGAAACCGGGTCACTTTTCGGCGCAGTGTCCAGAAACAAAAAGAGAAGTCGTGTGTTTGTCATTATGTAGCACTGACGAGAACATGAAGCTTCTCGAGCCTTACATGCGAGACTTCCTCGTGAACGGGAAAGAGTGCCGAGTGCTTCGTGATTCCGCAGCTACAATGGATGTAGTTCACCCCTCTTACGTAGAACCCGATATGTTCACGGGCGAGTGCGCATGGATCAAGCAAGCCGTGGAAGCTCATAGCGTGTGTCTGCCCGTAGCAAAAGTGCTTATTGAAGGACCTTTCGGAGCACTTGAGACGGAGGCCGTAGTGTCATCTATGCTGCCCCCCCAGTACCCGTACCTATTTTCGAACAGGTCCGATCACCTCCTGCGCGAGAAGGGGCTTTTGTTTGGTGAGGCTAGCGTTCAGGCCTTAACCAGACCGAGAGTTCGGGAGCTCGCTGCAAAGGCGGTAGTTGCGGGGCCGACGTTGTCGAACAATGAGAAAGGGTCGGAGGCGCAGCAAGCTGATATTCCGAGCACGTCAGAACTGGATAAAATTGAGCCTGTAGCGTTGAAGGCACCAGGTACTGGAGAGGAAATGCCCGACAAGGGAAAGTTAGAAGAGCTTCCGGTCGAGCTTCCGGGACTAGGCTCAGTGACGAACAGGGAAGACACTGATCAGGTCATTAGTGACTTAATCATTAAAGCACCGCTGTCGGCTGAGCAGAAAACCGAACTACACCAACTCTTACAAGAGTTTCAAGGTCAGTTCTCTGAGAGGCCTGGTAGGACTTCTGTCCTTACTCATGATATAGAACTTACCTCCCCAGAGCCAGTACGATCCAAGGCGTACCGGGTGTCACCCCGCCAGCGCGATATTATGGAGGCTGAGGTAAAGAAAATTCTACAGCTCGGTGTTATTGAGGCGGGTGAGAGTGATTATACCTCCCCTTTGGTTTTAGTTGAGGTACCGGGCAAGGAACCTCGTCCTTGCGTCGACTACCGCAGGCTTAATTCCATCACTAAGGATCAAATTTATCCGATCCCTAACATTGAGGAGCGCCTTGAGAAAGTTAGTAGCGCTCAGTTTATTTCCACCCTAGATCTTGTCAGGGGTTATTGGCAGGTTCCACTTACAGAAGAGGCTAGTAGGTATGCGGCGTTCATTTCACCAATGGGAACATTCCGTCCTAAAGTTTTGAGTTTTGGTTTGAAGAACGCGCCATACTGCTTTTCAAGCCTCATGGACAAAGTGTTGCGGGGACAGGAAGAATTCGCTTTACCGTATTTAGACGACGTAGCGATATTCTCCGCCTCCTGGTCTGAGCATATGGCACACTTGCGGGCAGTGCTAACCCGCCTGCGCGAAGCGGGCTTGACATTCAAGGCTCCCAAGTGCCAATTAGCACAGGCCGAGGTTGTCTACCTCGGTCACGTGATTGGACAGGGTCGTCGCCGCCCCTCTGAAATAAAGGTGGCCGCTGTGCGAGACTTCCCGCAACCGCGCACGAAGACCGATATTCGGTCGTTCTTAGGTGTCGCCGGCTACTATCAGAGGTACATCCCCCGGTACTCCGATATCGCGGCTCCCCTGACGGATGCTCTAAGAAAAACAGAGCCCCAAACAGTCGTCTGGAGCGAGACAAAGGAAAGAGCTTTTAGCGCCTTAAAGAGCGCCCTAACAAGCCAGCCTGTGCTACGATCGCCAGACTACACAAAAGGGTTCGTTGTTCAGTGCGATGCTAGTGAGCGAGGCATGGGCGTTGTACTGTGCCAAAGGGACAATGGAGAAGTGGAACACCCCGTCCTGTATGCTAGTCGTAAGCTGACCTGTCGTGAGCAGGCGTACAGCGCCACTGAGAAAGAGTGTGCGTGTCTCGTGTGGGCCGTTCAGAAATTGTCATGCTACCTAGCCGGCTCGAGGTTTATCATTGAGACGGATCACTGCCCTCTCCAATGGCTGCAGACCATCTCTCCCAAAAATGGCCGCCTCCTGCGCTGGAGCCTCGCTTTGCAACAATATTCCTTTGAGGTGCGTTACAAAAAGGGGAGTCTCAACGGTAACGCCGATGGCTTAAGTCGAAGCCCCTAACGTGGGAATCCACCTCAAAGTTGTTTGTTAGTGATGTTTTCTTCCTGAGGCAGGATTTTTAACCTATTGCTTTTGTTAGTGTTTCAAAGTGATTATGTGCTTTCTAGTGCAATTTTCCAATTTGTGGACGCGTTCTGAGTGCTGCTTGACTACTGTAAGGAACTAGGCAGTAGTATAAAAGGGGAAAGAGCCTGGTAGAGCTTAGTGAGGGTTGTCTCGTACTTGCTAACTGAGCGGTTGCGTTTCGGCGTAGTTCTAATGCTTGCTGTGAACGAGCACAAAAATGGCAACTCTCCCGAAGTGACTTTGCAGTGTCCTATGTGATCCTGAACCCGAGAACGAGGCCTTCTCTGTGCGCTGCGCTCAAGCAACGTCGAGGGACGATCGGTTTCGATTACGAGCATCATCGAGCGACATCCCTCTGGACAGCGGATGCAGTCCCCTGACCATCGGGATCTCCTTCTCCCGGCGGGGCGGTCTGTTACGTCTCGCCTACGACGCGCGGTGTAGCCGGCGCGGATGCAGCGGACGCCGCGGCTTCGTTCATCGCGGCCGCAACGCCTCCCGCCAAGCGCGTCCAGGCAGGTTTCAGTGCCACGTGTCGTCGTGCGTGCGTGTGTGTGTGTGTGCATGTTGGTGCCCACGCTTGTCAAAGCGCGGCAGCCGGGGAGAGGAGCTCCCCAACTGGGAGGCGAGGAGGTCTGACCGGCGCCGGCCTGGCGGACGCGCCCGTCACGTCTGGACATGTTCAAGCGTCGCCGTATCGGACGCCTCTTCCCAAGCCGTTCCTTCTTGCCCTCGACTCCGTGGGTATAAAACGCCGCTGCCCCGGACGCCGAGAGGGGAGGAGAGAACGCCGCGCGCCCCTGCGCGCGCGGCGTTCGAGTAACGTGGTCGCCCTGACCGGCTGCTCTTTTGAGATGCCAGAATAAACAAGTTGTTCTGTTGCCAGTCGACTCATCCTTTGCCGGGACCTTCGGATGTTTCCAGCTTTGCCCCAGGCCGCCAGGCCAACGCTACCCTTGGGGCTTGCAACCCAAATGCAACAACTGGTTGCCAGCGGTGAGATCCCGACAACGGAGGCCAGCAGCGAAGATATGCGGTCAACTGTATGCTGAGCAGCACAACGACCATCCGGGAGCAGTGCAACGAGCCCTGTGTGATGACTGGTTGCCTGCAGCGGAACGACTGCGCTGAATTCTTGGCTGCGAGGTTTGGTGAGTGCGGGACTTTCTTCTTCTGAGTTTTGCCAGGCTTTTGTTAGTGTCAGAAACAGAGCTGGTAATTGTGTTTTCGTTGCTGCCGGGTTAGTTTGCGGCAAGACAATAGTAGGCAGTAGAGAAAGCAGCATTCGGAGCAGCCATGGATTTGAAGTCGTTGCGCAAACCGAAATTGCTGGAGCTTGCAAGAGAGTTGGGTCTGGATGTCTCAGACAAACTCAGAAAACCAGAACTGCTAAGGGCTATTCTTGAGTTGGAGGCTGAGGATGACGAGCTGTCGGAATGCCTTGAGACCATTGAGGAGAGGGAGCAAAAAGAGAAAGACGAGCGCGAACGTAAAGAGCAAAAAGAGAAAGACGAGCGCGAACATAAAGAAGAGCGCGACCGTCAACACGCTTTGGAAATGAAGCGTCTCGAGGTAGAGATGGAACGCGCTCGTAATGGAAGTCAGGCACACGGTGCAGGAGAACGGGTATCGTTCAAAATGACTGACCTGATGCGGCCGTTTAAGCTTGGAAAGGACATTGGTTTGTTCCTGGTTAACTTTGAGCGAACGTGCGAGAAGCAGGGGTTCTCTCGGGAAACGTGGCCACAGCGCTTGATCACTTTGTTACCCGGCGAGGCGGCCGACGTAGTCGCTCGCTTGAAGAGAGAGGAGGCAGAGGATTTCGACCAAGTGAAATCGAGTCTGCTAAAAAAGTACAGGCTGTCAGCGGAGGCGTTCCGTCGGAAGTTTCGGGAAAATGAAAAAGGCAGAAATGAGTCATATACAGAGTTTGCCTACAGGCTTATGTCAAACATGCAGGAGTGGCTCAAAGAAGAGAAAGCGTTTGGTGACCACGAGAAAATTCTGCAGTGTTTCGGGCTGGAACAGTTTTATAGTCGGTTACCTGAGAACGTGCGGTACTGGGTCTTGGATAGGCCAGACGTTAGTACAGTGGCTAAAGCCGCCGAGCTAGCCGAGGAGTTTGTGACGCGTCGGGCTCGCGGAGCTAAGGACGGTCAAAAGGGTGAATTTTTCTCCAAGTCT
Organism: Amblyomma americanum; assembly: GCF_052857255.1. Classification (NCBI taxonomy): domain Eukaryota; kingdom Metazoa; phylum Arthropoda; class Arachnida; order Ixodida; family Ixodidae; genus Amblyomma; species Amblyomma americanum. The sequence continues at coordinate 102,565,877 of NC_135498.1, forward strand.
GAGAGGCCGAAGTTCACACCTATGAGAGCAAGAAGGGACACACGTAGTGCGGATGCGAGTGAAAGTAGTCCGACCGAATGTAAGGAGACGGCGGCAGCCGAAGCCGAACGCAGAAAGCGGTTCGAGAGGAGGCAAGCGCGCGTGTGTTTTACGTGCCAGAAACCGGGTCACTTTTCGGCGCAGTGTCCAGAAACAAAAAGAGAAGTCGTGTGTTTGTCATTATGTAGCACTGACGAGAACATGAAGCTTCTCGAGCCTTACATGCGAGACTTCCTCGTGAACGGGAAAGAGTGCCGAGTGCTTCGTGATTCCGCAGCTACAATGGATGTAGTTCACCCCTCTTACGTAGAACCCGATATGTTCACGGGCGAGTGCGCATGGATCAAGCAAGCCGTGGAAGCTCATAGCGTGTGTCTGCCCGTAGCAAAAGTGCTTATTGAAGGACCTTTCGGAGCACTTGAGACGGAGGCCGTAGTGTCATCTATGCTGCCCCCCCAGTACCCGTACCTATTTTCGAACAGGTCCGATCACCTCCTGCGCGAGAAGGGGCTTTTGTTTGGTGAGGCTAGCGTTCAGGCCTTAACCAGACCGAGAGTTCGGGAGCTCGCTGCAAAGGCGGTAGTTGCGGGGCCGACGTTGTCGAACAATGAGAAAGGGTCGGAGGCGCAGCAAGCTGATATTCCGAGCACGTCAGAACTGGATAAAATTGAGCCTGTAGCGTTGAAGGCCCCAGGTACTGGAGAGGAAATGCCCGACAAGGGAAAGTTAGAAGAGCTTCCGGTCGAGCTTCCGGGACTAGGCTCAGTGACGAACAGGGAAGACACTGATCAGGTCATTAGTGACTTAATCATTAAAGCACCGCTGTCGGCTGAGCAGAAAACCGAACTACACCAACTCTTACAAGAGTTTCAAGGTCAGTTCTCTGAGAGGCCTGGTAGGACTTCTGTCCTTACTCATGATATAGAACTTACCTCCCCAGAGCCAGTACGATCCAAGGCGTACCGGGTGTCACCCCGCCAGCGCGATATTATGGAGGCTGAGGTAAAGAAAATTCTACAGCTCGGTGTTATTGAGGCGGGTGAGAGTGATTATACCTCCCCTTTGGTTTTAGTTGAGGTACCGGGCAAGGAACCTCGTCCTTGCGTCGACTACCGCAGGCTTAATTCCATCACTAAGGATCAAATTTATCCGATCCCTAACATTGAGGAGCGCCTTGAGAAAGTTAGTAGCGCTCAGTTTATTTCCACCCTAGATCTTGTCAGGGGTTATTGGCAGGTTCCACTTACAGAAGAGGCTAGTAGGTATGCGGCGTTCATTTCACCAATGGGAACATTCCGTCCTAAAGTTTTGAGTTTTGGTTTGAAGAACGCGCCATACTGCTTTTCAAGCCTCATGGACAAAGTGTTGCGGGGACAGGAAGAATTCGCTTTACCGTATTTAGACGACGTAGCGATATTCTCCGCCTCCTGGTCTGAGCATATGGCACACTTGCGGGCAGTGCTAACCCGCCTGCGCGAAGCGGGCTTGACAGTCAAGGCTCCCAAGTGCCAATTAGCACAGGCCGAGGTTGTCTACCTCGGTCACGTGATTGGACAGGGTCGTCGCCGCCCCTCTGAAATAAAGGTGGCCGCTGTGCGAGACTTCCCGCAACCGCGCACGAAGACCGATATTCGGTCGTTCTTAGGTGTCGCCGGCTACTATCAGAGGTACATCCCCCGGTACTCCGATATCGCGGCTCCCCTGACGGATGCTCTAAGAAAAACAGAGCCCCAAACAGTCGTCTGGAGCGAGACAAAGGAAAGAGATTTTAGCGCCTTAAAGAGCGCCCTAACAAGCCAGCCTGTGCTACGATCGCCAGACTACACAAAAGGGTTCGTTGTTCAGTGCGATGCTAGTGAGCGAGGCATGGGCGTTGTACTGTGCCAAAGGGACAATGGAGAAGTGGAACACCCCGTCCTGTATGCTAGTCGTAAGCTGACCTGTCGTGAGCAGGCGTACAGCGCCACTGAGAAAGAGTGTGCGTGTCTCGTGTGGGCCGTTCAGAAATTGTCATGCTACCTAGCCGGCTCGAGGTTTATCATTGAGACGGATCACTGCCCTCTCCAATGGCTGCAGACCATCTCTCCCAAAAATGGCCGCCTCCTGCGCTGGAGCCTCGCTTTGCAACAATATTCCTTTGAGGTGCGTTACAAAAAGGGGAGTCTCAACGGTAACGCCGATGGCTTAAGTCGAAGCCCCTAACGTGGGAATCCACCTCAAAGTTGTTTGTTAGTGATGTTTTCTTCCTGAGGCAGGATTTTTAACCTATTGCTTTTGTTAGTGTTTCAAAGTGATTATGTGCTTTCTAGTGCAATTTTCCAATTTGTGGGCGCGTTCTGAGTGCTGCTTGACTACTGTAAGGAACTAGGCAGTAGTATAAAAGGGGAAAGAGCCTGGTAGAGCTTAGTGAGGGTTGTCTCGTACTTGCTAACTGAGCGGTTGCGTTTCGGCGTAGTTCTAACGCTTGCTGTGAACGAGCACAAAAATGGCAACTCTCCCGAAGTGACTTTGCAGTGTCCTATGTGATCCTGAACCCGAGAACGAGGCCTTCTCTGTGCGCTGCGCTCAAGCAACGTCGAGGGACGATCGGTTTCGATTACGAGCATCATCGAGCGACATCCCTCTGGACAGCGGATGCAGTCCCCTGACCATCGGGATCTCCTTCTCCCGGCGGGGCGGTCTGTTACGTCTCGCCTACGACGCGCGGTATAGCCGGCGCGGATGCAGCGGACGCCGCGGCTTCGTTCATCGCGGCCGCAACGCCTCCCGCCAAGCGCGTCCAGGCAGGTTTCAGTGCCACGTGTCGTCGTGCGTGCGTGTGTGTGTGTGTGCATGTTGGTGCCCACGCTTGTCAAAGCGCGGCAGCCGGGGAGAGGAGCTCCCCAACTGGGAGGCGAGGAGGTCTGACCGGCGCCGGCCTGGCGGACGCGCCCGTCACGTCTGGACATGTTCAAGCGTCGCCGTATCGGACGCCTCTTCCCAAGCCGTTCCTTCTTGCCCTCGACTCCGTGGGTATAAAACGCCGCTGCCCCGGACGCCGAGAGGGGAGGAGAGAACGCCGCGCGCCCCTGCGCGCGCGTTCTTCCTTCTTCCTCTGAAACCCTACCTATCCTTCTCTCTATCTGCACGCCGGCAGTGGTGGTGGTGTTTTAACACCAGTCACAGGCCCGTGCATTTTCCTTTCCTCTTCCCTTTTCATCCATCCACTACTACTACGCCGAGAGAGACTTCGATTTCGTCCTTCGAGTAACGTGGTCGCCCTGACCGGCTGCTCTTTTGAGATGCCAGAATAAACAAGTTGTTCTGTTGCCAGTCGACTCATCCTTTGCCGGGACCTTCGGATGTTTCCAGCTTTGCCCCAGGCCGCCAGTCCAACGCTACCCTTGGGGCTTGCAACCCAAATGCAACACTATAAGCGGTCACAAAATAAATAAAATCATTAATTGGAACAAAATATTTTTATAGGCTGGAGTTCGCGGTGGCGCCCAGACACCGACACCAGCGGTGGCTAACCGAAGTGCTCCTGCGAAGTGCGCTTCTATCCGGAATCGAAACAGACCATGTTCAGCTCGGTTTACCCACGGTGGCGCTAATCACCGAACAGCACCGTGGCGTGCCACGCTATGCTGCTCCTGTGGGCTGCATTCCCAACCCGAGTTCAGGGGGGCCCGGCAAGGTCCGCGGTATCGCCCTGGCGGCAAGGCGGTACCACGGGAAAGGGGGACTTGTTTCGACGGCTGCCATGCCATCGCAGTCCTCGAAACGCCCCGGCTGGACGAGCCCACGGTGGCGCCACTCACCGACAACCGCTGCTGAGCGGCAGCGGATGCTCCTGTGGGGTGCCCCCCTGGGCTCAAGTAGGAAGCACTCGTAGTGCTCGGAGTACGCGGTGATGCCACACACCGACACCCAAGGGCCAACAGAGGTGCTCCTGCGGGATCCTGTTTCGAACATGAATGAGACGCGCACTAGCTCGGAAACCCTACGGTGGCGCCACTCACCGGCACGCCATGCGTGCTCCTGTGGGGACGGCTGGTTCTCGCACAGAGAATAGGAATAAGCTTCGGCCAACCAGGGCTACGACAAGCCACCAACACGTTCTGGCTGCCTCCCATTCCTTCGCCTGTGTCTTAACCACCAAGCTTGTATGTCATAGGACTATAAAAGCCTTCTTATACTAGAAAGGTACACACGTTGAATAGTGCAGGTGTGCTGTGCGGTTCCAGACGCTCCAGATCAGCGGTCGAGCAGAACCTTCACCACGATGAGACGACCATCGTAATAGCTTGAGTCTACCTTGTCCGTCATACAAATACACAAAACGAGCGACCGTATTTCGTAAGGCCAGACTCGATACTCACTATCGGCAAACATTATCCTCATTCCTTAATTTGAGCCGACGCCGGCGCCCCTCCGCGACCAGCAGGTATAACGAATCCTCTTGTTTCGTGTGTTCAATGTCGGCATTGTGGAGAGCGAATTCGAATGTTTGGCGAGAGGAAATTAATGGTCATCGAGTAAAGATTTAACGTCAGTGACCTGAAAGGTGCGATTGCTTACAAGCACTGGTCTTAGCGGGCGACGTGAACGTTGACATGCAAAGCGTCTCGACCCGACAAACAGAAATGATGTCACCTTTTGATGCTTACGGGCTTTCGAACCTCATCAATGCTCCCATTCGCATAACCTGCTCTACATCCTCCTCTCTAGACATCACCGTTACTAACTTCGAAGTTTCCAATGCAAAGGCTGGCACACTTCTATCAGACATAAGTGACCACATTCCAACATTTCTCTTTCATTCATTCTTCAAGGTACAATTCTGCCCGGCCAACAGCTTGCAACAGCTGTCAGCACATAGTTATGATAACCCTGGAACGCTTCCGAGCTGATAATGTGTGCAGCTAGATGGGATGACGTGATGCGTTCAAGAGACGCGAAGGACGCAACAAGCATCCTGATTCATAAAATAAAGGTTGTGTACGATGTTTTTTGGATCACGATCCCGCCCGCGGCGGTCAAATTTCGATGTAGGCGACATTCTAGAGGCCCGTGTACTGTGATGTCAGCGCACGTTAAGGAACCCCAGGTGGTCCAAATCTCCAGAGCCCTTCACTGCGGTGTCTCTCATAGCATGAGTTGCTTTGGAACGTTAAACCCCTGTAAACCTAAACCAACCGTTTCTTGGTTCACCATCCTCGCAAACAAAAAGCTAAAAAGCCCTGGATAACGCAGAACCTACTGCGCAAAATGTAGGTTAAAGAAAATCTTTGCACAGTTCATTCGATCCTGTGACCCATCGAAGCTAGAGAAATTTAAGAAATACCGGAATCCTCTTAGTCGAGAGCTGAAATCTGCGAAGTTTATTTACTACAAAAGCGCTTTGTCCTCCATGTTTAGTAAAAATATGAGCGCGAAGTGGTGCCAACTTAATAAACTAGGTATTAAACCGGAATCCCAAACCTCCTGTCACCTCAGTAAAGAAACACGGCATAGTCATTAGCGGAGGCGATCTATCAAGTGCATGTAATGAATATTTTTCGAGCATCACCAAAACAATGCTCTCTTCCACCGCACCGACTGCCGGTTACGCTTTGCGAACACCAACTGTTGCTGAGTCTATATTCTTTTTTCCCACAACTGAAGCTGAAGCCGTAGCAGTTTTTAGTAACCTAAAATGTAACAGTGCAGAGGACAAAGATGGATTCCGCATAAAAGCTTTCATGTTTATTATTGACTTACTTGCTGCTCCGTAACCTCACATTTACAACGTTGCTCTCGCTACTAGGGTCTTTCCGAAAGAAATGCGAGTCGCAAAAGTTATTGCCATTCATAAAGGAGGCGACACGTCAAATTTACCAAATTACCGGCCCATCTTGATCCTGTCTGTGTTATCGAAGGTTTTAGAAAAAAATATGTGTTCCAGAATAACTAAAATTTTAGATAAGCATGCTGTCCTGTCGGACGAACAGCTTGGCTTTAGACCTAAAAAATCCACAGAGATAGCGTTGATTAAACAAAAATAACTAACAATTCAAGCCTTTGAGAAGAAATGCCTGGTCCTTGGCATGTATGTAGATTTTTCAAAAGCATTTGACTGGCTCAACCATAATCTGCTCCTACAAAAAACCGGAACACTACGGAAATAGGGGAGCCACTTTGTTTCTGCTAAAATCATACTTAGCTCATCTAATACAAATGGTTGCTCACAATAACAAGTTGTCGAGCCTTGAGCCACATCTCTCTGGTGTTCCCCAGGGCAGCATAATGGGGCCATTATTATTTCTTGTTTACATTAATGACATCTTTTTTACCCCTGCCGTTGACCTTGTACGCTTTGCGGATGATATTACGGCACTATTGTCAGGTATGCTCAGAAGCCGAGTTATTTTCGCGAACCAATAAGTTCCTGAAGTATCTGCACGAGTGGTCAAGAAATAATCTAAAAGTGAATTCTGATAAGAAGAAGGCGTTTTATTCCGAACAAGAAAAAAACTGTTCACGCCAACTTCAAGCTATCACTATGAGGCAAAAAAAATTGCAATCGTGCCAAACATAAAATGCTTAGGAGTAATCTTCTCAGAGTGTCTCACCTTGGACGAGCAGGTTAATCATGTTCGGAAACAACTAAATCGCTTCAACGGTCTTATTTCCCAACAAGGGACACACTTCCGTCTCAAGTAAAGGTCCTTATTTATCAAACATTCTTTCTCTCATCACTGACATACTGTCTCACAGTTTGGGGAACGACGACCCAGCACAACATATCCAAACTAATAACAGCACAAAAGCGGGCAATTAGACTAATAGCAAACGTATCGCGGCATACCCACACACATCCATACATCATTAAATTTGGAATTCTAATGATCACTTCTTTGTTTCTTTTCAGATTGCTATCAATGTAAAAAACTGCGGTTATTACTAACAATGAAACTACCCTTTCGCTTCTAAAAATATCTCGCTATTCAACGGTGTATGATTCCCGCTCTCATTGTCCTTGGTCATTGCCTCTTTGTCGCACGAAATACGGTATGCAATCATTGTCTTTTATTCTTTCAAAATACCTGAACATTGTAGAAAATGACATCATATCGATAAAAGATATCACAGTGAAGACCCTAAAAACCATTTTGTACCTTCTTGAAGAAGATTAGCTTGAATTTTCTCTGAACTCTAATTGAGATTATAACGCGGGTAAATTCTGCTTATGTTGTACATTTGGATGATGTAGTGCTTTTATTTTGTAGTATTTACATTGCTTTTTGTTTTGACTGTGATGTTAAATGTTGAAGTGTTGCATTTAATTCTTGTTGATACTTTAGTTTTTGTTTCGACTGCCTCACCTGTAGCTGTCTTCTTAAAAACTGAGGCAATACGATGCCTCGGCAATGTGGGCGTAGAGTGCCTCTCAAGCTGTATTCAAGCAGCTTTTTTCCCTGCGTCCTCTCTCTCCCAGTGACACCTGTACCACTAAGAGCGAGAAATAAACTTCAACTTCAACATATCAGGACGGAAATAGAACAAGCAGGTAGTGGCGTGTGAGGCGGTGCGACTCGCTCTTCCGAGAGAAGTCCAATCTCCACACGCCAAACTTTCACTACAAAGTTCTAACGGCGAAAACCTTGCGCGGCCTGTTTCCGCAAATCAGTCGCACAATCCTCGATGCGAGATAGCAGCGAAGGCCGTGCACCGCCATTCTACCAGGCACACTGTTTACTGTAGCCGTCGAAGCGACGTTGTCAGTACTCGTGGTGTCACAAAACTCAAAACAGCCGACTAAGAATATCAGCATAGCAAAGTCTATAAAATTGCACAAAAAAATATCCAGGCAGACACCTTTATCGTGCCTTGCATGCGTGAGTAGCAGATGGGCTAAGAATTACTGCCTATGTCGGGCGTTATGCATTTTCCCCGTTGCCACATGGAAACTCGCAAATAAATTTTCAAAAACGGTTTTTTTTCGGCAGAGACTCTTTGCGGCATAGTAGAATACCAGTGTTCACGGAAGTCAGGAAACAATTATCTCCTAAATTCATTAACTAAACTGTAATCTTTCTCTTTTATCTATATGAACTTATCATTACGGTTTTTGTTTTTAACCTACTTTGTGTACATTTTTGTATTTGACCCCCCTTAAACAACGCTTCTCTTGAGACCTGAAGGTATCGAAAATAAATAAATGATTAAAAAGTAAATAAACTATTAAGGATAGACTCCTATTGAAATTATAGATTTTTAGACGGCCAATAAAACCGCTGTATCACTTTTTAAATTCCCCAAAAGGCGATTACCTTTGCCACTGTGACTAAACAGATTTGGGAACTTTCTCACGCCATTCTAAAACCGCGCATTTCCGGAGAGAGAAAAGTGATGTCCACGAGATCTTGTTTCTCCATGGCGCACGTACCACGGAGTAACACCTAAATTGCCAACTTTGGTATTATAAAGCACAAAAAAGCGTTCCTTTCTCACAAAATATCTATTTTTAAAATTGGTGGCGAGCTTCTCTGAAACATTTTATTTTTAAAAATTGCTGGCGGGCTTGCCTGAAACCCTTGACATTAACAAAAAATGGTTAAGTTTTAACGTAGTTATGCCGAGTATGAGGTAAGAGGAGGAGGAGGAAAAGCAGAGTGGTTAACATGAAGAATAACCGGTTTGCCACACTGCATGAGGAAAAGCGGTGAGGGGTTAAAAAGATGAAGGAGAAAAGAGAGTACGTAGCACCAATTGAAGTTACTATGCAAAGTCACAGCGTTCAAGAGAGTCACAGCCTATTGTGCCGCCCAGAAGTCCTCAAGAAGCGGAGGCCTTCATCGCAGACAATCGGCGCGGCCAGTGGCCGAGAATCGATTTCCATCAGTGGGCGCGGTTCTAGGCGCTCCAGTGCACGGCACAGAGACTGCATTTCGGAGTTGAAGGCAGGGCATTCACAAATAATGTGGGCCATAGTCTCATCACACCCTCAAATGGCATATGCAGCGCTATCAGCTATACCGATTAAGAAAGTGTAATGCTTGGTGAAAGCTACACGAAGCCAGAGGCCACATAGAAAAGTTGCTTCACGTAATGGCAGGCCGGATGGAAGTCGGAGCTTCAGATCTGGGTCCAAGGTTTTTAAATGTGAATTTGAAAATTTGCCTCAATTCCACGCGGCAAACGTGGTGTCACGCGCCAGTGTCTAAGCCTACCCCCTTGCATCGGCTCTCGAGATGGAGATGGACACACAGTCGCCCTCATGGTGAGCAGTTCGCGCGGCCTCGTCCGTGCGGTGGTTGCCTGCTATGCCTCTGGGTACCGGCAGCCATTGGTAAACATAAGCCGAGCAGAAAGTGCGAAAGCACTCGAGGCAAATCCACCTATAAGGCATCGCGTGCAAGATCTTACCGTAAGCCGCTACCGGCAGCCGCGCGCGCGACTCGTGCGATGTGGTGGGTGTTGATACTTTGGGATGTTCTGGGGAGGGAATACTGGACGCAGGTAATGTTGCCCAATTCGTGGGATCACTCTTGGCGTTCAAGGGGAGAGGAATGGGGTGGTGGGTGGGAATGGGGGTATTCTGTCGCTGTGGTCGCTGTGCTTGTTGTATTCCGGGAATCGTGGGAGGAGCTGGCTCTCCGCTGTCACCAGGCAGCAGGTCCTATATAGGAGTACGATGGGAACCACGGGAGGTGAAGATGAACGGCAGCGCGCTGGCATTAGCACGCACGCGTCAGGGGATTGGTGGAGGCAAGCAGCATGGCCTCCGACCAGCCGCAAGGCTGTCCAGAGGCGCATCAAGGACTGCAGAGCAGCGGGGACTGTCAGCAGGTGGCCGCCACGTTGAATGGTAGACGTGGCAGGAGGTGAAAACCGCAGGAGACTGCTACAGTTAGCGGCGCGAAGGGAGACGCTGGATACGGCCATTTCCGGCGGCGCCTAGGGTGCTGTATATACAGCATTGGCGTCAAGCAGCAGGCGCCACGAGGTCCGGCGGTCGTTATCAGGAGCGCAGGATATGAGTCTGGCTGCGCAGCTGCAGGCTGCAGCAGGGGAGCAGCAGAACAGAGAAGTCGCAGGGAACCGCAATGGAGAGCGGCGCAAATAGACCCCACGCACACCCATGCACACCAGTGTGAGTGCGTGGGGTGGGAAGATGGCAGCCAGAAGGCCGCTCTGGTTTCCGGGATCAGCATAGCAGGCGCTGAGGTGGTAGGCAGGCCGCCGCCATCGGTGTTCGCTGTGCCGGCTGCTGGAGGTTTTCAGGAAAATGGGCCGTCGCCACAGCAGCTGACGACGACGGCCCGGAAAAGCTGTTCCGGTCGGCGTAGACTACACGGTCGACGGACACAATAACAAGAAAGTTGAGCTGTACAATTCTCAAACATCTAACATGGCCCCCATTCCTTATGTAGACAAGTTGTATAACTTCGTCAGGAAATGTGCAGGACGGGCTGGTACTTGCGTTGTTTTTTTCTGCGCGAAATAGCCGCAGCCCTTTGTGCCGGCGTGTGAACAGGGACGGTTCAGGGCCTCCACCTTGTGACCTTGATTATGAACAACGCTTCATGAACTGAACTGCAAGTGCGGTGTTGTGTACGAAGTGTCATTGTCCTGCAGAAAAACATATGTTGGACAGACTGGTCGGTGTTTGAATACAAGAATGAGCAAACTTGCCCGATTGCTACAGTCCGTAATGGGCAGCAAATTAGCCCTTCAATGCAAGATTTGCGGATCTAAGAAATGTGCACCGTTGTTGAGCAGCACACGCGTAATGAAAAAGTTAAAATCTCAGAAAGCAAGAGAGGTGTTCGAGGAGATGGCTATCAGGCTCAGGGGTCATAGTTACGTCAGCAAATTTTTTGTTAGGTTGCTTGAAAAGGAAATCGATTATTTGTCTCCGGAGCGGCGTTAAAAAGAAGTTTATTGTCTCCGTAACTGCGTGGTAGTGGGCGTTCGCCGTTTCAAACACTTTCCGGGTCTCTTTTTATCTTGCCTTTGATCCTATACCACTACCTTTCTTAAATCTCGTGTACAGCGGTATAAACCTATGTTGAGCCCTCGTGGTGCCCATTTCTTTCTTGTCTTGGGTGTTGCACCGTGTAAACCGCTTCTAAGTATGTACCAACTAGCCCAGATCTCCGCCTTAACACATCTATACCCCACCAAGACAGCGACCGCCCATTCGCCCCAACTGTGGCCGTGCTGTTCCCATGATGGCATGATGGACGCCAGCTGAACCAATTTCTGTTTCATGCGACATCAGCTTGCGTCCGGTTTCCAGACGACCATTTCGTCCGTCTGAATGTACCGGCCAGCTTTAAGTATGCCTCCACATGTCATGGAAAGCCGCCGCGGTGGATGAGTGGTTATGCCGTTCGGCTGCTGGCCCGAAAGACGCGGGTTCGATCCCGGCCGCGGCGGTCGGATTTCTATGGACGCAAAATTCTTGAGGCCTGTGTACTGTGCGATGTCAGTGCACGTTAAAGAACCCCAGTTGGTCGAAATTTCTGGAGCCCTTCACCACGGCGTCTCTCATAGCCTGAGACGCTTTGGGACGTTAAACCCCCTTAAACCAAACCAAACCATATGTCATGGCGTTCATTGAGTCAGTATACATGCCCCGTAAAGGGCGTCATCCAGCCTATCAATGCAACGCGTAACAGAAGTTATCGATAATACAGGTTACTCGCACACGAAATAATTTTGGGATGCTCAAGAAAATTAATGTCCAGGATATGCAATAGGATTTCTATTAACTCGCAAGTCGACTCACCAGATTACTTAATGTAGGATTATGTTAAAATTCTATTCCAATCTTGCTTGTATTCACATCCTTATTCTATTCGGATTCTGTTCACGTCTTTTACTAACTTTTGCTCCTTTAGTCTTAGTAATTCGTTGTCAGGCGGCTCCCACTTCTCCCCTACAAGTGAAGAGGGAGAAGGTGAAGAGAAAGACGGTTGGCAAAGGGCACGTGTGGCCAACTTCCTGGTGCGACGACTACGGCCGACGCTTTTCGCTCCTACAAGGTTTCAGTGCTATCGCAGAATAGGAATGTGGCCTGTCGCATTCGCATTTATTTCTCCCTAAACCGAAAAAAAAAAACAAATTTGAGTACGAATATTCCCAGCACTGACATTTCAAATTACTGACAAAAAATCGAACACACAGATTATTCCCTTCAAAAACCTGTTTAAAAGTATAGAGTAGTCGCACAGTATCTGGAACTCAAATTTCGCCGCTCGTTTGGTATATCGAGCAGTGCAACATACCCCTGCATGTTGCTTGCCTTCTAAAGGCGCGAACCAATCAATTTTAACGCCGAGACAGACAGACAAGTTGCCATCATGCAATGTAGCCAAGGTAACTATAGCCTAGCAGCGGCCCTCGCGCGGAGTGCTTCTATATATACTGTACTCCTGACAGGATAAATAATGTGATGATAGACATTGGTAGGTTCGAAAGCACAATCCACTACGACTTCGACAAGAAGCAACTTAGACCTAGCAATGAATAGCGAGTAGTGCGCTGCGCGCACGCATACCAGCGACACGACAAGCTAGTCACCAGCATGTGTGCAATCCATTCTTTTCTCTAGGTTGCGGGTAAGCTTGTCTACTGAAATTTTTTATATATCGAGCTTAGATATATTAACAAATTTCGTGATCCCCTTCGAGATCTATATATCCGTGTTTCGCTGTGATTTCATAGATCACTTTAGGCTTGAATGCACGACATTTCTGAGCGATGACGTCAAGTCATGCAAAAAACGAAAACGAAATCTCGTGAAGGGTATGGGTGTCTTGACTATATGCGGTCACAAAATAAATAAAATCATTAATTGGAACAAAATATTTTTATAGGCTGGAGTTCGCGGTGGCGCCCAGACACCGACACCAGCGGTGGCTAACCGAAGTGCTCCTGCGAAGTGCTCTTCTATCCGGAATCGAAACGGACCATGTTCAGCTCGGTTTACCCACGGTGGCGCTAATCACCGAACAGCAGCGTGGCGTGCCACGCTATGCTGCTCCTGTGGGCTGCATTCCCAACCCGAGCTCAGAGGGGCCCGGCAAGGTCCGCGGTATCGCCCTGGCGGCCAAGCGGTACCACGGGAAAGGGGGACTTGTTTCGACGGCTGCCATGCCATCGCAGTCCTCGAAACGCCCCGGCTGGACGAGCCCGCGGTGGCGCCACTCACCGACAACCGCTGCTGAGCGGCAGCGGATGCTCCTGTGGTGTGCCCCCCTGGGCTCAAGTAGGAAGCACTCGTAGTGCTCGGAGTACGCGGTGATGCCACACACCGACACCCAAGGGCCAACAGAGGTGCTCCTGCGGGATCCTGTTTCGAACATGAATGAGACGCGCACTAGCTCGGAAACCCCACGGTGGCGCCACTCACCGGCACGCCATGCGTGCTCCTGTGGGGACGGGTGGTTCTCGCACAGAGAATAGGAATAAGCTTCGGCCAACCAGGGCTACGACAAGCCACCAACACGTTCTGGCTGCCTCCCATTCCTTCGCCTGTGTCTTAACCACCAAGCTTGTATGTCATAGGACTATAAAAGCCTTCTTATACTAGAAAGGTACACACGTTGAATAGTGCAGGTGTGCTGTGCGGTTCCAGATGCTCCAGATCAGCGGTCGAGCAGAACCTTCACCACGATGAGACGACCATCGTAATAGCTTGAGTCTACCTTGTCCGTCATACAAATACACAAAACGATCGACCGTATTTCGTAAGGCCAGACTCGATACTCACTATCGGCAAACATTATCCTCATTCCTTAATTTGAGCCGACGCCGGCGCCCCTCCGCGACCAGCAGGTATAACGAATCCTCTTGTTTCGTGTATTCAATGTCGGCATTGTGGAGAGCGAATTCGAATGTTTGCCGAGAGGAAATTAATGGTCATCGAGTAAAGTTTTAACGTCAGCGACCTGAAAGGTGCGATTGCATACAAGCACTGGTCTTAGCGGGCGACGTAAACGTTGACATGCAAAGCGTCTCGACCCGACAAGCAGAAATTATGTCACTGTTTGATGCTTACGGGCTTTCGAACCTCATCAATGCTCCCATTCGCATAACCTGCTCTACATCCTACTCTCTAGACATCACCGTTACCGACTTCGAAGTTTCCAATGCAAAGGCTGGCACACTTCTATCAGACATAAGTGACCACATTCCAACATTTCTCTTTCATTCATTCTTCAAGGTACAATTCTGCCTGGCCAACAGCTTTCAACAGCTGTCAGCACATAGTTATGATAACCCTGGAACGCTTCCGAGCTGATAATGTGTGCAGCTAGATGGGATGACGTGATGCGTTCAAGAGACGCGAAGGACGCAACAAGCATCCTGATTGATAAAATAAAGGTTGTGTACGATGTTTTTTGGATCACGATCCCGCCCGCGGCGGTCAAATTTCGATGTAGGCGACATTCTAGAGGCCCGTGTACTGTGATGTCAGCGCACGTTAAGGAACCCCAGGTGGTCCAAATCTCCAGAGCCCTTCACTGCGGTGTCTCTAATAGCCTGAGTTGCTTTGGGACGTTAAACCCCTGTAAACCTAAACCAACCGTTTCTTGGTTCACCATCCTCGCAAACAAAAAGCTAAAAAGCCCCGGAAAACGCAGGACCTACTGCGCAAAATGTAGGTTAAAGAAAAGCTTTGCACAGTTCATTCGATCCTGTGACCCATCGAAGCTAGAGAAATTTAAGAAATACCGGAATCCTCTTAATCGAGAGCTGAAATCTGCGAAGTTTATTTACTACAAAAGCGCTTTGTCCTCCATGTTTAGTAAAAATATGAGCGCGAAGTGGTGCCAACTTAATAAACTAGGTATTAAACCGGAATCCCAAACCTCCTGTCACCTCAGTAAAGAAACACGGCATAGTCATTAGCGGAGGCGATCTATCAAGTGCATGTAATGAATATTTTTCGAGCATCACCAAAACAATGCTCTCTTCCACCGCACCGACTGCCGGTTACGCTTTGCGAACACCAACTGTTGCTGAGTCTATATTCTTTTTTCCCACAACTGAAGCTGAAGCCGTAGCAGTTTTTAGTAACCTAAAATGTAACAGTGCAGAGGACACAGATGGATTCCGCATAAAAGCTTTCATGTTTATTATTGACTTACTTGCTGCTCCGTAACCTCACATTTACAACGTTGCTCTCGCTACTAGGGTCTTTCCGAAAGAAATGCGAGTCGCAAAAGTTATTGCCATTCATAAAGGAGGCGACACGTCAAATTTACCAAATTACCGGCCCATCTCGATCCTGTCTGTGTTATCGAAGGTTTTAGAAAAAAATATGTGTTCCAGAATAACTAAAATTTTAGATAAGCATGCTGTCCTGTCGGACGAACAGTTTGGCTTTAGACCTAAAAAATCCACAGAGATCGCTTTGATTAAACAAAAATAACTAATAATTCAAGCCTTTGAGAAGAAATGCCTGGTCCTTGGCATTTATGTCGATTTTTCAAAAGCATTTGACTTGCTCAACCATAATCTGCTGCTACAAAAGACTGGAACACTACGGAATTAGGGAAGCCACTTTGTCTCTGCTAAAATCATACTTAGCTCATCTCAGACAAATGGTTGCTCACAATAGCAAGTTGTCGAGCCTTGAGCCAAATCTCTCTGGTGTTCCCCAGGGCAGCAAAATGGGGCCATTATTATTTCTTGTTTACATTAATGACATCTTTTTTACCCCTGCCGTTGACCTTGTACGCTTTGGGGATGATATTACAGCACTATTGTCAGGTATGCTCAGAAGCCGAGTTATTTTCGCGAGCCAATAAGTTCCTGAAGTATCTTCACGAGTGATCAAGAAATAATCTAAAAGTGAATTCTGATAAGAAGAAGGCGTTTTATTCCGAACAAGAAAAAACTGTTCACGCCAATTTCACCCTATCACTATGAGGCAAAACAATTTCAATCGTGCCAAACATAAAATGCTAAGGAGTAACCTTCTCAGAGTGTCTGACCTTGGACGAGCAGGTTAATCATGTTCGGAAACAACTAAATCGCTTCAACGGTCTTATTTCTCAACAAGGGAGACACTTCCGTCTCAAGTAAAGGTCCTTATTTATCAAACATTCTTTCTCTCATCACTGACATACTGTCTGACAGTTTGGGCAACGACGACCCAGCACAACATATCCAAACTAATAACAGCACAAAAGCGGGAAATTAGACTAATAGCAAACGTATCGCGGCATACCCACACACATCGATACTTCATTAAATTTGGAATTCTAAAGATCACTTCTTTGTTTGTTTCCAGATTGCTATCAATGTAAAAAACTGCGGGTATTACTAACAATGGAACAAATCTTTCGCTTCTAAAAATATCTCGCTATTCAACGGTGTATGATTCCCGCTCCCATTGTCCTTGGTCATTGCCTCTTTGTCGCACCAAATACGGTATGCAATCATTGTCCTTTAATCTTTCAAAATACCTGAATAATAAGAAAATGACAACATATCGCTAAGAGATATCACAGTGAAGACCCTAAAAACCATTTTGTACCTTCTTGAAGAAGATTGGCTTGAATTTTCTCTGAACTGTAATTAAGATTATAACGCGGGCAAATTTTGCTTATGTTGTACATTTGGATGATGTAGTGCTTTTGATTTGTAGTATTTACATTGCTTTTTGTTTTGACTGTGATGTTAAATGTTGAAGTGTTGCATTTAATTCTTGTTGATACTTTAGTTTTTGTTTCAACTGCCTCACCTGTAGCTGTCTTCTTAAAAACTGAGGCAATACGATGCCTCGGCAATGTGGGCGTAGAGTGCCTCTCAAGCTGTATTCAAGCAGCTTTTTTCCCTGCGTCCTCACTCTCCCAGTGACACCTGTACCACTAAGAGCGAGAAATAAACTTCAACTTCAACATATCAGGACGGAAATAGAACAAGCAGGTAGTGGCGTGTGAGGCGGTGCGACTCGCTCTTCCGAGAGAAGTCCAACCTCCACACAGCTAACTTTCACTACAAAGTTCTAACGGCGAAAACCTTGCGCGGCCTGTTTCCGCAAATCAGTCGCACAATCCTCGATGCGAGATAGCAGCGAAGGCCGTGCACCGCCATTATACCAGGCGCACTGTTTACTGTAGCCGTCGAAGCGACGTTGTCAGTACTCGTGGTGTCGCAGAACTCAAAACAGCCGACTAAGAATATCAGCAGAGAGCAAATTCTACAAAATTGCACAAAAAAATATCCAGGCAGAGACCTTCATTCTGCCTTGCATGCGTGAGTATCAGATGGGCTAAAAATTACTGCCTATGTCGGGCGCTATGCATTTTCCCCGTTGCCACAGGGAAACTCGCAAATAACTTTTCAAAAAAGGTTTTTTCTCGGCAGAGATGCTCTTTGCGGCATAGTAGAATACCAGTGTTCACGGAAGTCAGGAAACAATTATCTTCTAAATTCATTAACTAAACTGCAATCGTTCTCTTTTATCTATATGAACTTATCATTATGGTTTTTGTTTTTAACCTACTTTATGTACATTTTTGTATTTGACCCCCCTTAAACAACGCTTCTCTTGAGACCTGAAGGTATACGAAAATAAATAAATGAGTAAAAAGTAAATAAACTATTAAGGATAGACGCCAATTGAAATTATAGATTTTTAGACGGCCAATAACACCGCTATATCACTTTTTAAATTCCCCAAAAGGCGATTACCTTTGCCACTGTGACTAAACAGATTTGGGAACTTTCTCACGCCATTCTAAAACCGCGCGTTTCCGGAGAGAGCAAAGTGACGTCCACGGGATCTTGTTTCTCCATGGCGCACATACCACGGAGTAACACCTAAATTGCCAACTTTGGTATTATAAAGCACAAAAAAGCGTTTCTTTATCACAAAAAATCTATTTTTAAAATTGGTGGCGAGCTTCTCTGAAACATTTTATTTTTAAAAATTGCTGGCGGGCTTGCCTGAAACACTTGACATTAACAAAATATGGTTAAGTTTTAACGTAGTTATGCCGAGTATGAGGTAAGAGGAGGAGGAGGAAAAGCAGAGTGGTTAACATGAAGAATAACCGGTTTGCCACACTGCATGAGGAAAAGCGGTGAGGGGTTAAAGAGATGAAGGAGAAAAGAGAGTACGTAGCACCAATTGAAGTTACTATGCAAAGTCACAGCGTTCAAGAGAGTCACAGCCTATTGTGCCGCCCAGAAGTCCTCAAGAAGCGGAGGCCTTCATCGCAGAAAAAAGGCGCGGCCAGTGGCCGAGAATCTTGATTTCCATCAGTGGGCGCGGTTCTAGGCGCTCCAGTGCACGGCACAGAGACTGCATTTCAGAGTTGAAGGCAGAGCATTCACAAAGAATGTGGACCATAGTCTCATCACACCCTCAAATGGCACATGCAGCGCTATCAGCTATACCGATTGAGAAAGAGTAATGCTTGGTGAAAGCTACACGAAGACACAGGCCACATAGAAAAGTTGCTTCACGTAATGGCAGGCCGGATGGAAGCCGGAGCTTCAGATCTGGGTCCAAGGTTTTTCAGCGTGAATTTAAAAATTTGCCTCAATTCCACGCGGCAAGCGTGATGTCACGCGCCAGTGTCTAAGCCTACCCCCTGCATCGGCTCTCAAGATGGAGATGGACACACAGTCGCCCTCATGGTGAGCAGTTCGCGCGGCCTCGTCCGTGTGGTGGTTGCCTGCTATGCCGCTGGGTCCCGGCAGCCATTGGTAAACAAACTTAAGCCGAGCAGAAAGTGCGAAAGCAATCGAGGCAAATCCACCTATAAGGCATCGCGTGCAAGATCTTACCGTAAGCCGCTACCGGCAGCCGCGCGCGCGACTGGTGCGATGTGGTGGGTGTTGATACTTTGGGATGTTCTGGGGAGGGAATACTGGACGCAGGTAATGTTGCCCAATTCGTGGGATCACTCTTGGCGTCCAAGGGGAAAGGAATGGGGTGGTGGGTGGGAATGGGGGTATTCTGTCGCTGTGGTCGCTGTGCTTGTTGTATTCCGGGAATCGTGGGGGGAGCTGGCTCTCCGCTGTCACCAGGCAGCAGGTCCTATACAGCAGTGGGATGGGAACCACGGGAGGGGAAGATGAACGGCAGCGCGCTGGCATTGGCACGCACGCGTCAGGGGATTGGTGGAGGCAAGCAGCATGGCCTCCGACCAGCCGCAAGGCTGTCCAGAGGCGCGTCAAGGACTCCAGAGCAGCGGGGACTGTCAGCAGGTGGCCGCCACTTTGAATGGTAGACGTGACAGGAGGTGAACACCGCAGGAGACTGCTACAGTTAGCGGCGCGAAGGGAGACGCTGAATACGGCCATTTCCGGCGGCGCCTAGGGTGCTGTATACACAGCATTGGCGTCAAGCAGCTGGCGCCACGAGGTCCGGCGGTCGTTATCAGGAGCGCAGGATATGAGTCTGGCTGCGCAGCTGCAGGCTGCAGCAGGGGAGCAGCAGAACGGAGAAGCCGCAGGGAACCGCAATAGAGAGCGGCGCAAATAGACCCCACGCACACCCATGCACACCAGTGTGAGTGCGTCGGGTGGGCAGATAGCAGCCAGAAGGCCGCTCTGGTTTCCGGGATCAGCATAGCAGGCGCTGAGGTGGTAGGCAGGCCGCCGCCATCGGTGTCCGCTGTGCCGGCTGCTGGAGGTTTTCAGGAAAATGGGCCGTCGCCGCAGCAGCTGACGACGACGGCCCGGAAAAGCTGTCCCGGTGGGCGTAGACTACACGGTCGACGGACACAATAACAAGAAAGTTGAGCTGTACAATTCTCAAACATCTAACATGGCCCCCATTCCTTATGTAGATAAGTTGTATCACTTCGTCAGGAAATGTGCAGGACGGGCTGGTACTTGCGTTGTTTTTTTCTGCGCGGAATAGCCGCAGCCCTTTGTGCCGGCGTGTGAACAGGGACGGTTCAGGGCCTCCACCTTGTGACCTTGATTATGAACAACGCTTCATGAACTGAACTGCAAGTGCGGTGTTGTGTACGAAGTGTCATTGTCCTGCAGAAAAACATATGTTGGACAGACTGGTCGGCGTTTGAATACAAGAATGAGCAAACTTGCCAGATCGCTACACTCCGTAATGGGCAGCAAATTAGCCCTTCAATGCATGATTTGCGGATCTAAGAAATGTGCACCGTTGTTGAGCTACACACGCGTAATGAAAAAGTTAAAATCTCAGAAAGCAAGAGAGGTGTTCGAGGAGATGGCTATCAGGCTCAGGGGTCATAGTTACGTCAGCAAATTTTTTGTTAGGTTGCTTGAAAAGGAAATTGATTATTTGTCTCCGGAGCGGCGTTAAAACGAAATTTATTGTCTCTGTAACTGCGTGGTAGTGGGCGTTCGCCGTTTTAAACACTTTCCGGGTCTCTTTTTATCTTGCCTTTGATCCTATACCACTACCTTTCTTAAGTCTCGTGTAAAGCGGTATAAACCTATGTTGAGTCCTCGTGGTGTCCATTTCATTCCTGTCTTGGGTGTTGCACCGTGTAAACCGCTTCTAAGTATGTACCAACTTGCCCAGATCTCCGCCTTAACACATCTATACCCCACCAAGACAGCGACCGCCCATTCGCCCCAACTGTGGCCGTGCTGTTCCCATGATGGCATGATGGACGCCAGCTGAACCAATTTCTGTTTCATGCGACATCAGCTTGCGTCCGGTTTCCAGACGACAATTTCGTCCGTCTGAATGTACCGGCCAACTTTAAGTATGCCTCCACATGTCATGGAAAGCCGCCGCGGTGGCTGAGTGGTTATGCCGTTCGGCTGCTGGCCCGAAAGACGCGGGTTCGATCCCGTCCGCGGCGGTCGGATTTCTATGGAGGCAAAATTCTAGAGGCCTGTGTACTGTGCGATGTCAGTGCACGTTAAAGAACCCCAGTTGGTCGAAATTTCTGGAGCCCTTCACCACGGCGTCTCTCATAGCCTGACACGCTTTGGGACGGTAAACCCCCTTAAACCAAACCAAACCATATGTCATGGCGTCCATTGAGTCAGTATACATGCCCCGTAAAGGGCGTCATCCAGCCTATCAATGCAACGCATAACAGAAGTTATCTATAATACAGGTTACTCGCACACGAAATAATATTGGGATGCTCAAGAAAATTAATGCCCAAGATATGCAATAGGTTTTCTATTTAACTCGCAAGTCGACTCACCAGATTACTTAATGTAGGATTATGTTAAAATTCTATTCCAATCTTGCTTGTATTCACATCCTTATTCTATTCGGATTCTGTTCACGTCTTTTACTAACTTTTGCTCATTTAGTCTTAGTAATTCGTTGTCAGGCGGCTCCCACTTCTCCCCTACAAGTGAAGAGGGAGAAAGTGAAGAGAAAGACGGTTGGCAAAGGGCACGTGTGGCCAACTTCCAGGTGCGACGACTACGGCCGACGCTTTTCGCTCCTACAAGGTTTCAGTGCTATCGCAGAATAGGAATGTGGCCTGTCGCATTCGCATTTATTTCTCTCTAAACCGAAAAAAAATAAATTTGAGTACGAATATCCCCAGCTATGACATTTCAAATTACTGACAAAAAATCGAACACACAGATTATTCCCTTCAAAAACCTGTTTAAAAATATAGAGTAATCGCACAGTATCTGGAACTCAAATTTCGCCGCTCGTTTGGTATATCGAGCAGTGCAACATACCCCTGCATGTTGCTCGCCTTCTAAAGGCGCGTACCAATCACTTTTAACGCCGAGTCAGACAGACAAGTCGCCATCATGCAATGTAGCCAAGGTAACTATAGCCTAGCAGCGGCCCTCGCGCGGAGTTCTTCTATATATACTGTACTCCTGACAGGATAAATAATGTGATGATAGAAATTGGTAGGTTCCAAAGCACAATCCACTACGACTTCGACAAGAAGCAACTTAGACCTAGAAACGAATAGCGAGTGGTGCGCTGCGCGCACGCATACCAGCGACACAAGCTAGTCTCCAGCATGTGTGCAAACCATTCTTTCATCTACGTTGCGGTTAAGCTTGTCTACTGAAATTTTTTATATATCGAGCTTTGATATATTAACAAATTTCGTGATCCCCTTCGAGATCTATATATCCGTGTTTCGCTGTGATAATAATAATTGGTTTTTTGGGGAAAGGAAATGGCGCAGTATCTGTCTCATATATCGTTGGACACCTGAACCGCGCCGTAAGGGAAGGGATAAGAGAGGGAGTGAAAGAAGAAAGGAAGAAAGGGGTGCCGTAGTGGAGGGCTCCGGAATAATTTCGACCACCTGGGGATCTTTAACGTGCACTGACATCGCACAGCACACGGGCGCCTTAGCGTTTTTCCTCCATAAAAACGCAGCCGCCGCGGTCGGGTTCGAATCGCTGTGATTTCATAGATCACTTTTGGCTTGAATGCACGACATTTCTGAGCGATGACGTCAAGTCATGCAAAGAATGAAAACGAAATCTCGTGAAGCGTATGGGTGTCTTGACTATATGCGGTCACAAAATAAATAAAATCATTAATTGGAACAAAATATTTTTATAGGCTGGAGTTCGCGGTGGCGCCCAGACACCGACACCAGCGGTGGCTAACCGAAGTGCTCCTGCGAAGTGCGCTTCTATCCGGAATCGAAACGGACCATGTTCAGCTCGGTTTACCCACGGTGGCGCTAATCACCGAACAGCACCGTGGCGTGCCACGCTATGCTGCTCCTGTGGGCTGCATTCCCAACCCGAGCTTAGAGGGGCCCGGCAAGGTCCGCGGTATCGCCCTGGCGGCAAGGCGGTACCACGGGAAAGGGGGACTTGTTTCGACGGCTGCCATGCCATCGCAGTCCTCGAAACGCCCCGGCTGGACGAGCCCACGGTGGCGCCACTCACCGACAACCGCTGCTGAGCGGCAGCGGATGCTCCTGTGGGGTGCCCCCCTGGGCTCAAGTAGGAAGCACTCGTAGTGCTCGGAGTACGCGGTGATGCCACACACCGACACCCAAGGGCCAACAGAGGTGCTCCTGCGGGATCCTGTTTCGAACATGAATGAGAAGCGCACTAGCTCGGAAACCCCACGGTGGCGCCACTCACCGGCACGCCATGCGTGCTCCTGTGGGGACGGGTGGTTCTCGCACAGAGAATAGGAATAAGCTTCGGCCAACCAGGGCTACGACAAGCCACCAACACGTTCTGGCTGCCTCCCATTCCTTCGCCTGTGTCTTAACCACCAAGCTTGTATGTCATAGGACTATAAAAGCCTTCTTATACTAGAAAGGTACACACGTTGAATAGTGCAGGTGTGCTGTGCGGTTCCAGACGCTCCAGATCAGCGGTCGAGCAGAACCTTCACCACGATGAGACGACCATCGTAATAGCTTGAGTCTACCTTGTCCGTCATACAAATACACAAAACGATCGACCGTATTTCGTAAGGCCAGACTCGATACTCACTATCGGCAAACATTGCCTCATTCCTTAATTTGAGCCGACGCCGGCGCCCCTCCGCGACCAGCAGGTATAACGAATCCTCTTGTTTCGTGTATTCAATGTCGGCATTGTGGAGAGCGAATTCGAATGTTTGCCGAGAGGAAATTAATGGTCATCGAGTAAAGTTTTAACGTCAGCGACCTGAAAGGTGCGATTGCATACAAACACTGGTCTTAGCGGGCGACGTAAACGTTGACATGCAAAGCGTCTCGACCCGACAAACAGAAATTATGTCACTGTTTGATGCTTACGGGCTTTCGAACCTCATCAATGCTCCCATTCGCATAACCTGCTCTACATCCTACTCTCTAGACATCACCGTTACCGACTTCGAAGTTTCCAATGCAAAGGCTGGCACACTTCTATCAGACATAAGTGACCACATTCCAACATTTCTCTTTCATTCATTCTTCAAGGTACAATTCTGCCTGGCCAACAGCTTGCAACAGCTGTCAGCACATAGTTATGATAACCCTGGAACGCTTCCGAGCTGATAATGTGTGCAGCTAGATGGGATGACGTGATGCGTTCAAGAGACGCGAAGGACGCAACAAGCATCCTGATTGATAAAATAAAGGTTGTGTACGAAGTTTTCTGGATCACGATCCCGCCCGCGGTGGTCAAATTTCGATGTAGGCGACATTCTAGAGGCCCGTGTACTGTGATGTCAGCGCACGTTAAAGAACCACAGGTGGTCCAAATCTCCAGAGCCCTTCACTGCGGTGTCTCTCATAGCCTGAGTTGCTTTGGAACGTTAAACCCCTGTAAACCTAAACCAACCGTTTCTTGGTTCACCATCCTCGCAAACAAAAAGCTAAAAAGCCCTGGATAACGCAGGACCTACTGCACAAAATGAAGGTTAAAGAAAAGCTTTGCACAGTTCATTCGATCCTGTAACCTATCGAAGCTACAGAAATTTAAGAAATACCGGAATTCTCTTAACCGAGAGCTGAAATCCGCGAAGTTTAATTACTACAACAGCGCTTTGTCCTCTATGTTTAGTAAAAATATGAGCGCGAAGAGGTGCCAACTTAATAAACTAGGTATTAAACCGGAATCCCAAACCTCCTATCACCTCAGTAAATAAAGACGGCATATTCAATAGCGGAGGCGATCTCTCATGTGCATGTAATGAACATTTTTCGAGCATCACCAAAACAATGCTCTCTTCCACCGCATCGACTGCCGGTTACGCTTTGCGAACACCAACTGTTGCTGAGTCTATATTCTTTTTCCCCACATCTGAAGCTGAAGTCGTAGCAGTGTTTAGTAACTTAAAATGTAGCAGTGCAGAGGACAAAGATGGATTCCGCATAAAAGCTTTCATGTTTATTATTGACTTAATTGCTGCTCCGTAAACTCACATTTACAACGTTGCTCTCGCTACTAGGGTCTTTCCGAGAGAAATGCAAGTCGCAAAAGTTATTGCCATTCATAAAGGAGGCGACACGTCAAATTTATCAAATTACCGGCCCATCTCGATTCTGTCTGCGTTAGCGAAGGGTTTAGAAAAAAATATGTGTTCCAGAATAACAAAATTTTTAGATAAGCATGCTGTCCTGTCGGACGAACAGTTTGGCTTTAGACCTAAAAAATCCACAGAGATCGCTTTGATTAAACAAAAATAACTAATAATTCAAGCCTTTGAGAAGAAATGCCTGGTCCTTGGCATTTATGTCGATTTTTCAAAAGCATTTGACTTGCTCAACCATAATCTGCTGCTACAAAAGACTGGAACACTACGGAATTAGGGAAGCCACTTTGTCTCTGCTAAAATCATACTTAGCTCATCTTAGACAAATGGTTGCTCACAATAACAAGTGTTCGAGCCTTGAGCCAAATCTCTCTGGTGTTCCCCAGGGCAGCAAAATGGGGCCATTATTATTTCTTGTTTACATTAATGACATCTTTTTTACCCCTGCCGTTGACCTTGTACGCTTTGGGGATGATATTACAGCACTATTGTCAGGTATGCTCAGAAGCCGAGTTATTTTCGCGAGCCAATAAGTTCCTGAAGTATCTTCACGAGCGATCAAGAAATAATCTAAAAGTGAATTCTGATAAGAAGAAGGCGTTTTATTCCGAACAAGAAAAAACTGTTCACGCCAATTTCACCCTATCACTATGAGGCAAAACAATTGCAATCGTGCCAAGCATAAAATGCTAAGGAGTAACCTTCTCAGAGTGTCTGACCTTGGACGAGCAGGTTAATCATGTTCGGAAAACACTAAATCGCTTCAACGGTCTTATTTCCCAACAAGGGAGACACTTCCGTCTCAAGTAAAGGTCCTTATTTATCAAACATTCTTTCTCTCATCACTGACATACTGTCTGACAGTTTGGGGAACGACGACCCAGCACAACATATCCAAACTAATAACAGCACAAAAGCGGGAAATTAGACTAATAGCAAACGTATCGCGGCATACCCACACACACCAATACTTCATTAAATTTGGAATTCTAAAGATCACTTCTTTGTTTCTTTCCAGATTGCTATCAATGTAAAAAACTGCGGTTATTACTAACAATGAAACAAATCTTTCGCTTCTAAAAATATCTCGCTATTCAACGGTGTATGATTCCCGCTCCCATTGTCCTTGGTCATTGCCTCTTTGTCGCACCAAATACGGTATGCAATCATTGTCCTTTATTCTTTCAAAATACCTGAATATTAAGAAAATGACAACATATCGCTAAGAGATATCACAGTGAAGACCCTAAAAACCATTTTGTACCTTCTTGAAGAAGATTAGCTTGAATTTTCTCTGAACTGTAATTAAGATTATAACGCGGGCAAATTTTGCTTATGTTGTACATTTGGATGATGTAGTGCTTTTGTTTTGTAGTATTTAGATTGCTTTTTGTTTTGACTGTAATGTTAAATGTTGAAGTGTTGCATTTAATTCTTGTTGATACTTTAGTTTTTGTTTCAACTGCCTCACCTGTAGCTGTCTTCTTAAAAACTGAGGCAATACGATGCCTCGGCAATGTGGGCGTAGAGTGCCTCTCAAGCTGTATTCAAGCAGCTTTTTTCCCTGCGTCCTCTCTCTCCCAGTGACACCTGTACCACTAAGAGCGAGAAATAAACTTCAACTTCAACATATCAGGACGGAAATAGAACAAGCAGGTAGTGGCGTGTGAGGCGGTGCGACTCGCTCTTCCGAGAGAAGTCCAACCTCCACACAGCTAACTTTCACTACAAAGTTCTAACGGCGAAAACCTTGCGCGGCCTGTTTCCGCAAATCAGTCGCACAATCCTCGATGCGAGATAGCAGCGAAGGCCGTGCACCGCCATTATACCAGGCGCACTGTTTACTGTAGCCGTCGAAGCGACGTTGTCAGTACTCGTGGTGTCGCAGAACTCAAAACAGCCGACTAAGAATATCAGCAGAGAGCAAATTCTACAAAATTGCACAAAAAAATATCCAGGCAGAGACCTTCATTCTGCCTTGCATGCGTGAGTATCAGATGGGCTAAAAATTACTGCCTATGTCGGGCGCTATGCATTTTCCCCGTTGCCACAGGGAAACTCGCAAATAACTTTTCAAAAAAGGTTTTTTCTCGGCAGAGATGCTCTTTGCGGCATAGTAGAATACCAGTGTTCACGGAAGTCAGGAAACAATTATCTTCTAAATTCATTAACTAAACTGTAATCGTTCTCTTTTATCTATATGAACTTATCATTATGGTTTTTGTTTTTAACCTACTTTATGTACATTTTTGTATTTGACCCCCCTTAAACAACGCTTCTCTTGAGACCTGAAGGTATACGAAAATAAATAAATGAATAAAAAGTAAATAAACTATTAAGGATAGACGCCAATTGAAATTATAGATTTTTAGACGGCCAATAAAACCGCCATATCACTTTTTAAATTCTCCAAAAGGCGATTACCTTTGCCACTGTGACTAAACAGATTTGGGAACTTTCGCACGCCATTCTAAAACCGCGCGTTTCCGGAGAGAGCAAAGTGACGTCCACGAGATCTTGTTTCTCCATGGCGCACGTACCACGGAGTGACACCGAAATTGCCAGCTTTAGTATTATAAAGCACAAAAAAGCGTTCCTATATCATAAAGAATTTATTTTTAAAATTGGCGGCCTGCTTCTATGAAATATTTTATTTTTAAAAATTGCTGGCGGGCTTGCCTGAAACACTTGACATTAACAAAATATGGTTAAGTTTTAACGTAGTTATGCCGAGTATGAGGTAAGAAGAGGAGGAGGAAAAGCAGAGTGGTTAACATGAAGAATAACCGGTTTGCCACACTGCATGAGGAAAAGCGGTGAGGGGTTAAAAAGATGATGGAGAGAAGAGAGTACGTAGCACCAATTGAAGTTACTATGCAAAGTCACAGCGTTCAAGAGAGTCACAGCCTATTGTGCCGCCCAGAAGTCCTCAAGAAGCGGAGGCCTTCATCGCAGACAATCGGCGCGGCCAGTGGCCGAGAATCTCGATTTCCATCAGTGGGCGCGGTTCTAGGTGCTCCAGTGCACGGCACAGAGACTGCCTTTCGGAGTTGAAGGCAGGGCATTCACAAAGAATGTGGGCCAGTCTCATCACACCCTCAAATGAAATATGCAGTGCTATCAGCTATACCGATTAAGAAAGAGTAATGCTTGGTGAAAGCTACACGAAGCCACAGGCCACATAGAAAAGTTGCTTCACGTAATGGCATGCCGGATGGAAGTCGGAGCATCAGATCTGGCTCCAAGGTTTTTAAACGTGAATTTGAAAATTTGCCTCAATTCCCCGCGGCAAGTGTGATGTCACGCGCCAGTGTCTAAGCCTACCCCCTGCATCGGCTCTCGAGATGGAGATGGACACACAGTCGCCCTCATGGTGAGCAGTTCGCGCGGCCTCGTCCGTGCGGTGGTTGCATGCGATGCCGCTGGGTCCCGGAAGCCATTGGTAAACATAAGCCGAGCAGAAAGTGCGAAAGCACTCGAGGCAAATCCACCTATAAGGCATCGCGTGCAAGATCTTACCGTAAGCCGCTACCGGCAGCCGCGCGCGCGACTCGTGCGATGTGGTGGGTGTTGATACTTTGGGATGTTCTGGGGTGGGGATACTGGACGCAGGTAATGTTGCCCAATTCGTGGGATCACTCTTGGCGTCCAAGGGGAAAGGAATGGGGTGGTGGGTGGGAATGGGGGTATTCTGTCGCTGTGGTCGCTGTGCTTGTTGTATTCCGGGAATCGTGGGAGGAGCTGGCTCTCCGCTGTCACCAGGCAGCAGGTCCTATACAGCAGTAGGATGGGAACCACGGGTGGGGAAGATGAACGGCAGCGCGCTGGCATTGGCACGCACGCGTCAGGGGATTGGTGGAGGCAAGCAGCATGGCCTTCGACCAGCCGCAAGGCTGGCCAGAGGCGCATCAAGGGCTGCAGAGCAGCGGGGACTGTCAGCAGGTGGCCGCCACGTTGAATGGTAGACGTGGCAGGAGGTGAAAACCGCAGGAGACTGCTACAGTTAGCGGCGCGAAGGGAGACGCTGGATACGGCCATTTCCGGCGGCGCCTAGAGTGCTGTATACACAGCATTGGCATCAAGCAGCTAACGCCACGAGGTCCGGCGGTCGTTATCAGGAGCGCAGGATATGAGCCTGGCTGCGCAGCTGCAGGCTGCAGAAGGGGAGCAGCAGAACGGAGAAGTCGCAGAGAACCGCAATGGAGAGCGGCGCAAAGAGACCCCAAGCACACCCATGCACACCAGTGTGAGTGCGTGGGGTGGGCAGATAGCAGCCAGAAGGCCGCTCTGGTTTCCGGGATCAGAATAGCAGGCGCTGAGGTGGTAGGCAGGCCGCCGCCATCGGTGTCCGCTGTGCCGGCTGCTGGAGGTTTTCAGGAAAATGGACCGTCGCCGCAGCAGCTGACGACGACGGCCCGGAAAAGCTGTCCCGGTGGGCGTAGACTACACGGTCGACGGACACAATAACAAGAAAGTTGAGCTGTACAATTCTCAAACATCTAACATGGCCCCCATTCCTTATGTAGACAAGTTGTATCACTTCGTCAGGAAATGTGCAGGACGGGCTGGTACTTGCGTTGTTTTTTTCTGCGCGGAATAGCCGCAGCCCTTTGTGCCGGCGTGTGAACAGGGACGGTTCAGGTTCTCCACCTTGTGACCTTGATTATGAACAACGCTTCATGAACTGAACTCCAAGTGCGGTGTTGTGTACGAAGTGTCATTGTCCTGCAGAAAAACATATGTTGGACAGACTGGTCGGTGTTTGAATACAAGAATGAGCAAACTTGCCCGATCGCTACAGTCCGTAATGGGCAGCAAATTAGCCCTTCAACGCAAGATTTGCGGATCTAAGAAATGTGCACCGTTGTTGAGCAGCACACGCGTAATGAAAAAGTTAAAATCTCAGAAAGCAAGAGAGGTGTTCGAGGAGATGGCTATCAGGCTCAGGGGTCATAGTTACGTCAGCAAATTTTTTGTTAGGTTGCTTGAAAAGGAAATTGATTATTTGTCTCCGGAGCGGCGTTAAAAAGAAATTGATCGTCTCCGTAACTGCGTGGTAGTGGGCGTTCGCCGTTTCAAACGCTTTCGGGGTCTCTTTTTATCTTGCCTTTGATCCTATACCACTACCTTTCTTAAATCTCGTGTAAAGCGGTATAAACCTATGTTGAGCCCTCGTGGTACCCATTTCTTTCTTGTCTTGGGTGTTGCACCGTGTAAACCGCTTCTAAGTATGTACCAACTAGCCCAGATCTCCGCCTTAACACATCTATACCCCACCAAGACAGCGACCGCCCATTCGCCCCAACTGTGGCCGTGCTGTTCCCATGATGGCATGACGGACGCCAGCTGAACCAATTTCTGTTTCATGCGACATCAGCTTGCGTCCGGTTTCCAGACGACCATTTCGTCCGTCTGAATGTACCGGCCAGCTTTAATTATGCCTCCACATGTCATGGAAAGCTGCCGCGATGGCTGAGTGGTTATGCCGTTCGGCTGCTGGCCCGAGAGACGCGGGTTCGATCCCGGCCGCGGCGGTCGGATTTCTATGGAGGCAAAATTCTAGAGGCCTGTGTAGTGTGCGATGTCAGTGCACGTTAAAGAACCCCAGTTGGTCGAAATTTCTGCAGCCCTTCACCACGGCGTCTCTTATAGCCTGAGAGGCTTTGGGACGTTAAACCCCCTTAAACCAAACCAAACCATATGTCATGGCGTTCATTGAGTCAGTATACATGCCCCGTAAAGGGCGTCATCCAGCCTATCAATGCAACGCATAACAGAAGTTATCGATAATACAGGTTACTCGCACACGAAATAATTTTGGGATGCTCAAGAAAATGCCCAGGATATGCAATAGGATTTCTATTTAACTCGCAAGTCGACTCATCAGATTACATAATGTAGGATTATGTTAAAATTCTATTCCAATCTTACTTGTATTCACATCCTTATTCTATGCGGATTCTGTTCACGTCTTTTACTAACTTTTGCTCCTTTAGTCTTAGTAATTCGTTGTCAGGCGGCTCCCACTTCTCCCCTACAAGTGAAGAGGGAGAAGGTGAAGAGAAAGACGGTTGGCAAAGGGCACATGTGGCCAACTTCCAGGCGCGACGACTACGGCAGACGCCTTTCGCTCCTACAAGGTTTCAGTGCTATCGCAGAATAGGAATGTGGCCTGTCGCATTCGCATTTATTTCTCCCTAAACCGAAAAAAAAACAAATTTGAGTACGAATATCCCCAGCACTGACATTTCAAATTGCTGAGAAAAAATCGAACACACAGATTATTCCCTTCAAAAACCTGTTTAAAAATATAGAGTAGTCGCACAGTATCTGGAACTCAAATTTCGCCCCTCATTTGGTTTATCGAGCAATGCAACATACCCCTGCATGTTGCTCGCCTTCTAAAAGCGCGTACCAATCACTTTTAACGCCCAGACAGACTGACAAGTCGCATCATGCAATGTAGCCAAGGTAACTATAGCCTAGCAGCGGCCCTCGCGCGGAGTGCTTCTATATATACTGTACTCATGACAGGATAAATAATGTGATGATAGACATTGGTAGGTTCCAAAGCACAATCCACCACGACTTCGACAAGAAGCAACTCAGACCTAGCAACGAATAGCGAGTAGTGCGCTGCGCGCACGCATACCAGCGACACGACAAGCTAGTCACCAGCATGTGTGCAATCCATTCTTTTATCTAGGTTGCGGGTAAGCTTGTCTACTGAAATTTTTTATATATCGAGCTTTGATATATTAACAAATTTCGTGATCCCCTTCGAGATCTATATATCCGTGTTCCGCTGTGATTTTATAGATCACTTTTGGCTTGAATGCACGACATTTCTGAGCGATGACGTCAAGTCATGCAAAGAACGAAAACGAAATCTCGTGAAGGGTATGGGTGTCTTGACTATATCGGTCACAAAATAAATAAAATCATTAATTGGAACAAAATATTTTTATAGGCTGGAGTTCGCGGTGGCGCCCAGACACCGACACCAGCGGTGGCTAACCGAAGTGCTCCTGCGAAGTGCGCTTCTATCCGGAATCGAAACGGACCATGTTCAGCTCGGTTTACCCACGGTGGCGCTAATCACCGAACAGCACCGTGGCGTGCCACGCTATGCTGCTCCTGTGGGCTGCATTCCCAACCCGAGCTCAGAGGGGCCCGGCAAGGTCCGCGGTATCGCCCTGGCGGCAAGGCGGTACCACGGGAAAGGGGGACTTGTTTCGACGGCTGCCATGCCATCGCAGTCCTCGAAACACCCCGGCTGGACGAGCCCACGGTGGCGCCACTCACCGACAACCGCTGCTGAGCGGCAGCGGATGCTCCTGTGGGGTGCCCCCCTGGGCTCAAGTAGGAAGCACTCGTAGTGCTCGGAGTACGCGGTGATGCCACACACCGACACCCAAGGGCCAACAGAGGTGCTCCTGCGGGATCCTGTTTCGAACATAAATGAGACGCGCACTAGCTCGGAAACCCCACGGTGGCGCCACTCACCGGCACGCCATGCGTGCTCCTGTGGGGACGGGTGGTTCTCGCACTGAGAATAGGAATAAGCTTCGGCCAACCAGGGCTACGACAAGCCACCAACACGTTCTGGCTGCCTCCCATTCCTTCGCCTGTGTCTTAACCACCAAGCTTGTATGTCATAGGACTATAAAAGCCTTCTTATACTAGAAAGGTACACACGTTGAATAGTGCAAGTGTGCTGTGCGGTTCCAGACGCTCCAGATCAGCGGTCGAGCAGAACCTTCACCACGATGAGACGACCATCGTAATAGCTTGAGTCTACCTTGTCCGTCATACAAATACACAAAACGAGCGACCGTATTTCGTAAGGCCAGACCCGATACTCACTATCGGCAAACATTATCCTCATTCCTTAATTTGAGCCGAAGCCGGCGCCCCTCCGCGACCAGCAGGTATAACGAATCCTCTTGTTTCGTGTATTCAATGTCGGCATTGTGGAGAGCGAATTCGAATGTTTGGCGAGAGGAAATTAAAGGTCATCGAGTAAAGTTTTAACGTCAGTGACCTGAAAGGTGCGATTGCTTACAAGCACTGGTCTTAGCGGGCGACGAGAACGTTGACATGCAAAGCGTCCCGACCCGACAAACAGAAATTATGTCACTGTTTGATGCTTACGGGCTTTCGAACCTCATCAATGCTCCCATTCGCATAACCTGCTCTACAACCTCCTCTCTAGACATCACCGTTACTAACTTCGAAGTTTCCAATGCAAAGGCTGGCACACTTCTATCAGACATAAGTGACCACATTCCAACATTTCTCTTTCATGCATTCTTCAAGGTACAATTCTGCCCGGCCAACAGCTTGCAATAGCTGTCAGCACATAGATATGATAACCCTGGAACGCTTCCGAGCTGATATGTGTGCAGCTAGATGGGATGACGTGATGCGTTCAAAAGACGCGAAGGACGCAACAAGCATCCTGATTGATAAAATAAAGGTTGTGTACGATGTTTTTTGGATCTCGATCCCGCCCGCGGCGGTCGAATTTCAATGTAGGCGACATTCTAGAGGCCCGTGTACTGTGATGTCAGCGCACGTTAAAGAACCCCAGGTGGTCCAAATCTCCAGAGCCCTTCACTGCGGTGTCTCTCATAGCCTGAGTTGCTTTGGGACGTTAAACCCCTGTAAACCTAAAACAACCGTTTCTTGGTTCACCATCCTCGCTAACAAAAAGATAAAAGGCCCTGGATAACGCAGGACCTACTGCGCAAAATGTAGGTTAAAGAAAAGCTTTGCACAGTTCATTCGATCCTGTGACCTATCGAAGCTAGAGAAATTTAAGAAATACCGGAATTCTCTTAATCGAGAGCTGAAATCTGCGAAGTTTAATTACTACAACAGCGCTTTGCCCTCCATGTTTAGTAAAAATATGAGCGCGAAGTGGTGCCAACTTAATAAACTAGGTATTAAACCGGAATGCCAAACCTCCTGTCACCTCAGTAAAGAAAGACGGCATAGTCATTAGCGGAGGCGATCTATCAAGTGCATGTAATGAACATTTTTCGAGCATCACCAAAACAATGCTCTCTTCCACCGCATCGACTGCCGGTTACGCTTTGCGAACACCAACTGTTGCATAGTCTATATTCTTTTCCACCACAACTGAAGCTGAAGTCGTAGCAGTTTTTAGTAACCTAAAATGTAGCAGTGCAGAGGACAAAGATGGATTCCGCATAAAAGCTTTCATGTTTATTATTGACTTACTTGCTGCTCCGTAAACTCACATTCACAACGTTGCTCTCGTTACTAGGGTCTTTCCGAAAGAAATGCAAGTCGCAAAAGTTATTGCCATTCATAAAGGAGGCGACACGTCAAATTTATCAAATCACCGGCCCATCTCGATCCTGTCTGTGTTATCGAAGGTTTTAGAAACAAATATATGTTCCAGAATAACTAAATATTTAGATAAGCATGCTGTCCTGTCGGACGAACAGTTTGGCTTTAGACCTAAAAAATCCACAGAGATAGCTTTGATTAAACAAAAAAAACTAACAATTCAAGCCTTTGAGAAGAAATGCCTGGTCCTTGGCATTTATGTCGATTTTTCAAAAGAATTTGACTGCTTCAACCATAATCTGCTGCTACAAAAAACTGGAACACTACGGAAATAGGGGAGCCACTTTGTCTCTGCTAAAATCATACTTAGCTCATCTAAGAAAAATGGTTGCTCACAATAACAAGTTGTCGAGCCTTGAGCCACATCTGTCTGGTGTTCCCCAGGGCAGCATAATGGGGCCATTATTATTTCTTCTTTACATTAATGACATCTTTTTTACCCCTGCCGTTGACCTTGTACGCTTTGAGGATGATATTACAGCACTATTGTCAGGTATGCTCAGAAGCCGAGTAATTTTCGCGAGCCAATAAGTTCCTGAAGTATCTTCACGAGTGGTCAAGAAATAATCTAAAAGTGAATTCTGATAAGAAGAATGCGTTTTATTCCGAACAAGAAAAAAACTGTTCACGCCAACTTCACCCTATCACTAAGAGGAAAAACAATTGCAATAGTGCCAAACATAAAATGCTTAGGAGTAATCTTCTCAGAGTGTCTCACCTTAGACGAGCAGGTTAATCATGTTCGGAAACAACTAAATCGCTTCAACGGTCTTATTTCCCAACAAGGGACACACTTCCGTCTCAAGTAAAGGTCCTTATTTATCAAACATTCTTTGTCTCATCACTGAAATACTGTCTCACAGTTTGGGGACCGACGACCCAGCACAACATATCCAAACTAATAACAGCACAAAAGCGGGCAATTAGACTAATAGCAAACGTATCGCGGCATACCCACACACATCCATACATCATTAAATTTGGAATTCTAAAGATCACTTCTTTGTTTCTTTTCAGATTGCTATCAATGTAAAAAACTGCGGTTATTACTAACAATGAAACCACCCTTTCGCTTCTAAAAATATCTCGCTATTCAACGGTGTATGATTCCCGCTCTCATTGTCCTTGGTGATTGCCTCTTTGTCGCACGAAATACGGCATGCAATCATTGTCTTTTATTCTTTCAAAATACCTGAACATTATAGAAAATGACAACATATCGCTAAGAGATATCACAGTGAAGACCCTAAAAACCATTTTGTACCTTCTTGAAGAAGATTAGCTTGAATTTTCTCTGAACTCTAATTATGATTATAACGCGGGTAAATTCTGCTTATGTTGTAGATTTGGATGATGTAGTGCTTTTGTTTTGTAGCATTTACATTGATTTTTGTTTTGACTGTGATGTTAAATGTTGGATTGTTGCATTTAATTCATGTTGATACTTTAGTTTTTGTTTCGACTGCCTCACCTGTAGCTGTCTTCCTAAAAACTGAGGCAATACGATGCCTCGGCAATGTGGGCGTAGAGTGCCTCTCAAGCTGCATTCAAGCAGCTTTTTTCCCTGCGTCCTCTCTCTCCCAGTGACACCTGTACCACTAAGAGAGAGAAATAAACTTCAACTTCAACATATCAGGACGGAAATAGAACAAGCAGGTAGTGGCGTGTGAGGCGGTGCGACTCGCTCTTCCGAGAGAAGTCCAATCTCCACACGCCTAACTTTCCCTACAAAGTCTAACGGCGAAAACCTTGCGCGGCCTGTTTCCGCAAATCAGTCGCACAATCCTCGATGCGAGATAGCAGCGAAGGCCGTGCACCGCCATTATACCAGGCGCACTGTTTACTGTAGCCGTCGAAGCGACGTTGTCAGTACTCGTGTTGTCGCAGAACTCAAAACAGCCGACTAAGAATATCAGCAGATAGCAAACATGTCTACAACATTGCACAAAAAATATCCAGGCAGACACCTTCATCGTGCCTTGCATGCGTGAGTAGCAGCTGGGCTAAGAGTTACTGCCTATGTCGGCCGCTATGCATTTTCCCCGTTGCCACAGGTAAACTCGCAAAAAACTTTTCAAAAAAGGTTTTTTTTCGGCAGCGACGCTCTTTGCGGCATAGTAGAATACCACTGCTCACGGAAGTCAGGAAACAATTAACTTCTAAAGTCTTTAACTAAACTGTAATCGCTCTCTTTTATCTATATGAACTTATCATTATGGTTTTTGTTTTTAACCTACTTTATATACATTTTTGTATTTGACCCCCCTTAAACAACGCTTCTCTTGAGACCTGAAGATATACGAAAATAAATAAATGATTAAAAAGTAAAAAAACTATTAAGGATAGACGCCTATTGAAATTATAGATTTTTAGACGGCCAATAAAACCGCTATATCACTTTTTAAATTCCCCAAAAGGCGATTACCTTTGCCACTGTGACTAAACAGATTTGGGAACTTTCTCACGCCATTCTAAAACCGCGCGTTTCCGGAGAGAGCAAAATGACGTCCACGAGATCTTGTTTCTCCATGGCGCACGTACCACGGAGTAACACCTAAATTGCCAACTTTGGTATTATAAAGCACAAAAAAGCGTTCCTTTATCACAAAAAATCTATTTTTAACATTGGTGGCGAGCTTCTCTGAAACATTTTATTTTTAAAAATTGCTGGCGGGCTTGCCTGAAACACTTGACATTAACAAAATATGGTTAAGTTTTAACGTAGTTATGCCGAGTATGAGGTAAGAGGAGGAGGAGGAAAAGCAGAGTGGTTAACATGAAGAATAACCGGTTTGCCACACTGCATGAGGAAAAGCGGTGAGGGGTTAAAAAGATGGAGAAAAGAGAGTACGTAGCACCAATTGAAGTTACTATGCAAAGTCACAGCGTTCAAGAGAGTCACAGCCTATTGTGCCGCCCAGAAGTCCTCAAGAAGCGGAGGCCTTCATCGCAGACAATCGGCGCGGCCAGTGGCCGAGAATCTTGATTTCCATCAGTGGGCGCGGTTCTAGGCGCTTCAGTGCACGGCACAGAGACTGGATTTCGGAGTTGAAGGCAGGGCATTCACAAAGAATGTGGGCCATAGTCTTATCACACCCTCAAATGGCATATGCAGCGCTATCAGCTATACCGATTAAGAAAGAGTAATGCTTGGTGAAAGCTACACGAAGCCACAGACCACATAGAAAAGTTGCTTCACGTAATGGCAGGCCGGATGGAAGCCGGAGCTTCAGATCTGGCTCCAAGGTTTTTAAACGTGAATTTGAAAATTTGCCTCAATTCCCTGCGGCAAGTGTGATGTCACGAGCCAGTGTCTAACCCTACCCCCTGCATCGGCTCTCGAGATGGAGATTGACACACAGTCGCCCTCATGGTGAGCAGTTCGCGCGGCCTCGTCCGTGCGGTGGTTGCCTGCGATGCCGCTCGGTCTCGGCAGCCATTGGTAAACATAAGCCAAGCAGAAAGTGCGAAAGCACTCGAGGCAAATCCACCTATAAGGCATCGCGTGCAAGATCTTACCGTAAGCCGCTACCGGCAGCCGCGCGCGCGACTCGTGCGATGTGGTGGGTGTTGATACTTGGGGATGTTCTGGGGAGGGGATAATTGACGCAGGTAATGTTGCCCAATTCGTGAGATCACTCTTGGCGTCCAAGGGGAAAGGAATGGGGTGGTGGGTGGGAATGGGGGTATTCTGTCGCTGTGGTCGCTGTGCCTGTTGTATTCCGGGAATCGTGGGAGGAGCTGGCTCTCCGCTGTCACCAGGCAGCAGGTCCTATACAGCAGTAAGATGGGAAGCACGGGAGGGGAAGATGAACGGCAGCGCGCTGGCATTGGCACGCACGCGTCAGGGGATTGGTGGAGGCAAGCAGCATGGCCTCCGACCAGCCGCAAGGCTGTCCAGAGGAGCATCAAGGACTGCAGAGCAGCGGGTACTGTCAGCAGGTGGCCGCCACGTTGAATGGTAGACGTGGCAGGAGGTGAAAACCGCAGGAGACTGCTACAGTTAGCGGCGCAAAGGGAGACGCTGGATACGGCCATTTCCGGCGGCGCCTAGGGTGCTGTATACACAGCATTGGCGTCAAGCAGCAGGCGCCACGAGGTCCGGCGGTCGTTATCAGGAGCGCAGGATATGAGTCTGGCTGCGCAGCTGCAGGCTGCAGCAGGGGAGCAGCAGAACGGAGAAGTCGCAGGGAACCGCAATGGAGAGCGGCGCAAAGAGACCCCACACACACCCATGCACACCAGTCTGAGTGCGTGGGGTGGGCAGATGGCAGCCAGAAGGCCACTCTGGTTTCCGGGATCAGCATAGCAGGCGCTGAGGTGGTAGGCAGGCCGCCGCCATCGGTGTCCGCTGTGCCGGCTGCTGGAGGTTTTCAGGAAAATGGGCCGTCGCCGCAGCAGCTGACGACGACGGCCCGGAAAAGCTGTCCCGGTGGGCGTAGACTACACGGTCGACGGACACAATAACAAGAAAGTTGAGCTGTAGAATTCTCAAACATCTAACATGGCCCCCACTCCTTATGTAGACAAGTTGTATCACTTCGTCAGGAAATGTGCAGGACGGGCTGGTACGTGCGTTGTTTTTTTTCTGCGCGGAATAGCCGCAGCCCTTTGTGCCGGCGTGTGAACAGGGACGGTTCAGCGCCTCCACCTTGTGACCTTGATTATGAACAACGCTTCATGAACTGAACTGCAAGTGCGGTGTTGTGTACGAAGTGTCATTGTCCTGCAGAAAAACATATGTTGGGCAGACTGGTCGGTGTTTGAATACAAGAATGAGCAAACTTGCCCGATCGCTACAGTCCGTAATGGGCAGCAAATTAGCCCTTCAATGCAAGATTTGCGGATTTAAGAAATGTGCACCGTTGCTGAGCAGCACACGCGTAGTCAAAAAGTAAAAATCTCAGAAAGCAAGAGAGGTGTTCGAGGAGATGGCTATCAGGCTCAGGGGTCATAGTTACGTCAGCAAATTTTTTGTTAGGGGCTTGAAAAGGAAATTGATTATTTGTCTCCGGAGCGGCGTTAAAAAGAAATTTATTGTCTCCGTAACTGCGTGGTAGTGGGCGTTCGCCGTTTCAAACACTTTCCGGGTCTCTTTTTATCTTGCCTTTGATCCTATACCACTACCTTTCTTAAATCTCGTGTAAAGCGGTATAAACCTATGTTGAGCCCTCGTGGTGCCCATTTCTTTCTTGTCTTGGGTGTTGCACCGTGTAAACCGCTTCTAAGTATGTACCAACTTGCCCAGATCTCCGCCTTAACACATCTATACCCCACCAAGACAGCGACCGCCCATTCGCCCCAACTGTGGCCGTGCTGTTCCCATGATGGCATGATGGACGCCAGCTGAACCAATTTCTGTTTCATGCGACATCAGCTTGCGTCCGGATTCCAGACGACCATTTCGTCCGTCTGAATGTACCGGCCAGCTTTAAGTATGCCTCCACATGTCATGGAAAGCCGCCGCTGTGGCTGAGTGGTTATGCCGTTCGGCTGCAGGCCCGAAAGACGCGGGTTCGATCCCGGCCGCGGCGGTCGGATTTCTATGGAGGCAAAATTCTAGAGGCCTGTGTACTGTGCGATGTCAGTGCACGTTAAAGAACCCCAGTTGGTCGAAATTTCTGGAGCCCTTATCCACGGCGTCTCTCATAGCCTGAGACGCTTTGGGACGTTAAACCCCCTTAAACCAAACCAAACCATAAGTCATGGCGTTCATTGAGTCAGTATACATGCCCCGTAAAGGGCGTCATCCAGCCTATCAATGCAACGCATAACAGAAGTTATCGATAATACAGGTTACTCGCACACGAAATAATTTTGGGATGATCAAGAAAATTAATGCCCAGGATATGCAATAGGATTTCTATTTAACTCGCAAGTCGACTCACAAGATTACTTAATGTAGGATTATGTTAAAATTCAATTCCAATCTTGCTTGTATTCACATCCTTATTCTATTCGGATTCTGTTCACGTCTTTTACTAACTTTTGCTCCTTTAG
Source organism: Amblyomma americanum (assembly GCF_052857255.1). Lineage (NCBI taxonomy): Eukaryota > Metazoa > Arthropoda > Arachnida > Ixodida > Ixodidae > Amblyomma > Amblyomma americanum. The sequence continues at coordinate 102,606,198 of NC_135498.1, forward strand.
TCTTAGTAATTCGTTGTCAGGCGGCTCCCACTTCTCCCCTACAAGTGAAGAGGGAGAAGGTGAAGAGAAAGACGGTTGGCAAAGGGCACGTGTGGCCAACTTCCAGGTGCGACGACTACGGCCGACGCTATTCGCTCCTACAAGGTTTCAGCGCTATCGCAGAATAGGAATGTGGCCTGTCGCATTCGCATTTATTTCTCCCTAACCCGAAAAAAAATCAAATTTGAGTACGAATATCCCCAGCACTGACATTTCAAATTACTGACAAAAAATCGAACACACAGATTATTCCCTTCAAAAACCTGTTTAAAAATATAGAATAGTCGCACAGTATCTGGAACACAAATTTCGCCGCTGGTTTGGTATATCGAGCAGTGCAACATACCCCTGCATGTTGCTCGCCTTCTAAAGGCGCGTACCAATCACTTTTAACGCCGAGACAGACAGAGAAGTCGCCATCATGCAATGTAGCCAAGGTAACTATAGCCTAGCAGCGGCCCTCGCGCGGAGTGCTTCTATATATACTGTACTCCTGACAGGATAAATAATGTGATGATAGTTATTCGCAGGTTCCAAAGCACAATCCACTACGACTTCGACAAGAAGCAACTTTGACCTAGCAACGAATAGCGAGTAGTGCGCTGCGCGCACGCATACCAGTGACACGACAAGCTAGTCTCCAGCATGTGTGCAATCCATTCTTTTATATAGGTTGCGGGTAAGCTTGTCTACGGAAATTTTTTATATATCGAGCTTTGATATATTAACAAATTTCGTGATCCCCTTCGAGATCTATATATCCGTGTTTCGCTGTGATTTTATAGATCACTTTTCGGTTGAATGCACGACATTTCTGAGCGATGACGTCAAGTCATGCAAAGAACGAAAACGAAATCTCGTGAAGGGTATGGGTGTCTTGACTATATGCGGTCAAAAAATAAATAAAATCATTAATTGGAACAAAATATTTTTATAGGCTGGAGTTCGCGGTGGCGCCCAGACACCGACACCAGCGGTGGCTAACCGAAGTGCTCCTGCGAAGTGCGCTTCTATCCGGAATCGAAACGGACCATGTTCAGCTCGGTTTACCCACGGTGGCGCTAATCACCGAACAGCACCGTGGCGTGCCACGCTATGCTGCTCCTGTGGGCTGCATTCCCAACCCGAGCTCAGAGGGGCCCGGCAAGGTCCGCGGTATCGCCCTGGCGGCAAGGCGGTACCACGGGAAAGGGGGACTTGTTTCGACGGCTGCCATGCCATCGCAGTCCTCGAAACGCCCCGGCTGGACGAGCCCACGGTGGCGCCACTCACCGACAACCGCTGCTGAGCGGCAGCGGATGCTCCTGTGGGGTGCCCCCCTGGGCTCAAGTAGGAAGCACTCGTAGTGCTCGGAGTACGCGGTGATGCCACACACCGACACCCAAGGGCCAACAGAGGTGCTCCTGCGTGATCCTGTTTCGAACATGAATGAGACGCGCACTAGCTCGGAAACCCCACGGTGGCGCCACTCACCGGCACGCCATGCGTGTTCCTGTGGGGACGGGTGGTTCTCGCACAGAGAATAGGAATAAGCTTCGGCCAACCAGGGCTACGACAAGCCACCAACACGTTCTGGCTGCCTCCCATTCCTTCGCCTGTGTCTTAACCACCAAGCTTGTATGTCATAGGACTATAAAAGCCTTCTTATACTAGAAAGGTACACACGTTGAATAGTGCAGGTGTGCTGTGCGGTTCCAGACGCTCCAGATCAGAGGTCGAGCAGAACCTTCACCACGATGAGACGACCATCGTAATAGCTTGAGTCTACCTTGTCCGTCATACAAATACACAAAACGATCGACCGTATTTCGTAAGGCCAGACTCGATACTCACTATCGGCAAACATTATCCTCATTCCTTAATTTGAGTCGACGCCGGCGCCCCTCCGCGACCAGCAGGTATAACGAATCCTCTTGTTTCGTGTATTCAATGTCGGCATTGTGGAGAGCGAATTCGAATGTTTGCCGAGAGGAATAACTTCAGTGACCTGAAAGGTGCGATTGCATACAAGCACTGGTCTTAGCGGGCGACGTGAACGTTGACATGCAAAGCGTCTCGACCCGACAAACTGAAATTATGTCACTGTTTGATGCTTACGGGCTTTCGAACCTCATCAATGCTCCCATTCGCATAACCTGCTCTACATCCTCCTCTCTAGACATCACCGTTACCGACTTCGAAGTTTCCAATGCAAAGGCTGGCACACTTCTATCAGACTTAAGTGACCACAATCCAACATTTCTCTTTCATTCATTCTTCAAGGTACAATTCTGCCTGGCCAACAGCTTGCAACAGCTGTCAGCACATAGTTATGATAACCCTGGAACGCTTCCGAGCTGATAATGTGTGCAGCTAGATGGGATGACGTGATGCGTTCAAGAGACGCGAAGGACGCAACAAGCATCCTGATTGATAAAATAAAGGTTGTGTACGATGTTTTTTGGATCACGATCCCGCCCGCGGCGGTCAAATTTCGATGTAGGCGACATTCTAGAGGCCCGTGTACTGTGATGTCAGCGCACGTTAAAGAACCCCTGGTGGTCCAAATCTCCAGAGCCCTTCACTGCGGTGTCTCTCATAGCCTGAGTTGCTTTGGAACGTTAAACCCCTGTAAACTTAAACCAACCGTTTCTTGGTTCACCATCCTCGACAACAAAAAGCTAAAAAGCCCTGGATAACGCAGGACCTACTGCACAAAATGAAGGTTAAAGAAAAGCTTTGCACAGTTCATTCGATCCTGTGACCTATCGAAGCTACAGAAATTTAAGAAATACCGGAATTCTCTTAACCGAGAGCTGAAATCCGCGAAGTTTAATTACTACAACAGCGCTTTGTCCTCTATGTTTAGTAAAAATATGAGCGCGAAGTGGTGCCAAATTAATAAACTAGGTATTAAACTAGGTATTAAACTAGGTATTAATAAACTAGGTATTATTAAACTAGGTATTAAATGGGAGGGGTAGATGAACGGCAGCGCGCTGGAATTGGCACGCGCGCGTCAGGGGATTGGTGGAGGCAAGCAGCTTGGCCTCCGACCAGCCGCAAGGCTAGCCGAGGCGCAAAAAGGACTGCAGGGCAGCGGGGGCTGTCAGCAGGTGGCGGCCACGTTGAATAGTAGACGTGGCAGGAGGTGAACACCGCAGGAGACTGCTACAGGGTAGCGGCGCGAAGGGAGACGCTGGATACCGCCATTTCCTGCGGCGCCTAGGGTGCTGTATACAAAGCAGTGGCGTCAGGCAGCTGGCGCCACGAGGTCCGGCGGTCGTTATCAGGAGCGCAGGATATGAGCCTGGCTGCGCAGCTGGAGCCTGCAGCAGGGAGACTCCACGCACACCCACGCACACAAGTGTGCGTGTGTGGGGTGGGTGGATGGCAGCCAGAACGCTGCTCTCGTTTCCACGATCAGCATAGCAGGCACTGAGGTGGTATGCGGGCCGTCGCCATCGGTGTCCGCTATGCCGGCTCCTGGAGGTTTTCATGAAAATGGGCCGTCACCGCAGCAGCTGACGACGACGGCCCGGAGAAGCTGTCCCGGTGGGCGTAGACTACACGGTCGACGGACACAATACCAAGAAAGTTGAGCTGTACAATTCTCAAACATCTAACATGGCCGCCATTCCTTACGTAGACAAGTTGTATCATTTCTTCAGGAATTGTGCAGGACGGGCTGGTACTTGCGTTTTTTTTTCTGCGCGGATTAGCCTCAGCGCTTTGTGCCGGCGTGTGAACAGGGACGGCTCAAGGCCTCCGCTTTGTGACCTTGATTATGAACAACGCTTCATGCACTGAACTGCAAGTGCGGTGCTGTGTACGAAGTGTCATTATCCTTCAGAAAAACATATGTTGGACAGACTGGTCGGTGTTTGAATACAAGAATGAGCAAACTTGCCAGGTCGCTACAGTTCGTAACGGGCAGCAAATTTGCCCTTCAATGCACGATTTGTGGATCGAAGAAATGTGCACCGTTGTTAGCAACACAAGCTTAACAAAAAGTAAAAATCTCAGAAAGCAAGAGAGGTGTTCGAGGAGATGGCTATCAGGCTCACGAGTCAGAGTTACGTCAGCAAATTTTTTGTTAGGTTGCTTGAAAAGGAAATTGATTATTTGACTCCGGAGCGGCGTTAAAAGAAAATTGATCGTCTCCGTAACTGCGTGGTAGTGGGCGTTCGCCGTTTCAAACACTTTCCGGGTCTCTTTTTATCTTTGCTTTCATCCTATACCACTACCTTCCTTATATCTCGTGTAAAGCGGTATAAACCTATGTTGAGCACTCGTGGTGTCCATTTATTTCGTGTCTTGTGTGTTGCACTGTGTAAACCGCAGCTAAGTGTGTACCAACTTGCCCAGATCTCCGCCTTAGCACATCTATACCCCACAAAGCCAGCGACCGCCTGTTCGCCCCAACTGTGGGCGTGCTGTTCCCATGATGGCATGATGGACGCCAGCTGAGCCAATTTCTGTTTCATGCGACATCAGCTTTCGTCCGGTTTCCAGACGACCATTTCGTCCGTCTGAATGTACCGGCCAGCTTTAAGTATGCCTCCACATGTCATGGAAAGCCGCCGCGGCGGCTGAGTGGTTATGCCGTTCGGCTGCTGGCCCGAAGGACGCGGGTTCGATCCCGGCCGCGGCGGTCGGATTTCTATGGAGGCACAATTCTAGAGGCCTGTGTACTGTGCGATGTCAGTGCACGTTAAAGAACCCCAGTTGGTCGAAATTTCCGGAGCCCTTCACCACGGCGTCTATCATATCCTGAGAAGCTTTGGGACGTTAAACCCCCTTAAACCAAACCAAACCATATCTCATGGCGTTCATTGAGTCAGAATACATGCCCCGTAAAGGGCGTCATCCAGCCTATCAATGCAATGCATAACAGAAGTTATCGATAATACAGGTTACTCGCGCACGAAATAATTTTGGGATGCTGAAAAAATTAATGCGCAGGATATGCAATAGCATTTCTATTTAACTCGCAAGTCGACTCACCAGATTACTTAAAGTAGGATTATGTTAAAATTCTATTCCAATCTTGCTTGTATTCACATCCTTAATCTATTCGGATTCTGTTCACGTATATTACTAACTTTTGCTCCTTTAGTCTTAGTATCTATCGAGTACGTCCCTGCCTGGCCTGCTTCCTGACAGCCGTATACTCTGCGATATCGAATGCCCTTAAGTAATTTCATCTACAGTATTTTGAATGCCCATGTGTACTAATCTTTCTGTTCCTGCGTTGACAGGGATACCAAGTGCTTTTTTCTATAAACTTTGCGTATTATGACGTCCAGCTTGTTCTTCTCAATTTTCTTCCATTAAAGATAAGGTGCTCTGTATGCCGTACTGCTCACCGTAAAAGCCTTTATTATCTTTGTGGTTTCTTTTTCTTCAAATCCATACTTGTTTAATGCCGTGCTAATCATTCTCGCCGCTTGCTCATTTGTTGCCTTGTAATCGCCTAATTACTTCCGCGTTGTTGTCCTTAGCGTCTATTAGCAGACGTAAGATTCTCGTAAATGGCACCTCTTGAATTTGCTTTCCCCGCAAAATGCTACAACAGTGTCAGAGCCTCCTTACTTCCTGAATTTTAGTAACTGACTCGCCAAGCAGAGGCGCACCTCTCCTCTTAGAGGCGCACCTCGCCGGCTCCACCGCTGTGATGCCATGTGTTTAGGAGAGGGCAGGCTGGGAGAGGTGCAGCTGCGCGCACCAGCTGGTTACCCCGTTGTGATACCAACGTGACTCGGAGAGGGTGCAATAGTTGCTACGTTGGCGTTTCTCGTTCAGTTTCGCCATGGATGAGACGCGCGCCGGACGCAGTGCGTTAACTCTAAGGCGTTGCCGTCCAGCCGCGTCCGGTCATCCCTTCGATATAGCTCGCCGAGAAGGTGTATTGCAGAGGACGCGAGATAAACGAGCCGCTGAAAACGAGGTACAAGAGGACAACACAGACTAAAAGATACGCCTTCAGATGACCAATAAAGACAAACTTTATTTATACCTGCGTACAGTCATCGCTAAACAATGCATAGTAATTGGTAACTTACGCTCAACTAAGCTTCACGAAAACATATCCAAGCAAAACCGAGCTTTCGCTCTGTATAACTAAGTTCACAAGAGTTGAACCTCACCAAATTTTAAAGCGATAGCTGTTAGGCTATCCTGACCTTTTCGCCGCCGTCGTTGCAGTCAGCGTCGTTGCCGTCGTTGCCGTCGGCGTTGCGCCGGTCAACCCGGGTCGCATAAGCCTACGGGCGGCTCTGTTTGGAACAGGCGCCTCCCAGTGCATGGGTGCATCACGTGATCACTACACCAGTGGTCACGTGACTAAATGACTAAGCAGCTATCGCTGAATTTTGGGTTACATAGTCGTAACCGTAACGTGAGTTTTTTTCTTGTTTTATTACTCTTCCATTTCGCCATGTGCAGAGTTGCCAAGTGAAATCCGCTTCTGTTCAAACTACCCACATTTCAATTCTTCTCTCTGTGTCAAACAAGTACTGTTTAACCTTGCTTGAAGGACATCTCGCACCTTTCTCTATGGATCGTACTGCAGGAGTTATAATGGCGGAGACCTTTACACTCTAGTAAACTGTCCTCTAAGCGCACACCGCTTTAGGGGCAAGGTACGCTGCCCAAATCCTGGGGCATATATAGAAGCAATATTTACTGTTGCCAACAGAAACAAATTCCGTCTACAGTACATGCGAAGTTACAGCAGACGATTTTAAACGAGGAGGCAGGCAGGGCGAGGTTAACCGGAAGAATGGTCGGTTTGCAACCCCACACGGGGGAAAGGGGAGGGGGATAAAAATGAAAAATAAAGGAGAGTCAATATAAAAAGTCAGTGTTCGAAGTCACAGCCTATCGTGCAAGAAGCGGAGCAGTACCGTGGAAGCCTTCATAGCCGACGATCGCTGCGGCCAATGGCAGGGAATCTTCATTTCTGTCAGTGGGCGTAGGTGTAGACGCTCCAGTGCACCGTAGAGCGACTGCCTTTCGGCGCTGTAGGCAGGACAGTAACAAAGAATGTGGGATATAGTCTCGTCATTCCCGCAAATGGCACATGCAGGGCTATCAGCCATACCGATAAGAATGAGTAATGGTTCGTGAAAGCTACACCAAGCCACAAGCGACACAGCAAAGTTTCTTCACGTCGTGGTAGGCCGGATGGAATGCGGAGCTTCAGATCTGGGTCCAAGGCTTTTAAACGTGAATCGGAAAATTGGCCGGAATTCCACGCGGCCAGCGTGATGTCATGCCCAAGAGCGCGAAGCCTGCCCGCTGCCTCTGATCTCGAAAAAAGGATCTACACAAAATCGCCGTTGTGGTGAGCAGTTCAACAAGAATTTAACCAAAGTTTCAAGCTCCTCGATTTGCTAACCCTCAAGACCAACGGTGCCGCGTTTTAAAGCCTCCTCCGGTTACTAAATGCATGAAGTGACCATGGTTTGTAGTGGGATTATACATGTCACCAAGAGCAAGCATTCCGTATATTTAGTGATCGACATCAGCTCTCGAGCTTGGGCAGCACGCTCTGCCCCGCTAACATGAAGTGCGCTACTGGACAGCTTATTCTCTTTTGCTCCCATATAGGTGTATTCGTGTTTAGAGTGCCGACAGTCACTGCCTTATTATCACACATTATATTGTGCACCTTGCGGAAATATGTCATGAAGTACGTGCGTAAAATACCGCATTTTCATTAGAGTTACAGCCAAGCAGGGAGCTACACCATTTGTCACATGTTCAACCAGGGAGGTTCATTCCATTACTGCAGCCATAATCATCATAAGCCTGCCTCCGCCCGCTGCATGGCAAAGGCCTCTCCCATGTCTCTCCAATTGGCCCTGTCCTTTGTCACCTGCGCCCACTGTGTGCCCGCAAACTTCTTAATCTCATCCGCCCACGTAACTTTCTGCCGCCCCCTTCTACGCTTGCATTCTCTCGAATCCACTTCGTTACTCTTAAGAACCAGCGGTTATATTGCCTTCGCATTGCATGCCCTTCCAGATCCTATTTCCTCCTCCACTGGAAGTAGCCCATGGCGCAGATGTAGCGAGTGCCGTTTTGCATGGCGTTTGCTGTTTCAAAGGTACTGTTCATGTTAATGTCCCTTCATGTACGGCATAACGAACCATTCTTTTCCCTTCCTTTTTCTGCTCAATCGCTTAAAGGCGGCTTTGGTTCTGGCAGTCTTGATGTCATAGGTAGCATAAGAGGGTTCTCGCACTGCTTCCGCCCTCACCGTTCGATGCTATTTCAGGCGACACTAGAGGTAGTACAGGACGTACCACGTCCTCCGCTATGGATGAGGATGACGCTCCTGAACACTCGCAGGGTTCTTTTACATGGAACATATTTACCATAAGCAAAGATTGGACAGCCGTCGCCGTAGCTCAGTTGGTAGAGCACCAGCGGCGAAATTCAGAGGTCGTACTTAGAAATGCGAGTATGGCCGGATGACTATGTATCCTTGAACGGATTTAACAGAAAATATCTGTTTTAATTGAACTCTGCTCTGAAGAGTGGTAATCTTCCTTTTTGGCTGGTTCGCCTCTTCAGCCCTGAATTCTCCAAGCGGCTGCACGAATGAGCAGGGTGAAAAATGAAATTCGACAAATCAGCTCGTATTGACGTCTCAGAAAAAACGGCCTCCTGTGTTCACATTCGATATCCAGAACAATCACCTGACTCAGTTTAGCAAGTAAAATATTTGGAAGTGACCGTCATAAGTGAATTCAGCTTGAAAACATAAATCAATATTTCCTCAGCAATCTTCTGCAAACCCTTTTTACTGCGTCATAAGCCTAATGTTGCGACACCTCAAGTTAATTACCTCGCATAAACTTATCTAATAAGTTCCAAACTATATTATGCTAGCATAACGTGAAACCCTTTAACTAAAAACAACACTGACACATTAAAAGGAATTAAGCGCCGAGCTTTCCGCTCTGTATATTCTAAGCACGGTCTCCGACTCCATGTGTGCTGTTATGGTACCCAACGAAATTCGTATGCTCCAAACAATACGCAAACTCGTGCGCCTAAAATTTCTGTAACTATTATTTAAACGTAAACTAGCTCCGGACCACAATTCATATCTAATTACACACAGTACAAAGCACACCCGACATGCTCATTCGTATCCTTTCACCTATTATTGAGGAAGATAATTTCAATACTGCTTTTCGCTCGAGCTATGTTAAATTAGAACTACTTACCTGGCTGCTACGTTGAATCTGTTGAGTATCATAGAAGCACATATTCTAAGCAGCAGGTATTCACAGCCGAGTCATGTTTTCCTTTCCTTATCTAGCTCGTACTTCACGCCTGTACTGTGCAAGAAGCTTTGTTTGCACCATTTTAATGTTTGCCAGTGTATTTGTTGCTGTACAGATTCTGAGTTTTCAGTATTTCATTTTCCGTTGAGCAGTTTTTCTCCTTGTGACACTTTTTTTTTAACTTGTCATGTACAGCCCTGCTGCCTGCGGTCATGCCTGCAGCGTTCCACAAGTAATAAAATCGAGATGCACGCTATTTTCTCCCCCGAGGAAGAACCAAAAAAGGAGTGTAAGAGAACGGCGGTCTGAGATGCTGCCTTGGTTACTTGACTGTGCAGCGAGTCAAACCACAAGAAACGAGAGAATTCGGCACGTTGAAAATAGAATGAGTACCTCGATGCATTTTTTTTTTACGCGGTAGCGCTAAGTGTCCTGCTCAGCGGAAAACCCAGCGTCGGCGTTGTCACGAGGAAATCTGGATTTGTCGAGAGGGTGCTGACGTCAAAAGCAGATGACCTCTCGCGGGTAATTTAAACACCACACAAAGATCATGCAGTGCAAGAATGATGACGCCACAGCCCAATTCCAAATTGATCTACAGTGGCGTGAGGTCATTCGCCGGAACCCGAACTAGAACTGCCCCTTGGGTCGCGAGGGGAGCTCTCTAACCCTCACCGACGGTGGAACGCTCGTGAGACATGGTTAAAAGGAGACCTTGTGTGCCTTGTGACATATAAAAATGAAGATAAATTCAAGAAGAGTGTATATGTCTGCGAAGTGATATGCATAGAGCACTCCGGAATCGCTGAAGGGACCCATTAATGCTATCAAGTCATACCCTTATAGCGGAGCTCAACTTTGCAATGAACTTTCTTTATGTTGGTGATTTGTTTGCATCGAGTTTCATGTGGCATCCTTACTGAACAGCGAACGACCAAGTGTATTCAATCAAGAAACAATCCGCGCGAACGTTTTGTTCAGGATGCGTTCTTCGAGGGCTTTTCCCGGGATTATTACTGATTCCTTAAAATTAATTTCAGCGATTTGTATCAGAGCGAAGAAGACACAGTAGGCCTCTGCAGGGAAGACTCTACGGGTAATACCTGTACCATTTTCATTTAAATTGGGCCTGCACGAAGCAAAGGACACAACGGAAGTTTTAAAGGCATCTCTAGAAAACTGAAGACACTTGTATTTATACGGAACGGACAATAAATGCTTCCTGACGCTCTCGCGACGTGCAGCCTCACTTTCTTTATATGAAAGCTCCTAGATTGTGGAAAACTGTGCCAATCGGCACAAATTCTTCAAAGAAGCGCAGAACGAGTAAAAAGAGCGCATAAACAAGAAAACAAAAGAAATGTGACTTTTGGTTCTAAGCTTGCTGTTGTCCTTGGTCCGAGTTACTCCTCTTCATGCAGCTCCTCGTATTATCATGGGCTTAAAGCCTGCAGAGCGAATGTTGTGAACGCGTGTGAAAGCAACTCTGGTCTCCGCGACAACTGACACTTTTGAACTGCGCATACGCGCAGATAGCTGTCTTAGTTGCTATGATAAAATTACAGAGGTCAAGGACGATACAATATTCTATTTCCTTAGTGCATCGTAAGATTTGCGTCGACGATTTGTGACGGGGCATCTAAAGGCGCATAGCAAGGGGCAAGACACTTTCATGACGATGGCAACGAAATCGGCTCGAAACAGCGTCGCAAAGCATTTGCTTACCGCACCTTCTATCGGAATAAGCCCTTTCAGCTGCCCACTGGCCGAAGCGATTGTTTTAACGGGATAGCGTTAAAAGCCCCGTTATTCAGAAAATCCAGCTTCGGCGTTGTGAGCGAAAAATAGGGTGACGTAGTGTGGCCCAGGTGGCCATCCGCAAGCAACCTAGATTGGTCACCAAGGTCACGAGACCTTGTGGCATCATCCCAACCTGCCCACCGGATGGTAAGCAAACTGAGCACCACGGGAGGTGACTGTTAAATTAATGACTGATCGCAACACGTCGCTAGCGAAAACCAACTCTGGTCCAACGGCAGCGGATTCTATCGCAGGACAGTGGCGCATCCCTTAACCGCTGCACCATTGCGGAAAGGCTGGTGTGAGGACCCCCAGGGACCGCCAGGGGCAGTGTTAAGTTTAGAATAACCAATTCCGCATATAACTGCATTAACTCGTTAACGTTATTGCGTCATACCCTTGAGGCGGAGCTTAAGCGTGCCCTCCATCTTATTAAAGTTTATGCCCCATTGTTTCTTCGTTTGAATATGTCGACCATAAAAAATAACGATGAGTAAAACCTGCACGACGAAGAACTGCATTGGATGAGGCCTATGTACCATGCATGCAAGGAAATAATTTGCGATCTTAAGAGCGTTAAGCGATAACCGCGTGCCTTCAGTAGCCTCTTAGTCAGTATTTATCAACGTAAAAAGATAATTTCAGCCAGAGTGCTCAATGGGCAACCGTATGACAAGCTTATCACGTTGAAGTATAAATGGCGCTCGATAATACGGCAATGAATGCAGGCCCATACATTTCCAAGAGGTAACAACAGCGACACCGCTCTTCGGCCACGTATCATTTATTATAGTTCACACCACTTCCGCCAAACGGAAGTTCTCAACAGCCGGTAAACAGGGTCTCGTGCAGTGGGCGCCTCTGAGCTCAACTTAGTCGGGCTGTCTGTAACGAGAATTGACAGAGAGGGTCAGCACACTCTACTCCCACCCACAGTTAACCCTGAGCGAAAGATGCAATACGGGGCGCTGAAAAAAAAGCAGCACATAACACATCGAAAAACTGAGCGCCTGCTGAAGTTATTCAGCAGGCCTCGTAGCGAGAATGCTGCAGGTGCTCAGCCAGAGCGCCTGCAGATGTTCTCGAACCTCAGCAGCACACGAACCGATGTTACGTTCTACGCGCGATCAAGCGAAACTCACAAGTAATCAGCAAGCAATAATTCTCAAATGATGCAAAAAAATTCCGAGTCAAATAGGAAACTACTTACCTATTGTTTCTGTCGGAATTGCCACGACTGTCGGGAACAAAAATAAAATTGTTAATGGCCAATATCTGAGAGGCCTAGAAAAAGGGACACTAATACAGTATACTGCGTGCACATGCGTTAAGAAATAGAGCTTCGTGAAGATATTTGTGCTGCAAATGTCATTTGTGACAAAAAAGCAACTTGGACAAGCCAGAAAATTGAGACACACAGCGACGCCCCTGCACGATTCCGGTAACTGCTTCCTGAGCAAGTAAATTCTTCACCAGCTATGACTGATTATCGCCTTTAAGTCAACCGAATTTAGCAGGGGAAGGGTGTAAATGAGGCAGGATATCGGGGAATAGATTTGCAAACTCTGTCAACTACGCATTCAAGATATCACACAGAGAAAAAGAACGCGGTTAAGGATTCCGAAGTGCAGCCGATCAGTGTGCCGCAATTTCTTGCTTCTATTATTATTTAGTTTTCGTCTTCCCTTGAGAGACATTTCACTGTTGACAATATATTTAACGCAAGAGTGCACCAAAATGGATTCTCAGAGCATTTGGTAGTCTAGCGCGGGGCAGTAAGATATGCCGGAGCGCATTGTGCTATTGCATGCCTCGCCGTCCTTTTCTATGAAAAAACACCCGAGCTCTACTGCAGTGCGTAGCTGAGCAGAGAGAGTGACTGGCCAAAGCGACACCTGGTGAGCACGAGGGGCTCAAGCAACGGACGTGCGAGCTTTACACTTGGAACCTATCATCTGCGCTGCCTGTGGCACCATTACGCCACATGCTATTCGAAGGCTCAGACATAAGGCTGAGAAAATCTGCAACGCATAGCTCTTTCGCATACTCATGTTCAACGGAATGTACTGATTTCCACTGAGTTAAGCGTTGATTCATATAAGTTATTAGCCTACATATGCCTGACGACTTACATGTAGGGCACCGCCTTTCTACGCAGGAACTCCAAAAAGTTTATTGTGCAAAAGCTTGTTTCCGCTATCGTAGCGTCAAGAACGTCTAGACATTTCCTGTTCGAAGTCTGTGTTGAGTTCTTTGAGTTTTCAGCTTTGTGTGCGCTCAGAAATTCCACCAGTCTTCTCTGGACGCCATTTTTCGATTCCGCCACATCGACTGCACTGCATTTCTACAAGAAAAACTAATCATTCTTGCGCATGGTCATAAGGAAACCACCTCGCGTGATGAGAAATATCACTTTAATGTCGATGTCGTTTATCAGAAGCTTTACCGCACGTAACAGGTAGCGAATTTGCCTAGCATCGTATATTGCAGTATGGCTCAAAAGTCAGTGTTGAGAAAAACATTTCCACAAATAGAAAGATGATTCTTAATTGACAAAAAAGAAATAACCGTTCTATCTCTAAAAATATTTTATTTTTACACATTTCTGAAGTTTTAGCATATACGGGGCAACAGCGCTTTTGGCTGTAAAGCAGTTGCCCTTGCACGCAGCTCCTATTGCCCTGTGATTCACTTGCGCCCCGTATCGTCTCGCAGCTCGTATATCCTCCGGTTCATGCATCAGACGCCGGCCTGCACTTAGTTCGAGAGAAGTAGAACGAGTTAAGGACAACTCACGATCTTCGGAGAGCAGCCAGAAGAGCATCGCGAAGAGCGAGCATCCGATCAGGAGCAGCAGCGTGCTCATCGTCATCAACACCCACCGCTCGCGGCTTTCGCCGCCTGCTGCCCTGCAAAAAATAAGTCAAAGGAAATTAGGCGCCCACTGCCTTCATCGCCTCCATGATGACCGCGTATTACTTTTCAGCAATTTACGCGACTCCGATGCAGGGTTCCTCAGCGTTCGGACGCTGCGTCCTGTCTATGCTTTCTGTGAATGCGTAGTCGACGTATGCCTTGTTCACGTACTATAGCTCTCAATATTACTTGCAAGCGACCGAAGTGAGCAGACAGACGTTTTCGCTGCATAGTAAATTAATACGCCTCCACAAAAAGCGCCCAACTTGCATATTCATTACGTGTACTTTGATTCTTGCATCGGCGGCTGATTGCCTCAATTTTCAGCACCATAGGGCTCGCAATTGTGCTTTCAATCTGTATGTGTGTAGCTTCTACTACTAACGATTATATGAGAGGTTCAACGTCCTAAACAATGGCGGATGGCTCCCTACGTCAGCTGCACAAAAGGAGCAGCTGTCGTCTAGCCTCAAGCCAGCCAGAAAAAAAAAAACGGATGTTTCATTTCTAAGCGCCCGGAGTCATCTACTTTCCCGACTACGAAGACATGCAATACGACGGCGGATACATCCATGTCAGGAACCGCCTGCAAAAGGAAGCTGTTCAGGACTTCGAGTCCGTGAGGGCCTGGAATCATGAAGTGTCGCGGCATGTCTGGTTCCAGTAAGCAAAATTTTTCCACACGATTTCCTGCATACCTGTCAGGGCCACGGACAACCTGAGCACACTGAAAACTGCCTGTCTTGAAATGCCGGTCCCTGTGAAAGTCAAAAGGGCCGGCATCAATGCAAGGAGGAATATATTCTTCCTTCATGTGCTGAACCGGAAAATCTTGGCCACCATGACGAATGTGTCGAGCTTATGCAGGATACACGTGCCGTCATTTCTCACTCACGGAAATACGATGAAAAATGGACATTGGTTTTTAGGCAAAGTAAATGGCGCAGTGTCTGCCTAACATCTCGGCGGACACCTGAACCGCGCCGTGAGGGAAGTGATAAAAAACGGAGTGAAAGAAGAGAGGAAGAAATAGGTGCCGTAGTGGAGGGCTCCGGAAAAATTTCGACCAGCTGGGGATCTTTAACGTGCACTGACATCGCACAGCACACGGGCGCCTTTGCCTCCATCGAAGCGCAGCAGCTGTGCGTTCCAACCCGGATTCGGACATAAATGGCGGCGACAACGCAAGTCCAGTGTCTGATTCATTGACAATCAGCGCTTTAGACGGTCTGGGTGTGCCAAACTTCTGTTTGAAGGCATAAGTTAGCGCTGCATGTAAGAGAAGCATTCCGGTGCGCCCATGCGTGCCGCACCTTTCGCAGTGCCGCAAATGTCAGGAGCTATAGCATACGGCACGTCAGCATTGCGTGCACAAGTAGAACATGAGTGCTTTGAGCCGACAACAACGATACACCCGCGTGCATAACAGAGGCGCCGATATGTGCTCACTCCAATGAGCACGGAAAGTGTTCTAAAGGCAATGCCGAAAATTTTATACAGGACAAAAATACCAGAGACACAGCTCCACGCAAACGGATGCCGCAGAAGTGGTCCGCCGCCGCAGATGTTTACGGAACTCACATAGGAAATCGGCGCCTGCAGACGTACAAGCTTCAGTTGCTAAAAATAAAGCTCACTACTCGGCTGTTCAGAAGACACTGGCTGTGAAAAAGCAAACGGAATAACGTATGTACACGAAGGTAACGTGAGCAGGGCACTGGGGTGCGCCAGAAAACGTTACTCAAAGGAAGCTATAGGATCGAAAGCTGGGCGAGCTATTAGGCGTTCATAATTTAAGATTCGTAAAGAACACGGAAAAGGAGGAAACCCGTGTACACAGAACGAAGTGCTTCATCCTGTGTACCCGTTTTCCTTCTTTTCAGTGTGTGTTTTTTTTTTGCGCATATTAAGGCATATTTCTCGAAAGGGCGCGGGTGGGGGGGGGGGGGGGGGGGGGGGGATATATGCCATGGGCTTTCGTCTGCGCAGCGGACGCATCAGTTTGGAAGAGAACGTGTATTAATTTATTCTTAGTTTGCCTAAAGCTAAAGCATAAACGGGGTACAAACACAATAAGTGCGTCGAAATCTCAGAGCAGCGTAGGGCTTCGCACTAGCTGAGGCACAGCCACCGAATAAT
Organism: Amblyomma americanum; assembly: GCF_052857255.1. Classification (NCBI taxonomy): domain Eukaryota; kingdom Metazoa; phylum Arthropoda; class Arachnida; order Ixodida; family Ixodidae; genus Amblyomma; species Amblyomma americanum. Next base: position 102,622,373 of record NC_135498.1, read on the forward strand.
GACACGCAGTGGCATATGAAAGAGTTGCTCGGAAGGTAATGAACCGTCCGCGCAGTTTTGGCGTCGCTGTAGAGAACGAGGCCGGGAACACTAACGTATCGCTGGACACGAGCTCTGGACGAGAGTTTAAGCGCGACGAGGATCCGTTCACCAGTGCGGCCAGATTGATGACGAGGACCGGAGTCACTCAATTTTTTCTAGGCCTTCTAGCGTTCTAGGCCTTCGTGTTCGCGTACGCCTGGATGAGAAGCCAGCAGCTTTTTGGAGTTCACTGTGATACCCGAGCCAGCTCTAATCCACACTCCGATATCGGCAGCATAAAGCGCATGGTAAACATGGGGTATACAGGATATACAGCTAAGTCACACAGGTGCTGGCATAGGCAACGCTAGGGTATGTCATAGCACGTAATAAGGCTTCCACTGGCAGGTACAGGGTCCACTACTCACGCGTTTTCTTCCGCTGGCTCCTCCGGCTGCGTCTTACGCTGCCTGTAAGAAAAAAAGAAGAAAACATGGTGAACAAATTCCAAGTTGCTGCGTAGCTTTCGTAAAACGCTGCCTCAACTAACCCGTTATGCGTGCCTGATTAGTGGAATACGTGTATGGACCTTGTATTTCGAGCCAAAACAAGGCACATTGAAAAAACGTCCCCTAGTCTCAGAATTTCAAACACAGCTGCGCAAATTGACAACAATACCGTTCGTTAAGAGCAGCGTTCGTGACGTCTCAGCATTTTTTGCCGCTCACTCAGTCCTTGCGCGGCACAGTGTCGGACTGACAGACCGTGGGCCAACCTGAAAAATGCACACCACGGGCTCATTCCGCGTACGGTGAGTATTTAGGAAAAGCATGTATTAATGCATCCACTCTGTCCTCTTGTTGTAAATGCAATAACCATGACCCAGCATCAATGTAGCAGTAAAAAATGTTCAGTTAAGCTTATTTTACATCTTCGAAGCAGTTTTGACAGTATAGATTTGAAAATTAAATTCTTTGCTGCCAAAGCTATAAGGCTCTCTCTTTTTAACGCGATAGCAATAAGGAGCTCCTGTCACCGAAAATCTGGCGTCGGCATCGTCCTTGACCGTGAGAGAAAGATCCATAAAGAATCCCTAGACAAACAACCTAGGAGGCAGATGGGCTACCCAGGTCACGTGACCTTGAGGCGTCATCACAACTTGCCCACAGGATTGCCAGCAAACTGCCCACCGTGGCAGGTGGCAGTTAAATTAATGATTGGTAGCTCGGGAAGAGCAACCTCGGTCGCACAAGGCCCACCAACCTGCCATTGCAAGGAAGTTGCGCATCGCTTAACCGCTAGATCACTGTGGCAGGAGGGATAAGAGGACTCTCAGGGATCTATGAATGTAAAGAAGAGTATGACGAATTCTGCATATATGGGAATTCATTGATTACGCCATCGAGTAATAGCCTTAAGGTGGAGCATAAGTGCCCACTCCAATTTTTTTACGAACAACTTTCAAAATAGGAAGTTATTGCTTCTCAAGGGTTGCCCCTTTACAATATCGAGTTTCTTGGCGATATTTATTTTATTTTCACATGCACCGGAAATGGATACCACAAGATTATTGGCTGGGTTTGAACGCGTTAAGTAGTGATTTCGCAGCAAAACGTGCAAGTGAGCGCATGTGCAGCGATAGTAAAATCAGACACTTGTTGACCACAGGTTAACTGCACGGCTGAATTGCTAGCACTTCAAGGCAGATCGCTAACCAGACAGAATTGGAGAGAGCGCAGCGAAGTCGTCAAAAAGTACATAAAGCAACGGCAAGAACCTAGAGGCTCAGCTCAGCTCAGCTAGACATATTAGCAGCGGCTGCTTTGGGGCTAGTTCTCTCATCGTAGAAGACTTTCCAGTCTGCCTTTCTGTGCTGTGTTTTGTGCTATGAAGTAGCCAGTCTTTAATCTACTAGGTGTTCTTCAACCATTCCAGTTATGAACGCGATACAATCCTGACATGGTTCGCTGCTATTCTGTTAGTTGAGCAGAAGAAGCATCTTCAGGCTTTTCTTTCCCCACCATATGTTTGTTTCGAGCTGCCCTAAGTAGTTAATCTTCGTGGCGCTAGTGGCGTGACAGTTGCCTGACGTCCAAGCTCCGGGCCGATCAATGATCCGGTTTCTGACAGACGATCCCTGGTTAGGAATTGGTCGGATCTAAGAGATTCCAGTCGGCTTCACCCCCCTGTGTACACCCTTTTGGAGTCGCAGCAGAGTCAACGCGCTTGCTTTTGCATTCGAGGACAAGCTTGTCTGAAATAAAGAAGCGGCGACTAAAAAGGACGGTGGCGCAGCGCAGCTACGAGAACACATAAGCCGATATGTAGAGAACCGCGACGCAACACTGCAGACAAGCGTGCCGGGAACAACACAACCAGCATCAGGCAAGTCCGGCGGCGGGGTCTTTGTTAGGCCTGGAGTCGATCCTACTACCCGCTGAACGGGGCGCTTTCTACAATCGTAGAATATCTTTTATTCCTTCTTCTGTTCCTCAATATCACAAAAAATGCTCTCAGAAGCGCAATACCGGAGCATGGCGATTTAATTCAAAGCGAGAAACAAGCACGACCCTGGAGATGACTCAGGTTCTTGCGAGGCCACCGAAGCCGTCGGCAGTTTTTGGCAGTCGCACAGTCATATCAAGTCAGCTTGTCGATGACTGCGCCGTATATTTAAAAAAAGTGTGCACCTCAGAGAAAATAAGCTGCGGACTCTATAAAATGCTAGCAGCGCGAGCGATTCTAACGTACTCGCTGGGGCTGGAGGAGGTGCTGGGACTGTCCTCGTTGGAGTTAATGTGGTACGTGACCACTGTGCCGGCGGCCATATCCGCACTCTCTCCACCGGCCCCTGGTCTCCTCTTTGTGCTGCTTGGGTCTCCTACTCGGGGCGTCCCTGAAAATGTCAAAGGAAAAATTGCATGAATAATATTCACCTGTGCGCAGGTAATGCCTTATTCCTCCAATGCAACGAGCAATATATCAATGCAGATTTTAAAGTGGAACATGACAGGAATGGCTAAATATTTGCGCTTTGAAAGCGACAAAAAGCGATAAATCTCAAAACTTCAGAATAGATAGCAGCGATAGAATTGACCAAGCGAAAATAAATATTGAAAACCAAGAGAGAAATCACGTACTTGAAATCGGAAATATTTTAAAAATAAACCTCTAATTGTCAAAGGAACCCTATAGGCTACGAGGGAAGCCATAGTCTCACGGCTCTGAACTAATTTTGAGCACCCAATGTTCAACAGTTCATTTCTTTGGTTAGCCGCCATGAAAATCACTCCATCCACAATGGCGGCATCGTGCGTGCATTTACATATACCCGGAAACATACACGACCAACCCTGGTAGGGTGAAATCGGGCCCTCCGGAGTCTACACCCCTTCACTGGCAAAAGCCAAGGACAGTACTGTGTCTGAATTAAATCAAGCATTTGGCAAACGTGTATAGATGTTGCTTTATAAGAACATCACAATTGTTTGAACCTCGTCTGAATCGAAGGAGCCAGCGACGCGGAACCACTTAATACATCACGACTTGGTACATCATTATTCAAAGCATAAAACCTCTCTTCTGCATCTTATTAACCATCAGCCTTGCCATTTTCGCCTACCCAACTCCATAAAATCACACAATCTTCATAATGTCTTGAGCATATCTCGCGGAAATCATGCCATCTTGATATGAATTTACATACTTTCATTGCACGTCATTGTGAGCACCACGCCGATTGAACTCCCGCGTTTTTTTTCATACGCAATGGCATATCCGAAGATTCACTCAATAGCTTGAGAGTTACAAAATGTATGAAGTTCGATAAATCAGCGCTCAGAACCGGCAGTGGAATGCGTATGACTCGGCGCAAGATAAAACAGCCGCAGGTGTAGGACGTAAGACTGTGAGCAAACCACTGTGTAGGAACTAAATATTTCATGTAAAAAGGTATTAAAAGCGGCGAAAGTCCTACGCCAACATGAAGGAATCAGAGAATTGGGTACCAAACCCCGCCGAAGGATGCCGCGTGATCTACAAACCACGTAAATGGCAAAGGGACTGCAACGTGTCCTCGTACTAAATAAAAGCCGCTGCAAAAGGAGCCGGCATATCAAGAAGGTACACACGCCCAAATATTTATCTACAGCGCTCTAAACGCGCAGTACAGTACACTGAATGCGCTTGCGTTAAAAGACAGATTAATTTTTCGTAGTGTCACTGCTTTGGAATGCTAAGGTACACGTTAGTAAATAGACTATTCGCGAACGCTCCGTAAAAAATTTGTATTTCAATTTTTCCCCCTTGCACTTTACGTTAATGCTGCAGTAGCCTAACGATGGCTGCGATGTCACAAGTAGGTATGAGGTCACGTGAGGTGTAAAAAACTGCAACATAATCGCAGCTTCATCGTTGTATGTGGGTGCAATTTTTGCGCTACCCTGTTCCAGAAGCCGCAATGAGAGCGAGTGAACAGCAATCATAGTACAGCTTTTATATGCCTCACGCTATTTCAAGGTTACTCATGACGTCACAACAGCCCTTTGATTGCTGAGGCCGAAACCGAAAGCACATCGGAGAAGAAATTCGTTCATAAATTATTTTCTCTGCACAGGCGAACTTCACGTTGTGATCAATGCTTACGAGTGGATTATGCATTGTTATAAATCAGAAAGACAGTACGAAACGTATGGTAAGCCTACCACCTAACCGGAGGAGTTCAAAGTCAAGTGCATGTTATGTCCTTGAGACGTCTTCAGCTGTTGCTACTAGTGTCGGCCTTGTATACGAGCTAAGCAATGCTACGGTGCAATTATCTGCGATGTCATAATCGAGTAAATATTGGCTATAGTCCCACGACTCCAAGACCATATGTTACAGGGCACTACCGTTCACTGAAGGGAACCCGGCAAGAACGAACACGCACATGTGCCTCATTGCCAGAAAGATTTATTAAAAGATAAAGTCGGGATTCAGCAAACCTCGCAACCTCTTTTAGCAAGGGTGAGTGGGTTGAAATCACTGATAATAAACGCACTACATGCGCCTAAACCAGTGGATGACCGCGTAAGTAACATGTTCGAAAGCCCCTACTCATGGCTTGGTGCGACATACAACGGCTCTATCTCCCTACAGCTGACATAACCGCACTTACGGTGAAGCCTTTACGTGGCATAGTCCTCGAGGTCTACTCGGCCTCCTCGGTGGCGCGTACCTAAAAACTTTAATTACTGCAGTTACAACCGAGACCCCCCTTCAATTCAAGGAGGTTTGCGGAATAGACTGGCGAGAGTACCTGTGGCACTGCAGCGAGAGACGTGGATACGGCTGCCTGTTGACCTCGAAGGGAAGACACGGCAAAAAGCGACCGTTCATGGGGGCCACTACGCAACGAATAGCGCGGCACACGCGAACGTGTGCAGCAAAGCCCGAGTAGCTTCTTCTTCTTCCCTGGGGGACTAAGCACGCCACCTAGTCGAAATGGCGACTTGAATTTCCATTCCTGAGAATTGGCTTCGGCAAAGAGGTACACATCGCCTCATACCTTAAATCCGGATGTCAACCCCGAGAACTGATTTCTCGCGGTTAGAGTGAGCAGCACGATAACTAAAGCTCAGCGCCTCCATTTTTTTTTCAATGCCAGCCACATACGGGTGACCCGATTGAACAGGCCTTGTGCTATCCTAATTTCCTGATTTTCCGCTCTGCTAGCACTCACGCCTGCTCACTCTCACTCACAAGGGAGAGTACTACGACAGAACACGGAATTTATAGATTTATTGAAAACTCTTTATAAAGCGAAACAAGATTTAAGACGTTGCTTGGTGGATCTCCTAGACATGCAGTCCGTTGGTCGTGGCCGCCACGTTGGCCCTCGCTGCCAGTCCTTGCTGGTGTTCAGGGTGATCGCTCAGCAAAACGGCCTCACATAGCTCCTTGGAGGGGTTGGCAGTTGAGTCTAAATAGTGATTGAACTGGAATCGCCAGATCATGTAGTAAAGATTAGCTACCTCTCCAGAGTGTGGGCGCCCTCAACCCTCAGAGGGGTGATCCTTCGAAGCGCATTCCGCGCACGTTTTGCGACTGCACAAACTCTCAGAGCCGCAGCCAAAACTCTGGCAATTGAAACATCTGCACGGTTTGGGCATATATGATCTTGCATATAAAGGTATATCTTCAGGTATACTACTTCAATCGGTGTTGGTTGGGGTGGGTTGGTGTTGGATGATAGGACCAGGTGTTTTGTGTCTATTTCCTTGTTATACTTCCGCATCTTGATTCGTCGAACATCTACGACATAATGGTCGGTCAGGCCTTTAAGCGTTTCTTTTTCCATGGGGTGTACAAAATCAGTATCCGAGATTACGCCTCGGACAGTGTTTGGAGATTGGCGTTAAGTGACGCAGACACGGATGACACCTATGGACACAATGTTTGAGTACTGTACAGTGCCATGCAGTTCGAGCAGTAAGTCGCCACTGGCCATTTTCGATACCCCACAGCCAAGGCATCTGCCAAGCACTTTGATACAAAGAACGGAGATAAGATTCTTGACTGTTTTCCTTCAACTTAAGTATGGATGACATGGAATTTGGGAAATGCATTTAAGGTGAACTCTAGATTAGGCTAGTTGGTTAAGAATTCACAAAGAAAACGGCACGAAATACGGGGCCCTGTCGTGTTTGTTTCTCTTTTGTCCCCGTATTTCGCGCCGTTTTCTTTGTGAATTTGGGAAATGTTGCCTTTCTTTTTTGAAAAAAAGTCTACTGCTTCGTTCCGCTCTCTTTTGAGACAGCGATTTTTCGAAAGGGCGAGCCAAAAAAACTGTTTTTCGGCTATGGTGCCAGCCACCCACCATGGAGCCCAACTAGGGGACTGGACAGGAACTTGCAAGCAGTCCCTGCCCACGCCAGCTGTACACCCCAGCTATAACCAAATATGACGCAACTCAGGGCAGTTCGCCACACAATGTAAACCCTAGCCGCCTATGATAAGTGAAAAAAAAGGGTGGAGAAAAGAGGAAAGTTGTGGGACAGACGACAGGAAAGTGAAAGGTGGATGGGAGGATAGGAAAAGCCGCCTGCCAATTTCCCCCGGTCGGGTCAGTCCGGAGGTGCCGTCTACAGGAAGCTGGGGCCAAAGTGGTGTGTTGTCTCCACCGAGGGGCCTGAAAGGTCCAAACGTTCATCACCGGCTAAATTACCAGGATGCCCTTTTCCCCGGACGGGGCTCTGCCACACAACTAAACATGGGTGCTCAGGTCCGTGGTGGCGCACTGCTCACCAACATCTTCCTCCGGGTATGGCCCTTGAGATGCTCGGGAAAACCCTGGTGTCGCAATTCACCACCACGTGCATGTTGCAGATGCCCCTGCAAGGACGAAGTCTTTGCCGACATCTGACATTTGAGATCGAGAAACCCGATCTTGTTTCTGCCCGTTGTCAGCAAGCGAATGTTAGCGGGCTTAATCTGGTCAAAATATTTGCGATTTAAATGATCACAAGTCGAGAAGTAAAAACGTGTCGAAAGCAACCTAGAGAACGTTTATGGAAAAGGGCACATCAAAGATGAACACGCAGAAAATAGGACTTTGTTTAAAGACTAAAATTAAAACATATGTCCGCATTCTTAATAAAAAGGTAGAAAATGGCGTTAGCGCCATTGATTTTGCATTACCGAAGCTGGTATTAATATTATATGACGAAACGTTGTATTTCACAAGTATGCCACAAGACACCGTTCTGCTCAGAAAACTGAAGAATTTGTGAGTGAGGAGAAGGTTCTTCGAGTTTTTAACGAAGGGCACGTTGCATTTTCCTGCTTGCAGCGTTCAGTAGTTTTTGTTTACCCCTGCTTATACACAAGGCACATTGCGATGAAATGCAAGCTAAACGTCAAAAGACGCTGGACACCCCGGTTGCCGTGTGTAAGCGAAAAAAAATGATTCAACAGCAAACTTGTTGCATCAAACCCGATGCAAAAACAATCGAATAAGTACGTGGTTGAAACGGTCGCCTTGGACGGCCTACCGTTATCGGTAACCAAGGGCGTCGGCTTTAAATGGCTCATAGAGATTTCAAGCCAGAGCTGATCTTGCCTTCACCGAGATCGGTAACATGGCAGCTCGACGACCTGGCGACGAGCATCGCATGGCCAGTCGTGCGACACAAAGTGAGCATTAGCGCTGGGCCCGCAGTCACGAAATAATGGCATCATCATCTGTCACGTTGTTCTGTCTTCATCGGCCGCTTGCCGCCACGCAACATGTTCTACCATGCATAATATTTAAACTTCAATAACGCTTACTATATTCGAAAAATGTCTAATTTATTGGTGTGAACATTGTTTCATGCCTAAAGATATGTGTTGTTTTTCTGCAGTCTATTACAGAGTGAACCTCATTTGAAGCCATACTGAACCTCATTTGAAGCCATACCTCGCTACAAGTGATGGCAAGAGATTCATAATTTTTGTATATATGAATGCGCATATTACCACTGTTGCGTTCAAAACACTGCTGGCCTGGGGGGCCCGCGAGCTCCGGAAACTCTTTTTGCCGCGGGCTCTCCGGCCTATCCTCGGCGCCGCAGGGTGCCTGCCTCGTCGCAGCGACGGGGCTCATGTTCAGCCCAAGACACACCCCTCTCGGACTTTACATGTTTATGAGGGTCGCGAAGCGCGGCTGTTTTCCAGTCCTCTCGCGTCGTAACTCGGGTTGGTCTGTATTCGGCCAACAACGACGCTTCCTGCTTAGATAGAACCGGTATCTTGGTCACGTGACCATGGCGTTTGAATAACGTATCGCCAGCGGACAACGAGTCTTCCTCCTAGAGCGGAAAAGAGCAGCTTCTTGGGGAGCCAGTCTGTACCTTCTAAGTGCGTGCGGCCCTCTTTTCTTCTTTTGGGTGAAAATCTCTAAATAACGGCCCAATTTCTAACCTTCACCGAGTCCGCAGCCCGTACCTCGCCACACCACGGTACGGCCAGTTTCCGGCATGCGAACACATTTCACAATCGGGAAGTACATTGGAGGAAAACGGGCACCCACAGTAAGTAAGCACTGTAACTGCAGCTAAGTTTTCCCGGTGCCACTCCCCTTCCAAGCACATTTCTCAGGACGTGAAACATTAAATAGGGTGCCGATCTCACATTCCCATATAAAAGTCACATTTCAAGTGAAGCCATGACCGCAGCAAGCAGCGCACCCATCGCGAAGGCTATGAAAGATGTAGAAAATAGCCAAGTTCTGTTGTATGATGCTACAAATTTGTCTCGCAGCCTAGTGGAGGAAATACAATGAAATGTTCAGTGCCCAAGGGGCAAACCGATCTCGGCGTGAAGTGGGCCATATTTAGGCTACACGACCATAACTGCTCGAGCTAATCCGCTGAAAGACCTTGGCCAAGGATCTGGTAGACATAGGCCTTCAATAATAATAACTGGTTCTTTGAGGGGGAAAGGAAATGGCGCAGTATCTCTCTCATATATCGTTGGACACGTGAACCGCGCCGTAATGGAAGGGATAAAGGAGGGAGTGAAAGAACAAAGGAAGAAAGAGGTGCCCGTAGAGGAGGGCTCCGGAATAATTTCGAAAACCTGAGGTTCTTTAACGTGCACTGTGTGTGTGTGGCATGCGCCCACGCCACTGTTCACCGGCCTTCAAGAGGCCGACCTAGTTTTTCCAATGACAGCCCGACGCGTCTTGCCGACTTTCCAACGTAGGTCCGAGCAGCAGACGTTTATCTACTGCCACGCATTACGACCACGTGGACCAGCTGTGCCAGGCCACATAGTTCTAATCGCTAGATTGATTTACGCAGTGGCTATTGGCAAATCGATGTGGACGAAAGCAAACGGGAGAAGACCGCCTTTATTACTCTGGGCGGTTCATACGAATTCCAGGTGCTGCTTTTCGACCTCCTATACGGGACCTCCCAAGTATCACCGAAACGTTACGATGTTAGATTTTCGTTATGGCCGAATGTTATTTCAATGTGCTTAATGCCCTTTTTTCTAACGTTATTGTAATGTTACGCATAATGTGAGGTATCCGCACAGCCCAACCGCCCAGTTCCATTTCGCCAGCTGCACAACAGATGGCGACATCTTGCCAGCATCGCCTCCCTCGTGGTTCCCGCTTTGCCCCAGTGGGTCGACGGAGCACTTGTGAGCCTTCCGCCATGCCATGAACTTGTAGTAACCTGTTCAAGCCGAGCTGCCGCGCTCTAGGCAAGTGTTATTACGTGTTGACAATGTGTTGTCAGCAATAAAAGCTGTCGTTAAACTCATGAAGCCTAGCCTCCAGTCATCTCGCCCCAGCAACGCCCGCACATTTGGCGCAGTAGACCAAAGAACCTAGCCTCGCCGTTCAAACACGCCGTGCCGCCGCTCCCGCCATGCCTGCCATGCCTGTCTAGCCGCCGTCTTTGTCTACTTCATTGCTCCCACCAAGTAAGCGCCATGCCGGGAATCAATTGGGCCGAAGTCGACGCCGCCACCGCCGCGTGCTTCAGCTCAGAGTTCATTCAGACAGAGCTCATTCGCCGCGGAATCGACACTACCGGGTCGAAAGACGAATTAATTCAGTGCTTCACAGCATGCCTGGAAGACGCTTGCCCAGCCTTGCCCATGCAAGCACCCAGACCTGCCTCGGCGCCAGTTGCTTCGAACAGTTTGGCTTCTGAACATTTGATGTGCTCTTCGACTGGAGTGTAGTTCTGTGCCTCGCCTCCTACTGCGAAGGTTCCAGCAGCCCCAGATGCAGCATCGTGCGTCCTGCCTCCGCCATTGCATTTTCCCGCGCAGCCGCTCGTTGGCAACGCCACAGCCATGCCAGCACATGAACTTTTCTCGCCGCCACGACAACCGCAGCCTTTTGTAACACCTGGCCTTGTAACGGAGCCACGTAATATACTCCCACACGTTATTTGGAGTGCCATTTTCTCCAACGTCGTCGCCGCAATTCCAAGTCCCTTACATGCCGCAGATACACGTGACAACCATGCCTGAAGTATCATCTGCCTTGCCATTGCCCTAGAACTGCCACAAGCAAAATGCGCTTATGTGGATTGGAAAAATTCAACGAACGCAGCAGCTAGCTTCATGGTCGCCAGAAACAACCCGCCTCGTCGCAGCAAGTTTAGAGGGACTGCAAAAGACTGGCACCTGACTCATGCGCGCATTTCCCGACTTGGGATACGTGGCGTAAAGCTTTTCTCGACACATTTTCCGACAAGCTGACGCTACTCTAATGGCAGTAGCAATTTATGTCCCTGGTGCAGACCAGCAAACAGTCTCTCCGAGACTATGTCTACGCAAAGCTTCGCGTCATCGTGAAATGTCCAGCGCCGCTGACTGAGTCCCCAAAAATTGAATATCTCTTGCAAGACATTTTGGGCCCAGGCACAGCGACAAGCATAGCAGCGCAACGTCCGTCGTCAGTATCGAACTTCATTGACATATGCACACAGCTGGACCGGGCAATACAACATATGGGGACCGCAAAGAACCAGGCTCATCGTCCCGAGAAGACCCTTCACAGTCACAATAACGGCAGTCCTCCTTCCAGACAAGTCTCTTCGTCATCATTTATATTTGAAGTTGCACCTTCGGCTGTGTCCAATCCCAAGCCCAGCCGTGCGCCTTCATCTCGGACTTCCAGCCCTCCACATCGTCCTTGTAGGGCAGATCAGTCGCCTTCTGAAAAGGAAGCCCGGTACTCAGCTCTGTCACAGCGTTATGGTGTTCCTGCCTTTCGTCCAGGACAGTCATTCAGTGAAGCAGTTTGCTTCAAGTGTCGTGAAAAGGGCCACCTAGCATCAAAGTGCCCAGCAAAACAGAAGACTGCCACACAGCAGCCAGCCACAGCTGCCACATCACTTCATGCAGCAGCTCCTGCATTGCTATCGCTTCCGAAGAGATCTATGGCTCCCATTTGGAATGTACATTCTTCACAGCTAGCATCGCACTCTTGGGCTCCTACGATTCATTTCCGGATACTGGGGTTCAAGATAACTATAGTTACAAAGTCTTCAATCAGAGATATTCCATTGATGCCTTGGACATACACGAGCCCTTAGCAGTTGTTCGTGGATCAAGTGTGTATCCCGAAGGCACAGCCTGCCTGAAGATTACAGTAGGCCCCATCACAGCTCTAGTGGAAGCCACTGTCATCAGCAATGTCTTACCTGTGACACTGGGTGAAGATTGGTTTCGAGCCAGTAACACACGACTGGTGTTCGAGCCTCCCTTTCCAGCCGAACTTCACCATCCTGCCTCTGATACTCTCATAAAGGCGCAGCGGAAGCTATATCCGTGTGCCTCATGTGCGCTAATTCTTCGTCAGTCCTCCTTGGCTCAGTGCACTGAAGTGCCATATTCACTAGCTCTCCAGAACGCGCCTCTCCCAGGAATGGAGCCAGTTTGGAAACCTTTGTGCAAAAGCCTGCAGGAACAAGCCCCTGCTGCGCCGGAAATTTCAAGTTCTTCAAATGCCTCGGCTCGGATAGCCATAGAGAAACTCTGCCAAGAAGCGACACCTCTACAGAGGAGGGTGGCACAGTTTCCTGCAGAAAACCATGGTCTCAAGGCAAAGGTAAAGGACCTTGAGGAAGACTACTCGCAAGTCGAAGCAGCATGACAAGGTCACTAAAGCAGCCAAGGACAAGACAGCCGTTGTTCAAGAGCATAAGAGAGGAGAGGGTGGCTTGCCGCAAAAGCGTGTCAGGCTCTAAGTGTAGCTGAAGGAAAAAGAAGACAGAATGAAAATCGAGGCCGCCCAGAGGCAGTCATTAGATTGCCACACCAGAAAAGCTTCATCCTTCTAAGTCCCGACTAACCAACAGTCAGCCCAGAGGCTCTAGTGCGGAGCTTCCGAAACCTTGTAAGCAGATTGAATGTTTTGGCCAGGAGAATCGCCGCCTGAGCTTCCAGCTGAAGGAGAAGTACCAAGAGATTCGCCTACTCAAGTCCCAGTTGCCGCCGCCAACAGCCAAGGCAGCCTCAAATATAAGGACGCCCGTTAAGACATATCGTAGAAAACTGCCGCTGCCAAACTGCAATGGTAAGCGAGCAGCCGCTTCAAGACAAGCTCTGTTGGCAACCTCGGCTGCGGAACAGCGGAAGAGCATTGCCACAAGCAAGCAGTCAGACACTTGCAGCGTCCCGTCAGGCAGTGCACACCGCCCACCTATCTCCAGAACTAGAGAATGGCCCTGTGGAAGTGTTGTGCTTGTTCTTTTTTCGCTTTGTTTGGAGTTGTTCATGCCTGTCGTTGCCTTTAATTTATGTAGTGCTTTTGTGAATCTGCCAAGCCTGTTGCTAGTTACCATTGCCACCTTGCCTATTGCCAATGCGTAGTTTCCTTGCCTTTTACAATCATAAAAAGGGGACCTTGATAAAAAAAAGTGGGGCCGGATGTAAGGTGTCAGCACCGCCCAAGCGCCCAGTTCCATTTCGCCAACTGCACGACAGATGGCACCTTGCCAGCATCGCCTCCCTCGTGGTTCCCGCTTTGCGCCAGTTGTGAGCCTTCCGCAATGCCGCCAACTTGTAGTAACCTTTTCGAGCCGTGCTGTCACGCAGTGGCCCAATGTTATTACGTGTTGACAATGCGTTGACAGCAATAAAAGCTGTAGTTAAACTCATGAAGCCTCGCCTCCAGTCATTTCGCCGAAGCAACGCCCTCACAATAAACATTAGAGTAAACTTGCCGGAACATTAATAAAACATATAAACAACATAAATTTAACAGAAATGTAACATTCTCGAAAATGGTGAAGCAGGCCTGCACAAGCATGCAGGCCCAGCGGTTGTGCTGGAGCACAACTTAAGCTTTGCAAGAACCAGCAATGAAGACGAGACTTGAATTCCACTATACAGCACACATACAACTCGTATTCACTCCCCTCCGAACAGAAATCATGGAGTCAAGCTTATATACCCATTATGTACCCATAACCAAAGTTTTTTGAACAAATAAAGGGCTGTGCACACAGTCAATGTTGAGTGCCATCTAAGAGATATCGTTGCAAAGTACTGCTAGTTTAAAAACATTTTTGCAGTAAAACGTGGGTAACGTTCTGGAAATCAGAGCTCGAAATATGTTTGTAATGTTGTTCTATAGTTATGACTCTAACATTATAATACCATTTCGAAGACTGTGTTAAAACGTTTCTTTAGAACATTAAAATAGCGTTTCTTATATAACACGCAAGTTCCCGGGTTCGAACCCGACCGCGGCGGCTGCGTTTTTATGGAGGAAAAACGCTAAGGCGCCCGTGTGCTGTGCGATGTCAGTGCAGGTTAAAGATCCCCAGGTGGTCGAAATTATTCCGGAGCCCTCCACTACGGACCTATTTGTTCCTCTCTTCTTTCACTCCCTCCTTTATCCCTTCCCTTACGGCGCGGTTCAGGTGTCCAACGATATATGAGACAGATACTGCGCCATTTCCTTAACACCAAAAACCAATTATTATTATTATTATTATTATTATTATTATTATTATTATTATTATTATTATTATTATTATTATGTAACACGCAATGCTATATGTTAATTTTTTAACATTAATGTAGCATTACGATGGAACATATAACCTTACAGCAACTTACATAACATTTTTACAACACTATTCTAATGTTCGGTGCTACCTGGGCTCATTCATTCTTTTAATGAATGTTTTTCATCACCATCATCTTCCTTTCTTCTTTCATTCCCTCCTCTCCCTTCCTTACGGCACCGTTTGGGTGTCTACTGAGATATGTTAGAAAGTTACTGCTTCATTTCCTTTCCTCCAAAACCAATTTTCATTAGTTTTCCTTTCAGCCCGCGGTCTCTCGAGCAACCTTCCAGCGAATGATGGACATCGTGAGTCTCGATCTGAAATGGCAGTTCTGCCTCGTGTTCCTCGATGACACAGTCATCTTCTCTGATAGCTTCCAAGACCGCCTGAGGCGCCTCGCAGCAATTTGTTCGGACGATCCTTCCCTCAAGCCCAATAAGTGTCACTTCACTTTCCGAGATATGAAAATTCTAGGCCACATGGTGGGCGCTAAAAAAATTAGCCCAGACCCGCTTTTCCCATCATAACCGATAAGGGAAGTGTGCGCCGCTTTCTGGCTATCTATGTTTATTATAGTTGTTTTATGCAGAACTTCTACCAGCCAGATGAGCCCTAACTCTCCTCACAAAAGATGCAGAACCGTTCTTCTGGGGCCAGGCGCAACAAAAGGCCGTCGAAGACCTCCGAACTCACCTCGAAAGTATGCCCACACGTGGACACTTCAACAATTTCGACTAGTCATTTGACATCGAACTACATACAGACGCAAGCAGCATCGGCCTCTGTGCAGCCCTTGTGCAGTGGAAGGATGGTCTCGAATGCATAATCGCTTAGGCAAGCCGCACTTTTTTGCAATGCGAAGATAAGTATTCCACCACTGAAAAAGAATGCCTAGCTGAGCTGTTGTGTGGGCAGTGACGAAATTTCCCCCCTATTTGTACAGCCGCCCTTTCCGAGTCGATCCGCATTGACCATGACTCGCTGCGTTAGCCCGCGAACATCAAAGATCTTTCGGGACGGCTTGCACGCTGCAGCGTTCGGCTGTAAGAATTCGGTGTCTCCATCGTCTATATAAGTCCTGAAGGAAGCACATTGATGCCGACTGTCTCTTGCTCCTATAAAGGGCAACCGAGCCGAGTCCGAAGACGGTTACGTTTTTCTTGGCGCTATCTCGCCATCCTTTCACACTTAACACCATACGGATAACAGTGAACTCGGCCCCTCTGTGTCTTGAAGCGCTGTCTTCCCGGAGCCCTTCACTACGGCGTCCTACATAGCCCGAGTCGCTTTTGGACACTAAACCCCCATAAACCAAAAATCAAACTCATGACGACTCACACGAACAAACAGTTACTCACACTCATGACCACTCGCACTCACAACCATTCACAGGCGCTCATGTCCACTAAGATTCACGTTAACTCACTGTTTTCTTTGACAACTGAGGAAATGAAATATTAATTGCCTCGGCCGACTGCGGTCGGGGCTACTCTGGCACTCTCGGTCGCACAGATGTGGTTGTGAGTCGCCCGGCGTCCTGCCGGGCTCTTTGGCCAGTTTTCATAGTTGCGACTATCGAAGAAAGTGGTCGCTTATCAAGCATACCTTCCATGTCCCGAACGAATGTTACACACGTGCGCTTCCGCGCTTGCTGCTGAACGATGAGTGCCTGTTTAGAGTCAACTAAGATGCTTAGACACTTTTTTAACGGTTTCCATAGACGTACACAGGGTTCTCCATAAGGGGGAGCCAAATTTCAGCGCAGCATCCCCTTCCCCCAACCTCCTCTCCACTGAGCCCTTACGATCAAAAAAGAGCATAAAGATGAGGAATGACTATAAAACATTTATTTCGATGTGATAGTATTGCAATGTGTAAAAAATATTGTTGAGCAGTAGCTTTACAAGATCTTTACAAGATCCGCAGAGAAAGACAGTCCCTGCGCTGCTGAGGCTTGAATGTAAGAACGCGCTTCCGAAGGAATTTCCATTCTCTCTAAACCACTAAAATTACGACACATCTCTCTTTTGTTAAGTGCAAATAAAGAACCTGAAAAGATTGCCTCAAAGTGACCCGGCAAGCAAACAGTTCTTGTATTGCAACATCATGGGTATTCGGCCACCAGTATCGACAGAAAACCTTAACGGCCATAACACTGTGCTTTATTATAAACAAAGACGGAACAGATCCGACAGAGTAAAGGTATGGGGCAGACCTGGCGCCCCCTCTGATGATGCGAGAGGGTGGACATGGGAGCAACGCTGCGATGCAGTAAACAAAGATTTTTCGTCTCTGCCTGTTGAAACTACCAGCCCTTCTGAGCGCGTGCGCTGCCTCGACGCCTTATCAGGAATCCAGCGGCGAATTCTGCCATGTGTTGCATGAGCCGGCACCTGCTGAAACTGACTTGTGCTCCATCGCCCCTTGGGATGCCGTTCTGATGCAAGTCCCCGTGGCTCTTCCCGAATCGTCCACCCCATCAACATCGACGGCAGCGGCTCCGCCCTACTTAAAAGACTGGAACCATGCACCCTCACGATTTCAGTGGGCATGGGAGCAACGCTGCGATGCAATCAACAAAGATTTTTCGTCTCGGCCTGTTGCAGGTTAGTCCTGTCTCCTCTAAACGTTCGAACGATATTTTTCTTGTGCTCCCATGCCCACAAGTGCTTATTGAATGTGCATGCGAGTGTTTCGCTGTGTTAAAACTTTTATCAGGAGACGTAGAATTGAATCCTGGTTTAATACTCGTACGGCTGCACAAAATGATGTACCGGCAGGAATTGATATCAACGCTATTTTTCAAATGCTTCGCGACCTCAAGGAACAGACTTCTAGTATTGAAAATGGCCAGGCGCGCATCCTTGATTCAATTGAAACTTTGTCAGCCAATCAGAAAGAATTAAAAACTAAAATTACTAAGATTTCTGGCAGACTAGATTCTGTAGAAAATAAGCTTGAGGTGTTAGAATCATGTCAAAAGAACATTGCCTCGATGAAAAAGCCACTGAAAGTATAATGAAGGAGACTGAGACGCTCAAGGCACGACTTAATGATCTAGAGGATAGATCCCGCAGGGATAATCTATTACTTTACAATATCCCAGAAGAACCTGGTGAGTCATTGGCGCAGCCCGAAGAAAAAATAAAAAAACGTAATACAGAATGAAATGTCAATAAATATACAAGACGCAGACCTTGTGCGTGTTCACAGGATAGGTGCAAGCATTTCAGGAAAGCTGAGGCCTATAATAGTTAAGTTTGCAAGTTATAAAATGAAAGAAAATGTTTTCAACGCGAGGCCAAAATTG
Source organism: Amblyomma americanum (assembly GCF_052857255.1). Taxonomy (NCBI): domain Eukaryota; kingdom Metazoa; phylum Arthropoda; class Arachnida; order Ixodida; family Ixodidae; genus Amblyomma; species Amblyomma americanum. Next base: position 102,640,268 of record NC_135498.1, read on the forward strand.
AATGAATTAGAGATTTTGTTTACTGCAGATTTCTGTCCATCTACCAGGCAAGCGCGTAAAAAGCTTATCGAGTTTGCTAAAGAATCAGCTCCCGAGGGAAAGTTTAGCCTCCGATATAACAAACTTATTCTGAACAATAAGTGCTACGTGTACTGCTCAAGCACTGATAGTGTTCGAGAGATAGAGCACGGGTTGTCACCAACAGTTTCAAATCTAGCTCTTCTAAATAGCTGACCGACCATGTGCATGAACGCCCAGGAACGCCCAAAGACGTCTCGTTTCTTTTTTACTAACATACGGAGTGTCTTCCATAACCGCGTTTCTTTGTCTTGTGCATCCGACACTACATCATCTGACATAACCGTGCTGACGGAAACTTGGCTGCGCAGTTCTGTACGCGACAACGAGCTTTTTTCATCGCAGAAAAACTACATATTTCGCTGTGACTGCGCTTCAGGCCGTGGTGGCGGCGTATTAATAGCAGTCTCTGAATGCATACAATGTTTTCATGTGAATGTGTCCGCCTCCTTAGAATTTGTTTGCGTGCAAATACCAATCAATCATCAAAAGTTTATAATCTGCACCTGCTACCGCGCACCCTCAACACTGATGGGATTTTGTCACGATCTTCATAACATTTTAAATGTTATTTATATCAGGTTTCCTAATCTACCAGTTCTTCTGTTCGGTGATTTCAATTTCTCCGATATTGACTGATCCTGTTCTACTATTGAAAGCAACGGGTCATCTCAGTCGTCAAATTTTGCAATGCTTTGTTCGAATTTTTCGTTGGTCCAAATAATTACAGAATCAACCAGGGTGACATGTTTCAGCTCCAAAATATTGGATCTATTACTTACCACTGTTCCCGATATAGTTTCTGGTATAAGGTATATGCCTGGAGTAAGTGACCATATGTTGTTGCACATTGCATTGAACCTCCCAGCAGCTACACCGCGAAACAAAAAGGCAATTAACAACTACTCTAAGGCAAATTTTCTCGCAATTAACCATGCTCTCGAGGTTTTTCTTTACCCTTTTATTGACAAATTTGAAGAGCGATCGGTTAATGAGAACTGGATGATATTCAAAAATAAGCTTCGAGGTAATAAACCTACACATTCCTCGTAAAACTATAATTACTAATTGGCATGCCCCGTGGTACAACCAGACGCTGAAACGTCTCGCAAACAGAATGAGAAGGCTTTTCTCGAAAACAAAATATTCCAAACGGCAGGAGCTGGTCTCAGCTCTAAAGACAGCCGTCTGTACTTACAAGAAAGGTGTGCAGGAGGCGAAACAAATTTTTTAACGTAACACTGCCATCAATTCTATCAAAAAATCCCAAAAAATTCTGGAGCATTATCAAGAAACCACACAACTCGGCAGTATCACTCCTCGACTCGCTGTCCAAAATTGTGTCTACCAACGAATGCGCCAACATTCTAAATGAGACCTTCGCCGAAGCCTTTTCTTGTGACACTAATTCCCCTCTTCCCATCTACAACGGCGCTTCTAAATTTCCGATGGATGCACTAATATTTGACTATGATGGCTTGTTGCACATAATAGATCGCTTAAAATTGTCCTCTTCCTGTGGGCCAGACAATATTAGTAGCAAAGTGCTAAAAAGCACAAAAACATATTCCGGTATCGCATTATCCAAGATATTTGAACAGTCGCTTCGGGTTGGGGTGTTGCCTGACGACTGGAAGGTTGGCAGCGTTGTTCCGCCTCATAAATTCGGTGACAAACACGTGGCAACTAACTATAGACCAATATCTTTAACTTCCATTTCATGCAAAATCATGGAACGCGTCATCTTCTCTCACTTAGCAAGCTTTCTAGCATCGACGTCATTCTTCTCTTCCTGTCAACACGGTTTTGGGAAGCATTTCTCATGCGAAACTCAATTAGTTGCGTTTACTTACGGGATTCATTATTTACTTGATGAGGGGTTCGAAATTGATTGCATATATCTGGATTTTCGGCGAGCTTTTGATAAAGTGTCCCACAGACTTCTTTATAAATTTAGTAAACTAAATATTGACCAGTATGTACTAGCCTGGATTGAATGCTTTTTAACAAACCGCTCCCAGTTCGTGCGCGCTAATGGTTACATGTCGTTGTCACTCCCTGTAACAGGTGTCCCACAGGGGTCCGTGCTCGGCCCTCTTTTATTTCAAATCTACATTAACGATCTACCAAACAATCTTAAATATTCAGTTAGAATTTTTGGCTGATGATTGCGTCGTCTACCGGGCAATAAGGACTACTAACGATATAGCTGTACTTCAAAGTGATCTTAATGTTTTTTTCCGATCGGTGCTCGACATGAAATATGACACTTAACACGACAAAATGTAAACTAATGCATTTTTCACGCCGCAAAATTATATGCCCTAAATCTTTCTGCCTTAATCATGATCCACTAACATCAGTAACATCTAAGTACCTAAGCGTTATTCTAACATCGAACCTAACCTGGAATGAACACATTATTTCTATTATTCCAAGCGCTAACCGCATGCTAAACTATATTAAACGCAACTTTTCTATAGCACCGTCATCTGTGAAATTAATTCTTTATAAAACACTTGTTCGCTCTAAACTCGAATACGCCTCATTAATATGGGACCCACATACCGACGAATTAACCAATGCCCTTGAAGCAGTCCAGAATCGCTCCGCACGTTTTATTCTTGGTGACTATGGTCGTCTATCAAGCGTCACACTCATGAAAGAAACTTTATCAATAGCACCCTTGTCGATGCGCAGAAAAATTTCCCGCTTGTGCCTTTTCTTTAAAATTGACGACACCAATCCAATTCTGTAAAACGAACTGATCACGTAACCCACATATGCATCGTCGCGCATCGATAATCCTTGCAAAGTAGGCATCCCCCAGTTCCGCACTACGTCCTATCAATATTTATTCATTCCTAAAACAGCAACAGAGTGGAATCGTCTGCCTGCCGCGCTGGTGATTAATAGCAATATCGAGGTATTCAGGAAAAACCTATGTATGCATTATAACGCATAGAAGTTTCTTTCTTCTAACTCCTTTAGTTTCATCGTTTTCAGTTATATTGTTGTGTGTTTTATGTGGTTTCGTGTTGTGTTCTACTCTCTTCGTTTTTAGCGACAATCATTGACGAGTGTTGCCACTTATTAGCCATGTTTCCCATGCGATGTTAGTATTTTTTGTTACCCTGCGTTACCGCGTGCTTTTCAAACGAGATTAATCACCAGTTAACTCACGTATTCCAATTTGCCTGTTCATTTCTTCTTTTTGTTGTTTTGTACTGTATCACTGCGCTCTATAATGCCCTCTGGGTCAAGAGGGTAACTGAAATAAATAAATAAATAAACCCCAATTAGGGAGAGGGGGAAGTAGGCCTATGATGCCGTCTAAGTAACAATAATGAGTTTGCCTTGACAATAGTCCTGGACAAACTCGCCGCGGTGGCTCAGTGGTTACGGCGCTCGGCTGCTGACCCGAAAGACGCGGGTTTGATCCCGGCCGCGGCGGTCGAATTTTGATGGAGGCGAAATTCTAGAGGCCCGTGTACTGTGCGATGTCAGTGCACGTCAAAAGAACCCCAGGTGGCCGAAATTTCCGGATCCCTCCACTACGGCGTCCCTCATAGCCTGAGTTGCTTTGGGACGTAAAAACCCATAAACCAAAACCAAATCAATATTCCTGGACAGTGTCTCTCCCTAGCAACAATTCTGACTGAAGAAACAAGCAGAAAGCCTATTTGTTTCTCCGTATTGCAGAATGAAACGACAGACCTATACACTGATACACCTTCTATTGGTCAATGTATAGGTGTACAGGTTGTGTTATTGCATAGGTCGTATGGCTTTATTAGTTGTACTGGTGTACAGGTTGAATAGGTTTAATTGTATTCCTTCGATTGGTGTACTCGTCTATCCCGTTATCTGTGTATTAGGCATGCATATATGGCGAGTACATTCTATATATTGTTGCTCTGTAGTTCTCGTAATGCTAAAAGTAAAATGCACACAACTGCGTTTCACATTATGATGTATTTTAAAAATTTTAAGCAAGCCGTACACACTTCCATATGTACAGTGAAAACTGGGTGAAATTTTTGCAATATCACAGCAATATTTAGCTCACACAGAGCCACAGCTAACATCAAAAAGCAGCACAGCTTGGCGGTAGGTTCATCGAAGGTACAAAAATGTCAGCACAGCTTGCCTTGGCTCATAACAGGTACAAAAATGTCACAGTGCAGGTTACACATTCCTGAAAAGCCCTAGAGAATGACGTCACAGTCATTGTATACAGTGCAGTAAATGTAACATGATGAAAATTAGACCTTGAAACTGCTGTTCAGATATTTACCAATATCAGAGCAAATTTTAGCTCGCACAGAACTGCAGTTAACACCAAACAGTAAATGTCGCATAGCTTGGTTTGATGGTTGTAAATAGCTATAAAAATGCCACAGAATGAGGAAAATTTGGTATGAAAACAATTGCTAATATAACATTTAAGAAATAAAAGCTAGAACTCAAGGCGCATATCAGACAGAGAAAGATTATAGTGCTTAAGCGGCTAAGACTGAGGAGGATAAGCAATAACAGGATATGCAGCATAACATACAAAAGAACTGAAAGATAGCTAAGGCAGTGACCTGAAATTAAGAGTCTGAAATGACCGCAGCCAAATGAATTAAAAATAGGAACAAAAAATAAAAACTGCAAGTCTACCAGGCAGACCTACACTACTTGCTGCGGGATGATGAAAGGTGGCACGAGCGAAGTATGCATGAAATGTAAAAAATGAAAAGTAAGGCAATGAGCCGAAAAAATGCTGCCAACAACTTTAACATGAAAAAAGTACAGACCAGTTAGGGCTACACTTAGCAATAAGCCCAGTGGCAGTGTACGTGGCTAATGGCGGCACAAGGAACCAAACAAGGAAAGTTGAGTTGAGTTTAATGGCGCATAAGCGACTAAGGCTATCATGCGCCAAGCTCAAGGTATAAGAAATTGTTTTCTGTAGCTTTTTACAAAGGTATAAAAAATACGGAGGTGTAGAATTCCTAAAAGGTTATACCCTTCTGCCCAGTATTGAGAGCAAAACAAGATATTAAAGATTTCAAAGGAGGCTGGGTACCCTCAGCAGCCGTCCTTGGCTGGGAAAGGACTGGAGGCCCCCAACCAATGAAAATAAAAAACCTCAGCCCTTTTCTCTAGAATGCGAAAGTGGCTGAAATGCATTAGGCAAAGTACTGGGTCATGTTTTACATATCTTTAAGAACACCAGCTTCTGTTAAAAATCTGAAAACGCAGGACATGTCCATAATTGCATTTTAACCTAAAAGCAGTGACGGATGAAAAGGGATGCGTTGGTTATAAAATGGAGACAAGCACTTTTTCCGTAGCTTTTCCAGTTTCGAACATGAAATTAAAATGTGACTGACTGTAAGTTCATCTCCACATGTACAAACTGGTTTGTCTTCTTTTGTTAGCAGGAAGTTGTGAGTAATGTGTGTGTGACCTATACGGAGGCGGCAGAAAATGACCTCGTTCGAACGTTTCTGATCCACACATAACTTCCATTCACCGAGCACTGGTTTTATTAGGTGTAGCTTGTTATTTACTTCGCTGTCCCAAGAGGACTGTCAAATTTTCCTTGCCTTACATTGTAGTAATTTCATGCAATCTTTATAAGGCACATTTGCATTCTTTATTTGCTTGTCACAAGCTTGAGCAGCACACAAATCTGCTCTTTCATTGCCCATTATGCCGACGTGACTTCGTACCCAGCAGATTCTTATGTTTAGACCTTAAGCTAGTGTTGTTGTAATATTGTGTATGAGGTCGCCAAGTAGCGGGGTTATTGCATTTCTAGAATGAACGGCTGTGAGCACACTTAGCGAGTCTGAGTAAATAATGCTGATGGCGAGGTTCTTATTTACTATTTTTTCTATGGCTACACAAATAGCGTAACATTCCGCAGTGAATATTGAAGCACACTGTGGAAGTCTTACTATTTTATTCTAATTCCCGTGTACCGCGGCACTTCCAACGTAAGCGTCTGTTTTTGAACCGTCCTTATAAAAAGCTGCGTAATTACTGTATTTTTATTCAAGCGTGAGTAATTCTTGTATGATTTGTTTTTGCGGAATTTGTTTTTTACGGAAGTCTATCAGAGTGAGATCACAGATTTCCGGAAAGTTGTACCATGGCGGAAGTGGACCTCGTCTTCGAGAAATGCTTGCCAATATGTCTAGTACGCCATGGTTCTGACATATGTCTTCGAATCGTAAGAGCAGTGGACGGGTAGCTTGCGGTTTATTGTTAAAGAGTACTCTAGATGGGCACTCTGTAGCGATGGGGTAACAAATATGTTTGTGCAGTGAACGAATTTTAAGAATGTACGAGCGTGTGAGCATGGCTCTTGTCTGAGTGACGGCTCGTTGGTTTCAACATAAATACTGCTTATAGGTGACGTCTTGTAAGCACCAGTTGAAAGGCGTAAACCTGAATTGTGCACTGGGTCCAGTCGTTTCAAATACGATGGCCTTGCTGAGCCATATACTGTACTGTCATAGTCTAAGCAGGATCGTACCACAGAGCGGTAGATTTTTTGGAGACTTGCCCTGTAAGAACCCCAGTGTTTATGTGAAAGTACTTTGAGTATATTCAGTGATCGGGAAGTTTTCTTTTTTAATGACTTAATATGAGGCAGGAAAGTGAGTTTTTTGTCAAATGTTAAACCTAAAAATTTGTGCTCATTTTTTACGGGCAACTCGATGTCGTTCAGATGTAGGGTCGGATCTGCCTGTAATCCTCGTTTTAATGAGAACAGAATTGCCACTAACCTCTGTGGGGAAAACCGGAAACCATTTTTATCCGCCCATGCTGCTAGTTTATTTATTGTCAATTGTATTTGTCTTTCACATGTTGATACATTGGAGGATTTACAAGCTATTTGAAGGTCGTCTACATAGACCGTGTACATAACGGACCTTGGAATTATTTTCGTAAGAGAGTTCATTTTCACAACGAAGAGAGTTGTGCTTAAAATGCACCCCTGAGGTACTCCGTTTTCCTGAATGAAATTTCTCGAAAGGGTTGTACCCAGGCGGACATTAAATGAACGGTTAGGTAAGAAGTCTTTTAGGCTGTTCAACATTCTTCCTCGGATGCCAAGCTCGGCAAGGTGTTGAAGAATCCCGAACCGCCAGGCCGTCTCGTATGCCCTTTCTAAATCGAAAAATACAGCGAGACAGTGTTGCTTATCAATGAAAGCTTCTCGAAGAGTATTTGCAAGACGGACTAGGTGATCTGTTGTGCAGTATCCCTTTTTAAAACCACACTGATGGGCACCAAGAAGTTCACAGGATTCAAGGAAAAACGTTAATCTTATATTAAGGACACTTTCAAAGGATTTTGAGAGGCAACTAGTCAGGGCTATGGGTCTGTAACTACTAGGGGAGGTTGGGGGCTTCTGGTTTAAGGAATGGTACAATAATAGCTTTTTTCCAGGTTTCGGGTATTTTCCCTGATACCCATACTTTGTTGAAGAATCTTGAAAGTGCCTCTACAGCAGGCTTGGAAAGATGGGCAGGCATTTCATAGTGTATTTAGTCAGGTCCTGGAGCGGTTTTCTTACCGGCAGACAGTATAGTGTTGATTTCTTGGAGTGTAATAAGAGTATTACATTTTTCATATGTACGTCCACTTGTTGGGAGCCTTTATTTTTCGGCTATAATTCTGTATTTACGAAATGACTGCGTATAGTGTGCTGAACCGGAAACTACAGCGAAGTGCTCCCCCAGTATGTCTGCCTGTTCCTCTAAACTCGTTTGTGTGCCGGGTGTTATGAAAATAGGAATTGTGAAAGGTGAGTAGCGGCCCTTTATTTTTGAACTTGCCCCCACATTTTTTTTATGTGGTTGAGCTGTTTATAGAATAGACATAAGTTTGCCATGATGTCTTCTCGGCCTTGCGCCGGATACGCCTCGCATGTGCTCTCGCCCTTTTGAAAAAATAAGGTTCTCATGAGTTGGGTATCTGCAGAAGACTCCCCAGGCTTTATTCTATAGTTTTTGTCTCCTTGCATTCTCGTGTGTACCAAATGTTTCGGTTTTGGCGCACCACTCCTGTGGATTTAGGAATTGATACATGTGCAGCAGAAAGAATGCATGTTGTAAACATTTCATTTATGTCATCTATGCTGTGGTTTCCTAAAGTTATATCCTGTGAACTTGCTTTCTCTTGAAACAATGCCCAATCCGCTAAATGTAGTTTCCAACGCTGCGGTTTTGTTGGAATAACTGTTGGCGAGGATGACAGACCTATTATAACAGGGAGATGATCGCTTCCATATAGATTGTCTAAAACACTCCAGTTAAAATCGCTAAAAACAAACGGTGAACTAAAAGACAAATCTAAAACACTCATTCTTCCTGAGGATGGGGAACAGTATGTGGGTTTACCCGAGTTCAGCAAACAGACATTAGTGGATAGAATAAAATCCTCGATGAGCTGCCCTCTAGCGTCCGTTTTATGGCTTCCTCAAAAACGGGAATGTGCATTAAAGTCGCCAACTACCAGGTATGGCTCTGGTAGCTGCTTTAAAAGACCCTCTAAGTCAAGGAGTGTTAATTTCAGCTGTAGCTCAACATATGCAGAGCACACTGTAATCGTTTAAGCTCATTAGCCGGGACACCGTTTTTCACTATAATTGCCACACCTCCTGAAACCCTGCTCGACTGTTCTCAGTCGCGGCGGAAAACAGCATAATTCTTAAGAAAATTATTGTTTTGAGGCCCTAAATTTGTCTCTTGTAGACATAACGCAACATGAGCGTGTGCTCCTAGGATATATTTTATGTCGCTGTAGTTATTCATAAGTCCTCTACAGTTCCATTGCATTATGAAAGCCATCTTAATTTTGTTTTCCTGTGCAGTTAAAACTAGATTAAGTTATTTATGGCCCGTTGTTTCGGGGCCTGTCTTTTTTTGACAGATCCAGAGAGCTCCACCGACCACCCGACATGGATGGCACGGGGCTGCCCTGGGTCGTGTCCATCGCCTCTGCAGACGCGCTGGACGACCGTGCGGAGGGCACGTGGACGTTAGAGTTGGACCTCGACCTGTGGGAGGAGGTCCTGGGGGCCGCGGACCCGGGGGTCTGCGAGGCCTCTTTTTGGGTTGGCGGGGTAGTGTTACCTACTCCACCTGGGGGCGCGGATGGCCCCACCACAGGCTGGCTGCGAGTGGCCTGGGCAGGTGCCAAAGCCTGTTGTGGTGCGCCGCGCCCACGCACCACATCGGCAAAGCTTGTTTTTGCTGTGAAGGAGAACGTGCTTGTTTGTGTGCATCGCCTTCTTGCTTCTTTGAACGAAATATTTTCAGTAGTTTTGTGTGTGATTATTGCTTTTTCTTTCTTCCAGGACGGACACGCCCCGGAGTATGCAGCATGGTCTCTCTCACAGTTTACGCAGCGTGGGGCGCCGTCGCAGTCATCAGAAGAGTCATCTTTTGAAGCGCATTTTGCGCAAGTTTTACGACCGCGGCAACTCACTGAGCCGTGGCCGAACCTTTGACAGTTAAAGCATCGTCGAGGGTTAGGAATGTAGGGTCTCAGATTTATTTTTAGATAACCCACTTCAATTGAATCTGGGAGAGTACTATGTGCGAATGGTCAAGACTATGTGCTTTGTTGGGATTTCTTTTCCTTCTTTTCTTATTTTGATCCTGTGGACATCAACAACATTTTGTTCAGCAAACCCTTCTTTGATTCCTTGTTCAGTGAGGTGCAGAAAATCATACTCTGAAATTACACCCCCAGCCCCGCCGCGGTGGCTCAGTGGTTAGGGCGCTCGACTACTGATCCGGAGTTCCCGGGTTCGAACCCGACCGCGGCGGCTGCGTTTTTATGGAGGAAAAACGCTAAGGCGCCCGTGTGCTGTGCGATGTCAGTGCACGTTAAAGATCCCCAGGTGGTCGAAATTATTCCGGAGCCCTCCACTACGGCACCTCTCCCTTCCTTCTTTCATTCCCTCCCTCACCCCTTCCCTTACGGCGCGGTTCAGGTGTCCAACGATATATGAGACAGATACTGCGCCATTTCCTTTCCCCTAAAAAACCAATTATTATTAAATTACACCCCGGACTGTATTGAGGGATCGGTGGGCAGATATGGATACAGGGTTGTCACCCATGGACACAATGTTGGAAAGTTTTGAGTGTTGGATGCTATCTCAGAGTTCCAGTAAGAGGTCTCCACTGGCCATTTTTGTAACCTAGTAGCCAAAGCCCAAGGCACCCGTCAAACTTTTTTCTACAATGAATGGGAAGATTATTCGAGCAGATTTGCCGCTTTGCTCACTATGAATCACATGAAACTTAGGAAAACATTTTCTTTTTTGTCATGAAATTTTGAGTTACCTCGGTCCACCCTCTCTTGTGAGGGCGATCAGTTGCTGAGAGAAGGTTAGCCATGGATAAGTGTGGTTTTCGGCTACGGTGCCAGCCACCCACCATGGAGCCCAACTTAGGGACGGGACAGGAACTTGCAAACAAGTCCTACCCACGCCAGCTGTACACCCCAACTATACCCAATATGACGCAACTCAGGGTGGTTGGCCACACAAGGTTAACCCTAGCCGCCAGGAAAAAAGGAAGAAACTAGAAGTGAGTAGGAGACAGGAGAGTTGTTAGAAAGAGGTAGGAAAGTGAAAGATAGAGGGGAGGATAGGAAAAGGCGACTACCGATTTCTCCCGGTCGGGTCAGGCCGGAGGTGCCGTCTACAGGAAGCTTGGGCCAAAGTGGTGTTGGTTTATGGTTTATGGGGGTTTAACGTCCCAAAGCGACTCAGGCTATGAGAGACGCCGTAGTGAAGGGCTCCGGGAATTTCGACCACCTGGGGTTCTTTAACGTGCACTGACATCGCACAGTAAACGGGCCTCTAGTATTTCGCCTCCATCGAAATTCGACCGCCGCGGCCGGGATCGAACCCGCGTCTTTCGGGCCAGCAGCCGAGCGCCATAACCACTCAGCCACCACGGCGGCTAAAGTGGTGTGTTGCCTCCGCCGAGGGGCCTTAAAGGTCCAAACGCTCGGCATCGGCTCAACCACCAGGATCCCCCTTTCCCCGTACACGGCGATGCCACGCACGGCGAGGCGCGGGTGCTCGGGTCCGTGGTGATGCACGGTTCACCATCATCCCCCTGCGGGGATGTCCCTGCGGATGCTCGGGAACCCGCGGTGTCCCTACTCACCGACGCCTGCAAGCTGCAGACGCCCCCCTGCGGAGGAAACAAGGAAAGGTAAAGCAATTACTAGAACTGAACTTAACAAATGGACTGCTACCAACCAATCTAAATATAGAAACGATGTAAAGAATGTAGTAAGATCTACAACTGAGCAATGAACACACCATATTTTGGTTAAGCAGACAGTGGCAGACGGCAATAGGAAAAAGGTAACATAATGTCTAGAAAAGGCATCAAGAATAGACTTTAAACAATCTAGTTAGCATTTGAACATTGTATACACATGATGACATGATGCTAGGGCAACTGGCACAAGCTACATATTGTTACGTGGCGGCCAGCCGAAGAATGAGGCGCGATGAACGATGGCAAAGAGATGTTGTTGTTGCTGTTCCCCTCACAAAATGGCACAAAAGATGTTTAAATGGCCGCTGGCCTAGCGCGAGCTCTCCGTACCGCGCCACTGCCGGCTTCGTCGTCTTCGTCACATTACTCGAGGCCACCGAGCGATCGTGCCGATCGGGGACAAAGAGACGCATTGAATGGCGATGCGCTTGAGAGGATGGTTGGACAGTAAGGAGAAAGTGGTGAGGTGCTGGCCGCTACGATAAAGGAGATGGCCGAATGAACCCTGGTCCACGAAGCTTCCGGGCCGCAGGTCACCAGGAGCTGACGGCCGAGGCTTCAGGACGCGCCTCACAGCACAGGCGGGGGTACGGTGTCTTCAGATGCAAGCGGCGTATCGGGTCGGTGGGATCGGTAGGTCGGGTCCTTGCGTCGGGTTGAGTTCGTCGTGTCGGGCGGTCTGGGAAGGGGACGGGGTGGGGGGAGCAACGGCTAGGTCGGTTCGGGTTTGAAAGGCTGGGGCACTACCAAGCGACTCAGGCCAAGAACTCACGGCCGACAGCCACGGCTGACGCAGGACGGCGAAGCTGCAGGACTAGGACGCCGATGATTCCCCTCACACCAAATATTACAGGGGGGGGGGGGGGGTGGGGGGGGGGGTTGTCCAGCAGAAGGCAGCACAAGTCGCAGACAGAAGACACACCAAAAATAGTCGATGTTGTTTTTAGCTGATCAAAAGATAGCAGATACCCACACTGAGGGATCGGCCAAGAATCGGGTGGCTATTCACCTGTACTCAGTTAATAAAAAAGAAAAGCACGCGGGAACGCAACACCGGTGGATTCCACCTCATCAACAAAAAAGGAATAAGAGTTTTGATTTCAAAAAATAAATAAATAAATAATATTAATATTAATAAAGACAGGGATTAAAAAGAATTAATAAGTCAAAATGAAATAATGGATAGAAAAAAATTTGTTACACTTATCAAGGAGCTCGATGGGATTCTAGCAGGAAATTTAGAACAGCGGTACAAACAGATCTGTGGCTGAACCCAAATGTCGTGGCGCCAAATGATAGCAACAGCGGGCTGCTGAAACTAAGGCCAAGATGCTGCAAGGACTCCTCCAGCTAACTTCCTCTCAAAGAGGTGTATGGGCAACAATAAAGCCCAAAATGATCAATAGATTCAGTCTCACGGCAAAATGCACAAAGGGGAGAGAGCGCCAAACCCAACCTGTGTAGATGTAAATTTAGAGGAGGGATACGGCAGCGCAGCCTCGTCCGAGATACCTCAAGCTGCCGAGATCGACAAAGTTTCCTGTTCCAAGAACATCTGAGGAGCTGATAATTCGCCAATTTTAATATGTTGCGTCTTGCAAGCTTAAAAACGCACGTCGCCAAAACCTAGATGCTGTAATATAGGCTGTAGCCGGAATGATAGGCAACACGGCGCCATTTAGGGAAGCCTTTGCGAGATTATAAGCAATCTGATTTACTGTCACACTGCTGTGACCGAGAACCAATACTAAATGAACAAGGCTGAAATGGGGGGAAGCAGGGATAATATGTTTAAAATGGGACCGTCAACATGCGCGGCGAGGGACGAACACAAAGATAACGAATTGGTAATTACTGCCACTGCGATAATAGGGGGGTCTAGCTTCAGTAGAGCAAGTACTACTGCCAGAAACTCTGCTTAAAAAATATATCGGTAAAATCTGGAAGGCGCAGTGAAAAGGACCAGTCTAAATGCGAAGAAAATAATCCCACACCTGCCTTTTCGTTGCATTGCGATACATCGGTTGCTATTACAATATTTGTAGGACGGTCCTTAGATGATTTTTTAGTAGACCATTCAGAATACAGGGTAGCAAACATTTTGCATTTTGGAGGAAAATGTCGTCGAAAACAATGTGGACAGCGGGCCCACTGCATAGCACAGGAAGGATGTTATAAATTTTGACATCTAAAGGCTCAAGTAACCTTTGCAGAGACACTACCTATGGGGCATGGAAACGAGACCAAAGGGCACCAAAGGAGGAGGTCGGCTGGCAATAGAAAATGCTTTGTGAACGGCGGAAATGTTATTCATAGATTCTGAGGTACGTCTGCGCAGTTGTAAATCGAAGTCGAGATAAAAGAGGGGGAATGCGGGCTTCAAGGTGCAGAACATTGATAGCCACAAATTTGGGGAGCCCGAGGCACATCCGAAGTGCCTCCCTCTCCAAAAGGACGAGAGGACGAAGTTTGTATGTAGCCGAGCCTGAAAACAACACAGATCCAAATTCCAAAATTGGCCTGACATACATTATGTAAATCATAAAAGTCGGCGGCTTGAAACCAAAGCCGGCGCACGACGCTTCAACGGTTTCCGCTAGATCCACCGGGTCCACTGGATCTGGCTCTCTCGCCAACTTGCATGTACCTTCGGATATGTACTGTGAATGGATTAAAATAGCCGAGCTCGAAAAGAACAGCTCCGCCCAACTGCCGCAGCTATTGAATATAACGCGCACCTCGCCGCCGCGGAGCCAAATCAGTCTGGCCGGGCCGGCGGCGGCTGGCGCACTCGGAGCGAAATAGATGCATGCTCCAATCACCCCGCCAGTGCGGACAGAGTGCGCCGAAGCCGCCGAGCGCGTTGGCGGTCAAGCGCAGTTGGAGTATAGAGGGTCTCGCTTTGACCGACGTGACTTCGCCGCGCAGGGCGCGCGCGCGCGCGCCTCGCCGCATCATAAACGCGCCTGAGCAGAGCCTGCGCTTAACTGCTAACCAACGTATTCAGCGGCGGCATCCATGGGAGCCACCGAAACCCCCCGCCCACTCACTAAATAAGAGAAAAGAGGTCTGGTGCTGAGGTTCGGAATCGAACTAGGGCCTTCGGCGTTTGAGGAGGAAACGCTACCGCTCCGCCACGACGGCTCGTTACAGCCGTCAATAAAGGCGCATCTAGTGAATGCACTCTTCTGATGCAGAAATCTTCGCGCTTTCGCTAGGTATATCCTGGCGTAACAGAGCTAGGCCATCAGAAATTTTTCTGAACTGCCTTGTACCTTGTCTCCCATCCCTAATAAACGATTTCCGTTAAGTAGTTTGAAGTTCACTGGCACAGCCGGGAATGTTTCGCAGGACAAGCGTGAGAATACACAAATGCTGCCTTGTACGATCACCGACCATCGTGCCATCATAGCTTTTCATCGACCGTGGCGATCATCTGACAAGCCTTAACAGGCTCCTTCAAAGGCTAACTAGTACTTGAAGCGGCACTTGGAGTTCCTCTGCTGTTCGGCTCTTGTAAATCGAAGCGCGTCAAAAACAAAACCACGGGGCACGCAAAGCTCATAGACGCGAAGCGCCATAACAAATCGAAACTCTCCTGGCCGCCTGTGGCGCCACCAAGCATCCGTTTTCTTTGCTTCCAACATTCATGTTGTCTTTTGCCTGCCTTCCTTGTGTGATAAAAGTGCCCTACTGGTTTTTAAAAAAAACTTACTTCAATATTGATCTGCGCAACCTACCTTTGTCGGCCTCAGAGATTCGCGAAACCAAGTAGGATGGAAAATTCCTCCAAGGTGGCGTCTCTTGTCCTATGGCGTCACCACGCTTGTACTTGCGAGATTGGCCTGTGGTGGCGATACCTGTATTTTCGTTCTTGCTATTTTCTACCTTACAAGAGCTTTGTTTTCAGTAAGAGCGGCGTTTTTGTGATCCGGAGCTGGTATTCTATCGATACAAGCCAACTTCAATTTCTCCTCAGTGTCCCTTTAAACTTTTTCGTTGCCTCAGGGTAAGATATATTTTCTCGTACTTTCAGATTGATGATTTGTTTTTCTTTCTTGAAAACTTCTGCACAGGTTCGCGAGTAGGCTGCGTGTGGACCTTTGCAATTTGCACATTTTGTTTCAGTTGCTTCGCAGTTGTCTGTTTCATGTTCGGTTTCGGCACATTTGCCACAGGTCTCCTTGCCTCTGCATGTCTTGCTGCCATGGTCATAGTTTTGGCATTTGAAACATCTCCTAGGCTTAGGAATGTACGGGCGCACTGGGCACCTGATGAATGCAGCTCGTAGAGACTCGGGCAAACGAGTGCTGCCGAATGTTAGAACGATGCGAGGTGTTGTTTTTTTCTTCTCCATTACGCCTTATTGTGATGCGACGAAGGGACGTCACGTTTTGGTCACGCAAATTCTTGAGGAGCTCTTTTTCATCCTCTGTCATTATTAAGCGCTCAGAAATTACTCCCTGAACGCTGTTCAGGCTTCTGTGGGGTGTTACAGTAATGTCAAGATCGGCAAATTTCTCTTGTTTGAGTAATGCATCACTCTGCTTTTTGGATTTCACTTGTACAAGATCTCCTGAGGATAGTTTTTTTGCTTCATATTCCTCGCCTATGTTAGCCACTAGCCACTTTTGTATTACAAACACTGATAGTGCTGCAACTGGAGCGTTTTGCTCAACAGCGTGGACTATAAGGAGCTGTGGGAAATTTTCAGTACATTTTTCAATTGGAACTGCGATTTCTTCGGTGCGGTACCGTTTCCGGTTCCGATCGTTTTTTTTAGGGGGGAAATAGAGAATCCATGCGGCATGTATGGATTAAGGGTTCCTATTCTGTCACTTGTGCTTCACCCTTATAGACACAAGAAGGTCCCGGAGCCCCCCACCTGGTATACAGATGGGGAGTCCGTCGGCCGGGGCTTGACCATGGCCCCGACCGCCACCGTTCATGGTTTCTACCCTTCATCTTAAAACATATCGCCACGGTGCGGATGACAGCTTTTGTATGGGAACTAGGGTCCGTGGTGGCGCCAAGCACCATCACCTTGAGACTCAAGGTTCCCTTGCGGGGAGGAACCTTTGGTATGGTGCGGTAAATTTCAAAACAGATCACGTATGACGGTTTGTAGCTCTTTCCTGTCACTATTGCCTATTTCCTCTCAACTATGCACTGTGCTCAAGACAGTCACAACCTTTTCGTCGCGCTATTGGAGGGCGACACGCTTACCGCGCTGGTAAGCTTGGATCTCCTTTTTTTCAGTTTCTGTGTGCGGAATTCGGGAGGCATGTCTTTTCTATTTCCTTTCACTGTGCCGTAGTCATCTGTGCAGTCATCAGGCGAGCTTATAGTGAACGTCTTATAGGAAGCTGCCAGAAAAGGAAACCGAGGGGGTAGCGTAGGGATGTTACTGACGACGACCTTCATCCACTGACGCGCACTTGCAAAGTTCGCTTCTTCTTCTTGTTCACCCCAGGTATATGGCACAAGGTATATGGCAAGTTCGCTTCTGAGCTGTCCTCTTCTTCATCGGAAGAACTTCTCTGCACAACGTCATCAATGTCGTCCTCGCTCCCTGAAACAATGTACACATCGGTGTCTGAATCACCATCGTCTGAAAATGACGACGACGAAGAAAAGAGTCTTTTCAAAGAAGACGGGCCATCAAAACACGCGTCGCCTCCGCCGGAATGCCATTTTCAAAACCCAGGTTGCCATACAAAAAAAAACATTTATTCGGTAGAATAAAACGTAATTAACAGGTTAGTGCTGCCATCTGTCGAGCCAAATGCCATCTAAGCCACAGACGAGCGCTGCTCGTCCGAAACGCTGAAGGGAAGAACCTATACAGCCGGATCCTTGTAGGCTTGAGAGCTGGGCAATCCCACAGTAAGTGGTGAATGTCGGCCTCAATGTCCTCGTGTTTACATACCGGACACCCTGGCCGACGAAACAATTCTCAGTACCGAGAATTGTTCCGTCGGCCAGGGTGTCCGATATGTAAACACGAGGACATTGAGGCCGACATACATCGCTTACTGTGAGACTGCCCAGCTCTCAAGCTTACAAGGATCCGGCACCTGATGGTAGCAGGCCTTTCACCAAGCAACCCTGCTTCATACATTGTCTGGACACAGGGACCGTACCATCGTTCTCTAGTGGGCTTCATCAAATCAGCTAACCTTTTTCCATTCATTTAATCTCTACTACATCATTCATCACACCTTCACCCATTATTGATGCCCTGGGGCAATAAATTTCGCTTAAAAAAAGAACCTATTCAGCGTGGGCAAGCTACAGTCGTCCAAAACGGTTTGAGGACGGCTTGGCAAGGACAAGCCCAGCTCGTCCACAAAGATACGGGGTTAATGGTATAGCAGTGGAGACAGCTTCCACTTTAAAAGTATTTAAGAGCTTTACCTCCAGTCCGGCTTAACCTGGAATTATCAGCCACTGCTAACCATTCTCTTGGTCTCCTAAGCCGGAACCTTCAACATGCTTCTGTGCAGCTGCGAAAACTTGCTTATGGTACCGTAATCCGACCTAAAATCAAGTACGCTTCAGCCATATGGGACCCGGAGCAAGCCTACATCATAGGTAACAGCGAATCCCTGTCAAGCCATGCTCATTTCGTTTTTTTTTTTTCAGACTACTTCCATTCCACTAGCGTAATGGTCTCAATAAAAGCTTGTGTTGGGCTTGATGACCTTTTCCATCATTTCAGACTTGCTCGCTTTACACTTTTTCACAAAATTTCCTATCACCTGTTGCTCGATGACTTTCTTTCACTCACCCTCGGCAGTCTTCCCACGCCATGACCTTGTATTCGAGATCAAATACATCACATGGCACACTTCAACTTTTGTAAAAATAATTGATTCTTAAACCATCATTGACTGGAGCCGGCTGCCTCCTACAATTGCAAGTGAAATTAATGTGACGTTGTTTCATGATGTTTTAAAAAATGAAAGCGATGTGTAGTTTTTCTAGTTCTGATCTGCATATCGTAATGTGCAAAATTTTGTACTGTTTATTATGTTTATTTTTCATTATTTCCATTTTGCATGTTGTTCCAGCACATTTTAATACTTGTAGCGTATTTATTTATTGCGTTATTTCTAGCTTTGTGTATTGTTAAGTTTGTGACGTTAAGTGTTCTCTGTTGTATGTCTGTTTTCATTTTTGTCACCCCCCTATTAATACCATTGGAGTGAGTGCCTTTAGGGTTTCTGGAAATAAAATAGAAAATAGAGAACAGCGAGAATACAATTTAAACATTTCGGGGTCACTTATGACCTCCCTTTAAGGTACCACGCGACCGTATTTATAAGTCCTTTAACTGCTCGCTCCTCTAGCCCGCGTAGACACGGACACTGCTTCCTCTTTCACAGTCTCACCATTGTGTAAAAACCATTTGGCATGCATATAAAGCCCCGCTTTAACCAAGCCATGCGAACGTGTCTGCGTGGCCTAGGGATAGCGTGTCTGACTCGCAACCCAATGGTCTGGCTCGATTACAGACTAATTACCCCACTTGCAGTTCTTCGTTTATATTTTCAAATGTCCTAATGACTTTTAAATCATGTTGCGTTGTGTTGTGTTGGGTTTTATGGCGCATAGGCAACTAAGGCCATCATGCGCCAAGCTCGAGGTATAGGAGAAATCTCTGGATGATTTTATAGAAATGTGAAAATCGTCGCTGGTGCAGAGTGCTTAAATAGTTAAAATTACCTCATGATGATGAAGGAAAAAGATGCTAGAAATGGGTACTATTAAAAACGTTTAAAGGGGGTCGGGTCATATCAGCAGCCATCCTTACCAGGGTAAGGATCTGGAGGTTTTTAACCAATCAAATACAGACCTCACCCTTTTTCTTAGGAATGAGGAATGGCTGAGGTGTATCAGGCGAAGTACTGGGTCACGATTTAAATATTTTTAAGAAAACCAGCTTCTGTTAAAAATCTAAAAACACAGGACATGTCCACAATTGCGTTATCACTCAAGAGCAGTGCTGGATGAAAAGGGATGCATTGGTTATAAAACGGAGAAAAACACATTTTCCGTAGCCTTTCCAGTTTAGAGCATGAATTTAAAATGTGATTCACTGTAAGTTCATCTCCGCATGTACAAACTGGTATGTCTTCTTTCCTTAGCAGAAAGTTGTGTGTGAAGTGTGTGTGACCTATCCGGAGACGGCAGATAATGACCTCTTTGAAACGTTTCTGGTGCACACATGATTTCCATTCACTTAGGACTGTTTTATTAACCGTAGTTTGTTATTTAGTTCGTTGTTCCAAGTGGACTGCCATTTTTTCCTTGCATTAATATGTATTAAGTTCATGCAATCTCTATAGGGCACATTTATGTTTTTAATTTGTCACAAGCTTGAGCAGCGCACAAATCTGCTCTTTCATTGCCCTTTATGCCAACATGACTTGGTACCCAGCAGAGTCTTATGTTTTCTCCTTGAGCTATGGCTGTTGTAATGTTGTGTATGAGGTCACCAAGCAGCGGGGCTATTGCATTTCTAGGATGAAGGGCTGTGAGCACACTTAGTGAGTCTGTGTAAATAATACTGTAGGGTAGGTTCTCGTTTAGTATTTTTTCTATGGCTACACAAATGGCGTAACATTCCGCAGTGAAGATGGAAGTGCACCATGGAAGTCTTACTATTTTATTCCAATTTCCCTGTACAAGTGCACTTTCAACGTATGCATCTGTTTTTGAACCGTCGGTATAAAATGCTGTGAAAGTAGTATACTTTTTCTCGAGTGTGAGGAATTCTTGTATTATATGTTGTTGCGGAACTTGTTTCTTACGGAACTGTGTTAGAGTGAAATCACAGATTTCAGGGAAATTGTGCCATGGTGGCAGTGGACCTCGCCTTCGGGCAATGTTTGGCAATACGTCTAATATGCTAAGGTTCCGGCACGTCTTCAAATCGCAAGAGGAGAGGCCGAGTAGCTTGCGGCTTGCTGTTGAAGAGTGTTCTAGAAAGGCACTTTGTGGCGATAGGGTAACATAGATGTTTATGCAGTGAACGGATTTTTAGAATGTATGAGGATGTGAATATGGCTCTTCTATCTGTAAGCGATGGTTCATTGGTCTCTACATAGAGACTGTTTATGGGTGATGTCCTATATGCACCAGTGGAGAGACGTAAATCTAAATTATATACTGGATCTAGCCGTTTGAGGTACGATGGTCTCGCTGACCCATACACTACACATCCGTAATCCAGGGTAGAGCGTACTACAGAGCGGTATATTTGTAACAGACATGTCCTATCGGCTCCCCAGTGTTTTCTCGACAGCACTTTCAGTATGTTCAGGGATCGAGAAGCCTTCTTTTTCAGCGCATTTATGTGAGGCATGAAGGTGAGCTTTCTGTCGAATGTTATACCTAGAAATTTATGTTCTTTTTTCACGGCGAAGTCTATTTCGTTCAGGTGTAGGGTGGGATCTATCTGCATGCCTCGTCTGAGTGAGAAAAGAATGGCCACCGATTTCTGTGGAGAAAAACGGAAGCCATTTTGGTCTGCCCATATTGCCAGTTTATTTATTGTTAGCTGTATCTGTCGTTCACATGTTGATGTATTCGAGGATGTGTAAGCTATCTGGAGATCATCTACATAGACAGAATACATTACGGACCTTGGGATTATTTTCCTGATAGAATTCATTTTTACAATAAAGAGTGTTGTGCTCAAAATACATCCTTGAGATACTCCGTTTTCTTGGATAAACTTCCTTGAAAGGGTTGAGCCTAGGCGGACGTGAAATGTACGGTTAGGCAAAAAGTCTAAGGCAGTTCAACATCCTGCCGCGGATGCCCAGTTCAGCCAGGTCCTGAATAATCCCAAACCTCCACGTTGTGTCATAAGCCTTCTCTAAATCGAAGAAGACAGCGAGACAATGCTGTCTGTGTGCAAAAGCCTCACGAACAGTGTTTTCAAGACGAACCAGGTGGTCGGTGGTGGAGCAAGCCTGTTTAAAACCGCATTGATGGACATCCAGAAGTTCCCGGTCTTCTAACACGAATGATAGTCTGATATTCAATACACTTTCAAAAGATTTCGCTAGGCAGCTAGTCAGAGCTATGGGCCTATAGCTGCTAGGAAGGGTAGAGGGCTTTCCGGGTTTTAATAGAGGAATAATAACGGCCATCTTCCAGGCTTCGGGAAGTTTCCTCGATACCCAAACTTTGTTAAAAAATTTTAAAAGCGCCTCCACAGCCGGTTCAGAGAGATGAGCCAGCATTTGATAATGTATTTCATATGGGCCAGGTGCAGTTTGCTTACCAGCGGACAGTACTCTATTAATTTCTTGGATTGTAAGTATGTTATTATAGGGCTCATTTGAACTGCCACTTGTCGGCAGTCTTTGTTTTTCAGCTGCGTTTTTTGTATTTCAGGAATGATTATCTGTAGTGAGATGAACTGGAAACTGCAGAAAAATATTCACCCAAAATATCTGCCTGTTCTTCTAAATTTGTCTGTATGCCAGGGGTTGATAGAAACGGAACTGTGAATGGGGAGTAGCTGCCATTTATCTTTTTTACCATCTCCCACATTTGTTTTGACGTAATTGAGGACACGTAACCTTGCCATGAAGTTTTTTCTGCATTACGGCGAATATATCGAGCTTTTGCTCTTGCCTTTTTAAAGCTTATTAAATTCTCGTGCGTTGGGTACCTACGAAAAATTCCCCAAGCTTTGTGTTGTTTCTTTTTTGCATCTCTGCATTCCTGTGTATACCAAATTTTGTGATTCTGCTTTACTACTCCAGATGACCGAGGAATTGCTAGGCGTGCAGCTGTTAAAATTCGGTTTGTGATAGCTTCATTCAGTTCGTCTATGCTGAGGTCATCTGAAAATATTTTATCTAAGCTGGCCCTTTCTCTAAAAAGTTCCCAGTCGGCTAATTGTAACTTCCACCGTCGTGGTTTCGTTGGGGTGACTAGTGGTGGGGATGTTAGGCTTATTAATACAGAGAGGTGATCGCTGCCGTATGGGTTATCGATGACATCCCATTTAAAATCACAAAAGAAAGAAGGTGAAGTAAAAGACAAATCTATGCAACTCATTTTTCCCGTGCTCGGAGAGCAGTATGTATCTTTGCCGGTGTTAAGAAGGCAAACATTATTACTTAGAATAAAATCTTCTAAAATACGGCCTCTTGCATCAGTGTGTGCACTGCCCCAAAAACCGGAGTAGGCATTAAAATCACCAACTAGCAGATATGGCTCCGGTAGCTGTTCTAAAAGGGATTCTAAATCATGAAGTGTCACTGTTAGGTGTGGTTCAAGACATACGGTACATATTGTGAGTGTTCTAAAATGAAGAATGGTGACTGCGACGGCTTCGTATTTGGTTTTAAGTTTGATCTCGCGGGTTGCCACACCATTCTGGATGACAATGGCAACACCTCCAGACAGTTTGCTTGCTTGCTCTCGGTCACACCGAAAGATATTGTACTTGTTTAAAATATTTTCTTGTTTTGGACCTAAGTTCGTCTCCTGTAAGCACAAAGACACCGGGGACATTGTGTTTAAAAGCTCTTTTATGTTAGAGTAGTTATTTATTAGTCCTCGGCAGTTCCACTGTATAAGGAACGCCGTATTTGACTAGTGTAGTTAAAACTTAGGGTACCGGTTTTGGGGGTGCCAATACCGGTGTCTTCTTTTTCGCTCCAGGGAGCTGTGCCTCTGCTGCAGCAAAGGCGAGTTCTGAGTTGTGTCCATCGCCTCATTAGAGGCTCTGGACTTCCGCGGTGAACCCGCAGGTGTACGGTTTGTGGGCTTCTCCCGACTGGGGGAAGCCTTACGGGCGGCCGACTGAAGGGCCGGCGGGCCCTTGCTCAGAGGTGGCAGGGCAGCCTTCGCTGCGTCTGCCGGGGGCGGGGGTGGCCCTGCCTCAGGCATTTCCTGGGCAGTGGCCGAAGCCTGGTGTGGTGTGCCGCCCTTGCGCACCACATCGGCGAAATTTGTTTTTGCCGTGAACTGGAAAGCTGATGGGAGTCTTTTTCGTGCTTCCTGATAAGTTATGTTTTCCTTTGTCCTTATCGTTATTATTTCCTTCTCTCTCTTCCAGGTAGGACATGACCTCGAGTACGCGGGGTGATCCCCTTCGCAGTTCGCCCACAGTGGTGAAGCACTGCAGTCCACAGATTCATGATTGTTTGACGAACATTTGGCGCATGTTTGGCGGCCACGACAGCTCTGTGAGCCATGGCCAAATCTTTGACATTTGAAGCAGCGTCTGGGGTTTGGGATGTACGGTCTTACATTTATTTTGAGATATCCTACTTCTATGGTTGCGGTAAGTTGGCTGGAGGCAAAGGTTAGGACTATGTGTTTTGTTGCTATTTCCTTGTCATCTTTTCGGATTTTAATACGATGTACTTCGGTGACGTTCTGTTCTTTCAGACCCTCCAACATCTCTTCTTCAGAAAGGTTCAGGAAATCGTGTTCAGATATTACTCCTTTCTTTGTGTTTAGTGATCGATGTGCAGTAATGGATACAGGAATGTCTCCAAAGGAAACTATGGATGGGAGTTTGGAAAATTGCACTTTGTCTCGGATATGGAGGAGTAGGTCGCCACTGGCTAGCTTCGTCACCTTGTAGCCAAGGCCCAGGGCGTCGGTAAGAGATTTAGAAACAATGAATGGGGACATTTTCCTAGCTGGTTGATCTAGATTTTCACTATGTACGACATGGTACCTAGGGAAAACTTATTTTGTTTTTTGCAGGAACTGCGTAGTGGCATCGGTCCGCCCTCGTTTATGAGGGCGATCATTTGTTGAAGGAAAGGGATCCATAAAAAAAGTTGTTTTTCGGCTGCGGTGGCAGCCACCCACCACGGAGCCCAACATGGGGACGGGACAGGAGGTTGCAAGCAAGGCCTGCCCGCGTCAGCTGTACACCGCAACTATAACCGAATATGACGCAACTCAGGGTAGTTCGTTACACAAGATTAACCCTCGTCTCCAGGAAAATAGGAGAAACCAAGAAGTGAGTAAGGGATAGGAGAGTTGTGAGAAAGAAGATAGGAAAGTGAAAGATGGAGGGGAGGATAGGAAAAGGCGACTGCCGATTTCCGCCGGTCGGGTCAGGCCGGAGGTGCCGTCTACAGGAAGCTGGGGCCAAAGTGGTGCGTTGCCTCCGCTGAGGGGCCTTAAAGGTCCAAACGCTCGGCATCGGCTCAACCACCAGGATCCCCTTTTCCCCGGACACGGCGATGCCACGCACGGAGAGGCGCGGGAGCTCGGGTCCGTGGTGATGCACTGTTCACCATCATCCTCTTGCGGGGATGTCCCTGCGGATGCTCGGGAACCCGCGGTGTCGCCACTCACCGACGCCTGCAAGCTGCAGACGCCCCCCTGCGGGGAGAAATCATGTTGCAACCATCTAATCAACAGTTGTGCAATGTTTTAATCACTTTTCAATTCCGCTGCTGCACGTGTGATGTTGCCACCTTTTTAACCAGTCCGGAGTTTGATACAGCACTGATGGACTGCACCGGGTTTTCCGCTGAACAGGACGCTTAGTGCAGTCGTGTTGATATGAAAAGGTATAAATAATATTCAGCATTCTCTAAATACACGAATATTAACAATATGCAGTAAGGTATTGGAAGTGATAAAGGGATATAGCTGTGCAGGACAAGTAGTGATTGTAGATCTGGCCCATGAGAGCCGAATAGCTAGGAAAATATGAATGGGGTAGAATGCATTTGGCAGCTATTTTGAGCTCATTTATAGTGGCTTACCCGTACATCTCAATAGGAAAGTACATACAGTTGAACCTCGATACAACAAAGTTGTACTTTTTGGAAAAACTTCGTTATATCGCAAACTTCGCCGCATCTAGGTTTTTGTCTTTCAGCGGCTGCGTTTTTATGGAGGAAAAACGTTAAGGCGCTCGTGTGCTGTGCGATGTCAGTGCACGTTAAAGATCCCCAGGTGGTCGAAATTATTCCGGAGCCCTCCACTACGGTACCTAATTCTTCCTTTCTTCTTTCACTCCCTCTCTTATCCCTTCCCTTACGGCGCGGTTCAGGTGTCCAACGATATATGAGACAGATACTGCGCCATTTCCTTTCCCCAAAAAACCAATTATTATTATTATTATTTCAGCGGCGCAAGTGATATTGCATATTCCTAAAATCTTCCCGTTTCGCTTTATTTCGCTCGTGTGCATTAATGAAGATGTTACAAGCAATTTTAGAAGAAACTCCACGCAAAACGATCAGTGAGAATCTGACTACTGCTTCATTACCTCGAAATCGCATATATCAAAATATAGGTTCCGGCAAAATTTCCTGCAGCGCCACAGTCCCATGCATTTTTATTTTACAGTTTGCCCTGAAGTATTTTCTTGACGAACTGCAGATGTCTTGAAATCTTGACTGATAGCTGGAGGTATACGCCGCTTACAGGTATCACAAACTTCATGCATTACTGCGGCACCTGCCGCAAAGTCAAGGCCTTTCCTTACTTATAAATTATCGCGGTACTTTACCTGACCTACGCCCCCGTTATATTTGGTGGACGTTGTTTCCCATCCTCGTACCGCTCTGGACCTCCGCAGCCGCACACTACCAACCCCTGGTATGCTCGAAGACATCAACCACAAAGCCATGCAGGTGGGCTCAGCAGTCCTCTGTTCCGGCTCCTTCCGGCAGCGGGACCCCGCCCTCTTCAGCGGTACTGACGATCATGATGCTGAAGACTGGCTCTTATCGTACGAGCGGTTGAGCACATATAACAAGTGGGACGATACCACCAAGTTGAGCAACATAATCTTTTATTTGACCGGCGTTGCCAACATGTGGTTTCGAAACCACAAAGCAGACTTCTGCACATGGACTGCGTTCAAGGCGAACCTCACCGAAGTGTTCGGACGGCCTGCTGTGTGTGTGCAAGCTACGCGCCAAACACCGCTTGCGTGAGCGCTCTCAGCAGTCGGGTGAGGCGTTCACAAGCTACATTGAAGATGTGGTAAACCTGTGCTCGCGCATCAATTCCCAGATGTATGAGGCTGACAAGATCAAACATTTTCTGAAAGGCATCGAAGATGACGCCTTTCAGATGCTGCTGTCGCGAGATCTCTGCACCATCGTCGAAGTCGTCAGTCTCTGCCAGAGCTACGATGAGCTGCGCAAGCAGAGGCTACTAACTTGACAGCACGCCGCGCCTGTTGAGTCGCTTGCCAGCCTGTCGACGGCACCCGGCTACTCGAAACTAAACATTTCATGCGTGAGGAAGTTGCACGTCAACTCTCGCTTCTGCCATCCCACTCCGTGTCATTTCCATACCTGGCGCCCGACCTTCACAATGTTATCAGCGAACAAGTGGCTGAGGCCCTTCCATCGGTCCCTCCACCAGCACCAGCACAACCGGCCATACCTGTCGCTGCATCCCATCCCTGACCTACTCTGCCACCGTCGCACGGCCGTGGCCGCCTAACTACTGCCCAACCTACGCTCCTCCAGCATCTGTGCCTCAATTCCTTCGCGCTCTGACGCCTTTTTTCCGACTGTTTCGACAATCCCTGGCGTACTGGTCACAACCGGCCTATTGTTACTCTTGTGGTCATTTGGCCCGGCTTTGCCGTCGTCGTGTTCCAGTCTCCCAAGTTGCCGGTTACTGGCCTCTTCCAAGTGAATACTCACCGCCAGCCGAGCCGCCAGAGTCGCCCTCTTTCACCTGATAGCACAACCTTCCCCACTGGCGTTCACCTTCTCCTTGCTGCCACTCCCTTTCTCCCATGCATCGGCGCTCGGGTATTTCACTAGAGGAAAACTGGACACCGCAGTTCCTGAGGCAAGAACTGTGCCACCAGCGAAATGTCAAGGCCACATTTATCTCTCTGAAATCTAATCGGTTTCCGTAGAGGGTGTTTCTGTTCTTTGCTTGTCGACACTGGTGCTGCTGTATCTGTTATGGCCACCACTTTTTGCCACTCCTTGTAAAAAAGTTACAACCCCACTTCCTGCATTCTTGCTGCACAACCACGCAGGCTATTGCGCCATTAGCGACGTGCACGCCTCGTGTCGTTATTCAGGACATTTTCTGCGTCACTGAATTCATCATTTTGCCAACCTGTTGTCATGAAATCATCTTGGGTTGGGACTTCCTGTCGCGCCATAACGCAGTCATCGATTGTGCTAGTGCTGAACTCGAGTTCTTTGCACTCAGGGGTTCCTTGTTGACCGATGCCCCTTCTACTGCTTCTGGCAAGGCCATCGTTGCTGAAGACACTAACCTGCCAGCGTGCTCTTCTGTTCTCGTGCCCATCACTTTTATTTATTTATTTATTCGAACCTCAAGGGTCCCTGACGGGACATTACATGAAAGGTGGGCGCAAGAACAGCGGTTAACAATGAATGTTACATGGGAATCAAGACGATGACATGGCTTCCTCGATGGCAGTCTTGAAATGGGCTGTATCAGGGGATTAGTGCTAAGTCGGAGGGAAGGTCATTCCAGTCGCGAGCTGTGTGAACAAAAAATGATTTCTGAAAAGTAGTAGTGCGGGCACGATGCAGGATGACGCTGTTTGTATGGCCTGTGCCGGGTATTCGACGTACTGGTAGAATGAGCTTGCTGTAATGGGGTGAACAATGGAAAAACCTGTGATAAAGGCAGAGACGTGAGATTCGGCGACGGCAAGCGAGAGAAGGAAGTTTTAGTTGGAACTTCAAGGCTGATATGCTAGAGTATCGCGAGTAGTTTGAAAGGATAAAGCGAGTGGCCCGATTCTGAAGATTCAAGAACTGAGGTAAGGTTAGACTGATGGGGGTCAAATATTGCGCAAGCGTATTCAAGTTTAGGGCACACAAATGTTTTATAAGCTAGTCATTTTAAGGGCACAGGGTAAGCCCTATACTTCCCATGCATTTTAGGCCATGTTGAGGTACATGTTTCTCACTAACTATTAACAGTAGCCTAATAATACATATATCATTGTTTGCCAAATTTTGTGCTCTTTTTACTGAATTAGAATATTTTAAATGTGTTGAAAATTCGATTTTTAATAAACTTTTTTCCGGTAGTACACAAATCTGGCCTTTCTTTGCGCATTTCAATATTCATAACAGAATAACTGCTCAGTGAAATTGCTTAATTCTAGTTCAGTAGTTGGCAACACTTATGTAGATGATTGCAAAAAAAAATCAGCCGTCTGTCTTGAAAGGCATTGGAAATAATGGTACCTTTGTAAGAAAAAACACTGTTTTGAGATAATAGAGCGTAAAGATAAAAAAGATGTGAAAAACCATTTTTTATTCGCAGAAACGCCTCCATAGTAATTGGTTTAATAGCCCCCTGCTTCGTAGTCACTGTCGCCGTCATTTTTTCGCTTTTCGGCTTGTCGTTTTGACTGTCGGGCCTCTTTTGTAAGCTGTCGTGTTGGTCGGTCCGCAAAGTACATGCGCTTATGGTCAGCTTCCCTCAGCCACTTGATGGTGTTGCTCCCTGGGTTCAATCAACACGCCTTCAAAACGTTGGCCCGTGCGATGCTACCATCATTAAATGAAAGAACTGCATCCAGTGTTGCCATCCGTAGGGTCCGAAGCCTAACAAACACATTCTTTGGCGCGCGTTCCCAAACAACATGGTTGAACGACTCATTTGCATTTTGAGTTCGCCCATGCAGGCACTTCTCTAGGAGCTCAGCCTTCGATAGCTCCCTATAAATGGGCTTGATAGCCTCCAAGACAGATGCAGGCAAACTCTCCTTGTGGAAAAATGGCTTGCCCTCTGACTGACTTCTGTTGAAGGCACACCACGTATCAGGTCCCTTTGGGCAAAGTCCATGGCATGGGTCATCGTCTGTGGCCGATAAGTGGAAGAAGGTTGCCCAAACGGCCTTTCGCATTTCATCCAGGTTTCCTACATTTCTTCTGATGGCCAAACCATAGTACGTCTGGAGGTTGTCTATTACTGCATCAGTCAGTCGGCCTCGGCCCGAGAGGCTCTTTCCATCAGAGAGTTTTCCTGCTTTGTTTCCTTTTTTTAGCCTTCGTAACCTTGTGCCCATCCTTTTTTGCACGTGCCCTCTGCACTCAACCTTGGATATTTCAACGGAATCACCATATGGCATTTGTGCCTTCACAGCCATAAAAGCCTTGCTGTCACCATCCCCAAGGTATTTGACGTATCGAACGCCGTGAAGCTCCTCACTCCTGCCGAAAATTTTCAGTGCTCCTGCGACTTCCATTCCACCGCTGGTGCCTTGGTAGTTGCTTTGGCACACCTCTCTATGAAGGGGGTCACTGTTTGTACCCTTGATGCTGCACTTTGGACAACGTTTAGACAAAACCTCCACATCCAGCACTTTCCCAGAGTCTACACTGGTCGCAGAGACTATGCCGTTATTGGAAGTATGGCCTCGCTTCTGCCAGCTTCCATCAAGAGCAACTGCGATGTCTTTATCCCCCTCATTCAGCTGCACAGCTTCGTCAGCTGCCCTTTTCATCGACTCCTGAGCAGCAGCTTCGATGCAATCTAGAAGCTCTTGATTGTATTTCGCAAACTTTGTCGGCGGCTTAGGAAGGTTTAGCATAGCACAGAATATATTTCCTGCAGCCATTCCCTTACCAATGGACCTCAAGGCATACACTAACCTGAGGTTGGCTTCATAGAGGCCAGAAGTAGGTAGTTTTCTTCGACGTCTCAAATCGTTGTGCGGCACTACACACTTCACAGTTCAAACTGTAAACGCTTGCAACACCTACCCATTTTGTCAAAATTTCGATGAGCTCAACACTTCCACCGCACTCTCTGCACACACAAATCTGTGTGATTGCGGCACAAATGCCGTCCATGTCCATTAAGGCATATTGGCTGCTGCTCTGTAGCACATCCTCTTCCTGGAAGCACAGAGAAAATCTTGAAAGCTTCGATGTCGAGGAGCTGGCGCGTTAGGCGTTCGGGATCTCATTCGGTCGTGGACATCCTTTTGCTTTTTCGCGATGAGCGTAGCGGTTGCCGTGAAATTCACGCCTGACGAAGGCCTTCTTTGCCCTGGGCATCTCAACTCATCAGCAGCAACCGACACCGGCACAATTTACAATACTGATCGAAAGGGATAGCACTCGGACGCAGCTGCATGAAGGTTGCAGAAACGTGGAAAAGAGGAGCTGTACAATAGTTGCCAGACAATTTTTTATATGTAGCTGATTTTAGAGAAGTTTTGAAATCAGGTGGTGGACTTTTTGGTTGAAAAAATTGACGTTAATCCTGAAAGGGGGCGTGGCCGCTCACTACTTGGTTTCGGAAAAAGCATTTTTCAGCCGTAAATATGGCTTTCTGAGGAAAGTGCGATCATGGAACATGTGTAGAAAGAATTGAACTTCTAAAATTCCAAAAGAAAAAAAAACGATTTTTTTCTAATTTTACCTTACCCTGTGCCCTTAAGGAAGAAGGTGTCATGCGCAGGTTACGCCGGAGATACCCAATTGCTCGATTAGATGACTTTATTATGTGGTTAATGTGGCAAGACCATGATAAGTCACTAGCGAGGTTAAAACCAAGATACTTAAAAGAGTTAGCGGAAATAATGGCACGATCGTTAATTTTATAAATAGGCGGAGTATAGTTTCGGCGGCGGTGAAAAGGAACTTGCACAGCCTTTGTAGTATTTAGGGACATTAGCCACGTAGTGCACCACTGCTGTATGTTATTCAGGTCATTATGGAGGATGTAAGTATCCTCGGCGTTAGTTATGGGGCGGTAGAGTACGCAATCATCCGCGAAAAGGCGGATGCTAGATGTTACTGTGGAAGGCAAATCGTTAATGTATATTAGAAAGAGCAAGGGGCCAAGAACTGCGCCTTGGGTACTCCTGAAAGAACGTGTAAGTAAGATGATGAGAAGCCATTAGCGGAAACAAACTGCATGCGGTCAGTTAAAAAGCTTCGAATCCAGTTCAAGACACTAGGATGAATGTTTAACAGGGACATTTTAAGTAGAAGGCGGGAATGGGGCACTTTATCGAAAGCTTTCTCGAAATCTAGAAATAGCACATCAGTTGGGATACTGCGGTCAATATAGGAATGAATGTCATGCAGGAACAAAGCTAGTTGGGTTTCACATGAGTGGTCTTTCCAGATTCCGTGTTGGTTTGGATGAAAAAAAATGACCGATGTTAGAAATGTGGCAACATTAGAGTAAATGACGTGTTCCATGATCTTAGAGCATACACTGGTAAGCGAAATGGGTCGATAATTACCTGGGGATGATCTGTCACCTTTCTTAAAAACTGGAATCACCTTCCCAATTCGCCAGTCATGTGGAACGGAGCCTGTATCAAGCGACTGTTGAAAAATGAGGGAAAGAATAAAACTGCAAACATGTTTAGTATTCTTTAAGACTTCTGACATTGTTTGCGACTGCAACATACTTTCTACACCATTACCCCTCTATATGTGCCGCAAGTACCTGCCTATACCTTACGCCACACTCACTCTGTTAGCTGGCCTCACCGCGTTGTTTGTGACCAATCCGTTTCCATATGGTTCCGCTGTGCGTTGCGGTGAGTACCTCGGTACCGTCTAGCTCATCTATTTCATTCTGTGTAGCAATGAGAATGATGATTCGCTGTCCTTCGACGTAAATGCCCACAGCCCACCGGTTCCTGCACTCGACACTTCGCCGCCAGACGTTTTCGTTTTCTCCATCGACGCCTTTCTCCCTGCACCTCAACGCACTCAACTTCTAGAGCTGGTTCATCAATTTCGTTCCTCCTTCGATTCACAACCCGCTTTTCTGCGCACATAGACTGTTGCCCACCACATCGACACCGGTGACCATGCCCCTCTGCGTCAGCGCCCATATTGTGTCTCCACCAGTGAACATCGAGTTTTTCACGAATAGCTTGACACCATGCTTCAGAGTGGCATGATTCAGGCCTTACACAGTCCATGGGTTTCACCCGTGGTACTCGTCAAGAATAAAAATGGCTCTATTCGTTTCCGTGTTATTACTGCCGCCTGAATAAGATCACGCGAAAGGGTGTTTACCCTCTTCCTCGTATTGATGATGCTCTGGACTGCCTACAAGAAGCGGAGCTCTTCTCTCCTCTCGATTTACGGTCTGGGTACTGGCAGGTTCCCATGGCAGCCGAAGATCGCCCTAAAACGGCATTTGTGACGCCTGATGGCGTGTACGAATTTAACGTCATGCCTTTCGGCCTCTGTAGTACTCCGGCTACTTTCGAGCGCATGACGGACACCATTCTGCGCGGCCTGAAGTGGAGTCGTGCCTCTGTTATCTCGACGACGTCGTAATCTTTTCGCCCGACTGAGATTCATCTGTCCCGGCTGAAGCACGTCTTAACCTGCCTTATAGACACCGGCCTTCAGCTCAACTTAAAAAACTTGATTTGGAGCTCGTTAACTGACAACTTTAGGCAACGTTGTGTCAAAAGAGGGCGTCCGTCTAGACACCACCAAGCTTCATGCTGTTATTGTGTTTCCAAAGCCTACTTTCGTTAAGGAACTGTGCAGCTTCCTATGTTTTTGTTAGTATTTTCAACGTTTTATTTGCAACTTTGCCCCCAATCTTATTGTTGCCCCTTTAACACAGCTTGTCAGCAGCAATGTGGATTTTTCAAGTTGGTCGTCTGCATTCGACGACGCCTACAACACCTTGAGCAGTCTCCGCACGGCACCACGAATCTTGCGCCACTTCGACCCGCAAGCCCCAACCGAAGTACACACGGACGACAGTGGTATTGGGCTCTGTGCTGCGCTTGCTCAGCGCAAGTATGGATGCAAGGAATATGTGGTTGCTTATGCCAGTCACGCCCTCATGGAAGCCAAATCCAACTACCCCGTGACAGAAAAAGATTGCTTGAACATTGTCTGGGCCCTTGGAAAGTTTCTACCTTATCTCCATGGCCGTCATTCTGACGTGGTCTCCGACCGCCATGCCCTATGTAGGATTTCTCCGTTAAAAAATCCCTCCGGTTGCCTGGCTCGGTGGGCTCTGCGTCTACAATATAACATACGTGTCGTTTATCGGTTGGGCCGCAAGCATCAGGATGCTCCCCACTACCGGCTGCGATTGCCAGCCTCTGCGCCCTAGAATCTGCTGGGCCTTCGCTCATCACCTGAAAAATGTCTTCTGAGCAACATAAAGATCAATGGATTGTCTCTCTTCAAGGCAATCTCTCCGATCCATCAACGGCTCCAGCGTCTTGCGCCCTTCGTTACCAAGCTTCACATTTTGTAACTCATGATAACTGATGGACGGAAATGGCTTCTCGTCATTCCCCGACATCGCCAGTCCCAAATCTGCACCTGTTTCCACGCTTACCCGGAATGCGGCCACATGGGAGTATTCAAGACGTATGCTTGAATCCGTCTCCAGTAGTACTGACGCGGCGTTTATAATTTCAACGTCAAGTACATCCGCTATTGACCGTCCTGCCAACGCCGCAACAATGAAGTTGATAAGACTCATTTTGAAGTCACCTGTTTTCGGGTAGGAGAAAGAAAGGGAGAAATCTTGGCGCTCTTTCCTTTAGGTTGAGTGCATTTTTGTAAAAATTTTGCATATCAAGCACAGACTTTATATACAGCTTATTAAGATGCAAGACATCATTGATTTTTTTTCGCAGACAATCGCTCGGTCCAAGTGCAACCTGAAATCAAAAACGTTAAATGATATGTTACATAAGTTCCTTGCATCTAACACAGCAGCTAACGCGCCAAAATATTGCTTCCTTTGCTGTGCAGCACAATTCCAGCACTCTGCCAGAGACTGACGAGCAGTTCATCCAAAGCAATCAAATGCTGCAGTGTATATTGCTCACTCTTTCTGCCATTTGTTCTTTAATTTGTTATGTATCGACTTCATGCAGTCTTTAAAAGGTATGTCCACATGTTTTATTTCACCATTTTGAGCTCGCACTGCTGATGAGTCTGCTCTCTCATTACCCTCTATGCCGACAAGGCTCGCGACCCAGTAGAACCTTATAATATGTCCTTGTGTTGCGACTTTTTCTATGCTGTGTATGATGTGGCCTACTAAGCTAGGGTTCAATTGCATTTCTTGACTGCAGCGCTGTGAGTAGGCTGAGGGAATCTGTGTATATTATACTGTTCTCGATGTTCTCGTGTACTATTTTGTCCACAGCCATACACACTGTATAACAGTCCGCAGTAAAGATTGATACATAACTTGGCAATCTTACAATTGTTTCCCATTTCCCCTGTACTACGGCACTGCCAACGTGCATCGTTGTTTCAGAGCAATCTGTGTAAAACTCCATGTAGCTTAAATATTTCTCTTTCAAAGCCAAGTATTCTTGTAGTAGATGTTCACGCGGTGTTTATTTTTTACGAAACTGTGTTAGCGTGAAGTCGCAAGCAGCGGAAAGACAGTACCATGGTGGCAATGGATCGTGCCTCGGGGCAATTTTTGGTACAGCATCTAGTATTCCGAGTTCGTGACATGCATCTTCAAAGCGTAGTAACAAAGGTTTGATCAATTGTGGTTTATTATTGAACAGTCTTCTAGATGTGTACTTGGTAACTATGGGGTAACAAAGGTGTTTTGGTAAGGATCTTACTTTCAGTACATATGCACAGGTAAGTATTGCTCTTCTGTTTGCAAGAGATGGTTCATTTGTTCCTACATATAGACTATTTACGGGGGATGTTCTGCATGCGCCAGCTGATATACGAAGACCCATGTTATGTACGGGATCCAGTTATTTTAGGTATGATGGTCTTGCAGACCCATACACAATGCATCCATAGTCCAAAGTTGGCCGTACTACGGAGCGGTAGATCTGTAAAAGGCATAACAAGTCGGACCCCCAGTGTTTCCGTGAGAGTACCTTCAGTATGTTTAGAGCCCTAGAAGCTTTCTTTTTGAGGCTGTTTATGTGGGGTAAGAATTTGAGCTTTCTGTCAAAAGTTATGCGTAGGAATTTATGCTCGTTTTACTTGTACAACACTTTCATTCAAGTGCAGGTTGGGATTAATCTGCATGTCTCTTTTCAGTGAGAAAAGGACAGCAACTGTTTTTTGTGCAGAGAACTTATATCCGTTTTGGTATGCCCAACTCGCTAGTTTGTTCAGTGTAAGTTGTACCTGTCTTTCGCATGTTGATAAGCTAGAAAATGTGCATGAAATTTGAAGGTCGTCAACATATACGGAATACCTGATAGACTTTGGAATTATTCGCGATATTGAGTTCATTTTTACAATACAGAGTGTGGTACTTAGAATACACCCCTGCAGAACGCCGTTTTCTTGGATGCTTTTTTTCGAAAACGTGCAACCAAGACATACACGAAAGGAATGGTAAGAAAGAAAGTCTTTTAAACAGTTCAGCATCCTGCCACGGATGCCTAGATCCGCGAGGTCACGAAGAATCCCCCCATACCTCCAGGTGGTATCATAAGCTTTTTCCAAGTCAAACAATACTGCCAGACAGTGCTGCGTATGAATGCTTCGCGGACTGCGTTTTCAAGACGGACGAGATGGCCGTTTGTACAGCATGCTTTTCTAAAACCACATTGGTGGACATCAAGAAGTTTTCGCGATTCAAGGATGAGCATTAACTTAATATTCAGCACAGTTTCAAAACTTTTAGCAAGACAACTCGTAAGTGCTATTGGCCTGCAACTACCAGCCGAAGTTGCCCGTTTTCCAGATTTCGGGAATGGCACAACCATGGCGTTTTTCCACGCTTCTGGCATTTTTCCGGACTGCCATATTTTATTGAAGAATTTTAGAAGAGCTTCTACAGCATCTTCGGAGAGGTGAGCAAGCATTTCATAATGTATTTTGTCTGGGCCTGGTGCTGTCTGTTTGCCGGCCGAAAGTACTGTACGGATTTCTTGTAGAGTAATTAATTTATTGTAATGTTCATTTGCTCTGCCACTTGTCGGCAGTCGTTGTTTTTCTCTTGTGGTCTTGTACTTTATAAATGACTGGGTGTAGTGTGAGGAGCTAGAAACTGGCGAAGTGTTCCCCTAGTTTGTCGACCTGTTCGCTAATGCTTGTTTGCGTGTCCGGAGCTGTTAGGAAAGGTATTGTGAAAGGAGTAAAGCTGCCATTAAGTTTGCGGACTTGCTCCCACATTTGCTTTGATGTAACTGAAATATTTATTGGCGACACATAGTTTTTCCATGAACTTTTCTCAGCGTTGCGACGTATGTACCGTGCTTTTGCTCTCACCTTTTTAAAATTTATGAGGTTGTCGTGTGTGGGGTACCTTCGAAAAGTTCCCCAGGCTTTGTTTTGTTTTTTTGCTTCTCTGCACTCTTGTTTGTACCAGAGCTTATTTTGTCGTATTATTCCTGACGACTGAGGAATGGCTAGACGTGCGGCCGCAATGATACATGTTGTAAATATTTCATTTAGTTTATCAACGCTATGATTATGAGAAAATATTTTCTCCAGACAGGCCCTTTCTTGAAATAGTGGCCAGTCCGCTAAGTGCAGTTTTCAACGGCGTGGTTTAGTTGTAATGATTGGTGGCGGTAATGAAAAGTTAATTATCACTGGAAAGTGATCATGGGTTATCAAGAATATTCCACTTAAAATCTGTAAAAACGGATGGAGAGCTAAAAGATGTCTATGCAACTCATCTTACCTGAGGATGAAGAGCAATATGTGGGTTTGCCTGTATTGAGCAAGCAAACGTTGTTGCACAGAATAAAATCTTCTAAAACCCAGCCTCTAGTATCCGTCTGTTCTCTCCACCAAAATGGGGAGTGTGCATTAAAATCTCCGACTACCACATATGGCTCTGGTAACTGATTAAAAAGTGCTTGTAGGTCATGGAGTGTTACTGTGAGGTGTGGTTGAAGATACACTGCGCATATGGTAATTGTTTTGAAGCTAATGACAGTGACTGCAACGGCTTCATAATTCGTCTGGAGCTTGATTTCACGCGTTGAAACACGGCTCTGAACTACAACAGCAACGCGTCCAGAGAGCGTATTCGCCTGCTCACGGTCATGGCGAAAGACTATACTTTTTAAATATATTTTTGTGTAAGGGTCCCAAATTGGTCTCCTGAAGGCACAGTGCCACAGGAGACAGATAATGTAAGAGATCTGATGCATCACCATAGTTATTTAAAATTCCACGGCAGTTCCAGTGGATAAGAAATGCCATTAAAAATTTTTAAGGGGATGTATTCAGAACCTCAGGTCCTTCCTTGTTGAGGGCCTGTTATCGTGATTTTTTTTATTTTTTTCGGTCAAGGGAGCCCTGCCGCCGTTGCGGCCGAGGCGAGCTCTGAGTTGTATCCATCGCCTGAGTGGAGGTGCTGGAGTTCCGTGGGGAACCCACGGGCAGGAGGGTGGTGGACTTCTCCCGAGTGGGAGAAGCCTTGCGGGCTGCCGACTTGGAGACCGACGGGCCCGTTTGTGGGGGTGGCATAGCAGCTCTCGCTGCATCTGCCAGGGGCGTGGATGGCCCTGCCTCAACCTCACTTAGTGTGAGCTGGACAGGTGCAGAAGGCCGCTGTGGTGCACCGCGCCCACGCACATCGGCGAAGTTTGTATGTGCGGTGAAAGAAAATGTGCTTAGAGTCATTGCGTAACGCTGTCTTGCCTCTTTAAATGTAACATTATCTTTGGTTTTGATGGTAATAATTTCCTTTTCTTTTTTCCATGCAGGACGCGATCTTGAAAAAGCGGCGTGATCGCCTTCGCAGTTTTCGCAGCGTGGTGCAGAATCGCAGTCTCCGGATTTATGATCATTAGATGCACATTTGGCACATGTATAGCGGCCGCGACAGCTTTGGGAGCCGTGGCCAAACCCTTGGCATTTGAAGCAGCGTCTGGGCTTAGGGATATATGGTCGGACGGATATTTTTGCGTACCCTACCTGGATTGATTCGGGGATGGTGCAGGAAGCAAAGATCAGTACCAGGTAATTCGTTGGAATTTGTTTTCTTTGCGTATTTTTATTCTATATACATTGGTTACATTTTCTTCGGACAGTCCTTCCAGCATTTCCTCTTCTGTCAGGTGCAAAGGTCGTTGTCGGAGATGACACCACGTAGTGTTTAGCGATCTATGGGGTGTTACAGCCACAGGGATGTCACCGATAGTTTCGATGTCTGCCAGTTTTGAGATTTGAATGTTGTAAACAAGTTCTAGCAGGTCTCCACTAGCCAGTTTTGTTACTATGTGCTTCGAACCTAATGATTCTGTGAGAAATTTTTAAACTATGAATGGGGATATTAGTCTAGCTGGCTTTTCTTTTCGTTCACTGTGCACAATATGGTACTTTGGGAAAGTTTTCTTTTTGTCGAAAAATTGTGGACACATCGGTCCGCCATCTTCTCAGAGGACGATCATTTGAAAGAAAAGAGGTAGCCATAAAAATAAAATGTGTTCTTCGGCCATGGTGCCAGCCACCCACCATGGAGCCCAAGGGGACAGGACAGGAATTTGTAAACAAGCCCAGCCCACGCCAGCTGTACACCACTGCTATTACAAAATATGACGCAACTCGGGGTGGTTGGCCACACAAGGTTAACCCTCGCTGCCTATGAAAAGTGAAAAAACCGAGAAGGGAGGAGGAGACAGGAAAGTTCTAAGAAAGATGATAGGAAAGTGAAAGACACAGGGGAGGACAGGAAAAGGCGACTGCCAATTTCCCTCGGTCGGGCCAGGCCGGAGGTGCCGTCTACAGGAAGCTGGGCCCAAAGTGGTGTGTTGCCTCTGCCGAG
The DNA here is from genome assembly GCF_052857255.1 of Amblyomma americanum. Classification (NCBI taxonomy): domain Eukaryota; kingdom Metazoa; phylum Arthropoda; class Arachnida; order Ixodida; family Ixodidae; genus Amblyomma; species Amblyomma americanum. The sequence continues at coordinate 102,679,369 of NC_135498.1, forward strand.
GGGCCTTAAAGGTCCAAACGCTCGGCATCGGCTTAACCACCAGGATCCCCTTTTCCCCGGACTCGGCAATGCCACGCACGGCGAAGTGCAGGTGCTCGTGTCCGTGGTGATGCACTGTTCACCATCATCCCCCTGGGGGGGGGGGGGGGGGGATGTCCCTGCGGATGCTCGGGAACCTGTGGTATCGCCACTCACCAACGCTTGCAAGCTGCAGGCGGCCCTCCTGCGGGGAAGAGCACATTTTTGGTTCACCATGCTTGTTTATATTTATCGGATTCTTTCTAGACATGCCTTGAATCCAGTACTGCTTCTAACCAAAAACAAATGCCTTCTAGTGATTCCGAACGTTAAATTACAATTTTAAACACTTCAGAAGCTGCTTATACACTTTATTCTTATGGTGTCCTCGGCTGAGCCACACTGCCTCCGTGGTGGTGCTCAGGAAGTGACGTCAAATTGTATGCGAGTTGCTCTTCACGGTGTCAGCCGAACGTGTGGCGGCATGCAGCGTGTTTCTTTCACCTCTAGTGCCCTCTGTGAAGCGCGCACGGAATTTGAGTTCAGGAGACGACAGTTCAGCGAAAGTCATCGCCTGTGAGAAGGGTTGCTGGTGCTGCTGCACAATGAATTCAGTTCAGCTATATGACGACGGGAAATGTTTTAAATGTGAGCTTACAAACGAAGAACTGCCAATTCTTCAGGCAGGTAAGAAAAAAAACTCCTTACTTTGAAGGATACGGGATGGGGAATGAAATGAACTTGAACTGCAAGGAGCCAGCCTGGGTTTTCATGGGTTGCTAATATTTGCGCGTTTTTCTGTCATTGAATATTAGATCCACCTAAAGTGCAAGAGTTTACAGCAACACTTCAAGAGGGCCAAGAGACATCCAGAGGGGATGACTTCGCAGGTAAGACGTCTGTTTAAAGCTGGCGCATATTTTACATCATTAAATTGCAGCGTACAAAAATGGGACATCGAGTTACAGGAGTCGTGGAAGTGTTTAAAACTGACTGAAAGTCACAACGACATTAATACAGGAATCTAAGAGAACGGGGAAAAAAATTTACTTGCAGGTGTGGCAACTCGACTCGTAACCTGATTTTGCCGTGTCCCAGCCGGGTCCGCAGTATGCCCGTAAAGCAGACTACTGAAACCATTCGTGGAGAGCGCGACGTAACAGCGACACGCCGTGAAGGCCGGTGTCCGGTGTAGTTCTCGAATATTGCTGTGCAATGCATGTTCTTCTGTCCTCTTTCAAAGTTAGCAGCCATTGAATCGATGTTAATTAAAATATCTGATCTTCAATAAAGACGTCATTTTCTGACATGACCTGAAATGTGCGTCACCTAATGCGTATGCCGAGGGCGGCTTCATGTGGGGCAATGCATGGAGGGGGCGGTTAGGGAAAAGCATAACCTGTTAAACTGCATGTCATCAAATTTTTCGGTCCAAAAATAAAATGGTGAAGGATGCGGTTTGCCCATGCAGAAATCCCCGACCCGTTGTCCGCCCCTGGATTGCAGGACGCATATATTATAAATGAGGTTCAGCAATTAAATTAAACATATGAAATAAAACTTTTGCAATTGTGTTTTGTAAATTCATTTCAACCCCTTTATTCATTGTTTTGGCAGCGTTCAACTCACATACTGTATTATTTAAGTAGCCAATTACATGACACACACAGACACAGAGAGCTCGTTTTGGATTTAGTTGATTAAAAACGTCACTGAAATGAAAATAACCATGGCGAGCATGCAAGGAACAAAAATTAAACTAACCTTATATGTAAAGAAAAAAAATGAGTGAGACCCATTGCAACACATATGCGTATTTAAAAATAACATACTTTGTGCTATACATGCAATATGCGAAACAGTAAAGAATTATAGTATACAGTACGTCATATCTGTTACAGGTGGAGAGCTTTCCGGCAAAGAATTTGTCTCCGTGTGGGACGAAAAAGAAACATGCCTGCTTCTTGAAAAAGTTGCCCTTTACATGCCCGACGTGAGCCCCATGAAGAAATTCAAGGACAAAAAAGCATGCGGGCTGCGATCCCGGCAGAAGTGGAAACAGTGACACGAAAGAAAAGAACCGCGTTGCAGTGTGAAAACCGCTTTAAGACGGTGAAGAAGCACGCGAACGCGCGTGTATGCCCCGAGATACTGTGAGGTGTTGGGCGAGTTGAGCGCATGACACCGGCACCGAGTACAAGCCAGGCCTGCACATCAAATAACGGGGCGGCCAGTGTAGCAGCCCCACGTACTGGCGCTGACACTGCGGAGGCTGCGCCTCCAGCCGCGAAGAAAACAAGGCTCACTCTAGGCGAGGTTCTTTGGAATACACACAAGGACAAGGAGGAGGCCAGGGAGATGAGGCACAAAGAAAAGATGGAGCTAATCAGAAGCCTCCTCTCAAAAGATGTGACTTTTCCAGTTGGTGTATTGAGCTCCGAAGTGTTTTTGTTTTTGTGTTCGTTTTTTTCTTTGATAAATGAAATAAAAGCCTTCCATACGTTGCATATATGTCGTTCTCCTCAAGAAAAAGATTGCGCCAAAGCTCGCCTTTTCACTTCGCTAAGTTGCCTCAGCAGTCTCTCTGTCGTGGCGTGTTGTTGGTGCTGTGGTCGTCTGTCAACTGTACTTCTTCATGGTTCTCATATCCGTTCATTATGCAAATATTGTGGAGCACACAGCAGGCGATAATGAATTTTGTGGCCCTCTCCATTACGTGAAACTCGAGGTGCAGCAACTGCCGATATCTGCATTTCAGAATGCCGAAAGTGTTCTCGATCCGTGCTCGCGTTTGGCTCAATTTGAAGTTGAATCTCCTTTCCAGTAGAGTCATGCGTCCGTGGTCGTGGAACGGCGGCATTATATACTCGCGGAGAGGTCACGCTGCATCTCTGAGAACATAGAATCGTCCCGCTTCACGTGCTGCAGGCAACTTCTCACTCAGAAAAGAGTAACTGTATACGTTGGCGTCGTGGAACCGTCCCGTGGGACCACAAAACACATTCTTTTCTCGTTGCAAACTTCTTGAAGGGCATGCCATGTCAAGGTAGGCATGTCATGCCTGTCGACAAAACTGGCCTTGATTCTGTTGTCTGGACACCGTGCAGGAATGTGGGTGCCGTCAATAGCTCCCAGCACGTCTGGAAATCCAGCGATCTAAAAAAAAGGAAAACAACAGGACAGGCACCACTATATCACAATGCGCTGACGATTATGAGGCGCGCGAGGATCGATCCTTCAGCTAAATAATGACGTGAAAGTACGCGTGGTTAAATCTATACAGCGCGGTCCCAATCTTCCTACAGAAAGACGCATGCGATATTCCATCCCTGCCACTTCATCGTGCTTGCAGTTGATTTACCATTCATTCGGTCTCGTACGTGCGAAGCCGTGACCTATAGTTGCAGCTAAAACATAACCACGAACACGAACTAATAAACAGTGAAAGTTAGGATATAAACAATCATCTTTTTAATTATCAGCTAGCATATACACGCCATTCACAAATTCAAAATGCACCTGCATTAGCGCAATAATTCTACCGGAAAAAAAAAAACAACATATTTCCTTAAGATTCTGCAGGAAAGCATACTTGCCGCTTTGAAGTCCGAGCTCGTCTGGAGCTTCTCTGCCTCTGTTCCGGGCATCCTTATGTACATTGGAACAACGTCCTCCAAAAAGCCTGCAACTCTGTCGACCACCACACTATGTAGTGTGCACTCTGCCATTCCAAACAGCTGTGCTACAAAAGGTGGCTTCCCAGTCAAAAATTCCTTCAAAATGCCTTCAAGGGACCAACAGGATTCTTGACTGTCCATCAGCACTTCTTGTCTGCATTTCTACATGCACATGCTCGAGTCTGAAGGTCTTGAAGGAATCTGCATTGGCTGCTCTGTTTGTAATGGCACGAGCCTGAAGGTGCTGAAGGCATCTCCATTGGGGCCCTGTTGGTACTGGCGCGAGTCTGAAGGCATTTACATTGGAGCCTGTTTGTGTTGGCGTGAGTCTGATGGCGCTGAAGGCACATCCATTAGCAGCCCTGTTAGCACCGGCGCGACTCTGACGGTCCTTCAGAAACCTGCATGCAGCTGCTGTGTCTGCGGGCGTCGTTCTGAAAGTTCTGTATGCATGGGGCTTCGTCTGCATGGCTGCCATCTCTTCGGCGGAAAATTGTACTGGCAATCAAGCTTACTTAATTGTACGTGCGAATCAGCACGAATCTTCTTGTATGACCAGCATAAGTGCTCACAAAAGACCATTTATGTGGCCAAAGCAGCTTACGAAATTTATGGGGGTTATACACGTACGCAGGACGTACTACACGCAAACAGACGCGTACGTGCTTACGATACAGAGCATGAAAATCCGTCAGCTCACGAAATCGCGGTAGGGCACATTGCGCGATCTCATATTGTCGTGCGCTGCAGCTTTTAAAATTTATTCCACTGGCTCGATCATTTTCGTATAACAATAATATTGCACGATAAACGTCTCAAGTTTGACAACTGTAGTTATCTGGTTTGGCCAAGTGTACGTATACATGTACGTGCACGATGTGCGTGCAAGCCCAAATCGATCGTGCCTAATTGGAGCGCTTCCACTGAGGCAGACGTCTGCGTTTCGTCAAGCGCATGCATATATGAAACCGCGCATATGCATTGGCGAAAACCCGGCTTTGGCGGCTTATCTTCCTTCGTTCTCGGCGCAGACGATTCCGGCCTCGCAGCATGCATGCTCGGCGCGAAGTGCAGCTATATCACAAATGCATTGCGCAGTTTTATCTCCAATGAATTGCAATTGACGCAAATGAATTTTAAAGCCACTGCAATAAGTTGCACACCACAGCGTCTGTTGCGCCCAATACGCGCAGCTAGCGCGCAAAAAAAGAAAGGAGTTTTGGTATTGACACTTTATATAGACTCGATCCTCCGTCTGTTATTCACTCCATGCAGTGAATCCGCGCTGTCAGACGGGCTAATTCAATACCAGAGAGTACGCGCGCATGCATGTGTGTGCGGCGCAGTGGTTACACGGCCGGGCAAACTATGCTACGCATATGCACCTGCCCTCACATTTTCAGCAAGGTGCAGACGCTCCATGCATGCTCGCCCCGATCTCGAAAGAGCAAAGCATGCAGACGCGCATGCGCGCACCGATTTTCATTAAGAGATGAGGAATTCGCGCATCATTTTAGTCGGGGATTCTATTAAATGCAGCGCTCAGCTTACTGCGCTGCAAGAGCGCAGCGAATGCACATCTACTCGGGCTACACGACACCGCAACTCTACTACAATTTTTTTCCCCCGAAGATAAGGCCGCGGCGCGACGTTTCGATAGAAAGAATTTTCACGACGCTGGAAAGCGCTCTACATTCGCGCTGTCGAAGCCGGCCGCTACGCCGAAGATGCATAATATATTTATAGCTGCATACGCAAACTCGAGCTCAATTCGGGTTAGCTCGTCTGCACTGCGGGTATGTGCATACCACGTCCATGCTCATATATATGAAGCGCTTGTGGTGCCCGCTCTTTGTGGCACTTAATTGCGATAGCACGCACGCACATTTCCACGTGCGCACCCTTCGCGATACAGCACGTCGACGCGTTCGACTGATACCTCAGACTCGCACCTGCCGTACGAACATGACTCGCGCTAAATGCGCGTAGATTAGCACATCTGTTCAATGAACGCAGTATTTTGTATAAACTGGTTATGTTGCCATATTCAGGGCTTTTTTTTTTCTCCTGTACCAGTGCACTCACCGCGGCTCGTTTTTCTTTGCGCGTGCATGCGTGTGTGTTTACACATCTGGATCAGACGCATAAAATAATGTTGAATTCCAATGGCAGATCGAGAGCACTCCGCCGGATCACAAACGGAGCGCGTAGTTCAGCCGGAGATCACTCCCTCCCATTTTGCCAATAGAATGCATGCGCTCCCGCGGGGGCACTTCAGCGCAAGAATAGCTCCAAGTTCAGGCAACATGGCGGCGCCCTTCGAAGCACGGCCTCTCGCTTCACCAGCGATTCGTCCTTGCCGCCACACTGTCTCTCACGTTCACGGCAAACAAAAGGCGCACGAAGCTTTCGCTTTGTGTGATGATGCCCGCACCACAAAATTCTAGTGATGAAACGCGCCAAATTTTCAGATTGCTTCTTTATTTACAGACCTGCTAGACTTGAAGAGTACGCGTCGTCTGACGTCAGAAAGCGCGGGAGGTTCAAACAAGTCAACGATTTTGGTCTAAAAAGCGGTCACAAAGAATTGACCGCGAGGGAATTGACATCCCGTTAAGAAAATTTTTTTGTTTTAACTTGTGCGGACGCGAACAAAACGAAAAATAATTACATTTGGGAGAATTCAATTTAAAAAAAGTAAAAAAATACTGCTTGTAGGTTTCCCGGATCACCGCGTAGCGACGACAGGAAGTTGGCGTATGCGTCAGGACGGATGCAGCCGGTCATGACCAGAAGCAGACGCGGGCAAGTAAAACGTCGCGCGAGGTTCCGGTCAAATCTGCCGATTTCGGCGGAGCAAATATCGCTGCTCCACGGAGCGATCCGGGATCGACGTCTGATCCCGATCTGCCATTGGAACAGACAACTCGCACTCCCATTTTGCCTTTGGAATACGATTGCTCCCAACAGAGCAGAAAAACTTGATCCGGATCTGCCATTGGAATTCAACATAAGTGCGAGCACTAAGAATTGAGGACGTCCCTGGTATATATCCCATTTATTTATACCCATTGCATCCGGACAGCAAGTGGACCCGGGGGTAATGAGCAAGAAGAGAATATACAAAAATTGAATTCTTGATCATTAAGCAGCAAATTATGAAACACACTTCATAGATCCCAAAACAAAATGAACAAACTTAGAACGTGTTGCCGGGCTAGTTGGTTCAATACTTCAGTTGGTTCAGTTGGATAGTTGGTTCAGTACGGGATGAGTGCAAACTTACAACTGATTTTATTCAACAGACACATCACATATTTGAAGGAAAAAGAATGCACTTTGATCATGCGCAGTGAAAGGGTACAGCATATGACAATCAGTAGCACACCAAGGACAGAACTTACATCGTCTTATCGAGGAAGGCTACAATTAATCGAAGAATCACTGATACATGCATCTCTTCTTTTCTTTATGAAAAAGGCTTCCATAACTCCACGTGCGATTGAATCGCAACTCTTGCCCAGAACTCTAATCTCATTCAGCTGTGGCCGACAGTCACTGCAGGACAGGCAATGCTTAGCCAAATTAGATCCTTCCCCCGTTGTTAGTGATAACCCTTGTTCCCGTGTACGATCGTTCAAGCAGCGTCCAGTCTGGTCTACGTATGTTTTCCACAAGTCAGTGGTATTTCGTAGACAACTCTGACGCCACATCCCACAAAAGGCCTGGCGTGCTTTTTGTCACAACCGCCTTTCTTTGTTCCTTTATTGGTGATGTGGGGGCATAGTTTACAAGTTTGCACGGTGCTGTAAACACCATTCGCAAGTTGTACTTTCCCGCCACCTTCTTCAGGCTGTGTGATACTTTGTGCACATATGGCATGACTACTGGCCTTGCTTTGCTTTCAGCCTTCATTCTGTGAGGACACGATTTCATGAGGGCAGGCTGTAGACACAGAGCAGCAATCCCCTTTTAACAGTTTTTGAGTGTTTCGAGCTATAAGGTAACAGATCTTATTCGGCTCTGGGGTGGTACTACCAGCACACAACATTGTTCGAAAAGATTATGTGGATGTCTAAAATTGTCTAAAAATGAACAAGCATTAAGGGGCAGCAAGCAGATTGTCAAAATGCATGATAGTTATATATGAAGGGAACTTTTTATACAAAGGAGAAAACACGCTCTGGCAAGATTAAAATCTGAGTCTTTGCAGCCTATATCCCATATAGGCTGGACCTGGCACCCAAAGACCTAGCAGCCGAACATTAACATCGTACCGCAAAACATATGCATAGCGAATCCCTGATTGACGTACATGCAGGCCCTCAGCAGGCAGAGAACTTCCAGCTCCAAACATCAATCACATCATGATAACGGGACAATTTACAGCCACAACAAACATCACCATAGCAGCCAACGTAGAGGCATTAGCCACTAAAATTGACAAACTAGCCAAAGCTGTAGCTTCCATATGACAGGCCCTTCAGCAACAGACAGAACTCAGTCAAAAATGTGACAAAGTGAAGCAAAAACCATAGACAACAGCACACACCTGAATAACAAAAAGTCACTTAAGAGCCACATTATCACATGGTACAAAGATAACTGCACTGAAAACACACTCATATACTGAAGGCAAAAAGCAAGGCGCCTGTGTACTGTCGATATCAGTGCACGTTAAAGAACCCTTGGTGGTCGAAATTATCTGGATTCCTCCACTACACCGTCCCTATAGCCAGGGACACTAAACACCATTAACAAAATGAAACCAACACTCATGAATTGCACTAGTCATACAGAGTGTGTTGGAAAGTAATGCAATTTTATCCATAGAAAAAATTTATACAAGATATCATTACAAACGTTTAATATTCTTCTAAGTAGTCCCCTTTAGCATCTACACATTTTTGCCAGCGACTCTGCCATGCATCCTGGAAGGCATTGACAGGAACCCTTTTAGAGCCTTTGTCACGGCGGCTTGGACTGCTTCGATGCTGCCAAAACAGACTGCTTTCAGGGCGCTATTGATTCTCGGGAACAGGAAAAAGTCTGCCGTAGCTAAGTCAGGATAATAGAAGGGCTGGGGCAACGTCGCCAAGTTCTGCTTGCCCAGGAACTCCCATACGCGCAGAGAAGTGTGGCTGGGAGCATTGTCGTCGGAGAGGTACCAATTGATTATCGGGTCTGGAAATGAGCTTTGATGTCAGACACAGAGCAGATTGAGGGACATTGCTCAGAAGAAAAGTGTCTCTCCAAAGCATTCTTCATGTACATTTACTGCTGGACAGACTACTAAGGATTTTAACACTGCAGAGGATTCTCTGGGCCTGTCGCGCATTCAAACCATCTCTTAAATGCAAGCTTGAAATCATCCTATTTCGTGAGTGGACTAGCTGTAATCATCACTGCATTATCTGCACAAATCAGGAAGTGATAGGTAATCATGTGAAACCACCGTGGTACCATAGCACTGAATTATTGGTTTCGTTAATGAATGTTTTTTCCCAGCTTCGTGCAGGACAGGAACTTGGAAGGGTAATGAAAAAAGTTGGGAATGAGAGTTAGGGCTGTGCAGTGAATTTTTGTGCAGAAAATGATGGGGGCAATGTTAGCAGCCTTAGTGCTAACAATTTGAGTAATGCCAGTACTACAGGATGTTCCAAATTATTCTGTAGTTTTTTTTAGCTTCGTGAAACATACAGCAGTGCAGTTTGTGCAGGTGGAGTATATGCCCAGGCGGACGTTATTTACGTGATAAAGTGGGCCCAGGAAGTTCAAGAGTTGCAGCAAATAGCAGTGGTTCAAGCCATTCAGGTGAGCCCAGGCTCCTGCAATATATGCTGACTTCAAATTGGCATCTATGTTTCACTCATTGACCTCATGTCTTTTGGCCTGGGCTCTCGCGGTGGCTCAGTGGTTATGGTGCTCGGCTGTTGAACTAGAAGACACGCGTTCAGACAAGGCCTGGAAGCACGAATAAGACTTGGCTCGCTGTGCCAGGGATTATGGGCACCGCTGCAAAGAGAAAGAACATCGTACAATGCTTGAAGGCTCGACATGACAGCAGAGGTGGATATTATACATAAGAACAGGGAAGTGGAAAGCGTACTGATAGCGGAGCGGTGATAGCGGCGTGCCAACAAATGGCAGAGCGCGAGGCTTCAATCAAGTGCTGCTGCTGCCGGCTGAGCATGTTGCCAGTGCTGGCTGCTGTCAAATTCTGGCTATGTTGTAACTGAAAATAAAAAAAATGATGTAGCAACTGGTGCCAAGTGACACTGTGTGAATAAACGTCATTGCATAATGCCACATGCTGCGAATCTATCTCGGCTAAGCTTGTAAGCTTAGCCATACTCATTATTTTTTGTTTATGGCATAACAGTTTGAGGATCCAGCTCATAATTGCTGCTTGCTGCAGAACAAACTCTTTTATGTTAATTTTTCTTCGTTTCTCAAAGTGTCAAAATTTTATTTAAAACCTCGTTTTGATCACTGCTCTCAGTGCAAGACCTGTAAAATGCTGCGAACTTCCTGCAGGTGTATGCAGGCACAGGTATGTGGGTGGACAGTGGTGCCTGGGATTTACTACTCAGGTCACCCATAGACTCAATGTTCTGCCGTGCTGCGGCTATGATTTACTGGACTCCAGAAGAACTCAGGAACCGCAGTGTGACAGGGGCACTCTCCAACAAGTACAAATGACTTGGCAGGACTGAGGCCAAGCCAGCACTTTCGCCAGCAAAGGTATCATCACTCAAAGGTGTGTTTTTTCATTTGCTGTGAATAATGTCTCGACCATAAAAAAGTGTCTTCGATTGAAGCAAAGCTTGAGACCTGGACTGCGGCAGTGCTGATACATGTAACTTTTCGTGCCATAGGATTAGATGGCATACATTGAATAATTGGTACTGTACACTGCCACACAAACCTTTTAACGCGATAGCCTTAATGGTCCTGTTCCGTGGACGATCCAACTCTGTCATTGTCGGGATTGTGAATGAGAAATTGGAGCATAAATATGGCAGGTGACGTGGCTGGGCACTGATTGATCGATGACCTCAAGGCATGACCGAGTTGGCAGGAACTGCCAACTCGATCATGCCGTGTCGGGTAGCTCTTTTGAGACACTTGGATCCGGAGCCAGACGTGCTACCGCTAGGTCATGCAGGCACATTCGCATGGCTCTGTTGAATGGGGCTTTATATCTGTGTCGGGTGGTCGTGTACATAATCTGGTAGCTTACGAATGTATGTTAATGAGTTTGTGTGAGATAATAGACACAAATGAATGGATTAGTAATTAAATGAGCTGCCAAGTGCACATGCATGAACGAGGATCTGCAATGGATGCCACAGACAGGAGGCAGTAATTCTATCGTGTCATGCCCATAAAGGTGGAGATTGTCCCCAAATGTTACTCTTATCAGTCACTCAAGTAAACAAATCATGTGGCTAGGAATACCTGTACCTAAAAAAGATTAGTAGATTTCCTGCATAACTGGGATGGGAGCACAGTGCTTTGAACAAGACATAGGTGCTCTGTAATTTGGGGATTGCTGTGATTTGCATTTTCAAATTGTGTAATCCATATTCAGAAGTGAAGCTCTCGGGAGGCAGACTTTTATGTGAACTCGATAAAAACACGTTGCACATCTTGCATAAATTATGAAATTTAGCAGGAGCTAACGTAAACATTGTTTGCTATCTCTGCATTTCCTGCACTATGTAGCTTATTGATAACATCAATTTCATACAAAATGTGTGAGAACAACCTTGTGAATATTTGGGGGAAATATGTTTGCTGCCAGTGGCCCAGTCATGAGGGTTTTGTTTTAAGCTGTCAGGTACCATAATATAAAAAGGCTACAAGTGTAGCCTTTTTCAGTGGCTCTGTGGTTATGCAGCTTGGCTGCTAACTCGCAAAATGCAGGTTTGATTCCGGCCGCGGCGGTCGAATTTTAATGCAAGCGAAATTCTAGAGACCTGTGTACTGTGCGAACTCAGTGCACGTTAAAGAACCCCAGGTTGGTTGAAATTTCCGGAGCCCTTCACTACGGCGTCCCTCATAGCATGAGTCGCTTTGGGACGTTAAACCCCATAAACCAAACCGAAACATCAGCGATATGGCTGTCCCGACTGTCACAGGCATTTGTAAGTCTGTTAGCTCTTAGCAGAATGTGAATGCGCTGGGTTGGCAAAACTGTGCATATAGAAAACAGTTTCTTTGGATGTTTTTTTTGTTTGCTCAGTTTACCAGCTGCCAAGTCGAAGAAAGTGTAGTCCTTGAATTAGTGCGGCTCTTGTATGAGTATAAACGATATTCGCGGTCACCAACTTTCCGGCTACAAGCAGCTTCCAAAAGAACACATTCAGTAACATCTTCGGCCATGTGGTCTAGACCGTGATGAAAATGAAAAAGATTGTAAAAACAGGGTTCAGGTTGTGTGCGAGCTGGGTTAGTTACTGCTCATTTCATTTGAAAGTAATGCTGAGCACCTGCCGCAGTGGGTCAGTGGTTAGGGCGCTCGGCTACCGAGTAGGAGTTCCCAGGTTCGGACCCGGCCGCCAGAGCCGTTTGATGGAGGCAAAAAGCAAAGGCACCCATGTGCTGTGGGATGTCAGTGCATGTTAAAGAATCCCAGGTGGTCGAAATTATTCTGGAGCCCTCCACTACAGTACCTCTTCTTTCACTGCCACCTTCCTCCCTTTCCTTGCTGTGTAGTTCAGGCATCCACCGAGATGTGAGACAACTACCGTACCATGTCCTTTCCTCAAAAATCAGTTTGAAAAACCCATTCTGCCTGCTTTTCTACATTCTTTACTTGGAAATAGATTAACTGGCTTAATGTACCGCTTTAGTATCACTTTCACTTCGTGTTTGGAAAAACGAGCAGTCTACTAAAAAATGAACATCAGTGCCCATTTTTGATAACATTTACACAACTAGTGCTGAAAAAATGCCTTTTTTTCTTGTTCACATGGCTAATAGTTTCTTATCACGCTTCCATGTGTTCACAAAACTGTGTCTATATGTGCCGTGTATTTGGTTCTTTTATGCAGCTCTTTTTCATGTGTTCATGGGCGACGTGGGAGCTGAAGAACGGACGAAGAGACTGAAGCAAGTGCGGAAGTACCTGTCGCAGAAGCTGGGAGACATGCAGCGTAAGGGCACTCACGCTGTACAGCTCCCAGCTGCTGCGACTCCTGATTTACATAATTGTCTCTGAATAAAAATGCTTGTTTGCATAAAGTTGATACGTACTGTGAAGCATTTCAATCTTGGACCAGATAGAAAACCTGGCATAATGGGATAGTATGCTTTTTAGTATGGTACGCTGCTCAGGTGCTCACAATGAATCTGAAAGTAGGCATAGCATCTGCCGAACACCGATAAAACAGTCACCAACAGGCCGTCACCATCAGGCCATTACCATCAGGCTGTTACCATCAGGAAGTTACCATCAGGCCGTTACCATCAGACCGTCACCAACAGACCGTCACCAACATACCCAAATTACGGGTTCCTTTAGACCATTAGGCTGTTGGAATTTCTGATTGTTACCAGCATACCTACAAAAACGAGTCAAGCATTCGAGTGACTGGGAACGCCTGTGAACATACATATGAAAAGGAATCGTGCAAACGAATATATGTTTGCGCTTTGAACGATAATTCTTTAAGCGGTCATTTACCACAGTAAGGACAAAACGTGTTCTTCGGCTGTCTTCTGAGGTGTTCCGCCATGCCAATAATTTTCTGGAAACCAGCTTGAGTCTTCAAACTGCGTCATCAACAAATTGCAAGTCGTTCTGGTCAGGCGAAAATGCCTCCAGAACTGAAAATAGATACATGAAAGAAATGAAAATGAACAAAAAGACCAAACAGCGGGCCACAACAGATAGACGCAACGAACTGCCGTTATTAAACGTACCTCTTCATCGCTGTATTGCGGCACTACGCTGGTCACGATGTTCTCCACTTTCGGCCGCTGGTACAGGCGACCATGTTCATGAATAGCGGCGACTAGCTCATCTTCACTTTCTGATGAACTACTGGAGTCCAACAATGCAAGAAGAAAGCGAGCGCGACATATATTGTCCATTTACTCTTTCCGCTGCATTTGGAATGCAGTAGTGAAGCTGCAGGAGACGTTCGCCGTGTCGTCTGCTGCCGGCTCTCCCGGCGCCTGCCAGCGCGTGCTGTACGATGGGATTGCACCGCGCTCCACCGTCGGTCTCCACGGTGGCCTGCACTCGTGCCGTGCTCGTCCGAGCCGAACGTACGGCACCGCATGAGTGGCAGCCAGCCGAACGTGCGGCACCGCACGAATGCGCAGAAAACGCCACGAGTGCCGTCAGCCGAAGACACCATTTTTTTTTATCCCTGATTGCAAAAGAAACAGCCGGCTTAAAAGCCAAAACTTGCCAAAGCCGATCGCGAGCCGCGCTGAAGTAAACAACAAATATGGCCGGCGTTATTTGTAGCTGTGTGCTTGCGAGCTTGAGTTGCCTTTTTTTTCCGTCATCGAGCGCTGTTCGCGTACGGTGACTCTTGAGATCGATGAATAAGTATCTCGTGCATCTGTAGGTGACATCTGTTTTCGGCAAAGGACATTCCACAGGAAGAGAAAGCAGTAATCTGTCGTTAAGCGTCGTTGTACTCTGAAGTTGGGCAGTGGAATATTTCTTGCGAGAATGGTTACTGACGGGAAGCAAATGTGTGAAAATGCAACCTGGGGCGGTCAAGTAATACCGGTGATTGAAAAAAAATCGGAAATTAGTAAAGGTTTTCCTGCGTCACATCGTTGTCTTACGCACGTGCACGAAGCCTGTACTGCCGAACTAAACTGCGAGAGGTGAGCCCATTCATCTGAAGCGCTCGAACGGAGCTGTACGAAGGAAAGAAATCGAATTTTTAGAAGTACTGAATTTCAGAAATATTTGCGCTCAAGTACAGCCTGATAGGAATGCAACCCCGTGCAGGAACAAGCATTTCATCCTTACGCTGCGTAAAATTTTTCTTCATTCACTCTGCATGCCACTGCTTGAGAGTTCTAGACAAACGTGCTCACCTCTGTATACGTGGACAGATCACTGTGACTGTGTTTGCTGTGGTTTTGTAATTTGCCATATATGTATATTGTGTGTCATGTTTGTCGCTTCGGAAGCAGCCCTCTCGTGCAATAAATGATTTTTCGTTGGACCTATTGCTAGTTATTTTTGTTCTTAATGATAACAATGGCGTACAGAGATCCTGCGGCAAAAAGCATGCAGAAACCGCTTGAAGGGACTCTGCTTTCTCTGTTGCGGAGCCCAGCCAGGACGACGACAGTCAGATGAATGGCAAGTGTAGTCTTACTCTCAGATATTTCTACGCGAATCCTCGAGTGCAAGGTTCTGCATGTTAAGATGTTGTTTGGCATACAATAGGTGTTTGCAGGACTGCAATGATTATTAAGTGCATACAAACACGCGACGAATTTCGATGTGGTTTAAATGTGCTGGCTAAAGGTGTATGTGTACATAGTGTACCACATTTACGAACTGTGAAATAATTTTATTCATTACTATCCAAGTTTGTTACCTAAGCATCTCTGTTATTTAGCTCACACATTTACTTTCGGCACTGTGCTTTTTTTGCAGAGTGTGGGTTAGCAGCCTCAGAGCTGCTCATGACCTTGTGCGAGTCTGAGCAGCGGCCACCACCCACCCCACAGAGCCCGTTGTCCCTACAAAGTGGTCAGCAGGACAACACAGCTGGTGAAAATGGAGCTGCTGTCTTTATGGACACCAGTGTTTCGTCTGGAACGCACAATACACAAGAACCGCAACAAAAGCAGCTGTGCCGGTGGGGTGGAACAGCTTAGACAGCTCAGCACAGTGCTCTAAAGCAGCTTGCGGGCAGTATGTTCAGGTAGTAATCTCAAGTAATTCTGCATATATTACCCTTGTAGGAGGCAAGGACTGTGACTGTGAGGAAGCTGTGTGTTGTATGCTTGGAAACCTATGTCAGCAGCAAAAACATGCCACTACTGTTGAGAAAATTGGACCTAAATGTCATTCCGTCAGCCGATTCAAACTCGTGATGCCCTTACCAGAAAGGACAGAATACTAACGTTTTCTGAAATGAATGATGACATAGCGCAGCCTTGGGGATGCATGGCAATAAAAGTGCCAACGCATGCATTTTACTTGAAAAACCAGCCAATGCTGTCAACATCTGTATTTAGTTTTTTTTTTATTGTTCCTAGCTTATAAAAGCTCAGTTTTTGACAAGGGTGGCATGTCTACGATTAGTAAGTGCACTCTGTTGACCCACGCAAAATTCTTTGTCGTCTGTCTCCTTTTAATAATATTCTAGCTGAAATCAAGTGAAGGAAAATGAATGTAAGCAGGACAATGAAAAGAAAACATGACAAATCGTAACAGAGCACATTTCAGAGGAGGCGAAATGGCAGAAGCTGGCTAAGGGAGATGAAATTAGGAGGTTGCGGGAACAGGATGGCCACATCTGGTGAAGGATATGGCTGATTGAAGATCAGTGGAAGAGGTCAACATCCTGTAGGGGACGCAGTAGACTGATGTTGATGACATGAGTGCATTATTTGCTGGATACACCTGTGTGCCTGAGCACATCAACCGGCTTGCACATATGTTGGCTTTGGGAGACTAGAGCTTTAAAATACGCAGTGTGGTACGATGGAGGCCAGTGGAGAAAAAGTGCCAATAGGCTGTCTGTGCATCAGGATATTAGCAGACTGCAGTTAAGAGAGGGTGCAAGCATGAACATGGCTCATGCAATCACACATTCCTTGAGCAGAGGTAGATCAACACGACAGTGTACATGCGGAAGACATGAATGGGAGAAGTTTGTACTGATTACCAAGGCAAAAACCTGCAGGCTCAAATAAACCAGCTCCATCAGTAACACTATTTTCTTGACATATTAAGGTTATGGAGGTCCTTAAATGTGTAAAGCAAATTAAAAGTGACGGTCCTTTTGGCATTAAAATGAAGCCCATTATTAATGTTTCAATGTGACTTGCCCTCTTCTAACATTAATAACTTCTAAGATTCATGATCTGATCTGTCACTCTACAGCAGCATTTTTCTACTCGGATATGAGCAAATCTACGTATTTATACACAAAGTTAGCCCAGAAGATGGCGTTAATAAATAGAGACCAATACCGGCACTGAAGGTTTTTAGTGTGAAAGCGCTGTTCCAATGGGTAATCTCCGAGCAAAACCTTGCTATATTTGTGGGTTTCTGCCAAGTGAAATAAGTAAATAAAAATAAACAAATATTGCTGCTACTGGGATCTGAACCCGCGATGGCACAAACAGTTCTGCTCCGCTGGCCACTGCAAAAGCGTTTGTGTCTCGTCTTCGTTCTTGTCTTGTCATTTGCATGGTTTGGCGCTAGTTATCCTCTAATTCAAGACTGCACAAGAACACTAGGCTATCGCCGCAGCCGAACATGCCTCGTGTCAAAGTGGCATCACACTCTCGTGCTGTGCATTGCCCATTGTCTTCCTCATCAACTAATACTACTATGAAACTAATATTTGGCCTTTATGCTAGCTATGTGAGGGCAGTGACAAAGATGTGCACTGCATGCGTTGGCGTGGGCAACGTTGTGGCAGAAACGCAGCACTGGGCGCCGGCGTATGCTGGGCAAATTGGCACTGACGATGAAAAAGCTAAAGGCGTGCATAACTGGTTCCCTGGGTCAGTGGACACCTCAACTGAGCTTTCAGGTACATGGTGATGGCGTCCACCTATAAAAAGCTATGCTTTTGCACAATATTTCGTGCTTAGCAATGCTAAACCACCAGCTATTTTTTCAAACGGCTCAGACAAGACTATATGATGCACAAGACTACACTATTACACCGCTAGTCACGCTGCAGGCGAAAATTCCCCACTATATACGCTGTACTGCTAACTCAATATGGCTTAACGCACTAAACATAACTTTCTTCTAAAGCTGTTGACAGAATCAGCTACACAACTGCTATTTAAAAACTGTTTAAAGTGATAGCTGGAAGCACAGTAAAGCCAGATTAGGGGTGGCTTTCTTGCTATTGTCATGAGAGGTGGCAGGAATGGTTGGGCAACTTATCTCTGAGTTAACCGTCGTCTCAGCAACTCATGGTGGCAGTGGTGGTACCTTAGCTAAGAAGCAGCCGTGAGGTAGGACTGGTGTATGACTTCGCTGGCGAAATGCTGAATTATAAATGGCTATGCAGGAATGGAATGATGACACTTGTTGCAATGATGGAGTCCAGCAAAGTCACGTGGCCTGGCATAAGATGATCTGCAGATTGTATAACTGGTCAGGTTTATGCACATGGTGGGTGTGCATGGACGTGCTCATTTCTGCTTTGAAGGCAGGTGCCACACGCCGAGCACTGCAGTCATGGGGCTTGCAGTGGCAAGTTCCCCTGTAATAAAGCAGTGCAAAGAATGAGGTTTCTGTAAAAAATCACAAATGTGGTTTTCATTGTTTCCTATCGTGCATGCTCACAAGGTAGTAAAGCTTGTGGCCTCTATCAATTTGTGAGCCCTGCCTTGGTAGTGCCGGTCTATCCTACTTGGGCACCAATTGTTGGTGAAGCTTAGTGTGTGTAGTTGCATCTCATTTGCTGCACCGAGTTGTGCTGGGAGACAAAAACATCGTGAACAAAATACAGCACAAACTTTAAATTGCAACATGGGTTTCAGCATATTCGGGGGTTTGTGTGCTCATGTTCATTGCTGCCACCATGTGGCTTTATCGCTTTATTTGGTTTTATCGATGTGTAACATTCGAAAGAGACTCAGGCTATGAGGGACACCCTAGTGGATGGCTTTGCCATCCCACAATACGGGCCTCCAGCATTTCGCCTCCATGAAAATGCGACCGCCATGGCCGGGATCGAACCTGCATCTTTTGGGTCAGCAGCCGAGCACCGTAACCACTGAGCCACCGCGGTGGCCCTTATCACTTTGTGACACAGGAGATGTGACTACATTTGTGTGCAATAACTGCAGCCACATGCAGCTGCTTCTATGTTGTTTTAAACTCTCTTGTTCAAGAGTATCAATTTCAACTTTGCAACACAAGATGCGACCAGATCTGTCTGCAATCATGCCAGACAAATTCAGTACCATCGCACGTCAAAAAGTGATGACGCCTCATGCCAGTGGCTTGGAGCATGAACAGACATTCCAAAGCCTCACGGCATTATATACTGAAACAGACAGACCACAGCATTGCAACGGTATAATGGTGGTTTGAGCTAGTTGGTACATATTCACAATTTCACCAGCGCTGCGACTAGGAATTGTGAATATGTACCAACTAGCTCAAACCACCATTTTGCTACAGTTCATTTCTAGTACATTGAGCTCTTTTCTATGTCCTAATCCCGCTCCTTTTGACAACCAGGCAGCCCTGGCTTCCCTAATTGCAGTTTGTGCCTTCAAAGCAAGGGTAGCTTCGTGGCATGCCAGACGTGCTCTTTGCCCCGTTGAGGTCCAAGTTATGTGCGGTGGCCTCCTCCCATCTAAAGGGCACAGCCGCAGGATTTGCCGGATTGCATCTTCAGAGTGGTGGCGTCAACATCGATACTACAAGGATTGCCTTTGGGTGGTGTGTGGGAAGGACAAAAATCGTGTGCGGCACTTCCATGAGTGGTGCGAACAAGCGAAAAAACACACCGAGTTCCTTTGGTACACCGCCCGCCCGTGGTTTCCCTCCAGTACAGCGTCTCCGTGCTCCGAAGGAAAGCTCTTGGTCCTGGGTGATCAGCCGGTGCCAGAGAAGTTCCAGAAGATTCTAAAGTTGGGTCCAAAATTCGGTGTCCAGCCTTCTTTGGGAAAAGAAGAAAAGTTGGCTCTTGGAAGGTCAATCGCGCGCCAAGCACGGAAAGAGGAGCAGCCTAGGTGCGTTGTGGAATGTGTTGAGGCCCTCAAGAAGAGTGGCGGAGGGCCGGCCAAAAGGTGGGACTTTGCGCACTTGACCGATTTCTTGACGTCCGAAAAACTTCGCGTGGTTGTCTCGGATAAAGAAGGTTATTTCGTTACGCTGCCAGAGAAACTTTTCCGTGAGAAGGCTAGGAATTCAGTTGCCAAAAACTTTAAGCCTGTGCGTTCCAGTGCCCTTAAACAAAAAAGCGAGGCGTTAAGGCTGGTAGGTGATATGAATTTAGTTGGCCTGCAAGCATCCATTAAAGCGCTTGTCCTTGTCTTCCTTCTCTGTTCTTGTTCCTAGTCGCAGCGCTGGTGAAATTGTGAATATGCAACGGTATGTTTCCCTACCATCACGTGATGCCTCCAAGGAGAGTTATGAAGGTGCACCTTTCATCTCAATCCCTGTCGCAACTGCATGAAAGCTTTAAAATCTGTAGTAGTTGCCTCTATCCGTGGCGAGCAACCTCACAGACCTCGCAACTTTTCGCAAATTTTGCGATTTTTTACTAGTATCAGCTAGATCCGCAACGAGTAGATGTAGCTAGGTGCAGGTTAGAGTTGCGTAAAAGGTAAAACGAGTTGTAGAAAGTACTTCAAGCAAATAATGTCTACCTGATTATAAATTGTCTAATTTTTGGCTGTGTAAATAAAATATATTGCTCAGCACACACTATTGATATCATAAACGATCAAAACAGAAGTAAAGTCTGTTGCATCTTTTTCAGGCAGTGGAAAATGCAAACTAAAAACAAAAGTAAGCGTCAGATGTGGCCACATGTGCTTTTCAAAAATGACTGTGACCGAAAGCACTAAAGGCGTAGAAGTTGTTTTCCAAAAAAAGCATCGTGGTCACGATTTTAAGCTTTGCCACACATTTCTGTTGGAGACAGACCGGGCTGCCATTGCTGGTAATTCGTTCAGTGTTTACTTTTTGCACTCTCAAAGACATTGAAAGCTAGGGCATAAATTGCATGCCCAGCCTTCTTGTAAGCCACTAAGTTTTAGCTTTTAAAGCACAGCTGCATAAGTCAGAGACATGTTAGTAATGGCCACATCACTTTCTTGGTGGTTGCTTCTTTTGCAGCGAACATTTTCTAAAATTATTTGCGGAATTTCAGAACAATAAAAAGACCAAACAAAATGGTGCACAACTACTAATAGTCTTGTGATGTAGAAAAACAGCAGGCAGTATTTACAGACTTACTGTGTGTGTGCACTGAAGACCTAAAGAAGCCATAGAAAGCTATAACCTTGTTTGAAAAGTGCCTGCAATAAAACAATCACAAATTTTTCCATTCTGTAAATTCCGAGTAGTAGGGGTGTGCATGTATTTGAAATAGGAATCGAATATATTTGCTATTCAGTTCATGTTCGATGGGAGAATTCGATATTTGAGAATTTTACAATGCTCAAAAAATTTCTCAATATTCAGTACCAGTCGCAAACCAAACCAACTTTTATAGATCCGCCAGTGGCCAAACCACACTATCTGGGCAAATTATTTGAAGGTCAAGTTCATAAAGTGCAAAGAAAACACGACACAGGCTTTCTTAGCTTACATCAGGGTTTACCACTTAACCAGTAAGATTCAGATGCTGCTCAGATTAAAAGCATGTGCGACATTCCATGAGTGGGCTTACCCACATATTAGTGATGAGAACAAGCCAACCACCTGCTTCAAACAATTGCAATGCGAAAGCATGTAGCTTTTAGTGCAGTAGCACTTATAGTGGTCATTCCCCACATTTAGCCGTTTGCGTGTTTGTGTGAACCCTGCATTGCAGCAGGCTGCTCACCTCAAGGCACGCTGCCTACACCTGTCCAGCAGAGCTGTCCACAGATGACACGTGCTTTGCAAACGTGCTCGTCGCCTACACTGCCGTCGCAACTTCCCCCGATTTCACCAGACGCTTAAAATTTTTAAAACGGTACGCATGGAAGTGAATATAAACTTTTTATGGCAAAAAAAAAGCAATCCACCCTGCACCTTGGGCAACTAGATTTTTGGCCATCTTTGACAGAACCCATTCTTTTGCAAACTGACGACTGCAACCTTTGTTGTTTTCTTAGGGGAAATTACAAGAAGGCATAACAATGCACGCTGTATTGGATGCAGTAAGAAACAACTTGGATAAGTCGTGGGAACGCCTGCACCTCCCGACTAGGCAGGACATGTACAACGTGCAGCGAGACTTTAGTATAAATGCAGAAGAAAGCCTCCACAGCAACGACGCAACTTGACAATAAGGCAACATTGAACAGGAAGGACTGCCTGTCACATGATGACTTCATGTTTGCCATGATGACCAAACCGCAAGAGCAGCTACTGGAAAAACTTGGAAGTGACTGTTTCTGCATAGACGGGACACATGGTACAATAGGCAAGTGCACAAACCTTATCAATACAGGGTAATAGAAGTAGGCCTCAAACCAGTACATCACTTAGCTACAAAAGTTGCGAACTTGGTAGTAAATCATGGTCTGTTACGAATGCAATGGTGAAAATGTTATTCTAGATCATAATCATATCATCATCCTTACTACACCCACTGCAGGGCAAAGGCCTCTCGCATGTCTCTCCAATTAACCCTGTCCTTTGCCAAGCAAAGGTTACCAAAGCAGTTTGTAGACCACCACATCTTCCTTGGTTTACTGTTGAACAGTTATTTTGGAAATCGCAAAAAATTATGTTTGTCATTAAATTTTTGCAGATTTCGCCTTCCAGCTAGTGACTCTTCTTTGTGTGGACGAATTTGGAGCTGGCTGTCCAGTGGCATTCTGCATCACAAATAGAGTGGACAAGAAGGCTATGGAAACATTCTTCTTTGCTGCGGTGCACGAGAAGACCGGCCAAATTAAGGCTGGTACCGGAAATGCTTTCGCCCCGAATGAAAAGGTGGTGCCTTAAATTGTCAGCATACAACTACGACCTCAGTATTGTGCCAGTAGTCATCATCAGAATGCAGATCCGCTGAGTAGACTGCCTCTGCCAGACCGCATTGAAGAGCCTAACCCACTTGGAGACGTGCTTATGTTCGAGGTGTTACCACGATCACCGCTGACAGCTGAGGTTGTGGCCACACTAATGCAAGAGGATCCAATTCTAGCAAAGGTCTTTTCAACAGCACAGAATGGCACTGCGCAGCGTCTGCAGGAAGACAGTTTCTCCCCATACTGCAGAAGAGCCACCGAACTTGCTATCCATCGAGGATGCATCAGCTGGTGCTCAAGAATTGTCATACCGGCAGAAGCACGAGAACAGGCCATTTCATTGGTGCACGCAGGCCATCGTGGAATTGTAGCCATGAAGGCTTGTGCACGCAGTTATCTTTAGTGGCCTGGCTTGGATGCCGAGATCGAAACAACTGTCCAGTCATGCGCCCAGTGCCAGCGCACCCACAACGGCCCAAAAAGGCTCCAGTTCCAAATTGGACGCAGCCAATGACACCATGGCACACATTGCACGTGGACTTCGCAGGTCTGGTAGAGGGACTTACCTTTTTGGTTGTCGACGCTTGGACCGAATGGGTGGAGGTGCGACCAATTAACAGCCCGACATCAACAGCAGTCATTAGTGTGCTGCACTCTTTGTTTTCCACATTTGGCATACCACGCAGGGTTGTGTCGGACAATGTGGCTGCATTCGTGTCTTTCGAGATACAAGTCTTCTACCAAAGAAATGGCATTCGTAGCGTAACGTCAGCCCCTTACCACCATGCTACAAATAGACAAGCAGAATGTTATGTTGAAGAATTGAAGAGGGCACTGGCCAGAGAACCGTCCGGTTCGCTTGTCACGTTTTCTGTTTCGGCAGCATACCACTGTGCGTCAGTCAACCGGGCTAACACCGGCTAAAGCCATGTTCGGGCGGGAGCTGCCAAACCAGTTGGACCTCATCATTGCTTCGGAAGGACAGGAGGCTGCACAACCTGACCTACCTAGGAGTCGTCAGAACTGCGCGGGAACGCGGACGTGCTCTGCATGGGCTCCGTGAATCGTCAGTGTTTTTGACCGGAAAACCCGAGTTTAATGCAAAGTGTTTATTGGATGTGTTCCGTGAAGTTACGAGGACCATCTGAACACCAATTTTATCTCTGTGAGTAGAATCTATTTCCACTTACGGGACATTGAAATCTTGAGGCGGCGAGAGTCACGCTAACCCTAACGCCGACGTAGCGTCGGCCGTGGCCGAAGCAGGAGACGCATGGGCTTCGCTGGCCCTACCGGGGCTGAGCAGCCTCGACGGCGGCATGGCATCAGCATCGACTGCGGCACACATTACGGCCCCGGTTATTGAAAATAGCCCGGGTACGGACCAGCCCCAAGCCATGGAGCTTGCAAGCATCAGCAACGCCGGAGGTACGAGGGGACCGCAAGAACAACCAAGAGTCTACCCAGTCAACGAGACCCCGTGGCGAGTGATGAAGGAATTAGTGGAGCGCAGAGCCCAGAAGGATAGGAAAGCTACCGGTCAAGCAAGTACACCTTCCGAGGCAAACAAGACTCCAGTGAGTACGAGCGATCCGCAGCAGCAGAAACCTGGGACGCTGGGACCGAACGCCATGGTCCCGAACGCGCCACCGGCGTCCGCTGTAAACAAACAACTGAAGACGCTCGCTGGTAACAGGCGAGATTTCGTACAGCTCCCGAAAGGAGGATACAAAATCGTATTCCGACCGAAGAGCCACAACCTAAGAGTGGGAGATTTCAAGCCCAGCGATTACATACAAGCCCTGGTGAAGGAATGCAACCTGGTCTACATCGGCGACATGCTTGTCGCGGTGAAAGCCATCTCAAACATAATAATAGTCCGGACGCCAGAGGGTGCGAAAGCAGAAGCTCTGCAAAAGACGAGGAAGTTGTGCCTCGGAGACAAAGAATTCGAGTTCAATGCCTACTGCTCCACAGCGGAGGGAACTGTCCGGGGTGTGGTGCACGGAGTGATGGCCGGCACCACGCAAGAAATCCTAATGAACCACATCCAAGTAGCAACGCCGGGAATTCGTGCAGTCTACGCCAGAATGCTCGGGAAGTCAGAGTCCGCGCTCATCGCGTTCGATGGACCGAGGTTGCCCAAGACAGTCGCAGTGATGGGAGGACTGTACAGAGTTTACCCTTACCAACCTACGAAGCAGGTGTGCTTCAGATGCCACCTGCAGGGGCACCGATCAGACGTCTGCCCGGAACCACAACCCATTCCGCAGTGTCCTAGATGCAAACGTGCCAACGTCGACGGACACGAGTGTGGGGAGCCCAGGTGTGAGTGGTGCGGCGACGCTCACGCCACGGGCGATATAGGATGCAAGAGACGCCTCAAGCAGAAAGGCCAGCAGAACATGCAAGGCAAGAAAAAAGAAAGTAATTACCACGGTGGCCACAGGCCGCGGTGGTTCGACAGCGAGGAAGCCGAAACGAGAGGAAAGAACGGATCTTCGAGATCTGCGTCTCGGAACAGGCGCGGCGGCAGCAGAAGCCGAACGCCGTTCTTCAAAGATGGAGACTTTCCGGGGCTAGCAGACGCGAGATCCACCGACCACGGTGGCGGCAACGCCTGGGTTCCAGGGAACGCTCATGACGCTTCCGCAACCAAACAGAAGACCAAGAAGTCCAAGAAGGTGAGTCAGTCTAGGAGCGAGTCTCCAGTCTATCCCACTGCTCTAGACTATTCCATACAGGCTCGATTCGAAGCTCTAGAAAAAACAAACAGGGAACTTAGAGAGGAAAACGAACGACTAAAAAGGAGGCTTTCGTTTATAGAACAGCGACAACAAAGAGAACAAACAAACCAAGGAAAAGTACACGGAGTACAATCGCCCTCGACGACAACAAGCACGCAGGGGCCAGCAGCCGTACAACCGCAAGTAACGGAAGCAATAGATGCTACTAAACCACTACACCAAATACAGGAACAACAGAAAACAGTCTTGACGACGCTGGAACAAATCATGACCAGACTGAACGCGACCGATCAGAGACTGGCAGAACTGTTCAGGAGACAAAACAAGAGAGCACCAGAACAGGTCGACCTAAACGAAAGCGCGAAGATCTTCGCGGCGCAGCAGTAGTGTCACATCATGGCTAACGCAGAAGAAAAATTTACAATATGGCAATGGAACTGTAGAGGATTTAGAAACAAAAACGATTTCAACGTACATGTAATGCAGCATAAACACCCACCTACTGTAATAGCGCTGCAAGAAACTAACACTTCGCCGAAGATAGTCGGCTACGACACCATAGTAGATGAAAGATATAAAAAAGTGGCCATTTTATGTCAGAAGGGGGTCACTACGCACAAGCACACGACGCCAGAAGAAGATATAGAACACCTTTTAATAGAGGTAATACCTAAGAAGCGCGGGGAGAAGAGCCTGTTCGTACTTAACATTTATTCCCCACCGCGCAAGAGGAGACATGACTTCAGAGAAATCATTAGAGCGGTGATCGGCCTGGTAAAACAAAACCACCTTGTGATTGTAGGAGATTTCAATGCTCCGCACAAAGAGTGGGGCTACAAGATGAATACAAAGAAAGGAAAAACCATCCTAGATGGAGTGGACACGCACGGGCTGGAAATCGTTACCGATAGCAGATACCCTACTAGGGTCGGAAACAGCGTTTCAAGAGACACTAGCCCTGATTTGACCATCATAGGAAATATCCTAGACTACGAATGGTCTAACACCGGGGAGCAGTTCGGAAGCGACCACTACGTAATTCAAACGCAAATTAAACTTACAAGGTTCAGCACAATCCAGAGGAAGACAAAAATCACAGATTGGAAAAAATTCCGACAACAGTTGGAGAATGAAGGCGGAAGAAATGCGATAACGGACATCGAAAAGTGGACCAAACGACTACGGGAGGTCCACAGAGACAATACTATGACGCTAGAGGTTACCGATGAATTTCCACGTGCGGATAAACGATTGCTACATCTTTGGGAGGCTCGTAGGGGGCTGACGAAAAGATGGAAGAAACAAAAACATAACAGAAAATTGAGACTCAGAATAGCTCAAATCAATAAGGAGATAGAAGACCACACCGCAAACTTACTTAGAAATAATTGGCACCAAATTTGCGATGAACTAAACGGCAACTTGGGTAGCGCTAAAACATGGGCGCTGCTCAGGCACCTCATAGACCCGACAAAATCGAAGAGAGAAAACAGCAAAACGATAGAACGTATCACGCACAATTTTCAGGGCACGGACGCCCAGATTACAGATTTTCTTTGGTCCAGGTACGTCGGAAGCACGCAGGTGCCACCCTGCACCATGGTATATTCAGGGACAAGGAACTCGAAGCTGGATGACCCGATAAAAGAATACGAGGTATACGCGGCTGCCAGGTCATTCACGAGGAACACAACACCGGGAAAAGATCAAGTAACCAATGCAATGATCAGAAACCTCAGTGATGACCAAATGGAAAGCCTGACCGGACTAATCAACGAGCACTGGGAAAGGGGCACGGTCCCGGCGGAGTGGAAACACGCTGAGATTATCATGATACCTAAACCAGGGAAAACACCCAGTTTAGAGAACCTTAGGCCGATATCGCTAACTTCATGCCTTGGTAAACTATACGAGAAAGTGGTCAAGACTAGACTGAGCAACTACATGGAGGACAACGGTCTGTTTCCGGATACTATGTTCGGGTTCAGAACGGGACTCTCCACGCAAGACGTGATGCTCCAGTTAAGAGACATGGTACTAAAACAAATATCGGGGACTCGAGAAGGCGTAATCTTGGCTGTAGACCTCAAGGGGGCCTTCGACAACATCAGCCACAACGCCATTCTCGCAGAACTCTCGACAACAAACTGTGGGGAGAGGATCTTCGCATACGTAAAGGCCTTCCTGTCTAACAGAACAGCAACGATCGGCATCAACAACATTAGGTAAGAAAAGAAGACGACGCCAAACAGAGGGACACCACAAGGATCCATCATCTCACCTTTGCTCTTTAACATAGCAATGATTGGATTAACTAGGAGACTGAAAAACATCAAAGATGTAGAACATTCAATTTATGCGGACGACATAACAGTGTGGACGACAAAAGGATCGACAGGACACAAGCAAGAAATACTGCAAAGAGCGGCGGATGAGATCGGTCAATTTGCTTTATTTAGCGGGATGCAGTGCTCTCCAGAAAAATCAGAATTTATTAGACTTCACAAAAACAAAGAGGACAGGGGATCGATAGAGTTAGAGATCGATGGACAACCCGTAAGAAGGACACATAAGCTTCGCATCTTGGGAATGTGGCTGCAGGAGAAAGGCAAACGAGACCATACCATCCAGCTCTTGGAACACTCCACGAAACAGATATGCAGGATGTTAAGCCGGATTACGAACAAGAGAAAAGGGGTGAAGGAGCGAGATGCGTTACGGATCACTTCTGCGCTCATCATACCGAGGATGACGTACGCGCTTCCGTACCTACAACCTAATAAAGGGGAAAAGAACAAAATGGAAACATGCATCAGAAAGGCGTATAAGCAAGCCTTAGGCGTCATGACCTGCGCCTCGACAGAAAAGTTAATGAACATGGGTGTGTACGGCACCTATGAGGAGCACAGTGAAACTATGCTCAGATTTCAACTCGAAAGACTTAAAAGAACAGCCACTGGCCGCGCACTACTGCTAAAGCTAGGATACCCGGCAGAAGGCGAGGGCGAAGACAAGACAGACATTGACAGCCAAATTAGGAGCACTTTCTTGGTTAAACCAGTGCCCAGAAACATGGACCCGAAGAACCACGAAGGAAGACGGGCGGCGAGATCATTGGAGTTGGACAGGTTCCTAAAGAAGAAACAGATGGTTCTGTATGTTGACGCGTCCAAGTACAGAACGAAGGAAAACGCTAGGGCGGTAGCAGTAGTGAACGCCAATGGGAAGATAATTACTGGTGCATCAGTGCGCACAAGGACAACTCAAGCAGCGGAAGAGATCGCCATAGCTCTAGCCCTGACTGAAGCCCATCGGCAGGGACTGAGTTACTGGATAGCGACGGATTCTCAGGCTGCAGCGAGGGCATACAGAGATGGCAGGATCGGCCAAAAAGCCGCGAGGATTCTCTTCGCACAAAACCAACACAGACATGGATCAAACAACACACACATTCAACACACCATCATTTGGGTCCCTGACACTGGGGTTGAGGGAAATCTCATGGCAGACACCGTTGTCCGAGGGTTCACGAACCGGAGGGCGGGTTTGCCGGTCGAACCCTTCAGCACGCCAGAATCGTACGGGGAGGCACTGAAGGCGTTGTTGGGAGCGCGCAAGAAGTACTCGGCTCCGGCGGATATCCTCAACAGAGAGCAGGCCACCACGCTCAGAAGACTACAAACAGACACCTACCCAAGCAGAGCCATGTATCATAAAATGTGGCCGAACAGATATGCGAAAGAGTGCGTGTGGTGTGGGGGCTACGCCACAACGTACCACGCCACCTGGGGCTGTGAAAAAAGCCCTTTACTACCAAAGATAAATAGCCCTAGTCTAGAGCAGTGGGAGGCCCTCCTGGCTGACTCCGACCCGAGCACACAGCTTATGCTGGTGACGAGGGCCAAGGCAGCGGCGGAGGCCAACGGGATCCTGGACTAGGGAATACCGACCACTGCAGCTCCACTTCTATCTATCCCCAACACCCTACTCCCTTACTCTTCCTTCTGTGAAAATAAATGTTTTTACTACTACTACTACTAGGAGTCGTCAACTCATGCAAGGAAAAGCCGTATGCGTAAAATAATTAAGCAAGGGGCCAGATTGGACAGAAGGAACTCTGGTTAAGAGGATGGGCCACAGATCTTGACTTGTGAAATGCGCAGGAAGAATTGCGAGACGCCATCTAATCCAGCTCAGGAAGCGTACCGGCGAAGTTAAGGTGGACAGACAAGCCTCAGCAACGCTCACGTGGGGCATGGACAGTAATCCAGCAGAAAGCGCACCACCTATGCTGTCTTCACATCCACTCGAATCCGAATCGAGCATACCGAAAGAACTGTAAAAACAATTTATTTCACTCAGCAGTACTACTGAAATCATAAATGCTTCACCTAAAGGAAATTCAGCTTCCCATCTCTCCAAATAAATTGTCGTGGCAGAAAGCAACACCCCTCTTGAGAACTATGTGCCTAATCATGCACAATAAGCATATGCTGAAAAGGTCAGTGATGACAAATCCATCGGGGTCCTGTTCATAACAGTCTACAAGCTGGGCCCTTCATGCCTTGAGTCAGTTTTTGTTTTCTTTACAGAAAACATTCCACTTGTGCTCAATAATCTGACAATGTCAGTGACAGCATGTCGTGGCCTTGCATTGTTTCACTTGCCATGCTTCATTTCATTTTCATTTTCCATGTGCAATCAGTATGCCGCCAAATTTACCGTATTTACATGAATGTTATGAGAGTTTGTCTGCAAATCATATTCTACTCAACACATCTCGTGTTACAGTTTGAACCAAGGTACAAATATAATGCTTTTTGCTTCTATGATAGGTCTACCACTAGGCTCATAAGCAGCAAAAAGAAACTGACTGTCTGGCAACCTTGGGACCTTAGAGGCTACCCGCATGGTATGCACAGGCGAACAGGGAGTGGATACGAATTAGCAAAGGATGACCAAGAGTGACATGGGCTGTAGCAAACGGCACACGGGGTTGAGACTGGAAAGAGTTGTGAGTTGTGGGGAATATGGAAAGGGAAATATTGGAATTTCAAGAGGTGCACAACACCTTGGACTAAAAACAGTCAATGATTTGCAGGTGAAGAAAGAATTGTGATAAGAATCATGAGAGGCTTTGCTACACATTTTTCAAGTGCATGGCAAAGAAGTTGACATTGCGTCTTCAGACAGTGATAAGGAGCTAAGCAGCGATGACAACTGCACAGGTTAAACCATCTACAAGTTGCTTCCGTATTTTTTCACTCTCACCTGAGGCTATCGTGAATGTTTTAAGCGAAGCTCAGGTTATAATTGTACTTGATTTTGTTTCTTTTCTGTAAGGACGCGAGCTCCACCCTCAGAACATAGTAGTGCTCATGTTATGCACGAGTAGATACAGCAATGCAGCAGTTACCTAAGTACTATCCAAAAAATGCATGCCATATGGTCGTCTATGCAGCACAAAATCTCCCCCAACATCACCACAGTTTAGTCTTCTATGCAGCAAAAAATCTCCCCCAACATCACCACAGTTTAGTTCGAGACAATGCCAGTGGCAATAGCCAATTTCTGGTTTTTCCCAGCTCACAGAATCTCTTTTAGTGAAAGCAGCCCCTTTACAACTACAAATTGTAAAGCTACCAGCCTAGGTCAGCTTAAATTTTTCCTCAATGCCTAGAAGTCTCCATTTCCTTAACACAGTGCGCTTCTGCTCTGCTGATTTCTCACTATCGTCTCAATTAATTTTGCCCTTCTTTTTTTTCATGCTAAAGAGCACAATTATTTCAAGAATACAAATTATGCCGATAACAAGGAAAGAAAAAGTGCAAATGCACATTAGGATAAGTAGCGCAGTGGCTAATGACACTGCTGCTGAATTATTACAGAAGCCACTTTTCTTACGAGTGAGCATTAATGTTAAACTTTTCAATGTGTTTATCTACAGGCACTCGGGACCATAATGGATGCTCCAAGTGAAGGAGAATTCAAAACATTGATGGAGGCCTACTCAGAATTTTGCGATGACAACGGCACTACTGCAGATGGCCTCATCGCCTTTAAGACTTACTTCTTCAGTAATTACTTTCATCGATCTAAAGTCTGGGCTGCATGTTACAAGGAGGCGCACATCAACACAAACATGAGGCTTGAAGCTCGCCACCGAGTGATTAAATACTGTTATCGTGGTGGAAAATAAAACAAAAGGATTGATAAATTAATTCGAGTCCTAATGAAACTAATCCGTAACAAAGTGTTCGAAAAGCTGATTAAAATAGGCAACAATGCAGAAAGTTCATTCGCTCGTCAAACAAGAATGAAACACAATGTTGGAGTAAAGATAAAAGAAGACGACATAGAGTGCGCTGGAGCAGGAAGATGGGCTGTCCAGTCACAGTCATCCCCAACAATTGGATACACAGTTACGCAGCTGCACACAACCACGTGTCAAAAAAGCTACACATTTTCTTGTATAAACTGTTCCATCTGTATTCACAGCGTCACATGCACATGCTCAATGCATCAAAAGGGAACCTCTGCAAGCACATGCATGCCGTCTTTAAAGACAGCAGCAAAAGTGGCCTGGCACAGAGAGCTCGCTCAGAAGAGGTATGCTTTCAATTCAGCAATGAAGTGGTTTTGTGAAAGAGGAAACTAAAATTACATAAAACAAAAACAGTGTGTACATTATGCCAATCTCTACAGACCATAGCTTTGGCAGCAGCTTGCGATTTAAGATATCCACTTAAATCACAATGCATTTGCAAATCATAATGCACAATGTCATGTACTGCCACAGAAGAAATTAGGAGAGTCCTTACAATTTTGTTGCTTACAATGATAGTGTGCAGGCCCTTGTGAATATTGATTGCAATTTTATTTTTTTGCAATGCTATTCTTTGCATTGCTTTCCATAACAGACACTAGCCCAATAAGATGATTATGTCTACAGTTATATCCACTGCATTCTTCTGTACAGGTTTGCAGCGACCACGAAGCTGAGGAAAGCTTGAAGGCATCAGCTGCTTCCATCCAGGAACTGAGGGAGAAAGGAACTGCTTCAGGTACGCAACGGTGCATCTTGCTAATGGACGCTGTAAGAACTCAGCTCGCACAACTCCCAGGAGATACAGAATTCACAACGTGGTACAAAGGAAAGCCCAACAAGTCAAAAATATTCAGATGGGAAAACCCACAGCGCTTCAAAAAACTACAATGTGCAGCACACTGAGGGGCAAAAAAGCATTAGAGGAATGCAGTGAGACTAGTGGCTATGACCACACATATGCTAAACCAAAAAAGTAATCCTATACACATGGTAGACCTGGAAAGCATTCTGTGTTATAAGGCAATGCTTAGTCTCTGAGGGATGCATAGTGGAAAGTAGCTTTGCAATAATTTAGGGGCCAGCGCACCATTTTAGATGAAGCTTTAAAGAATGCTGGATCATTATGCCATCAGAACATAACTGAAATTGCAATATTGTATCTTGAGTATCACAGAAATTGGTTTGTGGTTTACGGGTGTTTAACGTCCCAAAGGGATTCAGGCTATGAGCAATGCCGTAGAGGAAGGCACCACCTGGGGTTCTTTAATGTGCACTCACATTGCACAGTACATGGGCCTCTAGAATTTTGCCTACATTGAAATATGAGTGTGGTGGTAGCGCTGCAGCAGTGGCCAGTGTGGCGAAGACGACAACGTGGAGTGTGCGTGGTAGTGCGGGGGTGACATGTGCAGTGTTCGAACGCAGCAGGTGTTGCTGGGTGAGACTCGTGGTGTTGTGTGCTGTGCCGCAGCAGTGCGACAGCTTCAGTCTGCCATCTTGCCAGTGCCCGTCTTAGCGAGTTGCAACGACGCGATAACTTCAGCTCACCGCCGTCGCAGCCGCTCCTCCGCTTGGATGACTGACTGCCGACCTGTGTCGTCTAACAAGCCAACGCTCCGGACTAGCAGCTTCACGTGTCGTCGGGGTCCACATCGATTCGTGAGCAGCATGGGACATTTGTGATGCATTGGGCCCCTAGCCACAACAATGTCCAGTAGACTGCAGCTGTATGTGGCCATCTCTCGCAATGCCACCGCCTGCCTATGTGCGCACCTGTTCAGTCCATTGTGTTAAGATACATTGACCTCCTTTTTATAAAGGTGTCGTTCCCAATGTGCTAATTGGTGTCTTCTTTGACGGGCGCAGCGAGCCACATTTTGGCGAGCCTGCCAGGATAGGTGCTCATGTGCACCTGATGCACCCGTCAGGGAGGACATCATGGATCTCAAGGAGTTGTTATTGGCAGGGAACGAATTGGGCATGAGTGGGGTTGCGTTAAAAAAGTGGATTGAAGAACATGCCCGAGAGCGTGAGGACTGTGCTAAAGAAACTGAGCGACTCACGAAAGAGTCGGAGCTATGTGCTTAACAGACTGAGCAACCCGCTAAAGAACATGAAATGGAGCTTGCAAGAATTCAAGGCGAACAGCGTCTCCTCAAGTAGCGATTGCAATTGCTCAACCACGGCCAGGAAGCACAGCCTACTTCAGGTGCAAACTTGGCCGGCAATGAGGTGCGTGGTGTGTGAAGGACTGCGTTCAGCCTACATAAGTTAATCCCACCGTTCATCGAGGCACAAGACGATCTGGACGCATACCTACAGAGGTTCGAGCGTGTCACGTCGTGGCATGAGTGGCCACGTGAGAAATGGGTCCTTTCACGCAGCCTCTGCCTTACGGGAGAGGCTCTTAACTGTGCTCGGTCGGCTTGACCCTGCAACTGCCCTGGAGAACAGTCAGCTGAAGCAAGCACTTTTCCAGCATTTTTGCTACACCGCAGACGGATATTGCGAAAAATTCTGCAAAGCTAAACCAGAAGATCATGAATCGGGCCTTCAGTACGTAGTGTGGCTGTTGGGCTATTTTCATCACTGGCAAGAAAAGGCCAAAACAGAAACCAAATACCAAACCTTGAGGGATGTTGTTATCGCCGAGCAATTTATGGGTGGGTGCAGCCCATCATCTTTGCGTGTTTTCCTTAAGGTGTGAAATTGTGCAACACTTAATGCGCTTTCACAAGCTGCAGATCACTTCATGGAAGCTCAGGGTTTGGCCAATTTAGGCAAACATGAGATTACTAAGGAGCTGACTGCTGCTACTGTGTGGAAAGCAGAATTATCCCGGAACATAAGGTGGAGGATCGCTGCTTCCTCTGTGGAAAGACAGGACTCCAGGTCTGAGACCAACACTCTGAGGCACGGAGTGTTCAGGCTGGGACTTGCTGGAAGTGTCAAAAGTCTGGACATCGTGCAGACGCGTGTCCCATGAAACGAGAGACAAAGGGTCAAGCTTCCTGCATGTTGGCTGTAGAAAACAGAAGTCTATGTGACTGTAACCCATCGGTCAAAGGGGCAGGCTAGTGTGATGCCAGTCGCCAAAGGACTGCTGGAAAATCAGCCTGTTAGTGTGCTTCAGGACACTGGCTGTATAATACAGTTGTTGTAAGACAATCCTTGGTTCTGGATGCAAAGTGTACTGGATTGAAAAGTCCTGCATTGATGCTGAAGCGCACGATTCATTACCTGCTGGAAGCTACGGTCTTCCTGAACACACCCTTCTTCACTGGCATAGTCCGAGCAAAATGCATGGCTGACCGTTTGTACCATGTGCTTCTTGGGAACATCGAGTGTGTGCCATCTCCCATGAACTGAAGGCAGCCCGAGCTTCTCGGCCCTTCAAGCAAATCTCGGAGTGCAGGGCTTAAAGCTTCTGAGTCTGGTGAAAACTTCGTCGCCGCCAACTGGGGAGGCGACCTCACATCATGTGGACATCGAAACAATTCGACGCCAGCAGGACGTGGTGATTTATTTATTTATTCATTTATATACCTTCAAGGCCCCTAGAGGCATTTTTGAAGGGAGTGGAATGCATTAAATATATAATTACAGCACAAAAATTGTGGCAATAGAGAGGGAAACAATAGGATCAACAAAAATATTTCCAAATACCGCACAGTCATTAGAGGAAAGAAGTGGTATTGTTCACTCCTGACATATCTTGTTGATGCATGCGTGAATAATGCATTCCAGTTATACAGAATGGGAACGGACAACACAGAGCTCCTCAAATTTCGAAGGACGATATCGATGTCATACATGAAGAGTTATGGCTCCAAGCCATTGCGTGGAAAAAGCCAGCAATCTTTACTGGAAGCCCAAAACCGATTTGACCGTATTGACCATACAGTGATCCCTCAGGACAAGCAGACAAGGTGTGCTCATTGCTATGGGAAGACCATCACACGTTGTGAAAAATGCGACATCGGAGTCCATATCAAATGCTTCAAATTGTATCATTTAAATGAGTAGTATATGTGCGTAGTGTCTTATAAGTAAGACGGCTGCAAAAACACAGTTCAAAAAATATTGTTTTGAATAAAAGGATGATTCTGCTTTCTGTGGTCAAAGAAGCAATTTAGTTTTGAAAAACTTGCTTACTGACTACCTTTTTTCTTGTCCAAAGTTGATCGCATCAATTTTTGGAGATAGCAACATTGGGTAACTGCGTACCTTCCTTTTCCCCTTTTTTTCTTCCTTCTCGGAATGCATGGACGTGTATCAACCCCTTCTCTCTGTTCTATCATAATGCGGTGGCGTTTAGCTATTTAAATTACTTTGCTAATCCGAACTTATTCAGTTAATCCGAACTTATTATTCACTTAATCTGCGGCTGATCTGCGCTTGCAGTTATTAGTGATCCTTGGTGCGCATCCTGCCCCACAGACACGTGCGATGTTTGCCGTTGTCAGGTTCGTGCACGATATAGACAAGAAGTTGTACGTGATTCCTGCAAAAGATATTACGAATTTCAACCCTAAACACAACACAGACTTCCATACGCGGTCTGTGTATACCGCGTTCTGGAGAGATCCGCTGGACGGCAAGGACAGCGGTCTCTACAGCACCCAAGTCCTGATGCTAGGAGGTAATGGCTCAATTTTGTGCACCTTAAAGGGGCACTGAGGAGAAATTGAAGTTGGCTTGTATCGATAGAATACCAGCTCCTGATCACAAAAACGCTGCTCTTACTGAAAACAAAGCTCTTGTAAGGTAGAAAATAGCAGGAACCAAAATACAGGTATCGCCACCACAGGCCAATCTCGCAAGTACAAGCGTGGTGACGCCATAGGGCAAGAGACGCCACCTTGGAGGAATTTTCCATCCTACTTGGTTTCGCGAATATCTGAGGCCGACAAAGGTAGGTTGCGCAGATCAATATTGAAGTAAGTTTTGTTTTAAAACCAATAGTGCACTTTTATCACACAAGGAAGGCAGGCAAAAGACAACCTGAATGTTGGAAGCAAAGAAAACGGATGCTTGGCGGCGCCACAGGCGGCCTGGAGAGTTTCGATTTGTTATGGCGCTTCGCGTCTATGAGCTTTGCGTGCCCCGTGGTTTTATTTTTGACGCGCCTCGATTTACAAGCGCCGAACAGCAGAGGAACTCCAAGTGCCGCTTCAAGTGCTAGTTAACCTTTGAAGGAGCCTGTTAAGACTTGTCAGATGATCGCCACGGTCGATGAAAAGCTATGATGGCACGATGGTCGGTGATCGTACAAGGCAGCACTTGTGTATTCGCTCGCTTGCCCGGCGAAACATTCCCGACTGTACCAGTCAACTTCAAACTACTTAAAGGAAATCGTTTATTAGGGACGGGAGACAAGGTACAAGGCGGTTCAGAAAAATTGCTGATGGCCCAGCTCTGATAGGCCAGGATATACCTAGCGAAAGCGCGAAGATTTCTGCATCAGAAGAGTGCATTCACTAGATGCGCCTTTATTGACGGCTGTAACTTGAGCCGTCGTGGCGGAGCGGTAGCGTTTCCTCCTCAAACGCCGAAGGCCCTAGTTCGATTCCGAACCTCAGCACCAGACTTCTTTTCTTTTATTTAGTGAGTGGGTGGGGGGTTTCGGTGGCTCCCATGGATGCCGCCGCTGAATACGTTGGTTAGCAGTTAAGCGCAGGCTCTGCTCAGGCGCGTTTATGATGCGGCGAGGCGCGCGCGCGCGCGCCCTGCACGGCGAAGTCACGTCGGTCAAAGCGAGACCCTCTATACTCCAACTGCGCTTGACCGCCGACGCGTTCGGCGGCTTCGGCGCACTCTGACCGCATTGGCGGGGAGATTGGAGCATGTATCTATTTCGCACCGAGTACGCCAGCCGCCTCCGGCCCGGCCATACTGATTTGGCTCCGCGGCGACGTGCGCGTTATATTCGATAGCTGCGGCAGTTCGGCGGAGCTGATCTTTTCGAGCTTGGCTATTTTAATCCATTCACAGTACATATCTGAAGGTACATGCAAGTTGGCGAGAGAGCCAGATCCAGTGGACCCATTGGATCTACCGGAAGCCGTTGAAGCGTCGTGCGCCGGCTTTGGTTTCAAGACGCCGACTTTAAACGCGACCGCCCTCGAGCACCCATTTGTTTTTTTTTGTGGAAAAAAATAAATAACTTGGCCCATGCAATCGTGGGAGACCTCGACGCTGCCCGCTGCGCCGTGCAACCGCCTCGTTCAAGGAATCACAATCCGTTGGCCCCAAGGCCCGGCCAGCCTCCGATGGGCGCAACGCACCCCTCGCGACTCCCCGCACTGGGGTTATGATATTTAGTTTGCAACGGCTGCACTCTGAGGAAGGGGGAAACCACCCGACAGCGCCTAACCTAACCGTGCTCCCTCAAAAGCATCGCAGGCTCTGTGGGGCTGAGGTCGCTGAAATGCAGGCCAGGGTTTTTGCGAGAACTACGTCGTCGGGTTCAAGAACGGGATCCATCGTAACGCTGGCAAGACGCCGGTGCAAACATAATCGAAGCGACGGTAGCGACCCCCGATAGATGCCTTCAACGTGCGGCGGCGGTAGCTTTCAATTTGGCAGCTGCTAGAATGCACCGCTAGCCGCCAGAAATCACGGAGTCTTCGTTTACGTCATTCACGTCACTCCATTCTGTGTCGTCATAAGAGTTCTCCGTGTCGTCATAAGAGTTCTCAAGTTTGAATCGGAGCGTCAGGAAAAAAATTTTCAACTTCGAATCCAAATTTCTTTGAAATAAATGCACCTTTCGCTCCCGGAAAAGCGTCAACAAAGCCATGAAATGCCGAACTATCGGATATTGCTAACAAAAAAATTTTGATAGGGTTCTCCTCAGTGTCCCTTTAATTGCATGAGATTTTTGCCACGCGAACTGGGTTACTATAATATGTGTATGTATATCTGAATTTCTCACTGCAGAGTCGGAGAAAGAAATCCAGGAAAGGATGGAAAAAAAAAGACTTGCAATGCCTAAAATTCCAGATTCTCATGATTCGTCCAGTGAGACATGTGAAGAGGAAACAGCAGCCAAAAAGAAGAAGGTGTGCTTGCATTGTGCAGTGTTATATCTTGTTTCATTGTGCAATCTCGTGAAATTTTACCTGTGATGTGTTGCAGTGTATGCTTGTTGCAGCACATACTGTGTTTTTTTGTTTTTTCGTTCTTTAGAAGCAAAAGTGAACTATGCTGGCATCTAAAAAGTCAGAGTATGAGGCCACACTAAAAAAAAACATGGATGACGGCAGAAGCAAAACACTGGCAGCTCAAAGCTGCGACAGCCGCCAAGTGGTGAGTAGTATGCCTGCTTAGCTATAAGCTGCCTTATAATTATCAGGCACCTTTAAACGTCACAGATTAAATCTGAAACCGTGAATGATAATTCTTTATAGGCCAAGAAGCGAGCACATCATGCATCCACAGAGTCGCCTTCTGAAAGTGAAGATTTGCTTTGTGCAAAAAGTGAGCTGTGGGAGGCTATAAACAAGAAAAACTTCTGAAAGAAAAGGGCAAAAGAGCTTGAACAGGAGAGATTATTTCTTCGGGAACAAGTCGCGAGCCTGCAGCGATGCCTAGAGAGAAAGATTTTTCAATGTATGATGCCTCGCTTCCATTTTGCTTTGACAATTTACTACTTCAGTGGTTTTCATTATTGCATGTGCAGAAATATGCAATTTATTTTAATGCAGTGGACACAAAATTAGACGGAGCCGTGCAAGCAGATGGCAAGAGTGGAGCAGGTTTGGTACAGTTTCAGCCTATCTTAATGATCTTTCACTCGGCTATCGTGGGCACATATGTGTTAGCCTTTCATAAAAATTGTGGCTAGCGTGATGATATTGGAAATGCACTGTTCTGTGTCTTCCCTTTCTATTCTGTCATCTCCTTTGCACTGTTGCTAACAGTACGTTTCAGCAACTAACTCTAGCTTTCACTCAAGTGCTTGCTGAGAATTTTTTCGCACAAAGAAAACCACGAAATGTTTTAATATATTCTGCCATTTCAAGGCTAAGTCTGCTCAATATTTTTGTCCCAGACTTTTCTTGCAGTGTCCCAGAACCTACGCTGCCGTCTTCAAAGCAGGCCATAGCTGCTTGTACACGTAAGTAGCTTATGCCTGCTTGAGTCAAGAAAGCTAACATTTCAAATATAGCAGGCTTATATTAACTGCAATGTGGTCCAACTGCAAAACCTACAGCCGCCCCATGTACTTCACAGGAACAAGAGAAGGCTGCATGATGTAGGTTTTCCTTATGCTACAATTTCCACTAAAAAACGTGACATTTCATAACGACAAAATTCTATCCATCGCAGCGTCACACCGAGCAGAAGATACACAGCTGCCTCATTTACGTAAGTTTATTACTTCATATAGGATTTTATGGCTCAGCACCTCAAAGAACAATGATTAAAAAATCATTTTTAATTTCAGCAGCAAGGGAGGACTTCACCTATCTGGAAGATGGATCTGTGAGTGGCAGTACTTTTTGTTTCGACTTCCAGAAGTCATTCCTAGCAGTGATATCTTTGCGAACGATGTGCATAGGTTATAAGCATGCATTTGTCTTTTTTTTTTGTTCTCTCTTCTTCTGTTAAAAGTATTTATGTCTCTCACTTTTTTGCATGAGAAATTATGTAAAGCAAAAAGGAAAATGAACACTACAGTATGCGCTATTTTTATTTTCAGCTGTATTCCATGTCGCATGGTGAAAGCTTGTTTGCCATGTGGCTGCTTTTGTCGTCGTATTTTTGTGCTAAAAGCACAATCTAAACTGTACCCTATGTTTCTTTTCAGTTTCACCTGTCCAAAGGCATAATCATTAGTGCAGCTGAGGCTGCGAAAATACTGCAGAATAAAAAAGGCCCCTTAGTATGTAAAGATGCTGCCCACGCCATATGGGGTCCTGAAACCCTGGCAGTCCGCAGCGTGAGAGGGGATGTCGCATCCACAAAGAAGGCTTCGGGCAAAGAGCCCAAGCAACCCCTTACTCCAGAGAAGATTGGGGTCTCGTAGGTATGTTTCAGCCAAAGTTTTTAGCTAGTTGCTGCATCTTCATCACAGTGCTTTCATTTTGGAAGACCATACAACCAGATATAACATCTGCACATTGCAAGTCATCAAAATAATGAAGGTATAAGTAACTGTGAGAGATAGAGAAGCTCTTTAATGAAATGCAGAAAATTTTGACCACAACATTCTACTCTGCATGGGGAATGAATTGGGAAGAGACACGCAGAAAATGGTAAAGAAGTATAAAATGCTAAAAAGAAAGGAGAAAAAATTGGTCATTGATTTTTTTACTAATGTGCAACAGTGGGTAATGTTAGTGAGTATTGAATGGTGAAGTGCGCCATCCTACAATAAGCTGACAAAGTTCACTGCGTGAAAAGTCCATGAGAGGAACATAACGGCTGTATAAACTGTGCTGTACTGTACAGATATGTGTTTACCTAGGAAACTTGTTTTGCACAGTGTAAAGTGATACTGATTATTCATTATACAAATAGCTTGGTCTACCATAAATGACACACATGAATTTTAACAGTTGGCTAAAGTTCTTTAGTTACTATAGCAAGTTGGGAGTTATGTGCACTATGCCCCAGCAATCACCTGCTGGATCCTACTGTGTCACACCCCTCCTTCCTTTCATATGGCAGCTGTCTCCGCAGCACCTTATTGACACTTGCAAATACTTCTTTTGCAGCCACGGTCAAGCACTGGGGTCTACAAAAGGGCGTGGACGTGGATCCCATCGTAAAAAACATCAACAGGATCCTCAGCGAGAAGATTCAAGATGTTGTAAAATCCAAGCGGAAGGATATGCAGTGAACTGTCTGTTCACATGACAATAAACATGTTCAACTGCACAAGACAAGTAGATGTTCTTGCCCTGTCATGTTGTTGAGAGCATGTAATGCATTAGTATGCGTTAAAGCAGCAAGTGGGAACCTGTGTCCAATGAGCTGTGTTTGCTCGGCAGAACTGGCATGTTGGTTTAGCTTAGGTTCCTCAAATTCTGCATGAAGCAACTAGAACAATAGAAGTGACACAAATACCAGACAGCACTGTATTTGTGGTATCTGCCTCATTTCTGTTGAAGTGCTTTCACTAATTTCGAGAGGTCAAAGCTCATTTCAGTGCCTGCTGGCCCCACTAACAGCTGCTGGGAATCAGCCAAAATCCCGGCAGTGCTGGGACAGGCAGATTCCCAGCAGGAAATTTTCACCTGGGTTAAATACACTCGTCAATTTCCATGCAGCATTTAAATGACTACAATAAAGGGCTGATTTGGCTCTGCCACTCATGGGGAAAAAATTTGCGCCCTGTGGCCATACTTCACATCCGTGCTGCATAAGAGCTGCAGCTTTATCAAAGTAGTTAAGTCATTTCACACTAGGGAAACCTTCAGTTAAACTGCAGCTCTCTTCTGCACAGCAACCAAGGTTCCCCACTTTTCGTGAATTGCACAAGGTATCCATGGTGCAGGTGAGTCCATGAGCAGAAGCTGTGAGGAAGGATATAAGATCCCACAATATATGTGCAACGAAATTATTCGAAATTATTCACACTGAGAAAACAACGGTGGTTATGACAAGGGGACCATATGGCATAAGAATGTAAAGGTAAAGTAGCCTTAAGCCACAGTCATGTACTGTATAAACTTGAGTTAATTTGTAATGCATTGCTTTCTTAAAAAGCATTCTGATAAGAGAACATAAAACTGCAGGTATTATATTGGCCATAAAATACATTTTTGTTTATTGCCTTCATTTTGCATTCCATAATTGGTTTTTGTTTAAGTTGTAGTGTAATTTGTGCAATGATGAGCTCAGGTGATGTGATGCCAGCCACATGATATTCGAATGATACTCCATTATTTAAAGAGTAAATGTGCTTATTTTCTTATAATTTTCAGCTTGGTAGTTGTAAAATCATGAAAAGTCTTTATGCGCAAAAGACAAAAGAAGCCACTCAAGTGAGCTTAAATCACAAAGCCTTGAACATGTGGTAGCAGAGCATGTCTAGTCTTTCTTAGTACCGGAGTCTCATGTCTATTTTGTTTCTTTGCTCTCTTCAACAAAGTTGTAAAAAAAATGGTCACTAGTCTACCTCTTGTTTGTTGACCCATTCTCGGTTTTCAAGTGTTACTTGTTATTACTTTTCTCCGATTGCAGAAACTGATGGAGATGAAGCTGTATACAGTAAACAGGCACAGAAGGCCTCTAGTAGTGAACACCTCGAAAAGAAAGAACAAGGAAGAGGTATTCTGACTGCAGCATATTTGTCACAGACGTTTAAATTATACCTTAGTATCTCACGAGTATTAATTGGTGTTTTCTGTTCATGGTAAACCTGGATCAAATTTGTAATACAAGAAATTTAGTTCAATGTTATCTAATCATAGTATAAATGGATAACGGTTATATTATTACAAAGATGAAGAAGAGGGCAGTGGCGCGGAATGAAGTGCTCGCGCTAGGCCCGCAACCATTAAATCATGTTTTCATCTGTAATCATGTCTTCCTGTTCCTTGGCTTGCCACCTCGTAACAATGTGCTTATTAAGAAACAAAATCTGAAGTGTCTGACTGTGTATACTATAAAACAAAGGAAGCAACAAAAAGTGGCTGCAACACGAGCAGCTATTTAGATGGCAGACTGAAAGGGATACAT
The DNA here is from genome assembly GCF_052857255.1 of Amblyomma americanum. Lineage (NCBI taxonomy): Eukaryota > Metazoa > Arthropoda > Arachnida > Ixodida > Ixodidae > Amblyomma > Amblyomma americanum. The sequence goes on from NC_135498.1 coordinate 102,722,718, forward strand.
AGGTGTAATTGATGTTGGATGTCAATAATGCATTAGTATTTAACAGGGCCTGCTTTCTCATGAGTTAGAAAGCGGAAGTGTCATGAATGCGTCGTGAATGCATAACTGGCTGAATGTTGCCTTGCTTGACTATGTTCGTGCAAATCACATCACAAATTGTGCCAGAACTCTTGTACCGCTAGGAATCTGGTTAAGTGGAAAACCTGCCGTTACCTGCCATGAACACTTAAACCACAAACAGTTGCATCTTGTGCCTAAGGCAGACTGTTAGCAGCAATGGTATTGCCGAGAACATGACCATTCTGATGAGCACAGGAAGCACTGTGTTAAAATCTGCTCTCTTGAAATTGACACATGACGCCGTTCTAAGAAATAATCACAAGTATTAGTGTTTTGCCTGCAATACAGGGGGTCCACTTACTACAAACATTAGACTGAATGACAGCATCTATGTGACTGTTAGGTTTGTTTTAAGTCGGCTTGACACGGTAACACCCAGGTGGTATTCTAGATGCCTTGGGTTGTCGCTGGCGATGTCACAGGATGCAAATTCGAGTCGTGCTGCTATCACTGAATGTGAGTGCTGAGTCTTAAGATTGCAATACTGAGAACAACACTTGAAGAAAGATATTCTTTGGTGCGCACTCTCGGATAACGTGTTTATAGGCACGTGGGCATTTTGTGTAGTAGTAGTAGTAGTAGTAGCAGCAGCAGTAGTAAGTGGTTTTATTAAATAATAATAAAAAGGAAGGAAAATATTTGTTGCTAGCCCAGGCAACTGAAGCACTTGAGCTGGGGCAGTGGAAATAAATGTTAGCAGGCAATTTTTTTTGTGTTCGCTCATGAAAACACTTTTCGAGAAGCTGTGGTTGTGCAGTTGGTGGAAAGCAGACTTTAAGGCATGAACTGATTTGAGAGAGTATTTATACGCAAAACTCATTCACCATCTGTCCCAAATCTCAGTTTTTCATACAAAGCATACGACAGGTGTTCTGTTGGCAGCAAACATTGCAGAAGTACTTTGCCACAATAGCCTTGTGCATGTTATCCAAGCCTTGAACATTATTCAACGGTGAATTTCAAACTAACATACGAGTGAAACAAATGCATGCCTCTAACGAAGGAAGAAAAAGTGCTGAGCAAGCCATGCCAGCATGCAGTAAAATACACATTGTGCCTTTTTTTCTTAGCCTGACAGGTGTTAAAGGTCCAGCTGAGCATAAGAAAGTTCCCAGTTTTGCTTTTCACATCATAATTTATAGCCTACACGTGACTAAATTCAAGCTCTGAGGAAATAGGGCATGTAATGAAAACAGCAAGGACAAAAGTGCTCTACCGTTGTCCTCGTTCGTTGTGCCATTTATATTACATCTTCAAGCATGAACCAACTAGCCCAGGCAAGAGTTTTACTTGAGTAAATAGTACATATTACTACGTGGCTGCAAAAACCAGGCTCCTCTGGCTCTACTGCAGGGCAGAAAGTGACAAATAATGTTCAGAAACGGTTCAATATTTCTTAGTAGAAAACCAAAAATGAATTTTTTTCCTGTTTCAGCCTACCCTGTGCCCTTAAATACACATGCAGCCATGGAATAATTATCATTGGGTAGTGGACGAATATGAGAACTAAGAATTAAGACATATTCATTCACACCAGAATGGAATATGCTTCACCAGTTTGTCACTCTAGACTTATCAACTCATAAAAGCAATGCAACACTATTTATAACATCATGTTACGTCTGTCTGTAGGCATCTGATCATACCTCTACTGTCATTTTGTCGCAAAATAGCCCAACTCTGTTTTTTCTCTTAGCAGTATCACAGTTTTGCTTGGTTTGCTAAACTGTGAGTACATTGCAGTGGCTCTTAATAAATTCCGAATTGCAGGTAGCGCAGCCGACCAAAAAGGTGCGCAAAGAGGTTCAGAAGAAGCACGATACAGAGCTCCTGGAGGACACTGAGGAGCAGTTGGGTGATACTGTAGGCCTTCAAGGAACGTGCGACACACTGCGCAGTGAGCTCCAGGCAGTGAAAAAGCAGCTGAATGATCTGCAACGGGAAATTGCGCAGAAGGGGGAACGGGGCACTGATACTGTGCCTTGCAATACCTGTGCATGCAGTGCTGGTGATTACGAGACGCTGAAAGCTGAAGTGAAAGAGCTGCGTGCATTGAATATTGACTTGCAGAAGAGCCTGATGCAGAAAATATTTGCGTCTGGTGAGTGCATTATCTGGTTCCATGTTTTATTGATTGACAGTGTTAGCCATTTTGCAAAGCACACAAAACATGCAGTTCCTCAAAACACACATTTATGCTTTACTCAAGTACAAATACAGGTGAAGCACAGTTGAATCTGGACTTCTTTTGTGTTGGTCAGTTGCCTGTAATTATTGGTGCTTACACTGTTGTTAATGAAGCAGAACTGCAGGGCGGTTTACTGATGGATGAATTAATGCAATAGTGAGCAAGAAAGCCTGGACGCAAACACATGATGGCAGGGCAAACTAATTTTTAGAGTAATAGTGCTCCAATTCCTGCATTTTAAAGATATAGAAGTGTTGACCAAAGTATAAAGCATTGACCAAGTGATCATTGGGTCTGGAAATGAGCTGTGATGTCAGAGGTGGTTTTCACAGAGCAGGTTGAGGAACACTGCTCAGAAGAAGGGAGTGTCTCCAAACCATTCTTTCAGTATGTTTAATGCTGGACAGCCTACTGCAGAGTATGCTCTGGGCCTGTCGCGCATTAAGACGATCTCAAGTGCAAGTTTGAGATGATCCTATTTCGTGGGTGGACTAGCTGTAAACCATCACTGCAGTATCTGCACAAATCAGGAACTGATGGGTAATCATGTGAAACCACCATGGTATCACAGCATCGAATTGTTAGTTTCGTTAAAGAATGTTTTCTCTCAGCTTCGTGCAGGACAGGAACTTGGATGGGTAATGAAAAAAGCTGGGAATGAGGGCTGTGCAGTGAATTTTTGTGCAGAAATTGATGGGGGTAATGTTAGCAGCCTTAGAGTGCTAACAATGTAATACCAATACTACAGGGTGTTCCAAATTATTTTGTACTTTTATATTTTAGCTTCGTGAAAGATATAGCAGTGAAGTTTGTGCAGGTGGAGTATATACCCAGGGAGATGTTATTTATGTGATTGATTGCACTAAAAGACTTAAAGGCACTTTGATTGAGCCCAAGTTAACATGAAAAAGGCCGGAAAAGCAAAACACATGCTGCCTTCACCTAGCTATTTCTCAAGTTAAACGCATGCGCCAACACTTACTTTTTGGCATAAATCTCAGAGGCTACGCTATACTGCCATTCCATTCTAAGCATAGGTCACCCAGCCTTTTCAGTTAACACATTACAAGCAGTGAGACAATTCTTGAATTCAATTTTCTTGCTGGTTGATGATTCTTTGCTGCTGGGTAACTGTCAACACAGCCACAAAAATCCAGACATATTTTAATGGGAGCAATAAAAGGAAAGCATTGTCTTCAACATTTTTTGTGAGCAGTTTGTTTATTGCAATGTCGCCTGTTATGTCATACATTACAGAAAGCAGAGTTATTTATGCGTCATCCATGGATGTGCATGTGAATGCACCAACGCAACTGCCTGCTCAAAAAGAAAAAGGCAAGTGTGCTCTTTTGGAATGCATGCATGGTCTTGTTTAGTTCAGTAGGTTAATATAGGGACACACTATGGTTTAGGTTTTGGTCTGTAGAGTTTAATGCTCCAAAGGGACCCAGGCAAATCAGGCTCTTTTGGTGCTGTAAATTCTTCTGTGTACCCCTGTACACTTGATGTGAATAACGCGCTATGCACCGACAGAAACCTGTACATGTCGTGCACATGTAAGGAAATGCACCGAGGAAGCATCTTGCCTTCTCGTGTCCAAATCTAATTTATGATGCATGAAAATGAATCCCTAATGTGTCATTTTGGCAGCACTACCCCCAGCAGTACCATCTGCTAGGCCCATAGTCAGCCATGGTGGCCTGTATAATTTGGGTGAGCGAAGTGTGGTTATGCTTGCTTTGTTTGCAGTTATCAGTAGTGCTTTAGCAAGTGTTCTGGCTTAGCATGGTTCCCTTTGTTGTGAACGTTATGTTTCGTGGAAAGACGGTTTTCCGTGCGTCGACCTCTGAGACCGATATCCCGCTTTGCGGAAACATTCGGACTTATTTATTACCATCTGTGCCCTTCGAGGAGGGGGCCCTGCGTCCCCCTGCGCCACGCAAGGCCGCTCTCCCTGGAGAGCATCTCTCAACGCCGGAGTCCCCGAGTGGCGAGAGGGGAGGTGTCTGGCGGCTCAGACCGTGGGAGCGACGAGACAACGGCGAAAGCGTCAGTCGCAAAACGAACCTTGTACGCATCGAACCTTTTTGTAAGCTGTCTCTTTTACCCAGTATTAAATTCAGTTGTTCTTCGTTCATCGGTTGCTTACTCTTCAACGACCGTCAACGTATTCACGACATTTTACACAAAAGTTTGGTGCCGAAACCCGGGACGGGAAGTGAAGAGACGAAATTGCGAACAACGAACCGTGGATATTCGCCTTATTGTGGCCTGTCATCTCAACAGATCCAACGCTGCTACATGAAGTCGTCTCATCCTTTGGTTATTTGAAGCAATTCCGGTGATACACAACGGTACTGGTACAACGATGGAGCACATCTGCAAGAAGCGAAAGGTATTGCGCACTCAAGTAACGAAGCTTATCAAGGAATGCCTCGAGCGTCTAGATCGGCTAACTCAGAGCGATGCTAGTGTCTTGCTCGCTCGACTAATGTCTCTCCATGCTGAGCTCAACGCTGTGAACAGTCGTTTCGAGGAGATACTGGATGATGATCAGGCCGAGACGGAGTACGAGCAGATTTTCGAATACAACGATTGCATCGTAACCGTCTTGGCAAAGCTGCAACAGTGTATCTCCAACCCGACTGGAAACCCACCAACGACTCAGCACGAGAATAACGCCGCTCAGGCCACAACGACCTCCAAGATTAGGCTCAAACTGCCAAGGCTGGAGCTCACGAGATTCAGCGGACGGCGACACGACTGGCAGCCCTTCTGGGAAGTGTTCGAACAAGTAGTCGACAAGAACGAAGAACTGTCATCTGTCGACAAGTTCCACTACCTGAGGGCATCGGTCACAGGTGACGCCGCTGCTGCACTCGCCGGACTTCACCAACCGCACGGTGCTACAGCGACGCCGTAGAGCTCCTCAAGAAGCGCTTCGGCAACGAAGAGCTCCTAATCCAAGAGCATATGAAGAAGCTGATTGATATACAGCCAGTTCGCTCTTCGGACGACGTACGCGGACTTCGTCGCCTGTACGATACTCTGGCTGCGCACATCAAGGGCTTGGAGACACTGGGCCAAAAGCATGACTCCTACGGCTCACTGTTCATGCCGATTGTGGAACGAGCTTTACCAACGGACATCCTTCTCGACTACAGCCATCAATGCCTCATCGCGACAACTAGCTCCTCGGACGAGGACGAGGAATCAACGACCGACGACGCTTCGGAAAGCTCTAACGAAACTAAAAAAGGTGCTGTGACGTCCTTTTCACGCCTTATTGCTTTCCTGAGGGTCGAAGTGGAAAGTCGAGAAAATCTGGCTGCATTACGGAACATGGATATAACTAAAAGCGCTAATGACAGTCGAAAGGAGAAAACGAAGCCGCCTTCCAAAAAGATGAATAAGCCTTTTTCGACCGCTGCAGCCCTGCACCAAAATATAACGAAGGAAGGCTGTTTCTTCTGCAAGGCTGAGGAGCATCAGACGCATGAATGCGATGCACAGAAAAGCATAGACGGAAAGAAACAACTTCTACAAGCGGCAGGAAGATGCTTTAAATGTACACGAAAAGGGCATCGTTCAAGAAATTGTAATGTGTACATGAAATGCATGAAGTGCGGGAAGAGACACGCTACCTCAACATGTGACCCTTCCTACTTGGTAGCTCGCAAAAGAGAAGCAGCTAATGGAGTCACAAACGCACAGGTTAGCCTTGAAACGTCGACAACAGGATCCGAATCCGCTCCCATGAGGACCGTCTTACTGCAAACGGCGGCAGTTAACTGTGGTGGCCAAAAAACCTGGACGCAACTGCGAGTCCTTTTCGATGGCGGAAGCCAACGCTCGTACATCACATCGAAAGCGTCGAAAAGAATAGGATGCAGACTTCTCGGAGAAGAAATGCTGACCGTGGAGGTCTTTGGCGGTCACCAAGAAGAAAAATTATTCAGGCGAGTTATGGTCAAGGTGAAAACTAAAAAGGGGAAAACTTGCGAACTGGAGGTTCTGGAGACAGACGTAATTTGCGATCAGTATATCCCAACACCACCCGTGACACTGACGGACAGGCTGAGAATACTCGGCTACGAACCCGCCGATTTTACCAACGACGGAGGGCCTAGAAACATTGGGCTTTTAATAGGTTCCGATCACATTTGGGAGCTAACGACCGGTCGATCCGCAAAGATGGACGGAAAACTGAGAGCCGTTGAAACAGCTGTTGGTTGGACCATTCAAGGACCTGTTCAAGGCATAGACGAAGGGCCCCACTGCATGCAAACGATCACCCTGCGAACCTCGGTCACGGAAATAAGCACAACTGACATATTGACGAAATTCTGGACATTGGAATCGATTGGGATAAATGACAATGAGGCAAAGACCGGAAAAAATGCTGCTGTGGAGTTTTTTGAGGACACGGTACAGCTGAAGGGGGGTCGTTATGAGGTAGCCCCCCCCTGGAAACCTGTTACGGCTTTAGAGGATAACAGAGAGGTTGCTCTCAGACGCCTACACCAGCTGACAAGACGCCTGCAGAACTCTCCAGAGCTATTGAATGATTATGATGCGGCTATAAGACAGTACAGCGCACTGAATATGGCAGAGATCGTCGAAACGAACGACAGTGGCGCAAACACTGTATATCACATGCCGCATCAGGCTGTAATCCGCGGCGCTCACAAGCTGCGTGTTGTTTTTGACGCCTCGTCTCACAACAGGTCAGCAAAATCTCTGAATGACAACCTGGAAAGTGGTCCAAATTTAACGGCCGACCTTGTGGGCATGCTGCTCAACTTCCGCAGGCATAAGATAGCTCTCGTAGCTGATATCGAGCAGGCGTTTTTACAGATCTCAGTGAGACCTGAGGACAGAGATGCCCTGCGTTTTTTGTGGTACGAAACGAAGCCTGAGCCAGGTGGTCCACTTCCACCAATTCTGACGTGGCGCATGAAACGAGTTCCATTCGAGACGACTGCCAGTCCGTTTTTGCTCTCTGCCACTCTCCAACATCACTTAAAGAACACGGAAGAACAGTTCCCGATCACTGCTAGTCGACTGGAACGCAGCCTTTATGTCGATGACATACTGATGGGAGCCGAAAACGAACAGGCCGCATTGAATCTCTACAACGAGGCAAACGCCATTTTCGGAGCGGCCTCGATGCAGCTGCACAAATGGGCATCTAACAGTGAAAAGCTTTGTCAGAGACTTCAGCAAGACTCGAAGGGAGCCAAGCCGCTGGGTTATCTATCAGGAATGTTGAAGGTGTTGGGCCTCACGTGGGAACCAAGTACCGACTTGCTAACATTCTGCCCCTGCACCGATAGAATCTCCACGACAGAACCACCCACCAAACGATCCGTCCTACAAACCACAGCACGGATTTACGATCCCCTAGGGTGGCTATCCCCTTTCATTGTACGAGCGAAGGTACTATTTCAACAACTTTGGCGCCTGAATATCGAATGGGATGATGCCCTGCCCGAAGGAATTGCAGCGGAGTGGTCAAAGTGGCTTGACGAACTGTCTTACCTCCCCGAGGTCAAGGTGCCGCGATACTACAAGGCAAAAGCAGGTGGAGACGCAGCAACCAGTCTGCACATTTTTGCAGATGCGAGCCCAGTCGCCTATGGAGCGGTCGCCTACCTGACGACAGATGGCGAGGAAGGTAGTGCGACAATACTAATAAGCAAATCTAAGGTCGCTCCAATTGAGGAACTTACCCTAGCTAGGCTGGAGCTAACGGCATGCCTGCTGGCTGCGCGATTAGGTCGCTACATTCTCGGCCAGTTAAAGGAACCTCCCCAAAATGTCCATTTGTGGACAGACTCAACCATCGCATTACATTGGATTCAGGGGAACGCCGATCGCTGGCAGCAGTTTGTACGCAATCGCGCGGTCGATATTCAGAGGCTGACTGGAGAATTTACCTGGAAGCATTGCCCAGGAAAGGAGAATCCTGCAGATCTCCTTACCCGCGGTCTACCCGCACAGAAGCTGTCGAATAATGAGCTTTGGTGGACGGGTCCACGATGGATCTGCATGGAGGAATGCTACTGGCCTCAGTGCGGAATCGCGCCTACATACACCGAGGCGGAGCTGGAGCGAAGAAGGGAAACGAAGGCACTACCCGCCGCCGCAACCACACCGGCAGCGGACGCCTTGACGGAAATGCGACATTTCAGTTCCTTCTCACGCTTGGCTCGAGTGACCGCCTGGGTGCTGCGATTTGGCGCGAAAATACGACGCCAAAAAAGCGAATCCGGACCACTGACAACGGAGGAGCTAAAGAGGTCAGAGGAATACTGGATTCTTCATGAACAACGGACTAGATTTGCCAACGAAGTAGAGTGCGTACGAAAGAGCCAGAGAATCCCTTCAGACTCACCGCTGAAAAATGTGTCCTTGCAGCTCGACAGTCACGGTGTTCTTAGAGTGCACGGAAGGCTTCAACAGAGCCAACTGACTTATGACAGCAAGCACCCTATCATTCTGCCTAAACACAGTGACTTGTCCATGCTTATAGCCAAACAATGCCACCGACAAGTGCTGCATGGAGGCATCCGCGATACTCTGACTCAACTCAGAGAAAAATTCTGGGTGATTGGCGCATGACAGCTGGTAAAGAAAATAGTCAAGGAGTGCGTTATCTGTCAGCGCTACCACGCACAACCAGCCAATGAGGTCTGCGCGCCACATCCAAGGGACAGAATAACAGAGGCTCACCCGTTTTAAGTGACTGGAGTTGACTTCGCCGGTCCTTTACTTGTCAAGGGGAATGGTGCGTCAAAGTGTTACATCGCTCTGTTCACTTGTGGCGTCACCCGAGCGCTCCACCTTGAATTGGTGAGTGACATGTCTACACTCTCCTTTGTTTTGGCTTTCCGTCGATTTATCGCCCGACAAGGTGTACCTCATACTGTCTAAAGTGATAATGCACTTACCTTTAAGAAGGCAAGCAAGGACCTAGCTACTCTTTGGAGCATTATCAGAAGCGACGAAGTGAAAAACTACTTCGCGAACAGCCGAGTTGAGTGGAAGTTCATAGTGGAACGCGCGCCTTGGTGGGGCGGCTTCTACGAACGACTTGTCGGCCTGACAAAGAAAGCCTTAAAGAAAACGCTAGGAACAAGTCTCAATTTTGAACAGCTCACCACAACGCTAATTGAAGTGGAAGCCATCCTCAACTCTCGTCCACTCACGCACGTACACACCGAAGCAAACGAACCTCAGCCGCTATGCCCGGCATCGTTTCTCACCGGCAAGAGGCTGACCTCACTGCCAGATGTGCCGCATTTCGAATTGAATGCCATTACTGGTGCGACCCTACGGCAAATGTTCACGAACAGGTCTCGACTCCTGCGCGGATTCTGGCGGCAGTGGATGAATGAGTACTTGAAGGAATTGCAAGCATCACAGTTTCACCGAAAGAACCCCACCCGGAGTCTACAGGCAGGCGATCTTGTGCTGCTTAAAGAATCTCTTCAGCCAAGACAGCTCTGGAAGATGGCACTAATTGACGCGACCTTTCCCGGGCGTGACGGGCGAGTGCGGTCATGCATCGTGCGACTTCCCGGAGGAGCAACCCTGCGTCGTCCAGTTCAACTGCTCTATCCGTTAGAGCTGGTGAAGTGAGTGTGGCTGTGAAATGTCAGTGCCATTTCGGGCGGGAATGTGTTGTGAACGTTATGTTTCGTGGAAAGACGGTTTTCCGTGCGTCGACCTCTGAGACCGATTCCCCGCTTTGCGGAAACATTCGGACTTATTTATTACCGTCTGTGCCCTTCGAGGAGGGGGCCCCGCGTCCCCCTGCGCCACGCAAGGCCGCTCTCCCTGGAGAGCATCTCTCAACGCCGGAGTCCCCGAGTGGCGAGAGGGGAGGTGTCTGGCGGCTCAGACCGTGGGAGCGACGAGACAACGGCGAAAGCGTCAGTCGCAAAACAAACCTTGTACGCATCGAACCTTTTTGTAAGCTGTCTCTTTTACCCAGTATTAAATTCAGTTGTTCTTCGTTCATCGCTTGCTTACTCTTCAACGACCGTCAACGTATTCACGACATTTTATACACCCTTCAAATGAGCTTGATGAAGTATGTTGGGTTTACGTTACAGTAAAGGCTATTTGCATTGTGCATTTTTTCGTTCAGATGGTTTGTGCAAGAGTATTGGAAAGCTTTGTGCCATGCAGGGGGCCCAGGAAGTTCAAGAGTTGCAGCAAATTGCAGTGGTCCAAGCCATTCAGGTGAGCACAGGCTCCTGCAATACATGCTGACTGTTCGTATTGGCATCTATGTTTCACTCATTGACTTCATGCCTTTTGGCCTGGGCTCTCGCGATGGCTCAGTGGTTATGGTGCTTGGCTGTTGAACCAGAAGACATGCATTCAATCCCGGCAGAGGCAGTCAAATTTTGTTGGAGGTGAAATTCTAGAGGCCCGTGGTCTGTGGGTTGTTGGTGCACGTTAAAGATTCCTAGGTGGTCGAAATTTCAGGAGCCCTTCACTACAGTGTTTCTCATAGACTGAGTCGGTTTGGGACGTTACGCCTTCGTAAACTATAAACTATTAAACCTTTTGGCCTAGAAAAAGATTATTAAAGTAGCATAAGGTAGGTACAGTAATGTACCTTGTAGACACAGTTTGGTTTTTGTGGCTGTCATCTGAATGCGTGAAGTCTGAAGGGTTATTCTAAATGTGTAAATGTTGCAGCACTGCCTCCAACACCTACCACCTTCACACTGACTGCACCCACTCACAGTAGCCCACATTTCTCAGGTAAGCAATTTCTAGTCATACATGTGCTATTAGTTTTGCTTATATGATGAGTACTGCAAAGGGATATCGAGGACAAATAAATTACAGCATTCTAAAAATAAGAATTCTACTTGCACTCAAAACACAGTGCCTAAAATGCTGGAAAAGGGAAAAAATAGCTGAGAATTAATGTGGGTAAACCCAGTGACGTGCAAAAGCGTTAGTAGTTTGGCATAGCTTATCTTGGTTGACTGTAGCAGTAAATAGCGTTGCTGTCTCCTCGCTATTACCTGCCAGAGGCACGCTCATGAGGTGGATCGGGATACATGTTTCCCAAGTTGCCAGGAGCGCCATAAACCGTTATAACCCCACGTAGCGCGTTATAAACTTTCTGGCTTACAAAAAGATTAGTAAAGCAGCATATGGTAGGTACGGTAATGTACCTTGTAAGCGCAGTTTGCTTTTTATGGCTGTCACCTGAGTGTGTGAAGTTGGAAAGTTTATTCTAAATGTGTAAATGTTGCAGCACTGCGCCCACCGCCTGCCACCGTCACCCTGATCACAGCCACTCAGAGTAGCCCACATTATTCATGTAAGCAATTTCTAGTCATACATGTGCTGCTCGTTTTGCTTTTATGATCAATGCTGCAAAGGAATAATGGAGACAAATAAATTACAGCATTCAAAAAAGAATGCTACTTCCACTCAAAATGCAGTGCTTGAGTGCTGGAAAAGGAGAAAAGATTGCTGAGGCTTAATGTGGGTAAACCTGGTATGACATGCAAAAGCATTAGTAGCTTGGTGTAGCTTATCTTGGTAGACGGTAGATTCACTGGCGTTGCTGTCTCCTTGCCATCACCTGCCAGAGGCATGCTTGTGAGGTGGATCGTGTTATATGTTGCCCAAGTTGCCAGGAGCAACATAGATATAAAGCCCCACTTCAACATGCCGTACGCACATGCCTGTGTGGCCTAGGGGCAGCATATCTAACTTGGGATCCAAGGGTCACGGGAGGCCGTATTCTTATCTCACCCTCCCATCTTAGTGGCAAAGCCCAAGTTGGCAATGCCTGTCAATTCGACGACACAGGGAATGATGAGCCAGTTAGACTTCGTGAACTAGTGCTTTTGCATTAAAAAAAAAAACATCAGTAGTCTCTAGTACTGGTGACTTTCAAAACATCATGGCAGTGTGTTACCATTTTTTTGGTTTCATCTGGATCCCTGAGACTATGCTGCATTATCATTCACTTGCAAGCACTGATCATTGAGTGCATGTTTCCTTTCATGTCACTTGTTTGAATTGAATAGTAGGAACATTCTGGACTCTAGTTTTATCAGCAGTAAATCCTTCTTTTTCATCCAGTGAAACATGGCTGCAAAAAAAGCCAGAAAGTGCCAAAGAATTAATTTTTACTTTGAGAAGAGTTGGATGAAGTTGTATGCGATGTCCTTCAGTAACGTATGTTGCCGGGCTAGTTGGTTTTGCATTCTTGAAAAACACATGGCGCTACAAGCTATGCACAAAAAGACGAGACGAAGGACAGGCACCGTCCTGTATGTAATGTCCTTTTAATGAGCCATCTTTAGCTGATCATTGTTATATTACAGCATAGTGAGGCTAAAGTTGTACAGTTCTCATTCTAAAGAAGACAATTTGATTCATGGGAGTCTTGGTTGAAATGTTTTACGATATTATTATTGGGAATTGCATTATGGGGCCCCCAGGAAAGTAAATGTGTCAAGGCGGAGATCTGGGCAAGCTCGTACATGCTTAGAAGCGGTTTACAAGCGCAACACACGACAAGAAAGAACTGACACCATGAGGGCTGACTATTAACTTAGGTTTATTCTGCTTTACAGGAAGTATATAAGGAAGGAAGTGGTACGGGATGAAAGGCAAGATAAAATGAGACCCGGAAAGTACATGAAACAGTGAACGCCCACTTCCACGTCGTTACGGAGACAAATAATTTCCTTTTCAAGCAATATAAGAGATGGTTTGCTGACGCAACTCTGACCCCTAACCCTGATAGCCATCGCCTCAAACACCTCCCTTACTTCCTGAGATTTGTACTTTTTGAAGGAAGCTTCTTCACAAGGGCTGTGGTGAGTTGTGGTGGCTCGAGACATGTAGGCCAGTGCAGAAGCTTGCCATATGTGCTCCAGTGTACTGGCAAGACTGCTAAGCTCCAGATTCATACCGTTTGGTTCAGCTGAGCAGCCTAAGTTACATTTTGTAGGTGTAAAAGATGTGCAGAGATAGTGCAAAGCAAGCATTTTCTTTTTTGGGGGTTGTGCTTAAATATTCATTATTGTTTGCGAATGTGTATTGAGAGTATCAATTTCACAGCGCTGCCTCCAGCACTGCCATCCACCGAGACAGTGGTCAGCGACAGTGGTCAAGATGAGTTTGGTGAGCAAATCCTCTTGTGATGCATGCTGTTTTAGTGTTATCATGAGGCTAATTAAGGTCTAATTACTAATCTGCTGTCTTGGACAAGCAGGCATTGTAGGCAGAGAACTCTGGACCAAGTAGCTTGCTTTGTAAATACTGCTACACGCATTTGCTGCACGTTAGCCAAGTCCCCTTTGTTGACCACTTCCTCTATTGCAGTTGGGCCAGCAGGCTCAGTAGTGGCGAGCTCATTCAAAGCATCTCTGGAAAGGTTGATAGAAGTACTGGGAACATGGGAACTAGGTCTGAGTGGTACCTGTAGCTTCATCACAGTGGCACTTAGCAGCACCAGGGTTTCTGTAGTGTTCCCTTCAAACTCTGGCATTTAAATATTCTATTGTGGCCTTGGCTGAGATATGATTATGTGTTCCATTGGCAATATATATACTTATTTTAGAGTGCCTGGTAGCTCTTCTTTGTTTCAAAATACGCAACATGTGTGGTGCCAAATTTCGAAAGTTTTTACTTATAAAAGGGCAGCTTCAATTTTTCTAACTTTCAGAAATGTTGCTTCAGTACATTAATCACATTGTTAGAAAACATGTTGCAGTAGTTTTGTGTTTCTAGACTCTTTCTAGAATATGACCCTGTTAGCGAGATTGCTGCTACAGCAAGAGCAGCAGGTTAGAAGTGTCGGGTCCGACCAAGTGTCAGTGAATAGAAAAGAACAGCAAATTATTTTTTCAGTGACCTTTTTTTAATAATATCTGTGGCTTAAAGATCAATATTCTTTATTATATTCATCTAGGCTTTGCGCTCACTTGTATCTGCCATGCTTGCTCTTCTCCATGTTCACCTCCTTTAATGATGCGCCACATGCACCAGCACATATAGACAAAGATGGTAAGCTGAGATCCTCGGTTTTTATGAGGCAGGTGGGATAATGTCTGCAAAATGAGAGGTGGAGCCTTGAACTTCGCCCTTGTGCAAATAGTGTCTACTGGGGAAAGGCACCTATAAACTTCACTCTTTCACTATTTGTCGCAGCGTGAAGACCCACGCAGCAAAAGCATTGGCTCTGTGAATTTGAGCCTTGCTTTCATGCGACTCTCCCGGCCGCGATCAGCTGCCCATGAGCGTAGCCGGTTGCAGTTCCTCAGCGTGTCTTGCATTTGCTTGTTTGATGGCTCAGAAAGTCAAAAGCGTGTGTGCTGCACAGATGATTTCAGGAGACATAAAAAAGAATTTTATGCAAGAGGAAGTTTCCTAGCATTCCAGATCTAGACATTGTTTTGATGAAAAAAAAAACCTCTGCATGAAGGGTGTATTCCCGTCCAAGAAGCTGACTTTGTATGGAAAAACTGATATTGATTGTACTAATAGGAAATGAGCAAATGAGCACAAAGCCTGGATGAAGATGATTAAAATATTTTAGCCGCATATATTATTAAAAACCTGTAGTTGCAAGAGAATAATTTGCAGTTCTTTTCTGTTCAGTGATCACTCGAGTGCTTAAAGTTTGGGCCAACCCTTCTAACTTACCGCTTTAGCTGCAGTAACAATCCCGCTAACAGGCCAGCGCAGTGGCTCAGTGGTTATGGCACTCGGCTGCTGACCCGAAAGATGCGGGTTCGATCCTGGCTGCCGTGGTCGAATTTCGATGGAGGCAAAATGCTAGAGGCCGTGTACTCTGTGATGTGTAGTCGAGGGTTTGACGGCATACCGTCTGGTCGGGAATCATGGTGATGCAGATTGCTGGTCACTGGCCAAAGTCAAAAGATGAAAAGATGTTTGGGTAGCACTACAGCTCCCTTGTTCACTATGAAGCAATCGGCGCACGGATCCATTCTTTTGTAGCACCCAGTAGCATTTTTAATGATTTAGCATAGATTGGTTGTAGAGTTCCATCGTTCCAGTTTAATGTGTTAGACGATGTCTGTATGATAAGGGACTCAAGATTCTGCCGTGCTGATGGTTCTTTTCTGTTGTCAATATCTTTACTTGATCCCAGTTAATTTCGTGGCCGGATTCTTGCACATGCTCAGCGACGGCGTTAGATGCTGCTTTCTGGTTTCGGATGTCGTTCTGGTGCTCTCTCAGGCGTCTCCTGAAGTCCTTTGTTTCACCGATATATATTAATGAGCAATCGGCGCAGTCAATCTCATACACAACACCTGGAAATCTTTCACGAGGAAGCTTGTCCTTCATATTCACCAGTTCTGTTTGCACTTTGCCAGCGGGGACATGTGCGATGTTGACGCCATGCTTGCGGAAGATACGTCCAAGCGCTTCGCTAATTCACGCTACGTATGGGACAGCAGCTCGTTTTTCTTTTGGTTTTTCTGTGCTCTCGTGTTCTTCGGAAGCAGGCTGATTTGCTGGCATTCTTCTTTTGGTGTTCCTGATGAAGGAAAGATGGTAGCCGTTTCTTCGAAGCTCAGACTCTATTCTTTTCATTTCGCTCTTTAGATTGGCATCTTGACTGCAGACCTGTCTGGCACGATTGATCAGAGAGACAACCACGGACCGTTTGTGAGCAACTGGGTGCACAGAACTTAAATGTAAATATCTTCCAGTGTGCGTAGGTTTGCAGTAAACATTAAATACAAGGCCAGTCGGAGTACGGGTTACCGTGGTGTCCTGGAATGGGAGGCAGCCGTCGGTTTCTTCCTCAAAAGTGAACTTGATTGAGGGTTCAATGGAGTTCAGGTGGTCCAGAAAAAGGGCCATGTGCTTGCGCTCTAGGACACAGAAACATTGATCTAAGGTATGTGGACGACTCTTTCTGTGTCCTAGCGCGCAAGCACATGACCCTTTTTCTGGACCACCTGAACTCCATTGAACCCTCAATCAAGATCACTTTTGAGGAAGAAACCGACGGCTGCCTCCCATTCCTTGACACCACGGTAACCCGTACTCCTACTGGCCTTGTATTTAATGTTTACTGGAAACCTACGCACACTGGAAGATATTTACATTTCAGTTCTGTGCACCCAGTCGCTCACAAACGGTCTGTGGTTGTCTCCCTGATCAACAGTGCCAGACAGGTCTGCAGTCAAGATGCCAATCTAAAGAGCGAAATGAAAAGAATAGAGTCTGATCTTCGAAGAAATGCCTACCCTCTTTCCTTCATCAGGAACACCGAAAGAAGAATGCCAGCGAATCAGCCTGCCTCCAAAGAATGCGAGAGCACAGAAAAACCAAAAGAAAAACGAGCTGCTGTCCCATACGTAGCGGGAATTAGTGAAGCGCTTGCACGTATTTTCCGCAAGCATGGCGTCAACATCGCGCACATCCCCGCTGGCAAAGTGCGAACAGAACTGGTGAATGTGAAGGACAAGCTCCCTTGTGAAAGATTTCCAGGTGTTGTGTATGAGATTGACTGCGCCGATTGCTCATCAATATATATCGGTGAAACAAAGGACTTCAGGAGACGCCTGAGAGAGCACCAGAACGACGTCCGAAACCAGAAAGCAGCATCTAACGCCATCGCCGAGCATGTGCAAGAATCCAACCACGAGATTGCTGGGATCAAGTAAAGATATTGACAACAGAAAATAACACATCGACACGGCAGAATCTTGAGTTCGTTATCATACAGACATCGTCTAACACATTAAATAGGAACGACGGAACTCTACATCCTATCTATGCTAAATCATTAAAAATGCTACTGGGTGCTACAAAAGAACGGATCCATGTGCCGATTGCTTCATAGTGAACAAGGGAGCCGTAGTGCTCCTGAAACGTCTTTTCATCTTTTGACTTTGGCCAGTGACCAGCAATTTGCATTACTGTGTGATGTCAATGCACGTTAAAGAACACCAGGTGGTCAAAATGTCTGGTGCCCTTCGCTACGGCATCCCGCATAGCCTGAGTTCCTTTGAGAAATTAAACCTCCATAAACCAAACATAATCATATCTCAAAGTTACTCGTTTCCAGGTTTCATACCTATTTGGGAAAATAAGCCCCTTCATAATTTTAACATTTTTCAAAATCTGCATGTTTAAATTTTTTTTGTGCTGTAGCCATCATCCTTGAAGACAAAATTACAGCTATAGCCTGATTGGGCTGCACGTGGAGTGTCGATAACGAAATGGAAAGTGCTGTGCTGAAAACCAGCTCTCCACTGAAACTGAATTAAATATTCTTAACAAGTAATCTAGGATATGTTCTTCAAGGTGCACTTCCATTACTGTATATTTTTTTTATTGAAATTAAAAATGTTGACCAAACATGCGTGTTCGATCTCGAGTGCACTCATATTTCACATTACAGAGTACAATAATCATCGGCCTGTTTTTTGGTTAATAAGTTGATATCCCAAATGCCAAGCTGTAGGAGTCAATTTCACTGCTGAGGTGTTCTAAAATTGTGTTGTTTTTCTTCTGCAAAAAAATCCTCAGGTGATGAGGACATCAATACTGAGGATGGCAGGTGCCACTTAGAGGTGGCGGTGGCTGGCGGTCAAGACGACAGCATTATAGGCTCCACCCGGGACGATGGGAAGGTAATTGCCTGAAATAATTTAGTTGTGTAGGTTGCATGATCTATAAGTGTCGTGGATGGAGGTTGATGCCACTGCAATAATTTTTAGCTTGTCAGTGACTGCTTTCACATTTTTTCCAAGTGTCTGGTCTCTGGCTATAATTAATGCTTACAAACCTTTTGATGTAATTCTGAATGCAGAGGCCCAATTCCTTGTAAAGCGAAAGCTTTATAGTTTATTTAAAGACCCGATAGCAGATGGTACAATGAGAGTTGATGTCACACTATAGAGAATTGTGCATGAAAAGAATAAAAGCAAGAATTATAGAAAAGTGAAGGCCTGGCAAAATGGAGACGCTCATAGATTGGAGCTTGCACTGGTTGCTGTGGCAACGGAGGTGCCCATCACGTGACATTGTACATAGCAACGGGTCGTCAAATGTGAAAGCGGCACCATTTGAGGCAAATCGCTCGTGTAGTAGCTGGTTGTCATACGAGGGCCGAAGATTCGACATGTCAGTGGAAATGGTTATTGTACATTAGGACGGGGAAGTAGAGAGCATGCCGATATTAGAGTAGGAACTGACAGGCCAACTGAATATTATGTAGACGTCGTCAAGTTGTTTATGGAGCTCTATGGTAGCGACCGTCTGAATTTAATGATTCACTGACTGAAGCTTTGGTATAGCATGATGGAGAAAAAATTGTCAACCAGACAAGGCCGCGAAGCACAAATAAGACTTGGCTCGCTGTGCCAGGGATTATGGGCACCGCTGCAAAGAGAAAGAGCATCGTGCAATGCTTGAAGGCTCGACATCACAGCAGGGGTGGATATTATACATAAGGGCAGGGAAGTGGAAAGCGTGCTAATAGCAGAGTGGTGATAGCGGCAGTTCCAAGGACTGGCAGAGCTCGAGGCTTCAACCAAGTGCCACTGCTGCCGCCTGAGCCTGTTGCCAGTGCTGGCTGCTGTCAATTTCTGGCTATGCTGTAACTGAAAATACGAAAAATGATGTAGCAACCGGTGCCAAGCGGCACTGTGTGAATAAACATTGCATGATGCCCCATGCTGTGAATCTACCTCTGCTGAGCTTGTAAGCTTAGCCATACCCATTTTTTTAAATGTTTATGGCCTAACAGTTTGAGGATCCAGCTCATAATTGCTGCTTGCTGCAAAACACTCTTTTATGTTAATTTTTCTTCATTGCTCGAAGTGTCAAAATTTTATTTAAAACCGTTTTTTGATCACTGCTCTCAGTGCATACCTGTAAAATGCTGGGAATTTGCTGCAGGTGTATGCAGGCTCTGGTATGTGGGTTGACCATGGTGCCTGGAACCTACTGCTAGGGTCACCCACAGACTCTATGTTCTGCCGCGCTGCGGCTATGGTTTACTGGACTCCTGAAGAACTCAGGAACCGCAGTGTGACAGGGGCGCTCTCCAATAAGTACAAGTCTCTTGGGAGGACTGAGGCCAAGCCAGCCCTTTTGCCAGCGAAGGTCTCGTCACTCAAAGGTGTGTTTTTTCATTTGCTGTGAATAATGTCTGGACAATAAAAAAAGTGTATTCGATTGAAGCAAAGCTTTAGACCTGCACTGCGGCAGCGCTGATGCAAGTAACTTTTCATGACATAGGGTTAGATGGCATACATTGAATAAATGATACTGTGCACTGCCACACAAACCTTTTAACGAGAAAGTCTTAATGGTCCTGTTCCACGGACAATCCAACTCTGTCATTGTCAGGGTTGTGAATGAAAAAACGGAGCATAAATCTGGCAGGTGACGTGGCTGGGCACTGATTGATCGATGACCACATGGCATGACCAAGTTAGCAGGAACTGCCAACTCGATCACTTGGATCCGAAGCCAGATGCGCTACCGCTAGGTCATGCAGGCACGTTCTTATGGCTTTGTGAAATGGGTCTTTATATCTGTGTCGGGCGGTCGTGCGAATAATGTGGTAGCTTACGACTGTATGTTAATGAGTTTGTGTGAGATAATAGAGGCACAAATTAATTGATTAGTAATTAAATTATTGCCAAGTGCACGTGCGCAAACGAGGATCTGCAAGGGGAGCCACAGACGGGAGTAATTCTATCGTGTCATGCCCTTAAAGGTGGAGATTGTCCCAAAATGTTGCTCTTAGTCACTCAAGTAAGCAAATCATGTGGCTAGGATTACCTGTACATAGAAAAGATTAGTGGATTTCCTGCATAAATGGGATGTGTGTGCACAAGACAGATGCTCTGTAATTTGGGGATTGCTGTGATTTGCATTTTCAAAGTTGTGTCATCCAGTATATTCAGAAGTGAAGCTCTTGGGAGGCAGACTTTTATGGGAACTCGATAAAAAACACGTTGCATCTCTTGCATAAATTATGAAATTCAGCAGGAGCTAACATAAACATTGTTTGCTATCTGCATTTCTTGCACTATGTAGCTTATTGATAACATCGTTTTCGTGCAAAATGTGTGAGAACAACCTTGTGAATATATGGGGCCAATATGTTCGCTGCCAGTGCCCCAAGCACGGGGTTTTCGTTTTAAGCTGTAGTGTGCCATATACAGTGGAACCCCTTTCATACGTTTTTCACCGGACCGCGAAAAAAAAATGTAACAGCCGGGAAAACGCAACAGTGAGGAAAGGTCCGAAAATTAATGAAAACAGTGCAGCTTTGTCTTTAAACAATTTATTTCGACATCAAGTGAGCTTAGGTCTTAAAGAAATCGAGAATGGTCGATTGCTGTTTTTTCCACTCGCTGGAAAACACCACGCGTTTCTCGATGGCCTGGAAAGCCGCATTGCTCTCAGCGCCGCTTTGAGGTGTGACGTACCTGAGGAGGAGGTCCAGAGCCGCGATGGCTTCTCCAAAGCTCGGGTCCGCCAACTCCCCGGAATCATGCGGCTCGTGCTCCTCGTCATCATCACAGTCTGAGGCTTCACTCGCGACCGAGTCTGCAACGATCTCGGCGATACTCTGACACTCAGACGTCACGACAGCAGCATCCACGGCGACGTAGTCGTCATACGTGACTCCCGTGGCTCCCAGCGCATTCAAAGCTTCACTCAGCTCTTGATCATGAGAGGCTGCTTCCGTCTCTTCAGCTTCCGTGGCAGTTTTCTCTCCGCCGTCCATGCAAAAGCCGCACCGCGCGAAGCAGTGCTGTGCAGTTGATGCGCTCACTGCAGTCCACGCTGAAGCGACGTAGTGCATAGCGTCCAGTATTGAAACGATCGTAGGCTGCTGTCCGCGATCAACACGCGCCAGACAGTGCTTTACGATGGACTTCCTGTACGAGTGCTTTAAGTTCTTTGCGACGCCGGCATCCAATGGCTGCAAGTGGCTTGTAGTGTTTGCAGGAAAAAAAAACAAGCTTAACGTTCCGAAGAAACGACGGGTCTCTCGGGTGGGCAGCACAATTGTCCAGAAAAAGGACAACACTCCTGCACTGGGAGCCCATCTTGTTGTCGAAGTAACGAAGAAATTCTTCAAACAAAGATCCCGTCATCTATGCACGACTGTTGCTTCTATAGTGACATGGCAGCAGGCGAATGTTCTTTAAGCACCATGGGTTTCGGTATTTTCCGATTACCCATGGCTTCAGCTTGTCCGAGCCATCCATGTTGCAGCAAAGGAGCGCCGTGAATCGTTTTTTGCTGCATTTGCCTCCGTGGCATGCTTCGCCCTTCAGGTTTAACGACTTGGATGGCTGCACCCGAAAGAAAAGACCCGTTTTGATTCGGCATTGTAAATGTCACGAGGCTCATACCCTTCAATTATGGCAGATAGTGTGGCCTTTCAATCGTCGACTGTTTCCAAGTTTACACTTGCTGCTTCCCTGGATACCGTCTTATACGCGATGCCGTGCCTCTTCCGGAAACGGTTGATCCAGCCATTTGACGCCGCAAAGTCACTGATGCCCAGTCGGTCGGCTATTTCCATCGCCTTCTCGCGCAAAATGCTGCCATCGAAGTTAACACTGGCAGCACGAGCTTGTTTAAATCAAGTAAGAAGCGACTCGTCGAGGTTTCCATACTTGGCGCCACGAGCCTGATTAGCTTTCGGGCCGAAGAGCGCGGCATTCCTTTGTATCTCGGCACGCTTCGAGACGATGCTGTTAAGCGTCGATGGTGGCAGACCAAGATCCTTGGCGATGTCGACTGTTTTCCGCGCTGGCTGCCTGTTGACTGCGTTGAGAACATCCAGCTTTTCCTCGAGGGAAAGCGCCTTGCGCTTGCGCGACGCCATCAAAGGACGACAAATCGCTCACGGTGTTAGCGAGGCCCGACGAGGCGTAGGCAGCGTAGGTGTCGACGGGAGGACACGGACAACTCGGATGGGTTGAACCGCACAAACAAGAAAGACTGGACTGCTGTGGGCCCGCGGGCACCGGGGGGTTTTACTCGCTTCGGCTGACGAGGCAGTGGCCATCTAGTGGCAATCTCTCCAACTCGCGTGCGGCTTTTTATGCGCGTGGGTAATCTCGGAGGCCATGGTCTTGTAGCCAATTCCGTAGCCAAGCCTGGCCAAGACTCGTCAAAATGGCGGTTGGTGCGCGTTGCCCGGCCGGGTTCGGGGTGCCAGGTTGCGACGTATCATGCGGGAACGTTTTCACAGCTACAACGTAACAGCGGGGTGCCCAATACATTGGATCCTATGGGAGCTATGCCGGGACCGGACGAAAACGACGTAACAGCCGGGAAAACGCAGCAGTGAGGAACGTAACAGCGGGGTTCTACTGTATATGAAATGGCTACACTTGTAGCCTTTTGCGGTGGCTTTGCGGTTATGCAGCTTGGCTGCTAACTCACAAGACATGGGTTCGATCCCGGCCGCTGTGGTCGAATTTCGATGCAGGCAAAATTCTAGAGACCTGTGTACTGTGCGAAGTCAGTGCACGTTAAGGAACCCCGGGTTGGTTGAAATTTCCGGAGCCTTTCACTACGGCGTCCCTCATAGCCTGAGTCGCTTTGGGATGTTAAACCCCATAAACCAAACCGAAACACCAGTGATGTGGCTGTGCCAACTGTCACAGTCTGTAAGTCTGTTAGCTCCTAGCAGAGTGTGAATGTGCTGGGTCAGCAAAACTGTGCATACACAAAACAGTTCCTTTGGATGATTTCTTTTTGGTTGGTTCAGTTTACCAGCTGCCAAGTTGGGAGTGTAGTCCTTGCATTAGTGCGGCTCTTGTATGGGTTTAAACGATATTCACGGTCATTGACTTTCCGGCTACATGCAGCTTCCAAAAGAACGCATTCAGTAGCATCTTTGGCTATGTGGTCTAGACCGTGATGAAAAAGATTGCAAAAACACAGGGTTCGGGTTGTGTGCAAGTTGGGGTGGTTACTGGTCGGCGTTTCATTTGAAGGTAATGCTGAGCACCTGCCACAGTGGGTCACTGGTTAGGGCGCTCGGCTACTGAGTAGGAGTTCCCAGGTTCGGACCCGGCCGCCAAAGCTGTGTTTGATGGAGCCGAAAAGCAAAGGCACCCGTGTCCTGTGGGATGTCAATGCATGTTAAAGATTCGCAGGTGGTAGAAATTATTCTGGAGTTCTCTGCTACGGCACCTCTTTCACTGCCACCTTCTTCCCTTTCCTTGCTGTGTAGTTCAGGTGTCCACTGAGATGTGAGACAATTACTGCACCATGTCCTTTCCTCAGAAACCAGTTTCAAAAAAACAATTCTGCTGAGCATTCCTCTTCATGCTTTTCTAGATTCTTGACCTGGTAATAGATTAACTGACTTAATGTACTACTCTAGTATCACTTTATAATGTTTGGAAAGAAGAGCAGTCTACTAAAAAATGAACACCAGTGCCCATTTTTGATAACATTTATGCATCTAGTGCTGAAAAAAATTGTTTCTTTCAAGTTCACATGGCAAATAGTTTATCGCACTTCCATCTGTTCACAAAACTGTGTCTATATGTGCCATGTATTTGGTTCTTTTATGCAGCTCTTTTCCATGTGTTCATGGGCGACGTGGGAGCAGAAGAACAGAAGAGAAGATTTAAGCAAGTGCGGAAGCACCTGTCGCAGAAGCTGGGAGACATGCAGCGTAAGGGCACTCACGCTGTACAGGTCCCAGCTGCTGCGACTCCTAATTGACATAATTGTCTGTGAATAAAAATGCTTATTTGCATAAAGTTGATATGTACTGTGAAGGATTTCAATCTTTGAACAGATAGAAAACCAGGGGTAATGGGATAGTCTGCTTTTTAGTATAGTACGCTGCTGAGGTGCTCACAATGAATCTGAAAGTAGGCCTAGTCTCTGCCGAGCACCGATAAGACCAACACCAGCAGGCCGTCACCATCAGGCCATTACCATCAGGCCATTACCATCAGGCCGTCGCCATCAGGACATCACCATCAGACCGTCACCGTCAGACAGTCACCGTCAGACCGTCACCATCAGACCGTCACCATCAGACCGTCACCAACAGGCCCAAATTACGGGTTCCTTCAGACCATTAAGCTGTTGGAATTTCTGACAGAGAGTGCAGTCATAAACACAGGAATCATGGTTTCTGCCAGGAGATCCCAAAATTGTATGCATAGATTTGTAAGGAAATTTTGGTGCAAAATATAGCATATTTCTTGCCCTAGACAATTTTAAAAAACCGAGTCTGCGAGCGCAGCCCTTTAAATTGAGGACTAATCATGCCCGATTTCTGCAGCGCGTAACTTGAGAACAGCGAGCTCCCTCGGCGCCATTTCAGTCTTGCTCGAAACGTCGCATTTCCGACTTTTTTTTTCTATTGAAGCAGCAACACTGTGCGTGCGGTGGTTGCAATAAAAAACAACCACGAAAAGAACACGTAGCACGCATTTCTATTGGCCAGTTAAACCACGTGACCTATATAGCAGGTGACGATTGGGTCAAATGGGGTCGGTGGCCATGGGCATCTGAACAAAGACGCCATTTTGTTGAGGCTTCTCCGACGTGCTTTTCACCATGCCTGGAAGTCCGATGAAGTTCCGCTCGAAAAACCACTATGGGCAGAGGTGAAGGAGAACAAAAAAGTGCACAAATGAACCAAAGCCATCGGAACGCGCGACGGATGCCCGGCGACCCAAAGTACTCGGAATCACCGCCAGACTCCAACGCTTCGCTGGTTCCACAGGACTGTGTCGACAGCACGTCGTTTTGCAGTGACTCCAGCTGCCTAAGAATCGATACAGCACCGTGGCAGCCAGCTAACTAGAAAAAGTAAGTGCCCGCGAAAAAGCTGCACTCAGAGAGCTGGACTCGATGCCTGCAACAGAAAGGAAGCTCCAATGCTTTAAGGCAAGTACCACGGAAGCGTCAGCAGCGCATTACGCTGTTGTGGATCTTGCCACAGTGAACATGCTCCTTCGTGTTATCTCGCTACTAAGTTAGTGTTGGTTTGTGAGACCTGCGGTGAAGTTGCCTCATAATGTGGCTCGCGGAGGGTGGACACTGAGAAGCGATGCAACCCCTTTGACAATAACATACTCGCGGGACGAACAATGCTCTCGACTGGGAATGGCCAAACAGCCATGACCGATATATCTGCCACTATGGGATTGTCCGACCGCAGCATGCACAAGAAAACGTTTAAGCGCCACCTCAAAAACACGCTGAGGCCAGCTGCCATGCGAGCGGCAGACGCCGCTATGGAGCAGAGCGCGCACGAAGCAGCAAGCTCTATGAAGAAATAAATGCACTTTAGGCACAGCAATAACATTGCCGTATGTTATGACGGCAGTTGGATGATGCGGGGCCAATCTTCACAGATAGGCGTCGGTGCCGTCATTGAACTATTTACAAGATACAGGCTGGACTTCGTAGTTCTGAGCAATTTTTGCCTGGTTGGCCCGAAACCTGGCATAGAGCATTATGAAGAATGGAAACACCAGTGTCAAAAAAACACTGACTGCAAGCCAGGGCAAATGGTGGTAGAGGCAGGCCTGATTTTGTTGCAAAGGTCAATTGAAAAACACAACCTCCAATACACTACTCTCCTCTGTGAAGGGGACAGCCGTCCTTATGATGCAAGTACCCAGGCTGAAGTATATGGTTCTGTGCAAGTTCTAATAGAGGACTGCATTAATCACGTCCAATAAAGGATGGGAAATGCACTGAGAAACCTGAAGCAAAAGCACAGGACTGAAGATGGATGAAGCCTGGGAGGGAAAGGCTGACTCACATCAGATGTCATCAAAAGCTGAGTGTGTACTATGGCTGTGCACTCAGATCTCATGAAGGTGACGTGGACGTCGTGAAGAGTGTAGTAATAGCTGCGTATTGCCACAATACTTCAACTGATGAGAAGCATGACCATTCACTAAGGCCAACTCGTGAAGAGTCGTGGTGCCAGCATAATGCTGCGAAAGTAGAGAGAGCCAGTCCCTAAGCACAAATACAATTTGCCAAAGGATGTCACCACGGCTCTTTTGCCAGTGGCTTTCCGAAAGGAAACTGCTTGAAAAGTGTTTTCAAGGAAAAACGCAAAACTCCAATGAGAATTTTCACTCAGTCATTTGGAGTCGTGCCCAAAACACAGCACTCTGCTTTTTGCTGTCGCTGCAGCTGCTGCTGAGACATTGTTACACTTTAACACAGGAAGCGAACATACAGCAGCAGCAATCTTGGGTGAATTATGCACAAGCGTGTCAAAAATTGGCCTCAAGGACTCTAGAGAGAGATATATGCTGCAACCGTATGTCCAGCAAGAAGCTCCAAGTTTCACATCTACTGAAGAAGGGTGTCAAGCGCAAACACCAGGACTTCATGCACGTGGATTATTCTCCTGGGGCATACTGAGTGCTTTTGGCCGGATTGTTTTAACTTCCCAGCGAGTAAAAATGTCGTAAAATGTTTTTCTCCATTCTCTCAAAACTATGATATTGATGGTGATATGTGATTGGAGGTGTGATATCTTTGGTTCTACTTATGCTATTGCTATAATTCTTTTTGAACCAGAAACGTAAATTCATATAAGAGTGCAAAATTATAAATTTGTGGTAGTTCATGAGAACACTTTTTAAAATTACATGTTTTCTCGAGTGTTGGGATGGGTTTTTGGTTTCCAAACTTTGACAAGCTCTGACCTTGGTTAAAATGAGACCAGGACATTCAAACTTGATTTTTGCATTCCCTGTGTCTTCTAGTTAATCTCATAGGTCAATTTTCATTGTAACACCTGTGGTTTTACAGGTAGCTCACCTCCGAACAAAGATTATAAAGTGCTCAATATCTTATAAACTAGATTACTTATAGAAAATCTATATGCATATTTGAAATCAGTACAAAAAACTATATGAACAGCGCAACTTTCATCAAAAATTTGCCTGTAAATAAAAAAATTGTCTTAAGACCAGGATCCCCCCTTATGTGCACAAACATGTACATTGGGCTAAATGCTTAGAACATGCTCTGGGCGTGTTTTGAGCTGAACACGCGGTATCTAGCGACATTTGGTTAAAAATGGCCTGGATGTAAGCATGTGCAGTTCAACTCACAGGATTTCGTCATTTTTTGCCTCCCTGGTTGCAGTGGCTTTACGAGCTGTGGAAGACACAGTTCGGTCGTTCTAGACAAGCGTTTTGCCCTCTGTACAAGCATAAGCCATTTATCAACCATGAAGAAAGGCGTAGCTACCTGCCCGATTTGACATACACTGATGCCGTCACTGATCTGAAAAAGTTGCGCACCTACTACAAATTCCAAGTTAAAATGTATATTCCCAATCTGTAAAGGGTCCCTCTTTATGTTTACACCTGAAAACAGTCTGTGATGGTTAAGGTAAAGTGAGATTAGGCTTTCCTGTAGAATATCACACCTAAAATTGAATGCTTTTACTTCCAATTTCTTATTATTGTTCTAGGTTCCATAGCTACTTTGCATATTTTCCACCTTTTTGTTTTTTATGCGATGTATATTTGCCTTTTTTTCC
Organism: Amblyomma americanum; assembly: GCF_052857255.1. Lineage (NCBI taxonomy): Eukaryota > Metazoa > Arthropoda > Arachnida > Ixodida > Ixodidae > Amblyomma > Amblyomma americanum. The sequence continues at coordinate 102,750,596 of NC_135498.1, forward strand.
AATGCTTTGTATATCTACTTTGCATTTATGCTCAGAAGCATAGAGAAGAAAAGACAAGCTACAGATTGTGGTACAATGGTACGACAAACCTATAACACTGCTCTCAATTCATGGCTAGAACCTGCAAGACAGCTGTCGTAGGTGGTCACGCAAGAAGAAATAGCTTGATGTACCCAGCCAAATAGCATGAAAACGTACAGGCCCAAGATGGGTGGGGTTGACCTGGCCGACAGAATGATCAGCCTCTGTAGAATAAAAGCCCTTGTCAATAAGCGGACCAGAAATTTCAGAAGATTCACCTTTCAGCTGCTGAAACTCTTGTCACTGAAGGCCAAAAGCATGGCAACAATGACAGCGACAGTAAAACCGAGTGGGCTCTCCCAGCTAAGTGTGTGTCCAACTGTGGCCATCACATTCCAAGCATAAGGCTGAATACAGTTCGCTAACGTTTGTGCATACTGTTCACCATCCTTTGTCGTATGATGTGCTAAAACTCGCAAAGGTTGAATACGTCTCCTTTGTGGGAGAAAATCACAAAGGTTGCTTAACCCCTTCAGCAGCGACAGGTACATTTGTAAGCATCAACTTAAGAGGTGCATCATGCACCGCTTATTACTTCAACCGGCTGGAAAAGCAATATGCACAATTGTACATGCTTCCTGACAGGACAAATAGTGCCATCTGGCTTCATTAGAACGAAGTTGCAGTACAAACTTCTCATCAAGATGGATGCCCGAAAGTTTTATGGATCTGCTTATGGGTGCACTAGAATTTTTTGTTATCACATACAAAATAATCTCTATCAAGATAACATTTATATCAGCCTATTGCATAAGGTTTAGTTCTTATGCTGGCAAGCAGTTTTTGCAGTCTGTGCTAGAGAATGAGCTATGCCACACTGCAAAAGATATGTACGATTGCACAGCGCCTTATGGCTGCTTCATCACAATCTCTTTTTCGACTGCTTTGAGTCTCCCCCTTCTCGTTCAGTACTAAACACTCATTTTATGTATTTTAGGTCTTCAAGAACATTCTCTGAGCCAACAAAAAGCATGAACTATGTCGGCTTACCCAATACCTTCCATAAAATTTTCTTAGGTGCCACACAAAAGATCAAGCCAGTCTAAACGAAAAGTTAATGAGGAAGAACAGGTTCAAGCAATCGTGCCACCAGCGCAGCTGCCAATTATAGGCCACATCAGGATGCTTGTCCAGGCTTCCAGCAGCAAAAGTGCCATGAGTGAACATGCACATTTGTACCACAACAAATACAACAAGAAATTTCCAAACGTACAGTTCCACTGGTCTATTTTTATGAGTCACACATCATTAAAACATCACATTTTGATGACTACACAAAATAGCAATTGCCTCGAAGTAGACAGCTGTATGAAATGAAAGGAGTTAGTGAGCCTGTCTGCAGACTGCGGATAAGCTTAAACAAATATTGAATCAGCAGCTAAGTGTCAAAAAAAGTACACAACAGCAAGCTGATGTCATCGGTGCATTGAGCCCGAAATGCACTTCATCTGAAAATATGGCACAAAAGAAAGCCAACGAATAGAAAGGTGAGCACACAAAGCACCACAGGAACACAGCACAGAGAAAGTAACAAAAAAGGAACAAGACAAGCAATGTACATCTTTCCTGTGGACATGCAAACCACCAGTGTTCACTGCCCTAGCTAAGGAAAGGTAGAGAAGGAGACGAGGTTGCTAGGCCGTGACAGCTTGGGGGGACCCCCAGTTTCCCGTTTGACCTGACCGCCTTGGTGGCGCAGGCACTGGTGGGAAATCTGGGCTTTGCAGAGTTGGTGGTGAGCACCGAGCGGCATGCCGTTCTCCAGCCTGCTGTGGACGTCCCGACGAGTGACCTCGGCAATGAGGCTATGACTGACGGCTCTGACATTGACTTTTATATAAAGCGAGCGTCGACGGCAACCCAAAGGCACGTCTTTCAGTGGCAACAGACTTCCATGGTATGCAGTCCACGATCATTAGGTGGGTGGATGTGGGGTTCCTTAGCCTTAGACCCTCATTTCCCCATTCGCACTCAGCTAGGCTTAGTCACACCAACGCGGCTATAGAGGTCCGCCATTTTGGGCAGGTGACACCAAGTACCAGCTTACATTGCCTGCACGACCCGCACATGCTTCCGTGCCCCTTAGTCCCACCTGCAGATGATGCTCCCTTATCAATGGGTCATTCCACGCCAACCGTACCAGACGTTGCGCTCGACCAACTCCAATTTGTCAAAAAAAATTCATGGAAACTTATCCAGATGTGTATAATCCAACCCAAAAATAATTTAGAAAAAAAAATTCTTCGTGAGGTGAGGGCAGTTTTAATATTTAGAAAAGTCGAGAAACCAGGCACCACTCAATAATTAATAAAAAATTCAAATTTCTAGAAAACCCTCCACAATGTTTTTCATTGACATTTGCACAGTTTCTGGCGTTACATTTAATTCGGACCATGCAGCTTTACGCGGCATAAATATTTCTTTAAAAATTGACAAAAAGTATGAAAATGTACCGTTTCTGTCGTTTTTTGTTGTAGATATCAACTTGCCTCAGAAATTTGTAAATAGCCGTTTGTTTCTTCTAGATGTCTAGTACCTATAACAAATGTTGCAAGTGATGAAACTGCGTATATGAAAGTAAAAAAAAAATACCAAAGTTGCAAAAACTGTATTTTGAGCCAAAAACAGTTGTCAATTTCGCCCCGAGGTGCTCCAAGTAAAACTACAAACAATAGCGGGCTACGTAGAACAGTTTATTGCCTTTTATTTCTGAGAAATTCATCGAAGTAATTTCTGTTTTAAGCGAGAAAATTATTTTTAATGTTGAGCTCTAGCGCCACAAGTTGCGTCCTCTCTTAACGCCTCTGCACAGCAGAAAACGGCACCTGGTATGGCACGACTCTTACGGTCAGATAACAACTCCAGTTTTCCATCGTTCGCTGTCATGCATTTTTAGGGCTGGCGCTAAAGAAGATATCGAGTGACATTCAGAGGATGGTATGCAATAAACGAGATCATTTTTGCTTTCGAAGTTCGAACAGACCCACTTTGGTGCGGGGCAGCCAAGAGAAGAAAGCCGAGGGTATTCAGCGTGCCGTCTCGCATGGACCACAAGGAGGGATGACCAGCCGACATGGCAAGCATATCACAAGTGCTTTATTTATATCCGAATGATATCGCAGAGAGCACATGCCTCGGAGCGCACATGGTGCAAAGTGCACACCGCTGCGGCGAGTAACGTGAAACGCGCTGGCAATGAACGCGGCCCGCTCGGGAGTAGGTGTGTCGCTCGCACAAGTTGCTTCACCAGCAAAGTGGCTCGTCTACAGTTGTAGCGGAGTTAATAATGCATAAATTGCACAGATTAAATGAAATACAACCAAGACATCACATCGGAAACAACCGGGCATGAGACTAGCTGCTGCGGCGCAGAATATTTTAACACCGCATTGTTCTGGTCATTTCCAGATCGGCGTCTCAAAAGCTCCTATGTTGGTGCTTACATTTTTCATGGCTTTACAGAACCACACCAAACAACCCGGTGCTTACAGAACCACACCGAACAACTAGCTCACTTGCCCAGGTGAAAATCTTCAACTGGAAACTTAACTGGGAGAAGCTGGTTTCAATGGGAGTAACTGGTTTCAACTGGGAGTAACTGGTTCCAGTTGGAATTCAAATATGGTTCCAGTTGGATGCCAACTGGTACCACTTTGAAGCCCAGTTGGAACGCAACTGGTCCTAGTTGGGGCCAAGTGGGAGGCAAATGGTTCCAGTTTTCCACCAACTTGGAAGTGGCTCCATTTGTGGGTCAAGTGGGCAGCAAAAATACCCAATTGAGGGCCAACTGGGCAGAGCTGGTCATGGGTAAAAACCAAATGGGAAGTATTTTTTATTGCTTGGAGGGACGTCGAGAAGGAAATAAATGCTGCTGCGGCTCAGCACATCGTGCAGCCATTAGGCGCCGAATTAAGTGTACGTACTGTGAAATTAGCTTGCTTATCGGCCAACATTGTGGGGTTTGAATTGGGGAGATAAGAACGTTCTCCCCACTCAATCGCGGCTGACACGGTTCAAAGCCGCCCGGACCCCACCCCGTGATCGCGTACGCTACCGAGCGCTCGCCGACCACGGCGGTCCTTGTTCAGAGGGAAAAAAGGAACGACACATTGGCTGACACAAACAAGCATTTATTGCTATAGAAACAATAACGCCAGCCAGCAACAAGGTACGCTAATGAATCAAGGTCGTCCGACTCACCAGCAAGGTTCCGAGCGAATGTTCGCCCGCGCTAGGGCAAGGGATATATACTCCGAAGGGCGGACGGGACGAGTACGGGAGCCTGTCTCCCCGTCGCTTCCTCGCCCCGCCGACGAAGAGCGGAGACGCGAGCAACACGTCCGCTCGCGCCGACGATCCCAGCCGAAGCCCCCATGCCCCCTTTCCCGCGTGAGGGCTTTGGCAGTCCCCCGCGCAGCGATGCTGGCACCCTCTCTTGCCAGTTAATGTAATTGACAAGGGAATGCATTCATCCTCGAGGTGAGACTGCCGCTGCACGGTGCCTCGCAGGAAAGCAAACACAGGGGGCTGCAGGGCAGGTCCCCACAACATCAACCCGATCGCACTCTGTGCGCTGCATGCGAAAAGGCCCATAGATGCTCCTCTGGCGAATAACACAATTTCCAACTCTGCATTGCGTGTTTGCATGGGTTGCGCTGCAGCGCGAACATATCATGTGCCTGCGTTATTATTACAGCTATTTTTTTTTCATTAAGCCCGCCCTCTAGCCCGTTTCGGGCAGGGTAACATTATATTTATTTATAATTGTCCAACCACCGAAATGCACTTTTCTGTGACTGCAACTACTCTGACAGACCCGACATCGCAGCTTGCTGCGGTGACTCGGGCTGCCGACGTCATGTCCCGGCATGACCTACTTGATGCAGTGCGGGACCGCGCAGTGGCCCAGGGACCCAGCTGGGTCTGAAACTCACTTGCTGAATAAAGTTTTTCTGTCTGTCTGTCTGACATGCCGTCAACACTGCGACTATAAAGGGGCAGTTATACTCCGACGTAGCGCGCGCGCACGTGCGCGCGTGGCACGGCGATGTCACGTCGGCAATACGCGGCCCTCTATACTCCAGCGGCGCCCGACCGCCAGCCTGTTCGGCGGCTTCCAGCGCGGTCTGACGGCGCCCGGCGCGAAATGCAGCAGGATGCGTTTCGCGCGGGCCGCGCCGAAGTAGTCCGCACTGCGCGCCCTCTCTCGTCGTTGCTGCTCCGTACTAGGACAAGATGGCCACCTCCAACGAGAGCACGGTGGACCTCATGGATTCCGTCATAGACAGATTTTTAGACGCCGTGCGGCAGCATCCTTGTGTCTACGACACGAAACGCCTGGACTACCGCGACGTGGAGAGAAAAAAACAACGCCTGGGAGCAAATCCGCCTGCATGCAGGCCTCCCGACATGTGGGTCAATGCTGCATGCTCGTGTGCACATATCTCCGGATCCGGTACGCATGGCAATGTGTGTGGTTTTTGTCTTGATTTTCTTGTTTCAGTTGACGATTGCCTTAAACTGTGGAAGCGCTTAAGGGACCAGTACACGCGCGAGCTGAAAGCGATAGAAGGTAGTAAACGGAGCGGCAGCGGCTATGTCTCCCGGCGAACATGGGAATTCGCCGAGTCCATGGCCTTCTACAAGGATTGCGGCCGCCCGAGGAAGTGAGTTTTTATGCATTGTTAGAGTTCTGCGACACCGTTTATTGCTGTTTAGTATGGTAGTCACATTAAATGCTCAGCTCTTTAATCGCGTGTTTGCTGTTTTTCTCAAAACAGCAGTATTTTATTCGCTGCTTTGGATCCGGTGTACTGCTTCCTCACACGACGCTGCTGTCATGCGGTGCAGGGAACCTAGCTTGCGAGTCTTTTTTTTTTTTTTTAGCGACCGGAATCCGGATGGCATTTTGCATTTTTCAAGTGTGCGTCAATAATACTTTTTTTTGTGTGTTCATAAAAATGCTGTGTTTACTATAATTGGAAACAAGCAGTGTTTTTTCTTGCACAATATTTGAGGGATTAAAGCTAGTCAGGTACTTTTATGCACATTTTGTCCCATTGGTTAAGTCTCCTTTGCAGAGAACTGTATATAAAGAAAAAATTCAGTGAATATTAATCAGTGATAAAAATGCAAAAGAGGCCTGTCCATGTGCCCTACAATATTAATTATCCTTGGCACTTTCCAGCATGCACAGTAAGTGCCACTAACGTGGCCAAGTGATGTGGGTGCACAAACGAAATTCTTCAGCCTTGCCAGTGCGGGCCTGGTATTTCTCAATCCATGTAAACTTTTACTGTGCAGAACGACATGCAGCCTGAGTGCCGCTTCCTGTTCTTCTGGTGATGGCGATACTGTGGAGGACATATTCATGACCACACAGAGCAGCAGGCCACCGTCACCTATGGCAGACAGTTTCTTGGATGCCGCATTGCGTGCAGGTGCATCGACACCATTACTACCATCACCTCTGACACCACCAGTTCCCACCACAGCAGCACCAAAACATCTGAAAACAAAGCAAAAAAAACTGATGCATTTGAGGAAGAGCTGTTGGGACAGCTGCAAAAAAAAATGAGCAAAAATGAGGCATTTGGCCTGTCTGTCGGCCTCAGCTTAGACAGGATGCCAAGAAAGATGGCATCCAAGTGCAAGGCAAAGATCATGCAGGTCATTTCTGAATGTGAGGAAGAGCTGGATTGACCTGCATGATCAGGGAGGAATGGAGCAGCAGGAAAAGACATGGACTAAAGAAAGAAAAAACGCACACAAGCGCCGACCAGAGGCAAAATCTTGGGAGCACAAGCAAAAATCCAAGGGCACATGCTTGACATTCGGCATTGGGAGCCAAGAAAACGAGCACAGACGGATCTAAACATTAAAGAGAAAAAGAGCCCGAAGTACTAGTAATGTGGTTGAGCAGTACATCGGGCTCTATTCCTCTTCAATGTTTAGATCCATGTGTCCTCATTTCCTTGGCTGCCAATGACGAAAGTCAAGCACGTGCCCTTGGATTTCGCTTACGCTCTAAGATTTTACGTCCGGTTGGCACTTGTGTGTTTTATTTCTTTAGTCCATGTCTTTCCTTGCCATGCCATTCCTCCCAGAGCATGTCGCACAAACTTGCTGTAACCTTTATGCTATTCAATAATTGCATGAGTGTGCATATTTACATTTTATTATCCTTATCCATTCAGAAATTTCATTGAATACCTTGAGTTAGTTATGCTTTAATGATGTTTTTCTTCATAACTGCCTCGGGCTTTTTATTATTTTTTCAGTGATGAGAGACAGGGTCCTTGAAGTTCATAAATTATTTTTGTAATGCCTGGGCATTACAGGGTTAAAATTTTTCACATTTGTTCCCTTTGTCATGCTCATGCTTACTTGTTATAAAAAGATGGTTTGGTTTATGGGGTTTAATGTCCCAAAGGAACCTAGGTTAAAAGAGTACAATTATATACGGATGCTGCAATACTAGATGCCAAAAATGACTTGGCTCTAGCTCACTTCCATTGTGCAACTAGTGCAATTTTTTTAAAGCATAGAACTAGACACGTTCCTATTTAGAATAGCAAGAAATGGTTGCGAGCATGACAGTGCATGAACTAGAAAAGGAAAAAATGTTTGTCCTGCTATTTTTCTTTTAAATCCATCCTATATCATGCTAGTAGTTATATCATCATTGTGTGATCATTAAGCGCAACTATATTTGCTTTACAAGTGCCAAAGTCTGAGTACTGCTACACGCAAACTTGACAGAAATGCTTAAGAGCGTGGCTTGAACTCACATCAGACTCTGAAAGTGTTGGCCGCTTGGTTTTGTGACCTGTGACCATGCCATGGTGGCTTCAGAGCACCCTCCATCATCACCCGCTGCAGACACCCACACAGTATTTTATTATTTATTTACATATACTGCAGACCCTAAATGGGTCCTGGCAGGAGGGGCAAAAAGGCATAAAAAAGAAATACAGCGAATAACATCGCAGAAAATATATATAATGGCATTGAACAACAAACAAGCACTCAGCAACAATCAACAAGTAATTGTGTCAAAGGCATTGATGTTGTTTAGTAGATCAGGAGGGAGTTCATTCCATTGTGTTATTGTGCACGGAAAGAATGAGTATTTAAAAACATCGACCCTAGCGTTGTACGGTGTTAGTGAGTCCAGGTGATGATTTCTCGTTAGTCGCGTTGTGCTGGGTTTAATAAATAGATCAGGGCTGATGGAAAGCTTATTTTTGAGTAAGAAAAGTAGCTTGAACCTTTGAATTTTTCTACTTGTTTGCAGTGTCTGTACATTGTGTTGCGCCAACAGAGCGGTTGGTGAGTCAGTGGAACGGTATTTGTTAAAAATGAATCCAACAGATTTTTGCTGGATCATTTCCAACATGTCGATGTTACGTTTTGTGTAAGGGTCCCAGACGGTGCATGCGTAGTCTAGTTTAGGTCTGATGATGGACGTGTTGGCTAGGAGTTTTGCACTAGCAGGGGCAGATTTTAATTTATGCCTGAGGATGCTAAGTTTCTTGAAAGATGATGTACATATGTTAGATATGTTTTTATTCCAGCTAAGATTGCTGTTTAGAGTAACACCTAGGTATTTGTATTCGTAAACTTCCTCAAGCTGGTGAGGTGGAAGGTTATACGCAAATGATTGGTTATTCCTTTTATTGGTTACTTTCGTGAATACTGTTTTCTCATTGTTAAGCTTCATGTCCTATCGACTGCACCAGGAATCAGTGTTCTGAAGGTTAGAATTAAGAATGACCTGATCTTTGCACGACGTGATTTCATTAAACAAAACACTATCATAGGCAAAGAGCCTAATTTGTACTGGTTCACTAATTAAGTCAGCAATGTCATTTATATATATCGACAAGAGCAATGGGCCCAGTACACTTCCCTGTGGTATGCCAGAGGTGACTGGGAGATAGCTGGAACAATGATTATCAGTGCTGACAAACTGTACGCGGTTAGAAAGGTAAGCAGACACCCAGTTAATTATGAAGGAAGGAAGCCCAGTAAACGCAAGCTTACATATTAGTTTTTCATGTGGAACAGGGTCAAACGCTTTCTTAAAATCCAGGAAAATAATGTCAATTTGCCTGACCTGTTCAAAGTATCAGCAAAACTATGAATTACAGATGTTAGTTGAATGACGGCTGAAAGTACTTTTCTAAATTCGTGTTGAAGGGGAGAGAGAATATCCGTGTCATTTAGAAAGGTATTTATATAAATGGCTACAATATGCTCAATAAGTGTACAAGAACAAGATGTCAATAATATGGGATGAACATTTGTAACAGGTAATGCGGTGCCTTTTTTAATCATTGGCAGAATCCGCCCAACTCTCCAATCTGAAGGAACACTGCTAGTTGATAGGCTTCCACGAAAAATTACAGCCAGGAATTTAGATACCATTTCACTACCATTTCACTATAATGGTGCAAGAACATATTTGGAATCCCGTCAGGACCAGGAGACACTTTTGTTTTCAGATTTAACAACATTAAAAACACTGCAGCAGAGGATACAATGCTTATTTCTGGAGAACATGATACAGCAGGGTGACGTAGTGGGGTTTGATTTCGAAAATACACTGTAGAAATATGTATTAAAATGTTCGGCAATGGTTGCTTTATCAGTGCCAAGAACACCATTGTGCAGAACTTGGTCGACAGGTTTGTTTTTCTTGGACAAATGTTTCCAAAACTGCGGAGCATTTCGAATAAAGCTCTGCAGCGTGTGCTCAGGCCCAGCGACCAGTGCTCCCTGGTGCAAATGTCAGTCCAAGCGACACTGTGAAGGATTCATGTTAAGTTTGCGGCCGTTGGTACCTAACAATGATCTTTTAGCAGTTTTAATGTATGCATTTTATAAATATCGTGATATCATGATCATCAGCCTGACTACGCTCACTGCAGGGCAAAGGCTTCTCCCCATGTCCATCCAGCATGGCAATTTTATTTCACCTTATTTTTGAGTCACCTGCAGGAACACAATATTGAGCAAATGATTGTTCGTAACCTATTGTTTTTCTCTTTGGATGTGATATGTATTGCTGTTTTTTATTTCATTTTATAAGTGATTTTTTCTTTCCATGTGATATGTATCGCTATTTGTGATCTCATTTTATAAGTGATTTTTTCTTTCCATGTGATATGTATTGCTATTTGTGATCTCATTTTATAAGTGATTTTTTGTTTCCATGTGATATGTATTGCAATTTTTGCTCTCGTTTTTATGCTAAGTTATGAGCTCAATTTGTAATCCTGTACACAGAATTTTGAGAATCAGTACATAAACTGAAATTTAATTTTGTTATTTTTTTGAGAGCATCACTGTGATGAAAAGCAGGGCATGGTTCAGTGCAATGCTGTCATTTTACTTATTTGCACACTGTTATACAGCACAATGTTGCTAAGTTTCATTGTGATTGAGTGGCTTATTCTGTTTTTTTTTTCACGCGTACTAGAGTTGTGAACAGTTTTTACCAACATTACAAAAGAGTTCTCCATTGAAAAAAAGTTTTGTTATCTCAGAGAAAGCTACAGCTTTACTAATGGGTGACTGACTGCAGGTACTGTTCTCGACTTGTATTTTAAAAGTATGTAGAGATGCCAAAGCATGTAAACCGACCTCCATTGAGACTGGAATAATTTTAATCAAAGGAAGACAGTTTATATCACCTGTATCAACAGGAATAAGACGATACAGCATATGATACGCAACTTGCAATTAGAGTGTTAAGCAGCCGTGTTACTTAACAACCTGTACTGTGCAGTTTATATGAAAATTATGGTGAAATTTTAAAGACTAATTGTATTGATTTCTCCTCATTGAAACTTGCACTACAGCATACTTTTGGCTCACATGTCTGAGAAAGGTCGCAGTTGGTTCCTTGTGTAAAAGAAGTTTCATATAAGGTACCAGTTTCTTGTAGAGGAATGCATGTGGCGTGGTGAAAAAAAGTGTCTTAGTGAAGGATTAAGAGATCAAATTGGATGCAAAGTCATGAAAGAACCTAAAGCTTGGCAAAAAAATGAAAGAAGGCAAATGCATGGCTGAATTTTTTTAATACAGTCAGTTTGGCATCCTGACCAAACAAAACATTGAGAGAAGCTCAGGCTTACTACAAAGAGTATACAGCCTAATGAGGTCACGAAGAAAAGTTTGGCTCATTTATTTATTCATTCATTCAAACAACTAACCGTCTATACATGGGAGTATTGTAAACAGAACGTGCATGAAATTATCGAACATATGAGAAAAAGAAAGTTTTGCAATGGAAAATGTTATACAGTGGATAGCAAGAATTAAGGGGGGATGCGGGGCTAAAATATCGATTTTCGGAAAAAAAATGTGCTTTAAAGCTTGAGTTGTTTTGGATTGCTGGTTTAATGAAGAATATTCTCACCAAGTTTGGTTGTTATCGAAGAAGTAGAAAAGAAGAAAATGAATTTTTTTCACGACGCGGTGGGGCGCATTTGCCGTCGAAGGCGTCTGTGAACGCTCTTTTCAAGACGCGGCCGCGGTGCGGGCAAAAAACCGAACGTGAAGTGAATGCCTGTGATAGAAAGTTTGTTTTTCGCGCTGTTTAGTGACGGAATACTTTCCATCGAGACTATGCAAGGCAACTATCGAAGAACTAAAAAAGAAAGGCATATTACTGGCCGCAGAAACCGAAACAGGAGCTCGAACCGAAGCAGTGGGTGGTAAACCGAAACAGGAACTCAGATTGGCGGAAATGTACCACGTGACCACCCAACGCTGTTTTCGCGCCATTTGGAGTCTTTCCTGCTTTGGTGCGCTCGACGCTTGCTATGTGTTGCTATATCTTCCTTCTGTGAGCTTATTGCGATCATCGGGTGGCCGGTGGTGTGACCCGAAGATGCCCGCAACGAAGGCTTCGACACGGAAAAGCTTCGGGAAGCGAAAACGCACGACGAAAGCGAGAGGCCTAAACAGCACTGGGCGACCGCCAGCAAGTGAGCGTCTGCCTGTGCGTTCGCCAAGCCCAAGCCTGCTGCCGGCGGCTGATGCGAACCCTACAAGCTCCGATGGTGGTTCGTCACCTATGGAAATGTCTACTGGTTCTGCTGATGGTGGTGAGTGCCAATTGACGACATTTGAAAGGAAGGTCGCGCTACTTTGCCAGGGTCCTGCCGACGAAAGCGAGGAAACGCCGGAGCCCAGCGGCTACCGTTTTATAAAAGTTACAGCCATCAAGGCGGTGGTAACATCGCTTCTGTGCCCGCATTGTCATGGACAGTCGTTGGACTTGGAAGAAATCGGTGCGGGTGTGAATCTGGAGTTTGTCGTGATGTGTGGATGGTGTGGTGAAGTCAAGAAGGCCGCGCATGCTCCACCTGTGAAGTCCAGTCGGCAGCCTGAGCTTTCATTGCGCCTCGTGGTTGCAAGCCGTAACTGCGGCATGAACTACAAAACCTTGGCAAACTTTTTTGCGGGTATGGATGTGCCAATGCCCATGCACCACAAAACATACCAGACAGTAGCGGAGAAGCGTCTGATGTCATGCGCGAAGCCGGAGCCGCTGTGAGGGCAATCAACTCCGTTGCTGGCTCCACTCAACTTTTGGACGTGTGTGTAAGTTATGACGGAACTTGGCATAAACGCGGCCACACCTCACACTTTGGGTTCGGCATTGCTATCGAGCTGGAAACTGGGTTGGTGCTGGATTTTGCTGTGCAATGCAACTATTGCCATGGCTGCAACTATGGTCCCAAAGAAGGTGAGGATGGACATCAAGATTGGAAAAAAGCACACAGTGAGGTCTGCCAGAAGAACTTCAGTGGATCGTCGAATGCCATGGAAGTTGAAGCTGCAGGCATAATATTCAGTCGCTCTAAGGAGCTTCACAACATGCAATACACCACAGTGCTCTGTGATGGCGACAGCAAATCATTCCTGCATGTCTCTGCCTGCAGCTGTATGATAAAGAGATTGTGAAGGAAGACTGCATAAATCATGTCGCAAAACGTGTTTATGCTGGAATTGAAAAACTAAAGAAAACGATGAAAGGTCTAGGAGGCAAGGGGAAGCTGACGCAAAGCGTGGTAAAAAAACTCACTGCTTACTATGCATCTGCCCTGAAAGAAAATGCTCCAGATGTGACAAAAATGCAACGAGGAGTATTTGCGACACTTTTTCATTACTACTCGACGGACGAAGTCCCACGACATGACGCTTGTCCACATGGTGAGGACTCATGGTGCCACTACAATCGGCACAAAGCCCTAGTTGAAGCTGGTAAGCCATCAGTGCCAAGACCCCATCATCCAGCTTTCAGCAGAGACGTTGCCAAAGAGCTTGTGCCTCTCTACAACCGGCTTAGTAAGCCAGAGCTCCTTGCATGATGCTCAAGAATGCAGACGCAGAATGCAAACGAGTCTTTCAATGCGCTAGTGTGGAAGAAGTGCCCGAAGACCCAATTCGCATCCCTGAGAACCGTGGAGACTGCAGCAGCCTTGGCTGTACTAGAATTTAATGAGGGTGCACGTGGCATCAAGAGAGTATTTGACAAGCTGGAACTAGAACATGGAGTCCAGACGATGAAGCACGTCCAACAAGCAACCCATCAAAGCATTGCCCGAGCGAAGGCAAGGGCGATGGACAGCTCTAAAGTTGAGAAAAAGAAAAGAAGGCTTGAAGCAATTGCCACAGAACAGCGTCGCGTTGAAGATGAGGGCCCGACCTATGGAGCAGGGCACTTTGATTAATTTTTTTTTACCACAAAATAAAATAGCATGTTCTCAAATCTTTGAACTCATTTTTCTGAGTTTGCACTTTTTGGGGAAACAAAACCGTTAGGAAAACAATCATTTCTAAACTACATTGCCAAAAGATGCTTTCAAGGTGGTTTCTAGACTGAAATTTTCCCAGGAACAAGATAAGATACTTTTTAAAGTGCTAAATAGTTTCTAAAAGAAAATATTTTGAGATGTCTGACATGTAATGACAACAAAAAAATTGAACTTTGTTTTTAGATTGATGACATTTTTACAGAAATTGCATAAAAAGCATGCGAGCGGTCTTATCTTGCACTATGAACCATCTAGAAGATATCTAATTACAAACAGTTGATATATCTCCATTATTTTTGAAATGATAGTTTTCCTAAGCTGAGACACATGATTGATGAATATGAGAGCTATAACTTTTTGTCTGAGCTAGCGCATTGAAACTTTGAATATATTCTAATGAGCAGATTATAAACAGTCGCTGAAAATTTGATAAAAATTGATGCAGTAGTTCAAAAGTTGACTCTTGAGCCTAGCATCCCCCCTTAACAAGCAAGATATGCTTGAATTCAAGGAAACTTTAAAATGTTGAAAATGTGGCTACATTGTAATGGTTGAAAAACCTGCATATTATTGAATGAAAACACAATTCCATACATTTCAAGTACTACTGGGGACAAAAGTTTCCGGGACGCAAATTCTAGGAAAAAGGTCATCTGATATTGTAGGAAGGCATTAAAGGCGTAAATGCTACTTGGTCTCTTCGCAATAGGCGACTGGGTAGTGAGGTGGAGCTGCAATAAATGTTTTTCCTAGAACCCTCGTCCCAGAAATTTCTGTCCCCAGTAGTACATCTAAGATAACAATGGAGACCTAGAAAGGATGAAAAAGAAATTTAATGATACACAAAAAAGAAACCGTGGGTGTTTGCCCTTAATTTTGTTTCAAATTTTCCTGCATTGCAGTTCAGTGCATTGTTATTTTGTTTTTGACGTGTGGTGTTTGCCCTTAATTTTGTTTCAAATTTTCCTGCATTGCAGCTCAGTGCATTGTTATTTTGTTTTTGACATGTGGTATTTACAGCACTGAACATTGCCTTAAACCTTATGCCTCATGGCTCTCTACTCAAAACATTGATTATTCAATGGACGGAGGTTCCGTACAGTCAGACAAAAAAAAGACTATGAAAAGACAGCAGGATCAAGACAGAAAAGCAATTTCATGTCTGCATTAAAGCAGTACTAGCTCCGCCTGACAACACTCAACTGCCATGGCAATGAGCCTTCAGCAGACATGAAGTAGTCTGCAATTTCATCCCTCATTGCCATAGCAGCTGAGCTAGGTCGGTGGCTTGATGGTGGTGCAGTGGCATCAATTTGGGCAACCGTGCGCCTCCATTCTCCGTCCTGCAGTTTCCTCACTTGGCCTGTCCCCGTAATTGTCAGGGCAGTATGCATTGTCAGCCATGAGGAAATTATGAAGGACCACGGCTGCTTCTATCATAGAGGTGAGGAGCTCTGGCTTGCCCTCCACGGTACCCAAAAACACTCGCCATCTAGAAACTAAAATGCCAAAAGCATTTTCAACACACCTGCGGGCTCTTGAGAGGCGATAGTTAAATACTTTTTTTCTTTCTTCTAGCTTCCTGCCAGGATAGGGGCGCATCATATAAGTTTGCAGAGGGAATGCTGCATCCCCAAACAAACAAACTGGCCAGCTAGAAACTCCTGAAGGGAGTCCCAGGGTTCCATCTTCGATGGCTTTCTTGAGATCACTCTCTTTGAAAAACGCGCCATCTGAAAGCCGGCCTTGAGCTCCAATGTCAACCACAATAAAGCGATAATTGGCATCTGCAACAGCAAGCATTAGCAATGAGTAGTACCCCTTGTAATTGAAAAAGTCTGACCCACTGTTGTCAGGGTATTTGATAGCAAAGTGTTTGCCGTCGATACTTCCTATCGCATTTGGGAAATTCCATCTATTTTCATATTGCTCTCTTATTCTTTCCCACTCTCTCTCACTTGGACAGCTAAGTACGACAGGCTTCAGGCAATCATAGATTGCTGGAAGTGTCTCCTTTATGATATTTGCCACTGTGGATGCATGAATCCTGTAGCTCATTGCAATGTCTTGTATTGATCCTCCAGTGGCCAGGAATCTAGAAAAGTATGTTGACAGAACAAGCACTTCATATTAGTGTTCAAATACTTATCGCAATGAACTTTATTGCTGCAAAAATCAGTTACAGGGTGAAAAATACATGCGTCGTGTTTCACAATCAGGACTAAAAACAACAGTTACAATGCCATAGGGAGTAGCAAGGAACAACAGTACTGATGGAGAACAACATATTCATCTCTTTAGGAGGCAAAAATTTTTTGTGAAAATAAGCCAATTGTCTAGACCGTACACATCAATGTAAAAGTTTAATTTACTCTGATATAAAGAGAGGGGGAGTTTGAGGCTCAAGAAAACGAAAGGAATAGTGCGATCGTGACGTGGCCACATATTGTTCAGAGCACCTATAGCTAAGAGCCAAGAAACTAGGAGTCTGCATTAAAGAATGTGGAAAGCACGTTGGCTGAAGCGCGGCACTTCGCGCGCAAGACAATGCAGTGTGGCATAACCACTTTTCCTCGCAGTGGCGGCCTCCCACACCGTTGCTGCTTCGTGTATCATCCGTCCCCACGCCAATCCACAATTTCCTCCGCTTCTTATCACCTGCAGTTTTCGCAACCTTTCCTTTTATGGCCTGCGCGCTTTCCTGCGATTGCCCATGACTGGCGAAAGACCGGCTTCTCCTTACAGCTCATGAGCATTGCGGTTGATGTGGACACATTTAAGTCCAGAAGAAAAGGAAGAACACAAACGCGCGTGCAACGTCCATGCAAGTGAGGTGCGGGCGGAGAAAAAGGGGAGCTAGCCGGGTGTGTTGGACGCTCTGCACATTCTGCGCATGCGCTGCTCAAGCCACGCGTCCTTGCGCCGTCCGAGTGTGGGGGGACCGGTTTTCCGCATGGCGCAGCGTCGCCGACCTGACGTATTCGACTTCAGCCGGCGCTCGCCCGCGCGGCGAAAACGTCGGAGTATAAGTCCCCCTTAATGAACTAGAATACTGGTCTAGTGGCGCAAACGGGAGGGCGCGGGCATACCCTTTCGCGTAGAAACCACCAGATGGCGCCACTGCAACCTTTTCTAACGGTGCCGTCGCTGCTGTTTTCAGGAACTTGTGTGTTTCTCCGCATCGTCGTAACGATGGGGTGCATAATACGCTCCTAGTTAAGAAACCTGCATGCCATTGGCTTCAACTAACTTCAACGTAACCTCCTAGGCCACTTTTTTCCTCACCGTGCCCCTTTGAGCATTTTGGCAAATATGAAAAATCGCGTCGCTCTATGTCGTCTGCTACGTACCGACAAAGGGCAATGCGAAATGCTCATAAGGTCTCTTCGATTTGGCTGCACTAGCTTCACGAGTTCAGGGAGTGCAGCACTGTCCTCTTCAGGTCTCTTCGATTTGGCTTGCACTGGCTGCACCAGTTCAAAAGGCGCAGCGCCGTCGTCCTCATTTTTCCGGTGACGCGCGCGCCCCCTGCACTTTTTTTCTCGTTTTGTGAAGGTGCAGGGCTAGTGCTGCACTAGTTCTCGGCCTGCGTGCACCACATCGAGGAGAGGTGTCAACGTAGTGTAACACCCGTTTCATATGCTGCGAATTTTGCCACACCAGCACTGCGAATTCGGTCCCGCTATTGACGCCGCAATGCGATTGCCGCTCAGTCGTTTCACATGCAACGCAGGACCTGCGAATTCGTTCGGTGTGACAGCAGGGTTGCTAGATGACTGCTCATGGAACCCGTGAATAAACGCGGCATTAATGCAACATGGAATGTGGTCGTGTTGTTGTATTCATGCGTGCTTTTAGACACAAAAAATATTTTGAATGTTTTTTATTAAAGTAAACAGTTCTGAATTATTCAAAAAGTACATTGGTGCGCTGAATGAAATCATTGGACGTGAAAACAGCGCGGCCCACCAGTGCGTCGATATAACGGTCAAGTTAGCTCAGGGTCTCCGATCCGACATCTCCGGCTCGTTCATTTTGGCAATGGCGGGAGTTAGCGCTTCCGATCCTGAACGCGTGTGCCTTCTTATCCTCACGGAGTACTACCTCCTCGAAAAAAAAAAAGATAGTCTTTGCCATGCACCCAGAGAGCGTCTGTGAAGAAGACGTCGACACGCCAGCGCTTCCCGGTTCCTTCGAACGTGGAAACCACCGGCTTCTGCTGCTCGAGGAGTACTTCCTCCTCGAGAAGAAGTTGTTGGAAGACATGCAGGCACTGAGGCGTTAGTGGGTGCGGCCGCTGTGGAAGAATAGAAGCACAGAATCCGAATTCTACACAGCCGTAAGCTGAAATTTCTTAAATGTCGTCTGGTGGGCTTTTTCACATATTTGCTGCTTACTGAAGTAGCCTACCCATAATCATGATGTGCAGATGCCTCTCCTGATATCGGGAGACCCAGACTACTTCCGGAAATATTACCGGATGACGCCGGACCGTTTTGAGCAGCTGCACGCGCTGGTGGAGGGTCCACTGACGAAAGGTTACCTCACACGTGAGCCGCTCCCTTCACGAATGAGGCTGGCGATCACCCTCAGGTCAGTAGCTTGACTGCTTGCAAGTTCGTGGAGTGTCTGTCTGTTCATCTGCTGCCGATCTATGATGTCAGATTCTTGTTCGCATCACATTAATTTTGCCATTCCTGCAATCAGTAGTGGACCAAAGTCTGGGAAGTCGCCGCGCATACTAGAACGGACAAACGGTCTTGTCCCTTTACCTTGTTGCTACATGGCATTCGTAAAACTGAGCTACAATATGGGGGCAAAAAGTGTTTTTGTGGCAACTGCTTCGGTAGGCCCACAACTGTTTCATTGAACCGACACAGCTGTGAGGAAAAGAATTGTTTTGTGTGTAGAAAGTTTTTCTGTATTTGGAGGGACTGCTCAGTGCCACAAATCTTGCATTAACTTTCCCCGTCTCTTCCACTTTTGCCTTTAGATACTTGGTATCGGGGATGCATATGCAGGAGGTGGCTTTGGCCTTCAGGGTAGGCATCTCCACTGTAGCCGGGATAATTCATTTTACATGTCGGCTCCTGTGGAAGGTGTTGCAACCTCTCTGCTCAAAGGTATGCTTTATTGCATGCCTACCTAAAGACTGTACATGCTTTAGTTATCATGTGTGCATTTTTAATTTAGAGGTAATGGCTATATGACCCATGCTTTCATCGTTCATTTCGTAAGGAAATTGGCATGCACCGACTGTAGACATAAGTCAGTGGTTCCAGTTGTATCCAGGCTCCCATGAACGTGTGATGAGGGGCCAGTGGGCATGGCCTGAATAAAAACAAACTAAACAGTGCCAGTAAGAGACAAGCGCAGACTTTCAAGTAGGAAACCTGAATGTAACGCTCGTCCTGTCTACTCTACCTTTGTCTAGTTTTGTACGGCAGTTTTTTGTTTTCAATTCTACAATATTGCTATAGAATGCGCCAGTAGACTATGCAGCTTCATATGAGTGTTTACGCATTGCATCACTATTCACGTTATAAAAATAATCTGAATAATAAGACACACTGAAAATGATTTCATAAAATAGCATTGTTTGTTAATGAACTGCAATACACAACAACACAATACAATACAATGTTAAACAATTCAGTTGAAAAGTGTCATTATAAGCTGGTGCAAGAAAAATGTTTAGTCTGGCTTTACAGCCTTGATATCTGAGTCCAAGAAACCGCTGGAATCTCGATTAGCACTTGAGTTTATAAATGCCACCACCACCATCACCGCCTCCATGTGATAAGCTGATCTCTTTTACACCACTTCTGCACATAAATGTGCATCTCATGGCATGGCAAATTTTTATTACAGATGCCAACAACTGAAAGGTGGCAAGAGATTGCCAACGGCTTCCACCAGAAGTGGAATTTTCCCCACTGCGTCGGCGCAGTGGATGGAAAACATGTACAAATACAGGCTCCACCCAATTCTGGAAGCCTGTACTACAACAAGGTACTAACTGTGCTCTGCTAGGTTTCACCAGTAGTGCTCATTGTTTTGGTTACCTGCAGGGCACATACTCCATTGTGCTGATGGCAGTCGCCGACAGCAACCTTAAATTCGTTATGGTTGATGTCGGTGGCTATGGTCGACAGAGCGGCGGTGGCACTCTAAGTGCATGCAGCTTTGGGAAGTGCCTCGAGCAGGGCGTTCTTGGCCTGCCAGTCCCCAAGCAGCTTCCCGGTTCTGCAATTATTGCACTCAATGTATTTATTGGGGACGAAGCTTTTCAGCTTCGACCCAATTTCCTCAGGCCCTAGTCAGGAAGGTGCCAAGATGAAGAGAAAAGAATCTTCAATTATCGCCTGAGCCGGGCAAGGTAAATTATCGTCTGAAATTCTGTTCTCAGAACATGTATTAATCTATGCTATTTATTTGCAGGAGGTGCGCCGAAAGTGCCTTTGAAGTGATGGCCTCACGGTTCCGCATTTTCCGTCGTGTCATCAACCTCAAGCCGGAAAATGAGGATTTTGTGGTGCTGGCGTCATGCGCATTGCACAACTTCCTCACCGAAGATGAGTGCTACATGGACACGCAGTATGTGGACCAAGAGGACCACTTTAGGAATGTAACCAAAGGGCAGTGGCACTCAACCCTGGCAGCTGATGGAGGCTCAGCCATGCTTGGCCTGCAGCCTCCTGCTGGGCACAACTTCTCCAGGGCAGCTGCCAAAGCACGGGATATTTTTTGTTCATATTTTGTGAGTGCTGCCGGTGCTGTACCATGGCAGCGTGCATCTTGTGGATTGCGGCCATAATGCAAGGTCTGTGGAGTGCCATTTTCAGCATTGTATAAGTTGGGTTAACCCATATATGCCTGAGGTGCTACATGTGGGACACAGTTTTTTGTGCACAGTAGCTTAAAAGTTCATTGTGTAAAAGCTTGTACCCATTAGTTTTATTTATCGTTTATGAGGTTTTGATGTCCAAAAGGGCCTCAGGCTATGGGGACATCGTAGTGAAGGGCTCCAGAAGTTTCGACCATCTGGAGTTCTTTAACGTGCACTGACATTGCATAGTACACAGGCCTCTAGAATTTAGCCTCCATCAAAAATCAACCACTGCAGCCGGGATCGAACCCGTGTCTTTTGGGTCAGCAGCCGAGCACCATAACCACTGAGCGTTAGTATATGTTCAAGAGCCTCTAAAGTTTCCCGCACAAGTGTAACATTGTGTGCATTCTGAGAAAGCCGCCAGTCTCCTCTGAAAGCAGCAAGCTGACAACCCCACAGACAACATTGTGAGTGCAAGAAAAGCATACAACACTTGCACAGTGTCATGGGAAAACCACCATATGTGATGAGAAATGTGACATTTGAGCTGACGTCAAATGTTTCAAACATTACTACACGCAACAGATAGCACATTTGCTTAGTACCCTGACCTCTTTCCTTCGCCTGCTACAGTGTTATGTACTAGGGGTGTAGACGCAAACTAGTAAACTTAAGAATGGGAAGCCCACTACGGCAGCTCAAGAACGCTGTGTACATTCGTTTCTACCACACTACGCTGTCTGCATAGATGGCTCAAAAGTTCGTATTGAGAAAAATATTTCTATCAATAAAAGGACGACTCTGAACATAAATTTAATTTTCTGAAGTTTGGGCATATATGGGTTAAACCTCTCATAAGCTGCATATCGGCTAAATGTCACTATAGGGGAGGGCTCTGGATTCATTTCAGCTACTTGGGGTTCGTAATGTGAACTGATGTCGCACAGCATACCAGTTAGTTCGGTTTATGGGGTTTGACGTCCCAAAGTGACTGCGGCTATGTGCAAAGCTCCAGTAATTTCAACCACCTAAGGTTCTTTAACGTGCACTGATGTCATGCAGCACATGGTTGTCTAGCATTTTGCCTCCATTGAAATTCGACTGCCACGGCCAAGATAGCACACGGGCACCCTTTCTCTACATATGCAACTTTTATTTGAAAATAACAGTTACAAATTCTGTTAGCGGTCTCTCTTTACTGATCCTGACTTGAACTTGCTTCTCCGCATTAGCTATGCTTGTGTGGGGGTTCCAGTAGCCTCACTTGAAAGTAACCTTCTGTTTCAACTATGTATAATCATGACCTGTTCATCATCTCCACGACTGTTGCTGGAGGTCGTCTTCGAAGGCACATTGTGCTTTTATCCTAGCCCCTTCAAAAGTTCTACAAAAGATCTTGCATGCATGGAAGGCCCAAGCCCTTGCACAGTTCGGATTGCTTTCTTATTCAATAGGCAACCAGCGGGAGATAGTGGGCATTTTATCTCAGAAAAACATGTCGTGGTGCAAATTTGGCATTGCATTGAAGGATTAAGTACATTCACACCACTGTACAGGTGGCAGGACATGCAAGGCAATGGTTTGGCATGACTTCTTCAGTCTTTTTTTCATAGCTAAAACAGTTATACATTTATGTTTTTTGTTTTATGGTACAATACAAGCGTGGGATACAGCCCTTATCTGTATTGCTCCGCAATGTTCAGCCGCTCCATTTGCAGGTGGTGCCGCATGCTTATCAACATTGCAGCCATGTATGCAGTGTGATGGTAGTGGCTATTCAAATACTTTGTAAATATTTTAATACATAAATGTTGCACTTGCGGCACTGTATCATGTCTTTTTGCTTTTAATGACTTTTATATTGCTATACGCTGTGCTTTGGCATGTGAAATAAAAGACATAACACGTAAGAGAGAGCATTTGGCTTGTTTGTTCATGTTTTTGAGTTAGAGCGCATCACAGGAGAAAGGACTGTGAACAAGAATTGGCACACTCTTAGCACTGTGTGTGCCAATTCTTGTTCACAGTCCTTTCTCCTGTTATGCGCTATAACTCGAAAACTTGGCACATGTACTACTTTTTCACGGAGAGGTCACAACAAGGTTCCTTGGGTACACACCTTCGCTATACTGGCCAATAATGTTAAACAGCTCCATCTGAAGGTGGTATCGCATGGCATTTGGCACTGTGTCCATATATAGCTTGAGGGACAAAAGGAAATGCTCGTTATGGTCCATAGGCCTATGAGCAACAAGAGCACTTCTCACAGCACTGAGTTCAGAATTGACTAGGTCAAGTGCTTGTTGGCCTTTTCTTCATTTCGCAAGCCTCTGCATTTCTGTCTGTTGTGAGGTGCATGGTGCTTCATATGAGGAGCTTGGATCAGCAGCCTATGCTTGTACATTGTCTGGCTACGCAAAAATTTCTTCAAAAGCCTGTTGTGGCGATTCTGGCTGACTTTGGTCTCCACCTTCAGGCAGCAGTTCTGGTTCGACACTGCTGTGTCCTCTGCAGGTTGAATGCCATGTGTAAGTATTGATTACATACACAGCATAGTATTTGACTCAATGTGTCTTTGCTGGCAGCACTGTGATAACCTTGGCTTCACTGAAGACCATGGCAATTAAACCCACTTGTCTGTAAACCTTCTTGTCCCTATATTTTTGTCAAAACTAGCAAGCAAAACAAATGTGCATAAAGTTGGTTCTCAGAAGACATTTGAGTGCTACTTACTGGCGCATATCTATTTGGTCTTTCAGGAACCGCATCCTATCCAAGTATTGCCAAGTTTTGCTTTTTGGGTTGGCTCCTGCTCCACTCCTCGTGCTGGCTTGGATCTGTTTTTTTCTATAGGTGTCCTTCAGATTTCGCCACCTCGTCTGAACAATCTCCACAGATACTGCAAACATTGCGAAAATCAGTTAAAAATAAAATAGCGAGCAAAAAACGGTCAAAATGCTTTCCAGCGTGCGCAAGAAAGTGCACTGTGCATTCCAGGAGTTAGCTTTCAGGAACAAAACTTGGACTGGAAACATGCTGCCATAAAAGCAGTTACCATGCGCTAATCAATTTGCGAATGGATTATCTAATATTTTCAGTGCTGCTTTACAGACGACATAAACGTGCATGCTGTTCGGTAGCGGTCGGTGCCGAGATATTGCGTTTCGACGTTTGAGGAGAGAAATGTCAGCAGAACAAAATGACCCAGAATAATTCTTGGTCACTTAGGTTGATTTAGTGTACAGCACGAAATTATTTTTGGCATTTCGCCGCCATCGAAAATTGTAGCCAAAACTGGCGCATTTGTCACGCTCTCGGCGGTAAAATGTCGTGTATGGCATACCTGAATTTCATTTTTTTTAAGAAACAGAAGTGAAGCACAAGCCCACGTGGCGCCGTTGGCTGCCGCGGAATGTAAACAATGGCAGAAAAGTGTTATGCCTCGAGCCAAACATATACGGAGGACACGCTATTTGGGCGAGTCCGGTGCAAAATCGCAATGCATCACTCCGCCCATATTTGTACTGCGCGGTTTATTTCATAATAAAGAGCACAGTACATTCTGCTTTACCGATCTAGTTATTTCTTTGTGAAAGGAAGCGAGGCAGAGAACGGCTGCTGGGTGCCGGGAATCCACGTGTATATATATTCTGCTGAACGTCTTAACAAGCTTCCGCCAATTCCTAGCTGTCTGCCAGATACATTTATTACAGGGGAAGCACAATCGCTTGTGATTACCGCTTTGACATCGCAATTAACATACCTATAAAAAAAAAAATGGGGGGACATCGGACAAAAACATACGGGTACTCACCTGTGGGGTCGATTTGCATCAAGGCGTCTCGTATTTCTTCCCAAAGGGTACTCTTGTTACTTTTCCTGTACTCTTTTGCTGTCGTATTCCACAAAAGAGGCCGCTTCGCCACCTCATCAATCAATGTCTCATTAAAGGAAGCACGGCCTGCTTCGTAAGCGCTGACGCCGGATGCCATGATGCGACCACATGCGTACGCGACGGATCAAAACACACTTTGTGTTTGCCGCGGCGCCGCTTCAGCTGTGGCACGTAACCGCAAGTGACGTCAGACCAGTGAGGCGTGAGTGCAAGGACAGCCATAGCTGGCCAAGCCAAGGATGCTCCCTATTGGTCAGTCGCAGAGCGAACACACCGACGCAGCGAACAAATTCCAACCGGACAGAAATCGTTCGCAAGCCGTCTTCGGCAAGAGCGGCGGCCCTCTTCGCTCCAGAGCGAACGAATTCGCAGTGCCGCACGGTGAAATTCGCAGCATGTGAAACGGCCCTAAGCATGGTGCGCTACGTACCGCCTAGCCCAGAGCAGACGACGCTGAAGCTCGTTCTCCAGGGTGTTGAGAGACGTTCAGCTGCTTCGCAACGAAGACGGTTCAGCCATACAGAACTCGGATGGTTATGTGTACCAGGCTTCAGGTATGTGAAGCTAGTTGCACGCTGACGATAAGCACGTGGTAGCGGTCAGAAGAGGTTTTATTTTCATAGCCAAGTGTAGCGGTAGATCGCTTGCTTTAGGTACCATTTGTCATTCTGAGGCGTCATGTTGTGCTGCTTACACATTTGAAATGTTGATCTTTGCAGACGGGCAGCGTGTCGCGCTGCGGTTCGCTAAGTGAAGCTAGTTGCAGGCTGACGATAAACACGTGGTTAGCGGTCAGAAGGGGTTTTAATTTCATGGCCAAGTGTAGCGGTAGATCGCTTGGTTTAGGTACCATTTGTCATTCTGAGGCGTCATGTGCTGCTTACACATTTGAAATGTTGATCTTTGCAGACGGGCAGCGTGTCACGCTGCGGTTCGCGGCCCACGACGATTTGCCCCATCCAGCACAACCGTCGGCACCGGTTTCTGCCACCGACGACAGGGGCGCAACTCCTCTTTCTGAAGCGCCATCGGTGTATTCCGAAGACGCAAAACTGTGGAGTTGTCGTAAAACTAAGTTCTTCATTGCAAAATACTCGGAGCTGAACGACTCGGTTGGAAAAACTAGATCCTCAGGTATATCATTCATGTCCAAAGTAAGCTTGTGCAAAAGCATTTCTGTTGCATTTCTAATCTCAGCGTTACGGTGATGTTCTCAAGATTCCCTCGTGGTGTGTGCTTTGCTGCTTAGTATACGACATTTCATCCCACACTGAGTACTTCTCATGTGTGGCTGCCTAAATGCGGATATTCTGATATTAAGAGTACCTGACAGCAGATTTCTAGCGTAAAAATACTAAAGAAACACTGCAGCCTTGGCATGCTAGACATGTCAAGTGTTGCTACACAAAAGTTGAATTTACAGGTTTTGCTCTAACTATGCTTTCTTTGTGTGTTTAGAACACGAAGACTGCTGTGGCAGAAGCTCGCGGAACTCGTGAACCAGCAGTTTGAATGCAATGTTACCGCGACTCAAGCGGAAAACAAGTGGAAGTCGCTGGACAGGCGGTACAAAAAATAAAAAAAAGACAACAGTTCCTCAGGGCACAACCGCGTCAGCTGTGAATATGAGCAGTAAGTTGAAATAGTTTCTTAGCCTGTTGAGTGGTTTAATAATTTGTGCATCACACAGGGAGCTGGCCGACATTCTAGACAAACAGCACAGCGTAAATCCCACGTTGCTCTTGGAGCCTGGGGCAACAATCCTACCAAGTGGAAGCTCAAGGTGAGCTAAAGCTACATAATTTGTGCAAAATCCTGGAAGTGATGTGGTACCTGTTTGTGTACATTTTAAACAGAGAAAGCACGACGGAAGAAACGCCCGAGCACCTGCCAGTGCCAATTGAGGGTGGCACAACACCGAAGAGGAAGCGGCACAGCCGCTCTCAGCTTGCTCCCCTCTTGGAAGCCACGGAAAAGATTGGGGAAGCACGAAAAAAACAAGAAGCGGCGAGAGCCGAGCAATTTGAAACCAGAAAGAAGTGGGAAGAGGCAAAGGCGAAGCGACACGACGATCGCATGAGTCGTTTTGACCGCCTTGCAGATTTATTATCTAGGAATCAAGGCACATCAGGAGACCAATAAAGTTGTTGTAACAGCACTGCACGCTCAAGTTTCATTTTGAAAACATTGCTCATATATGGGGCAATATATGGTGAAACACACCCATGATCATCTGTCTAGCACTGCTCTTTGGCGATGAACTCGCGGAGAGACCAGCTGTAGTCTGGCAGATTGCTGTCAAAGTCCCCTACAGAGTCATCATTGCCCACGTCTTCTTGTGGCAATGATATCATCTCCAGGAGAAAGTCCCTCTCA
The DNA here is from genome assembly GCF_052857255.1 of Amblyomma americanum. NCBI lineage: Eukaryota > Metazoa > Arthropoda > Arachnida > Ixodida > Ixodidae > Amblyomma > Amblyomma americanum. Next base: position 102,777,612 of record NC_135498.1, read on the forward strand.
TCATTGCATAAGTTATGCAGCACACATGCAGCCATGACAATATAGCAGCACAGCGGAACACTTTTGGCATCCAGAAGATACAGTCTCCTGAAACGCTGCTTCAGCAATCCAAAAGTGGTTTCGATTGCCACTCTTTGCTGGCTGTGTCGTCTGTTAAAGTTTCTTTTCCATGATGGAAAAGAGCCCTCATTGTCTCTGAACGGCGTCATTAGCCAAGGCATCAAGGGGTACGCACTGTCCCCGAGAATGTAGTTTTCACCACATTCCAAAGCTGCACGGGTGAAGAACGGACTCTCCCTCAAGACGCAGGCGTCGTGCACTGACCCCGGAAACCCGATGAAAACATTCAGGAATTTGTTCCTGCCATCACAGATTCCTTGCAGGATGATTGATGGCCACTTCTTGTGGTTGAAGTAAGATTGCGCCGATTCGCTTGGGGTCAGGATCTGGATGTGGGAACCGTCTATGCAGCCGATGGCGTTCCTCGGGCCCTTTCCACCGCTCTTAGCGAGAAAGCCGGCCTTGATACGAGTCACTTCTGCACATTTAGGCCAGCATATAACTTCGCTACTTGTTGTGTGCAAGTGTATGACCCATGTCACGCATGCATGCACAGACGATTCTGTGACATCAAATTTGTGCCCTATGGTGTACATCGATACTTGCGAGCCGATGTACACGAGCGCAATTAAGCATGTCTTTTCTGCAGATATTTGCTGACGACCTTGCACAGCATTTGGGTAGAAGGCCGAAACCCTGCACATCCCACTGAACAAGTCAAATGTCTGCCTAGACAGTCTAAATATTCTTTTGAACTCATGCTCGTGGTACCTGCTTACGACGTTTTCGTACCCGGGCACACGAGTGGCATCTTGCCGCACCAACGCGAACGCAACCAAAATGCACACTTCATCAAACTCATTGTCGCAGTCGTCGTTGGAGTCGTCATGAAAGTCACTGTAGTCATCGTCGTTGCTTTCAGCGTCGAGCAGCTCCAAGGCGGCTTCAAAAAGGGCCATTGAAGCGGCACCTTGACCGAGATGAGCGGCTGCTAGGCCTACACTTATAAAGATCCCCAGGTGGTCGAAATTATTCCGGAGCCCTCCACTACGGCACCTCCTTCCTTTCTTCTTTCACTCCCTCCCTTATCCCTTCCCTAACGGCCAGGTTCAGGTGTCCAACAATATATGAGACAGATACTGCGCCATTTCCTTTCCCCAAAAAAAACCAAACCAAACCAACATTAGTATTTTTTTTATTTTGATATACAAAGTTTCATCATCTATAACATTTGTTATAAATACTACAAATTTAGAAGAAACAAATGGCTATTTCTGAATTTCAGAGAGAAATTTGATATTTAAAACAAAAAACAAAAACGGTACACTTCTATACTTTGTGTCGATTTTTTAAAAATATTTATGCCATATAAAGCTGCACTCTCCGAGTTAAATATAAAACCAGAATCTGTGCAAAATGTCAATAAACAAATAGTGGCGTTTTCTAAAAATTTCAATTTTTTGTTAATTATTGAGTGGTGCCTGGTTTCTCGCCTTTTCTAAATATTCAAAACTGCTCTCACCTCACGAATAAATTTTTTTCGGCAAAAATATTGCAGGGTTTGATTACGCACGTTAGGATAAGTTTCCGTGAATCTTTTAGAACATGAGGAGATGGTCGAGCACGTCTGGGTCTACTTCGGAAGCTACAGGTCTCGCACCGGATAATTCGAACAGGCTCCCGAAGGAGGCCACATCTATATGTGACCGTCAGGGCAAGAAATTACAGAAATAACCTTACTTGAAAAACCAGAGTTCAATGCTACAGAGCCGCCCGCATACCTGTGACGTGCACGTGACTGCAGACGTGAACAAAGAATGGCTTCGTCTCCAAGAACTGTTCGACTACTAAGTTTCGGTTTCTTTTTTCTGAGCTTAGTGCTAGCATGTAGTGACCAGCCAGCATAAGCCAGTCAAAATAACCCAGCTGAAGACTGTTTCGGAAGTGTCGCTGGCGTTTTCTTTCTCATTTTTTTTATTCCTCTCATCGCTTTGGCGCCGCTGAGCCATTTTCTACACTTCCTCCAGATTGTTCCTACACTAGTTAAGTGCAGTGCGCTGTCTGTGCGGTGAAGACTCCACACACATGACAGTGCCACTTATGATGGGTGTGATGCTAGTGGTGGAGGTTCCACAGAGTCGCACGGTGAAGCATGCGGGGAGGCTTTTAAGACTTTGGAGCCGTTCTGCTTCAATGCTCCCGACAGTATGCACACGATAAAGCACTGATGGAAACGTCAAAAATAGTCAATGCTAGCCCATTCTCGCCTCAGATCAGGCAACCATTGCCTGGCCTTTCCACAAATAAATTTACTGTGATGCAAGCACTCCTGACAGCTCTTTTGGGGTCATTTGACGATTCGAACTTGCGGATAATTCGAACATTTTTTGTGGTCCCATGGAGTTCGAATTAAGGAGCTGTCACTGTATATAGTATTTTGCCTCTCCTGTACTTCCCTACAAAAGCTCAGAAATTGTATATACACTGGAGCTTTTTATCCTGACTCTGTACAGGACCTCTGTCTGGTCTTAACAGCATAAGCATTTCATTTTAATTTGAAACTGAATGGGTTTCCCTAATACAAATTAAGCTATTCTGTGAAAGGCAGATCTGAATTCACAATGCATTCCTTTTATTTTTAGCGTTAAAATGCTGGGCAGCGCTGCATGAATTAAGTTGGGAGTTGCACTTCTGAATAGCCTAAGTCCCCATTCCAGCTGCAGTGGGAAAATTTGAGAAAATTTTTAGTACCGTAATATTTTTCTAAATGCTTGCTTTCCTTGCTCAAGGTACACTTGGCCAATGGTGTCCACATAACAAGGGAAGCATATGACACCATTATGACAGTATCGAGAAATGCCACATTTGTAAAAAAAGTCACAACAGCAGTATAGATAGTAGAAGCCCTTGCAGAGATGAGCTTCACTGGGACACTCTCGAACCGTTTCCTTGGAGAGGGCAACAGGGTTCCTTAGAAACCCCTCTCACCACAGAAGGTCGAAGCTCTGAGAGGTAAGAGAAGCATTTTTTTTTACCAAAAATTGCTTGCCTCCATTCTATTCCTTCGCCCCAGAAACCCAGTCAGCCATCTGGGGTGAACTGAGTATTGAGAATCTTTGAAGGTGCTGGCAGTCAACGAAGAATTTAAACCCATTTCATTGCCAGAATTTTAATCCATTTATTAATGTTCTAGTCGAGCGCTGCAATAGAAGTAATAAAACGTTTATTGATCATCTGCCCTCCCTTGCATTCTAGTACTCTGGCTACCTTTGAATGATATGTATTATGCCTGTAGTCAGACTTGTTTTGAATCTGAGCAATTCTTGTATGGCTGCGTATAGATTCTATGTAAAGTATTTTTCTGAAGGCGAAAGCTGTGTACTATATATATACACTGTTTTGTCATTAATTGATTTTGATATCTAGTTTGTTTTGTTTTTGTTTTTTCAGAAAATGCAGGAGGCATCGCGGCTATATAGCACAGAGGAAATAGAAAAAGAGTAAAAAAACATCAGGCTATGGCTGGTACAAAAAATTTGTGAGTTGAAGTGGAAGTGGCCGAAGAAGGCATAGTGAAGAAAATGCATTTTGTAGGAAGTTAACATTTAATTTTTAATCCATTCATTTTCATGTAGTATTATTAAGCATGAATGATGATTCAATCATGTTTCATTGTTTCCAATACGATGCATGGATGTCATGCATTGTTGTACATATTTAACAAGTTGTGTAATGTGTAAATGTTAGCTACAATAGCCTTGCTACAGGGCAAGCCAATTAAGGCATACATTGCTATAAGCATATAGCCTCAATGCCACAATGCAACAGACTGGCCATTCCGAAGCAGCTGTTGTTTTGGGATCACCAGCACCACAACGCTCTAAAGTCGGATACAACTTAAGCTTGTAGCCGCCACGGTGGCTCAGAGGTTATGGCGCTCGGCTACTGACCCGTAAGACGGGGGTTCGATCCCGGCCGCGGCGGCCAAATTCCCATGGAGGCGAAATTCTTGAGGCCCATGTACTATGCGATGTCAGTGCACATTAAAGAACCCCAGGCAGTCTAAATATTTGGAGTATTTCACCACGACGTCCCTCATAACCTGAGTTGCTTTGGAACGTTAAACCCCCATAAAGCAAACCAAACAACTTAAGTCTGCAGTGAAGCTCCGCCCACAGCCTCATTACTGCCAGGCACTGTTCCTTTGCGAGGCTGCAAAAAAAAAGTCTTGTTGTTCAGCTACCCTCTAACCTAAATAAAAAGATAACCACAAAAAGAAAACTATACTGGCATAAATTTTAACGTTTTGACACGCTCATTAGAGTGAAACATTGAAAGCTTGTTTCTTGATTGAGCTCAAATAAAACGTTTTCTGTGCAAAAACCCTGCGCGCACCGCAGAATTTCATAAGAGGCAACAATCATAATTTGAGACATTGTGAGTCACAATGCAAATGCGGTAACTTTCTCCAATAAAAACTAACATATAATAACTGTAATTATCGCTTACTGCATCAAAAAAAATTGTTTTGTGCTAAACGATTAGGAGCTCAGACATACTCCTGTTTCCAACATGGATGTCATTCCTGACGACGCATATCTGCCTGAGCATAATTATGCATCGGCCATTTCTCCGGCTGCTTCATCGAGCTCACTTTCATCAACTGCGCAGTCATCAGGTGCACCTCAGGCACTCCAGGACAGCACGATAACACCGAGGCGGTTGTTCAACAAGAACAGCAGTGGAAATGCCCGCTGCACTAGCGTTCAGCAAATCGTGCTGAATGTTTACAAGAAGCTCCGAGAGGAGCAACTGAAAGCAGCGATCACGGATATCTGCTAGGGGGTAAGCCACCTAACCGGCGTGAGCTTACGCAAAGTTTTTGATGTCACGAGCACTCCTAAAAACATGGACGGAGAGCTACAGACGCCTCTGCAGAAGCGGCCTAGACGTGAAGGCTGCAAGAGGCGCATACATACTAATGACAGCTTCGTACTGACCACATTAGGAAACTGCGTGCGCGGCTTTTTCCGGAGCAACGAGGTCCCAACAGTGCAGCAGACTACTGCAGAATTAGCATCCGTGGACACCTCAGAAGAGCTGCCAACACTTCAGCCATAGACCATCTGCTGCCTCCTCCTGGACATCGGCTTCAAGAACGAGAAACGTTGGCCGAATCCTTGCTCATCGAGCATGAGGACTTGTTGCAGTGGGAACATAGTACTACAAGATTGCCCGCTACAGGGAAGGCCAATGGCTTAGCTCGGCTATGCCAGGATATACGTAGCGAAAGCTAAGACATAGCTTGGTTAGCCTTGGTTAATCTTGATTGCAAGTCCAGGTTAGTCTGCTTGTCTAGCTATGTTCTTGTTGCATTAAAAACGACACATAATGTGCCCGTCTCGCGACGGCATATTCACGACGTTTAGCCAGTAGTTCGGCACGCTGTTCCTCTGTTTCCTGGGCGATTCATTTCTCTTCATCTTGTTCCGATGTCGATTCCAGGCCTCCTTCTGCATAGCAGACTTGTCGCCGTCCGTTCTGCCGCCTAAACTGTGGCTGTGGCACACGCGAGCTCTTTTCAATCCTCCGACATGTTATCAGGCATGTGACACAGCTGGCCAAGCGAGGAGGTAAGCGCAACAAAGAGGAAAGCGGTGTGACGTCATACCAAGCGGCAGGAGCGGCGGCAAGCCGCGCGGTGTGACGTCATGCCAGATGGCGCGGCGAGCGCGCGGCAGTTGCTAGGCAACGGCTCAAGGCCTGTCTCTGTACCTCCTCGGAGCACCGCCACGGTGAAATTTCAAGCTCACGGCCAGTAAAGCTTTCGCTTTAAAAAGACGGCAAGCTGCAGGTCTGCATGGGTCCTAGGAATAATAACACGTAGATGAAGCGCGAACACTACCAGATGCCTAGGCACGATAATATTGAGGCACAGCTTGCTGGCGCTAAATACTTCTCCCGACTCGATGCTGACTCAGGGTGTCATCAGATTCCTGTGAATGAGGCCACATAAACCATTTGCATATTCTCTACACAGTTTGGGCGTTACCACTTCTTGAGACTGCCGTTTAGCACTGATTCAGTGCCGGAGTTGTTCCAAAAAACACTGAACGCGATTTCTGATTGAGCACCAGGCGTGCGCATGTACGTCGATGATGTCCTTGTGTGGGGTGCTACACGGGAAGAACACAATGAGCGTATGCGTGGGGCACTGGAACTAGCTAAGCGAGCTGGCCTAACGTTCAATGCAAACAAATGCAAGTTTGCACGCACCGAGGTTGAATTCTTGAGTGACTTAATCAGCCAAGATGGGATAAACCCGAATCCCACATTCAGAGCATCAATAGCCAAAATGCCGCGCCCGGTTAATAAGACGGCGGTTCAGCGGATCCTGGGAGTGGCCAATTACTTTGGGAAGTATATTCCTCATCTGGCTGAAAAGACCAAATTGTTGCGAGACCATACCAAAAAGGACACAATCTTCCAGTGGACAGAGAAGCGTGACATTGAGTGGGCAGCCATTCGCACTATTCTAAACAGCACACCTGTGCTAGCAATTTTTGATCCACAGAGGGAAGCCAAGGTCAGCTCTGACGCATCAAAAAATGGCCTAGGAGCTTGAGTTTTCCAACAGCGTGGCGATTCGCAAGTCAAGCGACTTGCAGGAGGCCCCAAAGTAGCACGGCAAAATCTGGCAACACTGCAGCAACGGCAGATCGAGGCAGGGTCGCGCAAAATTTGACCCTAGGGACAGTAGTGGGGTTCTTGAATTGTGACGTGACCTCCCGATGTTTCGTTGAGGACGAACGAGCCCTCTGCGCAGGACACAATTTTAATTGGCGCAAAAAACAATGTCGATACCGACACAGAGATTGTCACTCTGTGCGTACAGTCGTCCGGTGTGGGTTCAAAACAGCATGAGGTATCAGTGCAAGTGACGGGCATTTTTCAAGAGCCTGAAGTGGTCGAGGGTACCTGTTCCTGTGCAGCTGAACTTTCAGCAAAATGCAAGCACATTGCTGCTGTCCTCATTCACCTGTACAGGTAAGTAGAATGCTCTTTTTAACTTTTCGCCAGACGGTGTAAAACGCTGGTGTGGGAAAGCACGACTTACTGCACGCCTAGTTCTATATATGTCGAGCTGTCTCGCTGCTATGAAAGAGGTGAACAGCTTGAAAAGTTGAAGTCACTAGATTGCACCGATTGCACAGTGCGGAACGCGAACTCGTCCCTTTCATAAAGCTGTTGGCTGCACGTGCTTGGTTTTTTCGCCAAGACAAATATCGAATAGCCTGTGGTGGTAGGGGTGTACAGAAAATTTAAACGCTTTTCTGCATTGATATAGGGTTTATTGCCCCTCAGGTTTGTAAGGGTTCAGTAAGCCATAGGCTGATCTTTGAATTACCTAGGCAGAATGGAATGTGGTCGGCGGTATTACCAGCAGATCCCATTGCTGGCGCACTGCGGCCTGTCGGATAGACCGACGACGACGCTAGCACGACCAAACGACCGACCGGTTATCTTCGTAGTGTGACGGTTTTTCAGGCCGGTGGACAGTTGCCCGACCTCCTCGGCAGATCGGTGGTTGAGCGAAACCACGCCTGTGAGGAGACGATGCGTTTGTTTCCAGAAATAAGCGAAACAAGTGACTAAATTTTATATACTCACACTTCAACCCTTACCAGGGATAAACAGAGCAAAAACAGTTGCTGGAAGTTTGCATACATAAATTAGAGCAGCCACATGTTCAAGTTTTGTTGTAGTAGCATGGCTGAAAGAAGTTTATCAGTATGCACTGGGCCTTTACTTGTGTCTAGCTAATATACAATTAATTTTGTACAGATATCTGTCTCATTATTAGCAGCCTGAGCCTGATGCTGCTTTAAGAGCCAGTTTTATGCATTCTGGCTGCTTGAATAATGTGCACTTTAACTGTTGTCAAAAAATTAGTAAATCGTCTGATTCATTCAAAATCTTTCAGGGTAAGGCTTTGGGCATTGCAGGTGCTGAGCTGCACAGATATGGAATGTGCATGGGCAACAAAAAAAAAAGAGAAGTATGCACTAAGGCCCCTGTGGAAATTTTGGCACACAAAACTGCCCACTCCTGCACGTCTGCTTCCCATCAACTATCATGAAAGCAAGGCTGCATTATTTTGCAGCAGTGTACCCAACTCTGCATTGGCATTCCACAGGTAAATGCTACATGCATATAATTTATTTTTTAGTGCTGGTGAGTTCAGAAGCCTGCATTTTAGGAAATGTGAACACCTATCTCTTCATGGTGTTTGTGAAGTTATGATTATTTGTGTATGGAGTTTATGGTCAATTTCTTTTATCTGCTGTAAGTGTGGCTCCTGTGCATTATACATTTCTCTTCTGAGTCTCTACTAAGGTTTCATTGTCTGTTTCATTTGTTTTTGTAGCTGCACACAACAGTTGTGTTTTTGATAAGTCAACATTTTTTATATAAATTGAGGGTAAGGCAACAGCAGTTGACAACTGATCATAATATAAAGATGCTTGACAGTGAAATAAATGATTTGGGCAGCCCATAAGGAAGAGTAGGTTTACTTCCTCTGAGACAAATGTCATCATCCGTCGACTGTAGCTGCCAAGTTTCGAGAAAGTTGCACAGCCTTCCTTTGCAGTCGTACTACTTTGGTTAGGTAAATGCTAACATTCCACTCACTGTAAAATGCATCACAAATGTTCTGCATAGATGTTACTGTTAGCAGTAAAAGAAATATACAGGCAGCATGGTTTAGCATGCTTACAGATAACAGAATGTGATGACCACTGAAAAGTGAGGACACAAATGCCCTTGGGTGTTGCAAACGCTTTGCGCTGTATGTTGTGATGCTTATGCACTATGATTAATCATATTCTGTGACCTTGGCGTGGTATTCAAGAAAATTATGTGAATTGACTAAAAAAGCAGAAAGATATGTCTACTTTTACACTCAAGTCTTGTTCAAAGTGAGGTGCACTTCATTTTTGCCAAGTGTTCAACAATATTGAATTCTTTTGCAGAAAAACCAAGCAGCCAGGAAAGCTGAACTTTTCAATGCCTGTTCAAGGAATAAGCAGTGAGTATTGGCAAGATGCTAAACCAAATTCTGGGATAAATATGCAATAAGCTGTTCACATAAAAAGCATAGTAGCAGGAACTTCCATTTCGTGTAATGGTAAGCACGTGCTTACAGCCAGCCTCGTATCATGTATTTTTTTACATGCCATAACTGGACTGAAGACAGACTGAAGTGAAGTCTGTCTAGTATAGCTTCTGTTTTCATAATGGAACACATAAGAGCACTACCATGCTATAACTGTCATCATGAGGCCTACCGCTTTGTCAATATGGCCTGCTGATTTCAGAAGGAATGTGGCTGAATGTAAAACAAATTTCTGTTCTTGCAGTGAGGCAAAAGTGCTGCAATAGTCTGCATATTTATATAAGTATGGTAACGTGTTTCCCACTCTCGTTCAGTGTCTCAGCACAGCGCTTTCAGTAGAGCATTTTTGGTATCGTGTGCTTGTGTAGTGTCATTCATAATTAGTACATTTTTTTTTCTTCCTTGGAGCTGTTTAGATGGCGAAACGGGTGTCATAGCTCTTGGAACTATTTCAACTTTGTTGTCTTGTGGCTCAGAAGCATTTTCGGAAAAGTGCTTTGCTTTGTGACATTATGAAAAGCTGAATATGCTTCTTAAAAGAGTGCAAAAGACATGGACGCAGACAGAAGACACACACTGCACTGACTCTGCTTTTGCAGGTACTGAAAATGCTTTTGAACATGTGCTGAATATGCTTTTTGCAGGTACTGAAGGAGTTTCCACAGCCGCAGTCAGCTTGCTTTGCTCGCATTGATTTTGGCCTCGTTACAGGGAACTTCAACGAACACGGTGTTGGGCCTAGTAAAGCGAGTTCTGCGAGTTTCTGGCGGCCCTCAAGACTATGCCTGTAAGTGCTAACCAATTGAGTAGCCATGCTGCAATAGTAGGCCTATTGTGGGCGACCATGAAGTCGCATTCGTTCTCGAGAGACTAGGCTCACATGGGCTTTTTTGTGTTTGATGTCGAATGGCGATGCTGCTTCGATGGCGCTGCCAGTGTGCAACTGCGACATGCGTACACGTCTTCACATGCATTGTACAATGTACGTACATGTGAGACAGTGGCGTTGTTACACGATTCACGCCTTTGAACCCGAGGCATAGGCCGTAAAACGTATACAGACATGAATTTATTCTTTAGCAACTGAGTAAATGACTAAAAAGAAACCGGTCTTTGGCGATAGGGCGCGTGAATTCTGACCAGCAGGCATGAGATAAAAGACGTAATATTAACCGGGAAAAACACGTGGTGTGTCTGTCCGTATCCCGTTAATTGGCTTCAGCGTCTGATATCACCATCTTTCTACCTAACGCGCTCTAAAACCCGCCAGCTCGCCGCTCAGTTAACACAGGACCTGGGACAGGGAGAAGCAGAAATCGGAGCAGGACCTGAAATCATGGAGCCAAACCTAGTGGCTGAACAAGGGGTCGAGGTTGTCGCTAGATCAGGCGACATCGACGCAGCTGCGGCGCCAAGCGAACCGCAGGAAATAGAGCCCGTCGGAGCGTCAATATTGGCCCCAACTTCGCACAGTTTTGAGCGGCTATTGGAAATAGACAGGGATATGCTGAAAGCAGAGCAAAAGAATGACCCTAGTTTGAGGTGCCTGCATGCTACCACGGAAAAGGGCATAGCGAGGCTAACATCACGATACTCGAAAAAGGCGGACTGCTGTACAGGCACTACAGAGATCGCAAAGGCAAGACGTTTGATCAGCTGGTGATTCCGGAAAAATACCGGGCGAACCTTCTGAGATAGTCATGGGAACAGCTGGTCGGGACACTTGGGGATCAAGAAAACGAAAGAGCGACTTTTAATGGAGTACTACTGGCCAGGGTGCTTCAAAGACGTGGAGCAGTGCGTGAAGTCGTGTGATACATGTCAACAAGTCGGGAAACCAGGAGACAAATGGAAGGCTTCCCCGAAATTGGTTCCACTGATCACAGAGCCTTTTCGGCGGTTAGTGACTGACATGGTAGGACCCCTACCGCAGTCTAAATCGGGATACAAATATCTCCTTACCATGCTGTGTCCAGCAACGAAATTCTCCGAAGCAGTCCCCCTCAAAGAACTAAGCTCTACAGAGATAGTGGACGCTTTGCTCAGCACCTTTGCACGAATCGGTTTTCCCGCGGAGATTCAGGCGGATCAGGGAACCGTGTTCACAAGCGCCTTAACCACCACCTTTCTGAAGAGGTGCGGTATAAAGTTAATACACAGTTCGGTCTATCATCCCCAGTCGAACAGTGTCGAGAAAATGCACTCCGTGCTCAAAAGGGTTCTGCGCGCGTTGTGCTATGAACGGAAAAAAGACTGGGAGAGCTGTTTGCCGGCAACGCTGTTTGCGCTCAGAACAGTTCCCCATGAAGCAACCGGATTCACCCCGGCTGAACTTGTGTATGGGAGAGCCCTACGTTCTCTCCAGATTTTGCGAGAATATTGGGAGGGAACAAGAGAAAGCCAAACTGTCGTGAGCTACGTGTTAGAATTGCTCGACCGACTAAGTTCTGCGCGTACCCTAGTAGAAGAAAACTTGAAAGCAGCACAGCAGGGGGCAAAAGTCTATTACAATCGAAACGCAAGGCAACGAACGTTTCAGACGGGCGATAAGGTTCTGATTTTGTGACCATCCAGGAAAAACAAAATGGAAGTGCAGTGGGAGGGTCTGGTGGAAGTTCAGCACAGGCTGTCAGAAACAAACTACGTCCTGAAAAAACCCGGCAAGAGAAATGAGGTTACCATCTACCATTGCAATTTGATGAAACCTTATGTAGGCAGGGAGGAGGTGGTAAATATGATGTTAAACGCATTCGAGGAAGTACAGGCTGATCTACCTGAGTTAGCAACAGATCGCGATGCGGATTGCAGCGTCCAGGACATTCTTGCACGCTCTGCGAGGGCTGATGTTCTGAAAGAGGAACAGGTAGATGAACTTAAGGGTCTTTTGGGGGAATTCAAAGCGATGTCTAGCAGTCGGCCAGGGAAAACTGACCTGATCACTCATGAGATCGAGCTGACCTCCTCCGAACCAGTCAGGTCAAAAGCTTATCGAGTGTCACCACGTCAACGGCAGATCTTGGAGACGGAGATTAAGCGAATGCTCAAAATCGGGGTAATCGAACCAACTGAAAGTGATTACACTTCCCCTATGATTCTCGTCGAAGTGCCAGGTAAAGAGCCTCGTCCATGCGTGGACTATCGAAAACTCAATGCAATCACCAGAGACCAGCTCTATCCGATTCCCAATATTGAAGAGAGAGTGGAGCGGGTAAGTGGGGCACAGTTCATCTCTACGTTAGATCTGGTGAGGGGATATTGCCAGGTTCCTCTCTCAGACACCTCGAGCCGCTATGCCGCCTTCATTTCACCCATTGGGACATTCAGACCTCTAGTTTTAAGCTTCGGCCTCAAGAACGCACCATATAGTTTCTCCAAATTAATGGATATTGTACTTAAAGACATGCAGGGCTATGCAGTCCCCTACTTGGACGACACAGCCATTTTTTCGAACAGCTAGGAGGAGCATATCGCGCATCTGAGAAGCGTGTTGGCAAGGTTGCGGGACGCTGGGCTCACACTGAAGTCTGAAAAGTGTAACTTTTGTTGTTCACAAGTGACCTACCTGGGACACATTGTAGGTCGTGGAATTAGGCAGCCTTCAGAACTTAAAATTAAGCCCATAGCGGACTTTCCAATGCCTCGAACAAAGAAAGACATCCGTTCTTTTCTGGGGCTTGTTGGGTATTATCAGAGGTACATTCCTCGCTATTCTCAACGAGCGAGTCCATTGGCAGATGCGCTACGAAAGGGAGAGCCCGAAAGGATTTTTTGGGATGAAGCAAAGGAGAGCGCCTTTCAAGAGCTCAAGAAAGTACTCATTTCACGGCCCGTATTGCGGACAGAGATGGCGCCACCGGCAGTGGCCCAGCCGGCCAACCACCGCCGTCGCAGCCTCCCAGGCGGACTAACCGGAAGCGGCGCCTCGCCTTCCGCCCGTTTGACCAGGTGCTGCCCGGCTCTGCCCCTGTGTCGTCTGCTACAGCTGCTACCTGCATCGGCGCGTCGTCTGCTAGCTCGGCCGACCACGGGGCCGAGCCCGCAGCGAGCGCCCGGCAGGCAACCTGCCACCAACCCTGGCCCCTGCACCGTCCTCTACTACCCCTCGAGGAGGCAGGGCAATTTCCTGGCCACCTCGAGGGACGCCATCGCCGCGCAGCTGGCCAAGCTACCCGGTGTGGCGGCAGTGCGTGTCAACACGCGGCGAAACGTGTGTGCGGTGGACACCGAGCCATCGGCTGACCTGGCGCCGCTCCTGGCCCTGGGCTCCATTCAGGGAGTTCAGGTGCGCGCCAAGGAGCTCAGCGCCAGAACCTCCACTGGACTGATATTCGGCGTGGACAAGGGCCTCTCCGAGGAGGACATCCTGGCTGGCATCGAGAGCAGAGTGCCGGTGATCGGTCTGTGGCGCAGCCGGGACAATGTGGTGCTGCGTTTCGTGGGCCTGCAGCCCCCGAAGGATATCGCCCTGTTCAAACTGCGCCGCAGGGTCCGCGCACGCCTCCCGCGCCTGCTGCAGTGCACACAGTGCGGTACACTGGGCCACGCAACAGCGGCCTGTACCGTGCAACCCCGCTGCCTGCGCTGTAGTGCCGCACACAGCGGCAACGAGTGCAGCGCTGCCAAGCCGCGCTGTGTGAACTGCGGCGGCACGCACAACGCCACGGAGCCCCGGTGCCCGCGCTGGCAGCACGAGCGGCGAGTTGCCGTGACCATCGCCGGTGCTCCGACACGCATCTCGCGTGCGGAAGCCAAGCGACTCCTCCGGGCAGGCCAGCCCCCGGCTACCGGAAACGGGCACGCAGCAGGAAAACGGCCATCCACCACTGCCGCGCCTGCTGCACACAACTCGGCGACGGGAGCAAGTGACAACGTCGCACCGATGGGCGCCCCTGCGGCCAAGCGCTCATATCGAGATGCCCTGACAGGCCGTCAGCCACCCACAGGTGACGCCCCCCGTGACCCGCGAGACACAGTCATCGCCGCACTCACCGCGGCCGTGCAGGCCCTCATGGACACGCTGCCGGCGGCATCCCCAGCACGACAGTTGTGTGCAGCGGCTCTCGCCGCGCAGCGCGCCCTGACCAACCATGGCTAGCTCAGCCTTGTCCCGGCCGCGTGTGCTGCAGTGGAACTGCAACTCGCTGCGCCGCCGGCAGGCTGAGCTGGCAGAACACCTGCCACAACATCCGTTCGACGTGCTCGCACTCCAGGAGACCTACTGCCTGGCCGAACATCTCGCCCTACCCGGATACGTGGGGTACAGCAGTGCCTCGGAGTGCGGTGCCGTTGCCTGCACCGACGCCCCGAGTCGAAACCCGTCCCATCCTGTCGGCAGGCCCCGTTGCGCAATATATGTGCGCGCTGACCTGCCCCACACGGTGCGCGACGTCGCGGACCTCGCCGGGGGCCCCATCGAGTGCGTGGCTGTGACAGTGCGCGTTCGGGGCATTGACACCTCGGTGGCGAGTGTGTATATCCGCACCGCCGCGCCGGCTGACCCCACCTTCCTGACGCGCCTCGCGCACCGTTTGGCTGGGGACAGTGTCTTTTGTGGGGACTATAATGAGCACCACACGGCGTGGGGCTCCCGACGCTGCGACCGCCGCGGCAAAGACCTCTGCGACGCTGCTCTCTCTGCCGGGCTGCTGCCGCTCAATCGCGGAGACCCAACCTTCGTCCACGCGATGGGAGCGCCCACCGCCATTGATGTGACGTTCGCCACGCAGGCGTGTGTGGCGGACTATGTGTGGCGGTGCGCGCCGGACACGCACGGGTCCGACCACCTCCCGATCGCTGTGGTGCCGTCCGTCACGCGTCCCCGCACGCGGACTTATGTCGTGACGCGATGGGAGGTGTTCCGCGAGAGGTTCCGGCGATCCCGGAGGGCGCGGACTTCCTGCAGAGTCTCGCGCAGTGCGCCAAGGCGTCGTCGACGGTGTGCGTGGTGCCGGTCGGCGCGCCTGTGCCCGACATTCGGCTGCTCAACCTGCGCGCCGCACGCCGACGCGCCCAGCAACGCATGATCCGCACGCGGCGGCCGGCGGACAAAACGGTGTACAACCGCATTGACGCGGTCTGCCGTCGCCACGCGCGTCGCCGCCGCCGGCAGAGCTGGGCGTCGCTCTGCTGCACCCTCGGGCAGTGCGGGAACCAAAGCAGAGCTTGGCGGATTGTGCGGGCCCTTCTAAACCCTGGCCTGCCGAGACACCCCGTCCTCGCCGTGGCCATCCACCTGGGCATCACGACCGAGGAGTTGGCGGAGCGTCTGGCGCTCCAGTTCATCCCCGCGGCACCACCTGCGAGGCCACAGCGTGCGTTGCCTTCTCCCCCAGCTCGCCCCATCTCCGAGCAGGTACGAGGGCAGATTCTCGCGCTCTGCGAGGATGCTCTCACCATGCAGGAGCTGCAGTCTGCCCTCTCAGCGCGCAAACGACACAGCGCACCGGGGGAGGATGGCCTGACGTATCAGATGCTACGCAACTTGGACGCACCGCAGCGCCAGACGCTCCTCGCGTCGTTCAACGCAGTGTGGACGAGCGGCGCCCTCCCGGACACCTGGCGAACGGCTGTCGTCATCCCGGTTCTCAAGCGGGGCAGGCAGAAAAGGCTACTCTCTTCATATCGCCCGATTTCACTCACCTCAGCCGCGGTGAAGTCGATGGAGGCGATGGCGCTCTGCCGCCTCAAGTGGATCGTGGACGCGAGCGGCATGCTCCCCCCGCAGCAGAGCGGCTTCCGCCACATGCGCAGCACCGCGGACTGCCTCTCTGACGTGGTGGCCACACTTGAACAGGCCCGCGCCCTCGGAGAGGCAGCATTCCTGGTGTTGCTGGACATCAAGAGCGCCTTCGACTGCCTGCCCCACTGGGCTATCCTCGACGCCCTCGATGCCCTGGGCATCGGCGGACACCTGCTCCAATTTCTGCAGGCCTTCCTGCGGGACCGCTACCTGTGTGTGCGCGTGGGGCAGACCACCAGCTCCCGACACTCGGTGCCGTGCGGTGTGCCGCAGGGCAGTGTGTTGAGCCCGTTTTTATTTAACCTCGTGCTTGCGCAACTCCCACAGTGCATCCCACCTCGTGCGCGGAAGCGAGTGCGCGTCGCTGTGTACGCGGACGACATCGCGGTGTTCGCACGGACGCCCACCCGCCGCGGCCGCTCGGTGCGCAGCCAAGTGCAGCAGACACTCGACGCGATCAACGACCACCTGCGCAGCATCGGACTCGCCCTGTCACCGCAAAAGAGCGAGGCACTCATGGTGGATCCAACCTCGGCGGCACGGCGCTGGACGCCCCCGCTCCACCTGGATGGCACCCCGCTCCCGTGGCGCAAGTCCGTGCGCTACCTGGGGCTCACCATCGACGCGAGGCTGACGTGGGGACCCGCTGTCAAGGAGCTTCGCAGCCAGTCAGCCCTCATTGCCTCCCTGGCACGGCGGTTTCTCGCCAAAGGCAGCGGCTGCTCTCCCGCTTTCTGCCTTCGCATATACGAGGCGGTGGCGACGGCCAAGGCCCTGTATGCGCTCCCCCTCGTTGGCCTCTCCAGGGCGCAGTGGAATGCTGTGTACAAAGTGCACCGCGGAGCCATCCGGCAGTTCTACGGCCTGCCGAGGAACTCCCCAACGGCGGTTACGTACTGTTACGTTTCGCCTACGACGCGCGGTATAGCCGGCGCGGATGCAACGGACGCCGGGGCTTCGTTCAAAGTGGCGGTCATTTTGGGCCCGTTCAGTGCTGCCGTAACGCCTCCCGCCAAGCGCGTCCAGGCAGGTTTCGATGCCACGTGTCGTCGTGTGTGCGTGTGTGTGTGTGTGCATGTTGGTGCCCACGCTTGTCAAAGCGCGGCAGCCGGGGAGAGGAGCTCCCCAACTGGGAGGCGAGGAGGTCTGACCGGCGCCGGCCCGGCGGACGCGTCACTTCACGTCTCAACATGTCCGAGCGTCGCCGTCTCGTGCGACTCATCCCTAGCCGTTCCTTCTTGCCCTCGACTACGAGGGTATAAAAAGCAGCTGCCCCGGACGCCAAAGAGGGACTTCGATTTCTTCCTTCGAGTAACGTGGTCGCCCTGACCGGCTGCTCTTTTGCGATGTCAGAATAAACAAGTTGTTCTGTTGCCAGTCGACTCATCCTTTGCCGGGACCTTCGGATGTTTCCAGCTTTGCCCCAGGCCGCCAGGCCAACGCTACCCTTGGGGCTTGCAACCCATTTGCAACAACTGGCTGCCAGCGGTGAGATCCCGACAACGGAGGCCAGCAGCGAAGATATGCGGTCAACTGTATGCTGAGCAGCTCAACGACCATCTGGGAGCAGTGCAACGAGCCCTGTGTGATGACTGGTTGCCTGCAGCGGAACGACTGCGCTGAATTCTTGGCTGCGAGGTTTGGTGAGTGCGGGACTTTCTTCTTCTGAGTTTTGCCAGGCTTTTGTTAGTGTCAGAAACAGAGCTGGTAATTGTGGTTGTCGTTGCTGCCGGGTTAGTTTGCGGCAAGACAATAGTAGGCAGTAGAAAAAGCAGCATTCGGAGCAGCCATGGATTTGAAGTCGTTGCGCAAACCGAAATTGCTGGAGCTTGCAAGAGAGTTGGGTCTGAATGTCTCAGACAAACTCAGAAAACCAGAACTGCTAAGGGCTATTCTTGAGTTGGAGGCTGAGGATGACGAGCTGTCGGAATGCCTTGAGACCATTGAGGAGAGGGAGCAAAAAGAGAAAGACGAGCGCGAACGTAAAGAACAAAAAGAGAAAGAGAAAGAAGAGCGCGACCGTCAACACGCTTCGGAAATGAAGCGTCTCGAGGTAGAGATGGAACGCGCTCGTAATGGAAGTCAGGCACACGGTGCAGGAGAACGGGTATCGTTCAAAATGACTGACCTGATGCGGCCGTTTAAGCTTAGAGAGGACATTGGTTTGTTCCTGGTTAACTTTGAGCGAACGTGCGAGAAGCAGGGGTTCTCTCGGGAAACGTGGCCACAGCGCTTGCTCACTTTGTTACCCGGCGAGGCGGCCGACGTAGTCGCTCGCTTGAAGAGAGAGGAGGCAGAGGATTTCGACCAAGTGAAATCGAGTCTGCTAAAAAAGTACAGGCTGTCAGCGGAGGCGTTCCGTCGGAAGTTTCGGGAAAATGAAAAAGGCAGAAGCGAGTCATATACAGAGTTTGCTTACAGGCTTATGTCAAACATGCAGGAGTGGCTCAAAGAAGAGAAAGCGTTTGGTGACCACGAGAAAATTCTGCAGTGTTTCGGGCTAGAACAGTTTTATAGTCGGTTACCTGAGAACGTGCGGTACTGGGTCTTGGATAGGCCAGACGTTAGTACAGTGGCTAAAGCCGCCGAGCCAGCCGAGGAGTTTGTGACGCGTCGGGCTCGCGGAGCTAAGGACGGTCAAAAGGGTGAATTTGGCTCCAAGTCTGAGAGGCCGAAGTTCACACCCATGAGAGCAAGGGGGGACACACGTAGTGCGGATGCGAGTGAAAGCAGTCCGACCGAACGTAAGGAGACGGCGGCAGCCGAAGCCGAACACAGAAAGCGGTTCGAGACGAGGCAAGCGCGCGTGTGTTATACGTGCCAGAAGCCGGGTCACTTTTCGGCGCAGTGTCCAGAAACAAAAACAAAAGTCGTGTTTTTGTCATTATGCAGCACTGTCGAGAACATGAAGCTTCTCGAGCCTTACATGCGAGACTTCCTCGTGAACGGGAAAGAGTGCCGAGTGCTTCGTGATTCCGCAGCTACAATGGATGTAGTTCACCCCTCTTACGTAGAACCCGATATGTTCACGGGCGAGTGCGCATGGATCAAGCAAGCCGTGGAAGCTCACAGCGTGTGTCTGCCCTTAGCAAAAGTGCTTATTGAAGGACCTGTCGGAGCAATTGAGACGGAGGCCGCAGTGTCATCTATGCTGCCCCCCCAGTACCCGTACCTATTTTCGAACAGGTCCGATCACCTCCAGCGCGAGAAGGGGCTTTTGTTTGGTGAGGCTAGCGTTCAGGCCTTAACCAGATCGAGAGTTCGGGAGCTCGCTGCAAAGGCGGTAGTTGCGGGGCCGACGTTGTCGAACAATGAAAAAGGGTCAAAGGCGCAGCAAGCTGATACTCAGAGCACGTCCGAACTAAATAAAATTGAGCCTGTAGCGTTGAAGGCACCAGGTACTGGAGAGCAAATGCCCGACACGGGAAAGTTAGAAGAGCTATCTGCAGATTTGCTCATCGCGCCTACGTCCGATGGACTTAATAGGTTGCTAAAAGTCAGCCGGTCGGCTTTGATAGCCGAGCAAAAAAAGGATGGCAGCCTAGAAAACATGCGCTGCAATGTCAAAGAAGGTATCGCCAAGAAAAATGCTCGTTTTGTGGAAAGAGGTGGGGTCCTGTACCGGAAGTATCTAGACCGCAGAGGAGTCGAGTTCGATCAGCTGATCGTGCCTCAGTGCTACCGTCAGGATCTGTTGCGCTTGTCGCATGGCGGTTCGTAGTCCGGACACCTAGGAGTTAAGAAGACTAAGGACCGTCTCTTGCAAGAGTACTATTGGCCAGGGTGTTTTCGTGACGTAGAACACTTTGTGAGGACATGTGACACCTGTCAGCGGGTGGGCAAACCAGGGGACAAATCGAGGGCGCCGTTGAAGTTGGTACCTATCATTACGGAGCCTTTTAGACGGCTCGTTATTGACACAGTGGGACCTCTGCCGGTAACAGCCACGGGGTACAGACACATTTTGACTGTGATCTGCCCAGCGACGAAGTTCCCTGAAGCAGTGCCGCTTAAAGAACTCAGCTCAGTTGAGATAGTCAATGCACTACTGTCCATATTTGCGCGAGTTGGTTTTCCTGCGGAAATCCAGTCAGATCAGGGCACAGTGTTTACTAGCGCTTTGACAACAGCCTTTCTCGAAAGGTGTGGGGTAAAGCTGTTACACAGCTCAGTGCACCACCCACAGTCGAATTCCGTTGAGAAGCTCCACTCCGTCATGAAGCGCGTGTTGAGAGCATCGTGTTTTGAGCAACAAAGCGATTGGGAGCTGTGTCTGCCTGGGGTGATGTTTGCATTAAGGACCGCGCCGCATGCGGCTACGGGGTTTTCGCCAGCTGAGCTGGTGTACGGTCGCTCGCTGCGGTCTCCGCTTCGCATGCTTCGAGACTCGTGGGAAGGCAGGGGCGACGACCCAGTCGTGGTCGAGTACGTGCTTAGTCTCCTCGAACGCTTAAGAAGGGCACAGGAGTTGTCAGGTGAAGCAATGGCAAAGGCCCAGCAGAGGGCCAAGGTTTATTATGACCGGACAGCCAGGGCCCGTCGTTTTGAGGTGGGCGATGAGGTAATGATATTGCGCACATCGCTAAAAAACAAACTCGACGTGCAGTGGGAGGGCCCAGCACGGATTGTTCAAAAACTGTCGGATGTTAACTACGTGGTGAGTCTGCCAGGAAAACGGAAAGCACAGCAAGTTTACCACTGTAATCTGCTCCAACCCTATAGACAACGGGAGGCAGTGGTGTATATGATGGTAAACGTTCCCGAAGAGCTTCCGGTCGAGCTTCCGGGACTAGGCTCAGTGACGAACAGGGAAGACACTGATCAGGTCATTAGTGACTTAATCATTAAAGCACCGCTGTCGGCTGAGCAGAAAACCGAACTACACCAACTCTTACAAGAGTTTCAAGGTCAGTTCTCTGAGAGGCCTGGTAGGACTTCTGTCCTTGCTCATGATATAGAACTTACCTCCCCAGAGCCAGTACGATCCAAGGCGTACCGGGTGTCACCCCGCCAGCGCGATATTATGGAGGCTGAGGTAAAGAAAATGCTACAGCTCGGTGTTATTGAGGCGGGTGAGAGTGATTATACCTCCGCTTTGATTTTAGTTGAGGTACCGGGCAAGGAACCTCGTCCTTGCGTCGACTACCGCAGGCTTAATTCCAACACTAAGGATCAAATTTATCCGATCCCTAACATCGAGGAGCGCCTTGAGAAAGTTAGTAGCGCTCAGTTTATTTCCACCCTAGATCTTGTCAGGGGTTATTGGCAGGTTCCACTTACAGAAGAGGCTAGTAGGTATGCGGCGTTCATTTCACCAATGGGAACATTCCGTCCTAAAGTTTTGAGTTTTGGTTTGAAGAACGCGCCATACTGCTTTTCAAGCCTCATGGACAAAGTGTTGCGGGGACAGGAAGAATTCGCTTTACCGTATTTAGACGACGTAGCGATATTCTCCGCATCCTGGTCTGAGCATATGGCACACTTGCGGGCAGTGCTAACCCGCCTGCGCGAAGCGGGCTTGACAGTCAAGGCTCCCAAGTGCCAATTAGCACAGGCCGAGGTTGTCTACCTCGGTCACGTGATTGGACAGGGTCGTCGCCGCCCCTCTGAAATAAAGGTGGCCGCTGTGCGAGACTGCCCGCAACCGCGCACGAAGACCGATATTCGGTCGTTCTTAGGTGTCGCCGGCTACTATCAGAGGTACATCCCCAGGTACTCCGATATCGCGGCTCCCCTGACGGATGCTCTAAGAAAAACAGAGCCCCAAACAGTCGTCTGGGGCGAGACAAAGGAAAGAGCTTTTAGCGCCCTAAAGAGCGCCCTAACAAGCCAGCCTGTGCTACGATCGCCAGACTACACAAAAGGGTTCGTTGTTCAGTGCGATGCTAGTGAGCGAGGCATGGGCGTTGTACTGTGCCAAAGGGACAATGGAGAAGTGGAACAACCCGTCCTTTATGCTAGTCGTAAGCTGACCTGTCGTGAGCAGGTGTACAGCGCCACCGAGAAAGCGTGTGCGTGTCTCGTGTGGGCCGTTCAGAAATTGTCATGCTACCTAGCCGGCTCGAGGTTTATCATTGAGACGGATCACTGCCCTCTCCAATGGCTGCAGACCATCTCTCCCAAAAATGGCCACCTCCTGCGCTGGAGCCTCGCTTTGCAACCATATTCCTTTGAGGTGCGTTACAAAAAGGGGAGTCTCAACGGTAATGCCGATGGCTTAAGTCGAAGCCCCTAACGTAGGAATCCGCCTCAAAGTTGTTTGTTAGTGATGTTTTCTTCCTGAGGCAGGATTTTTAACATATTGCTTTTGTTTAGTGTTTCAAAGTGATTATGTGCTTTCTAGTGCAATTTTGCAATTTGTGGACGCGTTCTGAGTGCTGCTTGACTACTGTAAGGAACTAGGCAGTAGTATAAAAGGGGAAAGAGCCTGGCAGAGCTTAGTGAGGGTTGTCTCGTGCTTGCTGACTGAGCAGTTGCGTTTCGGCGTAGTTCTAATGCTTGCTGGGAACGAGAACAAAAATGGCAACTCTCCCGAAGTCACTTTGCAGTGTCCTGTGTGAACCTGAACCTGAGAAAAAGGCTTTCTCTGTGCGCTGCGCTCAAGCAACGTCGAGGGACGACCAGTTTCGATTACGAGCATCATCGAGCGACATCCCTCCGGACAGCGGATGCAGTCCCCTGACCATCGGGATCTCCTTCTCCCGGCGGGGCGGTCTGTTACGTTTCGCCTACGACGCGCGGTATAGCCGGCGCGGATGCAACGGATGCTGGGGCTTCGTTCAAAGTGGCGGTCATTTTGGGCCCGTTCAGTGCTGCCGTAACGCCTCCCGCCAAGCGCGTCCAGGCAGGTTTCGATGCCACGTGTCGTCGTGTGTGCGAGTGTGTGTGTGTGCATGTTGGTGCCCACGCTTGTCAAAGCGCGGCATCCGGGGAGAGGAGCTCCCCAACTGGGAGGCGAGGAGGTCTGACCGGCGCCGGCCCGGCGGACGCGTCACTTCACGTGTCAACATGTCCGTGCGTCGCCGTCTCGTGCGACTCATCCCTAGCCGTTCCTTCTTGCCCTCGACTCCGAGGGTATAAAAAGCAGCTGCCCCGGACGCCAAAGAGGGACTTCGATTTCTTCCTTCGAGTAACGTGGTTGCCCTGACCGGCTGCTCTTTTGCGATGCCAGAATAAACAAGTTGTTCTGTTGCCAGTCGACTCATCCTTTGCCGGGACCTTCGGATGTTTCCAGCTTTGCCCCAGGCCGCCAGGCCAACGCTACCCTTGGGGCTTGCAACCCATTTGCAACAGTACGCAGAGACGCGCTCGTGGCCGATCTCGCTGCGAGCCATGCTCACCGCGCTGAATCACATCGAGCGCATGCAGCGATCCGGCACGTGTGGCGACCTGCTCGCGCATCTCAAGGCACAGACACGCAGCCACATGGGGGCAGCTGTCATCCAACTCTACAAGCTCCTGGGCCCGCTCACCCCCCCCCCCCCCCCCCCCCCCCCCGCCGCCCCGCTTTCCGCCGCCGCACCAGTACCGGCCGCCCCGAATAGACGCAGTGCTGCCGGGCGTCCGGTCCAAGCGCAGCACCCCGCATTGCGCCCTGCGCCAGGAGGTTGCATCAAAGGTCCATCACGAGTTCGCTGGCCACACCATTGTCTACACAGACGGGTCTGTGAGGGAGGAGGCCGCAAGAGCGGCGTGCATCGCCCCCTCGCTGCCTGCGGTGCGTCAGTTGCGCCTCAACACCCCGGCCTCGTCACTGACGGCGGAACTCGCGGCCATCTCCCTCGCGGCAGACGTGCTGGCGGCGAACCCGGCCGTCACACGGGCAGCCATCCTGACGGATTCGCGGGCATCCCTGCAGGCACTCCACAGCCCCGAGAGAGGTTCGCGCCTGCTGCGCATAGCAGCACTCAAACTGCACCTGCTCGGGGTTCGTGGATGCAATATTTCTATGCAGTGGATCCCTTCCCACATTGGCGTGGATGGCAATGAGGCGGCGGACGAGCTGGCCCGCGCAGCGCTGCACCCAACAGTCCCACTCTCGCGCATCGTCACTCTGTACGACAGCGCGAGGCTGGCACTGCGTCGTTTCGTGACGCGGCTGCATCCAGACCCTCGCGTGGCCTCGGCGACCGCAATGACGACCATCGACACCACGCGGTTTGCCAGGGCCGACTACGTGCTGCTCCTTCGGCTGCGCACCGGCTCGGGCTGGACGCACGATCGCCTCCGCCGCCACCGAGATCCCCCGGCGGCCCTGTGCGCGCAGTGCGGGAGCACAGACACGCTTGAGCACATCCTGTGCGTGTGCCCGGCATCCTCCCGCGAGCGCCTAGCGCTGCAACAGGGCTACAGGGACCTGGGCCTGCCCTTCAGTGCGCTGAGCGAGGTACTCTTCCCGGCAGCGCCTCCCATCAGCCAGACTGCCGCGCTCCGCCACCTACTGCGATTCATCAGTGAGTGTGACCTGCGTCCCCGCCTGTAGCTATTACAGCGGGACTTTCTGCACGGCGGATAACTTCTACACCGCGGAGTCGAACGGTGCGTGTGTGTGTGTGGGCGCGTCTGGGCGGCGGCCGTGGCGTCGCGGTTTCGGCCTCATTGGAGTGGTCCCCAGGTGAGGTGCGCGCGCCTGTGCGCACAGAGGGTGCCAGAGTGCACAGCTGTCCCCCTTGTCATAACCCTGGGCCCATCCACTCCCTTCCGCCGTCGCCTGTTCCCGTGTAGCCGCGGCCGCCGCTCAAAACTGGCGATTTCCAGCATTCACCGCACCAACCGCCGCCCTTCCCTCATTGGCTGCGCCGCGTCGTGCTCCGCGACGTCCGCGCCGCCTCGGTGGCCAATCCCGTCGCTGCCGCTCTGTTGGCCTCGCTGGCTAAAGTGAACTAGAACTACTATTGGGTAGTGAGCTGACTCTCCGGTGGCGGCGTGCGCTCCCGCGTCGCCGGAAATGTGAACATTTTTATGTTTTCCCGGGGACCCGCGCGGAGGCGCTGTCGTCGTCGTCAATGTAAACCTCCGCTGCCTCCGCCGCTGCCTTCCTGGCTTTGCGCGCCGCTGCCTCCGCTGTGCTTTCTTTCATGTGTTCCGAAGTTTACATTACCAATTCTAATGTTTATAAGAAATCATCGTAGGGAAGTATATCGTGCGTCGCTATTGCGTGTGAAATGGCACCACGCCGTTTGAGCCACTGTTTTGCGCCCGTCTGTAAAACGGGCTATGTACATGTAAAAGGTGCCCCAAAGCCGTCGTTATTCAGCGTGCCCAAGGATGAAGCACTTCGAAGACTGTGGGAAAAAAACCTCCATCAAGCGGACAAGCTTCTCGAAGACACAAGTGCCGTGTGCGAACTACATTTTGAGCCGCGCTACGTAATTCGCGACTATGTACACATCATTGGTGGCAAGGAAGTGCGGATCCCACGTGGTAAGCCACTGCTTAGCAGTGATGCTGTGCCAACCATTCTTCCAAACCTACCCGCGTATTTGACGAAAAAAGCTGTGAAAGAGAGGCCAGCTCGTAAAAGGAAGTCAGAGAGTTGCGCGTCTCCGGCGAAGCGTAGACCGTGCTCGAACAGTGACACGACGGTGTCCTACACAAGCGCTGCAACGATTGCTGAGCAAGGCACGGCCTCCTCGACGGAAGCAGGCGTGGAGCCGGACGCCGATGCAGAATTTTCATGCCCACTGGGTCAGCAGGAACCCATGCTGTTATTTCAGTCTTCAGGTACCGTCGGAGCAGTGGACCAAGCACAGGTTTCCTGGACACGACGGTGTCGTGTACTGCACGTCTGTGTTGACATCAAGAAATGAGGTGTGCTCAGAAAAAGTGGTAATGTTCTTTCAGTCACAGATGCACAGTTACTACAAAGTGTTTGTGAGAGGAATTCTGCTAAAAGAAAGCACATTGCAAACAAGCGGGGAAGCAGAAGATGTGCTGAGAGCAACTGATTCCATGAGTGTTTGCACTGGAGTAATGCGACTTGAAGATTATGAAGAAAGGTATTTTACGAAGAACCTTAAATCCCACGTAGTGACCCTCGAGCAAATGTACTTCAGCAGCAATTGCCTGGGTCAGGTCGCTGAAAGAGGTAATTATGCTGTCCATTTTGCCTAATTTGCAACTCATTTTATGTTGCGTTCATTGATTTTTTGGCTCCGTGGGAACTCAATTCAATGCACTTTTCTTGCAGGTACGCAGTGTGTGTCTTGCCGCTACTTGAAACGAGCACTGCAGATCAGACGAGCGAGGGTCAAAAGAACTGATAAAAAGAGCGGCCGATCTGTTGTGCTTAAACTGCGAGCTGCAGCGAGAAGAAACAAGAGGCTAGTTGTTCGCCTAGGAGATGTGGAAAATGAACTTGCTAAAATGAGAGGGAAAAATGCTGCCATTCAAGCAGAAGCATTAGAAGCACAGATCTCAAAACTGCCCCCCAGACAGCAGGAAGCTGTTCGACAATGCTTCGCAGCTTCAAAAGTGAAACCTAATGGTCTACGCTACACGAAAATGTGGGTCCTGGACTGCATAATAATGAAGATGAAAAGTCCTCGTCTGTATGAGCATCTTCGCCGTAATAGCATTCTTTCCCTACCGTGCAAATCAACCCTCAAGCGCTATGTATCTGCATATCGCACTGTGTTTGGCTTCAGCGACAAAGTTCTGAGGCAGCTAAAAGTGAAGTCAGCTGAGCTTGATGCCTGGAAAAAACATGGTGGATTAGTTATAGACGAGCTAAAGCTGTCGGAACACTTTGCAGTTAAAACGTCTGGGGTTATTGAGGGTTTTGTAGACCTAGGCCCTTTCACAGCAGCCAAAGACAAAGGTGTCCCATGTGACCATGGCATGGTTATACTATTTGTTCCCTTTCAGGGAAAATGGAGCCAGGTAATTGGCTATTTTGCCACACATGGCAACATGAAGGGGGACATTCTTGCCAAAGTTGTTATTGAGGCAACCGTATTGGCCGAAAAGAGTGGCCTTATTGAGGATTTTGTTGTGCTATTACTCACTCTTGAAGCTTAACAGGGTCCTCTCCAATTTCTTTTTAGGTGGATATGCAACACATAAAGGAAGCCTACAAAATGGATTCCTGCAATGTTACCCTCAAGGTTATGCCAGGGATAACACGATGTCATATTGAGCCAAACGCATTTGAAAAGATGAGAGTCAGTTATGCGTTCCAGCTTTTCGGCACTAAAGTGCTCCAAGCTTTTCACCTGTATAAGGACATGTTAGAAGCCACTCTTGGAAGAATGGATGCAACTCAGGAATTCTTCAGGTGAAATGCCTATTTTCTCTTCTGCTACTTAATTTTAAAAGTAATGAAACCTTTGCATTATGGTTTTGTTAGCTGGAAATGATGTTTAAGTCTAACTTGGTGCAAGCAACATCTGAAGAGCTTTTTTGTGTATTTCAGCAAAATCCACCAGCTGATATCTGTGATGACTTCACGGTTCCCTGCGGAAGCCCTCCGGCCAGATTCTCGAGCAACAGCTGTGCTGCAGGATTTTTTATCCTATCTTAAAGCATGGGAGGAGCATGTAAAAGGGACAGGTGGCTTTGTGAGTGAGTCCACGGCAACAGGTCTGCGTGTAACCATTTCAAGCACATTAGGCTTGCTAGATTACCTTACAAGAAAAGTAGGTTTTAAGTACCTAATGACCTCCAAAACTAGTCAAGACCCTCTTGAAAACCTTTTTGGGATCGTTCGACAGTCTTCTGGCAGTAATGACCACCCAACACCAAGTCAATTTCTAGTTATCATTAACTGCTTGTCATTTTATGGGCTAGTAAAATGTGCCAGTCAAGGTAACTGTCAGCAGGACGAACTGGGCTCCCTCCTGGAAGTTGACAGCCTGCCAGACACTGCGCAGAATGCAGCAGACTTTCATCTGCCAATGAGTGCTGCTAAGAGCATGCACACAGCTCCATCCTCCCAAGACCACAACCAGCACATTGCCAGCAGTGACTCAAGAATAATTTTTCACATCGCTGGCTATGTTGCAAGAAAATGCGTTTTAAAAACTAATTGCCAAGACTGTCTGACCCTTCTCACTATGCCTGCCCCAGATGAAACTTTCCAGCTTGCGAGGCTGACAAAGTTTCGTGACAATGGAGGGCTCCTCTATCCAACTGGTCGCTTATTTGGTTTCATAAAGAAGCTTGAGGACTTGTTCACAGGCTGCTTCTCCCATGGACAGCTGCACTCTGACAGCATTTTAGATGTGCTGACAGTTGTCAAAGCCAGACTTGGCCAAGAGGTTGGTTGTTCCAGTCATGCTTCCACCCTTTCTCCAAATATAATCAAATTCTATGTCACTACACGACTTCACTTCTATGTTAAAAGTATAAATACTGACAAGTCGGGGAAGCGCCAAAAGGCAAAGCACTTGAAGTTGAGCCGCTGCTCTTGAAATGTGCATGCTGTCTGCATTGTCTACTTGTTGCATTGTGCTTGTCAAGATAATAAACTTTTGTTAAAGTTGTTCAACCAACATTTTGTTTGCATTTTTTTTTCTCTTTTTCTTTCATAAAATATTTCCTTAAAAATAAGTGTGGCTATACCAACATCACTCTCTGGAAAGGCAGATATAGGAAATTATGCAGTATGTTAGTGTCGGGAGAATTAAATGCGTTTTATGTTGGAATAATGTAGAGCAACGACTGATCTATAGGTGCATGTTTTCTGGCACATATGTGACAAGCTACAGCATGGAAGGTGTTTTAAACGGTTTACCTTTTGTTTCAACATTCATGTGCGATTAAAACTTCATGTCTATGCTGCTTAACATTTCATTGATATACCTCTATTTTTCTTCCACAATATGCTCAGCCAGAGTCAAATAGGTAGGTATACAGGAAAGGCATCGTTCCAAAGGTGCCTGAATTGCTGTAAGGACTGCAAATAGGGTAACGCCGAAAACGAATTTCTGCACGCGCGCAACTCGATAACACACCGCGACATATGGATCACTTACCTTCTAATCAAAGACAGCAGTAAAACTGCTGTCTTTGACAAGAATGTAAGTGATTCATTTGTTATGTCGCGCTATTATTGAGTAAATATACCCAAACTTGCTGTCAATGGAGAGGAACCCCACAGCCTTTTACTCGGCGCAAGACGCGAGTTTTCGATACGAGTGCAAGCTCAGCAAAGCCAGCGTTACAAAAATGGTGATTAAAGAAACTTTTCCCTCATGAAAAGAAAGACGAAGTACTACTGACAAACAAGCATACTGTCCAAGCTCTTTATTTATATGAGAAAGGAGCATTCAAGAAATTAGACCGTTTCTACAGCGGCGACCACGTACCTTTCGCACGGCCAAAGCGCGGCCGCTTACATTGAATACAGTGGTGGCGCCATCTAGCAGGCGAGACGTAAACCGCGACAGCGGATGGAGCTCAGTCAGCCCACTACCCAATATTCTAGTACACTTTACGCTGGCAGAGCGCAGCCAGCCAGGGTTGCCGTTGGTGGCTACTTTGCGCCAAATTGGCTACTTTTCGACCCCGTCTGGCGATGAAAATTTCATGTTGGCTCCTTGGCTACTTTCTGGCTACTTTGAACTTCTATTTTGGCGCATTCACTAGCCATTTTTTTTGCAATTGCATATACAATAGCAAGCAAGAACAAAGAAGAACAATTATTTTTAAAACTTTGCTCTCCTCATGGCTGTTCCGGTCGCCTTGACGCGCGCGCCATAGCGCGCGCGTCCTGTACGCATATATTCTCTCCGCCGGCGGTGCGCACATAGAGACCAACTAGCAGACGCGGGTGCGCAGACGCACGGACTCTGGGTGATGGGCGCACGTCGAAGCAAAGCCCGTGAGGACGTTGCGCGCCATCTGGAGAAAATAACGCTAATTCTAGCGCACGGCGAAGCAAAGGCCGCAAGGATGCTGCGCTCCATCTGGAGAAAATAACACTAATCTAGAGTACTTTCTCCGTTAGGGTCATGCATCCGAAACCATGCGTTTAGGTGCAGCCGTGTGCACGGCATGACACCAGAGAGGAACGAGCAGTACAGGTGAAATAACTTGTGTACCCCAAGGCGACAAAGCTTCTGTTTTTGTGCCTTCGGCTTGCCGACACCGGCGTCTACCATGGGAAAAGACGCAAGAGCAAAGCGCACGTTTCGAGAAGAATGGAGAAAGGACAAGAAACTGAGCGGTAAGCAAAACGGAAACTATTCTTTAGGCGTTTAGTCGCATGCCGCTTAGTATCTAATATGCATATTACCATGCGTTACAGGATGGATTTCGTCACGTGACGGTGGAACGACTGCTCACTGCAAGTACTGCAATTGCAACATTCGACCCCACTACAGTGATCTGTTGAAGCACGCAGAAACCAAAAAGCACCGCGAGTGCGCAGTAATCCTAAGTTCGCAACAAAAACTGCCGCAGCTTCTAGCGTCTTCGAGTTGAACGTACTATGAAAAGGCTCGCCGAGAGTTAAGGATCGCCTTGTACACTGCAGTGCACACTTCCATAAATGCTGTCGACGAACTTGGTGAGATTCTGCATTCCGAATTCAATGATTTTGATCTGCACAGGACGAAGTGCACGGCTATAATTACGAATGTTCTCTTCCCGTACTTCACGGAAAACATGGACAAACAACTGAACGGCTCCAGCTATTCTCTAATGGTGGATGAATCAACCGATGTATCCACGACAAAGCAACTTTGCATGGTTGTGCGGTTTCTGAGTTTAGAAGAAAACAGGATTGCAACCACCCTTCTTGATCTCGTAGAGCTGTCTGATGGAACGGCAGAAACGCTTCACGACACGGTATTGAAGACGTTGGACAAGCACGGCCTATCGATCAAGAACTGTCTCGGTCTCTGCACCGATGGTGCAAATGCCATGTGCGGCAAACACAATTCTCTGTTCAGTCGTCTTAGTGAGGACAACAAAGACTTGATTCTGATCAAATGCTCTTGCCACAGCCTGGACCTTGTGGCATCCAAGTCGATGGAGGCGATTCCTTCTGCGGTTGAGCACTTAGTGCGAGAAACCTACAACTACTTTGCACACAGCAGCTGCCGGCAAGATGCTTATAAGAGACTGTATGCCAGTATGACAGTGGAAGATGAAAGTGCAAATCCACCGCCCAAGATTCTGTCGCTTTCGCAGACGAGATGGCTTGCTATTGCAGACTCTATAGAAAGAATTTTGGCGCAGTACCAGTCTCTCGAAGAGTTTTTTGAGAAAGCAGAAGATCGCAGCTACAACGTGCGCATTTTACGAGAGATGTATCGAGACAGAAAAAATTATGTTTACCTCGTGTTTCTTGCCTCAGTTCTCCGTAACGTTAGGCGAGTGAACAAAATGTTCCAAACAAACACAACTGACCCACTGGTTGTCTTCCAAGA
The DNA here is from genome assembly GCF_052857255.1 of Amblyomma americanum. Taxonomy (NCBI): domain Eukaryota; kingdom Metazoa; phylum Arthropoda; class Arachnida; order Ixodida; family Ixodidae; genus Amblyomma; species Amblyomma americanum. The sequence continues at coordinate 102,808,963 of NC_135498.1, forward strand.
GCTAGAAAATTTGTATTTGGAAATTCTTAGGCGGATTTTGAATCCATCAGTTTTGAGGCACAACGCAACGGCAAGTCTGCTGTCGCTAGACCTGGCAAAAATGAAGTCGATTTTCCTGCAACCAGAGGTAGCGGACCTAGGTGACGTCTTCAGAGAGATTTCACTAGTCCCTATTGAAGACCAACGGGCCATGAGGGAGCGCTGTTTCCAATTCTTGAGGCAAATGGCGATGGGACTGCAGCAGCGACTTCCAAATGCCTCCTCTGCACTTCGAAGACTGTGTGCCATAAATCCCGATGGCATAGAAAGTGCTAAGAGCCGTGAATGCATAATGAAGCTACCGCTGCAATTTTTTGGAAGTTCCTCAATCGAACTGGAGTCTGAAATACGCCAGCTGCAGAATGTTAGCGGTGCACTTGATTGCGCATCATGTTTGACTTTCTGGCACGCAGCGGCATCGTACAAGGACCCTTGCGGCGAATGCCCTTTTCAACACCTGGCGCAAGGAGCACTGAAAATTTTGACCCTTCCAATTTCTAACGCTGATGCAGAGCGCGTGTTCTCTTGCGTGAACTTGACGAAAACAGAGATCTGTAACAAAATGAAGCTGGACTTGCTCATGGCGATTCTGCGAATCAAATTTGGGCTACGACTTCAAGAAAAAACAGCATCATCGTTTGACATTCCTGCTGAGTTGTTGAATAGAATGTGCCAAATTACTCCGGCATGAACACTATCTACTCTAGATAAACTACGCGGACTGAACTTTTATTTATTTGCAACGTACCTGATGCTTGAAGGCCAAGCAAGAGAACCAAATTTCCTTGCTCTTTATTTACTCTGTGTTCTTGTGTTGATTCAAAATGATATTATTTATTGTTCATTATTAAAAGTTGCTTATAATAATGGTACTTTTCTACTTGGCTACAAATTTGGCGCCAAGACCAGGTGGCGTGGCTACTTTTGGCTACTTTTAGCCTCAGTTCTGGCTCTTTTTGAAAAATTCCTAACGGCAACCCTGCAGCCAGCTCCCCGTGAGTGCAGTTCGTGCACCGAACGATGTCGTGCGTGCTCATCGGCGCCCGCGCTCTCTCCCGTCCCCTGTGCCCGGCTCCGTGGACACCCGGCTGACTTCTAGGTGCTTCGACGCGTGTGGTGGTGACTTCGGTGTTCGCGTGCGTCGGCGTGGGTGCCCTGTGTGCGGCACTAGTTGCTCGGCTCCCGAGGTGGGACTCCGCCGCCCGTGCCAACTGAGGACGGCAGGAAGCACGGCTGACCCCCCATCCCGGACTCGTTCGGACCTCGGACCAGCCGAGCACTTCGCCACCGTCTGCACATGGGAATGCTCTTCGCTGGCGCGCGCGGGCGCCGACCTACCCGGGTGTTGATCGCTCCTCTTGCCGTGTCGCTTCGCGGCCTGCCCTGCCTCCACTCGGTGCCCCTTTCCCGCCCCAGATCCGCCTCCTCTCCCCTACTCTATCATCCCCCCCCCTCCCCAGCAAAGCCCGGTTGTGGTGACCCCTTCATTGGAGGCAATTACCGGGCTGCGCTAACCCCCATTTCTCTCCCCCCTGCCCTGCGACCCCCCTTGAGAATCACAATATATATTGCGGACGCCTGACCACAAAAGAGTTTGTAGTTCAGTGCGATGCGAGTGATAGGGGGATGGACGTTGTATTGAGTCTGGTCGGGAAAGACAAGGAAGAGCATCCCATCCTGTACGCAAGCCGGAAACTGACACTAAGGGAGGAAGCTTACAGCGCCTCAGAAAAAGAATGCGCATGCTTAGTCTGGGCAGCACAAAAACTGTCATGCTACCTATACGAATCAAAATTCGTTTTTGAGACGGATCACTGACCACTCACGTGGCTGAGGCAGATGTCTCAAAAGAACGGACGCTCGCTGCGGTGGAGCCTCATCCTTCAGGAGTACAACTTCTCTGTGAGGTATAAGAAAGGGAAAATGAATGGCAATGCCGATGGTTTAAGCAGGCTATTCCGAAGTGCTTAAGGCAAAAAGGGTCCTCCAGCTTTTTTTTTGTGTGTGTGTGTGTGTGTGTGTGTGTGTGTGTGTGTGTGTGTGTGTGTGTGCGCGCGCGCGCGCGCGTGTGTGTGTGTTACTAGCGCACCTATGTATGTTTTTTTTTCAAGTTTAGTTATCTACTTCGATCCATTTCATGCATGTCTCTGACTTGGTTGTGGCCCAAATATCCATGATACGTTGACTTAGATGGCAGAACCACTCGGAGTCGGAATTTGTTATGTTATTACCTTATCTGTTGGGATAAGCCTGGTGGATCAGGGGCAGACTGGGTGCTTTCGCGTCGTGTGGAGCCTTGTTGCTGGGGCCGAACTGCCATTGTGGGAGGTTTGGGGGTTGTTTTGGTGCTCGCAGAAGATGACCGGTCATCCCATTCCCAAGACCAGCCCATCTCTCATCGGCAAGGGATTGCTACCACTGGCCGAATGAGATTTTCCTGGCCGCGGAGGAGTTATTAGGAATGGCCGCCAGCTGGTATTAGGATTGGCGCCAGCATGTCTCGAGGATTGCCACCAAGACAGAATCTCTCGCCAGGTGTCTGCGGGGTGCATTTACCACGCTCGCCCGGTCGTTGCTGCATGGGACAAACGGGGAGCAGGGCTCTGCGAAAATCCCTTTAAGGAGTCGCTGCCACGGGCCGCGAAGTGGTTCCGGCTGTCTTCCGATTTTCCCCGACATCTCCACCGACCCGACTACCCCTGGCCTCACGGGCACAGCACCAGCGTGGGAACGGATCGCCACAGTGGCTTGTCTGCAGGCTTCGCCGGCCATCGCTAATGGTGGGCTCGGTGGCTGTGCAAGCGTGCACACCACTAATCCGTTTGTCTACATCATGCAGGTGTTCGCCTTCGTCGCTAATGCCCTGCTTCCGGCGTTGTTGGCCCTTCCCCCAGCAAGCACGTCATCCACTGCAGTTTACTGCAGTGACGATCGCATCTTCGCATGGCCCCAACCCGACGTCATCACTTCATCATGCCCGGCAGCGCCTCCCCCTGGATACCATTTCCCCGGCCCATCCTGGAAAGCCTCATCACCAGCAACATCAGCCACGGGATATATAAGCAGCGATCGACCGCCTTCGCCGTTTTGGTTGGTTGGTAGGAGCTCGAACCTCCTTGGAGAGCAGACGTGTTTTTGGACGCTCTCCCCTCGCGCTGGCGCCTGCCGTGTTCGCGTTGATCGCCCCTCCGTGCGTGCCGCTCGCCCTACTGGGTAACGCCGCGCGCCCCTGCGCGCGCGCTCTGCTGAGTTGGTTCTGATGTTGGAAGCGACGACGTAGCTCTCCCTCGACATCGGACGCACCGTGTCAGCGACGTGTCAACGCGCCGCTGCCCCTTCTCGCTCCACGCGGCGCGGCCGCCGCCGCCGCGAACAATCTCCGAACGGGCCCGCTCGCCGCCCGACTCCGCCTTCCGCGGTGCGTGACGTGCCAGTGACGCGCTCGCGGGCGGGCACTCCTTGGCGCCGCGCGCTGCGCCGCTTTCGAGTTCGTTCACGAGTGTACCAGAGTTTTAAAAACGCCGCGCGCCCCCGCGCGCGCGTTGGTTCCGGTTGTGTTCGGGGTTGGTGGTTCTGTCTGCCACACGGTGCCACGCATCCCCTGAATCATGGAGGCTGCTACGAGCCAGGACAAAGCTGCTCCTGCGACCATCAGTACCTCCCGCCGCAGCTCCAGTGTGGGTTGTGACCCGCACATGTTCCTGCGACACCTGGAGTTCAGTGTCCAGTCCCTCCTACAGGAACATCAGCAAGGACGTCGGCTGCCTCTAAGGCGCCCAGACCCCGCAGCCCATCACCTCCTGCATCCACCCAATGGTCCCCAGCGCTGACCAGACTGCGCTCGAAGGCGGCAGCTGCCTTCCTGAAGACCGCGGAGCCGGCCCCGGTTCCGCAGCGCAAGAAGACCAAGAAAGGCAAGAGGGACATGAGCCCCCCTCTTCCCCAACAGAGCCACAGGCCGACAGCCAGCTCCCTACTCCTGGGCCTCTTCAGGAGACTGCCACTTCCCTGGAGCAGTCTTCCACCCCCTCGGAGTTACTACCTACTCCTGTGCCCATCGAGTCCCAGGACTCCGGTCCGCCCGACGCCGCGGAGGAAAGCTGTGCGGCCCTGGAACCCCAAAGAGAGGACCACCCAGCTGACAACACCCTGGACCCATCCCCGAGCCGTTCCACATCTGCAGCACCCCCTCCCCCAGCAGAGAGGGACACTGAGGAGGGCTGGATTTTAAAAGTGCCGCGAGGGCGCCGACGTGGGGCACGTCGCCCCCCCCTCCCCCCTGAGGCCGTGGACAACCTGGTGGGGACCGTCCTGTTCCGGCCACGGGGAAAGGGTGACACCTTTCAGCACCGCTGCAGGTTCCAGGTTGCAGCAGAGCTGTCCAGCATACCGGGCGTCGCCTCCGTGCGGGTCAACCCCTCACGGAATGTGGTGGCTGCGGACGCAGTCTCAGAGGAGGCCCTGGAAGCACTCCTTGCCATCCAATCCCTTGTCGGGATGGAGGTGCGAGCCCGACCGGCTGCTGACAAGGGCGTCTCCACGGGCTTCATTCATGGAGTACCTGCCGACCTTGGGGACGCAGAGCTGCCTTCAGCACTGGAAGCATCAGTGCCCATCCTTGGAGTTCGGCGCGGCCAGGGCACCACCCTGCACGTCCGCTTTGGGGCGCCCAAACCACCGTCTCATGTAGCCATCTACAAGCTACGGCTACCAGTTCGGCCAGCCCTGCCCCGCCCCATCCAGTGCGGTCGTTGTGGCCGCCTCGACCACGTGACGGCCAGCTGCACCCACCCCACGCGCTGTCGCCGCTGCGGCCGACAACATGGGACTGGTGCCTGTGATGCCACAGCACCAAGGTGCACGAACTGCGGCGGAGGCCACCCTTCGGACAATCCGGCCTGCCCCCGTTGGCAGGAGGAACGTGTGGCTGCTGCGGTTGCTGCCGCTGCGGAACCGGTGTCACGGAGGGCCATCCGGTCGGACCTCTGGACTGGGCCCAAATCGTACGCCCAGGCCGTCAAGACTTCTGCGGCTGACGCACCCAGGCCACATGAGCAGCCCATGGGCCCCCAACACTGCCCAGGAGCTACCCGTACCCAGGCTGGTCCCGTTCCTCTCCTGAGTGGCCAGTTGGACCAGCTGACGCGGACCTTGGCGACCACCCTCCAGGCCCTCACGCAGCTCCTGACAGCAGCCCATCAACCACCCCTGGGCATAGCGCAGGCCCCGCAGAGCCAAAATACGCAACATGGCTAACACACCGCAGCTGGTCCCCAGACCACGGGTCCTCCAGTGGAACTGCCGGGCTCTTCGACCTCGCCTGTCTGAGCTCCATGACCGCCTTCAGCTGGAGGAGTACGATGTCCTGGCCCTCCAGGAGGTGTACCTGCAGCCGGAAAAACTGCACCTGCCAGGGTACATCGGCTATGGCAGCCGGTCCTCCTGCCAGCAGTCCTCCTGTCGGGCTGACCCTTGCTTGGAGGACAGCCATCCACCCGGACCTTCTCGGGCAGCCATCTTCGTCTGCAGGACTCTTGCCCAGGCGGAGATTTTGGTGAGTGATGCGGTTGTGGCCCCCATGGAGTTCGTCTGCGTAAGGGTCAGGCTGGGTTGAGTTGACACAGCTGTGGCAAGTGTATATGTGCGCCCCCAGACCCCCTGGGACGCCGAATCCTTGCCGCAGCTAGTCAGTCTCATTGGCGGCGACTGTTTGCTCTGCGGGGACTTCAACGCGGCTCACCCGCGGTGGGGATCCCGCAGGGCGGATCGTCGCGGCCGGCACCTAGTTGAGGCCCTTCGCGGCACCGGGCTGCATGTTTTGAACACCGGGGTCCCCACGTTTGTCCGTCGGGGGGGCGTCCGCACATGCATTGATCTATCTATTGGGACCCCCCGATGTGTTTATGGATGGCACCCCTCGGCGGACACCTGGGGTTCGGACCACTACCCTATCACTCTGACTCCTAAACCGGGCAAGAGAGCGGACTGTCGAATGTACAAGGTGGTCCACTGGGACAAGTTCCGGGACCTCCTTCGCAGCTTCTCCCTGCAGGACGACATCCTGACGCATGTTGCCAGGTGTGCGGAGGCTGCCACGATCTGCTGCGAGGTCCCGGACCTACTCCTCCTCCAGCTGCGGGCACAACGGCGCCAGGCAGAGCGGAGGGCTCTCCGCACAGATCGACCCGAGCACTGGACCTTCCACAACCGGCTCGATGCGAAGTGCCGCCGGTCTCACAACCGACGTCGCAGAGAGTCGTGGGAGGGCATCTGTGCTTCCCTGGTGGCCGCCAGGGGGAGTGCCAGGGCGTGGCGTCTGTTCCGTTCGCTGCTGGAGCCTTCCATCCAGAGGGCCCCCTACCTGGCCATCGCAGTGGCAGGGGGACTCACCTACCAGCAGCTGGCGGACAAACTGGCAGAGGCCCTCCTTCCCGGGAGCCTCCTCCAGCAGGACTCCACCCAAGGCGCCACTGCGTCCAGCCAGCCTGCAGCCATGCGGTGGACATCACGGCCGTCTGCTCCAGGGCCCTCACGAAAGGGGAACTCTCTTCTGCCCTGCTGCACTCCAAGCGCCGCAGTGCCCCTGGACCAGATGGCGTCACGTACCAGATGCTGCGGAACCTGGACGACGCCATGCAGACGAGCCTGCTCCAGACGTACAACGAGGTCTGGTCCACAGGCCTCCTGCCTGAGGCCTGGCGCACAGCCCTGGTGGTCCCGGTCCTCAAGGCGGGCAAGCCACCTGCTGACCTGCTGTCCTACAGGCCGGTGTCCTTGACCTCGGCCCCAGGGAAGCTCATGGAGTCCATGGCCTTGGGGAGGCTGGAGTGGATCGCTGCGGCCACACGCTTCCTGCCCGAGCAGCAGTCTGGGTTCCGGAGGCACCGCTGTACTGCTGACGCCATAGCCGACATCGTGTCCAGCCTCGAGGATGCACGGCACTCCCACCACGTCGTCTGCCTCACACTCCTAGATGTGAAGGGGGCATTTGACAATGTCTACCATGAGGCGATCCTCGATGCCGTGGACTGCCTTGGCGTCACCGGCAACCTTCGGGGCTACATCCAGGGCTTCCTGCGGGACCGCACAAGCTGTGTTCGAGCTGGAGGCGCTACCAGCACTCCCCAGGCCCTCACCAGAGGGGTTCCACAGGGCAGCGTGCTGAGCCCCATGCTGTTCAACTTGGTGATGGCCCAGCTGCCCACCTGCCTCCCAGATGGCCTGAAACTACCCGTCCGCATTGCTATCTACGCGGACGACATTGCCCTTTGGTGTCGCGGACCACGGCGCCAGAGGGTTCAGGTCATCAAGAACGTACAGCGGGCCATCACCAGGGTCGGCTCCTACCTGGAACGGGTTGGTCTGCAGCTCTCCCCCACCAAGTCTGAGGCCATGCTGCTCAACATCCGGCCAGGAGCACGCCCAGGGAAGACCTACCTCAGCGTCGCAGGACGGGAGCTCCCATGGCGGCATTCCTGCCGCTACCTGGGCCTCCTGATCGACCGCCACCTCACCTGGCGCCCAGCTGTCAAGGCATTCTGCCGACAGGCAACCAGGGTCCGTGGCGCCATCCGGAGTCTCCTGGCTGGGGAAAACGGTATCACCCCACAAATGGGGCTCCGGTTCTTCCAGGCCATGGCAGGGGCCCAGTTCCTGTACGCCCTCCCTCTGGTCCAGATGACCATACACCAGCAGCTGGCCATCGAGCGATCTCAGAGGGCTGCAGTCCGTCTCTGTCTGGGACTTCCCCGTGGCTCCCATATCTCGGCCACACTTGCAGAGGCTGGCGTGTGGCCCATGATGCTGCAGGCCCAGCGGACTGCGCTCCGCCATGCTGAGCGTCTCCACCTCGCCCCGGACGGGCGTCCCCTCCTGGAGCGCCTCCTCGGCCACCCTCATTCTCGAATGGGGAAGGTTGCCCAGGAGTTCGAACAGCTGGTGGGTGGGCAGCCGGAGCACCTTCCTTCCCCTCCACGACCGGACCTGGGCCATCAGTTCCGGGTGCTCATGCCACCACGGGGCACCAGGCCGAAGCGCCTCACCCCTGCAGTTGGCCTCCGGCAGGAAGCAGCAGCGACCCTGGAGGAGGACCTGGCCGGCTGCACACAGCTCTACACGGACGGGTCGGTCTTCATGGGTGCTTGCCCGTCTGCCGCAGCTGCTTGCACCGCTCCTTCGTTGGGAGAAAGCCGGCAGGCCAGGCTTCCGTTCGTGGCCAGCTCGACCACAGCAGAGCTGGCGGCCCTCCACCTGGCTGCCGACATCCTGGAGTCCCACCCCGCGCTGCAGACTGTGGCCATTCTGAGCGACTCCAGGGTGGCCCTTCAGCTTCTGCAAGAGCCACGGAGCCGGCTGCCCATCGTGCGCAAGCTGGCAGCCAGACTGGACAGAATCTGTTCCCATGGCTGCTCTATCTCCCTGGCCTGGATCCCCAGCCACGTTGGAGTCCCAGGGAATGAGGAGGCAGATGCCCTGGCCAAGGCTGCGCATGGACACCGTACCCCCTGCTCTACTGCTGTGGTGCCCCTGGATGTGGCCAGAAGCATCGCGGAGCGGCAGCTCCTAATGGAGCACCCCGACCCCAGGGTTGCCCAAGGGAAACCCCCACAACGCCTGCCAGACAAGGGGATCACAAGATGGCAGAGGTCCCTCCTGCTCCGGCTCCGCATCGGATGCTCCTGGACCGGGGCTCGGCTCCACCGCAAGGGTTTGGCCCTCACGGCGGACTGCTCCCGCTGTGGCCATTCGGAGGAGACCATCGACCACCTCCTCCTCGATTGCCCTGCCTTGGCCACCCACCAGGCAAAGCTGGCTGCCTGCTACAGGGACCTGAGCCTTCCATCAAACTCGGCCAGTGCCCTCCTCTTCCCCACCGGCCCCAACGCTTCCAAGGCGTTCCGGTCTCTCCTCGCCTTCCTGGAGGAGACGGGTCTGGACGGCCATTGCTAGCCCAAGGCAGCTGACTGACTGATGACGGCGTCTCCCGCATCTGTATACTCCCCCCTTTTTTCCCTTTTTCCTTCTTCCTCTGAAACCCTACCTATCCTTCTCTCTATCTGCACGCCGGCAGTGGTGGTGGTGCTTTAACACCAGTCACACGCCCGTGCATTTTCCTTTCCTCTTCCCCTTTCATCCACTTACTACTACTACTACCTTCGCCGCTTTGTGGGCTCGGTGGCTGTGCAAGCGTGCACACCACTAATCCGTTTGTCTACATCATGCAGGTTAGTTATCTGCATTCCTTGTATGCTAAAAGAAGTAGCAATTATTTCCTAGTGCAGCTGCCGAGCCCGCAATGCTGCATTTTTCTTGTGCTTGAATGCGCTCATGTTGTTCGCTGCTTGCTGATCTTGGCAGGCGATATTGAAACTAACCCAGGACCTAACAATCTCGAGGCTGTATTCGCAGAACTAAAAAAGTTATCCGCCGGTCAAACTCAACTAATCTCCGAAGTGCAAGGTCTCAAAAACCAGCTTATATCCACTGACGGTGCTATAGCTGGTTTAAGTAAGCGCATGACCGATCTTGAGACACATTTGGAAGCCATGACAGCCATAAAATCTGAGTTAGAAATTATAAAATCTGAAAATACTCGGCTATCTCGTCAGATTGAAACCCTTGAGGCCCGCATTGACGATAGTGATAATAGATCTCGCCGTAACAACCTCATATTTTATGGAATTCCGGTTTCTAACCCCTCCGAAACGTTTGCGGACTCTGAGGGAGAGGTCATTCGTCACTGCGCTCAACACTTGAGCTTAACCATTCATCCTGAGGAAGTAGAACGTGCCCACCGACTCGGCCGCCATGAACCCAACCGCTCTCGACCAATAATAGTCAAATTTATTTCGTACAAAACAAAAGACACAATACTCTCTAACGGCCGCAAATTTAAAGGAACGAAATTCAGTGTCGGCGAAGACTTCTCCCACAGAGTTCGTAGCGTCCGCAAGCAGCTAGTCACCTTTGCTAAAGCTAATTCCGACAAATTTGCCCTACGCTACAAAACCTTGCATATCGGTCCCAGGCGCTACATTTTTGATGAGATCTCGCAAACTGTGAAAGAAATAACAATTGCTACACCACAATCAGATTAGCAATCATCTCTTCGCAAACAACTAAAAACCCGCCCCAAAAATATTCCCCTGTCCGCTGTGTTCACCAACATACGTAGTTTCCTTTCCAAGCGCGAACTTATTTCCAATATTGTCTTGTCATCTAGCAGCAATCTACTGATACTAACCGAAACCTGGTTGAACAGTGCCATCGCAGATAGCGAAGTACTAACTGACTTGCCAGACTTCCAAGTCTTTCGGAAAGACCGCCAGGACTCACAAGGAGGGGGAGTACTGATAGCGGTGAGCCAGCAGTTATCAATGTCGATAACTGACGACTCGTCCGACCTGGAAATCTTATGGCTCCACTGCCACGCTGTACCACACACGATTTTACTCGGTGTCTGTTAAAGGGTCCACATAACTCTCGTGATTTTTCCTGTCAGCTTAATAATTCCGTAAGTAAACTTATCACGAAGCACCCTAACGCACACATCTTCCTCTTTGGCGACTTTAATTTTCCTAATATTGATTGGCAGCACCAGCCCGCACCGACAACTAATAATGGCGAAGCAAGGGAATTTCTAGATTTCTGCTACAATTTTAACCTTACTCAAGTAATATCCAAACCTACGCGCGTAACACAAAACTGTGCGAACATTTTAGACCTATTACTGACTAATTGCCCAGATAGCGTTCAGCCCATTACGTACCTCCTTGAGATTAGTGATCACAAAACTATGCATGTCAACATCGACCTTAAAGCAATTAGGCGCCCAAAATACAATAAAACAATCCGCCTTTACAACAAAGGTAATTATGATATAATGAATGCCGAACTGACAACGTTTTTCGTAAGTTTTTCCTCAAGTTTTCATTCACGAAGTATTCATGAGAACTGGCTAGCATTTAAGAATAAACTTGATGCCCTAGTCAATGAATTCATTCCCCAAATAACTTTCCACGCTAATCCACACAAACCATGGTTTACTAAATGTCTTAAAAGGTTGGAAAATAAAAAGAAACGCCTGTTCCGCTCAGCAAGAGCCGATGGAGCGCAAAGCGCATGGGCGAAATACCGCGCTGCGGAAAAATCGTATCAATCTGCTATCCATAACGCCAAGCACAACTTTTTTCATCAAGACCTTCCTAATATGCTCAGCGATAACCCTAGGAAGTTCTGGCAAGCCGTTAACCCTCATCATGAACACACGATTACCCTCAAAGACGAGTCAGGCATGGCTATGACCGACTCTGAGTGCGCTACTTTATTCAACGCAGCGTTCTCATCCGTCTTTACTAATGAAACCGATACGCAACTTCATACATTTAATTTACTCTTTGAGCATGCTATGCCGGTAGTCACATTTTCCTCACTGGGTATTGCGTCCTTAATTAGAAACATGGAAATCTCATCTTCATCTGGTGTAGACAATATTAACTCGAAACTTCTAAAAAACACTGATATTTGTGCCGAGTTCTTATGCTTACTTTTTACCCAGTCACTCTCAACAGGACAACTATCGGACGATTGGAAAACTGGAAAGGTCGTTCCAGTCTACAAATCAGGTAACAAAGATTCGCCGTTAAATTACCGACCCATTTCCCTTACTAGTGTGCCCTGCAAACTAATGGAACACGTCATCTATACTCATATTATAAACTTCCTCGACTCGAACAATTTTTTCCATTCGTCTCAACACGGTTTTCGGAAAGGTTTTTCTTGTGAAACGCAGCTAGCCCTATTCATTCATGATTTACATGCTAATCTCGATTCTAACCTACAGACCGACGCCATTTTCCTGGATTTTGCAAAAGCATTTGACGAGGTACCTCATAAACGCTTAATCCTAAAACTTTCCCGTTTGAACTTGCCCCCCGACATAGTAAAATGGATAGAAGAATTCCTGACTAATCGCTCACAGTTTGTCGTTGTTAACAATCAAAATTCCAATCCGCTACCAGTAACATCAGGCGTCCCTCAAGGTTCTGTACTAGGCCCGCTTCTATTCCTAATTTATATTAATGACTTACCGACCAATGTGTGCTCTAATATTCGCATGTTTGCGGACGACTGCGTCATTTATCGCACAGTTACTAACGCCTCCGACCCCACATACCTTCAAGATGACCTAAACCGCATACAGGAATGGTGCGACCGTTGGCTAATGGAACTGAACCCTCATAAATGTAAACGTTTGTCCTTCCACCGCCGCCGTAACCCGCTTGATTTCCCATATGTAGTCGCTAACGTTCACCTGCAGTCCGTTTCATCATACAAATACCTAGGCGTCACACTGTGTAACAACTTATCATGGGCTACACACGTTACTAACGTCATTTCCTCGGCTAATAAAACTCTCGGATTCTTACGACGTCATCTTCGCCACGCCCCACAACAGGTAAAATTACTAGCATATAAAACTCTTGTCAGGTCAAAGTTAGATTACGCATCGCCAGTTTGGAACCCTCATCAAGTTTACCTTATCAATGCGCTCGAGTCACTTCAAAACAGAGCAGCCAGATTCATTCATTCCTCCTATCCGTACGATATCAGTGTAACATCTTTAAAAGCGGAATCCAGTTTAGCGCCCCTTTCACTTCGTCGTCGTATTTCTAGCCTCTGCCTATACCATAAATTTTTCCATAGTTCGCTGCGCTGCGCTCCCTACATTGCCCCGCCAGCCGGCATATCCCACCACATTCGTTATCCTTTCCAAGTGTTTCGCCCCCGTGCCCGTACTGTTACCTGTGCCGCTTCTTTTTTTCACCGTGTTTCTGTAGACTGGAACGACCTCTCCAATGACATCGCTACCATCTCATGCCCATCCACATTCGCCGAAGCTGTTACCAACCATTTTTCAACATAACACTTGTTCATTTGACTGTATGTACCCACCCCTTATGTAATACCCCCAGTGGGTCTTTAAGGTATTAAAATGAAATGAAATGAAACCACTGGGGATTATCTCCCGACGGGGCTGCGCCTCGGTTTCTTCGATGTTCACCGACCGGCGGAGAGCGGGCCGACCACCTGACGTCTCCTGCCAGCCCGACGGGGTCCTGGCCGCATACCCCTTTCCCTCACGCTCACTTTTGAACTCAAAAGCTTGTAAATATGTAAAATAAACCAAGTCTTCTTCCTCCACTAACAAATCCTTCACTCAGCGGCACTCCCATCCCGGACGGAGCGGGCGTCATCTTGAGCGAGGTTGTGTCGAGAAGCGACCCCGATCCCCACCTTCAACAACATCCTTGTTGCATAGGCGAATTTCCAACATGCTTAGCAATTTCCCTTGCTCTTCTGTCATCATACCAGTTAGTGGCCCTTTTAACACTTAGGACATAATGGCAGGTGCTCAGTCTGTGGTATGAAAACTGTAAACATTACCATAAAAACCGGACTATATGTCGGACCAGAATATAGGTCAACAACCCCAACTAAACAATTCTAAAAATGAAAACAATCTTTTTCAATGGAAAAAATACCGAAAGACACCCTGACCTTGAAACAAATGCGACTGGACAGGTTGCACAATGGTGACAGTATTATTTTCATTTAAATGGTGCTCGTATGTACACCCGGCCAATTTTTTAACAGTATCGCGCGCCCTTCGACTAGCATGTTTGTTTCTGGCACACAGAAGTATGGCGCCGTAGAGCAAAGCCCTTCCTCTTCATGAATCGCCGCACCCAGGATGGTGAGCTCTTGAATTGCACCCTCGTGAGTCTACAAACACGCGCGATGTCTACCACTTTCATGCGGATGCATTCAGCAGTCACAGCCAGCGATCTCGCACGCAGTGCGACCTTTCTTTCCAATTCTGGATACGCTGCGGTCCGCATCTCTACCGCTTTCACGCGGATACATTCGGCAGTCACAGGCAGCGATCTTGCACGCAGCGTAACTTTTCCTTCCAATTGTGGATATGCTGTAGTCCGCCAACAAAATGATGTTTTCTTCTGGTTGCTGCGAATTGTAATACGCAGCTTCTGCCTCCGCCTGTACCGAATGCTCTTTTCGGATACTAAAAATTTGCTCTGTGCCGCCAGGTTGCCGTGAGCTTCCACGTACTCAATGGCGTTTTTCTTGAAGGCGACGGTGAATTGCCGACGGTTTCCGCTCATTTTGAAACAAAATGTGAAAGAGCAGCCTCTAACCAAAATACAGAGACGTAGTTTTTATGTGCCGGATTTTAAAAAATTCCTGTGCTCAAAATACTTGCCTAATTCAGAGCAAATAGCGCTCACAAGGTAAAATATTATTGCCTAGGTTGTTTGAGATCTAAATAAGCATCGGTACTTGCCTGTATTTGGTGGAATTTGCGAGAAAGTGCTTCCGGCTACGAGTACAGTTTTTGCAGACGCGAGCCAAGCAGCCGGCCTCACAGGCTACGTCATCTTCCGGATGAACATGCAACTCACAAGCGACGACTTATCAGTTATTAGTGTGTGCAGTGCTTTTGGTGTCACATTTTCACTGCAGTATTTAGTAGCAGAAGCAGTGATGTTCTTTGTGATATTATTTCTGGCGGGCAGACGAACCCCATCTTCAAAGAGAGCGCTTCTCGTATCCATTGAGCCGAGAAGTCGTTTGCCTCACCGTCCGGCAGATGGCGCAGCCTGTGAGACCGGCTGCTTGGCTCGAGTCTGCAAGAGCTGTATTTGTAGCCGAAAACAGTTTCTCGCAAATTTCAACAAATACAGGCAAATACCATGTTTAATTAGATCACAAACAACTTAGGCAATAATATTCTACTTTGTGAGTGCTGTTTGTTCTGTATCAGGCCGGTATTTTGCGCACAGGAATTTTTTAGATTCCGGCACATAAAAACGTAAGACCCTGTGGTTTTGCAACTACGGAAACGTAAAATGGCGGCACTGCTGCTGATGGCGATGGTGATGGAGGGACGTTGTTGAGTTCATCCACCCACTGTTACAAGACTTCCATAGTTTTTCCGCCAATGACTGGTATATAAGACGGGGGTCGACTTTTTACCCCGTTTTTTTTTTTTTAAAGTTCGACCTATATTACGGTTTTTACGGTACTTCCTGCTTCTCACCAAGTACCTTTCTGCACAGCTGTTGAAATTAGAGAACCAGGAGCATTTATGATGGTATTCAATCTGAAATAAAGCCTAAGAAAGCCCATTCATCTTTTTGCAGAGCTAGGCAGCCGTGCTCGAGCTACAACTGTCTACTTCTAGTTGTTTCACGGGAATATGCCCGAAGTATGTGTATGCACTGCCTTAGCTTTTGGAATTGTTAATGCTTGATGGTCATGCCTAACATGTCATCACTAGAAGTGCCTTGCAATGATGCTCATTTTTCAACAAGCCTTTATTGAAATGCCGGCTGAAAATCTGTTTCGATATGGTTTGTCATGCATGCAAAACATGTGGGGTTTATGCCCTATATGCACTCAGGGAAGAGAGTCGAACAGCCAAAGGATAACAGGTTACAGTACAGCTCAGAAAGCACATGAAATAGAGGTACAAAACAATTGAGTGCATGCAACTACAGCAGTGGCCAGTAGTTTGAGCATCCGCTTTATATGCAGGATGTGCAAGGTTCAATGCCCAGTGCTACCAAACAGTGACCACCGGGTATAAGCTTTTGTGTTTGAATTGCTCAGAAGAATTGGTATCTTTCCCCACCTCCAACAGACCACACTTCAGCAATGGTGTTCCTTGTGCCATTAATAAAATCAGTTCGTCAGTTGTATGCAAGCACATTTACTCAACAAGAGTGTAGTTTTGAACAACATCCCGTTCTCAACAGAATGAGAGAACCAATCAGAAAGGTATTGCACTGAGAAGGTGGTTAATTTTGAGTTCATTTTGTGAAAGTCAGCCCTGTTGTAACATCGTATCTTTTTTGGAGCAGTTTTTCTTTCACTGAACAGATAGCTGATGTGCCCGGTGATAATGTCGTGATCGGAAAGCCGTTCATGATGAACGACATCTGAACAAATATTTGGGTCACTGGTTAGGATGAGGTCCAGAATGTTAGAGGAATGCACAGATGACCGAGTACATTCAGAAATAATTTTACATAATGAAAAGTCAAGACATGTCTGTATCGGAAGCTAAATCATCCTCACGGAAGCCACGGGACATGCGCACACAGTCGGCTTCTCTGGAAGAGGAGGCCGCCCTTCTTTCCTGTAGTGGCTATAAAACTGGTGCGCAATAAAGCACTACATTCCTTCCCCTGCAACAGTGCTGTCATGTTTTATTGGCTGCAGCAGCCGATACATGGTGTCAGAAGTGGGGCGTCGCCAACCTAGCAGTGAGGCGTGACCGACCAGCAAGATGGAATTCCTGAAGCCACCGGAGCCGCTGGGTGTAACAGGGGACATCAGCAAGCACTGTCAGCTCTTTAAACAGAAGCTTGAGCTTTTCTTGACTGCATCGGAGCCAACTGAAAAACCTCGACCGGAGTCTGCGAAGGCCACGCTACTTTTGAGCATTGCAGGTGAGGAAGGCATCGCAATCTAAAACACATTTACCTTTGCGGATGGCGAGAGCAAGCTTGACTATGCAACGGTGGTCAAAAAGTTTGAAGAATACTGTGCTGCCCAACGGAGCGAAGTCCACGAGCGGTACCTCTTCAGGAAGCAAGGGCAAAATTCTGGTGAGCCCTTTCGAGCATTTTTTGCGTGATTTGAAGACGGAAGCCCATCATGCAATTTCGGCACATTGACGAAGTCAATGGTTAAAGACCAAATAGTTTTTGGCACCAGTGATAGCAAAGTGCAAGAGAAGTTGCCCGTAAACAGCCAGCTCACCTTGAAAAAAGCAGAAGAAATCTGCAAGGCCGCTGAAAGCGCGGCTGAACACCAGAAGATGTGGAATGAGTGCCAGCAGCAAACAGTGGACTTGGGATGAAAGGAAAGCCCTGTTTGGGTAAAGCGCAGTCAAAGCAATTCAAGTGCAGAAAGCGTGGCCAAACTCATGCGCTGAGAAGCTGCCCAGCGTTCAGACGGACATGCAGAAAGTGTCAAGCAAGGAACCATTTCGTAGTTTGCTGCAAGGCAAATAACCAGGTGGACGCACTGCAAAAATCCGAAGAAGACTTTAACGTACTCGACGTGTCAGTCAGCAGCACCAGCAGTCAACATGATTGGACCGTTGAAGTACGCATGAACAGTATGCTGGTGAAGTTGAAAGTGGACACGGGATCCCAAGCCAGCCTTTTGCCCTTCGGTCTCTACAGGAAGATGAACCCCAAGCCATCACTAAGTCCGAGCAGTGTGATCCTGAGGTCGTATGGCGGACGCATTATCACACATTTGGGTGTCCTCAGAACTCAAGTGGAGCTGAGTAACCGAAAAAGCGTTTGGAACTTTTTCGTAGTATGCAAAGGAAATCAAGCAATCCTTGGTCTTGAAACATGCGAAGAACTGGGGCTTCTGCCGCGGGATGTTCACAACGTAACAGTGAACAGTTCTGATAAAGTCATTCGCGATTACCAACGCCTGTTCAGCGGCACAGGCTGTGTTCGCCGCCATAGTTGTTGTCCAAACAGTGAGACGGGTACCTCTAGCTCTCTGCGAGAACCACTTGGGCTAGAACTTGAATGCATGGAAAAGGCTGGGATCATAAGGTCACAGAACCCACAGACTGGGTGAGTCCTCTCGTTATCGTTCGCAAAAAAGACGGCAATACCCGAGAGTGTATGGATCCTAGAAAGATAAAAGAATGCATTAAACGAGAACACTACGAAATGCGAAGGCGAGAAGATATAGAATCTGAGCTAGCAAACGCAACAGTGTTCTCCAGACTTGACGCAAACTCAGGGTTCCATCAGATCCCATTGCATGAAGAAACCTCCAGGATTTGTACTTCTGCAACACCGTTCGGATGATATCGTTTTTTACGGATGCCTTTTGGTATTTCGTTGGCATCTGAAGTGTTCCAGAAAACATTGAATGAAATTTTTTAACTTCCCGGCGTGAAAGCGTACGTCGACAACATACTAGTCTGGGGCACCTTCCAGCAGGAGCACGACAAGCGCCTGCGGTGAGGGCTGCAAGCAGCTGAGCAGGCCGGTCTCACATTTAATCGTGAGAAGTTCACAGTTGGCGTTCAAGAAATTGAGTTCTTAGGCGACGTTAACAGTGCAAAAGGTATAAAACCAAGCCCTTCACTAGTGAAAGGTATGTTGGAAATGCCCGCCCCCTCTGACAAATCGGGAGTTCTGCGAATGCTCGGGGTCGTAAACTACTTTGGAAAAGTGTTGCCCACGCTGGTGGAAAAAACGACTCTTCTCAGGAGCGTAATCAGACAAGACGCAGTTTTCGAATGGACAGATAACCATGCGAGTGAATGGAAACTGCTATGCCGCAGCATGAGCAAACAACCACTCCTGTCAATTTTTTACCCAAAAACGGCGTCTAGTTTTCTGGCCTGGAATGAACTCAGACATTGAGGCGTTTGTCAAGGAGTGTAGCGTATGTATGCAGTACGCATACAGCCAACCAAGAGAGCCATTGAAAATGCGTCCTGTGCCTGAAAAGCCCTGGTACCGAGTGGGCACAGTATCTTCCAATACAGCAGGAAATCCTACTTGCGTTTATACGATGCATTGTCAAACTTCCCCGAAGTAGAACTGCTCAACGACTTGTCAGCGAGGATACAGTGCCTAGAATACTTGAAGTGTGATTACCGCCAAGCGACGCCTATGGGAAACGTTGAAGCCGCTTGGCGATGCTTCCGCTAGGTGGCGTGCTCTTCTGCTTACACGTCAGGCTGCCCCGTGAAATGCATGCTTGGAGCCTCGACTGCGTGCGCGGTGTGGGCGTGTTGCGTTGCTTTTTCGTGCAAATGCTACTTTGAGGATCCACGATGAGCCGACGACAGAGTCACTGTTTTGTACCCGGCTGCAAGAGCAGGTACAAATCATGCAAGGAAAAGTTGTCGTTGTTCGGTGTGCCAAAAGAAGAGGAGGTATTTCAGCAGTAGCAGCGCAATATACCAAGAGCAGACAAGCCGCTTGAGCGCAACAGTTCAGTTGTCGAGCCGTTGCTCAGGGACCGATCGCGCGCGCACCCCGAAGCCGGTGGCTTGGCCCCCTTGGTTTTGTGTGTGTTGGATGCTTTTCAGAGCTCCTCGAGAAGCCGCCATCCAGGCGCCACCGAAATGGGTTTGTTTTGAGACAAACGCGGCAGATGGCGGCAACGACGGTTAACCGGCAGTGAGGAGGCCCGTCCTGGTAAAATCACACTCAGGCCGCAAGACGCAGCCGACGCGCGGACCCCTGGGGTTTCGAGAGGGGGTCGCGTGTAAATTTATTGCTTTCGACGGCGAACCAACCGCGGGACGGGCCGGACGCCTCAGAGCAGGCAGCAGAATTGGGGAGCGCGACCAGGGCAGTGTGCGTGGTTCGGACTGGGTGTTCGGTTTCCCTGAGCTTCCGCTGGCGTTTTTAGTGATTTTGTGTCTCTGTGCTGTAACCAAGCGGAAATGCGCAACATCTTCGCGGAATTCGCGCGGTGCCCGTGCGACAACAACAACGTGAGCATCGGCGTGCTATTAGCTCCTTCAGTTTGAACGAAATTCTCCTGATTGGCTCCGAGAAGCGCATTTCCTATTGGTTACAAAAAGGGTCCCCAGAATGCTGGGCGAAGGGATTTAAGGGCGAGTTTTTGGCGCGAACGGGGGGATTGGAGATCGGAGGGCAGGTCGCCTGTGAGCGCCCGTACAATAAAGAGCTGGTGTCCCGAAGAAGTTGTCCAGTCTGTTCCGCAACGTGTCGCCGGATCACCGAACCATCAGAAGACTTCAAGATCAACACCATCGATCTGTCGGTCACCAACACCGATCGATCAGTCACCCAACATCAATCAAAAATTAACTGGCGCAGTCGACAGGATGATTCCGGCGGCTTTCTGCGGAGCTGACACGGACACGGGCACTATGGGACACCAGCGGAGGGCGACACCCTGGTGAGAGGCCCCGGCGCTGCGGCTGAGCATCGCGAGAAGTGGGCGCCATTGCGGAGGAAGCAGGCGAGCGCCTGGTGACGGGCCTCGGAGGCTGTTGGGAGCGAAGAGAGGCGACATCCTGGTGCGAAGCCTCTGGAGCTGTTGGAGTCGAAGACGGGACGGCAGTTGAGGATAGTCTTGGACGAAGACTGCTGCAAACTGCGAAGCAACGAGGAGGCAACGAGAGGTATCCGAGCAAGAGAGTGCTGCAGCCTTTGGAAAGGACGAGGCGGCGTCTGCGGCTGCGGCGAGACAACACCCCTTCGGTGCAGGTGTCCGAGACAGTAAGAGACGCATCTATAAGAACACTTCCAGGTGATAGCGCAAGGTGACTCCTGAGCCGGTTCGTACCGGCGCCCTGTGCGGTCCAAGCGGGGCACCATCCTTCAGGGTCGACGCGGGACGACAGCGACGGAGGAATTCAGGTGGGCCCTCTTCCTGCTTGCTACGGGTCAATCATGTTGGTCACCACACGGTCGCAATCTCAACGGGCAGATGAATCTGGGGGATTGGAATCAGGGGCTGGAAGCCCGCAGAACGTATCTAACTCGGAAGAGCAGCGCGCTCCGGAGGAGGGGCAGGGCAGAGCAGCCACGGGCAGCAGCGACGCTGCCATGCGAGTCAGGGAACGAGAGCTGGAGATAGAGAAGCTGAGACTGGAGGTCGAGTTGAAGCGACTCGAAATTGAAGCTAGAACCATCGAGGGTGCAGGTCGAGGCGGAAGGACAAAATTGGGGCAGTACGCGGATGATCTGAGGGCAGTCCTCGCACCGATGCCCGAATCTGATGAACTGGTGCCTGCATGGTTTAAGACAGCGGAAAGTATGCTCCGGAGCTGTTCAATCCCTGATAACATTTCTGGCCAGGTCATACTTCCTTTTCTAAATGAGAAGAGCCGCACTCTGGTCGCCAACAAGTCGGACGATCGGGTGCTCCCTTATACAGAGATCAGAGAGCTGGTGCTCACCGAGCTGAAACTAACCCCCGAAGAGTACAAGCGCAGGCTCTATGCATACCGTAAGGGCAAGGAAAGCTGGGGTCAGTTCGTGACTAAGCTGGAAATTTTGTTGGATTATTACCTGCGTAGCCGAAATGTCGCGACGCTAGAGGATTTGAGCCAGTTGTTGGTCGCGGACCGCGCCAAACAGATGATGTCAGACGAGCTGCGCGCATATGTTCTGCAACACGAAACAGGAGAGTGGTTTAAGCCCACAAAGATTGCTCAGCTTGCGGAAAAGTTTGAGGAGAGCAGAGTCGTGCACTGCCCGAGAACGATGGACGCGCCGAATGAAGTTTATGGCCAGCCACGAGAGGCAGGCTGCCAGACATGGGGCGGCGAGCAAAAAAACGAACGCCGACCTGCAGTGAAATGCTTTGGCTGCGGGGACTTCGGTCATATGCAGCGGAACTGTCCGCAGACTACATCAAAAGGAGCGGCAGGTCAGGAGTGAGGCGGAGAGCCCCGGCTGTCGTCGAGATTGACAGCGAGGGCCGCATGTGAGCTGGAGGAGGAGACAGAGATCGGAACAAGTGAGCCAGCGCAGGACTCCAGACTGACTTGGGTGGAGCTGATCTCTGGTGTGCGCTCGTTCAAGGCTTGCCTGGACTCAGGTGCAGACATAACGGTATTGAGGAAGGAGGTTGTCTCCGATAACGTCAAAGCGCAAGGCGCGGGAAAGGTGCAACTGCGTGGCGCGTTCGGCCACACGGTCCCGGCTGATCTCATGTATGTTCCCCTGAGTTTGGTCACGAGAGACGGCAGCTCGAACACGCAAACTTTCAAACTCTGTGCCGTTACTGATGAGCTGGCTGAGAAAGCAGACGCGTTACTGACCCCCGATGTTTTCGAGGGGCTGAGCACAGTACAGAAGGACGCTTTTGAGTTGGCTGATAGAACGATAAGGGCAGAGAGTGAAAGCGCGCTTCATGAGGACAGCGAAAATGCCGCGTCCGTACGAGACCTCACCAATGGGGAAGTAGTCCTGGATACAGGCCAGCACAGTAAGACGCAACCCAAATGGATGGGCCCAGCTAAGGTTAGAGAGAGAAAGCGGCTGGACAGTTATGTCCTCCAGTTCAGATGCTCTTTCGAGGCTGGATAGCGACATTGGAAGCTGAAAGAAAGAGAAAGGAGTGTCCCTGTTGCAGCATGGTACTCAAGTGTAAGAGCTAACTCATGTGTGGTAGCGATCGACATGGCGGACTGAGTGCTTGCAGGACAGGGCCCTGCCTTGATGTGTGTGTGCGCGTGATTGACTCTGATTCATTATTCCTCGTTTGGTGTGACATGTCGGTGTAATTCGCTGCATTGGTATGCTTCAAGTTAAACGGTGTTAAGTTGGGACCGCGATTCAATGCCCTGATATATTTCTTCATCGCACTGTACGAATGCCTCGAAAGTGTGTGTTGTAATTTGCGTGTATGTGGGTACGAAAACTATCGGGACCATTGTTAAGACTTAAGTTGCTTTTGTTAGATGTGGTAGTTGTGTGTATTATCGATGTGCTTTTTCGTATATTTTGGTTCGTACGTCCCTTCGCACTTTTTAATTGTTGTAACGCGCTTTGTGTTGTGCGTACAGCGAGTGTACGCACAACATTCTCGGTAAGGAGGAGTTAAGTTGCCGAGCCGTTGCTCAGGGACCGATCGCGCGCGCACCCCGAAGCCGGTGGCTTGGCCCCCTTGGTTTTGTGTGTGTTGGATGTTTTTCAGAGCTCCTCGAAAAGCCGCCATCCAGGCGCTGCCGAAATGGGTTTGTTTTGAGACAGACGCGGCAGATGGCGGCAACGACGGTTAACCGGCAGTGAGGAGGCCCGTCCTGGTAAAGTCGCACTCGGGCCGCAAGACACGGCCGACGCGCGGGACCCCTGGGGTTTCGAGAGGGGGTCGCGTGTAAATTTATTGCTTTCGACGGCGAACCGGCCGCGGGACGGGCTGGACGCCTCGGAGCAGGCAGCAGAATTGGGGAGCGCGACCAGGGCAGTGTGCGTGGTTCGGACTGGGTGTTCGGTTTCCCTGAGCTTCCGCTGGCGTTTTTAGTGATTTTGTGTCTCTGTGCTGTAACCAAGCGGAAATGCGCAACGTCTTCGCGGAATTCGCGCGGTGCCTGCGCGACAACAACAACGTGAGCATCGGCGTGCTATTGGCTCCTTCAGTTTGAACGAAATTCTCCTGATTGGCTCCGAGAAGCGCATTTCCTATTGGTTACAAAAAGGGTCCCCAGAATGCTGGGCGAAGGGATTTAAGGGCGAGTTTTTGGCGCGAACGGGAGATTGGAGATCGGAGGGCAGGTCGCCTGTGAGCGCCCGTACAATAAAGAGCTGGTGTCCCGAAGAAGTTGTCCAGTCTGTTCCGCAACGTGTCGCCGGATCACCGAACCATCAGAAGACTTCAAGATCAACACCATCGATCTGTCGGTCACCAACATCGATCAATCAGTCACCCATCATCATCAAAATTAACTGCAACGCTGCCGTATGCGAGCTCCACTTCGACAAACAGTTCCTGTCGCGCTACTTCGAGCATATTATAGAAGGCAAACTGCCTGGCGCCGTTCTGACCATTTTCCCAAATATGCCTTCATACCTGTCAAAGCCCGTTCCTAAGAAGAGAAATCCCAAGGAGAGGTTGTGCTTACCGCCTGCGATGCCAGGAAAGCTACCACGGATAAGCGAGGAGCTGCAGCTGCTTCCAGGTGAGGAGTCAGATGAGTCCGCAATGGTCACATCCGACTGTCGACTTGCTTTCAACCACATGGACATTGCCCTGCCTTCAGAGAGCTGGGGAAAACACATGTTCAGTGGTGTGCCAGTGAAAGTCGCGTTCAGCGTGTGCATACCCGGACCAGACATGAGTCTTCTGTGCGCCGAGAAGCTTGTGTTGTGTACTATAACTGACGACACGGTGACGCATGAAGTGTTTGCGCGTGGAGTGAAACTCGTGCTAGACAAGCCTGGCGGCCCAGCTTCCATTCTCCAGGCCGTTCATAGTATGCATGTATGTTCAGGAGCAGGAGTTCTCGAAGAGTTACCGTTCGCGTGTTCGAACTCTAACTTGGTAGTGTGGAATGGGAGCCTTTACAACAAGAAGTGCACTGGAACTTCGCTTGAGCGGTGTGTAGCCTGCCAGTATCTCCGGAAGATCTTGATAAATCAAAGATGCCAGAGAAAGAAAACAAAGTCAACAACTAATGTTGGAAAAAAGGTGAAAGTAAAAACTCAAGCTGTGTGGCGCTTGAAGACCAAAGTGAGCGGCTTGGACCAGATAATTTCATAAATTAAAGTGGAAAATGAGAAGCGGCACTTCTCAGAAAGATCGACAACCTCCCTCCTAAACAGAAATCTGCCATCCTTCATTGTTTCGAAGCTGCAAGCCGCAAATCACCAAATGGCATGAGCTACAGCTCTGAATGGGTTTTGGAATGCGTGATTATGCGTATCAAGAGCCCAAGACTATATGAGCATGTGCGCAGGGAAAAAATTCTTGCGCTTCCCAGCCGCACTTGCCTCAGAAATTTTATGAAGAAGTATGAGAGCAGCTTCGGTTTTAACTCCAATGTCCTCTCAGGAATTGCAAAAAAAACTGAAAAAATGGATGAGTTTCAGTGCCATGGCGGTCTGATAATAGACAAGATGAAACTCGCCGAAAACGTTGCAGTGGCACAAGGTACTGGAAAAACTGATGGCTTTGTGGACCTCGGTGCATTCACTGCTGACCACGAAAAGACAATGCCTTGTGACCATGGCATGGTTATAATGTTCCAGCCCATGACTGGGTCCTGGCACCAGGTATTAGGCGTCTTTGCGTCGAGAGGGAACGTGAAGGCCCACTTGCTTTTCAAGATTATTTTGGAAGCGGTTGTTTTATCAGAAAAAGCAGGTCTTAAAGTTGATTATATATCACTTGCGACGGGGCATCCTAGAATCGCTCAATGTGGCACCAGCTTGGTGTAAGCGGTACCACTGCAGCTGTAATGCCATCAGTACAATGCCCTACTGAAGATGGTAGGTGCCTTTTCTTTCTGTCAGACTTTCCGCATTTGGTTAAATGCATTAGAAATGGGTTCATAAAAGCGGGGTACCAAACACCACAGGGTCACGTTGACGTGCAACCAATCAAAGTTGCCCATCAATTGGACAAGTGTGCAACAACTCTAAAAGCGATGCCCAAGATAACTAATGCACACTTAAACCCAAATAATTTTGAGAAGATGAAGGTGAATTATGCTTTTCACCTTTTCAGCAGCGAAGTCCTCTGCGGGCTTTTTTAGTACAAAGAGGAAATTTCAAATTCCTTCACGTACAGAGAACCAACAGAACAGTTCATTACCTTTATCCAGAAACTGATTTCTGTCATGACCTCAAGAGCGCCTTCAGCAGCACTAAGAAAAACTCAGAAGAAGCAGTGCTGCAAAATGCCCTGGATTACATCAGTAGGTGGGAAGCCAACACAGGGCCCACAAAGGCAGGCTTTTTGTCGTCCAGCACTGCAGAAGGCCTTAGAGTGACACTGGAGCTTCTCAGATATCTGACTGATGTTGAATTCCAATGGCAGATCGAGAGCACTCCGCCGGATCACAAACGGAGCGCGTAGTTCAGCCGGAGATCACTCCCTCCCATTTTGCCAATAGAATGCATGCGCTCCCGCGGGGGCACTTCACCGCAAGAATAGCTCCAAGTTCAGGCAACATGGCGGCGCCCTTCGAAGCACGGCCTCTCGCTTCACCAGCGATTCGTCCTTGCCGCCACACTGTCTCTCACGTTCACGGCAAACAAAAGGCGCACGAAGCTTTCGCTTTGTGTGATGATGCCCGCACCACAAAATTCTAGTGATGAAACGCGCCAAATTTTCAGATTGCTTCCTTATTTACAGACCTGCTAGGCTTAGAGAGTACGCGTCGTCTGACATCAGAAAGCGCGGGAGGTTCAAACAAGTCAACGATTTTGATCTAAAAAGCAGTCACAAAGAATTGACCGCGATGGAATTGACATCCCGTTAAGAAAATTTTTGTTTTAACTTTTGCGGACGCGAACAAAACAAAAAATAATTGCATTTGGTAGAATTCAATTTTTTAAAAAGTAAAAAATACTGCTTGTACGTTTCCCGGATCACCGCATAGCGACGACAGGAAGTTCGCGTATGTGACAGGATGGATGCAGCCGGTCATGACCGGAAGCAGACGCGGGAAAGTAAAACGTCGCGCGAGGTTCCGGTCAAATCTGCCGATTTCGGCGGAGCAAATATCGCTGCTCCACGGAGCGATCCGGGATCGACGTCTGATCCCGATTTGCCATTGGAACAGACAACTCGCACTCCCATTTTGCCATTGGAATACGATTGCTCCCAACATAGCAGAAAAACTTGATCCGGATCTGCCATTGGAATTCAACATAAAAGCGATGCCCAAGATAACTAATGCACACTTAAACCCAAATAATTTTGAGAAGATGAAGGTGAATTATGCTTTTCACCTTTTCAGCAGCGAAGTCCTCTGCGGGCTTTTTAGTACAAAGAGGAAATTTGAAATTCCTTCACGTACAGAGAACCAACAGAACAGTTCATTACCTTTATCCAGAAACTGATTTCTGTCATGACCTCAAGAGCGCCTTCAGCAGCACTGAGAAAAAACTCAGAAGAAGCAGTGCTGCAAAATGCCCTGGATTACATCAGTAGGTGGGAAGCCAACACAGGGCCCACAAAGGCAGGCTTTTTGTCGTCCAGCACTGCAGAAGGCCTTAGAGTGACACTGGAGCTTCTCAGATATCTGACTGAATGTGTCAGATATAAGTATTTACTAACTTCGCGTCTCAGCCAAGATCTGCTTGAAAACTTATTTGGAATCATTCGGCAATTCTCGGGCTGCAATGATCATCCTACATCGTCTCAGTTCCTAACAGCAGTTAACTGCTTAAGTTTTTATAACCTCGTGAAAGCATTGAACACAGGAAACTGCGCGGGCGATGCTATCACTTCCTTAGTCGGAGTGAATGAAGCTGCCAACCATGCAGACACTCTAACTGATAAGGAAAAGCTTGATGAGGCTTCAAGTGTCCTCGACAAGTCCGAACTCGGTGACCATATCTACCCACAGCAGACCAGCGACACAAGGTTGACATATTACTTGGCTGGATATGTGGCTCAAAAGAGGGTGATGGGTACAAAGTGTCGGGAATGTTTCGAGCAGCTTTTGACATCTGCTGAAGATGTGGATGATTGTCTCTCCTCTTTTACTGCTTTTTGCGATCAAGGAGGCCTTCTGCATCCTTCAGTCCAGCTACTCGCATTTGTGGAAGCTTTAGAAGATGTGTTTACTATGTGGTTCGGTTGGAACAAGCTTCATCGAGACAGCATGATGGAAGTTCTTCACATTATGCAGAATGTGCCCCGTGTAGGATGTCAGGCACACCAGCAGGAACTGGCAAACAACATAGTGAAGTTCTTTCTTCTTGCTAGGCTTCATATTTTTACCAAGTCCCTCAATAAAGATAGACCTTCAGCAAGCGAAAGAAGGAAGCACCTGAAGCTTAGAAGAACAACTTGAGTGGCAAGAACTCCTGTTGGACCTACCACACGTTCTCACTTGTTTGATGCAAAAAGCCAACTTTTTAAAACTAGTGCCCAATATGTTTGTTCTGTTTGACAAAGAACCACAGTGTTGGCTGCAATTTGGGATTTTGTTCGATGCTTTAGTGCCAATCATTTGTGGAATAAAAATGTTTTGTACAGCAGAAATTTGTTTTTGCTGATACTAGAAGAAAAAGAGCCAAATAACCCTTTTAGACACACATTATGTTCTGCTGTCAAGGAAAATCAGGAAATTAGTGTATATAGTTGGTACACCCTAGTTCATAAAAGTAATAAGAATGTCTCAAAAACTTAATGAATTCATGCACGGCGCACACTTCCACGCTCACAGAATAGCAGCCATATTCTTAAAAAAAACACATTTAAGCCCAATTATTTTCTTTATTATCCGAAGCTGTTTCCGTAACAAAAAATCGGCGACAGTGTCCTTTACTAAACATTCTGCAGCGTTAGAAAGGAAAGAAGTTACGGCCCTGGACAGAACTTCCCAGGCGCTCCGTAGATTATCGCGACGTCCTTGTCTATTTATTCATTTGGAAAAGCAGTTCTGTTTTCTAGACACGAAGTGGCTTTGACGTGGTGTCCAGCAGGCATTTTAAATACAGCCGACATCACCGACTTCATGAAAACAGCCCTAGGCGCTTTGAGAAAAAAGTATGAAAAGTCACGTGCACAAACGTAAACGCCGTGCCGCAAAGGGATAAACAACTTAGGCAAATAAACATTCAAACCAATTAATAACCTCACGGACAAATATATAACTGCCATCCAATCGTATTTCTCGCGTTTGCTCCGTACAAAGCGAACTTGCCAGCTTTTCCTTCTTGTGGGTCCGGCAAAGTGCTCGGCAAAGTGCGTCACCTTTGATAGCGACCCCGCATCCCCATTTCGGCCAAATTCCAAAAATGTCACCGAGCCTGCAATTGTTGCTTTATCTTTCTGGAAAATGAATTGGGGCTCCTGGAATGGGTAGTGTATCTGCATGCTAAAGAAGGCGCGGAGTTGATTAAAAGAAACAGAAACGCGAGCTCCGAGAGCGATCCGCAACAACGAAATTCACGGCGAATAAAAGGCCGCTTTGCAAAAGTATTCATTCACATTGGCATGACCCACATGGTTGGCAAATACAGATGCTGTGTACAGGCGCAAGTCGCAGTAGGAACAGAAAGAATACAGCGGAACCCAAAGGCACGTCGCTAAACGTGGCCGATTTACTGCGCAGAGAGCAGACGACTTCGCAGCGAGTGGATGTGTAAGCGGGTCTCAACGCCACCTGGATCTCCCTCTCCGGAGCATCGCGGAGTGGCTTCATGGGCAGCGGCACGGTCAGTACACTTCCCTAGCCTAGCCACTGTAGCGAGGAGCGTCACTGAGTCAACTAGCTCCATTTTTGCACAATATAGCATACCAGTGGAGGTATGCACAGACAACGGTCCCCAGTTCGCAAGTAATGACTTCGCTGCTTTTGCAAAGAGATATGATTTCAAACACACCACCTCGAGTCCACGATTCTCTCAATCAAATGGTCTCACGGAAAACGATGTGCAAATTTTAAAGCGCATCCTAAAGAAAACCACTGAACTTAAAAAAGATTTCTAGTTGGGACTTCTTGCTTACAGGACCACACCTCTAGAGCGCGGCCAAACGCCTGCAGGGATCCTCCAGAGGCGCGAGCTTCGCACCACATTGCCCGACTTGCACTGTAGTGCCAACTACCAGGTGTACAAGCATCGCCAGACCGAAAGCCTCAAGCGGCCGTTGGCTCCACTGCAGAAAAATGATGTCATTCGGGTGAGGAAGAGCACGTCGTCTCTGAAAGCTCAAGTCTTGCGTCAGTCCATGTTTCCCAGGTCGTACGACGTCCTCACTGAAGATGGAAGAGTTCTGCAACACTAATGGTAACACCTGCTGCCGACCAGCGAACCCTTTGCGAGGGAACTGCCCGAATTCGTCGACGACGCAAACAGCTCGAACAATTCGGCAACCTCGGCCCGCACTGATCCACACCACAGTCACGTACTACCGAGCCACAGCTCGGCACAGCGCCTCCAACGGAGGATCCCCCGCACGCTGCCTAGCCAGCACCGGCACTAAGGAGGTCAACACGACAAAGAGCACCGCTTCGGCGCCTCACGTACAACAAGGACTTTGTACAAGTGCCTTAAATTTCCAATGCAAGTGAAGTCAACAAGCCATCTGTGCGAGTGGCATACAATATTCTGATTTGTTTGTAACCGAATTTTCTTTCTTTTTCTTCTTTCCAAACGAAGGGGGATGTATCGGCAGCTAAATCATCGTCCCGGAAGCCACGGTTCATGCGCACACAGTCGGCTTCTCTGGAAGAGGAGGCCGCCTTTCTTTCCAGTAGTGGCTAAAAAACTAGCGCGCAATAAAGCACTACGTTCCTTCCCCTGCACCTGTGCTGTCATGTTTTATCGGCTGCAGCAGCCGATACAATGTCTGTTGAGAGGCATGAGCTTCATTGTCACTAGGAGGGGCAGACAACATATCCCACTTGATGTTAGGAACATTAAAGTCACCAAATATAAGCAAAACAGAATTCAAGGGACGTGCACACACTTCACCTAAATGGCGCTGTAATTCTTCAGCAAAACCGTCACACATGCCAGGAGGTCAGTAAAACACTCCAATTATAAGGTTAGTAATGACGCATTTCAAAAAAACAAACATTCAATGAACGAGGTGACTATTATGGTTATAGCTACAATTTCCTTATTTGTTGCAATGAGGACACCACCTCTTCAACGGAACTTCCTGTTGCAAAGAAAAAGATTAAAGCAAGATTCACTCAGCAGAACACTACTGTCTGGAAAAGCATCGTGTAACCATGTTTCCGTTAAGCTAACAATCGAGGCAGAATTAGAGTCAATGAATGAAGAAAGAGCAGCGGCTTTAGGAACGACGCTTCTGATGTTAGTGTAAAGAAAAGAAGTAAAATTAACTCGATGCTCGTAACAGGGTGGAACCGAACATGAAAAAAGGCGAGTTGAAGGACCGCCTAAAACATTTCATTTACCGTATTTACTCGAAGGTAACGCGAGTTTCTTCCCGGATTTTTTACCGTCAATGTCTACCCTCGTGTTATAATCGAATACCGCACTTCGATTGGCCTAAAGCAGTGCGCGGTTCATCCATTTAAAAGCAATCAGTTTGGTTTCGGTTTCCGAAGTTTTGCGATCTTATGCTGGCAATGTGGGTACCATGCAAGCCAGATCCTCATCCATCCAAAGCCAAAGCATTGTCATTTTTTTGTGTTCGTTGCGACCTCGCGCTGAACGCGTCGTGTTCTAGTGGCGTCGCTCGCAGTGTATTGATTCAGTGGACACGATGCAAACGCGTCGTGCTCAGTACGATGCTCGTTTTAAGAGAAAAGCGATCCTGTTAGCTGAGGGGCAGCTTGAAGACTTGACCTCAATGAGTCAACCATCCGCGGATGGAGGCTGCAGCGGGAGGGGCTTTTTAAATGTGAGCGCGACCGCAAAGGATTTCATGGGCCTCGCCATGGGCATCACGTCAAGCTGGAGAAAAAAGTGGCGGATCTTATTAGCGGGCAGCACAACCATCTCATGAGGGTCAGGGTCGAGCTGATCCGTTGGAAAGATAGAGACGTTGCTCGGGAGATGGGAAGTTCAGAGCATTTCGTGAGTGGGCCCAAACGTTCATGAAGAGGAATGGATTTTCTCTGCAGCAAACAACATTGATACGGCAGAAGTTACCGAGAGACTTCGACAGCGAAAAGGAGGACTCCGTTTGCAAGAACTCAGCCTCCGAAAGCAAGGAAGATGAATAAACATGTTGGCCACAACGTCTATTAAAGGTACTTTGTTTTGCATCCCTAAGTCTCGCATTACATTCGTGGTTTTATTTTTTCGCACTGGGCAGCATGTAAAATCACCCCTCGCGATACATTCGACTAAACATGGTACTTGTGGCACGGGAGATACGAACTGCACTGCTGGTGTTGTGATCCCACTGATATACATCTTTACTGATGTGTAGTTTGTCAAATACAAGCTTAGTTTTGTCCCCCTCTTTCTTTGTCTCTTTAGAAAAATTCAGCAAGTTCCTGCGCTTTCGCGAACGGCAGCAAAATAATCACAAGCAGCACTAAAGCCGGAATCTTTTAACTTGTGCCCATTACTAAGCGCGTTTTCAATTTATTTACTGCGGTTAAATTTAGCGATGATGGGCCGCGTCTTATCCGAGAAATGACGTCCAAGGCGATGAGCATGCTGAATTGAACCAACCGTGATTTCAAGTTCGCGACTGCAGAAATCAGTCACGAGCTGTTCAGAAGTTTCCCAATATTCAGATATATCAGTGTCCTTGATGCCATAGAACAGCAAATTAAACCGCCAGTAAATGTTTTCAAGATCGTCAATTTTTGCTATAATTTGGACAAATTACCATTACCGTCGCTTGGAGGCTGCTTAGAAGAAAGAGACTCAGCCTTTGCTTCAAGTTCATGAACGCGTTTGCTCAATTGATCTATATCAGTTTTAAGCTTGACATGAATGAGAAGGAAGGATCCTTCAAAATTGCAGCAAGCTAAAAAACACGAAATACGTCATCTCGGAAGACTTTTCGCCACGGGTTCAGTCGATACGTAAGAAGCTTTGGAACAGCGCCCAACAGCAAAAAGCAAATGGTGCGAAGGTCGGGCTCTTTTTTGACAAGATAAAGATCAATGGAAAACTGTTCCGATGGGACGAAACTCTCGAGGAAAGAGTGCCCGTAAATGATCCCTGACCAGTCTGTTCGGACGCTCGCAAATATCACAGACATGCATAGACTGTGAAGTTACCCAACCAATGCCTCAAAGTCCGCCCCACTGCGGGCCCTTTTTCTTTGTTGAACATTAATGCCAGAAGCATATGGAATAAATGCGATGACTTAGAAGGTCTTCTTATCACACACGACGCTGACATCACAATCATAACCGAGACTTGGTTGAACGAAGCTATTCCTGATTCAGAAGTAATACCCAACACTCATGAGATAGTACGGCACGACCGTAGCAGACGGGGAGGGGGCGTAGCCATAGCTATAAAAAAGGGATTAGATTACACAGTTATTCCTCATAATACAGGCATCGAAATGGTTTGGATATTGCTTCGGTTTAACAATTTGAACATTTTTATTGGTTCTGTGTATAGATCCCCGGATGCAGACGTCTCGGTTCTAGAACGACTGCACGAATTTTTGTTAGAACATGGTAAAAAATATGCTTATGTAATGATGTGTGGTGACTTTAATTTACCAAAAATCAACTGGGAACTTCTGCGTACTGTAGCTTCATGTCAACATTCTGATCTTTTGCTTGATATCGCCTTTGCAATTAATTTAAAGCAGGTCGTGCAGGGGCCGACAAGTACTGCATCAGGTTCAAGCTCCCTTCTAGACCTTGTGTTTGTTACCGATACTATTGAAAAACTTGGCTTCTCCGTTGAAATCATACAGGCATTTCTGATCACAAAGCTGTACTCTTCAAAAGTAACATGATGCGACCGCCTGTCCCTGAGTTAAGAAAACCATTTCTTGACTTCAACAATGCCCTAGACGAAAGTATCTTAGATTTATTGGAACAAGACTACGATGAATTCGTTGAGAAACACGCGGCTGGTCTCATGAAAGTTAATGACCTATGGGTGCACTTCAAGTTTATTGTACACAAATGTATCACAAGATACATGCCGACTAAACTTGGAAAAATGAATCGCAGTAGTCCCTGGATTACTCGCGAACTGCTCCAGCTCAAGCGACGTATCAAGCGTCTAGGATCCAAGCGAGTTAAAACAAGGCACATTTCCCTACAGTCACTACGCACCGAGTTGCGCATGAAAATTAAACAGTCTAAGTACACTTTTTTTAACGTTAAAATGCATAACTTTCTCACCACAGACCCACACAAATTTTGGATACACTTAACAAAGAAGAAGGATACAGTTAGTAAAATTCGTTTGAATAACAGAGAAAGTAAGGATCCTTACGACATTGCATCAGCTTTCAATAATTACTTTTCTTCAGTGTTTTCTACTGACAGTAGGCAGGAGCCTGAATTTCAATCCACGTGCCTTATCTTACCAGACCTGCAAATATCTGTCGAAGGAGTTTTTTCAGCTCT
Organism: Amblyomma americanum; assembly: GCF_052857255.1. Taxonomy (NCBI): domain Eukaryota; kingdom Metazoa; phylum Arthropoda; class Arachnida; order Ixodida; family Ixodidae; genus Amblyomma; species Amblyomma americanum. The sequence continues at coordinate 102,842,774 of NC_135498.1, forward strand.
ACTCAGTTTAGACAAAAAGAAGTCTCCTGGGCCCGATGGCATTCCAAATGCGTTTCTCTCCCGCTACGCAGAATGGTGCGCGAAATATCTTGTCATCATTTACAATGAAAGTCTTCTAAATTCAGAAGTTCCGGCTGACTGGAAGACTGCAAAGGTCATCCCTATCCACAAATCGGGTGACAAACTTTGTCTAAACAACTACAGGCCAGTTTCACTCCTTTGTACCTCGGGTAAGGTTATGGAGCATTTCATTTTTAAGCACTTGATTTCTTTTCTAGAAAGTAGTAACTTCTTTTCTAGTAACCAGCATGGGTTTCGGCGTGGCCTGTCCACCGTAACACAACTAATTCACACAACCAATGAACTTTTGGCATGCATTGATAAGGGTGGGCAAGTAGATGCAATATTTCTCGACTTCGCGAAGGCCTTTGATCGCGTTTCGCACCGTAATCTAATAATAAAGCTCAAACATCTATTACAAAATCAGTGTCTTGTTCAATGGCTAGATTCCTACCTCTGAACGGCACCAGTACGTTCAGATCTCAGGTTCCAATTCTGTGCCAGCTCCAGTTCTCTCAGGAGTACCCCAGGGCTCTGTTCTCGGTCCACTATTGTTCCTTATTTACTTAAACGACTTAAACTTCGACTCCCCTGTACGGTGCCGTTTTTTCGCTGACGACTGCGTTGTATATCTGCCTATTCAAAATGCGGAGGATCAACATGTGCTGAATGACTACCTTTCAGAGGTCTCAAGGTGGTGCCTAGTCTGGCAAATGTCACTAAACACGTCTAAGTGCTCAAAAATGACATTTACGCGTAAAAAGTGCGCTCTTAATTACACATACACAATAAACGGTGCAGCTGTCTCCCCCGTAAACGAATACAAATACTTGGGGGTTGTATTCAATAGCAACTTGAGTTGGAGTTCGCACATCGGGCATATAGTCTCAAAGGCGTCCAACAGGCTTTGGCTGTTAAGAAATCGTCTAAAGCACTCCACATCTAAAACTAAATTAGCAGCTTACACTGCATTCGTACGGCCATTACTGGAATACGCAGATGTGGTTTGGGATCCGCACACCCAAGTAGATGCACAGCGCATTGAAGGCGTTCAAAGGAAGGCGCTTAGATTTATCTACAACGCATATGGAAGGCACGTTTCGGTTACTAATCTATTGAGGGAATCTGAATTGCAGACACTTCAATCTCGTCGCAAGTTGCACCGACTAAAAATGTTGCATGGGATTGTTAATAACTTAACAAACATTCATTTTGAGACCTACATGGCATACAAAACTTCACGACCAACGCGCAATAAACACAATTTAACAATCATGGTGCCACGGTGCCGAACGAAAGCGTATCAGTTTTCTTTTTTTCCCAAGAACGATATTGGAATGGAACGGGCTTCCGTGTGACGTGGTCCGTTTGACAGACCAGAAGTCTTTTTTATCTGCTGTCATATCGTCATTTTAAGCGCAGTGTATTCATTCATGCTCTTTTGTTTGCTTTCTTTTGTATTTTAAGTAACCGAGTGCATTTAACTTTGCTCTTTGTCTTTCTATAAAACCCTGTGTGTTAGCTTTTGCTTCTTTATCCGCATTTTTACTTGCTTTGTTTTGTCGCGATGTACGATGTATCCTTGTACCGCTCCTGCCTTGGCCACCAAATGGAGGCTGGCAGTATTGAATAAATAAAAAATAAATAAATAAACAGCCTCAAGAATACTGGTGTAATTAGACTCAAGACGTTGAATGGCATCAAAGACAGAATCCAGCTTCTCTTCCTGGGCCTTCGACATCGGCCAAGAATTAGGTTCTACATCACCGCCGAGCAAGAGCAGGTGCCAAAGATGCAACGAGTTCGCTTCAGACAATTTGGTGGCCACGACACCACCACAAGACAAATGTTACTGTTGCGATAACAGTTGGTTTACAAATAACTTGCCTGTGAAAACATAGGTCATTGAAGCGGATGCACAAAAGTGGTAGCCCAAGGCGTCAGCGGGAAAACTCCACTTACGAAGAAGGTGGCCAGCTGATATCGTCGCCAGTTGCCTGACGACAAGCCAGGACGAGTCCAAAATTGGCGGCAGGTCGGCAGGCAGGTGGCCGGTTGAAAGGCTGCAGTTGCTTGACGATGCTTCAGTGTAGGATGTGGTGTCGGAGTACCAACCCTCGAAGCGCAGATCGCCCGGTATGGATAGCGGGACAAACAGCAGCTGGTGCAGCAACAGCAGTAGGAACATCTGTGAAAACATAGGTCGTTGAAGCAGATGCACAAAAGTGGTGTCGTGATCATACAACAAGTACCCTTACTCACCAACCAGCATGATCATAGGTGAACTCGACAAGTGAAAAGCATCTGTCTTCCAATATCTTCTAACACTGGGACCTAGACTTCACAAAGGTGTGCAGCATGCTCCTGCCTTTACCACCTTGCCATCACTTGTAGCAGCGCCTTTAACGCTGGCCTCTCCATTGTGCGAAGTCCTCTTGATGACCAAAGCACTGACAATGCCACAACACAAATGAACGTTACGAAGAACCGAGGTATCTATTCAAATTGTGCATGCCTGACTACGGTAAATAGCACAAGCTGCTGCCTGTTAGCTCTATCAGTGCAACATTATTCCCGACCTTCATCAACGTAACGCGGACGTGTAGGGGCGCAAATAAAAGCAACTGGTAGCCAACAGTAATAACGTCATCGAGAAATTCGAGGACCCTTGAGCGTACTAACGTTAACGCATTAGATCATTGATGTCTCAATGCTTTCAAACACAAACGTTCACACACGTGTGCAAGTGTACTTTTCTTGCAATTTCCCGCTACAAATATCACGCAGGTTCTATGTTCTTGCTTCAATCTTCCCGCCAAGCGTTGCATACTTGTTCAAACATTCCTTCGGTATTCACGGCGACTAGCCAATGAATGCCGCGTAAACGAAGTACTAGATTGCAGATACAGCCAAGGCGGATTTATACCTTGATACAGCCCTTAAGGTGCCTTCATAGGCACCGAGTGTTTCCAGGCACAGTCCTTTTTTTTTTCTATTGCGGTGAGAATGGGCCAACGAAAACAACAAATACCAACTCGCCGCCCGAATTCCGATGCTGCTGAAACGGCGGATGACGTCTGGGATATGTCACATTCGAAAGAAACAACATCAGTTGTCCTTCGTGCCTTCCTCTTCATCATAGATGTTTTGGTTTTTCACTGTCTCCTCTCGAACAGCAGTAAAATCGCTACAGCAAAGACCATGCACGCTGCGCTAAGCTGCACAACGTGCTGCAACGGTCCGCACGGATAGCATGGGTCCGCACAACAAAACAAACAACCAGTCGCCATTAAGCACGTGAGTACTCAGGCTGCGGCTGGTGTTGACTTGTGTTGGCTATGAAAAATAAAGAAGGCTTTACACTGAAAATGCCTCGAAGCGTGGAGGAAATTTGGATAAAGAGGCAAGGAAGCGCGTGGGGGGGGTCTCGAGGTCCCAAGCATTGCAAGCGTCTCGTCCCTTGAGCATGTTCCTTAGGTGGGACCAAACCGTTAAGTTTATGATTGCGGTAGCGTTTGTTCCTTTATGCGGACCCAGAGCTTTTATTAGTATTTCCTCTCTCTACCAAGAGAACCATAAATATTTTGAGGGTGGCAGTATCAAACATCATTTTGGGAGACCCATGAAACGTCTGTGCGAGCATTCGGTAGAGATCATCTGTTAGAAGACATCCACTTGACTTGTATTTTGTGATATGATAAGCTAGAATGTCACTTCGTACTCGCTGAGACTTCAACAGCTGACTTTCTGTGAGCATTCAATATTATAGACCAAATTTAATTACGCAGGCTTGCTGCCATTAAAAGGACTCGACTGCATGTGGCTTGTAAAGCTTTTCAAGCGTTTTATGCTGCAGTGTATGCATCAAAGAAGCCCCGTGAATTCATATGCGCTCGGAAAGGCGCGCCTACTTGAGAAGCACGTTTTTCTACTGGACGAGCAAACGCCTATGCCGCCTGTGTATCAAAATTGAGGCATAAAGAGGGTAATTTTCGCTAGGATCGCTGCGAACATTATCCCTCCCTAGGTGCCTTTTTAAGGGCGGCAGAACCCGCGCTCTGCGTGGCGTAGTGGTTAGTGAACATACTGCCAGCAGAGACAATTACCATATTAGGCAAGTGCATCCCCAGGCGAAGTTGACAGACAGTGTATAGGAACGGTTCCCTGGGGCATACTCACTGTATAATATGCAGAAAGGAGGAGACAATTGAGCATACGTGTTCCTTCAATGTTGGGATGCTGTGTTCCTTTGGGATGTGCTCCAGCGCACAATCAAAAAGAATTTCCTCTCGATGGGTGTGGAATTCGCTACTTGCCAATTGAAATTGATGACGGTACCCCATTTGATTTGATCATGCTAATTGCCCAACACAGCATTTTGAAATGCAGAATGGCAGTAAGGCACGCCGATCTCGATGCAATACCGGCACGTCAATATTTTAAAGCAAGCATAAAGATTTTTGTTCAGGAGAAAAAGATGCTGGAATGTATTCCAGAGTGGCTGACACGTGTTGAATTATTATTGGCGATGAAGGAATTTTAGCATGAACGTGTCCGCACAAGTTGGGCGGCCGTTCTTTTTTAAGAAAGATGTTTGTTATTTTTTGGTGCTTATGTATGAATATGTGTTTTTTTTTCATGTGGGCCAAAATACCGGCAATAAAGAAGAAAAAGTAGTAATTAGTGAACTCGCTTCACACGCGGAAGACCAGGGTTCGATTCCCGCTGAGCGAACAACTTTTTTCGTTTTTATTTTATTTTAAATCAGAGTTTGTTTTAGTGCAAACAAGCCGTGGTAGCAAAAATAAGAAAACCGAAACCGAAACTGAAGTTTTTTGAAGCGCAGCTTTGCTACTGCCGTCAAAATATAACGGTCCCAAAATCTCCGTGCCACCTGCAGCGCCAACTTTCAATGCGCGTTTAAAGCACACCCGACATTACCCTCCAAGCTCCGATTTGTGCTTTTAGCAGATGGGTAAGACAAACACTCCTTTCAAACAGTGCTGGGAATTGTTTCGTTCAGCTTGACAACCGAAAGAAGAAAAAGACCTCAACCGCTGGCTCGTTTGCGGTGAAACTGCACACAGAGCTTGCGTATTATGGTAACTTTTGTATCGTAGGAAGTTTGACAACGGTACTTAGTTGAGCCGTGCATGATGCGAAAACATGATCGTCTACGTAGAGATCGGCAACCAAAACCCGCAGACGACGCTTTTTCGCTGAAGGGCGGCAGTGGCGATCTTTTTGCGGTAGCGCAAAGCTTCCCGACAAGGCCGTCGAGGAGAGCGTTGCAAGGAGCGCGGGCCGTTTGAATATGCCGTTCCTGTCGTTTCGTCTGCTTCTACTGAAGCGCTTACAACATTTTCGACTAATTAAGCGGAAAAATATCAGAACAAATGATTTAACGAGGCTTTACCTTTTAAAGAATATTGTTTGCAATGCTCGCCTCGGCGTCCTTGTCGTGACGGTTTCCACTGCCCAAAACAGATGGCGCCACTGCCGCCCTTCAGCGAAAAAGCGTCGTCTGCGGGTTTTGGCTCGCCGATCTCTCGTAGACGCTTACGTTTTCGCATCATGTGCGCCTGAACTAAGTAAGTACCATTGTCAAACTTGCTACGATACAAAAGTTACCATAATACGCAAGCTCTGTGTGCAGTTTCACCGCAAACGAGCCAGCGGTTGAGGCGGGGAAATTTTTCTAAGTGTCAGCGATAAAAACGCACAATACTGTATATATATATATATATATATATATATATATATATATATATATATATATATATATATATATATATATATATATATATATATATATATATATATATATAATTTTCTTTTTAATTTCTAGTGCCAATCAATTGGTTTAAAGAAAATTACTTATAAAGCAGCAGAAGAAACAACCATGCCGCCGGTGGGATCCGAACCACACGACCTCCGAATATCGCGTCCGGCACTCTACCACCGGAGAGCACCGCTGAGATCAGGCTGAGCCACACATCAGGAACACCTCTGTGCGTGGTTGGATAGATGGAACATAGGAGCGTTCTCTTTGAAACGGGGAGGTGGAGTTTCCTGCAGGCTCGGCTTTTGTTCTTTCTTGTTCTTTAACGGTATTATAAAATGGTCTATAAATTCGCAATTTTCCTTAAATACATTTTAAACCCTACACTCCTAACTTATGCCACCTCTCTGCTGTTGAGCCACCAATTTTACAATCGCTTTTTGCTAACTTCCACCGAAGTCTTATTTACATGAGCATTGTTATCTATAAACATTATGGCCTCAGGGAGAGTGACTACGGCTCCATCGACATCCGGATGGGTACCATCACATTCGAGTACGAGGTGTTCTATTGTTTCTACAGATTTACCGCATATAGCCCATGTGTCATCTTCTTCGTTAAATTTCTTTTTGTAGATGCGCGTTCTAAGACACCCTGACCTAGCTTCAAAGAGGAGGGCACTGCCTCTTGAGTTATCATAAAACGTTTCCTTTCTGATCTGCCTTTTCCCGGATCGATATGGTTCTACATTATGCTTCTCTTCCATTGAATCTATCCAATTTTTACCTTCGACATTTTTAACCTGTCGTTTAATGCTCTTTCTTTCTCCTTCCTCGTGTCTGGCAAACTTAGGGGTCAGTTTTCTAGTTCGTTTCCGCCACTGTGAGTCAACGCACTTTCTGTATAGGTTTTTAAATACCAGCTGTTATCGTCCAATTTCCTCAGGCGTTCTTCGTACAGTATTTTACTATGAGCTTCCCGCACTTCGAACGATGCCCAGCGCATATCCCCCTGTACTGCCTCGTTTGTGGTTTTCCCGTGGGCACCTAGTGCTAATCTTCCAACAGCTCTCTGATTTACTTCTAATCGCGACTGAATTTCAGCCCTTAAGCATAGAACCGCATTCCCGAAAGTAAGCCCCGGCACCATTATTACTTTCCAAATACCTCTCAGTACTTCATACCTGGTGTACCCCCCAATGCCCTATTTTTCATAATTCCGGCATCTCTTCGCCCTTTTGCTATGAGAGACTGTTCGTGCTTTTCCGTGTACTATGCCCTTCGTTTACCCATACCCCGAGATATTTGTATTCGGCCACTCGGGGTATTTCATGGCCTTGTATTGTAAGCTCCTGATCAGTTGTACCGTTGAAAACCATCACACCTGACGTATTTACGCTAAAACTGAAACCTAGACTGTCCCCTTCGTCTCCGCAGCAATTAACCAAAGTTTGCAAATCTTTCTGACGTTCTACCGCCGTCAGTGCAACCCCGCGGCAGCAAAAGTTACCCATCAGCAAATTAAATAGCACAACTTCGAACGCTTTTTGTTTCGGTTAATATTTTCGAACTTAAAACATATAGTTTTCGCAGAAAATAATACATATTTTCATTGCCGGATATTTCATACGCCTTTTTAAAAAAATTTAGCAGACGGCCCCTCGCCGTGCAAATAAATGCCCTCGGGGCGCCGCCCTGCTGTAACTGGCTGATTCCTCGTTGCGTCAAGAGGTAACGTCTCTTCATTTCGTCATTTTGACTTCGTGATCACTGTCAATAACTTTGCACATTATTTGTGACAGTTACGTTATACGGCCTCTGCACTCGCTTTCTCGGGAGCCACTACTCATTTCGGTGCCGTGGATCAGGAACAATGATTTAGTCGCTGCTGTTGACGAAGCAGTCATCTGGTTGGGTCCACAAGAGTCGGCACATCGTGAGAACCGATTATGCAACCGTATATGTTACTTGAATTTTGTTGGTGTCGCTTATATATCAGCATATATATCAGCTATATATCAGCTATATATCAGCTTATATATCAGCATGAGGAGTGAATGCCATTTAATAATAATAATAATAATAATAATATTAATAATAATAATTGGTTTGGGGGGGAAGGAAATGGCACAGTATCTGTCTCATATATCGTTGGACACCTGAACCACGCTGTAAGGGAAGGGATAAAGCAGGGAGCGAAAGAAGAAAGGAAGAAGAGGTGCCGTAGTGGAGGTGAAGGCCATTGCGTGATAGTCTTTTTTTTCACGCGTTTAAGTAAATGATAATTTTTTTGTTTCTGCGGTAGTCTATGATTGTAAGGTACGTCATGCATGTATTAAATTGCGTGCACAGCACAGACTGTTTATCCTTCTGTTTGCGTGAAAATTATGCAGGAATGATATGGTTTATGTATTTCGTGAATGGTGCACAAAATGAAGTACTCAAAATGTCATTGGCGCCGTTTGAGATACACTTAATACCTCTGGTGCGTCGACACATATTATCGGAACGCTGTAACGTAGACGTGTAGAGTATTTTGAGAAATATCTCTTTTTGACTGAAAATAGGGGAAGGGATGTATACAGCCGTGAAAAATGTTCTCTCTTCTCCATACATTCGTCCAACGTTGCGGTTACCGTTGTTGACCAGCAGCCAGGGACTCCGGAGCTTTTTATTTTAGGGGGGTGGGGGGGGCAATACTTCGAGCTTATTTTGTTATTTATTTTAATGCTCTTTTTGGTAATAAATTTTCTATTTTTATTATTTTTTATTTTCCAATGTTCGAAGGTTGATGCAAATTGTCACGTTGTGGTGACGACCCTCCAGCAGTCAGGAAGCCTACGAAAAGGCTTCCAAAACAAACTGTTTAAGGGGCTGGCTCGCGCCCACTAAAAACTGAATGACTCGGTGGCGGCGATAGTCACAAGCAGAGGTGGGCCAGCGACTCCTCTATCTAGAGGAGACGCCGTGCATAGTTTGAATTCTGTGACTGATGATCATGTACACGGGTCAGACAGTCGATTTCTGTTGGGACATGACTAGTTTAGGTTACTGATCATATACGGAATGCTTTACAACTGGCTACGAAGCGAAGTAGCTCAGCCCCACTGTGATTTGCATTAAAAGAGTCCTAGAACTGAAGTGTTATAATTGTCAGAAATCTGACCCAAGAGCAAGCAATCGGAGACTGGGAGGGGGGGAGGCGCTGCCTTCTCTGGAAAAATGTTGTGGGGAGGGGGCTACCGCCCGCCTTGCCCCTCCCTGTTCTGAGGCCCCTGCCAGGAGCACAATCAATTTTAACATGCCACAACACCAAAGAAAGGAGATACGAAGCAGCAGGCGGACGACGATACATTCACCCACCTCCCCTAGCGGGCCCTATTTTGGACCAGTCCGCGCGTGAAGCAGATGCCATGCGAACACTCCCTGCGTCCGCGTGTTGGGCTCGTCCGTTGTCATCAAGTTCAATAACTCGTGCACTAAACGCTATGAACATAACTGAAGGAGCCGGAATTGGTGCTACAGTCTGCAATACGTGGCCGCTGGGAGACATACGAAGTTTCACCCCCCTGGGGGTGCTCTAACGCATCGCTTGAAAGAAGAGAACACAAAAGCAAAAAATTAGGCTCTTATTAACTACGTTAATCAACTCAGGAAATATACAAATACCTGTCTGGGCGGACCATATCTCGCTTACGATAATTAATTTTTATTTCGCTTTACATTTGCAGAATATGCAAAGTGGTTCAGAAGTACATAACCACACGTGCGTGTTTTGACAACTGCCGACACCATTTCAGTGCAGAAACCTTTTGGTGATATTCTGTCGATGTTCATTCTAAGGCAACAGGAACATCATCTGGACGTAGAATGGACGAAGTGTGGTCATTGAGGAAAATCCTCTGTACATAAAATATTTTGGGAATTACATTTTGCCAATATCGTCTTGATATGTCTGGATCTAGGGAAGACCGGATCTCATCATCGAGTCCACGAAATTGGGAACATTTCACACTCTGTTTTTTTTGTTGTTTTCCAGTCGACTCGTTGTGCGTACCCAATCTGGAGGACCAGCCAAGGATAAGAAAGCATAGGAAGGCTGATCAGCAGGATATGGTTTTAGAAAGGCTATAAAAAAAGAAATGGGAAGGCGATTACATGTGGGTGGGCATATCAAAAGAGTGGGTGAAGGTAATTCCGTAAAGTCGGAAAGGGTAATACTCCGTTTTCGAGTAAACTGGCACTTGACGTCCGGAAACGATATATGGGCTATGCGTTAGCTGGGCCCGCCATTGGGCGAAACAGTCGGGCGAAGCCTGCGCAGCGGAGGCTTTGTAAAATTTTGACCTAGTCGTGTGGAAACCCTACCAGTAAGAAAAATAACATCGTTAACCGCATGCCTTTTTCAAAACGGCCGTTTAGCAAATTATGGCCCCAAACAAGGAACTAACCGAAGCGCTCCCACCGACGTTCTGGGCTCCTCGGTTCTTCCTCCCTCCGATAAACTAACATCGGATTATGATCGAGGCAGCATCCTGTGAGTTCCTAAATCCCCGACAGCGCCGACAAAATCGGCCATGGACGCAGCTGAATCACGACATTTGCCATGTTTCAGGGCGCGCGCACTGGCGTAGGCGAGCAGTCTACGCTCCGCTGTTTGCACAGACGGTTCAATAAACCGCTTCGCGGAAAAAAAACGACAATCGAAAGAGGAAATTAAGCTTTATAGTTTGCTAGCTTAAGGACAGATGAACAAGCGTGTCCAAGAACGGCGCGGAAGCGCTTGAAATCGGCGGTGGTTGGTTGGTTTATGGGGTGTAAACGTACGTCCCAAAGCAAGGCTATGAGGGACGCTATGACTAGTAGAGGGCTCCGGAAAAATTCAACCACCAGGGGTTCTTGCACTGACATCACACAGTACACGGGCCTTTAGCATTTCGCCTCAATAGAAATGCGACCGCCGCGACCGGGATGTAACCCGCGTCTTTCGAGTCAGCAGCCGAGCACCATAATCATATTACGCCACCACGGCGGCGGACCTGCCTTGGGCATCCCTCGCAAGTACTCGTAGGTGTTATATTTGGCTATGATTCTGATATCCATGGGACCTGGTGCTGACACTGGGTAGTAGGTATACACAGTCCTCCAGGAAGCTCGCAGCAGAGCAGCATCGCGAAACATGCGAAAAATTTGTTCATAAGGCGAAGGCATTCCCTTCGCTGCAACAGAGGCTCCAGCTGGCGTTTGCGTGTGGCATATATAACTAGGCTCCGAGGATGTTATGCATCATGTTGGCATCCAGACAGGCAAGCGAAAATGCTTGTGTCGATCTTAAACCTTTGTTGGGAGCGCACATCACGGCGTTTTCAATGAAACGGGAGGGGATATCTTTTCCAGTATGCATCATAATAAACTGATTTTGCAATATAGACATTTGCAGCATATATAGCACACGTGAACACGATTTACTTCGATTCACGATTCGATATTGTTCCACTATTCGTCAAGATCAGCGCTGTGTCACTTTTCTGAAGATACCTCCTCGCACCGGATTCGTACGTTTGAAATTATCAGGAAAAAAAAAACAGGAAACAATTGTCACAGTACCGAAACCAAGTACGTTGCTTTTCGTACATGCGCACACGAATAGGTTTCCATTAATGACATCCTTCACTCACTAGGCATCAACATGCGCTAACACGTCTCCTGTTTCACACAACTAATCCTCTTCCAGCGTCGCAATGAAAAGCTCTTTACACAGGTGGGATCGGCGACTACCAGTGATTTTCCTACACATAACGGGGGTGAACATACACCCTTGTTTTTCTAAGGGCACCCCACCTTAATTCGCAACGTTTTTTTACAAACACACGACGGGGAATTTGGATTTAATAGCGCCGGTAGAACGGCAGGTACGTGAAGGAAAACATCGTACATAGCTGGCTTCTGGTGGAAGCAGCCACATCTTCCACGCAAAAGAAAGTATGCCGAATACGACGAACACGACGCCCGGACTTGAAAGCGCCAGTGGCGTCAGGGCCAGGGCGCAAGCATATGAAACGTGGAGCAAGATGTTGGCCGTGCCTGGGGACACCCAATGGAAGCCTGTGGCGTGTTCTCTGGCGGCGGCGTAACGCAGGGCGCTTGCAATCGTAAGAGTTTCGCTATGCCGTGCATGAATTGTTGCATTGTTGGATGCTGAGAAACTTACGCAAAGTACCGTCGCGGGGAGAAATTTACGGTTTCTCAACATGGCCGTTCTTGGAAGAGCAGAGGGAGCATTGGTATTTTCAGCGTACATCGCATAAAGTGAGTGCTTGTGTACGGGCCTAACTAAGGGCGCCTGAGCGCGAAACGAAAACGTAATCGTACATGTGTTATTGTATGCAGTGCTGAAGAAATAAAGTGGATACCAGCGAAGTGGTTTATGATTTATGGTTTATGGGGGATTTAACGTCCCAAAGCGACTCGGGCTATGAGGGACGCCGTAGTGAAGGGCTCCGGAAATTTCGACCACCTGGGGTTCTTTTACGTGCACTGACATCGCACAGCACACGGGCCTCTAGAATTTCGCCTCCATCGAAATTCGACCGCCGCGGCCGGGATCGAACCCGCGTCTTTCGGGCCGGCAGCCGAGCGCCATAACCACTCAGCCACCGCGGCGGCTCCAGCGAAGTGGTCTCGTCAAAAATGTCACCCTCCCCCCATTGGCGACTACAAATTCCGGCTGCTGAGCCGAAGAACGAGGGATCGCATATTGGGCGCCGTGGTCGCATTTTGGGTGCGGTGCAATACAAAACCGCCGCAATAAATGCAGCGCATTGAATAATCCCAGTTGATCGAAATTGCTCTGAAGGCTTCCAGTGCAGCGTCTTTCATGTCCTAGCTACTTGCTGCTTCGGGACGTTTGTCCCCATATACTCCTATCATATAGAACACTGAAAGCAAGAACAATGTTGAAAGGATATCAGTAAGTTATCTCTCTTGCAGCAGTATATACACAGTTTCGTTGTAATTTCGTCCTTTAATTTCACATTCTGCAAGATTTTTGAGTTTGCCACTTGCAGCGAAGGCCAGAGACAGGCATGCAAGTGCAGCTTCCACATCAAAAAACCTGATCGGTCGCCTTGAACCAGCGTGGAGCAAGCGTGGACGAAGCCGCCAGGTAAGCAAGCACTCAACAAAGCGTTTGTCGGAGAGATCTTTGAAGATGTTACTACCCAATATGAGCCGCTCTGGAAACTTATCTGCTGTGACACCTCTGAGCGTCGCATGTCTGTGCTACGTTTTATTTTTGCATCACATCGCCTGTTTATGTCCTGCTCACATTTGCTTTGTCATCTGACCACTAGAGCTGCACACGTTTCTTTTATCGCCCTCAACGTACGTGTTCGCTTAACTATGCTTACCTAAAATTCATTATGAAAACCTGAAGCTGGACGCTAAATGCTACATACCATTTCAAACTAACTTATGTATCATGGCCTAATGCCCAATTATTATCATCTGCTTCCTGGCTTTAGAGAAGAACGTACAATGCCTTTCGTGGACAGAAGTAAAGCAGAGGGCTTCTCGCTGTGGGACGTGCAGGACCGTTATAGAGGCGTCGAGCCTCCGTTCACAACTGTGTTCGAACACAAGGCAAGGAGTGAGTTAAGAAGTTCACCAGTGAATCGACACATAGCCATAATCCACATCTGTCGCCAGCACATTCGTTTCCATGCGTCATGTCATGTCGTCGACGCCCTTGGCTCATGCTTGGAATAGCATTTGGGGTGGTCTAATCAGGCACGCAGCACGCAGTATGCATCTACCGCGTCAAAACTATGTAAGAACAGTGACTACATTGTTGTCACGCCGGCAGTAGTCCGCATACAGAACATGTGCGTGCTAACAACCATCGCGAGCCTCGAATTAAAGATGATAAAGGGACAGCGTTTTATGGTGCTGGACGCGTTTTAGTGCACATTTGGTGCACGCGTGCACCAAATGTAAACTAAAACTCGTTGCGGTGCATAATATATGGTGCCCCTGGGGCTAAGTTAATTCGAGGAAGGTTTGTCATGCACCAATTAAGTGGGGTCACTGCGCAATTGCTGCAACAAATTCAATCAACCCTAATGAGGAACTCTAATTGGATTGCAGTCATCTTGCTTTCATCGTACTTCATTCGATGAGCTTCATGTTGCTTTATTCTGCAACGCGAAGCTCAACCCATGTTAAAATGCTAATCCGTGGAGCCTTGTCAATACTTTGAGATTCGACTCCGTTTTCACACCAGGTTTCAAGAGTATGCGGAGAGGGCTTCTGCCGCGGATGTTTTTTTGGACGACTCACAAGGAAACCATGCATAGCCGCAGGATCTTCACCACTGTGCTCTACTCCCTACAATACGAAACTGCGGCTTGCTCATGTCTTGCTTATGATTAGATGCAATATGCTAGCGCATTGAATCGACCGTGGGGTGCTTTATTTTAACACTGTAATCTAGATTTTGATACAGTACTTAAAGGGGTGAAAACATACCAGCACTTTCTGCGCCATTAAAGATATAAGACCTTGTTTCTCTATATTCGCTTGGTGAAGAGAAAACGTCGCATGCTGGCTCTGATTTGACACTCTTCAGGCGTTTGGCTTTCCGTAATCGGGCTTTGGGCGGGACGTTTGCTATAATCACGCGTAATTCGTCCAAACCAAATCTAATAGAGAGTATGGGTGTCCAACTGCCGAGGCGTTCACAGCGGTTGCTCTTTTATAAAAGCTCCGCGATCGATTGTGAATATTCCGTTTAGGTGTTACGCAAATCTTTGCCTTTACTCGGAACCCTCGTAAATAAATCAGGATCAGGTAGCCCGCCTGCGGTAAACATTGAGACTTTTTTGCTTATTCATGTTGCATTCGGGGTAGACGTGCGTTCAAGCGTGGCTTTTGCACGAAAAAAAAAATCCGGTATTTTTTAAAAGCGCAGCCGTTGCATATTACACTCCATGTTTATTGTCGGATATATATATATATATAATTGGTTTGGGGGGAAAGGAAATGGCGCAGTATCTGTCTCATATGTCGTTGGACACCTGAACCGCGCCGTAAGGGAAGGGATAAAAGAGGGAGTGAAAGCAGAAAGGAAGGAGGAGGTGCCGTAGTGCAGGGCTCCGGAATAATTTCGATTACCTGGGGATCTTTAACGTACACTGACATCGCACAGCACACGGGCACCTTAGCGTTTTTCGTCCATAAAAACGCAGCCGCCGCCGCGGTCGGGTTCGAACCCGGGAACTCCGGATCAGTAGTCGAGCGCCCTAACCACTGAGCCACCGCGGCGGGGCTTATTGTCGGATAAAAATCGATAAAGAAGCGGTAAAGAAGCGGAAAATGCCCCTCAAAGGAGACCCTCCAGCCAATGGCGTCAGCCAATTCTCTCTCGCTCGACCGATCCCCGTGGACATGCTAGCGTGAAATCACAGGGGGTGGCAGACCAATGGGGAATAACATGGCTTAATCGGTTCAACCACGACGTCTTGGAAATCAATCGACGCCATTGCCTAGAGGTCCTCCTGTAAGAGGCATATGCCGCTTCGTTCTTTAGTTTGAGTTGCATGTTTCGAATGACCAGGTAAATTAACGATAACTTTTCTGAGTTACCAAACTTGAAAGAACCTGCAGAGAAAGCCCTGATAGGGGTATGTGATATATCTCATAAACATCATACGGACCGATCGATGGAGGCTACAAAGCGTGCACTCAGGCAAGCGCAAATAAACGGCTCTGTTGAGTTCAACGTCGCAGGCATGCTTATTTCGTTGCGATACCCGCTTTACTGTGGGCGTCCTTCCTTTCAATTCTGACGCGTCTTTTGTGTGGCCGTTTTGAAACAGACGTCGTCCTCGAGGCAATATCGGTGGTCGAAAACAGTCGAAAGGGTCCTCAATGGCCTTAGAACCGTAAAAAAATGATGGTCGATTTTAGCAGTTAGCAGTTTAGCAGTTAGCAGGCCAAATACGAATTAGGCATGCGCTAGCAGTGCAGTTTTCACTTTGGTTCCGGTGTTCATATCCAGTGTTCAAGGATGGCAGTTGTTCGGATAGCGATAGTGGGTTAATAGACACCTTTAGGATACCATGTACCACGTTACCGTTACCCGAGTGGAGTACCGGGAGCCCACCCACCGCTAGTAAGCACGCGCTGATTGGTGCCGATGCGGCAGGCGTACGTAGTACGTGCAGCTGCCGGGTGCCTGGTGCCACCTGGCGCCCACAAGGTGATTACTGGCGGTGGGCGGGCTCCCGGTACTCCGGTAACGGTAACGCGGTACACGGTATGCTAAATGTGCCTAATGTCCATAAGTGCGGAACTGGTCATTCTCTCCATTCATAGATCCTCGCGAGTCCTCATACCACTCCGGGCGCAGTGGTGCAGCTGTCAAGCGATGCGTCACCGGCCTTATATACCAGATGCTACCATCGGTGGGTCTTGGGTGGCTTGGGTCGGGTTGCGACCCAGGTTGCTCTTCCAGAGCAGCTTCTTGCGATTAACTGAGCTGCCACCTGATAAGGTGGACAGGTTGCTAGGTGCACGAACGCACGCACGCACGCACGTACGCACGTACGCAGAAACCTGGGTCGTCCACTACCCCGTGGGCAGGTGCGCAGCCTACCACAAAGAAGGCTTTAGACGGACGGACGTACGGAAGGCAGGCAGGCAGGCAGGCAGGCAGGCAGGCAGGCAGGCAGGCAGGCAGGCAGGCAGGCAGGCAGGCAGAACGGTTAAATGCGGGGAATGGCTACTACAAGTGTTAGCGCACTAGAAACGATCGCCGCGACCTTTAAAGCGCCTTGCTCAAGTGCCCGGCGGCCGCTTCGATAGCAACCCGATCGGGCTGGCCACCTCAACATATTCGGCGCTGGCGTTAGTAGCGCTGAACGCTGAAATTGATCGCTTGAATTCTGAGAGGACCGCAATCAGCAGGCAGCTAGCGAGCAACATTTTATTGCCATATTCGTGATCCAGCTTCTTTTAGGACCGAAATAACAGCCATTTTTTCTAATTACTGACGCGTCAATAACTATTGTATAATGATGTTCTTACTGTTTAATGAGTACTAACAGTCAATCAGCATTATATAATCGTGTCATTCATGCTCCTGTTATTACCCCTATTTATGTAATCCCCCCCTCACACAATACTCCATGCTTGGAGCCTGTGAGGCAACGTGAATAAATAAATAAATAAATAAATAAATAAATAAATAAATAAATAAATAAATAAATAAATCAATGCTACAGCGCGGCGGGCGCATTGTCTGTTAGGCGAAGAGAACGCCGACGCAGCGCGTGGTGTGTTCTCCGCAACCGCGGAGTGTCGATTGTTTGGATACAGAAAATAACTAATGAATGTATCGGTTAAATGAGGTTAACCTCAGAAGTTGGGCTAATCGGTACGTATTCATGGTTAACGAGACTGCTTTAGATGATGGTTTACGAAAGCCTGCAAAGCGCTGCGCGACAGCTACATAATCTGTCACTTTCTCAGCTCTCCCGGCATGCATTCGCAATAGGCAGGCTGGTTCTTACGCTTCGTACCCTTCTTATTCAATAACAGGAGCGCCAATATCGTCGCTTGATAATACCAAAGCACGTATAGCCGGCAAAATCTAGCGTGCGTGACGGCCTTTTTTTGCGCACTTTAAGACGAAGCAAACTTGCAAAAAGCTCTACATTAAGCACGGACTTAGGCTGCGCTTAGAGATTTGATATTTTCGCAAGTTTGCTCCATTATAAGCTGCAGGAGCATGCAAAACGCGGCCGTCACGCACGCCGGCTGCAGATTTGACCGGCTGTATACTTTTTAATAGTGTTATAGTTGGACAGGGTTATAAGCAACCCTGTGTTGCCCAGTGAGTGTCACGTGATGGCGCCTTTCCCACCAGTCTGTACCTTGCCTCCGGCGATAACGGATGTAACATGGTTGGCGACGAAGGATCGCAGGTTAGGCCTGATTAGGCGTATAGCTCTAGCCGGAGCGGTTGGCGGAACGATTGGGAAACACGTTCCGACGGAGGCGGTGACTTAGCCTTTGTATTTTAGCGCCTTGAATTCTTTCAGGCAAACGATATCGACGGTGACGAGACAAAGCGAGCAATGCTCTGCAGCGTTTGTGGCCCAGCAACATGCGCCATCGTTTATTCCCTTTGTTCTCCAGACGCATCGTCGGCAGTGACCTACGATGAGATCGTCTGGCATCTCTCAAAACACTTCTCACCGCGACCGCCAGAGACAGTGCAGCGTTTCAAATTCGGCACACGTCAGCAGCCGCCCGGTGAGTGCATTGCCGACTACATCGCGGAACTGCGACGTTTCTCGGAGCATTGCGATTTCGGTGCGTCGCTGGAAGACTTGTTGCGCGACCCACAGGCTGGTGCGAGAGGTGCGAAGCGAGACTCTTCATCGTCGGCTGCTAACAGAGCCGGAGCTTAAGTTTGCAACAGCTCGACAGAAAGACATTGCAATGGAATCTGCGCAGAGACAAACCGAGGAAATTCGCCGCAGTGCGACATTGTCTGGAGTTTGCAATGTGAACGGGAAGCGCTTCGACCCATGTTACGAAGGCCTCTGCGCAAGTGACAGCGAAGGAGGGTACACGGCACCAGGCTGGTTAGCCTGAGAGAACAAGCTGATGTTTCCGCTTCAGTGGTGCGCATTCGCCAAGCAGGTGTCCATTCATTAATGTGCAGTGCCACTTCTGCAAGCAACAAAGGCCCATCGTGAGAACATGTAGGAGGAAGTGTGCAGCTATAGATGTTCGGCTGAACCCAGCTCGCCAAGCAGAAGGCGGGTCACCGAAGGCCGCCACAAGAATGCTGCGTCGGACTTATACGACGTGTTCGTGCGGCCATTGCGGGACGCCGAGGTAGGGGGCGTAGTACGACCAGTGCAAAAACCGTCGATGTTGTGGAATTCTGGCGGAGTAGGCTCGGGTCATCCCACCCTAAGCCACATTCCTGGTTTGTGGCCCGGTCAGCCCAGCCTTGAACACTCCCTCCTTAGTAGGCGTGGAGCAAGCTAGGGGAGACAATAAGTGCATGGTTTGTTGGTTGGAAGCACAGGTGGGTCCCACGGAGGTGTTAGGTCATGGCGCCAACGGCCGGAGGACCGATAGGTTTACGACCCAAGCCTCTAATGGCCGGATCATACTACACATACTTCCGATTTCTGAAAATCTGCGAAAACCACTCGACGGCAAGTAGCTGGCAGGTCTGAAACAAACCCTGAAAGTCGTGGAGGGGCCCGAAGTAGCTGACCCCGGGTTAGGATTTTCTGTCTCCTGAGGTCGGAGCCCGTTGCGTTTGTGGGTGGTCGGGCATCCCGTGAGCGGGACAGCACCATTGAGCAATCTTGACACCCTCCCTGTCCTGGCCAGGCAGGCCAGTAATGGAGTCGAGATATATGAAGGATCAGAGCAAACAACTCGGGATCCCCACTCCCATTCCCATCTTTATACCCATAACCCATTCCCGACAACCATACAACCCATCCATTTCACTCATATATTCTCCGCTACGTCCCACGAGATCAGGGGAGTCTCCCCGGGCCCTCTCTCCCGGCTGTGGGTCCCTATGTAGCTTTTTCTCCCCCTTCTCATTCTTTTACATTTTCGTCACCTACGGGTGTAAAATTACTATTGCCTTCGGGCCTTTTCATTTATTTTCAAAATGGATTAAGCCTGCTCTACGTAAGTGGTGCAGGCAGGGGCTTATTTTTCAATCTTTTTAGGTTGCCCCATCCTAATATGGGGCAACCAAAGTGTCACGCGATAACTGGTTTCCCGCCAGTCTGTACCCTGCCTCCGGCAATAAAGGATGTAACAAATGGCTGACGAATTCATCTTTAGGGAACTGGCTCGTTTAGAAATGTGACATGCAGAAAAGCATGTTCTCTTTAGGCTGGCTGTTTCTCAATAATAATAATAATAATAATAATTGCTTTTTGGGAGAAAGGAAATCGCGCAGTATCTGTCTCATATATCGTTGAACACCTGAGCCGCGCCGTAAGGGAAGGGATAAATGAGGGAGTGAAAGAAGAAAAGAAGGAATAGGTGCCGTAGTGGAGGGCTCCGGAATAATTTCGAGCACCTGGGGATCTTTAACGTGCACTGACATCGCACAGCACACGGGCGCCTTAGCGTTTTTCCTCCATAAAAACGCAGCCGCCGCGGTCGGGTTCGAACCCGGGAACTCCGGGTCAGTAGCCGAGCGCCCTAACCACTGAGCCACCGCGGCGGGTCAATGTTTCTCAACCCCCGTTTCGTCACTCTTTGGAAAGTAGTTGGATGACTCCAAGGACGCTGGTGCGCGAGGCCACGTACTAACTGCGCGGCCAGTTGGATACTCGATAAAAACTTCTCCCGACTACTTTCAAGGGATATGGAGTCTAGAATTGGCTGGAATCTATTTTCTTTCAGTGAGTATAGTGCTGGTTAGCGTTTGGACCTTGTGAAAAAGAAAAAACAAGGTAGAGTAAAATGGCGACGCAGACTTGCATTTCATGCTTAAAAATGATTTCAAGAGATCAGTGATCTGCTCACTCAAGTGTTCATCTAGCAGCACAGTTGTTGGAGATCAAGGTAGGTAAGACATACACTAGAGAGTGCTCTTGAAAAGCCAGCTTCCGTTTGCTCTTCGGTGGTTCACAAGCGAACATGATAGGAGCTGCCTTCATCTAAGCTGTTTTTTTTCTTTGCCAGCACGGAATTTTACGAAGTGGCCGCGAGCAGAGATCATGCAAATAAGGAACAACAAGGTCAGCGACTGAAGCATATATTCCCCAAAATATGCAGGTGTGTGCAGCTAATTTGCATGGCGTACCGCAATAAGATATAATTACACATAAGTATTACGCTGAAACAGCAGATGCGTTTCCTAGAATAAATTAGCACTTTTTTGCGTATACATATTCAATGGCAGAAACCCATACGAGAAACAGGCATTACGAAAGGCGAGAAAGAAAGCTTGCAAAACAACATCTTCCAAAAACACTGCTGGTACAAAAAAGAACAGCGAGAAAACCATGCGATTTTGTATGAAGACCCGATAGTGGCACCAAATATATAGAATGCATGATACACGAAAAATACCAGCTTATATCACAGACAATACGCTTTCACGACACCTCTCTCGCACAGCCGGGCGTCCTTTGCTGGGACAAATTTGGCGCGCCGAATGCGATCGATCCACCGAGCCCCTTCATTTGCTGTCTGACTTCCCGTTCGGGATCGCAAATAACGTTTTACCGGATTCTCTCCTGTCGCTGGACACGAAGGCGCAAGACCCCGGTACCGTCGGCGAACCAGAAATACCATGTTGTGCCTGTTTTAGGTACATGCACGCCTGCCTGCCGCCGCGAAAAACGCTGCGCTGAGGCAGCATCTCGAGCGGCTGGCGCTAAGCGGGTGATCATAACTGGCGAATAAGTGGTGTGGCGGCTAAGAGAACAGCTGCGTACTTGCAGACACCCGCCGCGGATATTTCAAAAAATGAGTTTCTACTGTGTCTGAATATGTGCATAGATGGCGACTCCTCCATGGAGTGGACTGTGATGTGGACTGTGGGGAGTGAATGTGTGCACAGATGGTGACTGCGGGAGGGGAATATGTGTTATTATAAGTGACTCTGCGCATAGTGTGGCAGATCAAACAGGTTTTAGGACATTATTTACATAGAACTGACGCTGCGGTGGAGCAATTGCCGGCAGAATAAGCGAGGCTAATCCCACCTGTAGCATTCAACACCTGAACTCAACTGAAATCGACCCGCCGCGGTGGCTCAGTGGTTAAGGCGCTCGTCTACTTATCCGGAGTACCCGGGTTCGAACCCAACCGCGGAGGCCGCGTTTCGATGGAGGCGAAACGCAGAAGGCGCCCGTGTGCTCTGCGATTTCAGTGCACGTTAAAGATCCCCAGGTGGTCGAAATTATTCTGGAGCCCTCCACTATGGCACCTCTTCTCTCTTTTCTTCTTTCACTCTCTCTTTTATCCCTTCCCTTCGGATGTCCACAGAGTTATGCGAGACAGTTACTGCGTCATTTCCTTTCCTCAAAAAGAATTTTTACTTTCAGAGTTACATAAAAATATTTTTGTAATTGATTTTTTGGGGGAAAGGAAATGGCGCAGTATCTGTCTCATATATATATATATATATATATATATATATATATATATATATATATATATATATATATATATATATATATATATATATATCGTTGGACACTTGAACCGCGCCGTAAGGAAAGGGATAAAGGAGGGAGTGAAAGAAGTATTTCAGAGTTACATATAATTTTTTTGGGAGGGGGGAAGGAAATGGCGCAGTATCTGTCTCATATATCGTTGGACACCTGAACCGCGCCATAAGGGAAGGGATAAAGGAGAGAGTGAAAGAAGAAAGGAAGAAGAGGTGCCGTAGTGGAGGACTCCGGAATAATTTCAACCACCACGGGATCTTTAACGTGCACTGGCATCGCACAGCACAAGGCTGCCTTAGCGTTTTTCCTCCGTAAAAACGCAGCCGCCGCGGTCGGCTTCGAACCCAGGAACCTGTAAACCTTTCGCTTTAAAAACCGGGATAATAATAATAATAATAATAATAATAATATTATTAATAATAATAATAATAATAATAATAATAATAATAATAATAATAATTGGTTTTGGGGGAAAGGAAATGGCGCAGTATCTGTCTCATATATCCTTGGACACCTGAACCGCGCCGTAAAGGAAGAAATAAAGGAGGCAGTGAAAGAAGAAAGGAAGGAAGAGGTGCCGTAGTGGAGGGCTCCGGAATAATTTCGACCATCTGAGGATTTTTGACGTGCACTGGCATCGCATAGCACACGGGCGCCTTTGCGGTGCGCCTCCATCGGAACGCGGCCGCCGCGGCCGGGTTCGAACCCGAGTTACATATAGTGGACTAGATGGTCTGGTTGCGGGAAGACAGCGCCGCGTTCCTTCGCTGACGGCGGAATTCTGTGGTAAGGACGGCAAGAATGGGGACGTGACACTCAGTGCAAAAAGAACCATTGGCCGCGAAAAGCAGAAATTAAAGTTGAGAAAAGTTTCTTTTTTTTTTTGGAGAAAGGAAATGGCGCAATATCTGTCTCACATCTTGGCGGACTTCTGAACCGCGCCGTTAGGGAAGGGAGAAAGGAGGGACGGAGAGAAGAGGCGACGTATTGGAGGGCTCCAGAATAATTTCGACCACCTTGGTATCTTTAACGCTCACTGACATCGAACAGCACACGGGCGCCTTTGTGGTTTGCCTCCATCGAAACGCTGCCGATTTAATTCATTTCATTTTGTAGGTAATTATTTATTAAAAGAAACCTGCAGCGCCACGAAAACAGGGGTGACGTAGAAAGCAATAAACATGACAAATACCACAGTCACATGATGAGATGTTCGAACATATGAAACAGCGTAATGCGCGAGATAAAAGATTGGTTTCGTTTCCTCGGAACGTCGTCTACGCAGCGTCTCATTCCGACGCTCTCGAGAACTCAAACCGGTCTCTTCCGCAGTTGAAGAGTCACTCCGGGACGTGGCACGATTTTAGCCGCATCTTCATTACGACGTTTCTCGAGTCGTGCGGCGAGTTCTTCTGGCGTCTCTTGAGTGCGTTGCTTCCTCGCTCCATTCTGTCGTTGTTGTGTCTCTTCCGCGCTCTACATAACGACTACAATACACTACTGCTGCTGCTGTTGCTGACCGGAAGAAAGAAAAAGAAAGTGCATGGGCCTGCCTACTGGCTCAAGCCTAACCACGCTCGCTGCCGCGTGCTGTAAGTAGGGGAATTAAAGGATAGGAGAGCAAACATAGAAAGAAAAGGCGCGCGCTATTGTGCCCCGGGCCGATTCCGGAGGCAGCGCAATATCGGGCCGACCCGTGCCAGAGTGCTTCAAGGACCCGCAGCAGATATTATCAGGTATCTGGTATCTACAATACACTGAGGCGAAGCGCATATATATATATATATATATATATATATATATATATATATATATATATATATATATATATATATATATATATATATATATATATATATATATATATACTATTAGCAGACAAGGTAAAGTAAATGAGGGGCACGTTTGACAAACTTATGAAGGGAGCCAACAGTCACCGAAACGAAGGTGCATAGGGGAACGTTATTTTTTTTTAATGTGTTGTGCTTATCAGTGCGATAATATAAGCTAGATTAAAAAAACGTTTAAAGAAAATAACTTATAATGCAGCAGAAAAAACACCTATGCCGCCGGTGGGATCCGAACCCACGACCTCTAAATATCGCGCCCGGTGCTCTTACCAACTGAGCTACGGCGAGGGCTGTCCAATCTGCTGCTCTCGTGGGTATTTATGTTTATTTGCTGTACGCGAACCTTGAGTGTTCACCAGCGCCACCCTCGACCATAGTATATATATATATATATATATATATATATATATATATATATATATATATATATATATATATATATATATATATATATATATATATATATATATATATATATATATATATATATATATATATATATATACACTTATGAAGGGAGCCAACAGTCACCGTAACCAAGATGCATAGGGGAACGCTATTATTATTTTTTAATGTGTTGTGCTTATCAGTCAAATAATATTACTTAGATTAATTAATCGCTTAAGCGGCTAAAGGGCTCATCGCTTAAGCTGCATAATGTTTCAAGTGCAAGATCTATGGCCGCATAATTTGGCACAGTAGCCAATTTCTGACGAAATATTCTTTCTCTTGCCCATTCAGAGCAGCAGCGCACTTCGAAGACGCCCGTTTGTTATGCGAACTGCCGTTTCTCACGCTGTGATTTGTATAGAGGACGCCTTAAAAGGGAGCTCAGATACTCGCTGTCACATAGGGGCAAACGCAAGGAAAAGCGCCTATGGATATGACGTTGCCTTACCCAATTCAAATCTACACCGAAGCTTTGCGTGAAGACTTTAGTAGAGACTGGAAGGCGGAAAGAAATTGGCGCATAGCATGATAACATAGACTTCAGCTGCTGCCTTCCAAGCAATCATCATAGCGCGCAAAACTTTCAAAAACCCACTCTCAGCGGTACACGTACCAGAAAGAGCATGGTTGGGAAATATATAACGTAAGAAAGGCTGTAGAATGGGACCAAGGACAATAGTTCAGCAACCCAATTGCAGTGTTTTCATTAGTGATCAACGCTCTTCTCCGTACAAGCCTGTCATTGATGAACTTTGTAGAAGCCGGCTTGAACCTATAGCTCCTGGTATTAGAGTCTAATATTGTGCTAAGGGTGTTGTTCCTTAGTCGAGCAATGACGCCTTCATCAGCGATGGCTGCTTGCCAGGTCTACCCGTAACAATCGCCGAGCGCACAAAATATTTCAGTTGAACATACGAACCTCTTACTCGAAGTATGCATACCTGCGGCATTACGTGCGACAGCTTTTCTTTTCTGTCATAATGACCTTCGACGCGCGCGTCAGTAAATGATAACTATTTCTGATACCACCGGCGGCCAAATGCCTTCAGCCGACTACTCATCAGCCTTTCAAAGCACATTACGGCTGCATTGCTCGCCGTTCCATTTCTGGATACCGGAAAGTACTGATACTCTGCTGCACTAATTGACCACTGAATGTTAGGAAGGAGAGTATGAAGCTCGACTCACGGCACGAGATAAGGCGAGAAACGACGGTTCGAACCCGGGACACAGAGGGATGTAAAAACGACCAATGTTTATTGCTACAGACTAGGCAGGAATGCGCGCGTCTCAACAAGAACACAAGGCAGGTTACATGATTAGGGCACTATACCAACTATTCGAAAAGGCAAGTCTTCATACGCATACACAAGAAAAATAACGTCACTTGGCACATCGTTGCAAAGCCAGAGAGCGGACCATGCATTATGACAAATGGTAACTCCCATTACGCGCAAAAAATAAAAAAAAATCAGCAAAGGACTTGTGCAAATACTACTCTTTCAAGCCAAGCGTGGAAGAAAAGCCTCGCGTGGGAATGCATAATGTAAGCCAGTTCCATGACCGGAGCAAAAGAAGTTCAAAAGAGCAAAAGAAAATAAAAACAGCAAGAACGGACGCAAAAACCAACAAGAAATATGAACAAGTCATCAAAATGAAAGGCTTGCGGCAGAAAAACCAGGAACTTAATAAACTGCCAACAGATGTCACTTGTTCAAAAATAAAACTAAACTGAGAGCTATAGAAGGTTAATTAAAGTTTACTCTATATACAGAGAGCTACAGGACGTGTGCTAGCACAAGTGATACAAAGGCGATCTATTAATATATGGCGATCCGCTAAGCTAGCCTCTAACTTATCATTTTATTTGTTTTTTTTCTTGCTGACTAATTTCAAACCACTGTTCGATGTTTTGATTAACAGCTGGGTTCTTGAGATTTATTTTTGCCCGCTTTTACTAATTTGAGCTTGTTCCTTTCGTGCGATACAGTCTATTCAGACTCACAAGCCGCTATACACCACATACAGAAACGCACCCTGACCCCTTCTCTCCAACAGGAGGTCGAACGAGCGGTCTCCGCACTGCAGCCTTCCATCGTTTTCCTCCGCTGGGTCCCTGGGCATTCAGGGATTGACGGCAATGAGCTGGCCCATCAGCTCGCCTGCGACACACTTTTCCGGGCACCGTTGATCCCCTGGCCCAAGCCCTCGGAGAACGGTGGGAGGCTCACTCTTCGCCGCACCATAAAAGAGGTCTACCTTGAGCTCCGCCTCGACAAACGCCTTTACCCTCCTCCTCATCCATCACTCACGGTGCCGGAGTCTCGCCTTCTTCGGCACATTCAGATGAATGCAGTTATCACCCCGTCCCGCCTCTTCCTCTATCGCTATCGATCGGACCCTTCCTGTCCCAACTGCCCCTGTACCTGGCCCATTGCCTCTTCTATTGCCCGGCTGCTCAGCAGTCGGGTTCCTTCCCCCCACCCTTTCTATCCATCACCACCTGGCTCGACTGACTTGGCGCTGAAGGGGAAGAAGAACAGCGGCTTCTGGTCGCCCAGGCGGTCGACATGCTCGGCCTATAAATTATGGTCGAATAAATGTTTTTACTACTACTACTACTGTGTCCCAAATCTACCACAACCTAAACAAAGTTTTGCAGTATGTGTAAATAAACCAACATAAAACAACTATTTTTCAAGAGCCAGGCCAAAGAAGTGCTGGGCCGAGTAGCATTGCGTCAGTCAAAGCTTTCTTCCGGGCATCTTATTGCTTTGGGGGAAGAGAAAGAGCTGCAAGCGCAGGAGCCATCCACTGAGCCCTGCCGGCGATACGGCAGCCTTGATTCTGTTGCTGGGTGAAATTCAATGTTCCGATTTTTTGGAACCAGGTGAAAAACATTGGTCTGAAAGGAAGTTGGTGTAGAGCGTTTCTTAATGGTAGCTCCATTTTTTGCTCTCTCATCACGACCAATTTCTGAGAATGCATTCGGCTTTCTACGTCTGTTTTTATTCTGTTCGCGCGCTCTCCTTTATGAGGGCGGGATGTATGTAAAGTCCAGGTGCAAACCTAATTCAGCGCCGCTGGTAGAAGCTTTCTGAGGTGTAGTGAGCCAGCAGCTACACTACTGTTTCGCAGTTTCATATGTCGCGTAAAGGAACATGGCACCTGCGTCTACAATTAACCTGGAGTTGACAGTTTATCTTTGCACACATGGCCGTATATTAGCCCTCAAGGAAAACGAGCCATCGCTGAAATGCCAACACTAAACGCCCGGCGGCTGACGGGCGCACAAACTGTATTAGTCGGCTGCCTAAGCGTTTGCTAAAGATGGCGCATCACCTAAAAGGGGCGCGCTGTGCGGGCCACTTTTAGTCGGCAGTAACGTTATGTATTTCGCTTTTGCTCATTGTAGAGTGCGCTCAAGTAATGCGCTGGTGTGGTGCTCCCCTGAGTGAGTATTCTTTTGTGACTTGTCTTTTATTTACAGTGGTATTGTATCAGGGTCTTTGAGGCCGCTCGCTTTGTAGTTGATGCGAGACTGGGAGAGGCAGAAATCATGGCTGAGGTACGGTTTGTTGATCTGCTTCACCAGTCGGCATGAGAGAAAACAGTAACGAAGTGACGGAATGACGTGGCTCCAGCGCTGTGGAGCCATGTCCTCTTGTACTGGAGGCGAGGACCCCCTCCGGCGGCTGCCACTGGCCGTTGGTGATGTCGGACGCAGATTTCGATGCTGTTTTGAGGACGTCGTGAGGCGCAAAATGTTTGATCTGCATGACAGCCCGCGCATTAGATGTAAACACTGTGATGATAGTGCCATGGACGATAGTAGTGGGGTTCTTGCATTGGGCGACCCGGGCTATAGACGGTGTTTCGGTCGGGACGTGGAACGTCGCGCCAGCCCTCTTGGCCAACCGCACCCAAGGACAAGTGGCCAACAGGGCTGTTCAAGAAGACAAAATCCTCGGGGCAATTCCTTTTTGCGTTCTCGGAACGCAATCATACCGAGTGGCATGCCCCTCTTTCTCCACATCGGTGCATTTAGAGGCCAAGAGGCGGACAGTGGACGCTGCTGGCAGCAGCTGAGGATGCTTCGTTGCCAAGCTATGGCCAAACGTTCACAGCCGTGCCAGTATCAACAAATGCGTTCAGCATTCAATGGAGCGCGTAGACGTTGACTCAGACATACGGGACTGTGGGTGCTGAATAAAGCGGCGAGAGCTCACGCGTAAAGCGTGAAACAGTGAGGACCGGCCGTAGTTCCACCCGACCGGTGACGTGCACACATTTTCGTTTTCTGCACTGGCTCAAACAAGAAAAAAACGCTCTGCTCAATTCCCGCCTACTATTTATTACGTTTTGACCTCAAAGAGGACGTTACCCATGACTGCTTCTGTCTTTTCTTCACACGATGGAAGCATTAATCATTTAGTAATGCTCGAAGTGCTTGCCTTCCCCCGCTGCATGTCCTTCCACTTGCTATGAATTATTTGCACATGCGTTGGTGATTTTTCTTTTAGGTCTGCCACATCTTCGGTTTCACAGTGGCGTGGAGTTGGTTCTGGATTAAAGAAGCTGTCTCTTATATGTCGCGCCGAAGCCCTGGCCGTGTGGTTGTTTGCACGGACTCGAAAACAGCGCTGCGATCTCTGTTCAACCTATTGGAGAAATATATTCCCCAGCCAGTTTCCTTAACTTCACTAGACTACTGCAGCAGGCCACTCTAATACATTTCAGTGGATTCCAGTTCACCGTGGAATTAGAGCCAAAAGAAAAAAGCGTATGAAGCAGCCCGCAGAGGTCATCAACACCAAAATTACACGCTGATTTACTTCACGAGGTCTGAGGCGTCGCAACTAATTAAAGAAAGCGCCTGCAAAGAAACAAACCGGCTGTGGATCTCGCTAACAAATCGTCACCAATTTCTGCACTCCACCGACCCCTACCACAGACCAAGACAATCAACCAGGCTTTCTTGCCATCTGGAAGCTCTTTACCGTCGACTTCGTTTAAACACTGCATTTAAAAACGCCTTACAGCTCCGTTTAGGTCAAGCGAACAGTCCGCACTGCGACAACTGCGGCCCAGCAGAAACAGCGGAAATTAATTTTTTAGAATGCCCAGGGCATGCTGAGCCGCGTGCACGTTGTGAACATCTTATGGAATCACTCACTCAATTTCCTCTAACACTCGACCGTGTATTGGGACCCTTAGCCTGCCTAGGCAGCATAAACGTGCTATGAACTTTTTATGTCATTATTTAGATGACGTCAGTCTTCCAGACGAACTTTAATTCCTCCGTTCAGCACTGTCGCTGCGCATTCTGTATGCAGTGAAGTTACTCATCCCATTTACTACACCTGTCTCATTCCACTTTTCTCTCCCCGAAGCCCTGCCCCACGCAGAGTAGCGAGTCAGCGAATTCTAACGCCGGCTAACTTCTCTGTTTTTCAATGAAATTATTCCACGTCATTAATGTGGATA
Source organism: Amblyomma americanum (assembly GCF_052857255.1). NCBI lineage: Eukaryota > Metazoa > Arthropoda > Arachnida > Ixodida > Ixodidae > Amblyomma > Amblyomma americanum. The sequence goes on from NC_135498.1 coordinate 102,872,637, forward strand.
ATAACGCTCGCTTTATAATTTACGCTGATGACAACAGTTTGTTTTTATCCGACGGTGGTAGTAAGTTACTAGAAAATGCAAACATACTCCTGGAAAATATAAAGACATGGTCCTATAACAATCTTCTTTCAGTTAATTCAACAAAATCTAAGGCAACACTCTTTCATCCAAAAAAAAAGTGCAGTGAATTCGGTGAGCTCCGTTACAACCGAGATCAGATTGAGTTAGTAAAATTCAAATCGCTTGGTGTAATATTCACCGAGATATGCAATGGGACGACCACATAAATCATACAGCATTAAAGACATCTCAAGCCATAGGATTTATGACACGTTTTAAATGTTGTCTTTCACAAAAGGTAAAACTTCTGTTGTATCGTGCATTATTTCGGTCACATATAAACTGCTGTTCATTAGTATGGGGTACTGCTACACAAACGAGCCTGAAAAAACTTGCTGTTCTTGAAATTAGGGCCCTTAGAATTGTTCATAACGTGCCAAATAGATACTCAACTAAAAGCCTATTTTCCATGCACAAGAATATTAACGTTTTCAACCTCTATGTTTATAAAATATTGCGCACCTATAAAATAGAACAAAGAAGATGCATAACAAATATATCTGACAGCAGCGATTCAGTTATTTCAGTGCACGTACCCATGCCGTCGCAAAGCACACTGTCGTACCTGTAGTGAAAACAAACTATGGGCGACAAATGGTAACATTCCAACTTCCCTCACTTCTGAATAGATTAATTGCTGCAGATATTGACATAGGAAACATTAGTTGCTCTGACCTCCTCGACTACATTATTTCTGAAGACACATTTGCCTAGTATTTATAGTTCAAACATTTTTTTATGTATTGGTTGCTCTTGTTATAATCTTTATACCAGCGTTATTTTTCGTTTTTTGTTGCTTTTGTTCTTTTTGCTTTAACGCGTATTTATTTTCTACACACATTGGTGATTGTGTATTTGTCTGTTCAAAGAAGTGCCGTCGCATGCCACTGCCCACTTACTGTCCAGGGGTGGGGACCTTCTCAAGCGATAACCGCTCTTATTTCCATCCCCCAACACTGTATGGTGATGGAAATAAATAATAATTATTATTATAACTACGACACTTAAACCAGCCTTCTTCAAGAACTCAAATGACAACAAAGACGTATCAGACGTTATATTGCCGTGCTTTCCTGCCTCATAGCCATCGTTCAGTTGGTGAAACTAAAATCGAAGCAGCGCCAAAAAGACATTCAATTACAAATTACTTAGCGGTCGTTCGCGAATATCACGAAGTGATCTGTGAGCATCAGTGTCTAACGCATCGTTCGGAATAGGAAAACACGTAAGCAAAAATGTGGTGTCTACAGTCCTTAAGGCCACCTCTGGCGCATTACATAGCGAGGACGAGCAGAACAAGATAAATACAATGCTAGAACAATACCATGCAACATACAATCAGACGGGTGCAACTGAGTACATCTAAATGATGCGATAGAATGCTGATCTTTCACAGTAGCAGAAACGTTGAATACCTACTCTTTGTTAGGCCCAACTGTCACTGGATAGCTTGCTGAGGAAGCTTAATAGGTTTGTAATAATATTGAAAGAGATTTCAAAGTATTATGAATTTGAATTGAAACGAGCTAAAAAATGACAGTTATGAAAAGAATTTGAACCTAACAAAAGAATATCCTGGTTGGAATGATAAAACTATGCAGATATTCGCACACCGGAGTCAGAACATGCCCCCTAGTGTTCGCACCCAAAGCGAGGAGAACTGGAACTGAGAGAAAGAGCCCTAACATAGCGAGGGGAATCTTAAGCCCGTATCTTCCGATTCCCCTGGTGCTGCGCCTCCAAACTGTCCTCATCGTACCATAAGTCATTTCAGGTGTTTGTGCCTCACCAAAACGAATAGAAACACTTCGAGCAAAGTGAGAACGGGCGTTTCAAGACTGCTTTTCATAAAAACAGATAATTTTCTTCTATTTTAGTGTCAGATAATGGCAATGCTTAGTGAACGAGCCAGTTACAAAAGACGAAAAGGGCAAGCCGCATCTCCGGAGCGCAAACTCGCACTGCGCTCACAGCGGATCTGACCTCAGATTTCCCTTTTTTTTTCGTAGCCCTTTGATATTTTGTAGTTTTCCTCGCTCTCGTGATGCCCGCAGTTTCTGTATTTCCTTCTGAGCAAGCACATGCGATTGTCAGTCTGCATGAAGCACCGAAACACGCACAACACCACTGAGGAGGAAGAAGAAGAAGAAGCTGACTGCGGTGAGTAAGACCGCCTTGTAATTCGCAATGCGTTCTATACTTCTTTAAAGAGCCGCTGTATAAAATGTGATCTTGCACTGTCGTTTACACGATGCTTTCGGCGTCCCTGCCAACATACGTCTGCGGCAAAACGCTAAAGCACCCTTTCTATTCTTCCATTGGCCGCCGCGGTGGCTGAGCACCATGGTTATGGCGCTCGGCTGCTGGCCCGAAAGACGCGGGTTCGATCCCGGCCGCGGCGCTCGAATTGCGATGGAGGCGAAATTCGAGAGGCATGTGCACTGTGCGATGTCAGTGCACGTTAAAGAACTCCATGTGGTCGAAATTTCCGGTGCCCTTCACTACGGCGTCCCTCATAGCCTGAGTCGCTTTGGGACGTTAAACCCTCATAAACCATAAAACCAAACCTTATTCTTCCATTGCTGAAACACTCACTGCGCTTAAGCTTCCCTGAGGCCCACCCATAGCACAAACTACAGCGTACAGGTTGCGCGTAAGGGAAGATCCGTATGCTGCCTTCCGGAAGGGTAATAGGAGTTGGGGTACCGTATACAAAATGGCTTTCTTTCGAGAGAAAGCGGCAGGTCATTGCGGTTTTACCATTGTTCGCTCAGGGAAAGATGACAGTTGCTACAGTCACCACAGTTTCTAGAATTAACGCGGCTACGTGCATGTCTTTGCATTTTTGGTGCATTTCTTCCTCATTGATCCTGAACACTTGTCCGGTCAAGAAAATATTTTCTGTTTCTTCCAACGATTCTTCACTACACCTGGTTCGTTAGCGGTCCCTGCCAATTGACATTATGCACCCTCTCTGTTTCGTTTGCTGATTACGCTAGCCGACAAATTGTCAGAGTATTTGCCTTTGTCACATATTATCGAGAAGTCATCGTTACTATTCTCACAAGTGCTCACGTGTTGACAAAAGCAGACAGGAACCTTCGCGTGAGGAATCACATACGTCGGCTTACATTGGAACAAGAAAGGCAAGAATGCAACGCTTGTCCCACAGATCTCTTGCCTCCCGTCTTTCTGGCTTCTGCGCTGTCTCAGGAAACACTGTGCCGTGGCAGTCCAGCACAAGTTCTCTATAAAGTTCCAAGCGCCTGTGCATATTTGAATAAGATGAACTTGTATCCTAAGCAAACTTAAGGCAGTGATAACCAGCCCGTTTTATAACTTAGTATCTTTCTCTCATGGGTCCGCGTGCGTGCATCACACCTACTGCTTTCTCGTTATCGCGCAGTTCAGGCTACGAGTTAGGTATTTCCAGTCAGCTGCTTTACCTCTATTGGAAATACAAGTCATAACTGAAGAATCCACACCGCTGGCGTTCAGCTGCCACAGAACCCCCGGGACGCCTCCCTTTATGAGCCAACGTAGGAACGAGGCCGCGGTGAGCAGCGATCCGGGACCCCCGACCACCGGGAGCAACGGCGCCACCATGGAGGCTGCGGGGCCCGTGTGCCGCGTCTGCACGCGGGGGCCCGGAGGCAGCGAGGGCGAGGGGCCACTGATTGTTCCCTGCTCGTGCCGGGGCTCGATCGGCTTCACGCACAAGAAGTGCCTGGAGGAGTGGCTTCATCAGCGGGACACGGACCAGTGCGACGTCTGCATGCACCGCTTCACCCTGCGTCGCCGGCCTCCGGTGAGCTGGTCACGTCATAATGCGAGGCGGAGGCTGAAGGCGTCTATGACATATGTGCGGGAAAGTGGGGTAAATCCTAATTCAGTATACTGAAGAGTTATTTCCTTAAATGAAATAATTGAAGGGTAATATTTCTAATCCCAGCTTACCTGGCGATAAATTATGCTCGAAGTAGTACAGATAGTGTGTCACCGTGCACTATCTGACGTCAACTTTCCTTGTTGTGCGTAATCATAGGTAGATAGCAGTACTGGTTCATAATTTTTTTAATATTTTTGTCACTGCGCACTTTTTCATTACCACACATTTTCATTTCCCGTTTATATGCGTCTTCGAGCTTCTAGATGCTCATACTTTGGTGCAGTGAAAAGATGGTTTTATTCTTATTAAGTATATTACTAATATTTTCCTTCGTAGCTGATAACCACGTTAAGAACGGTTTTGTACAATGGCACCTCTTTTTAAGGCACGAATTACAGCCTTAAAGAAACACTGAATACTAAGTCAGATTAAACTGATAGGTTGGCATCACCTGATGTCATTTGTTCCGAAAATAATGCTTTTTATAAGCCAAGGAATTGCGTGAAAGCAAAGTACACGCGTCGCCACCTTCTTGAATATTCGTACTGCCGCTACTGGTGACGTATGCACCAGCTTTCTGGAGGTAGGCTATTTCACCGTCTCGATGGGCAATTACCGTCGAAATGCCCGGAAAGCAGCGCGGCGAACATAGACGACAGTATGAAGTCTCGTAATTGCAACATCTCAAAACATACGCCGGAGAGAAAGGATAGTGACAAACGCGAGCTTTTAATATTTCGCCTCGCATTCTGTGCACACCCTGGCTGCGCGTAGCCGTCGCATGCAGCAAGTTCAGAACCGCAAGCTGCGCGTAACGGCATTCACGCTCTGTGTGCTTGCTACGTGGTCTGTGAAGCGATTTCGCTCTTACTTCATCCGTCGAATCGGCAGGTTTAGGTGTTCTGCGGCCGTTGTGAAAATGCAAGCGTTTGTTCCTTTGTTCCTTTGTACGAGCTCATGGAGACACATGCATGCATCCACGAACGAAGCGCGATGCGGGCGCGTGGTCTGCCATGTTTTTTGCTTAGTGAAAATGCGAATATGCTTTTGGATCTGCTGAAAAATATCTTTATTAGTGTCATATGGACGCACCATTAGCTCATTTGGCCCATTAAAGAAAAGTTTCCAGCGCGGGTAATCATGCACTGAGACACAGCGGCAGGTGTAGTGCTGGTTGGTCAACGTGAGCGCGAAGTGTCACCAGTACATTAGGAGCCTGCAAGTCAAGGCAGGGCTTTCAGCAAGAAAGACGTTCAGCCAGTTACTGCGGGTTCGTCAAGATTATGCATGCGTCGCCTGCCGACAGCTATGTCCGGAAGGCAGCAGACTACATTTTGATGGAACGTGCCCTGGTGGTTTCCGCTTACAACCCACAGGAAGCAATTTCGACTACTGATCCGGAGTTCCCGGGTTCGAACCCGACCGCGGCGGCTGCGTTTTTATGGAGGCAAACTGCTAAGGCGCCCGTGTGCTGTGCGATGTCAGTGCACGTTAAAGATCCCCAGGCGGTCGAAATTATGCCGGAGCCCTCCACTACGGCACATATTTCTCTCTCTCTTCTTTCACTCCCTCCTTTACCCCTTCCCTTACGGCGTGGTTCAGGTGTCCAAAGATATATGAGATAGATACTGTGCCATTTCTTTTCCGCGAAAACCAATTATTATTATTATTATTATTATTATTATTATTATTATTATTATTATTATTATTATTATTATTATTATTATTATTATTATTATTATTATTATTATTATAAACATCAACGACCACAGCAGAGTCAATCACAAGGATTGTCTGCGATCATACTGCGTAGTTAGTCAATAAACACGCGATAATCGACAGCACAGTGCACCGCTTGATGAGAAATGTGCATACAATAGTTACTCGGATGTAGTGTGTAATTAAATACGTTAGAGCGCGACTGCTGCTACCATGCTTTTGACTATTTCTCGTAACTTACATGCACACTTCACGACAGCGCACAACGCATCGATGAACCCGCTAGCGTTATCGTCGGTGATGTATGCCTGCTTTAGCGCGATCAGCAGTTTCTTCTGCACTGTGTGGCCGCCCTCGATAACTTCACGCAGTTTCTTTCGCACCCACGGAGCCAACTTCTAGCGCATGCGCGCGTTGCAACGAGACGCATGCGCACGCGATGCAGCGGAGATCCCCGATCGAAATAGTGGGAGGCTGAAGCGGCCTGCACTTGCCCCATGCCGCCCTGACTACTGATCTATTGACTTCCGGCTTTCGGTTTCCGGCCTTGTTTCCGGTCTTTGGCGCCTCTGACTGGTTGGATTGCAAAGACGTTATATAAATAACGTCGCTGCAGTTCTTTTTCAGGCGCTTTGAATATGGAAGGGTTTTGGGACGTTCATGTGCAGATTTGTCAGCAATGCAGCATACCTTTCTGCGCAGAAAAAGAAAACGGCGGTAGTATTTTTTAGGAATAACCTTAGTTTGCTATTTCCCTTTAGTGTCCGTTTAAGTCCAGGCGACCATCCAGAGTTGTTCCTGTACCGATTGTAAAAAGAAAAGCTATTTAATTTTAAAACGTGACAAAGGGAAAAACGCACTCTAAGTTTTAAACGTGCAAACATAATTATTGGATATTTATCCCGCATGACCTGTCGGAAGTCTACTGCAATTGAGCTTGCACCTGATTGGGCTAGCCTCTTCTAAGCGCGAAAAATTGTGAAGTTAGCCATGAGTCTTTTTTTCTAGTGAACAAGAAAGCAGTCGAAAAAAAAAACCCGAAATTATGCACTGCACATTTTTCAGAATTATGCTTCTCAACCGCCCAAGAGTCCTGGATTATCCCAAGTATTTAGCGATTGAAACTGGTTACTACTCTTATTTCAGGCAAGGTTTATGAATATTTGCTCCTCGCTTTCTTGCGACGAAATTATTTTAACAGGAAGCTGTGAGTGGGTCAGAGTGCGCTATTGCGGAAATCTTTAGAGTCTAAAGTAACGATATTGGTTTTGTTGCTTGCTCCAAACTTTTCTCTCCTGTTATCCCTCTATAGGATGGCCTGAATGTTCAATAGAAAGTCATTGATAATCGAGTGGCACAAAGAAAACATGAATAAATCTCTAAAGAGTGTCACGCAGTGCCAATACCACCAAGCGTTTTGGTCTATTTAAAGGCGCACACCATAAAACAGGAATTGAGGAAATACGAGAGAAAGAAAGGGAACAGACTTCTTTAAAGTTTAAGCCCCGCATTTTTTCCGGCGGGCAAAGACAGCTAGCTTGCCCCACATTGGCAGTGGAACCAGCTGTGTTCCGTCTGACCTGAAATCACGCCCAAAAGCTCATGTTCACGTAACGCGAATCGAACCAAATCAGATGTCAGTTCAACAAAGATTAGGAAAAAAATGTGAAACTAAAAAATGAAAAAGGTTGCCAAGAAAGCACGAGGTTGAAAAAAAATCTTGTAGCCAGGCTAAACACAAAAGCGCCGCTGTAGAAGTGCATACAGTCTTTAACGGATGTATTGAATAGAATCAGTTCTGGGTTCTGTCTAGAACCAGTCATTGTCATTCGGATATGCCCCGGAAAATATCTTGGTGCTCATGGTGTCATTATAGTCTCTACTGACTGCAAAACTGCGCAATGCCTCAATTTTGAGAGGTCCTTTCAATTTGCTCCACGCAGCCCCTGTGGCGCTTCTTTCGGAATCCCGACCACCGGACGGACATAGTCCGCATGGCGGTAAATGTGGCGTCGTGCTTGGGCGACGTCATGGTGCTGGTCTTCGCCTGGATTTACGCCAGCGGCTTCCTTGGTAGCGTGGGATGGCTCACCTACCTGTTCATCGTGGCCGTGCTGCTCTTCCAGACCGTCTTCTGGATCACCGTCGAGGTTATCCGAGCAATGTACGCCGGCGGCCAAGCAGTAAAGCAAACTACAAGCAGTCGTTATTTCCCGAAAAGATCACCCTAAAGCAGAAGCAACTGGAGGACAATGTAACCAAAAATTAGTAGGACATTTAAACTTCGCCTTTAGGGCATGACGCGATAGCGTTAATGGTTATCTGCTACGTTCTTTCTTGATTAGTAACTTCTTATTACACTCACTCATTACCATACATGGTGCACTTGCCCTTCAATGTCCCAAAGCGACTCAGGCTATGAGGAATGACGTAGTGGAGGGCTCCGGAAATTTCGACCACCTGTGGTTCTTTAACGTGCACTGATATCGCACAATACGCGGGCTTCTAGCATTTCACCTCCATCGAAATGCGACCGCCGCAGTCGGTATCGAACCCTCGCCTTTCGGGTCAGATGCCGAGCACCACAACCACTGAGCCACCGTGGCGGCTTCATTATCATACATAGGTAGGCATGCTAGACCACGTGATGCACCCCAGGGATACAAGTTCTCCCCTTAAAAAAAATCGAACGGACGTGCCTAGATAGCCTAGGGTTAGCTTGTGATTGTCTTACAACCCAATGATCATGGGCTTGATTCCAAACTAATCACCCCTATTTACCTTTTCAGCGAAATTAATTTATATCCTTCTATGTCATAATGACAACCCTTTCGACCAATCCTGAATTAGTGTGGCAGCGTGCACGGCTTTTCCTGCGAAACGTCCGCTCTAACGCTGTCACTTTAATGGTTAGGCGTGATGCCTTTTCGTCATATAGCGGGTACAAGAGGCCACTAACGGTGAAGGACCTCTCCTTCATGCCTGCGTCTGCATGAAGCTGTTTCTGTGATGGTGTCGGTGATCTGTATGGCCGCCTGGCGAACATAGGTAATGCTTCCCATTCCCACTTCACATTGATTCGAGGTGGTGACGGTGAAAAGCATTTATTCATCTATATGTACAGAGAGGTGCTCGGAGAGAGGCCCTAGTGGGTCTCGCCCCTTACAATAGAAGGCGAAGTCTCTCATTTTGGGACCTCGTTGGTCCTGAGCGCAGGTCCGCAGAAGCAGGGCTTGTGGGGCCGATAGTTCCTGGCAGCCGGGCAGACCCGCCTCCCAGTCCTCTAGGGTAGGGGAAGGGTTGATGGGGGGAGAGAATGATTTTGCCTGCATACCCAAACCATGTGAAAGGCGTCGGCCACCTCCCCACAGAGTGAGCAGCGGCCGTCAAAAGAAGAGTCAAAGTGCTTGAGAACCGCCGGGCACAGTAGGGTGTTTGTAAAGAGCCTAAGGAGAGTTCGTTCGCCAGCTTTACCCAGTCCCTTCATAGGAACTGGGTAGCGCCTGTGTGTGTGTTCGGCACGATAGTGCTCAGTAATATCTTCAAAAGAAAGAAGAGGGGCGTGATCTGGGTTAAGGTCCTCCCAAGGAACGCCTGGTACCCGGTAACTGAGTGCGCGGGCTACCTCATGGGCCGCTTCGTTACCTGACATGCCTTGGTGGCCGGGGACCCATATGATTGAACGATGAGTTGGGTCGCAGTCGTGAGTACTGTGGCGAAGAATTTGGTGAGCAAGTGGAGTCATCCAACCGAACTCAAGGTTACAAAAGGCTCCGCGAGAGTCCGTGAGGATGAATTTAGAGTCGGGATGGGAGGCTGCGAGAGCGATCGCTACCTCCTCCGCACCAGTTGAGCTGGGCGCGCTGAACGAGAGGCTGTCCACCTGTTTTCCCTCGTGTATGACTGCAGCCGTGTACCATTTTCTCCTGGGGTGGTAGGGGCCTGCAGCGTCGACGTAGCAGACGTGTTTCTTTGAGCCATAGTGGCGGTGCAAGGCATCTGCCCGCGCCTGGCACCGGCCATTATGGTCCTCCTTGTTGATCTTAGTCTGAAGGGGTCGAACGTAGAGGGCGCGTCTCCACAGTTCGGGCACTCGAACCCGTTCCATCGTATGGCGGTCATATTATATATGTTAGCGGTCCAAGAGGCGGCGACCGGACACGGTCTGGGCGAGAGACGTGTGTTGGTTAACGAGATGCGCCTCGCGAAGTTCCCGATAGGTGTTCACCATCCCCAACGCGAGCAGTCGTGCGTTGGATGTGGAGATCGGGAGGTCTAGGGCTCTCTTGAAAATTTTGCGGAGTACAACCTCCAAGCAATCATCGTCATGCTTCCGTAAGCGGAGGTAAGAAGTCGAGTACAGTACTCGACTAGTTCCGAAACCATGGGCTAGCCGCACCGCATCCTTACTTCGCAACCATCCTCGCTGGTTGGAAACGCGGCGAACAGTTCGGCCCACGTAGTCGCCCACTTTGCGGAGTTTGGCAAGGGCCGTGTCTGCCTTGCGATGCTGATTAATGAAGAGACCGAGTATTCGCAGCTCCTGCGCTTCTCGGATGGGGCCGCTGGCGAGAGAGAGCTGAGCGGAGATCTTGCATTTCGGAGCATGTCGAATATGCACAAATTCAGACTTGGACGGGGAGCACTGGAGGCTGCAGTACGTAGCACAGTGTTCTACTGCACTCGCCGCTGCTTGCACGTATTCCTCCATCTCTCCTATGTTTCCCTTAGTAGCCCAGATTATTATGTCATCGGCGTACAGTGCATGCTGAACACCGCCGACACCCGCCAGCTGTGCCGGAAGGTGCATCATGGCAATATTAAAGAGAAGCGGGGACAACACAAGGCCTTGTGGTGTGCCCCGCGTTCCCATCTCAAACGGGCCGTATTCGGTCTCTTATATGTGTATATAGGCAAAGCGGTCTGTTAAGAAATATTTGATGCAGTTGAATGTACGAGGACCGCAGCATGTCTCGCTAAGATGTTTTAATATGACGCCGTGTTTACATTGTCAAACGCATCCTTCAGATCGTGTGCTAGGACTATCTTTTCATTGTGTGGGTGTTCTATGGGTTCGAGTGCCTCGCGGCGAAGCTGTAAAAGTATGTCTTGTGCGGACTTATGAGGTCGGAAGCCGAACATGGTGTCGGCGAAGGTGTTCTTGCTCTCGAGATATTCCGAGAGGCGGTCACGGACCATCGTTTCCATCAGTTTCCTTACGCATGAAGAGAGGGAGATCGGCTGTAGGTTGTCTGTGTTTACCGGTTTCCCCGCCTTCGGGATAAAGGTTACCAATGTTGTCTTCCAATCAGGTGGCGATGAAGTGTCCCCGGTCCAAATGGCGTTGCTATATTCAAGTGGGGTCTCGTATGCCTGATCGGGGAGGTTTTCCAACATTTTGACCGTGACCTTATCCCTCCCGGGCGCCATCCCCCTGCGCATTTTGGCAAGAGCCGCGCGAAGGTCGTGAAGCTGAAAAAGCTGATCCAGTTCCGGATTATCGCTGCCTGCATACGAATAATCCTGTCCGCGCAAGTCTTGATCCTGACTGAGGTATTGTGAGAATATAAGACGTTCGCTAGCTGCTCTGTGTTTCCTTGAAAATTGTGTATCGCGCGAGTGAGGTGTTTCTGGGTTTCCGAGCGTGTCTGTGTAGGGTCTATGAGGACTCGCAAGCGGAACTGAGGGATCGCAAAGCGTGGATTGCAAAAAAAAAATTGCTGCCCACAGCATGAAACGGAAGGGCTGGAGATTGTCGAGAGGCCAGCTGCAGAGGTGTAATGCTGATGGTAGGTTAATATATGTCGCGGATGAATGCGGCGTAGATCCAAATGCCTAACACAATTTCTCTTACGATCCATGATTGTAGTTGGCGGCTGAGTGGGCTTTGGAGGTCCTGTTTACTTTTCTCTCTCGCTTTGTGATATTGCCCTGACCATACGCAGATTAAAGCAATCTCCTTCGGGTGCAGTCTAGAGAGATCATCAAACAACGTTTCCGTCTTAAACCTACCCAGGCATAGATTTTAAGTATTACTCGTTCTTTGGCAATATCGAATAATTTCTTGATATCAACTATTCTTGAAAAATAACGCGAAAAACGCTACCTTTACGTTGCTACCTAGCGGCAGTTACGTTATATATGAGACAAAGGTGTGTAGCTGCGCTAGTCAAAGACATACGTGATAACAACACAGCGCGTAATAGCACAGCTCCCCTTTCTATGTCGCCTCTTCTTGTGTCCTGTTTCTACGCTCAATTTTCTCACATTGCACAAGGACAGAGCGCTTTTACCTCTGACTCAGATTAACACTGCATGTCCTAATTTGGTAGTAATAACCCCTGATTTCTCAGGCGCGGATTCCAGCTATCCTGTCCTACTGGGCCAATGAAGGTGGAGGAAAGTGTTAGAATACCTAACTTCATGTTTCATGCTTACTTGCCACGCGCGTTGTTAGTGCAATGTTAACTTGATGTTGACGTTTGCCTGCCATACACAATTAGCAGTATATTTTCGAACATTGCTTTCACCTACGTTCTATTCGAAAGCCATGCTGACTTCGTAGTTTTTCACACGGCCGTACCATTCATGTGAGTTCACTAGTTTTGCAAGCATAAAAGAATTGTTGCTGGATTTCTGGATGCGTACTAGTAAATAAATGTTGTTGCTTGTCCTGGTTGTCCGCAGAATTTAGGATTTTCAGGGGTTTCATTGTTTCTAGAAAGTTCTCCATATATTTTAAAGTCCCATACATTTGGGTCTGCCGTGTCTGCACGCGCTGAATAACTGCGCCGGACAATCGCGTGTAGTAATCTGAAACGCAGACTGTTCACTTCTTTCGGACACTCAGCTGTGCCTAAAGGCAGATTAAGGATATCTTGCTGTTTAAAAATCCTTACATAGAACGAGTTCGATCTTAGTGCACCTACTGGCACTCGTTGTCAAACAAAAGTTGCTGCGTGTCTACAAACCAGTTGGAATTTTCGGCGATCTCATATACTGCACAGATCTACTAGGTACAGAGAGGCAGAAACCAAGAAGCTTAGCATAAAAACAAAAGGATTACGGTCAGGATTACATATATGCATTTTTGACTCTATCACAGAGGCTGGGATATGCTGGACATCACCTGCTGTCGCCCCTCGTTAGGAGTCTTGGGGGACAGCGGCAACTGTTGGCACTAACTTTGTTCTGCTCCGCCCTCCTTGAGGATCTTGACGACCTAAAATCCTGTGCTGTTGGCGTGCCCCCCACGCCATAATGGTACTGACAGTTGTCGCCTACTGTGGCTTTCAATCTAAAATAGATGGACAGGTTACATCAGCTACAAATTCTACGGCGCTGCCGATGACTGCCCCAAAAGTACTGTGGCGGAGCTTCCGAATGCCCTCTGAACAGTTGTCGCAAGAGATGTGTGAATCTCACACAGGAGGTGCACTTGGCTTTAAAAACGAATTCCGAGTAATTCTAAACAATGCAAAGACGAAAAGTTTCAGATGCACGCACACGGCAGCGCGGATGCATCAACAAAAGCTCCCAAATTTCTTGTACTCCTGCAGGGTCTAGGAGAGAGGGCGAGAGCTCTGCTTCACTCCCACTAGCTTAGTTCTCGCACAAGTGCAGACACTATTAGCTTCACCTGGATCACGTGACGCCAGGTCGCATGAATATGTCGTAAGGGCATGACCGTGCATCACACGACTCAAGCCACTCGTGCTGATTCGTTTTGGCCAGCGCAGACGAATTCAGGTCTCTTCTTTTGGTGCAAAACTCATACGCTCACCAACACGAAGAATCTAGTCACCGTGCGTACGTACGTACGATCTTGTGCCTTTGTCTAGCAACCCGAGCTTACCCGAGGTTAGCTCGGGTAGTAACTCGGGTAAGTTCGGAGTTGCGTCGCGCCAGCCGTGCGAGAGTTCGCTCGGAAAGAGCAACATGGATCGCACAATCCCTGGTGGCTGTGATATAAACCACCACCTTCCAGTGCAGTGGCGCATCGCTTGACCGTTCCGCTACTGCGCTGGTCGTAGTATAAGGCCTCGCCGCCATCTATGAATGTTAAGTAGAGAATGACCAACTTTGCATATATGGGAATGAACCCTGTAAAGATATGACGTCATACCCCTCAGGCGGAGCTTAAGTGCCCCCTCCAGTTGAAGGATGAACACTTGCTTTCGTTTAGTTACGTTACGCTTAGTTACGTTAAACACCTACGAATTTTTACTTCACACTACATCGACAGTAACACCTTCGGAACACTGTCCATAGGCCCCGTCAGTAGCTAGCAGTAATGCCTAGCTTAGCGTTTTCTAATAAAGGCACTGTTGTTTGATTGACTGCGACTAGATGTCGCCTTGGAAGCGAATGGATAAACTGATTACTAGTGGGTTAGAACCCAGCACCTACTGCTTTTCATTACACCCTGTTTTAACATGCCCCGCCGCGGTGGCTCACTGGTTAGGGCGCTCGACTACTGATCCGGAGTTCCCGGGTTCGAACCCGACCGCGGCGGCTGCGTTTTTATGGAGGAAAAACGCTAAGGTGCCCGTGTGCTGTGCGATGTCAGTGCATGTTAAAGATCCCCAGGTGGTCGAAATTGTTCCGGAGCCCTCCACTACGGCACCTCTCTCTTCCTTTCTTCTTTCACTCCCTCCTTTACCCTTCCCTTACGGCGCGGTTCAGGTGTCCAACGATATATGAGACAGATACTGCGCCATTTCCTTTCCCCCCAAAAACCAATTATTATTATTATTATTATTATTATTATTATTATTATTATTATTATTATTATTATTATTATTAACACTGCTTTCTCTTCGATTCATGCATCAGTAAAGTGTCGTGAATCACATATGAGCCTCCTTATATCGCCTATTTTGTGTCCAGGACGTGCAGCGAGCCGGTGCGCAAGTGGCGGAAGAGGACTGCTTCCATCGAGCTCCTGCTGGACGACGGCGAAGGGACTCACTCCACTCAGAGGCTGGAAAAGTCGCCTTCGCTCCTACCGCTTGCCTACCCCGCGATCCACTCACCGACCCTCCTGGTGTCCTCACCGTGAGTTCTGAGCCTTCCCAGCTGGCACTGCTCCCGGGGAAAGCTGCACTAAGTCTACTCCGATTTTTTTTTAGGAAAAGCGGAACTAAGCAAAGCCACGAACGTCTAAATGTTCACGACCCCAAGGGTCAGCCTCCCCACTCATGGGAAGAGTGGTTAAGCTGTCGGGAGCCCTTTTAACTGGCTGTAGTTACAACCTGCAGTTTATGAACACGTGTATGCAGCCACTTTAACTACTCAAAAACATTATATTGCCATTTGTTTCATGCCGGGAGGGTGAGGAAACTGGCTATACCTGTATAACTGTAATGCTAATTGTGCGCTGAATTTAACCAATCGCTGAGGTGATCGAGGTGGCCGCCTTTGACCAGGCCGAGTCAGGAAATACTTTTTTACTGGTGTCACAGTCACCTATTCTTTAAAAAAGGTGGCTGTAAACTATTGTGAAACGAATCAGCCATTTGCTGTCATATGCATTCTCTTCTCTCTTATTGTTACATATTACTTCTCCCCCTGTCCTCTATTCCTGTCCCCTCACCTCTTTCATTTCATTTCTCCATTCTGCCTGCTGTCCTTTATTTCCGCTGCCCCAGCTCAGGTGCTTCACTATCGATGGCAGATGCCGGGGCTAGCAAAAATCTTTTCCTTCCTTTTTACTATTATTTTTAATAAAACCTTCACCACCACCATCTCGTATTGCAAGCATTAATTGCAATGTGTGTGAGTAGGCTCGCCGTAAAGTGATCATCTTTATTCCAACCGTACGCAGGGCATTCCATATACTTGCAGTTTCCCTTTCCTTACGGCGCGGTTCGGGCGTCCATTGAAGGTGGCGCAGGAGACAGTTACTGCGCCATTTCCTTTAATAATAATTGCTTTTTGGAGAACGGAAATGGCGCAGTATCTCTCTCATATATCGTTGGGCACCTGAACCGCGCCGTTAGGGAAGGGGTAAAGGAGGGAGTGAAAAAGAAAGGAAGAAAGAGGTGCCGTAGTGGAGGGCTCCGGAATAATTTCGACCACCTGGGGATCTTTTACGTGCATTGACATCGCACAGCACACGGGCGCCTTAGCGTTTTGCCTCCATAAAAACGCGGCCGCCGCGGTCGGGTTCGAGCCCGGGAACTCCGGATCAGTAGCCGAGCGCCCTAACCACTGAGGCCACCGCCGTGGGTGCGCCATTTCTTTTCCTCAAAAACCAATTTTTGCTGTGCGATGTCAGTGCACGTTAAAGATCCCCAGGTGGTCGAAATTATTCCTGAGCCTTCCACTACGGCACCTATTCTTCCTTTCTTTCACTCCCTCCTTTATCCCTTCCCTTTCGGCGCGGTTCAGGTGTCCAAAGATATATGAGACAGATACTGCGCCATTTCCTTTCCCAAAAATCAATTATTAACCCGACCGCGGCGGCTGCGTTTCGATGGAGGCGAAACGAAACGCTAAGGCGCACGTGGGCTGTGCGATGCCAGTGCACGTTAAAGATCCCCAGGTGGTCGAAATTATTCTGGAGCCCTCCACTACAGCACTTCTTTTTTCCAGCCGCCGCGGTGGCTGAGTGGTTATGGCGCTCGGCTGCTGGCCCGAAAAACGCGGGCTCGATCCCGGCCGCGGCGGTAGAATTTCGATGGAGGCGAAATTCTAGAGGCCCGTGTACTGTGCGACGTCAGTGTGCGTTAAAGAACCCCAGGTGGTCGAAATTTCTGGAGCCCTTCACTGCGGCGTCCCTCATAGCCTGAGTCGCTTTGGGACGTTAAACCCTCATAAATCGAACGAAACTTCCTTTTCTCCTTTCTTTTTTCACTTTCCGTTATCCGTTCCCTTACGGCGCGGTTCAGCTGTCCGCCGATATGTGAGACAGATGCTTCCCCATTTCCTTTCCCGAAAAATTGCTGATGGCCTACCTCTGTTAGGCAAGGATATACGTAGCGAAAGCGCGGAGACTTCTGCATCGGAAGGATGCATTCACTAGATGCGCCTTTATTCACAGTTAAAACTTCAGCCGTCGTGGCAGAGTGGTAGCGTCTGTCTCAAACGCCAAAAGCCCTGGCTCGATTCCAAGCCTCGGCACAGGTTTTCTTTTTATTCAGTGAATGTGCGGGGGCCTTCAGTGGCTCCCATAGACGCTGGTTAGGGCGCTCGACTACTAATCCGGAGTTCCCGGGTTCGAACCCGACCGCGGCGGCTGCGTTTTTATGGAGGAAAAACGCTAAGGCGCCCGTGTGCTGTGCGATGTCAGTGCACGTTAAAGATCCCCAGGTGGTCGAAATTACTCCGGAGCCCTCCACTACGGCACCTATTCTTCCTTTCTTTCACTCCCTCCTTTATCCCTTCTCTTACGGCGCGGTTCAGGTGACCAAAGATATATGAGACAGATACTGCGCCATTTCCTTTCCCTAAAAACCAATTATTATTATTATTATTACGCCGCCACCGAATATGTTGGTTAGCGGTTATGCGCAGGCTCTGTTTAGGCGCGTTTATACTCCGGCGTAACTTGCGCGCGCGCGCTGCACGGCGACGTCACGTCGGCAAAAGCGAGACCCTCTATACTCCAACTGCGCTTGACCGCAGACGCGTTCGGCGGCTTCGGCGCACTCAGACCGCACTGGCGGAGACTTGGAGCATGTCTTTATTTCGCGCCGAGTGCGCCAGCCGCCGCCGGCGCGTCCAGACCGGTTCGGCGCCGCGGCGAGGCGCGCGTTATGACGTCATGTGCCTCCTCGGAGCACTGCCACACTGAAATTACAAGTTCGTGGCAAGTGAAGACCCGCCGCGGTGGCTCAGTGGTTAGGGCGCTCGACTACTGATCAGGAGTTCCCGGGTTCGAACCCGACCGCGGCGGCTGCGTTTTTATGGAGGAAAAACGCTAAGGCGCCCGTGTGCTGTGCGATGTCAGTGCACGTTAAAGATCCCCAGGTGGTCGAAATTATTCCCGAGCCCTCCACTACGGCACCTCCTTCTTCCTTTCTTCTTTCACTCCCTCCCTTCCCTTACGGCGCGGTTCAGGTGTCCAACGATATGAGACAGATACTGCGCCATTTCCTTTCCCCAAAAACCAATTAAAATTAAAAAAGTGAAGCTTTCGCTTTAAAATTATTATGATTAATTGGTTTTTGGAGAAAGGAAATAGCGCAGTATCTGTCTCATATCGTTGGACACCTGAACCGCGCCATATGGGGAGGGATAAGGGAGGGAGTGAAAGAAGAAAGGAAGAAATAGGTGCCGTAGTGGAGGGCTCCGGAATAATTTCGACCACCTGGGGATCTTTAACGTGCACTGACATCGCACAGCACACGGGCGCCTTAGCGTTTTTCCTCCATAAATGCGCAGCCGCCGTGGTCGGGTTCGAACCCGTGAACTCCGGCTCAGTAGTCGAGCGCCCTAACCACTGAGCCACCGCGGCGGGTGAAGCATTCGCTTTAAAACCAATTTTCAATTTTCTACAATACGGCACCTCTTTCTTCTTTCACTCCCTCTTTCATCCCTTCCTGTATGTCTCGGTTCTGGTGTTTACCGAAAAGTGAGCAATTACATTTAAAGTTAGTTTCCTTTTCAGAAACCAATTTTCGATTCCCTTGCAATCGCGCTTTCCCCCTAATTACAACGAAGGTTGCACGAGGCACAAGGCACACGCTGCGTGGCACATGGTGGTCGCCTTGCGGTAAGTTCGGCTGCTGACACCGAGCACGCAGGTGTCATGAAAATTGTTTTTGAGGAAAAAAATGACGCTGTAACTGTCTCACATATCTCGGTGGACACCCGAACCGCGCTGTAAAAGACGAAAAAGGATAATAATAAGAAGAAACTTATTTTTCATTGATGTAGGAGGCCCCTACTCCTCGACCCTGGCATGCACGCTCAAGGGACGGGGGCCGGGGCCTCCGCGACTAAAGACAGACGAAATTAGTGATTCTTCGCGGCTCCGTCACCAGGCGGATGACTTATTGATGTTCGGCGGGGAATCGCTTCGCAGCAAAGCCTCCCTGGCACCTCTACTTTAGTTTTCTTCCTGACGCCTGGTGACTGAGGACCTCCCCAGATTATATGATCGAAAGTACCCCTTTCTCCGCAGATTTTACATTTAACATCAGGTTTATCTTCTGTTCGCGTGAGGAACAGCCCGACTGGATTTGGGAAATTCCCAGCCTGCAGCCGTCGCCAAGGGACAGTCTCTCTGTTGCATAAAGTTCAGTCCGGCGGTGGCAGAGACAATCTTCGAATTCTATAGTGCCCGTCGATTTCAGTGTAGGTTTTCGCACTCTCATCCATTCCCCGACAATTGGGTGGCTCTCGGTTGCCCGAAGTAGAGAGCTCAGACCAACTCGTGTGCTACCTCATTGCCTGGGACTGATCCGGGTGCGAGGGTCCAGATTCTCGTAATTTTAGGATTCAATTCAGATCATCAAAATTCTAGCCGTAAGGGAAGGGATGAAGGAGGGGTGAAAGAAGAAAGTATACCGCGAATAACGCGATTACACTGATGTCGACTCTACGCGGCTTTTGTAATCAAGTCCCCACGTTAGCTTCTTCTCAAGGTTTGTAGCCTTGAAGAGAGCATCTGAGATGTAGAGAACGTCGCGACCGGACCATTGCATCGCTCCTTTAACGATGAAAATTAAAATTGGTTTTTGAGGAATGGAAATGGCGCAGTAATGGTCTCACATATCTCGGTGAACGCCCCCGCCGCGCTGTAAAGGAATGGATAAAGGAGGGAGTGAAAGAAGAAAGGAGGGAAGAGTTGCCGTAGTGGAGGGCTCCAGAATAATTTCGGCTCGGCTAATGATCCGGTGTATCCAAGTTCGAACCGGACCGCGGCGGCCGCGTTTCGATGGAGGCAAAAACGCAAAGGCGTCCGTGTGCTGTGCGATCTCAGTGCACGTTAAAGATCCTCAGGTGGTCGAAATTATTCCGGAGCCCTCCACCTGACATAACCTTGGACACCTGAGCTAACCTTGGTCGGTAGGGGCATCACCGCTATATGGTGCAACACCGGGAAAGACCTAGGTAGCGATCATAGAATACTAGAGATTATAATTGAGAATGGCCCACCGGTCATCAGTAAGAGGACCGTTGAGACCATACATTGGGATACGTTTAGAAGTATCAGGTCACGACAGGACTCGATAAGCGATATTAACGATTGGATATTAACGTGGAAACTACTCCAACATCTATTAGATCCAAAAAAAAAACAAAATCGGAGGCTCGACAGCAGCTTCAAAAGCTGGTGTATAAATATGAAGGTCCGACAAAGGAACTTATAGCCGAGGTTAGGGATCACTACCTCAGCTGTTCTGGAGTTGAGAGTCTCCCTGAATACGCGGGCTCGGAAAACCCGGATTTGGACAGTCCCATCACTGTAGGGGAAGTGAGGGCTGAGCTTAACCGCGTAAGAACTAAAACGGCTGCCGGGCCGGACCAAATCAACAACAGGATGCTCAGGAATCTTGACGACGGTCCCATTCGGAATCTTACAACCTGTACGCAAGAATGCTGGGACAAGGGAGAGATACCGCAAGCATGGAAAACTGTGAACCAGGTCTTCATTCTGAAGACAGGGAAGAAGCTCAGCTTTGAGCATCTCAGACCCAATTCCATCACATCTTGCGTTGGAAAATTGATTGAGCACGTAATTCAATCTAGACTGAATAGATTCATGGAATCCATGAATAGATTCATGGATTCATGAATCGGCATGCGATGTCATACTACAGCTGAAGGAGCAGGTAATCGATAAAAGACTGTTGATACTAGAATCATTGTGGGACTGGACGTCTACAAAGGTTTTGATGTGTTAAACACGTAGCCATAGTTGAGAGCCTCAGCGCTCTAAATATTGGAGTCAAGACATATAACTACGTAACAGACTCTCTCTCTCAAATCGCACTGCCACCATCAGCCTGGGCGGACAATCACTCGAAAACATTGGATTCGGGAATAGAGGGACGGCCGCAAGGGTACGTTCTCTCTCCGGCCCTGTTTAATGTAGCGATGATTGTGCTTCCAGGGCAGCTGGACGGAATAACAAATCTGCATCACGCCATATATGCGGACGATTTGACGCTGTCGGTGAGCAGGGGGTAGCGATGGACAGATTGAAAGCGCACTTCAGAGAGCCTTAGATGTAATAAAGAAATTTCTTGCCGATTGGGTTAAAATGCTCGCAGAAAGATCACAGCCTCTTTTTCTGTCATCTCAAAAATGAAGAGAAACAGTCCCTTTTGCAAGGGTTGTGAAAATTTTTTACGAGTGAATGGCAATGCCATTCCGAAGGTAGACAGTATTCGAGTCCTAGGGCTGCTCATACAAGCTAATGGCAAAAACACAAAAACTATGATGAGACTTGAAGCGAGTACCAGCCAGACATGCCGTCTACTAAAGCGCATTTCTAACAAGCATGCGGAGATTAAAGAGGCCAGTCTTTTGAGATTGGTTCAGGCTTTCGTCATAAGCCGAGTGCTATATGTTGCCTCTATCTCAAACTGGCCAAAGCAGAAAAGGACAAAATTGAAATCATAATAAGAAAAGGAATCAAAACCGCACTAGGTCTTCCTCTGAACACTTCGACGGTGAACATTCTAAGGCTAGGTGTCTCCAAGATTCTGAATGAGCTCATAGAAGCCGCCACGGTGGCGCAGCATTAAAGGCTTTTAAAAACCAAAACTGGAAGAAAAATCATGAAGGAGTGTCTGGGGTTCGAACCTTCGGAGTGTTCAAAGCGGACAGATAACATACCTAGAGCAAACAAGGATAGACTCAAAATTCCACCGCTGCCAATGAACATGCATCCGATATTTCACGAAGGTAGACGCAAAGATAGGGCTCTGGCCCTACAGGGAAAATTTCAAGGTAGATCCGATGTGCTCTACACGGACGCTGCCGAATACGATCGCAAGGCAGCACACACAGCGGTAGTGGTTCGTGAGAGTGGAGACCCGGTCTCGTGCTGCACCGTTAAAAACACAAGTGCGACTGAGGCAGAAGAAGTTGACATTGCTCTGGCAATAGTACAGAGCGGTACAAGGGTGATAGTCAGTGACTCTAAGACAGCCATTAAGAATTGTGATATGGGCAGAACCTGTGCTGCAGCCGCCAATATTCTGAGAGAAGGGCAAGTACCATCAGAGCTAATCTCACTGATCTAGTCCCCAGCTTATCAGGGCCTGTGGGGGAGCGAAAAGGCGCACGCGACCTCCTGAGGGCTCACTTTCCGGTCGATCCCCGCTGACGCGCCGCCTCCACGCGAGGAACACCTCCCATTGGGTGACGAACTCACAGCATTCCATGAAATCACTTCTCATTATAAGCTCGGTCGTAAGACCTATCCAGCAGCAGATAAACAGCTCAGTAGGAAAGAGGAAATCATGTGGAGGAAATTGCAAACCGGGGAGTTTCCAAACCCTCAACTGTACAGTAAATGACATCCAGAAGTCATTAATCCTAGATGTACGCACTGCAATAGCATTGCAGATCTATCCACATGGTCTGCTCCTGCCCTTTCTATAACTACCCAAATAGTGATGCACAATCCTAAAAGACTTATTGCTCAACCACAAAGCAGAACAACGCAGTCATAGGTCTCGCCCTGACCGCCGCCGAGTCCCAAGGGATTCCGGCCGACGGTTAAGGGAACGAAAGGGGGTTTAGGCTATAGCCTTCTCCCCTCATTTTTGACGTGCGCAAATTAGTTATTTCTCTCTCTCTCTCTCTCCGGAGCCCTCCACTACGGCACCTCTTTCTTCCTTTCTTCTCTCAGTCCCTCCTTTAACCCTTCCTTTACGGTGCGGTTGAGGTGTCCGCTGAGATGTGAGACAGATACTGCGTTGTCTCCTGTAATAATAATAATTGGTTTTTGGGGAAAGCAAATGGCGCAGTATCTGTCTCATATATCGTTGGACACCTAAACCGCGCCGTAAGAGAAGTGATAAAGGAGGGAGTGAAAGAAGAAAGGAAGAAAGAGGTGCCGTAGTGGAAGGCTCCGGGATAATTTCAACCACCTGGGGATCTTTAACTTGCACTGACATCGCACAGCACACGGGCGCCTTAGCGTTTTTCCTCCATAAAAACGCAGCCGCCGCGGTTTGGTTCGAACCCTGGAAATCCGGATCAGTAGCCAAGCGCCCTAACCACTGAGCCACCGCGGCGGGTCCATTTCCTTTCCCCAACAACCAACTTCAATTTCACTACCTGGGGATCTTTAATATTCACTGACATCGCAGAGCACAAGGGCGCCTTTTGCGTTTCGCCTCCATCGAAACGCCTTGCGGGAATTTTAGAGCGAAAGCTTTACTCCTCGGGGTACAACTTCCGATTTCGATGTGGATGAGACGACAGACAGTTTTATCAGAGAGTATTTGTGTCTTCGCTCCGCTTAGGGTACCCGCTTAACCTTACCGGAGCGTTGGCTGTAAAACAGCTTTTTAGTGAAGCGGTGATAAAAAAGTTGAACCAGACGATAACAAAAAAGTTTTATTTTTCCGCCGCACTTCAAAAAAATATTTTTGCTCGTGAACATTTTATAAAATGTGAAGTAAAAAACATACGTTGTTTTTTGGACAGACGTTTGTTCATTTTCTTATGCGCATATGTTCCCCAAACGCAGAGGTTGTAGAATGGGGTTTTACGCAACCACCTCGCGCAAAGGCACAAATCTTCCTCAGCGCGAAACGTCTTTCTTATAGGTTTGCGCCTAGAAACGCCTGTGTGTTCTGCAGAGGTTGCGGCACATGCGACAGCATCAAGAATGATTTGCATGCGTCAGGCTGGTCGCCCCGTTCCGCACTCCGCTAGCACTGCATACGAGCGGAGCAGAAGTGCCGGTCCGCTGGCGCGCTCCCGTCTGAGCGGAGCGGAAGCGCAAATACGCTCTGCTAAAGCTGTCTATAATGACCTTCAGTGCCTCGCAATCTCAAACCGAACTGCGTGGGGGTATGGCCCAAGCTATGGTGGTATGACCAAGTGATCATACGGTTATGACCATTGAGTACCTGACCTTGTCCTTGACATTTGATTTGAGACGGTGGAGGCCATGCTTAACAGAGCTTTCGCTTTTATAACTAGATTCAAGCCACGTTGAAGCACGGGCATTTTCTTTTTGTTTTGCAGGCTTAGCAATTAAACTCTATGCTTCGGCATCCCTTTCAGAAAGCGGGGCAAGGAAGCGGCGACTCCGGATCGAGTTTCAACCAAGCGGACCCCTTTGACGTCCGCGAGAGGAAGCATCTCCGCGGACAACGCTGTCAGAGGGGCGCCCAGAGAGGAGACGCGGCCGCTGCGGAACACGCTATGAGGGCGCTGAGGCGCTGAGGCCCCACAGTTGCTTTCCGAACTGCGTCTTGTGTACATTAGCGGTACAGAGCACGCCACTTTTGCAACGTGCGCGCGTTCACACCAAGTTTTTAACCACATTGTCAATGCGGATACTGTTTCCTTTGTAATTGTAAAAAAAAAAAAAAAGACCTCGCCTAGTGTCCGAGGCGCACTGAGTCTCTCCTACACGTTATTCTGAGGAGGAGCCATTCTTTTTTGTTGCATAATAAACGCCCATTGGGACAACCATAGCCCAGCGCACAGTATGCAGTTCATCGTCCCGTTGGGCTACTAATGACGCGCGCAACCTGGACACATTTCTTATTGTGTAAATAGTTTGTGTATATTACCTCTCCCATAATCCTCTCTTCCTGTCCTCTCACCTCTTTCATTTCATTTCTCGATTCTGTCTGATATCCTTTATTTCCGCTAACCCAGCTCAGGTGCTTCAGTATCGATGGCAGATGCCGGGGCTAGCAAAAATATTTTCCTTTTTATTATTATTTTAATAAAACACATTTACTACTACTCCCGTTGAGGCGACACTTAATTGTCTTACCCAATGTACGCGAGTGTGTGCGTGTTTTCTTCTTTTTTAAAGCGAAAGCATTATTACAGCAGCCTGCGAGCAATTTCGGCTCGTCGCACACTTCATGCCGTAGCCGACCTTGAGCCGCCGTTGCCTAGCAACGCCGCAGCCGCGCTCCAACAAATGGCGCCGCCATCGACGCCGCTCCCATTACCGCTCGCTCGCTCCACCAGACGTGCTCCGCTGGGCCAGATGGAGAGGAGGTATTGCCTCACGGGGTGTGTGTATATATATATATATATATATACAGACAAGGTAAAGGAGATGAGGGACTCGTTTTTGATAAACTTATGAAGGGAGCCAACAGTCACCGAAACAAAGGTGCATAGGGGAATGTTTAATTTTTTTTAATGTGTAGTGGTAATCACAGGGTTAATAATACTTAAATTAATCTATCGCTTAAATAAAATTACTTATAAAGCAGCAGAAAAAACAACCATGCCGCAGGTGGGATCCGAAACCACCACCTCCGAAAGAGCACCGGACGCGATATTCGGAGGTCGTGGGTTCGGAGGTCGTGGGTTCGGATCCCACCGGCGGCATGGTAGTTTTTCTGCTGCTTTATATAATTTTTTTTTAAGCGATAGAATAATTTAAGTATTATTAACACTGTGATTAGCACTACACATTAAAAAAAATTAAACATTCCCCTATGCACCTTGGTTTCGGTGACTGTTGGCTCCCTTCATAAGTATATATATATATATACTATATATATATATATATATATATATATATATATATATAGAGAGAGAGAGAGAGGGGTATTGCCTCACGGGGTGTATATATATATATATATATATATATAGTATATATATATATATATATATATATAATATATATATATATATATATATATATATATATATATATATATATATATTCACCAGCGCTGGTGAACATTCTCAAGGCTCGCGTACACCAAATAAACAAATACCCACGAGAGCAGCAGATTGGACAGCCGTCGCCGTAGCTCAGTTGGTAAGAGCACCGGACGCGATATTCGGAGGTCGTGGGTTCGGATCCCACCGGCGGCATTGTTGTTTTTTGTGCTGCATGATAAGTAATTTTCTTTAAGCGATTAATTAATCTAAGTAATATTATTTAACTGACAAGCACAACACATTAAAAAATAGTAATAACGGTCCCCTATGCACCTTGGTTTCGGTGACTGTTGGCTCCCTGCTTAAGTTTGTCAAACGGGCCTCTCATTTACTTTACCTTGTCTGCTAATAGCTTAACGAGGGTCTCGGTCTGGCAGTCTTGATGCCACAGGTTGCTTAAGAGGGCTCTCGCACAGTTTCCGCCCTCGCCGTTAGATGACGTCCCACGTCACGCTCGCGGTATACAGGACGTGCTACGTCCGCCGCTATGGTCGAGGGTGGCGCTGGTGAACACTCTCAAGGTTCACGTACACCAAATAAACGTAAATACCGACGAGAGCAGCAGTTTGGACAGCCGTCGCCGTAGCTCAGTTGGTAAGAGCACCGGACGCGATATTCGGAGGTCGCGGGTTCGGATCCCACCGGCGGCATGGTTGTTTTTTCTGCTGCATGATAAGTAATTTTCTTTAAGGGCACAGGGTAAGTTAAAATAAGAAAAAAACCGTTTTTTTTCTTTTCGAATTTTAGAAGTTCAGTTCTTTCTACACATGTTCCATGATCGCACTTTCCTCAGAAAGCCATATTTACGGCTGAAAAACGCTTTTTCCGAAACCAAGTAGTGAGCGGCCACGCCCCCTTTCAGGATTAACGTCAATTTTTTCAACCAAAAAGTCCACCACCTGATTTCAAAACTTGTCTAAAATCAGCTACATATAAAAAATTGTCTGGCAACTATTGTACAGCTCCTCTTTTTTAGCCAAGACAATCCTGAGACGCTTTGCACGTTTTTTCCACGTTTCTGCAACCTTCATGCAGCTGCGTCCGAGTGCTATCCCTTTCGATCAGTATTGTAAATTGTGCCGGTGTTGGTTGCTGCTGATAAGTTGAGATGCCCAGGGCAAAGAAGGCCTTCGTCAGGCGTGAATTTCACGGCAACCGCTACGCTCATCGTGAAGAAGCAAAAGGATGTCCACGACCGAATGAGATCCCGAACGCCGAACGCGCCAGCTCCTCGACATCGAAGCTTTCAAGATTTTCTCTGTGCTTCCAGGAAGAGGATGTGACACAGAGCAGCAGCCAATATGCCTTAATGGACATGGACGGCATTTGTGCCGCAATTACACAGATTTGTGTGCGCAGAGAGTGCGGTGGAAGTGTTGAGCTCATCGAAATTGTGACAAAACGGGTAGGTGTTGCAAGCGTTTACAGTTTGAACTGTGAAGTGTGTAATGCCGCACAACGATTTGAGACGTCGAAGAAAACTACTTCTGGCCTCTATGAAGCCAACCTCAGGTTAGTGTATGCCTTGAGGTCCATTGGTAAGGGAATGGCCGCAGGAAATATACTCTGTGCTATGCTAAACCTTCCTAAGCCGCCGACAAAGTTTGCGAAATACAATCAAGAGCTTCTAGGTCACATCGAAGCTGCTGCTCAGGAGTCGATGAAAAGGGCAGCTGACAAAGCTGTGCAGCTGAATGAGGGGGATAAAGACATCGCAGTTGCTCTTGATGGAAGCTGGCAGAACCGAGGCCATACTTCCAATAACGGCATAGTCTCTGCGACCAGTGTAGACTCTGGGAAAGTGCTGGATGTGGAGGTTTTGTCTAAACGTTGTCCAAAGTGCAGCATCAAGGGTACAAACAGTGACCCCCTTCATAGAGAGGTGTGCCAAAGCAACTACCAAGGCACCAGCGGTGGAATGGAAGTCGCAGGAGCACTGAAAATTTTCGGCAGGAGTGAGGAGCTTCACGGCGTTCGATACGTCAAATACCTTGGGAATGGTGACAGCAAGGCTTTTATGGCTGTGAAGGCACAAATGCCATATGGTGATTCCGTTGAAATATCCAAGGTTGAGTGCATAGGGCACGTGCAAAAAAAGGATGGGCACAAGGTTACGAAGGCTAAAAAAAGGAAACAAAGCAGGAAAACTCTCTGATGGAAAGAGCCTCTCGGGCCGAGGCCGACTGACTGATGCAGTAATAGACAAGCTCCAGACGTACTATGGTTTGGCCATCAGAAGAAATGTAGGAAACCTGGATGAAATGCGAAAGGCTGTTTGGGCAACCTTCTTCCACTTATCGGCCACAGACGATGACCCATGCCATGGACTTTGCCCAAAGGGACCTGATACGTGGTGTGCCTTCAACAGAAGTCAGTCAGAGGGCAAGCCATTTTTCCACAAGGAGAGTTTGCCTGCATCTGTCTTGGAGGCTATCAAACCCATTTATAGGGAGCTATCGAAGGCTGAGCTCCTAGAGAAGTGCCTGCATGGGCGAACTCAAAATGCAAATGAGTCATTCAACCATGTTGTTTGGGAACGCGCGCCAAAGAATGTGTTTGTTAGGCTTCGGACCCTACGGATGGCAACACTGGATGCTGTTCTTTCATTTAATGATGGTAGCATCGCACGGGCCAACGTTTTGAAGGCGTGTGGATTGAACCCAGGGAGCAACACCATCAAGTGGCTGAGGGAAGCTGACCATAAGCGCATGTACTTTGCGGACCGAGCAACACGACAGCTTACAAAAGAGGCCCGACAGTCAAAACGACAAGCCGAAAAGCGAAAAAATGACGGCGACAGTGACTACGAAGCAGGGGGCTATTAAACCAATTACTATGGAGGCGTTTCTGCGAATAAAAAATGGTTTTTCACATCTTTTTTCTCTTTACGCTCTATTATGTCAAAACAGTGTTTTTTCTTACAAAGGTACCATTATTTCCAATGCCTTTCAAGACAGATGGCTGATTTTTTTTGCAATCATCTACATAAGTGTTGCCAACTACTGAACTAGAATTAAGCAATTTCACTGAGCAGTTATTCTGTTATGAATTTTGAAATGCGCAAAGAAAGGCCAGATTTGTGTACTACCGGAAAAATTTTTATTAAAAATCGAATTTTCATCACATTTCAAATATTCTATTTCAGTAAAAAGAGCACAAAATTTGTCAAACAATGATATATGTATTATTAGGCTACTGTTATTAGTTAGTGAGAAACATGTACCTCAACATGGCCTAAAATGCATGGGAAGTATAGGGCTTACCCTGTGCCCTTAAATAGATACGTCGAGTGAAGCCTGCTTCGGAAGGGGCGAGCCCTTTGAAAACCTTGGATAAGTAGCTGCAAAGGAGAGCTGTTAGCTATGCCGCTACCGCAAGGAAAGGAACATATTTGTGATTAAATACGGGCCAAGAAAGGGAAAAGACCCTGCTTCTGTGCCTGGGCTCTACTCCTGAGTAGATGATGTATACGAAGGGTGAACACAACGTTAGATGGCCATTAATGCGCATTCGCCAGCTGTTTCGCTTCTCCACTGGATGTATGCCCCAGATCCCCCACTTGTCCCAACAGAACGTAAACCGTGACCTGCATAACTCATAGGCGCATGCGCACGACCGTTCGCAAGGTTTGACTTGAAGCGTACTGCAGCAGCGTACATCTGGCAGGCTTACACAACTTATTACTGCAGTAGCAAGTAGCGCTTCCCTATACACAGCCCTGCTTAGCTGCTTTCTATTAGGACAGCCGGCTGCACCAGCAAGACATCAAATCGCCCAGAAGCTTTGCAGTCTTCTTAAGGTGTCCCACGTTCACCCGAATGCACATTGCTAATGAACTAGCTCGACCAGACCTTTCAGTCACTTCCAGGAAGTCTAGGTGCGTTTTATGTTCAAGCGGCCTCCGCCGGCTCCACAATTACACATTGGTCACGCAGCGCTCGCAAAATGGTTACGGCGCTCGGCTTCCAAAAGCTCTCTAGAGCCTCCTGCAACCGCACATCAACAAGGAGTGTTCGGTACTGTCCAGAACTTCCCCCATAGAGCAGAAGGGGGCAGCCGGTACTCCGAAGCTGTACTTCATTCGCGGCCCTGAGGAAGCTCGGCAGATGTTTCCTATTCATCTGGAACTGTCAACGCATTCGCCACAGGGTCAAGTCATCATCAAACAATGCGCACCGCCGCTACCCGTGCACATAATTTAGAAGTCAACCCGTACGCCCAAATTGCGATTGGTTTACCACAACCCCAAGAGCTTACTATATATAGATCAATCCTTAAGTCACAACCTTCAGTTCTGCTAAACGGATTAAGCCGGGACAACTTTGATATAACATGTAATAATAATAATAATAATAATAATAATAATAATTGGTTATTGAGGAAAGGAAATGGCGCAGTATCTGTCTCATATATCGTTGGACACCTCAACCGCACCGTAAGGGTAGGAATAAAGGAGGAAGTGAAAGAAGAAAGGAAGAGAGAGGTGCCGTAGTGGAGGACGCCGGAATAATTTTGACCACCTGGGGATCTTTAACGTGCACTGACATCGCACACTTTAACGTGCACTGACATCACACAGCACACGGGCGCCTTTGCGATGTCAGTGCACGAAATCCAAATTCGTAATTCGTGATTACTGTCGGGAAAACTTTTGTTTTTTCTGTATGACGTTTTTTGGTTGATTGCTTAATTGCGGCGTTATTTTCTTTATTCTGTTATCCATATGACTTCTATGACCTTCTGCTCGCTTCGAAGATTATATATGCATATGTATAAATCTTGTTATTATTTCATGATGTGCATATGGGGCCCGTAAGTTGCTCAATTATTTACATTTTTAGGATTGACAACTGTAATTCGCTTTGTTTATATATTAATTGGTCATCAAACAGATAGGTGTCATAGAATGTAAATTTATTAAATGCTGTATAATCAATCTCCTTACTTTTTAGCCGTATGTAATACTAAGTAACCACCGTCTTCCTCCTGTGCTGTCAGTTATTTAAAGGAGCCGGAACCTTTTGTCACGGTTCCTCCTCTGTAAGAAAGGAAATAAACTTCAACATCAACCAGCCCGCGCTGTGGAAAACGTCCATCATACACATTGATACCATCCGGTTCCCGTCATTGAACGTCGCCATTCAGGCCAGGCAGGTATCGCTCGAACGCGTTATGCAGACGGCACCAGCTCCGCTCGCTCAGCAGCACGTGGTTAAACCTTTGTAGGACCGCGACCCATCACTGAGGCAGCAGCTATAAATACGAAGCCGAGCCTCACGCTCTCTTCACGAAGCGAACAGCACGGCTCCGCCAGAAACAAGCCGCTGCCTTTTACGCTCACCGGATGCTCTATCTGCTCGTGACGATAGTACTAGGGTTCCACCAAATGCAGCGAGCACGGCGCTGATGGCACAGACGTCGAATCGCCAAGCACAATGCTATTCCACTGAAAGTACCATCACCAAATTAACGACAGTAGAGCTGCCGCTCCAGATCTTTCCTATACTGCAGATGGAACCGTCGTCACTACGGCACACTAAGCACAAATCAGCCCGGATTGGTGTAAAATGGCTTGTCCACTACCGTCCTCAATAATAGAGGTTCGAAATACTCCGTTAGATTTCGTGTGGGTTTCCACACAAAAAAATGGGGAGTGCTTGCGGTTGGAAACGGGAGCAGATTTAGTGTAGATTTTCGCGCCAAAAATACGCAGCACTTGCAGTTGGCAATGGAAGTAGTTTTAGTGTAGATTTTTACAATAAAAAGTACGGAGTACTTACCGTAGACAACTGGAGCCAATTTTCAAGTTGTTTTTGCGGTCGTTATAAGGACGCGTTCTTTCTTGAGTCCTCGCAGGCAATGCTAAGGTCGTCTACCGGAGATACACGCCCACTCAAAATTCTTCTCGAGTTTCTGATTTCGACTTCACATGCACATGGGCGGTCATCAGACACTGACATTACAGTGCCCTGGACTTCCCCATACCCGTCACTCCACTTAGGAGGAGGGAATGTGTGACAACGCAATTGCGGACCGTGGTTCTACCCCTTCTGAGAAGACGAGGTAGACAAGAAATAAATAGAATGTTAGATGGCTATCTTGATCTCCTCCCGTACCTTGGACCGGGTAGCATCACAGGTTTACCATTGGCTCATATTACGCCTTTAAATCGCAGGTCTCAGGATTTTCTTACCTGTGAATGCGACTTGGACGTCTTAAACTTCCCATTGTTCCCGCTGTTGAAGGTGGGGATTGGGGTCGCTGCACGACGCAACCTCTGTCAAGACGACGCCCGCGGACAGGAGTGCCGCTGAGTGAAGCAGATCGTTAGTGGAGAAAGAAGACCTGGTTTTAATTACATATTTACAAGCATGTGAGTTCAGAAGTGAGCTGCTCCAACTGCGCCCGTCGTAGAGTTTTATACACTTCTTCCCTAAATTCCCCAGGTTGGGGACGCCCTCGTCATGGTAGGAGTGGCCGAAAACTTTCACTTGCACGCACAAACGACACCTCCGCACACGTGGACACGCCCCTGGCTTAAGTTGAGCCCGAGAGAGAGAGGGACGTTGTCGGAGTCCGGCCGGGCCGCGGATAGGTGACGTTAGCCGGCCCGCTGTCACCATTTCGCGCACTTTTGCGTGCGCTCCCAGACACCCTTAGAGCGTGTGGGGGTAGCGGTCTCGGTCACAGAGGAGATGCCCTCGACTCAGCGTGGCAAGCTCAGCCGGAGACCAGCTACCAAGTGACAAGGGGGTTGGTCGTTTGGTCCCCAGCTTTCGCCGGTCGCAAGCCAGAGAATGGGTAGGAGCCAAAAGTTCACAAAACAAAACAAAGCTTATACAGCTGAGAGACGATACGGATGAAGTTACAATCACTCGTACGAGCGCAAAATGATTCACAAATACAATGCAACTCATGCAAAGTCACAAAAGTGAGAGATACAATTCAACAAAATCTTTGCACCTAAAGTGCACTAACACAGAGAGAGACAAGTAAACAAAACACAATTTGTTCACCCGGCACTGCGACAGCCCGACGACCTGAGGAGCTCGACGGGGCCGTCCCGCAGGTTTGCGCACGTTGCCTCGCTTGTCCGTCACTGGGCGAGTGGTGTTCTCCCGGGAGTTCAGCGGGCGCGCTTCTCTGTAGCTTAAACGGCGGCTCGGGCTAACAGAAAGCGGTTGAAGCCCCTCATTTATAGGCGCAGTCCGCGTCTGTTCTTCGCACCAGGGCAGGCGCGCACATATACGCAGCTTCAACCGCACAAATTCCTTCTCCTTGCGCCGGGCGCGCGACCACATTGGTCGAGCGCGGAAACCACATTCTAGAACAATCTAGTCATTCTCGGCATGCTGAGTCATCAGCGAAGAGCGAAGGGGGAGGGTATTCCTTTGGTGCGCACAAGGTTACCCCCTTTCCGTCGACAACAAGCAAAAACTTCTCCAACATTCGAGAAAAATGTCGCCGCGCGTGGCCGTGCCCCCCTCGGCGCCGCGCCGGCGAGCTGAGTTGCAGCAGTGCCCAAAGCTACGCCCTCTCCGGGGGTTCTTCCCCGCTGTTTTTTTGTTTTATTTTACCGCACGCGGTCGCGATTGCTTAGGCGCAGCGCCGGTTTTTTTCGAAAATGCGCCGAATTTTGCGACATCCGCCAAACTCCCACGGTCGGCGACCCCTATTCTTCATTCGAAGAATCCGACGTGCAAAGCCGAAGCACCAGGTCGGGAGATAAGCCAAAGTGGTTGTGCCATTAGCGAGGCCGGCGAAGCCTGTGGACGAACGGCTGCGGCGGCATTGGAGACTTCCGAAAGGGAATTATTCCCACGCTGGAGCTCTTGCTCGTTCTGATCCCGGGAAACCAGATTGGTTGTGCCATTAGCGAGCCCGGGGAAGGTTTGAAGACGGCCGCGGCCGCTTGCTGGCGGCGGCGGCGTCGGGATCTCCTGAAAGGGGATTTTCTCAGAATCCTGCTCCCCTTTTGGTCCCACGCCGCGACCGGGCGAAGCGTGGTAATGGCACCATGCTGATACATGGCGAGAGTTGCTGTCTCGGTGGCAAATCTCGAGACCTGCTGGCGCCAATCCTAACAACTCCTCCGCGGCCAGGAAAATCCCGATCGGCCAGTGGTAGCAATCCCTTGCAGAAGAGAGATGGGCTGGTCTTGGGAGTGGCAGGACCGACTATCTTCTGCGAGCATCAAATACATCCCCAA
Source organism: Amblyomma americanum (assembly GCF_052857255.1). Taxonomy (NCBI): domain Eukaryota; kingdom Metazoa; phylum Arthropoda; class Arachnida; order Ixodida; family Ixodidae; genus Amblyomma; species Amblyomma americanum. The sequence continues at coordinate 102,906,413 of NC_135498.1, forward strand.
ACCTCTCACAATGGCAAACAGCGAGCTGTTCGGCCCCAGCAACAAGGCTCCACACGAGGCGCAAGCACTCAGTCTCTGCCCCTGACCCACCAGGCTTATCCCAACAAATATGGCAATAACATAACAAACTCCGCTAGTAATACACACACACACCCATAAAAGCTGGAGGGTCTTTTTCACTTTAGCCATTCGGAATAGCCAGCTTAATCCATCGGCATTGCCCTTCATTTTCCCTTTTTTATACCTCATAGAGAGGTTATATTCCTGAAGGATGAGGCTCCACCGCAGCAAGCGTCCGTTCTTTTGAGACATCTGCCGCAGCCACGTGAGTGGGCAGTGATCTGTCTCAAAAATGAATTTCGATCCGTATAGGTAGATCCCGCCGCGGTGGCGCAGTGGTTAGGTCGCTCGACTACTGATCCGGAGTTCCCAGGTTCGAACCCGACCGCGGCGGCTGCGTTTTTATGGAGGAAAAACGCTAAGGTGCCCGTGTGCTGTGCGATGTCAGTGCACGTTAAAGATCCCCAGGTGGTCGAAATTATTCCGGAGCCCTCCACTACGGCACCTCTCTCTTCCTTTCTCCTTTCACTCCCTCCTATATCCCTTCCCTTACGGCGCGGTTCAGGTGTCCAAAGATATATGAGACAGATACGGCGCCATTTTCTTTCCCCAAAAACCAATTATTATTATTATCTCCTTTCACTCCCTCCTTTACCCTTCCCTTACGGCGCGGTTCAGGTGTCCAACGATATATGAGACAGATACTGCGCCATTTCCTTTCCCCCCAAAATCAATTATTATTATATTATAGGTCGCATGACAGTTTTTGTGCTGCCCAGACTAAGCATGCGCATTATTTATCTCAGGCGCTGTAAGCGTCCTCCCTTAGCGTCAGTTTCCGGCTGGCGTACAGGATGGGATGCTCTTCGTTGTCTTTTCCGAACTGACTCAATAGAACACCCATCCCCCTATAACTACCGTCGCACTGAACTACTAACTCTTTTGTGTAGTCAGGCGTCCACACTACGGGCCGTGAAATGAGTGCTTTCTATAGCTCTTGAAAGGCGTTCTCCTTCGCGTCATCCCAAAAAACCTTTTCGGGCTCTCCCTTTCGGAGCGCATCTGTAGATGGGCTCGCTCGTTGAGAATAGCGAGGAATGCACCTCTGATAATACCAAACAAGCCCCAGAAATGAGCGGATATCTTTCTTTGTAAGAGGCGTTGGAAAGTCAGCTATGGACTTAATTTTTAGTTCCGAAGGCTGCCTAGTTCCACGACCTACAATGTGTCTCAGATAGGTCACTTGGGAACAACAAAAGTTACACTTTTCAGACTTCAGTGCAAGTCCAGCGTCCCGCAACCTTGCCAACACGTTCCTCAGGTGCACGATATGCTCTTCCCAGCTGTTCGAAAAAATTGCTACATCGCCCAAGTTGGGGACTGCATAGCTTTGCATGTCATTAAGTACAATATCTATTAATTTGGAGAAGCTATATGGCGCGTTCTTGCGGCCGAAGCTTAAAACTAGAGGTCTGAACGTCCCAATGGGTGAAATGAAGGCGGCATAGCGGCTCGAGGCGCCTGAGAGAGAGACCTGCCAATATGCCCTCACGAGATATAACGTAGAGATGAACTGTGCCCCACTTACTTTCTCCACTCTCCGTTCAATACTCGGAATTCGATAGAGCTTCTCTCTGGTGATTGCATTGAGTTTTCGGCAGTGTACGCATGGACGAGGCTCTTTACCTGGCACTTCGACGAGGATCATAGTTGAAGTGTAACCATTTTCAGTCGGTTCGACTACCCCGATTTCGAGCATTCGCTTAATTTCTGCCACCATGATCTGCCGTTGACGTGGTCACACTTCATAAGCTTTTGACCTCATTGGTTCGGAGGTGGTCAGCTCGATCTCGTGAGTGATCAGGTCAGTTTTTCCTGGCCGACTGCTAAACAACGTCTTGAATTACTCCAAAAGTCCCTTAAGTTCATCTAACTGTCCCTCTTTCAGAACATCAGTCCTCGCAGAGCGCGCAAGAATGTCCTGGATTCTGCAATCCGTATCGCTGTCTATCCCTAACTCAGGTAGATCAGCTTGTGCTTCCTCGGGCGCGTTTAACATCATGTTTACAACCTCCTTCCTGCCTACATAGGGTTTCATCAAATTGCAGTGGTAGATGATAACTTCATTTCTCTTGCCAGGTTTTTTCAGGGCGTAGTTTGTTTCTGACAGCCTGTGCTGAACTTCCACCGGCCCCTCCCACTGCACTTCCATCTTGTTTTTTCCTGGGTGGTCGCAAAATCGTGACATTATCGCCCGTTTGAAATGTTCGTTGCCTTGCGCTTCGATCATAATAGCCTTCTGCCCCCTGTTGTACCGCTTTCAAGTTTTCCTCTACTAGAGCACGCGTAGAACTTAGTCGGTCGAGCAATTCCAACACGTAACTCATGACAGTTTGGCTTTCCCCTATTCCCTCCCAGAATTCTCGAAAAATCCGGAGAGTAGAACGTAGGGCTCTCCCATACACAAGTTCAGCCAGGGTGAATCCGGTCGCTTCATGGGGAACTGTTCTGAGCGCGAACAGCGTTGCCGGCAAGCAGCTGTCCAGTCTTTTTTTTCGTTCATAGCACAATGAGCACAGAACCCTTTATAGCACGGAGTGCAATTTTTTCGACACTGTTCGACTGGGGATGATATGCCGGACTGTGCATTAGCTTGATACCGCTCCTCTTGAAAAAGGTGTTGTTAAGGCGCTGGTGAACTCGGTTCCCTGATCCGCCTGAATCTCCGCGGGTAAACCGATTCGTGCAAAGGTGCTGAGCAAAGCGTCCACTATCTCTTAAGAGCTTAGTTCTTTGAGGGGGAATGCTTCGGGCGAATTTTGTTTCTGAACACAGCGTCGTTAGGAGATACTTGTATTTTGATTTCAACTGTGGTAGGGGCCCTACCATGCCAATCACTAACCGCCGAAAAGGCTTGGTGATCAGTGGAACCAATTTCAGGGCCGCTTTCCATTTGTCTCCTTGTTTTCCGACTCGTTGACATGCGTCACACGACTTCACGTACCGCTGAACGCCTTTGAAGCACCCTGGTCAGTAGCACTCCATTAAAAGTCGCTCTTTCGTTTTCAATAAAGGCCGCGTTTGGGCGAGTTGTTTTCTATAACGTAAAAGCGCAAGAAACAAGGACAGAATACGACAGACAACATGAGCGCTCACTTCCAACTGATTGTATTACGTGCACGCAACAGAATTTTATACTCTTGATAATGCCTGCAAGGCATTACCACAGAGTGGTGAAAGATAACAGTGATCGAGCGTCACACTTAAGCGATAAAAGATAGGACATCTCTTTTTGTGAGAGCAGAATTGACAGAGCACTTACGCAGTCATCGCCAGCTCGCGCTATCTCCAACGCCTCAACAATTTCGCCCGTAATTTGACATTTGTTCCCGTAAAGGACTTCGCACTTGTGAAAAAGAGGACGACAACCCTTTTTTCCTTTGCTTTTGCATTTTAGACAATGAATGCTCATATGCCCCCCTTTATTATTGTTCACAGCATAGTCATGCTCACCCAATCGCTCATTTAGGCATCTTCCCGTTTGGCCTTTATAATATTTACCACAGGATAACGGCACTTTTAAACAACACTTTTCGTGCATCTCGCGAATGGCTTTGTGTTGAAGCTGAGTTAATTATGTAAGCTTAGCGCTTTAGAAAACCCAAGAAAAACTTATTGCACGGTCACGCATCAAAAGCCGTTCGCGAGATGCACGAAAGGTGTTGTTTACAAAGGGCCGTTATCCTTTGGTAAATATTATAAAGGCCAAACGGGAAGATGCCTAAATGAGCGATTGGGTGAGCATGACTATGCTGTGAACAATAATAAAGGGGGGCATATGAGCATTCATTGTCTAAAATGCAAAAGCAAAGGAAAAAAGGGTTGTCGTCCTTGACATGGTTTACGCAAAAAGCGTACAGGCGCTAAAAGACGAAGACAAGCACACTCATGACAGGACAGGCGCCTGTCCTGTCTTGAGTGTGCTTGTCTTTGTCTTTTAGCGCCTGTACGCTTTTTGCGTAAGCCATGTCAAGCTACAACTAACTAGCTCAAATGAAAGTCTTGTTGTCGTCCTCATTTTTCACGAGTGCAGAGTCCTTTACGGGAACAAATGTCAAATTACGCGCGAAATTGTTGAGGCGTTGAAGATAGCGCGAGCTGGCGATGACTGCGTAAGTGCTCCGTCAATTCTGCTCTCACAAAAAGAGATGTCCTATCTTTTTTGTTCAAGTGTGACGCTCAATGACTGTTATCTATCTTTCACCACTCTGTGGTAATGCCTTGCAGGCATTATCAAGAGTATAAAATTCTGTTTCGTGCATATAATAAAATCAGTTGGAAGTGAGCGCTCGTGTTGTCTGTCCTATTCTATGTCCTTGTTAAACTTTTACGTTCAGTCTTTCTTTTTTTGATCCCCAAGTGTCCCGACCAGCTGGTCTCATGGCACAATCTCAGAAGGTCCGCCCGGTACTTTTCCGGAATCACCAGCTGATCAAACGTCTTGCCTTTGCGATTTCTGTAGTGCCTGCACAGCATTCTGCCTTTTTCGAGTATCGTGATGTTACGTCTCGCTGCGCCCTCTTCGGCGGTAGCATGCAAGCGCCTCAAACTAGGGTCGTTCCTTTGCTCTGCCTTCAGCATCTCTCTGTCTACCTCCAAAAGCCTCTCAAAGCTGCGCGAAGTGGGGGCCAATACCGACTCTCCGGCGGGCTCTATTTCCTGCGGTTCCCTTGGCGCCGCAGCTGCGTTTATGTCGCCTTATCTAGGGATAACCTCGACCCCTTGTTCAGCCACTAGGTTTGGCTCCATGATTTCAGGTTCTGCTCCGATTTCCGCCTCTCCCTGTCTCAGGTCCTGTGATAACTGAGTGGTGAGCTGGCGGGTTTTAGAGCGCGTTAGTGCCTGTACTTTTCCTTCTCCAAAGAGCTGTCCTAGCTCACGCAACAGCCGGTGAGACCGGTTTGAGAACAGATCAGGATATTCAAGCGGAACTGTTTTCGAGACGGCTGCCTCCGTCACCAGTTTTCCAAACGGACCTGAAATCTCAACCCTTGCTAACGTAAGCATACACTGTGCTCCTCCACAACTTGTTTAATCCACGTTACTTCTCCCATGAAATTCTCAGACGTAACATAAGATGGGTGCCCTACATCCATCGTAGCCGCGTTGTCCCTGAGCACCTTACAAGGCTTACCATTTACCTCTAACTCATGAAGGTAGGGACGGAGCAGTTCTAGGTTTTCATCACTACCACATTTATGTACGAGAACACCACTTGCTGGTTTCTAAATCCTGCAGTGATGTGCCCTGTTTCTTGCAACGGTTGCCCGGCCTCGAACTCCTTTTCCCGCGCCTTTTCTACCCCTTCGTCCTTCGTGTGACCGCCGCTCTTTTCTGGAGCCTCTTCGGTGACCTTGTTCTGCTTTGCACCCTGCCTCACGTTTCCATTTAGAGCCGGCCGTCTTGAAGAAAAATACTTTCTTGAGGTAGTTCGTTTTCTGGCTGTCCTTCCGCATTCACCTTTCTCCGCGTCGCGAATTCGTCTGCGAGTTGAGCTGCTCGCTCGACTGTCTCTACCTTTTCCTTGTCCTGCACACAGAGTGTTACGGACGGCGGGACGCTGCGGAAAAACTGTTCCAGGCAGACGCACTCGACTACCTTGTCCTTGCTTTCGTGCGCACCTGCCCACTTAAGCCACTCTACAAGGTAGCTTTTCAATGTGTACGCAAACTCCACCCTGTTAATGTATCAGTAATGCTTGCTCCCCTGTTTTGGGCTGTTAGACGCTGGCTTTCGACTTGGAGCTCCATCATTTTCAGTTGTCTCTGTTCTGCTGATTGCTTTTCTTTTTTTTTCATCCTCTGCTTTCTTTTTTTCATCCTCTAGAGAACGAAGAGTATTTAAAGCCAAGTACGCCCGGGACTCAGATCTCTTTCGAAGGCGCTGTAGAAGCGCTCTCCCGGCAACAGTCTCTCTGAGGCGGCCAATTTGCAGCAAAAGTCTTTGTGAAGCGGCTAGCCGAAGAGGTTTCGATTGAGACTCATACAGTACTGCATTGTTTGGAGCAGCCTGCGGAACGCCGAGAGCCCTCCTTAGTCCCATTCTGTGCAAAACCTCAAGGCGTTCCAGCTGCGATACCGAGGGGGAAATTAAAGGGAGCTGGTACATTATGCGACTTGTCACCAGGGCATCGGGAAGCCTGATCTTTGAAGCAGGATGGTTTCCCCATTGCTCACTACCAACTCTATGAAGCACATTGAGACGCGAAGATAGTGAAGCCACAATCGAGTCCACAGCTCGTCGCCACTGTAGACGTGAGTCTATAGTGACGCCCAAAAAACGTATGTGGTTAACCTGACGAAGGCAAGACTGATCAAGGTCTATGCTCAGCCGCGCATACCGTCGTCCCCTACCTGGAAACAGGACGTAGCCAGATTTTTCCACCGAAAGAGTCAACCCAACACCTTGAAGGTAACTTTTAACTGAAAGCACGGCCTGTCGCGCTAATAGAGCTAAGCGTTTGTGTTGATATCAGGTTAACCAAAGACAAATGTCGTCTGCATATATCGACATATGGACATGCCTACAATGTTTTTGCACTTTTTCGGGAGGACCAGCCATGACAACATTAAAGAGCGTTGGGGACAGGACACTACCCTGAGGTACCCCTCGCGATACAGCCCTTTCGGAGCTCATTGTACTGCCTAACCGCACTCGAAATTTACGATCACTGAGAAATGAGTGAATGAATCGCAGAGGATAGCCCTGTACGCCTATGACCTGCAGAATATTCAGTATTGAGCTCTGGAGGACGCTATCATAAGCCTTTGATACGTCTAGGGAAAAAGCTAGTGTTGAAAGTCCAAAAGCACTCTGATGTTCAATGTGGCTTATCAAGTCCAGGACGCTATCTTGCGCGCTTAAACCTGTGCGGAATCCAGTCATGCATGTTGGTAGTGCCCTTCTATCCTCAAGCCACCAAGACAAACGCTTACTTGCCATCTTCTCCATGAGCTTAGCCACACGCGACGTCAGCGATACAGGACGATACGAGGCCGCGTCTGTCATCTCTTTGCTGGCCTTCAGCAGTGGGACTACACAAGCCACCTTCCATGAAGGGGGAACGTCACCAGACTCCCACACTCGATTGAGATAGGTTAGTAGCATCTTCCGGTGTTCCAGAGGCAGGTTCTGTAACATTTGATTGGTAATGCCGTCAGGACCTGGTGCACAGCGACGCCGCAGGCTGCGGAGCGCTGTCTGTAGTTCTCGAAGTGTGAACGGGGCGTCCATAACAGACGGAGACGTAGCAGGCAGAGCGCAGGGATGAATGCCTGGTCTGGAATTTACAAATGCATCCGCAAATTCCTCTGCCAAGCACACGAGATGTTTTTGCGTGCGCAATGCAAGCGCCTCGAAAGGTTTACTCGCACAGAGCCTAGCACAGCCAGGAGCGTGAGCGGCGGGGTTAATTAAGACAATTAGAAGCACGGCTTTCGTAGCCCGCGAGCGAACGAATCCTTCTATAACCATGCCAAACGGCATCAAGACTCCAGTCGCTCGCGCTTCACACCAAATCCTCCGTAAAAAACGCTGCAACTGAAGAACGGCCACTCCATTCGTAATGACGCGAATCTAGAACATTATCAATGCTTTCCTGGCCGATCTTACGAAGTCAAGCCATTCGGCGAGCCGCATTGGTTTTTCCGGACGGAATGACGAAAACATTTTCTCGCTGCTTCTACGGTTGTTGCACCCGTAAGCGCAACAGAAAGAAGCTCGACGCCGCCACAGCGCGTAGTACTGTCACTGTCAAAGCTCTGGAAACGCTTCCCGCTAAAACTCAGTTGATCAAAAAACGAAGCGCGATTTTTACCCCTCACTATAGAGCCCCTCCATGACGTTTTCTCCCGAATAGACGGGCTTTACCCCCGACAATGGCGCCGGCGTCTGCTGCGGAGCTAAAAAGCGCGCGCTAACACGTGACCGCGGTGTCTCGGCCAATGGGAGGCTCGTTTATTCGACAAAAACGCTAGGAGAGGAGAGACGCCGGAAAGTTCAAAGCTTTCCGTTACTTTTGCTTCATTAAGGGGCTTTCCGTTGATGGCATAGAGTTTCTTACTATTAACTAGAGGGACAGCTGGCGGCGCTACACCTGAGTCATCATGAGCGCTCAAAGCATAAGGGGGCGATGAGCTACTTGGTGCGGGAGAGTTTTTTTTTTCATGAACGAAGAGTGGTTTTAGTTTTTATTGGATGTTCCGTTCTGTCCACGGCGCAGACGACTTTGGCACAAACGTAGTGAGCAAAAGCCATAGTAGCGAAAACGCAACATCACACGACGCAGATAAATGGATTTTGTTTTTTAAATGTCATTAAAAACCACTTAGTGTTGAAGCGACATTTTTTTCAAGAACACATTTCTTATTAAAAAAGTGCATGTTAAGTACGAAATGCTGCCTTTTTTTGTCTGCAATACTTGACCAATATGAGAGCAAGCCAACGCCTATTTTGGGCAAACTTTATATTTACATGCTTTTCTGCTCATTTGTTGCAATTTATATTATAAACAAAAACGTAGCATATGGACGGGACGAAGAAGGGCGAAGACAGGACGGTTGCTACACTTACAGCTGTAATGAATGAAATGCGACAGTAAACCACACCCCATTCCAGAGCAACAACACGCATGCGCGTAACATAAAACAAGGTAAAAACAAACTGATAATCTTAAAACGCGTGGAAAAAGATAAAAAAGGAGAAGAGAGAAAGAGCGATAGATAATAAAAGGGGCTAAGAAAACTCAAGTGCGTTTTAAAAACTTCAATTCCTTCTCCATCAGATACACGTATGGGGTACCAATGCACGTGCCTTCACTACATTTAGAAATTTCCTGGGCTTCCAAGATTTCCCTAGCCAATTGGGTTTTACCACGCCCTAAAATCTTAGTACGATTAAGCAGGGGAAAACAACCATTGCACTTCTTGCAATGCACTGGTACGTGTTCCCCAGTTTGTTCGCGAAGTGAAGAGGCATGTTCACCCAGCCTCACGTTTAGGCACCTGCCCGTCTGCCCAACGTTCACAGACCCACATCGGAGAGGGAACTGATAAACAATATCTGTTGCGCATGAGACGTACGGTTTTCTATGTTTTGTACCACAACCTGGTTCTCTTTCCCTCTCTTGATCTGCTAAAGCACATAGCAAATTGCCAGCTTGAGGGGCGTAGAAAACACGATGTCAACCCCAAATTTCGCTGCCACTCTCTTCAAGTTGTGGGAGAGCCTGTGTACATATGGCATAACCTCAAACTTCCTTTTCTTTTGGTCACCTGGTGTGATATGTCGTAACAGGAGCTCTTGTTTTTCTTTTCGCAGTTTCTTTCTGAGAGCATCTGCAACTGCCACAAGAACATCGGCAGGGAAGCCTGCTTCCTTAAGTATCTCGAACTGAATGTCAAAACTTTTTCCCACTCTGTGAGGGCATGACTTTAGAAGTGCTGACCTAAAACATTTAGCTGCTATGCCTCGCTTTATGAGCTTCGAATGGGAAGAGTCGTAAGGCAGAAGCGCTTTTTTGGATCGAGGTTCGTAGGCCCAGCAAATTTGCCCACCAGTATTAAAATACAGGTGAATATCTAAAAACTGAATGGAATCATGAGCCGGTAGTTCAATGGAGAAGTTCAATGAATTCATGATTTCTTTGAAACGAGTTAGTATCGAGTCTGCTACTAAAACCAAGTCATCTCTAGGAGAAAGTTTGAGGACAACAAGAAAATCATCGACATATCTAAAAATACGCACAATGTGCTCGCCACTCAACTGAGACTGAAGCAATCGTCCAAACTTCGTCCGAACTAGTTGACATCCTGCGGGGTGATTTGTGCGGTGCTAATTCGGCTTTCTCTGTGGACATTGAGGAACTTTTTCACTCGGTGCCGCACGACGAACTGCTTATTGCGGCGAGGGAGTGCATTGAAGAGGCGGGACCGGTGTCCTTTCAGAATTCTTGTGGTGTCAGCATTGATTCTTTTTTGGAACTCCTGTCTATGCACCTAAATTCCACGATTGTTAACAATAGACAGCATTTCTACATTCAGAAACGTGGCATTTGTATTGGGTCAAGTGTCGCCCATCTACCTTGTGTCGCCCCTGTGCTTTGCGAAATTTTTCTGGCTAAGTTTGGACGATTGCTTCAGTCTCAGTTTAGTGACGAGCACATTGTGCGTATTTTTAGATATGTCGATGATTTTCTTGTTGTCCTCAAACTTTCTCCTAGAGATGACTTGGTTTTAGTAGCAGACTCGATACTAACTCGTTTCAAAGGAATCATGAATTCATTGAACTTCTCCATTGAGCTAGCGGCTCATGATTCCATTCAGTTTTAGGATATTCACCTATATTTTAATACTGGTGGGCAAATTTGCTGGGCTCACCAACCTCGATCCAAAAAAGCGCTTCTGCCTTACGACTCTTCCCATTCAAAGCTCATAAAGCGAGGCATAGCAGCTACATGTTTTAGGTCAGCACTTCTAAAGTCATGCCCTCACAGAGTGGGAAAACGTTTTGACATTCAGGTCGAGAGACTTAAGGAAGCGCAGGCTTCCCTGCCGATGTTCTTGTGGCAGTTGCAGATGCTCTCAGAAAGAAACTGCGAAAAGAAAAACAAGAGCTCCTGTTACGACATATCACACCAGGTGACCAAAAGAAAAGGAAGTTTGAGGTTATGCCATATGTACACAGGCTCTCCCACAACTTGAAGAGAGTGGCAGCGAAATTTGGGGTTGACATCGTGTTTTCTACGCCCCTCAAGCTGGCAATTTGCTATGTGCTTTAGCAGATCAAGAGAGGGAAAGAGAACCAGGTTGTGGCACAAAACATAGAAAACCGTACGTCTCATGCGCAACAGATATTGTTTATCAGTTCCCTCTCCGATGTGGGTCTGTGTACGTTGGGCAGACGGGCAGGTGTCTAAACGTGAGGCTGGGTGAACATGCCTCTTCACTTCGCCAACAAACTGGGGAACACGTACCAGTGCATTGCAAGAAGTGCAATGGTTGTTTTCCCCTGCTTAATCGTACTAAGATTTTAGGGCGTGGTAAAACCCAATTGGCTAGGGAAATCTTGGAAGCCCAGGAAATTTCTAAATGTAGTGAAGGCACGTGCATTGGTACCCCATACGTGTATCTGATGGAGAAGGAATTGAAGTTTTTAAAACGCACTTGAGTTTTCTTAGCCCCTTTTATTATCTATCGCTCTTTCTCTTTTTTTCCTTTTTATCTTTTTCCACACGTTTTAAGATTATCAGCTTGTTTTTACCTTGTTTTATGTTATGCGCATGCGTGTTGTTGCTCTGGGATGGGGTGCGGTTTACTGTGCATTTCATTCATTCAGTTGTAAGTGTAGCGACCGTCCTGTCTTCGTCCCGTTCATATGCTACGTTTTTGTTTATAATATGCCTGACCAACTGGCCCCTCAATATACTCTGTTAAATTGCAATTTATAGACTGGATATTGAATTCTAAGACATTCTTGATTATCGAACAACGTTTGTTTTTTATGATTTTTTGGCCGAAAGTTGTGGTTCTGCAGTCAGTAGCTCTCTGCCCCATGATGCTTAGAGCTCCCATGGTGGTTCATGTGGTTTTGACGAAGTCCAGGCAAACTCCAATTGGCAAGCGCCAGCTTTCCCTCTAGTTAAAAACCCATTCGCTTCCGCGGCTTCGACGGCCGTTCCCGCGACCTGTTCCGCGCAACTTTTGGCGCCACAGACTGCCGTGTATGGCATCGTAAAGAAACCTCCATAACTCTGGCTATTGCCTCCCACGTGAACATTTTTTGTTTTATTTCGTTCAGGAATGTTTTCCGCAAGCACTGCACTCAGAGTACCTTGCGAGTGTGGAAGGTCTTGAAGCAGACGGGCATGTGAAGTGCCACTCCACATTTCTCGCACTCCCACCGGCTCTCGCTCTTCTTCCCGTGTGCTTTACAGACGTGACATTGCCTGGATGGATTTTGCTTGATTGCGTTCGGTGGGATTTGACGAGGGAAGTGAGCCCACTCACAAGCTTCTAACCGCATCGGTGAATCACCAACAGGCAATTTGCCTCGTCGCCGGTATCCCGGTAGCACAGTCTCTTCGATGAGCTGTTCCGCCAGGTCGACTTTCCAGTCTGTATAGCTCACTCGCTTTCCTGTGATCTTGGCCGATAGGATGTAGCTGTTGTAAACAGCGATATCCATGATGTAAAAAAATATCTTTTTGTATCCTTTTGCGTACCTTCGCATTATAGGAAAGGATGCGAGCTGTTGATCTTCTCGATCCCCACCTCCCATTCCACGGTTGTAGTCCTGCACAACCTGGGGCTTCAAAACAGGCAGGCCACTCTGGCGATTTTTCTTGCCGGTGTCAGTCACACTGGCTGTGTTGTGACACGTAGAGAGCATATTGACAGGCTTCTTGTCCTGCCATGTCAAAGCCATGATGCCGTGCGAGAAGAAGGCCTTGCACTCGCCTTTTTTTAGCTTCATCTTTTTTAGCTCCTTGGGCATGTTCTTACGGTGCACCCTAACAGTACCCACAGCGTTTGATCCTGCTTGGTTTATGTGAAGGAAAAGGAGTGGTGAAGAATACCAATTGTCCACATAGATTGTGTGACCGTCCGTGAGACGATCGCCGACAAGGTTGATGACGACGGCCTCGCTACACAACATTCCAATGGTAGCGGTAGTTTGCTCACATTTTCCTGTGTAGACAGAGAAGTTCAGGCAGTAGCCACTAGCAGATTCGCACAGCTTGTAAAACTTTACACCAAAACGGGCTCGTTTTGATGGGTTGAATTGCACGTATGCGAGACGACCACGAAATTTCATCAAACTCTCGTCCACAGCGAGACCTTCTTCTGGAGAGTAGGCACTTCCTATAGACTTGATGATATAGTCCAGTACTGGTCGTAGCTTCCCCAGCTTGTCATCAGTTGCTGCAAGGTTGCTGTCACAGAGATGTAAATATCGGGAGAGCGCCCAGAAACGTTGCCTGGGCATCACTGTCGCAAAAAATGGTGTGCAGATCACACTTCTTTGTGACCAATATGCCTGGATGCTGCTCTTTCGTACCTGGCTCATTAGCACACACAGCGCGAAATAAACTTTTATCTCTCCTGGTGTCGTTTCATGCCACGTGGGGTCCGGCTTAGAAGCCTGTTTCTGCCTTGCATAAGCGTTGCTGTGCCTTGCAATCATCTCCCAAAAATCGTCTCCAAGGAGTGCGTTGAACAATCCCAAAGCAGTAGGACTCTCACCTACTTTGAGCTGGATCCCTCGTTTGACTCCAGGACTACCGGTAAAAGGCAGTTTGGAGACCTTATCTGAACGGTCTTTTTCCTCCCACTGCCAATCTTCATTTCTTGGCTTTTTGGAAGGTGGTGGGCAGGAGAGCGGAGTGCCTTCAGGTACACACACATCGCTTTCACAACCACTGCTGTTCTCACCGTCACTCTCATCGTCGCCACTATCGTGGTCCGAGGTAGCTTCTGGATCGTCATCACAGTCACTTTCATCATCACTTTGGAACACCAGCTCGAGAATTTCCTCACACGTGAGAGCTTTCTTCCTTCTCGACGCCATGCTCGACACGCAGCAAACGACAACAGAAAGAGAGGAGACGCCAACTTCTTTTTTTTTTCAAACAACCAAAACTCAGAAATTTTGGACAACTATGTCCATCTGGTGTTAAAAAGACGAAACAACGTACTAACAGTGTAGAAAGAAGCGCCATCTATCTGGGCCTTTTAAAAACGCTCTTTTTCGGAGCGGCCGGCGAACCGCCGGCTTATTGCAGTTTGGCCACTTGCCGAAACTACGCGAGCGACTGCCGACGCGACGTGCGCACTGGACCAGCGTGATTACCGTCCTCAGCGTCATGTCGCATATGTATTGTTGCGCGAAGTGGTGCAGCACATCCGGCAAGAGTGGAGAACATCTCTTCAGATTTCCTTCTGACCACAGGTATTTATGAATTCACTGACTATCGTATCCCTCTTTGCATAGCCGTTGGCGACCGTTGTGCCTTTGTTTTGACCGCCCTTGGTCGTTACCATTTGAAATTGCCGACGGAATAGAACTAGTTTTACCTGGCGCTGTTTACTGCAGTGGCTTTGGTTTTGCGAGATGAGTTTGATAAGTACGTTTAAGGACATTAAAGCAAAATTAAGGGAAGGTGCTGCAGTTTGAGATGGCCCAACAGCCGTTGCCTCTCATAAGCGTGGGACCGTTAGTTACCTTGCTTGTTTGTTCGCATGTGTGTGTGTGTGTGTCTGACTCACTGACTTTTCTCGCTGCCTTTAAAAGCTTATTCCCCGCAGATTCCGGTGCCCTCAGAGTGTATTTTAAATATGAATATTCTAACTTCTGTGCCTATAGCGTCGTCAGCGGAGTAATTGTAATGCTCAGTTTGGCTGTTTCTTTACGGAGTTCAGCGCGCTTGAATATTATTTCTTGCGTGTTCGTGCATGGTTTCTGCAGCAGTAATGCACGTCACATAAATTATCGAGCTGTTCAGACTAACACCACTAGTGTTGGACACCGCGCTGAAAGTCCATTGCACGCCGTGAGCCGCATATAGAAAGTCCGCCGGTCTTGTTTTTCTTACTTTTACCGGAGCTTTTCCTCGCGATATCCGCGCTCAACCACCCATGTACTCCGTGGAAGCGTTTCTCGAAACTATTGCCTACCGTAGTGCTGCCGCTCCAGCATTGTAAATTTCGCTCCACACTCCACCCCGGCTGTCCTCTACGCTGCTCGCTCGCGGGGCGCACGACTGACCTTGGAGGGCTCTGAACTCTCCGCATTATTCCCATCTCCTCACATATGTCTCTTATCTCGCGCCTTGTCCTTGACAGCTTTTGGGAAGCTCGCAAATAGTTTCGCCTAGTACGCCGGAAACGCTCGTTTCCGGCGGGTGGGTGAGGGGAAGGCGAAGGTCGCTTTCTTCTTGTCTGTGTCTTTTTTGGGACATTTCCCTTGCTTAAGCACTTTGTTCCCCTTCTTCTGGACCCATGCTATTTGCCTGCACCTTCAGTTTCTTGAAAGAGCAGTGTTTCCTGTTGATGTTCTGCTCACATCCCTTTCACACTTCCCATTTGATCACAGTGAAAGCAAAATATGAAAAACTGTGCCTACTGGTTCATTTACCTGCTGTTCTTAATCCAGACTTCAAATTTGTGGGCAAGCAGCTGTCTGCCATAGCATAGCTACATTGGCACTTGTGTTTAATGGAGGAATTATAAAAGAACGAATCATGGGTGGTGGTTAGTATGCAGTTACCTAGAGAAAAGTGTGAGTGGAATAATTGCTATGATCAGATAGAGCTTAAGTCTGCAGTGAAGCTCTGTCCCCATTTCTATCTGCTGCACAAAATTATGCCACACCCAAAAAGCAGTTGGAACAAAGAACTAGTTATTGTTACTTAAACCAAAAGCAGATCACAAAAGAAAACATAAGCTCAAGAATTTTAAAGGTTCTGGCTTGTCGATCATAGCCAGACATTAAAAAGGTGATTTCATTCATCGTTTCGATTGGCCAGCATAGCAATAGACTAGCAGGCTGTGGCACATTGTTACAAACTGCTGTCTTATTTTGCTTGCATCCTGCCACAGTTGTTTTCACGCATATATGTTATATAATGTTCGTACCCCTTTGCTGTGTAAGGAGATGCTAATAAGCATTCCTGAAGTGAGGTATGCAAACCTTTAAAATGTATGAAATCATGTTATTTGGCTGTTTTTCAGATTCTCCATTTGGCTGAAATATGCCAATAGGCTTGAACTCCTGGAGACACCAAGGGAAAAGGTCTACAAAACATACAGGCTCTGCTCAAAGCACTTCACGAGGGATTGCTTCACTAGTGATGCCTGCACAAGGCTCACACATGAAGCAGTCCCTTCCGTGAAGGTGCATGAGCCTCGTCTGAGAGCCTTGGTGCACCCGGGTAAGTAAAATTCCTCTCCCAGTAAATTCTTCCCAAGCTTGATCCCTCAGTATATCCTGTGGCTTTTTTGTTGCAGATTTCTATGAAGAAGGTGCGGCACAAGGTGAGGGCACTATTTTCAGAAAAACCCATCCTGCAAATGTAAGACCAAAGGGAACAATTGCATTCATAGAGGCTAACTGCAAACATCACTTCCCGGGCACAAAACTTTCCTGCTTCAATGTCATGTGGCCATTGTTTCAGTTGCATCAGACTGCAGTTGTGTACCATGTTGTAGCTTAAATTTCTCTTAACCATATTAACAATCAGATGCTGGATAGTGCACTCCAGCAGCAGTGAGGAAAATAATTTTTACAACTCTATGTTTAGTATTCTTGTCATTATTACTTACTGTTCGCTGCGGTGAATAGAGGGCAGACTGCGCGAATTCACTCCAAAATAGCACACAGGGTCAAGAAAGAACACACACACGCACAAACTGCCAGCAGCTTATTGTGACACACGAGGCGGTAATTATACATGAAGTGGCCGCATATTGTGCAAGCATGGAGGGTAAACATTTTACCGGTTTCTAAGGTAAAAATGGTTCTTTGAGGAGCAACCCGCCAGGATATTTAGCGATGCACATGTCACTTAGGCTATCTGATTTCTTCCTGAATGATTTCGGGAATAAGTTTGCAAGCATTAATAGTGGTGACATTGCACGCTTCATAGATAGGTTTGCAGTTTGATTTGTATTTCCTACAATGCACATCAAGTGAATTTATGGCCTCGTGGTTCACAGTAAAGTGTTCGTTTGTGTGTTTTCATTCTTCTTCCTGTGTGCTGCTGCGCTATTTTGTATGTCGCGGTATATTGATCGCACAAATTTTTCCTTTTTAATCGTAACTGCCTACAAACTCACAAAAACGATTTAAGCCCAATTTAAGATCACACTAACTCCCAGCAAGAGAAACCGTTCCAAATAGAACATCAAGGCCATACTGTGCACTGAGCAGAAGGTGCTGCTATGCAGAGCTTGATTGGCTATCTTTTTTTCCTTGTTCGCATAGGCATTGAATCCGCTTCACCACTACAGTCCACTGCTGCACCAGTGGAAGTCATGCTTGGTCACGGTAAGTCTTCCTGCAATCTTGCATAGGAAAACATTCCTAATGTCTCACTACACCAGTTGGTTTCTTTTCCTTGGGAGTAACTAAGTGGTACCTATATTTCAGACTACTTGCCGTTGCCATCAACACTTGGGCTAGGCACAATTGCTGGTGCAGATTCTGCTGTCCATGACACAGGTAGGTGCACTAAGTCAGGATCTGTTTTACATTACAGCTTGAAATGAAGAACTTTTCATTTGGTTCAGGCTAACCCTGTAATGCAGTATTACTTATGCTGAGGGCTCTGTCATAGCACAAAAAAATAAACATATGTAATTACTTTGCTGGCTGATTTCTTTAGATTGGGAGTGTCTAAGTGGTCGTTTAATTGCAGACGACCCACACTCTTCACGTGCCCCGCAGCTCACTGATGTGCAGACTACGCCCCCTCCCCCAGCTGACGAAGAAGGTAGGTGCAATGCACTAATAGTGCAGTGATAATCTATGAAAATTCAACAATGGACTGCAGCACTATTGCTGCAGATTTGCACGTAATAAATTAACCCTCTGCAATAGCAGCAGTGTGCAATTATGTCGTGGTGTGCAATAATTAGGTGCACGTCGGCACATCTTACTGTACCACTACTTCGGATGCCAGACATTTGTTTCAGAAGAGAAGAAACAAGTGTTAACTTTATGCTCACCAACTAGTATTTCATATATTTTTCTGTGTGCATATGTATGAATGCATTGTTTACGTGGTGGACCCCTGTGTTATCTGTACAGAATTATATTTACAGGTAATTTTTCATTCAGCTCAATGAAAACATTGGATAGCCTTCTCAGGTACTTGTGGAAATTGCTTCACTAGCCTGTTGCTTACCATTCACATACACGCTGCGTAGCCAGGCTAAAAATGTGCACCTGAGAATTAAAATACTTGGTTGAAGCCTCCCACAGTGTGTTTATTTATTTGACAGGTGCTGCCCAAAGCACACCCATCAGAGTGATTGCATCAGCATCATGGGACTCACCTGATTATGGTAAGTACTCAAGAAAACATTAGAATTTATTGCAAACTACAACCTTCCACTTCAATGAAAAAGTATGCATCGGTAACCTTGATATATTCATGATGGGTATCGGCAGGCCCGTAACAGCGTGTAGGTATCGCTTTACTGCACATAAATATTTCTGGTTTTTTCCATTTGCTTAACTCAAGCTTGTCATGAAAAATTGCTCTGAATATTAAGCAGGCAAAACACATGGATAACAATGAGATCCATTAACTATTACCCTGTCTGTATTACGAGCAACTAGTTTCCATTTAAGCGAGGCGTAAAGTTGGTCGCCAGAAAAAACTGTCCCTATCAGCGAGGATCATATTAACGGGGCACGACTGTATTCATCATTTCACACAAAAACATTGCCCTGCAAGTTTGGCAACCTGTAGCCCTGTGACTGCACCCTAATCTTGATTTTGTGAGGGATGTAGATGTAGGTCTCGCTCTGAGGCAAACATAAATATGCTTTTTTTATATATTTTTTGCAGCTGAAGCTGGTCCTAGTGGCCTCAGCGGTGCCAAAGAGAGTGTCAGACAGCCAGTGATGACACCAGCATCAGGAACGCCCAAGAGTCGGCGGAGGAAGGGCGCAGTTGTGTACACCCCTCGCACCAAAAAGCGCTTCGAGAAGTTGCATTCTCGAAGCGACAGCAAGGGTATGACATTCCCGTAGAGCCAATGGGGACGATTTTGAAATGCGACGGTGGCGGTGCCTGGGAGTTGGCGGTAAAGGCATAAATTGCTCAAAACTTTTTGAAACAAGCTCAGCCAAGCCAATCCAGAAAAATCCAATATGGCGGCGTTTGTTTACCTGGTTGGTTGCGGGCGGTTGCTCGCGCGTTCGTGGTGCTGGCGGCCGCTAGCTCGATGCAAGCTTCGTAAATACTGGTGACTTGCTGCTCCCGCGCTGCATTCCCGCTTGATTTCCTAAGTACTTACGACATCTGCTTACCCGCTTTTGCATTTCGATGTGTCTGTTGAGGCAGCACGGTGCATGGTGGCGAGCGGCGCGGCCAGCGCGGCTGATTAGCAGCTGCTTAGGGCGCTCGCTCGAGTACCAAAAACGTAAATAGTTTTCTCCAAAGAACAGTTTATTAAAGGAAACATCAGTAGTGACAATCGATGTACAAAAGTGATTTTAGGCATCTTGGGCATTGCAATATCAGTGACAATCGTTCTAAAAATCAAAATTAATAAATTCCATTATGGAAACCTAGAACACATGAGCGAGTGCACAGAGAATATATACAGGGTACAAAGAGGTAAGGTACTATCAAGGTAGGTCCGGTACATATAAGCATGTGCTACATTCATGTAGCATATGCTTTTGTGCAGGTTCAGATGAACAGCAGTGAAGTACAACATCCGAGATGTATTGAAATGTATCTGTCTGTGGCTATGCATACACACATACAGAGAAGGGCAGCGAAAAGTTTCAGCCTTTCACTCGTTGCATCAGACTAAGGACAACATAATATGCTGCAGTGCTATAACTTAGTAAACAGATGCCAT
The DNA here is from genome assembly GCF_052857255.1 of Amblyomma americanum. Taxonomy (NCBI): domain Eukaryota; kingdom Metazoa; phylum Arthropoda; class Arachnida; order Ixodida; family Ixodidae; genus Amblyomma; species Amblyomma americanum. Next base: position 102,926,128 of record NC_135498.1, read on the forward strand.
GAAAAGAACTTAGGTAACCTTGGGCACGTTTAGCTCTTGGCAGATGAGTTACAGGCTTGCATGCTTTAGGACACAGCTCGTCTGCCATGCCCTATTTTGGTTTCTTTGTTTTGTAGATACCAAGGGGAGGAAGATGCAACCAGGGCAGGCCGAGAATTGTGTGGAGAAGCGACTTTATGAAAATTCTCTGAACAGTTGTGGCCGTGGCTGGTGACGAACAGTAATTGGAGGTCATTAATTCAGCTTGCGATGACACATTGGGGTGTAAGAAAATATGCGTGCGTATAAATAACTCATCTGAGAAATGAAAACGCACAGGGTTCGTAACAGGCCAGTAATGTTTCTCTATGTGGCATTATACTGCATCTACCACAATGTCCAGTTATTATATTACTGAATGGTAAATTGCAAGTGGTCCGTGTACTGTACAGTATCTGCAAACGCTTATGGACGCCACAGTTCAGCGTAATGCGCCGGCCGCTGCTATTGTGCCCCTCATGACCCATGTGTTGCTCCAAAAGGTGAAACCCCAAACGCTACAACTTCCAGAAGGAAAAAAAAAGCAACTACAAATAGCACCGCAGCATATTTCGAGCACGCTTGTATTGGACACCAGCAAACATGTCAAACATTTTTCATCTTATGCGTACACCCCTCTTAAATGTTACAGAGCCGAGCACCTGAGCCAGTCCGCGTTTGCTGCCTGTGGGTTCTGCTCTCTGTTTCATACATCAGGTGCAATGCTGTCAAAGCTAGCGCTCTTGTTTGCGCTGCCTGCATCCATGACCAAAAAGTAGTGCGTTCCTTGTGGTGAGCGAAACATGGTGAATGCTTTGCCTACAGGCTTACTACATGACGCATTTGTCATGAGCTTGATTAAATGCACTGTTATTGCTGACGACACGCTGTTGCTTTGTCAATCCTCAGACCACTCGGCCACAAAACAAGCACGGAATAACATACCTCCCTTCATTTTTCCTTGCTGATTACTTTCGTACATTTCACTGTGCTGTACCTTATGTATGAAATGAACTGTAGCTATCACCAATTTTCCCAGCAGCATAACAGAGGGCAAGCCATGACCAGAGGTTGCCAAGTTATATACCACAAGAACTCCTGGGTTCCGCAGAGCACTTTTTGGTTTTTGCGAGCACCTGAATCGATGTATGCTTCAACATTATGGTGTGCTTCACAAATTTACTTTTTGCACAAATGGCACTGTTACTGATCATAAGAACTATGGTTAGCATACAGCCAGTCATTAACTGAATTCTGGCATTCCTTGAAGGGCACTGAGCCTGTATACTTGTCACGCAGGAAGAAAGAGAAGCCAAAACAAAACGGTTTCCCTAGCACCTCTTGTAAGTTGTTAGCATTCAGCAATATTAATTTGAGAACCAATGGTCATAGCAATGCTCATACTAACAAGGCACACAAGGCTTCTAGAAGGCAAACTTGTACTTTGTAAAAGAAGTAACGCAGCAGGAGCAAAAGCAGTCAGTACAGTATATGTGCAATCGGAGCAGAATTACGGATAAACAGGTACATAAATACTTATATACATAAAAAATAAATAGTACAACAAAAAGTTAAAGAGAGAGCACATGTGTAGTAAGTAGGCAGCATTAAAAATCCAAATACAATAATATCCTAACACAGTGCCTCATGAATTTAGCCGGCTAATTTGCGCCTCTTTCTGGCAGGAGCACTCTGTTTTGTTTTTGACGTCATGCTCCTGTTTAAAAAGGAAAGGTGCCAATGCAGCCTTGTGCGGCAGAATAATTTAAGGAATTTAATTTTGCAGCCTAATGAACAGAAAACAGCTTGCTGGTTAGGCATCCTCTCAACAAGATTCCTGGACACATTGGACAAATGAGCACAGCAAGAGATTTCTTTTCTGAAGGCCGAATCCAATTTCTTTATATAATTTAGACATGCCTCAGAAGTTGCGGCAATTGACTGGAAAAGGTGCTCGGGAACACCATTCTCCTTGAGTAGTGCAAAGAATTGGTGTCGTCCATGGAGAGAGCCACCGTCTGCTGCAAGGAGTGTTCCCTCACATGTGCATTCTGTGGTTCTCTGGTCAAGAAAGCTCTTCACAAGAGTGCCAGCGACATGGTACACAACATTTTCGTATACTATGTCAGGGGCATCTTGTGAAGACGCCTGCAAGTCAGATGAACCTGAGCCTTGCTGCCTGCTGTGGCTTGTGCTTGGAGTGCTGCTTGGTGACAATACTGCAGAAACACTCTCCAAGTTGGTGAGGAACGCATGTGTTGTCACTTCGCAGTTTCCTTGCGAAAGTTTGAAAAGTTGGCCAATCCAAATATGTTTTACAGCAGCCACGAATTGGTACACATTAGGTGTCTCATTGCAGCCATGTTTTTGACGAACTACTGCAAAAAAATTTTCCAACGGATCCTGCTGCAACCGACGAGTGAAAAGATGAGTGTAATCGAAATCTGCCTTTAGATCTGTCCACAGCAGAAGTAAGGCTTTGATTGTAATCTGCCAACCTTTGATGGTGTGTGGTTGCTTGTCCAGAGGACCACCAAAATGCCATTGGGCGATCCAATCTATGCACGACTCAAGGAAGACATGATGTTCCGAGCCTTCTGTCATTGCGTACCGCAACTTGTCGTCCTGCCTTTTCAGGGCCGAACTGTTCAGGCAGTCAAAAAGCTTATCCATCCTTTCCGTGAACTCTGCTGTAAATTTTGCATCAACAGGAAGCTCTTGAATGGCAATGAGAGAGGAGTGCCACAGATACGGATTCGCTGAACACTTGTGTGGCGTACTTCACTCTCATGTCAGCAAAGGGCATCCTGTAGATGTGTTGCTCTTTTAGTTTTTTTGCCAATCTGCTTTTGAGATGCTCAACTGGTGTTTTGGAGGCCCGATCAATGTGACGAGTTTTTTTGTAAAGGGTTTCGATGTGTGTCCAGTCAACAACCTCAGAGCCAATGGTGAGCTTATGTCGTCGCAAATTATTTCTTGTGCATTTGATTAGGTGTGGGGTGTCAAACATGAAGTATATTTTGCGGTTGTTGACAACAAAATATGGTTCATGGATAGAATGGATGAGCATTCTTGACAGACTCACATTGTTCGACCCTTGATCACAAATGACCGCTTTCACCAGAAGACCTTTGGTTTGAAGCTGCTGAATTAAATCTAATAGCAGCTTGCGCATTGCAAGAACTGAAGTTGCATTGTGGGACGCTGCAAAGGCTACTGGCTGCATCCAACTTCTTGATATGCCAGACACCGCCATAACAAGGGCTATGTTTGCCACACGAGAAGTCCTAGTATTCCCATCATCTGTGAAGCCAATTACAATATCTTTTGATTGATCATACATCAAATTTTTTTTCAAGGATATTTCATCGAATAAAAGACAGCATGCTTTGTCTTGTAGTGGCCAATCTTTTGTAATTGATTCTATTGCATCCATGGCACCTGGAATGATACCAGGTGTCATTGGGATGTCTGCCAGCCAGCGCCTTAGTGTCCTCACATGTGGCAAATGGAGCATTTCTCTGAGGAAGCGATAAGCTTTTGGAGAGTGAAAGAACAAATTGAGAGCGAATTGTTTCATTTGTTTTGACCAGTGCTTTTTGGATTTCGGAAATAAGCAGAGGCTGATTTGAGCTTTAACCAATTCAAAAAGGTCTTGTGGCAAATGCGGTTAAAGCTTGTTGAGAGCCTCCTGCTGCATTACTCGCCTTGTGTCGTGCCTTTTCCTAATCCGACTCAGTGCCTTTCGGTACCTGTCGCTTCGAGAATGCAACTTCTCGAAGCGCTTTTTGGTGCGAGGGGTGTACACAACTGCGCCCTTCCTCCGCCGACTCTTGGGCGTTCCTGATGCTGGTGTCATCACTGGCTGTCTGACACTCTCTTTGGCACCGCTGAGGCCACTAGGACCAGCTTCAGCTGCAAAAAATATATAAAAAAAGCATATTTATGTTTGCCTCAGAGCGAGACCTACATCTACATCCCTCACAAAATCAAGATTAGGGTGCAGTCACAGGGCTACAGGTTGCCAAACTTGCAGGGCAATGTTTTTGTGTGAAATGATGAATACAGTCGTGCCCCGTTAATATGATCCTCGCTGATAGGGACAGTTTTTTCTGGCGACCAACTTTACGCCTCGCTTAAATGGAAACTAGTTGCTCGTAATACAGACAGGGTAATAGTTAATGGATCTCATTGTTATCCATGTGTTTTGCCTGCTTAATATTCAGAGCAATTTTTCATGACAAGCTTGAGTTAAGCAAATGGAAAAAACCAGAAATATTTATGTGCAGTAAAGCGATACCTACACGCTGTTACGGGCCTGCCGATACCCATCATGAATATATCAAGGTTACCGATGCATACTTTTTCATTGAAGTGGAAGGTTGTAGTTTGCAATAAATTCTAATGTTTTCTTGAGTACTTACCATAATCAGGTGAGTCCCATGATGCTGATGCAATCACTCTGATGGGTGTGCTTTGGGCAGCACCTGTCAAATAAATAAACACACTGTGGGAGGCTTCAACCAAGTATTTTAATTCTCAGGTGCACATTTTTAGCCTGGCTACGCAGCGTGTATGTGAATGGTAAGCAACAGGCTAGTGAAGCAATTTCCACAACAAGTACCTGAGAAGGTTATCCAATGTTTTCATTGAGCTGAATGAAAAATTACCTGTAAATATAATTCTGTACAGATAACACAGGGGTCCACCACGTAAACAATGCATTCATACATATGCACACAGAAAAATATATGAAATACTAGTTGGTGAGCATAAAGTTAACACTTGTTTCTTCTCTTCTGAAACAAATGTCTGGCATCCGAAGTAGTGGTACAGTAAGATGTGCCGACGTGCTCCTAATTATTGCACACCACGACATAATTGCACACTGCTGCTATTGCAGAGGGTTAATTTATTACGTGCAAATCTGCAGCAATAGTGCTGCAGTCCATTGTTGAATTTTCATAGATTATCACTGCACTATTAGTGCATTGCACCTACCTTCTTCGTCAGCTGGGGGAGGGGGCGTAGTCTGCACATCAGTGAGCTGCGGGGCACGTGAAGAGTGTGGGAGAGTATTGCTTCATCTTTTATTTATTTTTCATGGTTTCTCATTTTTCATCAGTTCGCGACAGTGCTAAAAGATTTGGGGGTACTCCTCTGTAGGGAGAGGAGGGCACTTTCCCAATTGCCAGCTGTCACTATGCATAAGCAGAGTTTTCTTCCTCACCGTTTCCAAGACAGTTTGAGTGTGGGAGCAATGCATTGTGTTAGGTTATTTGGACCTGAAGATTGACATAGAACAGCCTGGGAAGGCATTGTTCTTGAGAAGCGCGGTAATGGAAGCATGGAAGTTCACTTTTTGTGTTGGATGCACATGGTGAGCGCAGGCGTCTGGTGAAAGGATGTGATGACAACAAACGTGACTGTGTACAGGCTGAAGAAGACGGCTTTTGCTGTTCTCTTCCCCAGCATTCCTTCTAAAAGTGTCATTAAGACCTGAGCCTAGCCACGACAGCCCGAGGATGGGTCATGAACATGGAGGAAATTGTCTTGAAGCATGCGAGCATGTCGTCGTTATCAGGTGCGGCTGCCTCTTCACTTTGTACTGTGAGCGAAGCTTACTCAGCCATCTGAGTTAAGGGAAATACAATGCTTAAACGGTATTCGGGGACAACTTTGTGTGCCACTGCGGGAGCAGCTTCAAGCGCGAGCTTCCGCAGGCCTTTATCGTTGGCCCCTTGAGCGCGTGAGAACAGCGCGCTTGTGGCTTCTGCCGAGGTGTTGTAGAGTTCTGTGCGAAGTGCTGCCGAATGGTGTGGCTGCAATCGGCAGCAACGCGCACTGCATGCGCTTGAGCTTGTTTAACGCATTTGTTATTATATTTTTGTACGCCTTATGATCTGTGGCTGTACCCTCTGTGGCAGGGCAGCCGCGGTGGCTCAGTGGTTATGGTGCTCGCCTGCTGACCTGGAAGACGCGGTTTCGATCCCGGGCGCGGCGTTCGCATTTCAATGGAAGCGGAATTTTTCAGGCCTTTTCAGTGTTCGTTAAAGCACTACAGGTGGTCGAAATTTCCGGAGCCCTCCAATACGGCGTCCCTCATAGCCTGAGCCGCTTTGGGACGTTAAACCCCATTTAACCACACAAAATTGTGTACCGGTGGGTGCAGGCGTGCTCCAAAACCGGGAGAAAGAAAAAAATAGTATAAAAGGGGGAAAATTCAGAAATTTGGGCAGCTGCTCTTAGCTAGGGGGTAAATCAAGCCTGCAAACTGGTCTGCATCAGTTAATAGCCATCTTACAACCCATTATTGTGATCAGGACGGTTTTTTCATGCTGAGTCAAGGTTGGGTAAATGTTTTGACTTGAATCCCGAAAGCTGCGGAAGAAAAAGTTATATAAGAGCCTTACACGTATTTTCTAGCTTTTAAACTTATTTCGCCATGTTTTAGCATACTGGCGCTTTGATTTAATATCGGACGATTGTGAACGATGTTCTCGAGTAAACCGAGTAAATGTTTTTGGTGTTTCGGTTTAAAACTTCTGTTTTCGAGTGTGGTTTTGGACTGCTTAAGAGGATTAAGCTATGGGATTAAGACGCTGAAAGAGAGAAGCCAAATACGACTAAGAGTCACTCGCGCTCATGCACCGCGATGCCACCCTCATGCGTTGTAGGCAAGGAAAAAGCTCTGAAAGGATCGGGCATCTTACATCACCCCCGAGTAAACGTGCCAAATGATACATCTGCATGTTTCATGACTGGTTGTACCTGTTGTGAAATGTGCAAAGTACACATTGGTGGTACTTGTAGCGGTTAATGGGCGGTGCTTTCTCACTAGCGCTTAAATGCGTTTCGAAGAATGTTTTGCAGTACTAATTCATGTGGTATGTAAAGGTAACACTGTTTTGTGCATTTCTACTTCCATCTAGCTGCTGCTATATATACCGGCAAGCTGTTGCTACAGTCATTCGTGAGGATGCTGTGAGCGTTGCCGTGGACGAATAATCCCATTACGAGCTTGTCCCGCACCAGAAAAGGCATGGCAACTTTGCCCTTGGCAAATACGAAAAAAAGGGAGGCTCGAGGCAGTTCAAGAAACCTTCGACATTTACTATATAACAAAACGATGACCACTCAAAATAAACCAGGCAGAGCTGTCGCTGCGGACATAGGCACCATTTCATTGGGTATTGTATTCGTCTTCTTGCTCCAAAGGAAATTTCTGACGACATACATAATCCCATGGGCACGACAGACTAATTGCACTCCAAGCGCATCACAACCATGGTACTCGCCTTCAAAGAACATTTAGAGAACCAAGCACCGATGTGGTTACAACAGGTATGCGACGCTACACACCATCAGAAATGCTGCATATCTAACAATTGTGCCATTGTTTACAGTAGTCGACAACTACACTGCATGCCGCAATTTTCAACTAACTGCGTTGCCAGGTTCAAATTCCGTCCTTTCCCCAGATTTGGCAAGCTTCTAAACAGCTGGCAACACACAAACCATTGGATCAGGGCGGCTTTCATGCGTTGCCTGTTGACTTGTATTGGCTCAATGCACTGATTTTCCTCTAGAGTCAGTATATTAACTCTATGGCTGTTAGCATAGGACGAGTGTCCATTACATGCGGAAGTGGGCTTTCACACTCGATTTGACAGTGCAGCTAGTGCCACCTGCACTTTGGCACTTGATTCAACTTCATGCTGCACGAGTTCTTCTGTACTAGCCTCCCACCGAGTTCTCTTGTCATGCTATCAGTGCAAGATGCCTACCGTGCTCGATGTGCGTACTCCGTAAAAGACAAGCAGCAGACAACCCTGATGCCATGCTTGTTTTAGTGAACGGCGCTGAGACAGCTGCATGCCTGTGCGAGACACAGCATCTGCGCTGTACTGTCACCAAAGAGCTGAAAATGACAGGGCATATGTGTGCATATCTGTGTATGTGTGTGTGTGTAAGCGACTGGCTGGTAGGTGCACACTGTGTATGGGTTCTTACCTTTCTCTCCAGCTTCACACGTTACTTTGTACCATTCCTCTTTTATGTGCAAATATTATTATTACACACAGCATGGAGTATTTCTATGAGGCAGATTGTAAGATGTCTCAAAAAAATTTTTTTTAAAAGCACTGTTTAGTGTGCCATAATCGCAGATTATTTTCGATTATCAAAATGTGACCTTGTATCCAAGGAGTTAGGGGTAATGAAGGCTGCGGTTTGTATTTGTGACTTATGTGGAAATATGTAACATATTAGGAACAATTATTTTGAAACTGCATTCAGCACATCAACTCTTACTCTGTGGAACTTCAAAAAATGACCTGAGCCATAGTACTGGGGCACGACAATATCAAGGAGCAATGCAAAATAATGTGGCAAATAATGTTTTCCTCTAAAGCAAAGCCGTTGTTGCTGCATATATCAATAGTGGTGCCTTACTATGAAGGGCTTATTATAAACAATGGAAATCAATCGAATAATACATGCAAGAAGGAAAAAAAACACGTTAAAGGACTTCATGATCACTTTTTAAAAATTAGCGTTGTTGTAGCCTAATTTTTGGGTTTTGCAAGCAAAACACCCGTTTGGATACCACCGTTTGCCAGTGAAAGTGGATTGTGATGGTGATACCTACATTTCTCGCTTATAAATTTTTTTTTTTTTCCAGTGAAAGCAGTGTGTCATAAAAATGGGCCAACTGCAGTTGATCCCTGGTGTCCGTTTATTACCCGTATATTACTTGTGAAGTCTGCTTTGAGACTTCCTACGAAAACCACGTCGTACAGAGTAACACACACATTATTGCATTGGCTGCCTGATGCATCCCAGTGCTCCTGCTCCTACATTTTTGTCCCACATCTTGTTTACATAGGGTTTAATTTTTGTTCTTGCAAAAAATATGAATTCTGGTTTTCAAGAAATAGTTGACTAGTTTGTGGGGCACATTATGACAAGATGGTAGGGTTGTAGTGATGTCTGGTACTATTTTTTTCTTAATTTGCTTAATTATAGCTCTGTTGTTCTGAGTACTTTCAGTATTCAACATGAAGGCAGTTTCACAAAACTTGAGGTCAAGTGCTGCCTTTGACGAAGATACAAGTGTTACATTCTCGGGAACAGATTACTTCACATGCAGCCAGTTGTTATAGAGCACGAAGGTTTGAACTGTGATGACTGCTGCACATTCATTGCATCTTTTAAAGTTCCTTTTCACTTGGCTCACTGCATAGTCAGAGAGCTTTATGAAGTCCTCTCCAACATCCATCTGCTTTAAACAGCCTGTTGGACGTAATGTGACACCAAAGCAGACTTGACTTGGTTTGTCTAAGATGCTTACTAGGGCCTCACCATCCGAACACACATAACTGCCTCTGGGGTTTGGACACAGAAGCTGAGCAAGGGTAGCACTGCGCAGTGCAGCTTTAACTGCCGTGGTGAAGGAACTGCAAACTGCTAAAGGCCCTCAGTCGAGGGTGTTACATACAGAGGAGCAAAACAAAAAATGTGCAAGCACCAAGGTGCAATACATAAATGCAGAACAAAGCACAAGTAGAAAAAAAAATAACCTGTAATATACATTATAGTTCACACGAAAAGAGAACAGATAGTGCATTAGAGGCTCAACTTAACTGCTGGAACAAAACAAATTAACAAATCAGTGAGTAATGCCAGAAAGACATTTGGGTTAGTAGATCCTGAAAGTTTTTAAGGTTTCTTTCTGAAGCGATGTGTGATGGTAGATTATTCCAGTGGACTATAGTACGAGGTTTGAAAGAGTTTGTAAAAGAAGTGTGGCATGATATGGGTTTAACTTTCAGTGAGTGGTTGCGATGTGAAAAAAAAGATTCAGATGTCTGAAAAAATTGTCGGGCAGGCGAACATGATGGTAAAGTTTATGGAAAAGAGCCAAGCATGCTAGTTTGCGATGATGTGATAACATATCAAGTTTGGTGCGAGCCTTTAGTGCGGTGACGCTAGAATAACGAGAATAATCCAAAAAGATGAATCCAATGGCACGGTTTGGCAAAGATTCCAACTCATCTATAAGGTATGCTTGACCCAGGTCCCGGATGGCCGACGCATATTCTATTTTAGGCCGTATTAATATAACATATGCTAGTTTTTTTTAGGTGAAAAGGCGCTTGTTTAAGGTTACATTTTAAAAGACCAAAAGAGCGGTTAGCAGCTGCCAGAATTTGGCTAAGATCATAATTTCATGTTAAATTAGACTGAAGATGTAGTCCCAAATACATTTAGGAAGTAGAAGGTTCAACCGGGCTATTAAGGAGAGTGTTAGATGTTTGGATGCGGCATGACTCGCGAGTGAAAGAGACAAGTTTTGTTTTCGAGGAATTGAGGGTCGTTAACTATGTGGAACACCAGTTGCTAATGGAATCTAAGTCAGTTTACAAAGATTGGCAATCAGAGTCATTAGTGATGTTACGGTATATAACACAGTCATCAGCGAATAATCTGATTTTGGGTGATGCGCAAGTCTGTAAGTTATTTATGAAGATTAGAAAAAATAAAGGTCCCAGAACGCTTCCCTGGGGAACACCGCACGAAACAGGTGAGGAGGAAGGAAGATGATTATTGACAGAAATGAACTGAGATCGACATGCAGGAAATGCCTTAACCCAGGCAATAATGTCAGAATGAATGTTCAAGTGGGTTCGTCTGAGCAAAAGTTTGTGATCGGGGACCCGGTCGAATGCTTTAGAAAAGTCAAGGGCTAGCGCATCGACTTGTTTGCCTGCGTCCACTGATGAAAAAAGGTTGTGAGTGAACCGGAAAGTTGAATGTCACATGAGAAACACTTTCGAAATCCATGCTGGTATTTGAATATGATGTTGTGGTGCTCAAGATAGCCGATAATGTCAGTGTAAACAACATGTTTCATGAGCTTAGATATGGAGCTAGTTCAGGATATTGGACGATAGTTGAGAGGATTAGAGTGGTCACCAGATTTGAATATGGGTATTACTTTCGCTACGCGCCAATCGCTGGGAATTGATCCAGATGATAATGATTGATGAAAGAATGCTGACAATACTGGATAAATGCTCTCAGAGATGTTTTTAAGAATCTTGCTGTGAAAACTCAGAGGATCAGAGCTAGAAGTTAGTTAATATTTTTCAGGAGGGATTTAATTCCTTCATCATTAATAACTATTTGGGGAATAGAAACCTCAAGACATGGATCTAGGCTATGAGCCGAAGTGATGTCTTCAAAAGTAAATACAGATGAGAATGCTGAAACAAACATCTGGGCACATTCGGATGCAGAAATTGGAGTGTTATTCGAATCAGTAAGGATAATGTCATCGGAACTGCGGGGATTAATAATGTGCCAGAATCTTCGTGTCGGTTATTGGTGATGATTGTTGGCAAAGCATTGCTGAAGAATTACCTGCGGGTTTTTTTTAAAGTAAAACTTGGCATTCTTTATTTCTTTGCTTATGCCTGTCAAGTGAATGAGTAGTTCTATGTGCTTTGGCTTGTCTATACATACGTTTTTTCTTATTATTAGCTCTATGAAGCCTGTGATCAAACCAGGGTACACTTGGGTTGCACTTCATTGATATAAGTGGAATGCACTGATAAATGAGGTTATTAAGTGTAGTTTTGAACGACATCGAGTTCTCCTCAACAGAATGAGAGGATCAGTCAGAAAGGTATTGCACTGAGAAGGTGGCTAATTTGGAGCTCATTTTGTGAAAGTTAGCCCTGCTGTAGCGCCTTACCTGTTTTGGAACAGTATTTCTTTCGCTGTACAGATAGCTGATGTGCCCGATAATAATGTCGTGGTCAGAAACCCCTTCATAATGAACGACATCTATACTAATATTTGGGTCACTGGTTAGAAAGAAGTTCAGAATGAGGAATGCACCGATGACCCAGTATGTTTAGAAATAATTTGACATAACGAAAAGTCAAGACACGTCTGTATGAAGGCATGAGATTCTTTGTCAATAGAAGGGGCAGACAACATATCAGACTTGACGTTAGGAAAATTAAAGTCACCAAGAATAAGGAAAACAGAATTCGGGAAACGTGCACACACTTCACCTAATAGGCGATGTAATTCTTCAGCGAAACTGTCACGCATGTCAGGAGGTCGGTAAAACACTCCAATTTATAAGGTTAGTAATGTCGCATTTCAAGAAAACAAACACACATTCAATAAAAGAGGTTACTATTACAGGCGTAGCTACAATTTCCTTCTTTATTGCATTGTGAACACCGCCTCCTCTCCAGGACTTCCTGTCGCAACGAAAAAGATTAAAGGAAGATTCACTCAGCAGAACACTACTGTCTGGAATACAATCGTGTAACCATGTTTCCGTTAACGCATCAATCAAGGCAGAATTTGAGTCAATGAAGAAAGAGCAGCAGCTTTAGGAACGACGCTTCTGATGTTAGTGTAAAGAAAAGAAATGAACTTAACTGAATGCTCGGAACAAGGCAGAAACGAATATGAAAGAAGGCGAGTTGAAGGACTGCTTAAACGTTTTAATTTACTTGTGGTGGCACGGAGATACAAACTGCACTGCTGGTGTTGTGATGCCACTGATATACCTCTTTATTGATGTGTAGTTTGTCAAATACAAGCTTAGTTTTGTCCCCCTCTTTCTCTGTCTGTTTAGAAAAATTCAGCAAGTTCCTGTGCTTTTTGCGAACGGCAGCAGAATAATCATGAGAAACACTAAAGGCGGAATCTTTTAACTTGTGCCCATTACTAAGCACGTTTTCAATTTCTGTACTGCTTTCTTTACAGTGGGAAAACTGCGCTTATGAAGAGGGTGGTCAGATGATATCGTCTCCAGTTGCCTGACGACAACCCGGGATAAGTCCAAAATTGGTGGTAGATCGGCAGGTAGGTGGCCGGTTGAAAGACTACAGTTGCTTGATGACGCTTGAGTGCAGGATGTGGTGTAGGAGTACCAACCCTCGAAGCGCAGATCACCCGGTACGGATAGCGGGACAGACAGCAGCTGGTGCAGCGGCAGCAGCAGGAACATCACGTATGCTGTTGAGGCCTCGGTGTTGTCGTTCCGGGCTGTATGGCGCACTGCCGCCTCATAGTGCGATCTGACGCACCCTTCTGACCGTGGAACGTGGGCTTGAAGGTAGGGACTGGCAACTTTCCGCAATACCAGCCACGGTGGGCGAAAGAGAGCTGATCCGACGGTGACGCAATGCGCGGCCTTTCTCGAGGTACAGTGTGCTGCTACTGGGAAGTTTGCCATCTGCAGCGATGTGGCCGCCGGAGAGATAACTAAAGAAATTTAGCGACCAAAAATCCTGTTACATAAAAAATATGTACCTTTTATGTCAAATTGCCTCCACAGCAAACAATTCCACGAAGCACCATTGCTAGTCAAGAAGTCGAAGAACAGGCCTGCTTTTTTAGCGAGGATTGTGGCCTCCAGCAAAACCTTTGAAAGCACTGGTGCCTTAAAGGGACACTGAGGAGAACTCTATCATTTTTTTATTGTTAGCAAAATCTGATAGTTCGGCATTTCTTGGCTTTGTTGCCGCTTGTCGGGGCGCGAAAGATGCATTTATTTCAAAGAAATTTGGATTCGAAGTTGAGAAAGTTTTTCCCGCCGCTCTGATTCAAACTTGAGAACTCTTATGACGACACGGAGAACTCTTATGACGTCAGAGAACGGAGTGACATGTTACGTGACGTAAACGCAGACTCTGTGATTTCTGACGGCTAGCGGTGCGGTGCGCAACCTTCCTTTGCAAGCCTCAGAGATTCGTGGCTTCCATGAAGTAAGGAAAATTCCTCCAAGGTGACGCCTCTTGTCCTAGGAAGTCATCACGCTTGTGCTTGCGAGATTGGGCTGTGGCGGCGACACCTGTATTTTGGTTCTTGCTATTTTCTACATTACAAGAGCTTTGTTTTCAATAAGAGTGGCGTTTTTGTGATCAGGAGCTGCTATTGTATCGATACAAGCCAACTTCAATTTCTCCTCAGTGTCCCTTTAACATTCCCGCGTTAGGCGAGCACGCCAACTATTTGTGTCCACAGTCCTGCAAAGCTGAAGCACTATATGATGAGCTGCATCAATTGCAAGGCGAAGCACTCTCACAATAAGCCACTCTTATTATAAAAGCAATGGCACACATCACTAACAAATACCAGGATAAAACTGCATGTTGAAGACTTTGCAGCCATTTAGCGTTGCAACCGTTCAATTTGAATAACTCACCTTGGAATGGCTGGAACATGAGGACAGGGCCATGGTCACTTTTTGCCGTTTTTGTTGTGTCGTCAGTAAATGGTCCAAGGTCTACGAAACCAGTAAGCTCGCCAGATGGTCTTACACTGGTGTTTTTCGAAAGCTAAATTTCATCTAAGACAAGTTCACCATGGCGAATGAACTCATCCATGTCTTGGGTCTTCTTCTGCCATGTGAGAGAATGCTGGTACTAAACTCAAATGCACTTTTGAAACTGCATATGTTTATCCAGGCACGATTTGCTAGGCAGAGCCATTATTTCGTGTCGCCTGATGTGCTCATAGAGCGTGGGGCTTCTCATAAGCATAAGGATGCATTCCAATATCCATAACTTGCCGTACTGCATGCCACGGCTCGACTTTCTGCAGGTTGCATCAAAACACGATTTAACAGCGAGGCGCTGCTTTGGTGGCAGCCCGTTTATCTTTGTTTCCAAGACAGAGATTTGTTGATCACCCGAAGCTCTGCAACACTTTTTCGGCGTTTGCCAGCTTTCTTCGTGCGCACACCAATTGGTGAGACTTCCCTGCACATCGTTAATTGTATGATATACTCAGCTTCTTCTTAAGCTGATAATGTTCTGTTTAGTGCCAGCTTCTTCGTATACTTGCATCGCAGAGTTTGCCGTCACTTGATCTCCCGAGGCCCTTTTTTGCAAAGTGCTTGCCTTCAAACTCAACGCACTGTCCTGGCTGGATTAGGTGGATTTCAATGCCTGGGCAAGGTATTAAGTTATCGACCTTTGTCATTGCCGCCACGGCGTCGTCAGGCGTCTTGACACAAAATTCTTCAACTTTTACGTTTCGACAGAACACGCAGTAACGGCACACACTTGTCTCAGCACAAGCGACCTCTGAGCACGGCATGAAAGCAACATGTTTAGTGACATACAAATTTTCTTCCCCAGCGCTGCAGTGCCACCCAAAGCATAACGTTGCAGGCTCATTTGCCAGCACAATTCGGCTGCAGATGACTGAAGGCAGTGGAATGTCGCTGAATGGGTGCGGTCTTGCCTCTTAGAAGCTTTTATTTCCGTGTTCCTGAGCATTGCCGTCTTCCAGCAGGTGGTTTCCCACTCTGTGCCTCGGTGTCAGGGCGTAACTATCTGCGAGATTCCTCTTTTCTTTTTTTTTTTTTCTGGACATTCTTAGACATGTAGGTGGGTGCGTCAGGGAACGTTCGGGGAACGGCGTCGTCATTGAGCACTGGCCATGCACGCTCTATTTCGACAACCTCACCATCAATGATATGCTTGAAAGTTCTTTGAACATAGCGATCATCAAAATCACAAGAACACACCACACTTGTCTCATCCAGCACTTTGTCTTCTCGTTTCATGTTCCTTGCCCATTCTTCGCGACGAAGAGCATCTTCGGGAGCACGGAACAGTGAAACTTTTTCGGCACAGGACTTATACCCCCCTTTGCTAGTGGCACAAAACACGTCACTGCCTTTCTTTGTAGGCATGCTCTAGGCGCACAAATCACATTCACGGCAAGGTTGAATCACTGTGCACAAGCATGCCACGCAATCAGGAGCGAAGTGAGAGAAGCGAAAACACACAAGAAAGACGCCTTTTTACTCGACGAGCGACACGAGCCGCTGCAGCGGCAGCATCGGTCTTCTCTGCTCGCCTACCATAAAAACCGGACATAGGTCGGACTGGAATATAGGTCAACCCCCTAACTAACCAATTCTAAAAATGAAAAAAATCTTTTTCAATGGAAAGAGTACCGAAAGGCACCCTTACCTTGAAACAAATGCAACTCAACAGGTTGCACAATGGTGCCAGTATTTATTTTCATTTAAATGCTGCTTGTATGTACACGTGGCCAATTTTCTAACAGTATCGCGCGCCCATCGACCTGCGTTTTTGTTTCTGGCACACAGAAGTACGGCGCCGTAGATCAAAGCCCTTCCTCTTCATGAATCGCAGCACCTAGGATGGCGAGCCCTTGAATTGCACCCTCGTGAGTCTAGAGGCACGTGCGATCTCTACCGCATTCACATGGATGCATTCGGCAGTCACAGGCAGCGATCCTGAACCTTTCCTTTCAATTCTGGATACGCTTCAGTCCGCCCACGAAAAGATGTTTCCTTCTGGTGGCTGCAAGTTGTAATATGCAGCTTCTGCCTTCGCCAGTACTGAATGCTCTTTTCGGATACTCCAAATTTGCGCCTTGCCTTCAGGTTGCCGTGAGCTTCCGCGTACTCAATCGTGTTTTTCTTGGAGGTGACGGTGAATTGCCATCGGCTTCCACTCATTTTGAAACAAGATGTGAAAATGCAGCCTTTTAACAAAATAGCTTTGCAATTGCGGAAACGCAAAATGCTGCTGCTGATGGCGATGGTGATGGAGGCTGTTGACTTCAGCCGCCCATTGTAGCAAGACTTCCATAGTTTTTCCACCAATGACTGGTATATAAGATGGGGGTCGACTTTTTCACCATGGCTTTTTAAAGTTTCACCTATATTTCGGTTTTTACGGTAACTCGCCTGCCGCGAACAGTGCCACCTACGCTAGTATCGAAACAGGCTTCGGCGCGGCGGCTGGCGAGGGCACCTGCTCATGACACTACTCAAGTCTTCTAGCCTCTGTAATTACATAGCCACTTTTCATGCACAGATGAACATCTTGACCCCGAAGTGATGCTGCTACGGGGGACTGTACTGTCGAAATGGAAGGCATCCTTTTTACGGCATGATGGATTTGTCGATGCAAAGGTCTTCATGTCGAACGAGGAGACTAGAAAACCTCACTACAACGGTTTCCATGTAAGGTCTGCATGCCCTCAGGTAATCCCTTTTGCTTCTGCTGGAGCTCAGGTGCAGAACCTGCAAGAAGGGAAAGAAACAGCTGGCAGAAAAAATAGTCGGAAAAACAGTGTCGCTTTCAGCCACGGCTTGCACGCAATGGCAGGATCTTCTTTTTTCTGGCACGCAGGTGCATTAGTTTCACTCACAATCATTGAAATGACTCCGTCATCAACAAACATTTTAAAGTCAGTTTTTTGGACATCAGGTTGAAGCTTTGCACTTTCAGATGCTCTAGAGTATGATGCATCGAAGGGAAACACAGGGCGCGAAGCTACCTTTGCTCCACTCATCATTTTGCTGAGTGCGATTGCGTGACGGGCCCACTGTGTTTGCGAATCATGTGCTATCATCTTCCAAATCTGAGCTTGCTTATAATTTGAGTCAGGCGAGCCGTCAATTAAGCTATCTGATTCAGTTTAAGTTCTCACACAAGCTGCCGCCATCACGAAGAAACGAGCTCAATAAAGGGAAAGTTTCCGCCAAATCTACACCCACAGAGCAAACATTGCAAAAAAACATGGTTCTCTGAATTCCGGACTGATGGCGCCACCCCCCCAAGGCTGTGTGGTTGGCATTGTGGCATGAATTTTTGAATGCGGTGTACTTGTACGCCGCAAACACTGCGACGGTAGCGTGCAGGCCTACCCATATGACGTGACACTCGAGGGTTAATGTAAAACTGTGTTTACGACTTCCACGTTGGTACAGTTGCTCGCAGAACCTCATCGCATTCCTATTCTTCGGTTTCAGTAATGCCGTCCAACTTCTCTTTTAGCTTGTTGTGTGGCGACCTTTCTGAATCGCTCTTAAAAATTTCATGGATGGCAGGAAAGGCAAGTACTAGTCCTTGTCGTGCTTCGCAGTTGTCGAACATGGGCAGTTTCAGCAAGCTAAGAGGGCGAGGATGGCGCCTGGTTGGTTGTGCATGATGCTGATTACTCGGTGTACAAGCTTGGCATACGGCGTTGTTGCAATAATGTAGACATGTCAGGATGGTCTTTCTCACTTGCAGCGCGATGAGTTTTCCTGAAGAATCATTCGTGTGGATCCTGATTTAACTTTGCAGTGAGGACGTATTTGAACCGGCATTCACTGAGCAAATATTGTGAGGTCTAATGTTGATAACACCGTAACTCGCAGACCTGCAGCAGTTGAATGGGGCAGAAACATATCTTTTGTTATTAGTCCACTCCGGTAGTCCCCTTTCCATGTGTTGAGCCATTGCAGGCTTTCACTAATCGGAGAGAGGCCACGACTTCCATTGTGCACTCCTTCACCTGGATGCCACCAGATCATGACATCAAGAAACTCATTTATTCTCTTTGTGAAAGGCGATAGTCCCAACAGCTTTAACAGCGTCCAACCCTTTCAGTTCTTTGTAATATTTGATTACCGAGGCCATAGATCGTCTGAAGACTTGCATTGCAAATTTTACATGCATCAAATCTATGCGTGATGGATATATATGATGGCTTGTTATTTTAGGCCACACCTTGAGGCCACCAGCATTCTTGCTGCCTTCCTTGTATACGGCCATGTAGGTCCAGTACATCGACTCTCCATTGACTTTCAAGAGTCGCTGCTTAATCAGCCTGTGTCTGATGCATTTGAAAAGGTATGGTACATCAGAATACATGTACGCTTTCTTCTGCTCATTTAAGGGAGATGTGCTTGGGAGCCTCGAGTTTTCCACCAGCTGGGTCCATGTTTTCCTATTTGTGCTCGCTCCATCATGTACTGTGCCATCAACAATGCTGTGGTGCCAGCCTGTTCCAGCATTATTATGGCTTGAATAATCAGCTGAGTCAGGACTTTACCTTTTGTGGCTCCTTTTGAGGCAAATGCACTAACTGATTGTACATATCCTTCCCAAATGGATATACCATGAAAACAAGCTCATGATCTATAAGTGTACAATTCTGTCCACAACCTTCATCATGGTGAACGAGGCTGTTGTGCGTCAGCGTTGTGTAATTGACACACTTCCTGTATTTCGTCTGCATTTCGTCAAAGAGCAGCATTTCATGCTTCTAATATTCTGACTCCGCTTCAATTTTTTTTTTGAGTGCCTCAAAAAGATATAGAATAATCAAATCCGTACTTCATTCCTATCATGGCATGGCAATACATTTTCCTATGGTTCTAATGCAGGGCAAAGGCAGTATATTATTCTCCTGAAGATATTTTTAGCCAAATGGTGTACGGATGTATAGAAAAAGATACAGTAGCAGCGAGCTGTCACTATAGCACCTACTGCATTTTGATGCTGCCTTTGGAGTTGCTACCCACTCTGTCAGGGTCATGTGTGTTCCTGGAAGGTTCGCCTTCTGTGCAGGATCTCTAGTTTCATTTTCAATTGATGTTTTAACATGCTCTTTGCACTTCACTATACTCCGTCTCACAAGATGTTTGCAGCACTACGAAAGGTACAGCTCTCTCGTCCAATCAGGATGGCGCGCACTACATTAGTGTGTTCCTACGCGCCTGTGGCTCGATCCACCTGATGTCCAGGTGGCTTCTTTCTACCTCTATTTATAGTAGCACCGAGCCACAGGTGTTCCACCCCACAGCGCCGTGCCTTTCCTCAAAATCCAACTTTCAATTTTCAGTTTTCTCTCGCTTCTTTCCCTCCTTTATCTCTTCGTTTACGATGTGGTTCGGGTGTCCACCGAGATATTGTCTTTCTTCTTTCCCTCCCTCCTTTATCCCTTCCTTTACTGCGCGGTTCGGGTGTCCACCGATATATGTGAGACAACGAGGGTACTGTTCTCATCAGTTCCTCTGTTGTCGCGTCGCAGTAAATTTCAGTAATCGTGTCATGTGCATATAAATTTATTTACTCCAGCGTGCCGAGGCAGCCGAGTGTCGATGGTGGCGAAATGCAAAACAAGCCCATGTGCTGCGCGAGAGGCAACGCACGTTAAACGGGTTCGATCATCTCATCGTCCTCATAACAACTGAATTCAGCACTGCTGGTTGTGTCGTCCTCCAGGTTGACAACAATGGCCGGTCCCTGGTCAACAACATCGTCGATGATGTGGTCCAGTTTTCTCATCACATCTTCCTCACTGATAATATGCTGCACGCAATTCTTCCATTTCTCAACAGCCACTTGCGTGATGCCTTGCCAAACCAGAGGCTCGACGTCTTGGAGCTTAAACGTCTTGTTTTGGCTGGCCACGAAACCCTTGACGTCGCTCCAGACAAGCTCTATCGGGTTCAGTTGGCAGTGGTACGGTGGCAGGCGCACAACGAGATGGCCAGCAGCTTTAGCAATGCAGTCGACACGGTATTGCTCCCCACCTGTGTTCACATTGCTGACAAGCTGCATGAGCTCGGCCTTCACCATGCCGCTGCTCCACGCGACACCTTTTCCGGACAGCCAAGCCTGTATGTCCTTTTTGAGGCTACTCATCCGCGGCACTTTATCCTGCTTCACAGAATGATATGGCGCGTTGTCCATCACTATAACGCTGCCGGGTGGTAGTAGTGGGACAAGTCTCCTGGAGAACCAGTTTTCGTAGTGTTCCCCGTTCATTTCCTCGTGGTAATCGCCCGAGTTTTTCTTCGCTCGGAATACTTCCGCTGCGCCTTCGACAAAACCTTGCTCACTACCGCAATGCGTCACAATAAGCCTGCCACCTTTGCCACTGGGGTTTTGTAGACCAGTCGACAGTCCGGATCGATGCGCTTGGTGTGCAGATTGGATGGTGCAGTCAGTCCACACTCGACTTCGCGTGTGGCCGGCGTTAACCCACGTTTCGTCGGTGAAGAAAACAGGCCTACCCTGGCGTCGCAGCTCCGCTATCTGGCGCAGGTACCGGCAGCGACACTGCACAATGTGCGTCGCTTCGATTAACATCGCATTCCGAGAGCGCTTCTTATATCGGAAGCCAAGTTTCTTCAACATCCTCTGCATTGTCGCTGCGGACACGGTCGGTAGCGTTTCGTCCTCTTCGAAATGCGCAACCACCTTCGCGATAGTTGGAATTTCCCCTCTCTGGAAAAAGGTGTGTACCACCCTTCGCAACACGCTCAGGTCAAAATCGTCCAGCTTCTTCGTCCGCTCGTGGCCTCTTCCGCCAGCACGCTTCTTCGGTGACAACACTCGGCCCGCGTTCAACGTCTCCGTTGTCCACTTGTAAAGCGTTCGCTCGCTCACCTGCGTGAGTTTTGCCGTCCTCTTGATGAGCGCATTTGTACTCCAACTGCCCCCGCACTCGACGCGAAGCGCTTCAAGAACATTTAAAGCCACCTGCTTCGCCTGCTTGGGGAAACAGCGCACTGTCGGTGTAGAGCACACAGGAGACACAACAGACTCGTCCGACGCCATGTTGGAAAGTGGCGACGCATCACTACCTCGCAGCAGGCCTCCGCAGAGCTGTGTCCGTACGGGCTTTGTCTGGTAATTTCACCAGTGATTGAAACACTCCCTACCATTTAAATATACCTGTCCAAATCATGTTTTTAGTTGCAATGCTTATTGTTTTGATTAATAGTCATACACTCCTCAAATATTCGAGGGACTATTTTCTGCGTTTCTGCAGCCCTGATTGGACGAGAGAGCTCTACCTTCCGTAGTGCTGCAAACATCTTGTGAGACGAAGTATAGTTCAGCCTCTAGTGTTTCTTTCCTTTTTTGCAGCCATTTTCAAGCAGTAGCAGGCGACGTGTTGCTTTCATAGTTTTTCTAGTGTCACTGGACTTGGCAGAAATCTTACGTATGACTGCTGGACTTTAGTTTTCTTTTCATTCCTCGTGAGCGCGCAGCGTGTTTGATAATGACTTCCGTGTTGCAACATTGTGCTTCCAAATCACTGAGAAGAGCGGGGCACTTATTGTGCCTCCAGAATCGATTCTTCATAACAGAGGCACATTTCAGTTGAATTACAGAAAAATTTTGCTGCATAAGGCCACCATCACATGCCTGTTTTTGGCGAAATGTTTTTACCATGCTTGCGATGTCTAGTGCGCACGCATCACTGGCATTCTCAATTCTGGCATAAGCTGGGACAGTCATGCTGCTCACTTCATGCTCAGGGACGCAGTGGCTCACTTTCACACCGGCTGGACAAGCAACAAGTTCAAGGCTTTTGTTCTTGAAAACCAGTGTTGCTGGCACCTTTGTATGCTGATATCATGGTAATAACATGCTTGGCCTAATATATTTTTTGTGTCTTTTTCAAAAGTTTGCTCACCGACCATGTCGCCGTTGATGAACTTCATTTCTGTGCTTTGAAGGCTATGCCTTCTGATCAAATAGGTTCAGAAATGGCAAATCACCCGACAAGCAATGCAGGTTCAACAAGAAAGATGTATTTATTGCAGCAATGCAAACAAAGTCTAAAACAAATGCTCGTGCCTGTGCAAGTGCAACAATACAGTTGCCTAAGCAAGGCAACGGCAACCAGTCCCGGAAGGCGTAAAGAAATTGGCACTGAAAGCCCGGGCAAACAGATACGAAGGATCCCAGCCAGCGCTCCCGCTGTGAATCGTCCTCTCTCCGCGAGTGGCTCCGTACCTTCCGTTATGTGTTCTCTTTAAAGCGAGGGTTACGCCCCTCTCGGTTGCTTCTGTGCATGTCCCGCATATGTGCCTTCTATGTATAGAGGGTGAACCACATTGATTGGAGTCCCGGTAGCCGCGGCTGGTGAGCCGGCGGAGCGGGCTGTTGATGTTGCTGGTCTGGTCGGTTGCTGAAATCGTTCTCTGATGCGCGAGGCAGATCTTCTTCATCAGCGCCGCTGGCGATGCCAGCGCCGCTACAGATGCTCCCCCCCTAGCACGGTGCGCGTTAAAGGGGGAAAAAAAAACGGTATGTACAAGTTTGTACGGGTGAATCAAGTCCAGGACACGGTTAGGTTCGTGAAGGCCGCCGGGTGGGTGAAACAAACTCAGGCAGTCGAGCCTGGCTGCTGCGCAAAGGGCGAGTGGAGCCAAAGGATGAGGATGATGACGTCAGGAACAGGCGGGAGAAGTCGAGGAAAAGGAGGCGAGCTAGGCGTGCCGCAGTCGGAAGGCGTACTGGTGGGGCCGCCAGTTGGGTTGAAGCAGGCCGTAAAATGACATTGCAGAAAATGCACCCGCGGCGGGAGTTACGGGCGATACGGGCTTTGCGCCGGCCCAGCGGGTGCAGACAAAGGGATGTCGTGCGGAGACCGCAGCCGTAGAAGAGGAGGGGATGCCTCGGCCGCTGGCGACGCTGAAACGACGGCAGACGATACCGGGCTGGAGGTCTGCTGCGTGGGACTCGGGCTGCCGTGTAGGTTGCGTGTTCGAATCACGTCCGGGTCCCCAGAATGTGGAGGGTGAACCACATTTTTAGGAGTCCCGGTAGCCGCGGCTGGTGAGCCGGCAGAGCGGGCTGTTGACGTTGCTGGCCTGGTCGATTGCTAAAATCGTTCTCTGATGCGCGAGGCAGATCTTCTTCATAAGCGCCACTGGCGATGCCAGCGCCGCTGCACATGCGCCGTTTGATAAGCGCGCACTGGCCGGGCGGCCTGCAGCTTCTATCTCTTAATTGCATGTCCATGAGAGCCAGAACTAAAGCGTTGCATGCTTGACTTGTGGCAATGGTGCTTTGGGCATTTGGTTGGCTGCTTTGGTTGACACTGGCATTTGCAGAAGGTTCAGTAGTACTAGCATGCCAAGACAAATGAAATGCCACAGGCTCAGAAGAACCGTGCACAGCAGTTGATACCTCGTGCTCTGCTTCCATCGTTAAATTTGTTGACAGCATTGGTGATATTTCAGGACCGATCATCCAACACTCCTTTTTTGCCCATTTCGTTGTTTCCTCGGAGCTGTCAGTATTTTGTCGGACTTTCAGTGGCTTCCTTTTTTTTTCCTTGCCAACAACATGTAGGAGGGGCATTCAGAAAAAAAAATGCACGGAGCCGCTTCAGGAAGCAGTACCGGTTTCTTTGGCTTGTCCAAGATTAGTACACTTCCAGGCTTAGCGCAATATTTGCTGTGCTGGATGACATTTGTGAAGTGCTTGTAGAAGTGGTCGATGGATGTCAGCTGCCGATCCTTTCTTGGAATTGCCCTGTTCTAACTTTCCAATAGCTGCTGGTCATTTGGGGACCTTGAAGGAGATGTGGCTTTCTTTGCAGGACTTATACCTGCTTTTGCAATTTGGAAAAAAGCACTTATGTCCCTTAGACAAGCGTTATGTTTAGTAAATGAAGGTGGCACTGAGGACAGGAGCGACGCAGGGTGCAAGCAAAGGTGCGGCATGCCTACACTGTGCCAAGCGATGCTGCTTTCGAAACCAACTCACAAGTGTGAATGCCCTAGGGTTTACTTGTTGGAGAGTATTGCTTTATCTTTTATTTATTTTTCATGGTTTCTCATTTTTCATCAGTTCGCGACAGTGCTAAAAGATTTGGGGGTACTCCTCTGTAGGGAGAGAAGGGCACTTTCCCAATTGCCAGCTGTCACTATGCACAAGTAGAGTTTTCTTCCTCACCGTTTCCAAGACAGTTTGAGTGTGGGAGCAATGCATTGTGTTAGGTTATTTGGACCTGAAGATTGACATAGAACAGCCTGGGAAGGCATTGTTCTTGAGAAGCGCGGTAATGGAAGCATGGAAGTTCACTTTTTGTGTTGGATGCACATGGTGAGCGCAGGCGTCTGGTGAAAGGATGTGATGACAACAAACGTGACTGTGTACAGGCTGAAGAAGACGACTTTTGCTTTTCTCTTCCCCCCAACATTCCTTCTAAAAGTGTCATTAACACCTGAGCCTAGCCACGGCAGCCTGAGCATGTGTCATGAACATGGAGGAAATGGTCATGAAGCATGCGAGCATGTCGTCGTTATCAGGTGCGGCTGACTCTTCACTTTGTACTGTGAGCGAAGCTTACTCAGCCATCTGAGTTAAGGGAAATACAATGTTTAAATAGTATTCGGGGACAACTCTGTGTGCCACTGCGGGACCAGCTTCAAGCGCGAGCTCCCGCAGGCCTTTTGTTGTTGTTGTTGCCTTGGTCACATGGCACATAACCACGACGGGGGATTGGCCAGGGTGCAGTGGGGATACCCCATAAAATAGGAAAAACTGGAGTGAAGCTAAAAATTGTACCTTGGATGAAATTTCAGAGTAATTTAAAAGATAAAGAAGAAACAAAATATCGGGAGAGAATATTTGAAAGTTAAATAATGAAGGATATGAAAATACCCAAATGCTTTTTTGAATGTGGAAATTTTTTGGAAACATTCAGCAAGGGAATCTGCCGGTAGCTGTTATATAATTGTGGAAGTATTCATAAACTTGATGCAGTGCGAAACCCCTGGCGCTCGCGCCGGAAGAGAGGAGGAGAGGAACCGACAAGGTGAGACCCAATTTTGTAATGGGAATTTCTAGATGTGTTCTCCTCTGATGTGCAAACCTCCGGCAAGAGAGTAAGAAGTGCTCCAATGTCTCTACTTCGCCATCAGCAGCACAGAACTTGGTGGGACTGAACCCGCATCTACATAAGTACAGATTTAAACGGGGAATCCTGCACCACATGAGTGTCATCGTTATCTCACACTGCCGGGTTTTACACGCACGAGTCTTTCATGGTTACATGAGATGTTGGTAGTCGACAGTCGAGAGTAAGGGATCGTTGCATGCGGCGGTTATAAACTGAAAACGCTGAAATCGAGTCATTCCAAAGAGAACAAGATTAGGGACGCTACTGACAACTGGTGCATTTAGAGCTGCTTTTGCCAAAAAGTCTGCTGCTTCATTTTGTAAAATACCGCAATGGCCTGGTATCCAAACGAAGCGCACCTCTTTCACCCATCCAGGAAGAAAAAAGTTTAGTGAGCGTCTCAAAAAAGCGTCTCGTGTGGACTCCAGCGCCAGCAAAACAGAGACAATCTGAGAGGAATATCACCTGAGAAACAGTTGTGGGAATTGCCAAAGTGGCCAGCCCCAGAGCCATAAACTCTGCTAGAAATATGGTTGTGTAATCCGGGGCTCTGAACGAAAAGCTCCACGAGAGACACTCTGAGAACAGCCTGACGTCTCGGGAATGACTAGCTGAAATGGGCCACTCTATGACCAGATGAAAGAGGCCACTTGAGGACATGAAGCCCTATCGGTACGTTCCGAGCCCAATTAGTCTGCAGTATCAGTGTTGTGATGCTCTTGCAATTAAAGATGCTGGGGAGATAGGAAACCAGCTGGGCTTCTCCCTTTGTGGGATTTGGCCTGCCTTACATGGAAAGTGCAGTGCTTGGAAGCCCCCGTTACTTTGTTTTTTCTCGCTAGCCACTCGAGGTATACGTTCCAGTGGATGGAGCACACATGTCTCGTCATGCTTCTATGCTTTTCAATCACCTGCTTTGCTGGAACTTGCAGAAAGGAATTTTTTTGCTCTGAGCCCACATCCCGGGGACTTTTCTCCAAATTCCGAGCGAGCGTCCCACCCCACAAGTCGAAATTACTGGCAAAGTGGGGGGGGGGGTGCTATCCCGGAACGGTGCCGAAATTCAAGATCGCGGCGTCATTTTGCCACCAGAAAAAAAAAACGAATGCTGTTCTTCTCGAAGAACTCGAGCGCATCATACACACATTCTCTAAACACCGGCGCGCCGTTAATCAACTTTCTTTGAAGTTTTGCTTTCCCATAGGTTTGCTGTAGCAACGTCTCGAAATTCTTGTCCTATTCCCGTATCCGTTTCTGGTTGAGCTTGAAGTCTCGAGATGTTTGGTACATGTTCATTCAGTTTTGCTGATGCCATTGTATGCCCTCAATTTTCTTTCCACTGTGTACGAATGCATTGCCGACTTGACAATGCCAAAACAAGACGACAAATGGCGCGTGCCGTACCGACATTCGAATGCATGGAGTTTTCCTTCCTCCATGTGCGAATGGCTTAAAAAGCAGGATTGGATTGGATTCTTGGACTCGATGGAGCAGGCCAGTGTTGCCTGGGCGTGGTGCGTGTTTGTTTGTTTATTCATTCATACTGTCAACCTAGGTAAGGGCCTTTACAGGAGTGGAAAAAAATACAACAAAGAAAAGATGTCTCGCTGCAAGTCGACAACAATGCAAAACACAATGACGATACAAAACAGCGGCAGTATCTATAAAAAGTGACATGCAGTGAACGCAGGCAAAAATACGTTCGTATTATGTGCATCAGAAACGGAATTTACATACTAAGACGCATTCATATCAGGGACGATGAGAGGCTCTAAACCAGCAGTAAAAGCACTGACAGGTGAAGATATGGCAACTGGATATGGTAGTTCATTCCAGTCTTTAATCACCCTTGGAAAAAAAGCTGTATTTGAAGGTGTCATTCCATGTAACTGGTGGCTGTATGTATAAACTGCACGTATGTCTAGAGCGTTGATCTGGTGAAATTACACACAATTCAGGCGGAGCGGGCGTGGGGGGCGCTTTCCCGGAACGGCGCAGAAATGTGAAATTAACAGTGAGGTTAGGGGGGGCCCTTGCATGGTGTGAGGGCGCTTGTTCGGAATTTCACGATATATATGGCACACCATGCAACTTGGCCGTTAAGACGCATGATTCCATCATTGAACAGTGCAGTTATACCACCTTTATGATAAGTAGCGACATGTAGGGAAAAATAGGAGGAATTTTATGGCAGCGGATAAGCACAAATAAAAGTGCTCATTTTCTTTGGTTCTGTGGCACAATTCAATGCATTAGTGCTTCTTTGATCCTCTTCTTCAAAATAAGTTTTCCTTTCTTTTTGTATAGCTATGAAAAATACAGCAAGCAAACCGTTTACTATATCCCCTGGATGTGTACTACCTTTTAATTTGCAAAATGAGATGCTTCACCCTTTTAGTCAATATATATGTTAAGCTTCTGGCCAAAATCCACATTTAAAAGTTGTGAAATGAGACTGGAGACGAAACTGGAAGTTTGGTGTATGGTACCACTGAGAGAATGGAATTAGCCTCTATAGATACAGCACATGCTTCTGCTTCAAAAACCGGACTTATGCCATATATCTGCTGTTTGTCTTACAGGATGACTTTTGTTGCATGCGGGCCTATTCATAAAGGTTCATAATACGGTGTGTTACCTTTATTTGGCTATATTAATATTTGTAAGCTACTTGAACAAAGACGATGTTCCCATGAGTCTCGCACAGTATACTCTACTGCACAATGTGCCATGTATGATGAATGGCACAAACTCAGGTTTTCTAAGGATTTGAAAAATATTTTAGGCAAAGCTTTAGCCTTGCAATCTGCAGAACATTTTTGTCAAAAACTTTCATGTGGTATAGGGTTAAAGATGACAGAAGTAAAGCAAATGGGCAAAACTAATTTTCAAGCATTACACAGATATCAGGAGTCTCAGATGACAAAATGTGTCCATTATGACACTGTCAGTTGTGTTTTAACAGTCAGTTGTCAGCTGTGTTTTAGTTTGTTTTTTAAGGATAGCTGCTAAGGCTGCCTGGCCTTCTCTAAGGCTTTTTCCATTAGCCATTTCCAAATTTCTTCTCTGTTATTACTAGGCAGTACAATCTTTTTAGGCCATCTACACCATCGACGGTTTTTCATATTCCTAAACATTCTACAGGAAACCAGTTCTATACCTTGAGCTTGGCGCATGATTGCCTTAGCTGCCTATGTGCCATAAAACCCAACACAACACAACACAACAGTGTTTCATCTTATTTGTGTGATTGCTTGTAGCGGAAATCTGGACAAGCTGTGTGAACACAGCCAACAGTTGGCTGCTGCACAAGTGGCAACTTTGCTTGCGCCCGCATTTCCGCATTCAACTTTGCAGTGTGCAAACGTCCAAAAAACGTATATGGCTGCAGCCTCTGCTCTGTCGGTGCCATGGTAACCCGTATCCTGGCTACCCACTTGAGGCATGAGCTGGAGCCTTGCATGCCCTGCTGTACTGTCAGCGCTTGATACTTACGTGGCAGTTCATTCAGCACTGTGCTGAAAGTGTGATTAGGAACAGGCTCTGGGTTTTGCAGCCTCCGATGGCAGCGTGCCGGAGAATACAAAAAAAAGGCAAAACAAGTGAGAAAGCTGTCCGTTACAGAAGAGGGCGCGCCGAGTCATTGCCATTTTCGGGGTTTCGGTGAGTGACACGGCGGTGCTGGTTGAGGGCGCTGCTGGTTGCGAACGCCTCGGGACAGGCAGTGCCGTACACGGTAGTGGTGGCAACTAAAGAGAGGCAGTGGCAGGTGTGGTGGCTGACTGCACAGCATGGCGATGTGGTCTCAGAGACACCGGAACCGATAGTGCGACCTGCAGTGATGCCAGCTCACAGGGCGCTCAGTGACTCGCATGTGTGCAGTCAGCATGCCCCTCTCTTTCTCTCTCCTACCCCTCCCCATTTTCTCCCCTTCTCTTTTTTCTTTTCTGTAGTTCATTCAGCACTGTGCTGAAAGTGTGATTAGGAACAGGCTCTGGGTTTTGCAGCCTCCGATGGCAGCGTGCCGGAGAATACAAAAAAAGGCAAAACAAGTGAGAAAGCTGTCCGTTACAGAAGAGGGCGCGCCGAGTCATTGCCATTTTCGGGGTTTCGGTGAGTGACACGGCGGTGCTGGTTGAGGGCGCTGCTGGTTGCGAACGCCTTGGGACAGGCAGTGCCGTACACGGTAGTGGTGGCAACTAAAGAGAGGCAGTGGCAGGTGTGGTGGCTGACTGCACAGCATGGCGATGTGGTCTCAGAGACACCGGAACCGATAGTGCGACCTGCAGTGATGCCAGCTCACAGGGCGCTCAGTGACTCGGATGTGTGCAGTCAGCATGCCCCTCTCTTTCTCTCTCCTACCCCTCCCCATTTTCTCCCCTTCTCTTTTTTCTTTTCTGTAGTCCATTCAGCACTGTGCTGAAAGTGTGATTAGGAACAGGCTCTGGGTTTTGCAGCCTCCGATGGCAGCGTGCCGGAGAATACAAAAAAAGGCAAAACAAGTGAGAAAGCTGTCCGTTACAGAAGAGGGCGCGCCGAGTCATTGCCATTTTCAGGGTTTCGGTGAGTGACACGGCGGTGCTGGTTGAGGGCGCTGCTGGTTGCGAACGCCTTGGGACAGGCAGTGCCGTACACGGTAGTGGTGGCAACTAAAGAGAGGCAGTGGCAGGTGTGGTGGCTGACTGCACAGCATGGCGATGTGGTCTCAGAGACACCGGAACCGATAGTGCAACCTGCAGTGATGCCAGCTCACAGGGCGCTCAGTGACTCGCATGTGTGCAGTCAGCATGCCCCTCTCCTACCCCTCCCCATTTTCTCCCCTTCTCTTTTTTCTTTTCTGTAGTTCATTCAGCACTGTGCTGAAAGTGTGATTAGGAACAGGCTCTGGGTTTTGCAGCCTCCGATGGCAGCGTGCCGGAGAATACAAAAAAAGGCAAAACAAGTGAGAAAGCTGTCCGTTACAGAAGAGGGCGCGCCGAGTCATTGCCATTTTCGGGGTTTCGGTGAGTGACACGGCGGTGCTGGTTGAGGGCGCTGCTGGTTGCGAACGCCTTGGGACAGGCAGTGCCGTACACGGTAGTGGTGGCAGGTGTGGTGGCTGACTGCACAGCATGGCGATGTGGTCTCAGAGACACCGGAACCGATAGTGCGACCTGCAGTGATGCCAGCTCACAGGGCGCTCAGTGACTCGCATGTGTGCAGTCAGCATGCCCCTCTCTTTCTCCTACCCCTCCCCATTTTCTCCCCTTCTCTTTTTTCTTTTCTGTAGTTCATTCAGCACTGTGCTGAAAGTGTGATTAGGAACAGGCTCTGGGTTTTGCAGCCTCCGATGGCAGCGTGCCGGAGAATACAAAAAAAGGCAAAACAAGTGAGAAAGCTGTCCGTTACAGAAGAGGGCGCGCCGAGTCATTGCCATTTTCGGGGTTTCGGTGAGTGACACGGCGGTGCTGGTTGAGGGCGCTGCTGGTTGCGAACGCCTTGGGACAGGCAGTGCCGTACACGGTAGTGGGGGCAACTAAAGAGAGGCAGTGGCAGGTGTGGTGGCTGACTGCACAGCATGGCGATGTGGTCTCAGAGACACCGGAACCGATAGTGCGACCTGCAGTGATGCCAGCTCACAGGGCGCTCAGTGACTCGCATGTGTGCAGTCAGCATGCCCCTCTCTTTCTCCTACCCCTCCCCATTTTCTCCCCTTCTCTTTTTTCTTTTCTGTAGTTCATTCAGCACTGTGCTGAAAGTGTGATTAGGAACAGGCTCTGGGTTTTGCAGCCTCCGATGGCAGCGTGCCGGAGAATACAAAAAAAGGCAAAACAAGTGAGAAAGCTGTCCGTTACAGAAGAGGGCGCGCCGAGTCATTGCCATTTTCAGGGTTTCGGTGAGTGACACGGCGGTGCTGGTTGAGGGCGCTGCTGGTTGCGAACGCCTTGGGACAGGCAGTGCCGTACACGGTAGTGGTGGCAACTAAAGAGAGGCAGTGGCAGGTGTGGTGGCTGACTGCACAGCATGGCGATGTGGTCTCAGAGACACCGGAACCGATAGTGCAACCTGCAGTGATGCCAGCTCACAGGGCGCTCAGTGACTCGCATGTGTGCAGTCAGCATGCCCCTCTCCTACCCCTCCCCATTTTCTCCCCTTCTCTTTTTTCTTTTCTGTAGTTCATTCAGCACTGTGCTGAAAGTGTGATTAGGAACAGGCTCTGGGTTTTGCAGCCTCCGATGGCAGCGTGCCGGAGAATACAAAAAAAGGCAAAACAAGTGAGAAAGCTGTCCGTTACAGAAGAGGGCGCGCCGAGTCATTGCCATTTTCGGGGTTTCGGTGAGTGACACGGCGGTGCTGGTTGAGGGCGCTGCTGGTTGCGAACGCCTTGGGACAGGCAGTGCCGTACACGGTAGTGGTGGCAGGTGTGGTGGCTGACTGCACAGCATGGCGATGTGGTCTCAGAGACACCGGAACCGATAGTGCGACCTGCAGTGATGCCAGCTCACAGGGCGCTCAGTGACTCGCATGTGTGCAGTCAGCATGCCCCTCTCTTTCTCCTACCCCTCCCCATTTTCTCCCCTTCTCTTTTTTCTTTTCTGTAGTTCATTCAGCACTGTGCTGAAAGTGTGATTAGGAACAGGCTCTGGGTTTTGCAGCCTCCGATGGCAGCGTGCCGGAGAATACAAAAAAAGGCAAAACAAGTGAGAAAGCTGTCCGTTACAGAAGAGGGCGCGCCGAGTCATTGCCATTTTCGGGGTTTCGGTGAGTGACACGGCGGTGCTGGTTGAGGGCGCTGCTGGTTGCGAACGCCTTGGGACAGGCAGTGCCGTACACGGTAGTGGGGGCAACTAAAGAGAGGCAGTGGCAGGTGTGGTGGCTGACTGCACAGCATGGCGATGTGGTCTCAGAGACACCGGAACCGATAGTGCGACCTGCAGTGATGCCAGCTCACAGGGCGCTCAGTGACTCGCATGTGTGCAGTCAGCATGCCCCTCTCTTTCTCTCTCCTACCCCTCCCCATTTTCTCCCCTTCTCTTTTTTCTTTTCTGTAGTTCATTCAGCACTGTGCTGAAAGTGTGATTAGGAACAGGCTCTGGGTTTTGCAGCCTCCGATGGCAGCGTGCCGGAGAATAGAAAAAAAGGCAAAACAAGTGAGAAAGCTGTCCGTTACAGAAGAGGGCGCGCCGAGTCATTGCCATTTTCGGGGTTTCGGTGAGTAACACGGCGGTGCTGGTTGAGGGCGCTGCTGGTTGCGAACGCCTTGGGACAGGCAGTGCCGTACACGGTAGTGGTGGCAACTAAAGAGAGGCAGTGGCAGGTGTGGTGGCTGACTGCACAGCATGGCGATGCGGTCTCAGAGACACCGGAACCGATAGTGCGACCTGCAGTGATGCCAGCTCACAGGGCGCTCAGTGACTCGCATGTGTGCAGTCAGCATGCCCCTCTCCTACCCTTCCCATTTTCTCCCCTTCTCTTTTTTCTTTTCTGTAGTTCATTCAGCACTGTGCTGAAAGTGTGATTAGGAACAGGCTCTGGGTTTTGCAGCCTCCGATGGCAGCGTGCCGGAGAATACAAAAAAAGGCAAAACAAGTGAGAAAGCTGTCCGTTACAGAAGAGGGCGCGCCGAGTCATTGCCATTTTCGGGGTTTCGGTGAGTGACACGGCGGTGCTGGTTGAGGGCGCTGCTGGTTGCGAACGCCTTGGGACAGGCAGTGCCGTACACGGTAGTGGTGGCAACTAAAGAGAGGCAGTGGCAGGTGTGGTGGCTGACTGCACAGCATGGCGATGTGGTCTCAGAGACACCGGAACCGATAGTGCGACCTGCAGTGATGCCAGCTCACAGGGCGCTCAGTGACTCGCATGTGTGCAGTCAGCATGCCCCTCTCTTTCTCTCTCCTACCCCTCCCCATTTTCTCCCCTTCTCTTTTTTCTTTTCTGTTCCTTCTTTTTTTCTTTGTAATGGCTAGGGGCAAAGACAGTCTCCCGCCTGATGCAAAGGGAATAGCCTCATAATCATTGTCATCATCTGCGGTCTGCTTTGGATGTCTGCGCCTGCTCCGCTCCGCGCATGTGAAACTGTTCTCGTCAGTATGGTGGCTAGAGGTGCAAAGTGTGCACATTGGAGCGCCGGAGAGAGTAACATCAGTTCAGGACAAGGCCTGAGCACTTTTTCACTAGAACCAAATCCACTCGTACTTTGCAGCGTAATATGCAGGCAGACTTGGAACTACCATAATTTTATGCTTTCGAATGTGCTCGTACAATCACGGACTCATGTGCATCACAATACATTTAAGTATCCAATCTTGCTGAATTTCATTCCATTTTGTTCTTTTTTTTGGAAGCCTAAAAACTTGCATTTGTTGTATTCTTAAGAAGCCATTCAATTTTGCTTCAAGACAAGTACTACTGACAGCTTCATTGTCGCGCTTCATTTTTCGAAGGTCTTCGATTGGAATGCTGATGCTATTTCTCTTGTCTGCGAAACTGCCTATTTTTTTTATCGGCTCTCATGGCACATCAGCACTGTACCAACTGGCCCAAAGGGGCTGATACCGCGTTCAGCGAGCAGTGGCACCTTGACCCGAAGAGACACGGACTCTTCATGACTTCAACCCTCGAGTCCAGGAAGGCCTCAGGGCCTCTCACACCATGACCAGCCATGGCGTCCAAGATCTGGCGGGCGCATACGGCCTTCTTGCTCCGGAAAAAGTCCTGGGTCTTGACGAATTCTACTGACCGGAGGAGTGGCGGGCCCAGCAGGGGCCCACCGGCGTTGT
This sequence comes from Amblyomma americanum, assembly GCF_052857255.1. Taxonomy (NCBI): domain Eukaryota; kingdom Metazoa; phylum Arthropoda; class Arachnida; order Ixodida; family Ixodidae; genus Amblyomma; species Amblyomma americanum. Next base: position 102,960,408 of record NC_135498.1, read on the forward strand.
CTTCCTACATAGCTATGTTGCAAACAACATCGAAGACATCGTGGGAGCCAGCACGGGGCCCTGTGCAAAAGTGCCCAGCCCACCCCCGGTGGCAACGGTTTCGCCGGCAGTGGTTGTGGTTTTGATCAGGTAGTGCTGCAGATAGTCATCAAGGCCGCAAGTAACGTCTTTGCCATGGGTGAGACGCATTGCCACCTTCTGTAGAGCCGCGGTTGAGGAAGCTGGGTCTGTTTGCTGTATGCTGTGTAGAAAGCTTGCGCACCGGTTTATGAAGTCTTTCTGGGAATTATTTTTATTAGCACTGGTGCTTGGTCTGTTGCAAGCGCTGGCTAGAGGGGACACACACTCTGATTCTTGTAGAACATTGCCCAATATATTTGGTGATGTGAGTTTATTTACATTCAGACAAGGACAATAAGCGTACTACAGAAATGAACACTATAAATAACTGAAGGCTGCACTTCACTTTGAAGTCACTGATTTCAGTTTTCACTGTTTCACGTCAGCTTTTGCACAGTAGCCACGTCGTTACGTTGTGTGCAGTAGTTGTTTAACATGTTTGTCGAGCACTTGGCAATCATACTTGTTAACAAACATGGGCCGTGCCCATTTAACATGTCGTGAGGTCATCGAACTCTGGCAGCGATTCGCTAACCAGTTGTCTGATAACATTCCTCTGGTTTTGTTGCAGAAATTTTATGGCATTCTCTTCAATGCTCGGAATGCGGTTCAGCAGTACACATGGAGACATGAGTACCGTCTTCCACATTTGTGGCAGCTAGAAATTAGGTGCTTTTACAGCGCATTTTCCACATTTGAAAAAATAACACAAAAGTGTCACGTATGTGGCACTTGGGATACAAAGGATTAATTGTGTACGTTGCTGGCTGTTGACTGCAAACACACTTTTATGTGCTGAAGTATGTACATGGCTTTTTATAACACTGGTGAAAGTTATTTTAGTGCACTAGCACTTAGAGTGGCCATTCTTCGCATTTCGCCATTGTTTGTTTGTCTGAAGCTGCTTTGTGCAGGCTGCCTACTTTGTGGTGGGCAACCTGCCATCTGCCCTCTGTATTGTGGGCAACCTGCCCAGGTGGCACGCACACACAAATCTTGGGACTTCATCGAGGTATAGGATGCTCCTGCACTAAAGAGGTGAACCGGTTGAGGTATTGTTATCAAAATATTCATCTTGGTAAAATAGTAGGATGTACAGGTGTTTGAAAATTTCGCATGACTAATTGAATATTCTTCTGTCCAATTCCACGCTGAAATTGAATTGTGGAAAACGGTGTCCGTTGTACTGTTGTTGACGAGTTTGCTTGGTGGTCCCACTGCAGTACTGAGAAGTGGGCTTTGGACTCTGCTGTTCTTATCCGCCTTTTTCACGACGCGGCTGCGCATGCGCCTATCCCCCGGCGGCGGTGTCGCGAAATGTATTGGAAGTATAAACAAACTGGCTTCCTGCGCGGGGTCAGCGCTGGCGGGGTGCGTTGCTGCAGCCGTCAGGCATTTTTTTTTTTCATAGTTTACTCTCGCCCCTTCTGATTCCTCTTTCAAGCGATGCGGCAAGAAAAAAATGTTTTTTCGTGGTTCATGCATCATCCATCCTGCCTATCGATGTCTCAACTCTGTTCTTTTTTTGTGCTCCATGCTTTCCTTCTGTGAAGCCATCGCTTACCTACGCTCACTCGCTGTGGTGGCTTTGCCGTCTGGTCGCTGGTCTCAAGATCGCGGTTTCGATGCAGACCACGACAGCCGCATTTCAGTGGAGGGGAAATAATTCCAGGTCGCATATATTAATACGTAGCCCTTCACTGCAGCGTCCCACACAGCCAATGCGTCAGATGTTTAAGTCCACGTATCAATACCATGGCATGCACTTATCGCAGGCAACTGTTTTTGCAGCAACAAGCAAAGGTGCACTGTGGCGGTAGCCGAGCAGTATACTGCGCCTCACACGCTTCCATTTCGTCACCAAAAATGGGTTTAGGTTTGTATCTCGGCAGGGCAAAAAACTGAATCGAGCATATTTAAGCTATCTCTAAAAGCTTTTCAGCGCGCACATCCGTACGGATCCATACGGACGGGCGGACGGTTGAACGGAAGAAGAAATAGTGGAGACTCGATGCAAAAATCTGGCCATTTCACCATTTCCTCTGTTCCTACATTAAAACACTGCAAACTGGAATCGCACAACAGCAAGCACATACGAGGCTGCACATTCAGTATTGCGACGACTGTATGCAGATTGGCCTCTATGCAACTAGGCTTGGCACGATTTGATAAAGCTAAACAGCACTACCGCCATCAAGCGCGAAATGATGCTAATAATGTAGAATGCAAGTTAAGCAGAAGCAAATTCCTAGTCGTCAATGACCACACAATACCAAGAATATTCACTTACCCGGCCGGACAATGGCAGTTAGTTGTTTTCACTGCTACGATGTGCACGATGTAGTATCCACCTTTCATGGATGGCAGGCATATACAGCGGAAGACGCCAACCTCACTGATCGGGGACATTTCATTGAACATTATGTTCCGAATGTAGCCTTCATCTTTGAAGTGGCAGCCCTTGCTTAGCTGGCGATCGCCTTGCGTGCCGGATGATCGGAGATACTGAAGAATTTGCTCTTTGGTGGGCACAGCAGCCTGCCTCGGACTTCGCACCCAGCCATCAGTCAACCCTAGAAATCCTCCAGGTACCAGGTGCTGCTCAAGACACGCCATCGCCGACAGATTCGAACAAAACGTGCTCCGGAGCGGCACTCAGTCCGGCCGGGTTGGTGCGCAGTACTTTTCCAGGGAGCTTCCAGTGTTGTACGTGAGGTGGCAGCACAGGAAAATGAAAAAGGCCAATTGCTGACAGTGCTCCAGTACAACTGTCAGTCTGAACAACTGCTGATGTGCGCACCTTCAAACCGAAGTGCGACTTTGTGGCTGCATAAATTTTCTGCATCATTGAAGTGTACTCATCCGATCAACTCAGATATTCTTTTTTTTTATAAACGAGAGCACAGTAAAGCACCCCTACCGATTCTTGTCTTCTTTAAGCACTATCCTGGCTGCATTATCTATTTCTCTTCTGATCGTAGAGAAGTAAATACAGTAAGCTCGTTATTTCTGACTTTGTTAATTTGCACTTATGGTTAATTCGAACTCATGTCCGGGTCCCGGCACAGCCCTGTGTATTTCAATGGGGGAAAACTCCCGACAATTCGAACAAATCGACATCCGCTAAGGTTAATTCGAACTAGGAGCCACTGGCTAACACTGCTCCTTGAAGATAGAAGTTGACCCATAGCGAGTTAAACACACTTCAAATTTACCACAGATGTAAAACAATTTAAGAGAAAAAAATCCCAGTGAACGAGGCTCACGGAGCCTGCGTTCCGGTGCATGCCGTAGCAGGTTTTCGCTGCCGGAGCACTCGCCCACGCCGCTGATGCTTCGGGGTGGGCTGTTCCAGGTTTTCGTTGTGCTGCGGTTGCTGGGTTGCAATCACTTGGTGTATACAGCACATTATGGCGGTTCAGGCGATGACAGCTTTTGTTGGTGCCACGAGAGCGAGCTACGCGGACAGCAGCGTGGAGACGGAGTCCTTGAGTGACGCCGATGTAATTGAATCTGCATGCTCCCAGCAGACGTCACAGGGCTCACGTGCAATGAGAACAGCCGACAGTGACAAGACAATGCCACCGCTGAGCGCACATGAAGTAGCGTCGGCGCTCGATGTTGCAACACGCCACTTCTGTGTCAATGAGAACTCTGACGTTGCACAGGAGCTTTGGGCAAGCTGCAGATGATGCTGATGGAGTCTCGGCAGAAGAAATGCAAGCAAATGCACTTCGCTGATTACTTTTTAATTTTGACAACCCTTCCCTGTAAATAAACATTTTGGAGCATAAATAGCATCATATATTCCAGCACTAAAGCTCGCTGCTCACGTGAATGCATTCCAGTACTTGTTTCTGATGCATAACTGGCAGATCAATGTATTTCATTTGCAATTAGGACTAAGTTAGGGTTCGTTCTTCGGGCTTCACAACAGGTGCCCCACCGTCCGAGACGGTATAACAGACGAGATCAGGCAGCACTTGACTGAAGGAAGGCAGACTGAAACTTTATACAGGAATTCACATATTTACAACAGAATAAACGGCAAACATGATTACATGGAACTGGCTAAGGGAAAATCTTCCCTCCTTGGCATCATCGAAGATACAAGGGATCTAAATCTAGCTCAGGACAATTTTTCCAGGCTCCGGGCCCGGTTTCAAACACCTAGAAGCCTGGCCCACCCCTTGCATCACCCAATCACAACAAACTAACACATGATTGGTTTACAAACTGCATGGCATGCCTTCCAGTTTCGGCAAGGTTCAAAACCCTCTCCTTAATATACACAGCACGAAAAGAACATCAAAATTGCTATAAGAAAATTGAATTCCGGGAATTGACCCTCGAAATGATTGGGCCACCAGGTTTACGTGCCACGTTCTATACTTCCACAGTAGTACTCAAACTTTCTCCCTTACAAAGTAAAAAGAAAAACATGAAAATACACCGAAACATTCCCACGGGTCGCCAGCTCCTTGGGAACCTGTGTCCCTATCAACCGAGCCGCTACCGCCGCGAGTAGCAAACTACTTGTCTTTTTGTGACGGCTGTTGACAGGCGTCCCCACAAAATCTGGAAAGTGGCACCAGCCTGTCGTTGCTCCCTCTGAACGGGCTTCAGCATCCCCCTCATACATCTACATTTCGTTAAGCCGGCCCGCTTCTCGGGACCCGTTGGTATGCCCCGTCCTCTGGCTTCGGCGTCTGCCAGCCACATCCGCGCTGACCGTGCATCACGCTTAATCATTCTCACGCGAGCGTCCAGTCCTGTCTTGCCCGGCGGTGATGACTCCTCAAACCTAGATGGGCGGGGGGGGGGGGGGGGGGAGGGGGGTGTGCGTATGGCGGCTACAACTGTCACTGCTCCTGTCTCCCACGCTCAGCTGCATTGTCGCCGCAAAACGGGGACCTCGGTGGCGTTCCGGGTGGCGTTCTCCCTCCTTCTCTCTAGCTTGGTCTGCCTTGGCCGGTCAACGCCCGCTTTCCTCGGCCTGCACGCTTCATGCCGACCTACTGACGGGGATTAACAGGGAAATCGCCGCATCTCAGCGCTGGGCCGCCAACAAAAAGATCGATGGTTCGAACGAAGCCGCAGGCATCCACAGATCCCTTAAATGCCCTTCCCAAGATTCTACCTGGGGCCCAAATGGCACCTGTAGAATTATAACACATTGAGGGATCCTTTTCGCCCATAAAACTGCTCTGAGGGCGACCTAAGTAGTGCAAGTACTACTGCAAACACATCACAAGATTGCAAAAACATTGCGACACTGCAAACACATTGTGACACCGCAAACACATGTTAACCAGCTGCACATATGCCATGGAAACATAGGGCGCATACATAACACGGCTAATTTGGTTGTGCTCATGCTGACAACCGACGCTGGCACATTCAGATTTGTGGAGTTCACCACAGTTCCTATTGCTGCCACATTTCACCTCACTGAGTTTCTTCTTTGGTACACATGTCCTCTCTTCTTTGCCCCTCGGCGTGATCATTGCTATCTGTCTCCCAGCTGTCGTTCGGCAACCTAGACGGTGCATCAGCATTACCGTGAGCGCTCCCTTTCCTGTGTTTTATCAACATATTATACCTCTGCAGGGCAAGAGCCCAACGCTTCAGCTTCGCTCCCTGAGGTGTGGTCAGGGTAAGAAAAGAGAGGGAGTTGTGGTCAGACACCATGGTAACCTGAGCGCCGAACAACCAGAGGTTGAACTTCCCCAGCCCCCAGATCACTGCGAATGCCTCTCTTTCTATGGTTGACCATTGAGCCTCCGATGGAGAAAATATGCGACTCGCGAATGCGATCGGCCACTCTGAGCCGTCCACGGAATATTGGGAGTGACAGGCTTCCACTGCAACCGCTGAGGTGTACAGCCAAAATGGCTTGCCAGCATCAGGTGTCCCAAGAGCTGTGGCTTCACAGAGTGCCGCCTTGAGTCGCTGAAACGCGCTTTCAGCTTCTGTGGGCCACGGAATTCTGTTAGGAATCCTCTTCCCCGTGAGCTCTGTCAGCGGCACTGCCACCTCCGCATAGTTGGGCACGTAGCCGCGGTAATAACCGCACAGCCAGAGCACGCTACGGAGCTCTTTATTCGTTTTCGGTGCCTTCAGTCCCCTAATGGCTTTCAATTTTTTGGGATTGGGTGCGTGATTTCCCGAGCCCATTATGTGTTCCAAGTAACAGGTTTGACCCTCTTGCCACCTGACACTTCTCCAGCTTAATTTTCAGGTTCGCCCTCTCTGACACTAAGAAGATGGCGTGCAAGTGTTGCATGTGATCAGGCAATGCCTCGCTGAACATCACGATGTCGTCCAAGTACGCACACGCATAGGCAGAATGTGGGAGTAAAAGCTCGTTCATGGCTCTCTGAAACGTCTGGGCCGAGTTCTTCAGTCCAAACGGCATTATCGTCCACGCAAACTGCCCCGTGGCAGACGAAAGCAGTGATTAGCTGTGCCGACTCTGCCAGAGGCACCACCTGCCAATACCCTCTTCTAAGGTCGAGGAGTGTAATGTAGTTAGCCCTTCCTATGCTCAGAATGAGCTCCTGCTGCAACGACATCGGGTAGGCATCCGCCACTGTCCCCGCATTGAGCTATCTAAAGTCCACACACATTCTCAGCGATCCGTCCTTTTTGGGGACACAGACCACGGGATGGGCGTGGGGGCTTTTGCAGAGAAAAATCAGACTCATCTCAAGCAGCTTGTCTACTTGCTTGCCCACTTCGCCTTTTAGGCTTGCGGGTATTCGATAAGGGTAACCTGACTTCGGTGTGAAGCCCTCCTCAATTATGATCCTGTGCTCTACTATTCTGGCTACCCCTGGCTTGTCGTCAAATAGGCTTCGGTGTTCGGCGAACTCTTTGCAAATGAGATCGCCCTCTTCCACCTTCAGATGAGCCGTCATGTCCTTGGGGAGGTCCGATACTGTAGCCCGTGACGACACCGATCGAGGTACGTATTCTACTTCTCCAAACGCCATGTCCTCATCAAATATCACCCCGACTGTCATTACACGCTTCTGATACGGCTGTAGTTTGCTGGCATGCACCAGCTTCTGAGCACCTCCTGGCATCTGCACAAAGTACGAGTGCTCGCAAAACTTTCCGTCAACACTTCCCGGCCCTTTCCACTGCAGGAACATTTTTCATGGGTGTTGCTCGTCAAACACCAGCACACTGTCTCCTATCTGAAAGGTTTTGTCCTTCGCCCACTTGTTATACTGGGTTGCGTACGCATTCTGCTGCTTCGAGCTCACTAATTCTGCCACCTCCGCTGCATGCTCCAAGCGCTCCTTCAGCTCCTGCATATACTGTGATGGGGATGGCCCCAGCACCGCTGGTACACTTACCTGTCCCGCCCAGCTGCGCTTTAAAACAGCTAGCGGACCGGTTGGCCCTCGCCCGTACAGCATCTGGAATGGGGCGACGCCCGTCGTGTCATATGGTACCTCGCGGTACGCCCATAACAGGAAGGGCACAAATTCGTCCCATTCCTTTCCTTCCTCCTGGATGATATTGTGATTAAGAAGACCAAGCTGGCAAGTGCGTGAACCAGGCGTACGTCCTTTTCAGTCAGAGCCCACTGCTTCTTGGAACTCGCATTTGATGGAGTACGAGTGCTCGCAAAACTTTCTGTCAGAGCTTCCCGGCCCTTTCCACTGCAGGAACATTTTTTTTGGGTGTTGCTCGTCAAACACCAGCACACTGTCTCCTATCTGAAAGGTTTTGTCCTTCGCCCACTTGTACTGGGTTGCGTACGCATTCTGCTGCTTCGAGCTCACTAATTCTGCCACCTCCGCTGCATGCTCCAAGCGCTCCTTCAGCTCCTGCATATACTGTGATGGGGATGGCCCCAGCACCTCTTGTACACTTACCTGTCCTGCCCAGCTGCGCACAAATTCGTCCCATTCCTTTCCTTCCTCCTGGATGATATTGTGACTAAGAAGACCAAGCTGGCAAGTACTTGAACCAGGCGTACGTCCTAAATAACTGAAGGCTGCACTTCACTTTGAAGTCACTGATTTCAGTTTTCACTGTTTCACGTCAGCTTTTGCACAGTAGCCTTGTCGTTACGTATTATGCAGTAGTTGTTTAACATTTTTGTCGAGCACTTGGCAATCATACTTGTTAACAAACATGGGCCGTGCCCATTTAACATGTCGTGAGGTCATCGAACTCTGGCAGCGATTCGCTAACCAGTTGTCTGATAACATTCCTCTGGTTTTGTTGCAGAAATTTTATGGCATTCTCTTCAATGCTCGGAATGCGGTTCAGCAGTACCCATGGAGACATGAGTACCGTCTTCCACATTTGTGGCAGCTAGAAATTAGGTGCTTTTACAGCGCATTTTCCACATTTGAAAAAATAACACAAGTGTCACGTATGTGGCACTTGGGATACAAAGGATTAATTGTGTACGTTGCTGGCTGTTGACTGCAAACACACTTTTATGTGCTGAAGTATGTACATGGCTTTTTATAACACTGGTGAAAGTAATTTTAGTGCACTAGCACTTAGAGTGGCCATTCTTCGCATTTCGCCATTGTTTGTTTGTCTGAAGCTGCTTTGTGCAGGCTGCCTACTTTGTGGTGGGCAACCTGCCATCTGCCCTCTGTATTGTGGGCAACCTGCCCAGGTGGCACGCACACACAAATCTTGGGACTTCATCGAGGTATAGGATGCTCTTGCACTAAAGAGGTGAACCGGTTGAGGTATTGTTATCAAAATATTCATCTTGGTAAAATAGTAGGATGTACAGGTGTTTGAAAATTTCGCATGACTAATTGAATATTCTTCTGTCCAATTCCACGCTGAAATTGAATTGTGGAAAACGGTGTCCGTTGTACTGTTGTTGACGAGTTTGCTTGGTGGTCCCACTGCAGTACTGAGAAGTGGGCTTTGGACTCTGCTGTTCTTATCCGCCTTTTTCACGACGCGGCTGCGCATGCGCCTATCCCCCGGCGGCGGTGTCGCGAAATGTATTGGAAGTATAAACAAACTGGCTTCCTGCGCGGGGTCAGCGCTGGCGGGGTGCGTTGCTGCAGCCGTCAGGCATTTTTTTTTTCATAGTTTACTCTCGCCCCTTCTGATTCCTCTTTCAAGCGATGCGGCAAGAAAAAAATGTTTTTTCGTGGTTCATGCATCATCCATCCTGCCTATCGATGTCTCAACTCTGTTCTTTTTTTGTGCTCCATGCTTTCCTTCTGTGAAGCCATCGCTTACCTACGCTCACTCGCTGTGGTGGCTTTGCCGTCTGGTCGCTGGTCTCAAGATCGCGGTTTCGATGCAGACCACGACAGCCGCATTTCAGTGGAGGGGAAATAATTCCAGGTCGCATATATTAATACGTAGCCCTTCACTGCAGCGTCCCACACAGCCAATGCGTCAGATGTTTAAGTCCACGTATCAATACCATGGCATGCACTTATCGCAGGCAACTGTTTTTCCAGCAACAAGCAAAGGCGCACTGCGGCGGTAGCCGAGCAGTATACTGCACCTCACACGCTTCCATTTCGTCACCAAAAATGGGTTTAGGTTTGTATCTCGGCAGGGCAAAAAACTGAATCGAGCATATTTAAGCTATCTCTAAAAGCTTTTCAGCGCGCACATCCGTACGGATCCATACGGACGGGCGGACGGTTGAACGGAAGAAGAAATAGTGGAGACTCGATGCAAAAATGTGGCCATTTCACCATTTCATCTGTTCCTACATTAAAACACTGCAAACTGGAATCGCGCAACAGCAAGCACATACGAGGCTGCACATTCAGTATTGCGACGACTGTATGCAGATTGGCCTCTATGCAACTAGGCTTGGCACGATTTGATAAAGCTAAACAGCACTACCGCCATCAAGCGCGAAATGATGCTAATAATGTAGAATGCAAGGGGGGGGGGTGCTATCCCGGAACGGTGCCGAAATTCAAGATCGCGGCGTCATTTTGCCACCAGAAAAAAAAAACGAATGCTGTTCTTCTCGAAGAACTCGAGCGCATCATACACACATTCTCTAAACACCGGCGCGCCGTTAATCAACTTTCTTTGATGTTTTGCTTTCCCATAGGTTTGCTGTAGCAACGTCTCGAAATTCTTGTCCTATTCCCGTATCCGTTTCTGGTTGAGCTTGAAGTAACGAGATGTTTGGTACATGTTCATTCAGTTTTGCTGATGCCATTGTATGCCCTCAATTTTCTTTGCCACTGTGTACGAATGCATTGCCGACTTGACAATGCCAAAACAAGACGACAAATGGCGCGTGCCGTACCGACATTCGAATGCATGGAGTTTTCCTTCCTCCATGTGCGAATGGCTTAAAAAGCAGGATTGGATTGGATTCTTGGACTCGATGGAGCAGGCCAGTGTTGCCTGGGCGTGGTGCGTGTTTGTTTGTTTATTCATTCATACTGTCAACCTAGGTAAGGGCCTTTACAGGAGTGGAAAAAAATACAACAAAGAAAAGATGTCTCGCTGCAAGTCGACAACAATGCAAAACACAATGACGATACAAAACAGCGGCAGTATCTATAAAAAGTGACATGCAGTGAACGCAGGCAAAAATACGCATTCATATCAGGGACGATGAGAGGCTCTAAACCAGCAGTAAAAGCACTGACAGGTGAAGATATGGCAACTGGATATGGTAGTTCATTCCAGTCTTTAATCACCCTGGGAAGAAAAGCTGTATTTGAAGGTATCATTCCATGTAACTGGTGGCTGTATGTATAAACTGCACGTATGTCTAGAGCGTTGATCTGGTGAAATTACACACAATTCAGGCGGAGCGGGCGTGGGGGGCGCTTTCCCGGAACGGCGCAGAAATGTGAAATTAACAGTGAGGTTAGGGGGGGCCCTTGCGTGGTGTGAGGGCGCTTGTTCGGAATTTCACGATATATATGGCACACCATGCAACTTGGCCGTTAAGACGCATGATTCCATCATTGAACAGTGCAGTTATACCACCTTTATGATAAGTAGCGACATGTAGGGAAAAATAGGAGGAATTTTATGGCAGCGGATAAGCACAAATAAAAGTGCTCATTTTCTTTGGTTCTGTGGCACAGTTCAATGCATTAGTGCTTCTTTGATCCTCTTCTTCAAAATAAGTTTTCCTTTCTTTTTGTATAGCTATGAAAAATACAGCAAGCAAACCGTTTACTATATCCCCTGGATGTGTACTACCTTTTAATTTGCAAAATGACATGCTTCACCCTTTTAGTCAATATATATGTTAAGCTTCTGGCCAAAATCCACATTTAAAAGTTGTGAAATGAGACTGGAGACGAAACTGGAAGTTTGGTGTATGGTACCACTGAGAGAATGGAATTAGCCTCTATAGATACAGCACATGCTTCTGCTTCAGAAACCGGACTTATGCCATATATCTGCTGTTTGTCTTGCAGGATGACTTTTGTTGCATGCGGGCCTATTCATAAAGGTTCATAATACGGTGTGTTACCTTTATTTGGCTATATTAATATTTGTAAGCTACTTGAACAAAGACGATGTTCCCATGAGTCTCGCACAGTATACTCTACTGCACAATGTGCCATGTATGATGAATGGCACAAACTCAGGTTTTCTAAGGATTTGAAAAATATTTTAGGCAAAGCTTTAGCCTTGCAATCTGCAGAACATTTTTGTCAAAAACTTTCATGTGGTATAGGGTTAAAGATGACAGAAGTAAAGCAAATGGGCAAAACTAATTTTCAAGCATTACACAGATATTAGGAGTCTCAGATGACAAAATGTGTCCATTATGACACTGTCAGTTGTGTTTTAACAGTCAGTTGTCAGCTGTGTTTTAGTTTGTTTTTTAAGGATAGCTGCTAAGGCTGCCTGGCCTTCTCTAAGGCTTTTTCCATTAGCCATTTCCAAATTTCTTCTCTGTTATTACTAGGCAGTACAATCTTTTTAGGCCATCTACACCATCGACGGTTTTTCATATTCCTAAACATTCTACAGGAAACCAGTTCTATACCTTGAGCTTGGCGCATGATTGCCTTAGCTGCCTATGTGCCATAAAACCCAACACAACACAACACAACAGTGTTTCATCTTATTTGTGTGATTGCTTGTAGCGGAAATCTGGACAAGCTGTGTGAACACAGCCAACAGTTGGCTGCTGCACAAGTGGCAACTTTGCTTGCGCCCGCATTTCCGCATTCAACTTTGCAGTGTGCAAACGTCCAAAAAACGTATATGGCTGCAGCCTCTGCTCTGTCGGTGCCATGGTAACCCGTATCCTGGCTACCCACTTGAGGCATGAGCTGGAGCCTTGCATGCCCTGCTGTACTGTCAGCGCTTGATACTTACGTGGCAGTTCATTCAGCACTGTGCTGAAAGTGTGATTAGGAACAGGCTCTGGGTTTTGCAGCCTCCGATGGCAGCGTGCCGGAGAATACAAAAAAAGGCAAAACAAGTGAGAAAGCTGTCCGTTACAGAAGAGGGCGCGCCGAGTCATTGCCATTTTCGGGGTTTCGGTGAGTGACACGGCGGTGCTGGTTGAGGGCGCTGCTGGTTGCGAACGCCTTGGGACAGGCAGTGCCGTACACGGTAGTGGTGGCAACTAAAGAGAGGCAGTGGCAGGTGTGGTGGCTGACTGCACAGCATGGCGATGTGGTCTCAGAGACACCGGAACTGATAGTGCGACCTGCAGTGATGCCAGCTCACAGGGCGCTCAGTGACTCGCATGTGTGCAGTCAGCATGCCCCTCTCTTTCTCTCTCCTACCCCTCCCCATTTTCTCCCCTTCTCTTTTTTCTTTTCTGTTCCTTCTTTTTTTCTTTGTAATGGCTAGGGGCAAAGACAGTCTCCCGCCTGATGCAAAGGGAATAGCTTCATAATCATTGTCATCATCTGCTGTCTGCTTTGGATGTCTGCGCCTGCTCCGCTCCGCGCATGTGAAACTGTTCTCGTCAGTATGGTGGCTAGAGGTGCAAAGTGTGCACATTGGAGCGCCGGAGAGAGTAACATCAGTTCAGGACAAGGCCTGAGCACTTTTTCACTAGAACCAAATCCACTCGTACTTTGCAGCGTAATATGCAGGCAGACTTGGAACTACCATAATTTTATGCTTTCGAATGTGCTCGTACAATCACGGACTCATGTGCATCACAATACATTTAAGTATCCAATCTTGCTGAATTTCATTCCATTTTGTTCTTTTTTTTGGAAGCCTAAAAACTTGCATTTGTTGTATTCTTAAGAAGCCATTCAATTTTGCTTCAAGACAAGTACTACTGACAGCTTCATTGTCCCGCTTCATTTTTCGAAGGTCTTCGATTGGAATGCTGATGCTATTTCTCTTGTCTGCGAAACTGCCTATTTTTTTTATCGGCTTGCATGGCACATCAGCACTGTACCAACTGGCCCAAAGGGGCTTATACCGCGTTCAGCGAGCAGTGGCACCTTGACCCGAAGAGACACGGACTCTTCATGACTTCAACCCTCGAGTCCAGGAAGGCCTCAGGGCCTCTCACACCATGACCAGCCATGCCGTCCAAGATCTGGCGGGCGCATACGGCCTGCTTGCTCCGGAAAAAGTCCTGGGTCTTGACGAATTCTACTGACCGGAGGAGTGGCGGGCCCAGCAGGGGCCCACCGGCGTTGTCTTCCTACATAGCTATGATGCAAACAACATCGAAGACATCGTGGGAGCCAGCACGGGGCCCTGTGCAAAAGTGCCCAGCCCACCCCCGGTGGCAACGGTTTCGCCGGCAGTGGTTGTGGTTTTGATCAGGTAGTGCTGCAGATAGTCATCAAGGCCGCAAGTAACGTCTTTGCCATGGGTGAGACGCATTGCCACCTTCTGTAGAGCCGCGGCCGAGGAAGCTGGGTCTGTTTGCTGTATGCTGTGTAGAAAGCTTGCGCACCAGTTTATGAAGTCTTTCTGGGAATTATTTTTATTAGCACTGGTGCTTGGTCTGTTGCAAGCGCTGGCTAGAGGGGACACACACTCTGATTCTTGTAGAACATTGCCCAATATATTTGGTGATGCGAGTTTATTTACATTCAGACAAGGACAATAAGCGTACTACAGAAATGAACACTATAAATAACTGAAGGCTGCACTTCACTTTGAAGTCACTGATTTCAGTTTTCACTGTTTCACGTCAGCTTTTGCACAGTAGCCACGTCGTTACGTTGTGTGCAGTAGTTGTTTAACATGTTTGTCGAGCACTTGGCAATCATACTTGTTAACAAACATGGGCCGTGCCCATTTAACATGTCGTGAGGTCATCGAACTCTGGCAGCGATTCGCTAACCAGTTGTCTGATAACATTCCTCTGGTTTTGTTGCAGAAATTTTATGGCATTCTCTTCAATGCTCGGAATGCGGTTCAGCAGTACACATGGAGACATGAGTACCGTCTTCCACATTTGTGGCAGCTAGAAATTAGGTGCTTTTACAGCGCATTTTCCACATTTGAAAAAATAACACAAAAGTGTCACGTATGTGGCACTTGGGATACAAAGGATTAATTGTGTACGTTGCTGGCTGTTGACTGCAAACACACTTTTATGTGCTGAAGTATGTACATGGCTTTTTATAACACTGGTGAAAGTAATTTTAGTGCACTAGCACTTAGAGTGGCCATTCTTCGCATTTCGCCATTGTTTGTTTGTCTGAAGCTGCTTTGTGCAGGCTGCCTACTTTGTGGTGGGCAACCTGCCATCTGCCCTCTGTATTGTGGGCAACCTGCCCAGGTGGCACGCACACACAAATCTTGGGACTTCATCGATGTATAGGATGCTCCTGCACTAAAGAGGTGAACCGGTTGAGGTACTGTTATCAAAATATTCATCTTGGTAAAATAGTAGGATGTACAGGTGTTTGAAAATTTCGCATGACTAATTGAATATTCTTTTGTCCAATTCCACGCTGAAATTGAATTGTGGAAAACGGTGTCCGTTGTGCTGTTGTTGACGAGTTTGCTTGGTGGTCCCACTGCAGTACTGAGAAGTAGGCTTTGGACTCTGCTGTTCTTATCCGCCTTTTTCACGACGCGGCTGCGCATGCGCCTATCCCCCGGCGGCGGTGTCGCGAAATATATTGGTAGTATAAACAAACTGGCTTCCTGCGCGGGGTCAGCGCTGGCGGGGTGCGTTGCTGCAGCCGTCAGGCATTTTTTTTTCATAGTTTACTCTCGCCCCTTCTGATTCCTCTCGGCGATGCGGCAAGAAAAAAATGTTTTTTCGTGGTTCATGCATCACCCATCCTGCCTATCGATGTCTCAACTCTGTTCTTTTTTTGTGCTCCATGCTTTCCTTCTGTGAAGCCATCGCTTACCTACGCTCACTCGCTGTGGTGGCTTTGCCGTCTGGTCGCTGGTCTCAAGATCGCGGTTTCGATGCAGACCACGACAGCCGCTTTTCAGTGGAGGCGAAATAATTCCAGGTCGCATATATTAATACGTAGCCCTCTACTGCAGCGTCCCACACAGCCAGTGCGTCAGATGTTTAAGTCCACGTATCAATACCATGGCATGCACTTATCGCAGGCAACTGTTTTTGCAGCAACAAGCAAAGGTGCACTGCGGCGGTAGCCCAGCAGTATACTGCGCCTCACACGCTTCCATTTCGTCACCAAAAATGGGTTTAGGTTTGTATCCCGGCAGGGCAAAAAACTGAATCGAGCATATTTAAGCTATCTCTAAAAGCTTTTCAGCGCGCACATCCGTACGGATTCATACGGACGGGCGGACGGTTGAACGGAAGAAGAAATAGTGGAGACTCGATGCAAAAATCTGGCCATTTCACCATTTCATCTGTTCCTACATTGAAACACTGCAAACTGGAATCGCACTACAGCAAGCACATACGAGGCTGCACATTCAGTATTGCGACGACTGTATGCAGATTGGCCTCTATGCAACTAGGCTTGGCATTATTTGATAAAGCTAAACAGCACTACCGCCATCAAGCGCGAAATGATGCTAATAATGTAGAATGCAAGTTAAGCAGAAGCAAATTCCTAGTCGTCAATGACCACACAATACCAAGAATATTCACTTACCCGGCCGGGCAATGGCAGTTAGTCGTTTTCACTGCTACGACGTGCACGATGTAGTATCCACCTTTCATGGATGGCAGGCATATACAGCGGAAGACGCCAACCTCACTGATGGGGGACATTTCATTGAACATTATGTTCCGAATGTAGCCTTCATCTTTGAAGTGGCAGCCCTTGCTTAGCTGGCGATCGCCTTGCGTGCCGGATGATCGGAGATACTGAAGAATTTGCTCTTTGGTGGGCACAGCAGCCTGCCTCGGGCTTTGCACCCAGCCATCAGTCAACCCTAGAAATCCTCCAGGTACCAGGTGCTGCTCAAGACACGCCATTGCCGACAGATTCGAACAAAACGTGCTCCGGAGCGGCACTCAGTCCGGCCGGGTTGGGCGCGCAGTACTTTTCCAGGGAGCTTCCAGTGTTGTACGTGAGGTGGCAGCACAGGAAAATGAAAAAGGCCAATTGCTGACAGTGCTCCAGTACAACTGTCAGTCTGAACAACTGCTGATGTGCGCACCTTCACACCGAAGTGCGACTTTGTGGCTGCATAAATTTTCTGCATCATTGAAGTGTAATCATCCGATCAACTCAGATATTCTTTTTTTTTATAAACGAGAGCATAGTAAAGCACCCCTACCGATTCTTGTCTTCTTTAAGCACTATCCTGGCTGCATTGTCTATTTCTCTTCTGATCGTAGAGAAGTAAATACAGTAAGCTCGGTATTTCTAACTTTGTTAATTTGAACTTATGGTTAATTCGAACTCATGTCCGGGTCCCGGCACAGCCCTGTGTATTTCAATGGGGGGAAGACTCCCGACAATTCGAACAAATCGGCATCCGCTAAGGTTAATTCGAACTAGGAGCCACTGGCTAACACTGCTCCTTGAAGATAGAAGTTGACCCATAGCGAGTTAAACACACTTCAAATTTACCACAAATGTAAAACAATTTAAAAGAAAAAAATCCCAGTGAACGAGGCTCACGGAGCCTGCGTTCCGGTGCATGCCGTAGCAGGTTTTCGCTGCCGGAGCACTCGCCCACGCCGCTGATGCTTCGGGGTGGGCTGTTCCAGGTTTTCGTTGTGCTGCGGTCGCTGGGTTTCAATCACTTGGTGTATACAGCACATTATGGCAGTTCAGGCGATGACAGCTTTTGTTGGTGCCACGAGAGCGAGCTACGCGGACAGCAGCGTGGAGACGTTGGAGTCCTTGAGTGACGCCGATGTAATTGAATCTGCATGCTCCCAGCAGACGTCACAGGGCTCACGTGCAATGAGAACAGCCGACAGTGACGATTCCAACGGCAGTGACAAGACAATGCCACCGCTGAGCGCACATGAAGTAGCGTCGGCGCTCGATGTTGCAACACGCCACTTCTGTGTCAATGAGAACTCTGACGTTGCACAGGAGCTTTGGGCAATCTGCAGATGATGCTGATGGAGTCTCGGCAGAAGAAATGCAAGCAAATGCACTTCGCTGATTACTTTTAATTTTGACAACCCTTCCCTGTAAATAAACATATTTTGGAGCATAAATAGCATCATATATTCCAGCACTAAAGCTCGCTGCTCACGTGAATGCATTCCAGTACTTGTTTCTGATGCATAACTGGCAGATCAATGTATTTCATTTGCAATTAGGACTAAGTTAGGGTTCGTTCTTCGGGCTCCATAACAGGTGCCCCACCGTCCGAGACGGTATAACAGACGAGATCAGGCAGCACTTGACTGAAGGAAGGCAGACTGAAACTTTATACAGGAATTCACATATTTACAACAGAATAAACGGCAAACATGATTACATGGAACTGGCTAAGGGAAAATCTTCCCTCCTTGGCATCATCGAAGATACAAGGGATCTAAATCTAGCTCAGGACAATTTTTCCAGGCTCCGGGCCCGGTTTCAAACACCTAGAAGCCTGGCCCACCCCTTGCATCACCCAATCACAACAAACTAACACATGATTGGTTTACAAATTGCATGGCATGCCTTCCAGTTTCGGCAAGGTTCAAAACCCTCTCCTTAATATACACAGCACGAAAAGAACATCAAAATTGCTATAAGAAAATTGAATTCCGGGAATTGACCCTCGAAATGATTGGGCCACCAGGTTTACGTGCCACGTTCTATACTTCCACAGTAGTACTCAAACTTTCTCTCTTACAAAGTAAAAAGAAAAACATGAAAATACACCGAAACATTCCCACGGGTCGCCAGCTCCTTGGGAACCTGTGTCCCTATCAACCGAGCCGCTACCGCCGCGAGTAGCAAATTACTTGTCTTTTTGTGACGGCTGTTGACAGGCGTCCCCACAAAATCTGGAAAGCGGCACCAGCCTGTCGTTGCTCCCTCTGAACGGGCTTCAGCATCCCCCTCATACATCTACATTTCGTTAAGCCGGCCCACTTCTCGGGACCCGTTGGTATGCCCCGTCCTCTGGCTTCGGCGTCCGCCAGCCACATCCGCGCTGACCGTGCACCACGCTTAATCATTCTCAAACGCGAGCGTCCAGTCCTGTCTTGCCCGGCGGTGATGACTCCTCAAACCTAGACGGGCGGGGGTGCGTATGGCGGCTACGACTGTCACTGCTCCTGTCTCCCACGCTCAGCTGCATTGTCGCCGCAAAACGGGGACCTCGGTGGCGTTCCGGGTGGCGTTCTCCCTCCTTCTCTCTAGCTCGGTCTGCCTTGGCCGGTCAACGCCCGCTTTCCTCGGCCTGCACGCTTCATGCCGACCTACTGACGGGGATTAACAGGGAAATCGCCGCATCTCAGCGCTGGGCCGCCAACAAAAAGATCGATGGTTCGAACGAAGCCGCAGGCATCCACAGATCCCTTAAATGCCCTTCCCAAGATTCTACCTGGGGCCCAAATGGCACCTGTAGAATTATAACACATTGAGGGATCCTTTTCGCCCATAAAACTGCTCTGAGGGCGACCTAAGTAGTGCAAGTACTACTGCAAACACATCACAAGATTGCAAAAACATTGCGACACTGCAAACACATTGTGACACCGCAAACACATGTTAACCAGCTGCACATATGCCATGGAAACATAGGGCGCATACATAACACGGCTTATTTGGTTGTGCTCATGCCGACAACCGACACTGGCACATTCAGATTTGTGGAGTTCACCACAGTTCCTATTACTGCCACATTTCACGTCACTGAGTTTCTTCTTTGGTACACATGTCCTCTCTTCTTTGCCCCTCGGTGTGATCATTGCTATCTGTCTCCCAGCTGTCGTTCGGCAACCTAGACGGTGCATCAGCATTACCGGGAGCGCTCCCTTTCCTGTGTTTTATCAACACATTATACCTCTGCAGGGCAAGAGCCCAACGCTTCAGCTTCGCTCCCTGAGGTGTGGTCAGGGTAAGAAAAGAGAGGGAGTTGTGGTCAGACACCATGGTAACCTGAGCGCCGAACAACCAGAGGTTGAACTTCCCCAGCCCCCAGATCACTGCGAATGCCTCTCTTTCTATGGTTGACCATTGAGCCTCCGATGGAGAAAATTTGCGACTCGCGAATGCGATCGGCTACTCTGAGCCGTCGACGGAATATTTTGAGTGACAGGCTTCCACTGCAACCGCTGAGGTGTACAGCCAAAATGGCTTGCCAGCATCAGGTGTCCCAAGAGCTGTGGCTTCACAGAGTGCCGCCTTGAGTCGCTGAAACGCGCTTTCAGCTTCTGTGGGCCACGGAATTCTGTTAGGAATCCTCTTCCCCGTGAGCTCTGTCAGCGGCACTGCCACCTCCGCATAGTTGGGCACGTAGCCGCGGTAATAACCGCACATCCTAATGGCTTTCAATTTTTTGGGATTGGGTGCGTGATTTCCCGAGCCCATTATGTGTTCCAAGTAACAGGTTTGACCCTCTTGCCACCTGACACTTCTCCAGCTTAACTTTCAGGTTCGCCCTCTCTGACACTAAGAAGATGGCGTGCAAGTGTTGCATGTGATCAGGCAATGCCTCGCTGAACATCACGATGTCGTCCAAGTACGCACACGCATAGGCAGAATGTGGGAGTAAAAGCTCGTTCATGGCTCTCTGAAACGTCTGGGCCGAGTTCTTCAGTCCAAACGGCATTATCGTCCACGCAAACTGCCCCAGATGGCAGACGAAAGCAGTGAGTAGCTGTGCCGACTCTGCCAGAGGCACCACCTGCCAATACCCTCTTCTAAGGTCGAGGAGTGTAATGTAGTTAGCCCTTCCTATGCTCAGAATGTGCTCCTGCTGCAACGACATCGGGTAGGCATCCGCCACTGTCCCCGCATTGAGCTATCTAAAGTCCACACACATTCTCAGCGATCCGTCCTTTTTGGGGACACAGACCACGGGATGGGTGTGGGGGCTTTTGCAGAGAAAAATCAGACTCATCTCAAGCAGCTTGTCTACTTGCTTGCCCACTTCGCCTTTTAGTCTTGCGGGTATTCGATAAGGGTAACCTGACTTCGGTGTGAAGCCCTCCTCAATTACGATCCTGTGCTCTACTATTCTGGCTACCCCTGGCTTGTCGTCAAATAGGCTTCGGTGTTCGGCGAACTCTTTGCAAATGAGATCGCCCTCTTCCACCTTCAGATGAGCCGTCATGTCCTTGGGGAGGTCCAATACTGTAGCTCGTGACGACACCGATCGAGGTACGTATTCTACTTCTCCAAACGCCATGTCCTCATCAAATATCACCCCGACTGTCATTACACGCTTCTGATACGGCTGTAGTTTGCTGGCATGCACCAGCTTCTGAGCACCTCCTGGCATCTGCACAAAGTACGAGTGCTCGCAAAACTTTCCGTCAACACTTCCCGGCCCTTTCCACTGCAGGAACATTTTTCATGGGTGTTGCTCGTCAAACACCAGCACACTGTCTCCTATCTGAAAGGTTTTGTCCTTCGCCCACTTGTTATACTGGGTTGCGTACGCATTCTGCTGCTTCGAGCTCACTAATTCTGCCACCTCCGCAGCATGCTCCTAGCGCTCCTTCAGCTCCTGCATATACTGTGATGGGGATGGCCCCAGCACCGCTGGTACACTTACCTGTCCCGCCCAGCTGCGCTTTAAAACAGCTAGCGGACCGGTTGGCCCTCGCCCGTACAGCATCTGGAATGGGGCGACGCCCGTCGTGTCATATGGTACCTCGCGGTACGCCCATAACAGGAAGGGCACAAATTCGTCCCATTCCTTTCCTTCCTCCTGGATGATATTGTGATTAAGAAGACCAAGCTGGCAAGTGCGTGAACCAGGCGTACGTCCTTTTCAGTCAGAGCCCACTGCTTCTTGGAACTCGCATTTGATGGAGTACGAGTGCTCGCAAAACTTTCCGTCAGAGCTTCCCGGCCCTTTCCACTGCAGGAACATTTTTTTTGGGTGTTGCTCGTCAAACACCAGCACACTGTCTCCTATCTGAAAGGTTTTGTCCTTCGCCCACTTGTACTGGGTTGCGTACGCATTCTGCTGCTTTGAGCTCACTAATTCTGCCACCTCCGCTGCATGCTCCAAGCGCTCCTTCAGCTCCTGCATATACTGTGATGGGGATGGCCCCAGCACCTCTTGTACACTTACCTGTCCTGCCCAGCTGCGCACAAATTCGTCCCATTCCTTTCCTTCCTCCTGGATGATATTGTGACTAAGAAGACCAAGCTGGCAAGTGCTTGAACCAGGCGTACGTCCTAAATAACTGAAGGCTGCACTTCACTTTGAAGTCACTGATTTCAGTTTTCACTGTTTCACGTCAGCTTTTGCACAGTAGCCACGTCGTTACGTTGTATGCAGTAGTTGTTTAACATGTTTGTCGAGCACTTGGCAATCATACTTGTTAACAAACATGGGCCGTGCCCATTTAACATGTCGTGAGGTCATCGAACTCTGGCAGCGATTCGCTAACCAGTTGTCTGATAACATTCCTCTGGTTTTGTTGCAGAAATTTTATGGCATTCTCTTCAATGCTCGGAATGCGGTTCAGCAGTACACATGGAGACTAGGTACACATGGAATCTAGGTCCACAACATATTAATATCCTGAAGCATTATTAAACTTTTCGATGCGATTGCAAGCAGGCAAATAGACTCTCGGGAGGCATCGCAGTTGTCATTCAAAGTGGCGTCCCTGCTTGAGAAATCAAAATCAGAGAAGACTTGAAGCCGTTGCAGTCAGCATCGTCAGCTATAAAACAACTACTATATGTTCTGTATATATTCCTCCACATTTTACATTAACAGTTCATGATCTACAAGAGTTCATCCATGAGCTTCCAGAACCATATCTAGTAGTTGGGAATTTTAACGCTCACTCCCGTTATTGGGGAAGCGAGCGCTGTTATTTTAGGGGCGAAATAATTGAAGATTTTATCCTCACAAGTAGTGTGTGTCTTTTAAATACGGAAAAGGCCACATACTGCTCTCCTACCTTCAAGGCAAATGACCTGTTTGGGTTTGTCGTTTACTTCACGTTCTGTTTTTAACGATTTTAAATGGGATGTCATTGACAACCCTTATGGTGGCGATCACTTCCCTATACTGATCACTTTAACATCTCTCTGATGCTGGAGTAGGGCAGGAAATATTTGTAGTGCGTCTTGCAATCGGGAAGTAACACCGAAGCATTTAATCACTATGCAGCACTATTTTTTTTTACTGCATACTGCACCATTTCACACAAGTGGTCGCATCACCACAGGCATTAGCAAAACATTTTGCATGGCATAACATGGACAGTAAATTCCATGTCTTGTCAAGTGAAGCACAAACTGTCATGCAGACATGATAAAAAACGATGTCAAGACTACAAGCTTGTGCAGACAGGAAGGTCACTTGTGCACATAAGCGTACAAACATGGTATGCAACTAGTGCAATGTTCAGTAAGTAGTGCATAATACATAGGCTGAACATTGACCCTGCAGTTCTTAACTGGATCTGTGGATTTCTTCTTGAATTTGTCAGCATTAATGATGCTGATTCCTCTACTGTTCTTGGTGCTCGGGTTCCTTAAGGGTGAGTACTTGTACCCTTACCTTTTATTTATCTTCTATACGGCAGTGAATTGCCATTCTTGTCCGGAATGTACACTGTGTCCTGAGAGTAAAATAAATATCTTTTGCCGAGGAGCATGCCTCGAGGAGGGGGGGAAAGCGAGTGAAAAAAATAGGATGCTAACTGGGCTCCACCCTCCCTGGTAGATTGAAAACTCGGTGCCTATGACATAATGCATTTTACAAAATACAACTGGAAATGTACAAAAATGTGAATGTTGGCCATAGTAGTGCAGTAGTTCCGATGAAAATGGTGCATGGCACCTAATGCAAGTCGCAGTACCTGCAATGATTGCAGCATGAGTAGAAAGTCCTCGTACATATATAGACATGTAAACATCACAGTTGCATCAGTGAGGTGGTGTGCGATTAGATGTTTGATGATGATAGCGAATTATTTTACACAAGGGCATCTCAGCCAAAGAGAACCATGCCACAAGGTGTTTTCATTTGCTCAAGGTGGGGTCAAACACTCGTTTCCCAAGCATTTCACCCTGAATAAACGGAGCACCAGGCCAGGGGAACCTTGTACCCGTTGTATCACCGGTGGGTACATGGAGGTGCGGGGATCGAACCCTGCATCTCCCGCATGTTAGGCGGATGTTCAACCAATAGGCCACCGCTGCGGTCACTAGACGTTTTCACTGAACAGCAAAACATGAAGCACAGTCATGCAGAGCTTTACAAAATCTGCAGGCAACACTGCATGAAAAGCCCCATTACAGCAGGCGTATGGTTTGGACACTAACACCTCTGCGTATTCAGAACGTCAAATGGTAACAAGAAAAATGCAGATACAGACTGACTAGATATTGTACATCTGCGTATTGCACTGTAAAAATGCATCATTAGAAATATGCATAAACATACAGACGAGAATATCACACACCTGCATGTCGCAGAGGGTAAAAAGGTACAGTAACAAAAACTACTAACCTTCTGCGACTTACAGAAGACTATAAAAAACAGAAACAAAAGCTACAAACCTTCTGCGACTTGCACAAGGCTATAAAACAACAAAAACGAACTACAAACCTTCTGCGTCTTGCAGAATGCTATAAAAAACTAACAACTACAAACCTGCGACTTGCAGAAGGCTATAAAGAACTAACAAGAACTTCAAACCTTGTGCAACTTGCAGAAGGCTATAAAAAAAAGTACGAACCTGCGACTTGCAGAAGGCTGTAAAAAACTAACAAGAACTAGAAACTTCCTGCGACTTGCAGAAGGCTCTACAACTAAAAAAAAAAACTGCAAGCCTTCTGTGACTTGCAGAAGGCTGTAAAAAAAAAAGGCTGCACAAACATGACGACAGAAAATTAGTGCGGTGGTGGGTGCATCTGGTAGTGTAGCTTCAGCACCAGGAAGGAGATAGTCACCACGAGCTGTTCGTGCAGGCGCACGGACTCCTTCCTGGTGTTCCGCACTGTTGCCACCAGGTCCAATACAGCGGCTGTTAATTGTCGCCTGTTGGCAGCACTGAGGTGCTGCACATACAAAAAGTGTCGATTGCGAAATCAAGGTCCATTTCTCTTTCATGTTATCTATGACATACTGAAATATGCTAGGCCACGTCCCACAAAAGGTGATCATACAGAGTTAAGCACAGATTTCAAGAGGTGAATATGGCAATATTATGTTGCATGGAGCTGCATCTGCTGTACAAAATGTGGTGCATGCTGTGAGCACATACCTCCAGGAGGCG
Source organism: Amblyomma americanum (assembly GCF_052857255.1). Lineage (NCBI taxonomy): Eukaryota > Metazoa > Arthropoda > Arachnida > Ixodida > Ixodidae > Amblyomma > Amblyomma americanum. Next base: position 102,985,285 of record NC_135498.1, read on the forward strand.
TGCCTGAAATTCAGCATCCCTTATGTTGCATGCCTCAGCTAGGTTCGCTGTGCATCATGTCTCGCGAAGGAGTTCAGCCACCTCCTCGTCCCGCTGCCTCCTCCGCCGCACCGGACGGCCCGGAACTGGTGGTGAGGGCGGTGGGGGCAGTGCAGTCGGCTGCTGGGTGCCTGCCGTAGGGAAAACAGACTTAATGCGCACTTGCCATACAAAATACAGCACAATGTGCAATAAACAAACTGTTCGGTGCAATGTCGAAGGGAAGAAGAGGAGAGTACATACCTTTCAAAGCTAATAATACTCAATAACTCGTGGGAACAGCGTTGGTCAGATGCTTGAATTGAATAAGATATGCTACCTAGCATAACGCAAGAGGCACCCTCTTCAACCAGATTTTGCACCACCTGTCGAGTGGGATGCAATTCATGGCCTTCTCTGTGCTGTGATGGCTGGGAACATTGGGCTGACGATGCGTGGCATTCTGGGGGAGATACAAAGATCAATTAGCGCACTAAATCAATACTGGAAAGCATACTGGAAAGTATGCTTGCAGTGATTGCCAAGTGGTTGAGATCCGCCTCGCATGCAGGAGGTGCGAGGTTTGATCCCCAGTGCGGCCAGGTACCCACCTGATACAGTGGGTACAAGCTTTCCTCTTTTAATAAACTGCACATCTCCAACCAAAAACTTCAATTTGAAACCCAACGTTTCAAAGCCGGCTCGGCTCCACCATGGATGACTGGGGGCCTCATACAAGCCTAGCAGCAAAACAACAGGGTGGCAGACGGTCAAGTTGGTGATACATGCTTCTGGGAAAATAGTGCAAAAGACGAGGATAGCAAAGAAAGGAAACAACATTACAAGCGCTAGTCCTGTGAAATAGGAGTTGTCTTTTCAGCTCCTAAAAAACTTAAAAGGGTGTGTGCTATGCTGGAAAGAAAGGTTGAAAAACAAAATGAATTCCAAAGTACCTGTGGGATCAAACATAACACTAAGTATGTCCCGTGCTCTGAAGGAGTTGTTTATAAAATACCTTTATCCTGCATCCCCGCAGGGGGCTGTCTGCAGCTTGCAGGCTTTGGTGAGTGGCGACACCACGGGTTCCCGAGCATCCGCAGGGACATTCCCGCATGGGGATGATGGTGAACAGTGCATCACCACGGACCCGAGCACCCGCGCCTAGCCGTGCGTGGCATCGCCGTGTCCGGGGAGAAGGGGATCCTGGTGGTTGAGCCGATGCCAAGAGATGCCGATCACTGAATATACTCAGTCATTTCACATAAAATACTTACATAGAAAGCACTGTTCTGCCTGTAGAATTCGTGACAAAAAGTAGTAGTCATGGACATCAGTTAGTTCTACTCATTTCATATTCCTATATTGCATAGCGCACTCGAAAACTCGCCACGATGTCAGTCTACCTGACTAAAAGCATGAGTTGAAAAATAAGCAGCAGTTGTCATCAACAGCCCATGCTCCACAGTGCTGTACTGCTCTGCTAACCAACCACAGCAGTAAACAAAATCAGCCATAACCTTTTGTTCCACTTCATTAAACAGTTTATGGCTTCAGTGGCTGCCACACCTGTGATTCCATTGTCCAATATATTGCCACCTAGTGTTGCCAGGTGGCGCAAGCTGTCCGCGAAGACGATGAGGTTGCGATCGTGCTTTCGCGGATCGGCCGCCATTACCGTCTCCTCTTGCCGACTCCAGCTGTTGAAGCGTCTCTCCGTGAGAACTCCGTGACAATTTGGTGGAGGTGCTGGGTAAGAGCGCCTCGGTGAGGGTGAGCGCGACTGCCGCTGCGCTCGGGATGGATTGCGCTGGTCCGCAAGGAATTCTTCAATTTCAGGGGGTCGTTCACCTTGACGGGTTCTCGGTGAGTCGGTGCGGAAGCCTTGGATGCCGATGCGTCGGTAATAACAATTTCGATAAAGATGACCTGGCTCTCCGCAGTGAAAACAGAGCGGTCGTCGGTTAGGTGTACGCCAAACGTCGGCCTCTTCGTCGAAGTGTGCAAGAACGGGAGATGTCTGAAGGCGTTGGCGGAGCGAAGAGAAAGCCGTCTCTTGGTCTATTGTCCAAACGAAGGAGGTGTTGCTCCTGGTGAGGCGCGTCAACGGCTCTGCAATCTTTGCGAAGTCCGCAATAAACCGTCGGTAATATGCACAGAGACCCAGAAAACGCTGGACAGCTTTCTTGTCAGTCGGAGTAGGAAAATTGGCGACGGCGGCTGTCTTGTCGGGGTCGGGTCGAACTCCGTCGGCGCTCACAACGTGACCGAGGAACTTGAGCTCTGTGTAACCGAAGTGGCACTTCTGGGGCTTCAGCGTAAGGTCAGCGGAATGGAGGGCTCTGAGGACAGTTCGCAGGCGCACGAGATGCTGTTCAAAAGTTTCTGAAAAAACGACAACGTCGTCCAGGTATACAAGACAACTTTGCCACTTGAGGCCGGTGAGGACAGTGTCCATCATCCGTTGAAACGTCGCTGGCGCAGAGCACAAGCCAAAAGGCAGCACTTTGAATTCATAGAGGCCATCTGGTGTAACGAAGGCAGTTTTTTCGCGGTCCCGTTCGTCCACTTCAATTTGCCAATAACCGCTCTTCAGGTCAATGGATGAAAAGTACTTAGCACGCCGTAATCTGTCCAGGGAGTCATCAATGCGGGGCAACGGGTAGACGTCCTTTTTAGTCACATTGTTTAATTTACGGTAGTCCACGCAGAATCGAAGTGTTCCATCCTTCTTTTTAACAAGGACAACAGGCGAAGACCATGGGCTTTGGGAAGGTTGAACTACACCGTCGTCAATCATCTCCTGAACAAAATTTCTATAGTCAGGTCTCGGGAGAATGTATACAAGATATGGACAGATGAGATGAAGCGTGTGTGTAGGGATGGAAGGCGGTCTTGTAAAGTAATGATGAAACGTTCAGGGAACGTGTATTTTTGTGTGCCGATTCCAAATATGCCGTTTGATTTCACGTGTAACAAGTCCTTGTGCACTTATGAGACATGGTATGTGAATTTTTTGTGAACAGCTTATAAGAAATTTTGCTACAGATAACTCGCCAATATTCATGCCATTAGTTTTTGGAACATCAAGGAATGCAATATAAGGGTTATATTACCATCCTACCTATCATAAAACCTGAGTGACAAGGTTTTTAATTTGCTATTTCAGAAATGGGAATAAAAAATATACTTCACGTTTCTGAAGTGGCAACTTCAAAGCCCTATAACTCTAGTTCTTTGGTAGGCAGGATCATAATTTTACCCTTATTGCGTTCCTTGACACAGCCGCCGCGGTGGCTAAGTGGTTATGGTGCTCGGCTGCTAGCCCGAAAGATGCGGGTTCGATCCCAACCGCGGCGGTCGAATTTCGATGTAGGCGAAATTCTAGACGCCCGTGTACTGTGCGATGTCAGTGCACGTTAAAGAACCCCAGGCGGTCGAAATTTCCGGAGCCCTTCACTGCGGCGTCCCTCATGGCCCGAGTTGTTTTGGGAGGTTAAATCAACATAAACCGAACCATTCCTTGAATATATCTTTAAATGCTGTTGACAAATATTTACATAATATATTGCACAATGAACAAAATCCTCTTTTACAAGAAACCAAATGGTATATTTGGAGTCATCGCACAAAACTGCAGTGTGTTTGCAGAAAATTTGAAGTCGACTTTGTCAATAAAAATTCCACCAGCAGTTATATGTTTGCATGTACAGGGAGACAGTGATAAAAAAAAAGTCAGTCTGAGAACTGCACATACTTTGCTGCTGTCGCAAGCACATCGGCATGCATTTGTACACGCAGCCTTTTTGGGCACTGCCTGGCATTGGAAGCATTCCAAAATGCTCAGCCTCATCAGCTTCCGTAGCTATTATTTTTGAAAGGGCATTAATTTCATCGTCATAAACCTTTTTTGGCTTTCTTTTTGCGATGCCGCTAGGGCCAGCACCACATTCCAATTCCATAACTAACGGCTGTGGAGTCTGCATCACTAGTTGTGGAGCCTGCATTGCTGTCTCCAGCACCAGTGTCCGTGCATGTTGCATCGTCTGCATACATGCTTGCAAAAATCTGCTGTGGTGTTACACTGCCATTGGCACAGTCGTCAGCTGGCAGCGGCTCCAGGTTACCTGAAGTTCTGAAGACATACGAGGAAGCAAAGGTGCTCAACACTAAAGTAAACAATCTGTATGCCTTATGCTTCCTGACAGTATGATTTTGTGATGACCAACCGAACAGCTTCTTGATCGCAGTAGAGTAATAACTGTCCCAAATCTATAGCTATAGCTGTATCATGCAATATAGATGCCACTTCTTCATGACTGCAGTGTAAAAAGGAACAGGTATGAAAATGCACATAAAGGCTTTGAGTGATAAAAGCAGCTTACAGATTAATAACAAAATCTTTACATCACTGTCCAGCATCTTGTAGTTTGAAAAGTAAAACTCGGCATACTTACGGACGGCCAGTCACTGTGTCTCTTAGAAACAGCAGTCGGTCATAAAAAAACCATTTTGCAGCAGCGTCGTCGCCATCAAAACAGTCTTTGTCGTCATCTTCTGCAGGAGCACCACTCCTGAGTGTGGGGTTGCGGGCCTTATACAACCTCCGGAACGTATCTCGTAGGTTCTTCCAGCGGGCCTTCACGTCAGGAACTGCGAAGTGTAGATTATACTTATAACCATGCAAGTGTGCGCTAAACAGAGAATGCTTCAAGCATTAATTAGGAAGCAATGATTACAGTACAAGTCAGACGTTTCATATGGTTCGGAGCCGTAATTAACGCGTTTGTCCGGCCACGCGCAGTTCTCAGTCATGTTCACGATCCACAAACTAAACTCCAGGCTGTCAAGTTCTATGCCGTGACCGCGGGCGATAAGCACGCTACTCGCTGAAAAAGCACTCGCATACCATTCACATTTAAACGAAATGCCAGCAGCCGAAATATTCCATATCTTTGCATTCCACTGAGCATCATGAACCAAACACACTGACATTTCAGTTATGAATATAAATATAGACACATAATTACACAGGATCAACAAACGCCAGCGCACAAAGCGCATGTGTAAGAAGCGACAATGATAGCGGAAGGTTTGCGACTCACCAGTGGACCCAAGGGTCGCTGCGATGCGGCGCCAGGCGACATTCCTGCGCTGCTGCGATTTATAGTGCGTGTAGGACATATCCCACAGCACCCTTTTCTCTTGGACTTCATTAATAAGCCTTAATAAGCATACCTGCCATGGTGAGGGATGCATCGGCTGCTGCTCCGCTGAAAGCCCGCCGGAAGAAAAAAACTTTCGCACGCAAAATGGATCGGAAGGTACACACCCGCAAGGCCTACCATCATTGTCTAGACTCGCACGGCACTTCCGGGCAATGGGCGAAATTTTCTGAAAACCCAGAACCTTGGCGACGCGATGAGTTACAGCGCTTTGGCAGCCCTCAGCCCACGTGCGATGCCATCGCGCGGCGTGTCACCGCGAATTTTTGCCTCATGCGGCTACCGCTTTGGAGGATGTAAAAATGTTAGAACTTCTGTGCAGTGTTTTTATATGTTTCTTTTCCTCTGCTGAATCTAAAAGAATGGCAACCTGAAAACATCTACTTGCAAAAAATGAGCTTCCTCAGTCGGAGGGCGTGGAACACCTCCTTCCCCTTGGTTCCGAACATGCTGAAATGCGATGGTGCATGATCTGTCAAGATGTGCGCAGGCATTGTGGATGCAGTTGCCTTAATTGTGCGGGCCTCAAATGAGGTTAGTTCAACAACCTGGGAAGAGAAATGATTTGGACGCTTTACATTGAAGAGATGATACAGTAAAATTGTGAGGTAAAATCAACTCGTAAACAAACATAAGAAATAAAATAATATCCACACAAAATGTAACAATTTTAAGCACACAACAAGGGAAATGACCGTTTTTTAATATTTTGAGGCCTACAGATTACCAAAAAGGGTGGACAGTGAGCTGTCCTTGTGAATATGCTTGCAATCTAGACCATTGCACTGCTACAATCAAGGTCAACAGCCTTGGCACACAACGGCTAAATGTAGGTTAGCATTTACCGAAGTATCGCAGCAGTGGCCAAGTGGTTGAGCATCCGCCTTGCATGCGTGAGGTGCGGGGTTCGATCCCCAGCACCCCACGCATGCTGGTCTGGTGCTCGGTTTATTTAGGGTGAAATGTTTGGGAAATGGGTCTTTGACCCCACCTTGAGAAGTTGAAAATACCTTGCACCATGGCGCTCTTTGGCCGTAGATGCCCTTGCGCTATAAAAACCCACAATCATCAATCAATCATTTACCAAAGCTTCACTCATATCGTCCGTGCGCTCCGCATCAAAGGCTTGCACAGCCTCTGCTGAACTGAGAGGACTGTCCAATCCTGACGGACAGTTTTCAAATATGTGCACAGGGTTGGCCCTGTCCAGAAGTGCTGCAATACTATCCAAAATTTCTGACTGGGCATGCCGTAATCTATTTAACGAATTCAGCACTGCGCTGAAAATCTGCAAGAAAAATAAAGTCTCAACCTTTGAAAATTTGCTGCAAGTGAAATGGAACTCACCAGGACAGCTCAGACTTGTGCTGCAGCCTGAGCTGTCCAGGAGAAAGGACTGTGAACAAGAATTGGCACACACAGTGCTATGTGTGTGCCAATTCTTGTTCACAGTCCTTTCTCCTGTGATGCACTATAACTCGAAAACATGAACAAACAAGCCAAAGGCTCTCTGTTACGTGTTATGTCTTTTATTTCACATGCCAAAGCACAGTGTATAGCAGTATAAAAGTCATTAAAAGCAAAAAGACATGATACAGCGCCGCAAGTGCAACATTTATGTATTAAAATATTTACAAAGCATTTGAATAGCCACTACCATCACACTGCATACATGGCTGCAATGTTGATAAGCATGCGGCACCACCTGCAAATGGAGCGGCTGAACATTGCCGAGCAATACAGATAATGGCTGTATTCCATGCTTGTATTGTTGTACCATAAAACAACAAACATAAATGTATAACTGTTTTAGCTATGAAAAAAAGACTGAAGAAGTCATGCCAAACCATTGCCTTGCATGTCCTGCCACCTGTACAGTGGTGTGAATGTACTTAATCCTTCAATGCAGTGCCAAATTTGCACCAAAACATGTTTTTCTGAGATAAAATGCCCACTATCTCCCGCTGGTTGCCTATTGAATAAGAAAGCAATCCGAACTGTGCAATGGCTTGGGCCTTCCATGCATGCAAGATCTCTTGTAGAACTTTTGAAGGGGCTAGGATAAAAGCACAATGTGCCTTCGAAGACGACCTCCAGCAACAGTCGTGGAGATGATGAACAGGTCATGATTATACATAGTTCAAACAGAAGGTTACTTTCAAGTGAGGCTACTGGAACCCCCACACAAGCACAGCTACTGCGGCGAAGCAAGTTCAAGACAGGATCAGTAAAGAGATACTGCTAACAGAATTTGTAACTGCCATTTTCAAATAAAAGTTGCATATGCAGAGAAAGGGTGCCCGTGTGCTATCTTGGCCGTGGCAGTCGAATTTCAATGGAGGCGAAATGCTAGACAACCATGTGCTGCATGACATCAGTGCACGTTAAAGAACCCTAGGTGGTCGAAATTACTGGAGCTTTGCACTTGAGCGTTTCACATAGCCGCAGTCACTTTGGGACGTCAAACCCCATAAACCGAACTAACTGGTATACTATGCGACATCAGTTCACATAACGAACCCCAAGTAGCTGAAATGAATCCAGAGCCCTCCCCTATGGTGACTTTTAGCCGATATGCAGCTTATGAGAATTTTAACCCATATATGCCCAAACTTCATAAAATTAAATTTATGTTCAGAGTCGTCCTTTTATTGATAGAAATATTTTTCTCAATACGAACTTTTGAGCCATCTATGCAGACAGCGTAGTGTGGTAGAAACAAATGTACACAGCGTTCTTGAGCTGCCGTAGTGGGCTTCCTATTCTTAAGTTTACTAGTTTGCGTCTACAATCCTAGTACATAACACTGTAGCAGGCGAAGGAAAGAGGTCAGGGTACTAAGCAAATGTGCTATCTGTTGCGTTTAGTAATGTTTGAAACATTTGACGTCAGCTCAAATGTCACATTTCTCATCATATATGGTGGTTTTCCCATTACACTGTGCAAATCTTGTATGCTTTTCTTGCACTCACAATGTTGTCGGTGGGGTTGTCAGCTTGCTACTTTCAGAGAAGACTGGCGGCTCTCTCAGAATGCACACAATGTTACACTTGTGCGGGAAACTTTAGAGGCTCTTGAACATATACTAACGCTCAGTGGTTATGGTGCTCGGCTGCTGACCCAGAAGACACGGGTTCGATCCCGGCTGCAGTGGTCGATTTTTGATGGAGGCTAAATTCTAGAGGCGTGTGTACTATGCGATGTCAGTGCACGTTAAAGAACTCCAAGTGGTCGAAACTTCTGGAGCCCTTCACTACGGTGTTCCTCATAGCCTGAGTCCCCTTGGGACATCAAAACCTCATAAACCATAAATAAAACCAATGGGTACAAGCTTTTACACAATGAACCTTTAAGCTACTGTGCACAAAAAACTGTCCCACATGTAGCACCTCAGGCATATATGGGTTAACCCAACTTATACAATGCTGAAGATGGCACTCCACAGACCTTGCATTATGGCCGCAATCCAGCAGACGCACGCTGCCATGGTACAGCACCGGCAGCACTCGCAAAATACGAACAGAAAATATCCCGTGCTTTGGCAGCTGCCCTGGAGAAGTTGTGTCCAGCAGGAGGCAGCAGGCCAAGCATGGCTGAGCCTCCATCAGCTGCCAGGGTTGAGCGCCACTGCCCTTTGGTTACATTCCCAAAGTGGTCCTCTTGGTCCACATACTGCGCGTCCATGTAGCACTCATCTTCGGTGAGGAAGTTGTGCAATGCGCATGGCGCCAGCACCACAAAATCCGCATCTTCCAGCTTGAGGTTGATAACACGATGGAAAATGCGGAACCGTGAGGCCATCACTCCAAAGGCACTTTCGACGCACCTTTTGCAAATAAATAGCATAGATTAATACATGTTCTGAAAACAGAACTTCAGACGATAATTTACCTTGCCCGGCTCAGGCGATAATTGAAGATTCTTTTCTCTTCATCTTGGCACCTTCCAGAGTAGGGCCTGTGGAAATCGGGTTGAAGCTGAAATCGTCCCCAATAAATACATTGGGTGCAATAATTTTAGAACCGGGAAGCTGCTTGGGGGCTGGCAGGCCAAGAACGCCCTGCTCGAGGCACTTCCCAAACCGGCATGCACTTAGAGTGCCGCCGTCGCTCTGCCGACCATAGCCACCGACATCAACCATAACGAATTTAAGGTTGCTGTCGGCGACTGCCATCAGCACAATGGAGTATGTGCCCTGCAGGTAACCAAAACAATGAGGACTACTGGTGAAACTTAGCAGAGCACAGTTAGTACCTTGTAGTTGTAGTACAGGCTTCCAGAATTGGGTGGAGCCTGTATTTGTACACGTTTTCCATCCACTGCGCCGATGCAGTGGGGGAAATTCCACTTCTGGTGGAAGCCGTTGGCAATCTCTTGCCTCCTTTCAGTTGTTGGCATCTGGAATAAAAATTTGCCATGCCATGATATGCACATTTATGTGCAGAAGTGGTGTAAAAGAGATCAGCTTATCACATGGAGGCGGTGATGGTGGTGGTGGCATTTATAAACTCAAGTGCTAATCGAGATTCCAGCGGTTTCTTGAACTCAGATATCAAGGCAGTAAAGCCAGACTAAACATTTTTCTTGCACCACCTTATGACACTATTCAACTGAATTGTTTAACATTGTATTGTATTGTGTTGTGTATTGTAGTTCATTAACAAACAATGCTATTTTATGAAATCATTTTCAGTGTGTCTTATTATTCACATTTTTTTAAAACGTGAATAGTGATGCAATGCGTAAACACTCATATGAAGCTGCATAGTCTACTGTCACATTCCATAGCAATATTGTAGAATTGAAAACAAAAAAACTGCCATACAAAACTAGACAAAGGTGGAGTAGACAGGACGAGCGTTACATTCAGGTTTCCTACTTGAAAGTCTACGCTTGTCTCTTACTGGCACTGTTTAGTTTGTTTTTATTCAGGCCATGCCCACTGGCCTCTCATCACACGTTCTTGGGAGCCTGGATACAGCTGGAACCACTGACTTATGTCTACAGTCGGTGCATGCCAATTTCCTTACGAAATGAACGATGAAAGCATGGGTCATATAGCCATTACCTCTAAATTAAAAATGCACACATGATAACTAAAGCATGTACAGTCTTTAGGTAGGCATGCAATAAAGCATACCTTTAAGCAGAGAGGTTGCAACACCTTCCACAGGAGCCGACATGTAAAATGAATTATCCCGGCTACAGTGGAGATGCCTACCCTGAAGGCTAAGGCAACCCCCTGCATATGCATCCCCGATGCCAAGTATCTAAAGGCAAAAGTGGAAGAGATGGGGAAAGTTAATGCAAGATTTGTGGCACTGAGCAGTCCCTCCAAATACAGGACTTTCTACACACAAAACAATTCTTTTCCTCACAGCTGTGTCAGTTCAATGAAACAGTTGTGGGCCTACCGAAGCAGTTGCCACAAAAACACTTTTTGCCCCCATATTGTAGCTCAGTCTTACGAATGCCATGTAGCAACAAGGTAAAGGGACACGACCGTTTGTCCGTTCTAGTATGGGCGGCGACTTTCCAGACTTTGGTCCACTACTGATTGCAGGAATGGCAAAATTAGTGTGATGCGAACAAGAATCTGACGCAGACGAACAGACACCCCACGAACTTGCAAGCAGTCAAGCCACTGACTTGAGGGTGATCGCCAGCCTCATTCGTGAAGGGAGCGGCTCACGTGTGAGGTAACGTTTCATCAGTGGACCCTCCACCAGCGCGTGCAGCTGCTCAAAACAATCCGGCGTCATCCGGTAATATTTCCGGAAGTAGTCTGGGTCCCCCGATATCACTAGAGGCATCTGCACATCATGATTATGGGTAGGCTACTTCAGTAAGCAGCAAATATGTGAAAAAGCCCACCAGGCGACATTTAAGAAATTTCAACTTACGGCTGTGTAGAATTCGGATTCTGTGCTTCTATTCTTCCACAGCGGCCGCATCCACCAATGCCTCGGTGTCTGCATGTCTTCCAACAACTTCTCGAGGAGGAAGTACTCCTCGAGCAGCAGAAGCCGGTGGTTTCCACGTTCGAAGCAACCGGGAAGCGCTGGCGTGTCGATGTCTTCTTCACAGACGCTCTCTGGGTGCATGGCAAAGACTATCTTTTTTTTTCAAGGAGGTAGTACTCCTCGAGGATAAGAAGGCACACGCGTTCAGGATTGGAAGCACTAACTCCCGCCATTGCCAAAATGAACGAGCCGGAGATGTCGGATCGGAGACCCTGAGCTAACTTGACCGTTATATCGACGCACTGGTGGGCCGCGCTGTTTTCACGTCCAATGATTTCATTCAGCGCACCAACGTACTTTTTGAATAATTCAGAACTGTTTAATAAGAACATTCAAAATATTTTTTTGTGTCTAAAAGCACGCATGAATACAACACGACCACATTCCATGTTGCATTAATGCCGCGTTTATTCACGGGTTCCATGAGCAGTCATCTAGCAACCCTTCTGTCACACCGAACGAATTCGCAGGTCCTGCGTTGCATGTGAAACGACTGAGCGGCAATCACATTGCGGCGTCAACGGCGGGACCGAATTCGCAGTGCCGGTGTGGCAAAATTCGCAGCATGTGAAACGGGCCTTAGGCTGTACAGCTGGCGTGGGCAGGCCTTGCTTTCAAGTTCCTGTCCTATCCCCTAGTTGGGCTCCATGGTGGGCGGCTGGCACCATGACCGAAAAACTTAATTTTTTATGGCTTCCTTACATTGAAAACCTGGTCGCTCGCTGAAAAGAGGGTGGAACGAGGCAGAAGACTTTTTTCAGAAAAGAAAAGTAACCTTTCCCAATTCCCATGTGATTCATAGCGAAGTGGAACATAAACAGGCAAGAATACGATCCCCTTTCCTTGTGTCAAAGTGCCTGACAGAGACCTTGGGCATTGGATACAAGGTATCAGAAATGGCCAGCAACAATTTATTGCTCAAACTGCGCGACAATGTCCAACACTATGCTCTCAAACCTAGTGTCCATAGGGGAAATCTCTGTCTCACTGACTTCTCTTCGATCACTGAACACTGTCCGAGGCGTAATATCTGAAACTGATTTTGTACACATCACCGGAAAAGAAATGCTCGAAAGGCTCAGCGACCAAGACATCATAGATGTCCACCGAATCAAGATCCGGAAGGGCAATAAGGAAATAGGCACAAAACACTTGATCCTTATGTTCAACACCAGCACATTACCCGACAAAATCGACGTGGGATATTTGAAATTAAACAACATACATACCAAACCCTCGCAGATGTTTAATTTGTCAAAGGTTCGGCCACTGCTCAAAGTTGCTGCCGTAGCAAAACTTGTGCAAAATCTGCTTCGAAGGATCATCATTCTGATGAATATGACGCAGCCCCACGCAGCGCAAACTCTGAATGAGACCATGCTGCATACTCCAGGGCTTGTTTGTCTTGGAAGAAAGAGAAAGAGATAATCATCATAAAGACAAAGGAAAACATTTCATTTAAAGAAGCGAGAAGGCGTTTGGAGCTTACAAACACATTCTCTTTCACAGCAAAACAAAACTTCGCTTATGTGGTGCGCAGGGGCGTAGCACCACACAGCACGCCGGCACCTGCCGAGGCCACTTCCACCGAGCCTATGGCAGGGCCATCCACGTCCCAGGCAAGGACAGCGAAGGCTGCTCTGCCACCCCCAAAGCAGGGAGTGCTGGCACATGGGTCGGCGTTCCGAAGGACTCCCCCCCCCCCCGTTGGGGGAGGCATGAAACTAACAACCGTGACTTTGCGGTCCTTTAGCACCTCTGGCGAGGTGATGGATGTAACTCCCAGTCCGCCCGCTTTGCAGCGTCGGAACAGCTCTGTTGAGCGGAAAAGACAGAGCCCTCACAACTGGCCCAGAACATAAGTAAACACCTTAGTGTTCTCACCTTAAAGCATAAATATGGCTTTCTTAGTTCAGTGGAACTGTAGAGGTCTGTTAAAGAATAACAGTGGCATAACAGGTATTTTAGGGCCAGTGTTTCCCGTAGCCTTATGTCTTCAGGAAACCAATCTAGGTCCAAAACGTATAAATATCCTGAAACATTATAAAGCATTTAGACGCAATTGTGAGCAAGCAAATAGACTCTCGCAAGGCATCAGGATTATCATTCAAAGCGGCGTCCCTGCTTGATAAATCGAAATCAAAACAAAACTTGGAGCCGTTGCGGTCAGCATTGCCACCTATAAAACAATTACTGTCTGTTCTGTATATGTTCGTCTACATTTTACATTAACAGCTCATGATCTACAAGAACTCATCGATGAACTTCCAGAACCATATTTAGTAGTTGGGGATTTTAACGCTCACGCCCCTTTTTGGAAAGCGAGCGATGTGACTACAGGGGCCAAATAATTGAAGATTCTTTCGTCACAAATAATTTGTCTTTTAAATACGGAAAAGGCCACATACTGCTCCCCTACCTCGGGGAATATGACTTGTTTGGATTTGTCATTTACTTCACATTATGTTTTTAACGATTTTAAATGGTATGTCGTTGACAACCCTTATGGTAGCGATCACCTCCCTATACTGATCACTTTAACATCTCCACTGGAAATAATGTCAACAAAACCGTGACGCTGGAAGCTGCATCTAGCAGACTGGCAACTTTTTAGGGCAAAAGCCACTTTACAAAATATAGATTTAGAAAATCTGAACATTGATCAGGTAAGCGAAAAGTTCACCAAATATATCATAACTGCTGCTGAGTTAGCTATTCCACAGTCTTCTGGAGTGGTGCGACAAAACCAGAAAATGTGGTGGACAAAAGACTGCAAGGCAGCAAAAAAAAAGTAAAGCTTGGGGTAAATTTCGCTGGTATCTGACGCATGAGAAAATCTTAAAAAGGCAAAAGCTAAAGCTCGGTACGTCCGTCGCAGTGCCGAGAAAGCCTCATGGCAGAGTTATGTTTCATGCGAAAAACAGGGACCTTGGGATCATTAGCCGAAGGCCATAGCCACTGAGCCACCGTAGCGGGTTTGTTTTTGTCAATCCCTCGGTCACTTTTTTAGGGTGGTGGATATTCAAGGCTCCTTAATCGAGTTGGAGCCACTTTGTCCTCGCAGCCTTCCTAATCTCATGCACCTTCCTAATGCCTCCTGCCTTTTTGTTTCCCTTTGGCATCCACTCAGTTACCCAAAGGGACCATCAGATATGTTTCCTTTTAATTACGAGCCCTGCCCGTTTCCTCTCTTTGAATTCAGCTAGGGTATCAGTAACTTACATTTGTTCTCTTACCCACTTTACGCTCCTCCTGCTAAAGGTTAAATTGACGTCAGTGGGAAAAGTCCAGCCTTGTGCTTTTGTTTCTCTGCACATTGCCAAGAATGCAAGTTCAGTGAAATGTTTGCTTCAATAAAGTTTTTATTCCATAAAGTGTTTGTACAATAAAAGAAATGATGATTTATTGCATTCTGTAGCTTTTGTACGAAACATGTGTGCTCCTTTGCTGTTTTTAGCTCGCACTTTACAATCTTTAGAATTCTCAATGCCATGTGCTGAATAAATACAAAGGGTTTTTGTTCCGACAACAAAAATTCATGTATTTTGCTGGTTCTCAAGGGCGGGCAAAAACCACTTAAAGTAAGAATCTTCCAGGACGGGAATAGCCTGCTGGAGAAAAGTGTCGTCTCTGCTAACAGGAACACTGAGACTTTGTTTCCTAGAATAAACAAAGAAAAAACACTCCTTCGCGTTAAGTAGATACATGAGGATTTGCACCTGTGTGTGGTGTCTGTGGAACTTCTTGAGCATCAGCTGGCCTCCAGTGCACTGTAAATACTCAACAGCACTGTTTCCTGACGCATCTAGAATGTCCTTATCTCTGCACTTATGCGGGCATTTAATCTCTAGCAAGCAGGTCTCCTTGGATGTTTAAAAAATACCATCAGGACTTCCACAAAGCCATGGTTGCTCAGGATGGAGGGGCAGGCCCACCTGAAAAGAGAGCCCAGCAGTTCACCAATTGTTTGAATTCATAGCATTGGATCCTGCCTACTTTATAGAGGCCTCTGAACAATACTTGACCACTTTGTCAAAAAGGCGCCCTTTATTTGCTTATGACTGAAGTTACACAATATCTAAGCAAGGATGAAATGTTTGCTCCCCTCAGTGACTTCAACACCATGATGTTGCTCGAAGTCTCTCCTTGCTTGTGGCTTCATCTGCAGCCCTAAAACAAAGCAACACTCGAAAACAGAGCAGTAATGTCTTTTACATACCATATGATGTAGCTTCTGAAGAAAAATGCCTCTTCTGCAGTATGCTAGCAAGGACCTGTTCCGGACATCGTCAGGTACGAAAAATGGAGTGTGCCACCTGGAAGCATGTACAGAACCAAACAAGTAGGGAGTACAGTGTACAAGGTCATGCAGCATGTCCAACACAACGCAGCGGTAAAAGCAGGGGGACCCGGCCCACGGGTCAGCACCCCGCAGGACTTCCCTACAACGGGGAAGGCCTGAAATGGAGAACTCTGGAGTTATGGTATTACTGGGGCGCTGTGTCGTCAATATCGCGCTGCAGTTTTTCTTTTTCCTGTAGTGCATGTGTAAGCAACCGTTTCGCCGCTTTGTATTGGTACCTAAACTGGAAATTAGATTTTTATAAACATAAAGGGACAAAGTTTACATGCGTGGGACCCGTGAATATGTGAATTTTCCCCGTAGTGTGTAATTGAAAGCACAGTAAACAGTGGTGGATTTACTGAAAGAATTTCGTCTGTCGAGCCCAGCCTGAACGTCCAAGCAACTACACAGTGAGCCTCTTTATGACTCCCGCGGTAGCCAGGTGTTTCCAGCTGAATTCAGGTTGTTTATAATGTTAGGGCAGTTTCGTGCATGACCTTGCTTTTTCTGCAGTACTTTAAGTTTTTGGCCGTTTTTCCTGCCGGTACTGTGGCACAATCGCTGAACTAATTGCCCACTCCCACCTTTCTGTTCACTTCTTGCAAAGTACCTTGACGCATGGCACTGCATGTAACTGACTAAGTATTGCAAGTGCCCATTTTTAATGTGCCACTGTTTCCCTATTTCCAGACTATACTAGCCATTTTATTAAAAACAGGCCACCTACAATGTTCTCACCTTTTCACATACTTGAATATTTAAGTGCAATTGATTCGCCTTTCACTTAGGTGTTGCAACAAATGCAAAAGAGCGAGGCCGAAATCATTTGTTCGGAGATTGTTGACGATGCCCTGCAAGCAGGAGTCGCAATTTCACAGTGGAGGCGTATTGATGCAGCCGTCATGCAAACCGCTGCATATGCTTGAAGTGTCGGGCATCTTTTCGACTGTACGCATAGCGCCAAAAAACCACTTGCAACAGCTGACAGCCGAGGAAAGGGATTTTTAGAGAGCAGCCTTCCCTGTCCCCGCCTGGGGTGTGGATGGCCCTCTCTAAGGCTCGGTATAATGAAACACACATCCGTAGCTTCGCGGTCCTCCAGCACCTCTGGTGAGGTCATGGGTATACCTCTCACTCCGCCTGCTTTGCAGCGATGGAACAGCTCTCTCGAGTGAAAAAAAGACAGAGCCCTGATAACGGACCCAGAATAGTAAATTCCTTCCGTTCCATTTCTACCCAAAAACACAAACGTGGCTTTTGTGGTTCAATGGACCTGTCTAGTTCTATTCAGGAATTACAGTGACAACACGTATTCTATGGTCAATGTTGCCTCTAGCTTTGTGCCTTCAGAAGACTAATCTTGGCCCGCAACATGTGAATATCTTAAAACACTATAAAACCTTTCGATGCGATCGCGAGTAGGCAGACTCAGGAGGCGTCGCAATTGTATTCAAAGTGGCCTCCCTGCTCAAGAAACCAAACTTAATACAAAACTTGAGGCAGTTTCGGTTAGTGCCGTTACCTACAAACCAATAACAATATGCTGTGTATATCTTCCCCCACACATCACATTAACAATACAAGATTTAGAAGGCGTGATTAATTAACTGCCAGAGCCATATCAGGTAAATGGGGATTTTAATGCTCACCCCCTTTTTTGGGGAAGTGAACGCTGTGACTCTAGGGGCCAAATAATCGAAGATTTTATCCTCACAAATAATGTCTGTCTTTTAAATGTGGGAAAAGCCACATATTGTTGGCCAAACTCAGCAAAAATGAGCTTCCTTGATTTAGCTTTCGTATCACCATCTCTTTTTAACGATTTTACATGGGATGTATTAAATGACCCTATGGGAAGTGACCATTGTCATCAGGCTCTCATCTTCAACTCCAGTCATCCCCACAAGATCATGGCGCTGGAAAATTCACCTCACCGACTGGTCACTTGTTACAGAAAGTGCCACTCTAGAAAAGAAATTTCTGAAGACTTCAGCATAGGTGAAATTGATGAAAGGTTTACTACATGCATAATATCGGCTGCAACACTTGCTATACCACAAACGACAGGACTCATACGAGGAAACACGAGGTATGGTGGACACAAGAATAAACATTGACAAAAAAACAGCAAAACAAAGCATGGGGCACCCTCCGTCGGTACCCCACTGCAGAGAACTTACCTTTAAGAGGGCCAAAGCGAAGGTACGGTACGTGCGCAGGAATGCAGATAAAACCTCATGGCAGAAATATGTGTCCTCAATAAGTATTTCAATACGCTCAAAGAAAATGTGGGAAAAAGTTCGTAAATTCACTGGTGACCATACTCCTTTTACACTTCCGCTGTTGACAACACCCGGTACACAAACATCGTAAGAAGAACAGGTCAATTTATTGGGGAGCACTTTTCTGAAGTCTCAAGGTCATCCAACTACACAAACACATTCCAGAAACACTAAGCTGTATCTGAAAATCAAAAACTTCCATTTAGAGCAGGCATGCATGAAGACTACAACGAACCCATCACACTGCAAGAATTAAATAGGTTATTATGTACTTTCCATTTATATGTTTTATACGTACGTTTTAAAATTTAAATTGTTTTTCTAATCTGCGACATGGGAACGAAAAAAGCACGCATGCGCCATATATGCGAATATCCGAGAAATGTCCGGCAACGGACATCCGCAATTGGACGTCCATCGGCGAGACAAACGTATACCTTTGGACGCCTATTGGATGGCCGACGGACGTCCGCTGGCCGTTTCTAGATGTTCAGCGGATGTCCGGAACATCCGAAATGGACCTCCATCGGCTGTGCAATGGTACCTGTGGTTGCTTGGGAAGCGCCTTCGGATGCTTAGGATCTTAAATGAACTGCGTGTGTAGCTGCACTACACAACCACAAAGTGCACAAAACATCAGTAAAAATTACAGTGCTGAAAACGAAACTGAACAACCAAAAAAGTCCAATTCATAGCAGTCAACAGGCCACTTGCTGTCTATCTGGTGTGATGTCTTCCCGGCATGCCTCAGGCATCCATGATGGATGAAGTGAAAAGCAGCCAGCTTTCCCTCTAGTGTACAATAAGAAACATGTTTTTCCTAGACTGCATCCATTTCATCATCGCTACGCAACACGATGTTTCCGCGACTTTCTGTTTCCGGTTTTCACGGTACCCTGCCCAGCGCTATTTGGTCTTTATTATCCGGTGCTCTGTTCGGAAGTGTGTGAACTGCTTGCAGAATCTGTTCTGTTGCGTGCGCCGGAATGTGAGAGGCTGCGTGCTTTTGAATGCGAACAAAAAGCAATAGGGAAGCGCAGGCGGTCCTACACTGCAGGCTTCAAACTTCAAGTGGCAAAATATGCTGAGGAACACGGCAATTCGGGATGCAGCGCGCAACTTCGACGTCGACGAAAAGCGTGTTTGCTGCAGGTGTACGCAAATGCAAGACCTCGCCAAGACTACCTGAACCCGGAAGGCTTTCCGTGGGAAACTGCAAGCTCCACAGACACGTGTGATGTTTGCCATTTTCAGGTTCGTGCACGATATAGATAAGAAGTTGTATGTGATTCCTGCAAAGGCTGTTACGAATTTCAACCTGAAAAACAACACAGACTTCAATACGCGGTCTGTGTATACCGCGTTCTGGAGAGATCCGCTGGACGGAAAGGACAGCGGTCACTAGAGCGCCCAAGTCCTGATGCTAGGAAGTAATGGCTGAGCTTTGTGCACCTTAATTGCATGAGATTTTGCCATGAGAACTGGGTTACTATAATATATGTGTGTGTATGTCTGAATTTCTCACTGCAGAGTCTGAGAAAGAAATCCAGGAAAGGATGGAAAAAATGACTTGTGATGCCAAAAACTCCAGATTCACATGATTCGTCAAGTGAGACATGTGAAGAGGAAACAGCAGCCCAAAAGAAGAAGGTGTGCTTGTATTGTGCAGTATTATATCTTGTTTTATTGTGCAATCTCATGAAATTTTACCTGCGATGTGTTGTAGTGTATGCTTGTTGCAGCACATCCTGTGTTTTTTGTTTTTTCGTTCTTTAGAAGCAAAGGCGAACTCTGCTGGCATACAAAAAAAGCAGAGTATGAGACCATACTAAAAAAAAAACATGGACAATGCCAGAAGCAAAACACTGGTAGCTCAAAGCTGCGACAGCCGCCAAGTGGTAAGCAGTACGCCTGCTTAGCTATAAGCTGCCTTATAATTATCAGAAACCATTAATTGTCACAGATTAAATCTGAAACCGTGAATAATTCTTTATAGGCCAAGAAGCGAGCACGTCGTGCATCCATGGAGTCTCCGTCTGAAAGTGAAGATTCACTTTGCGCGGGAAGTGAGCTACGGGAAGCTATAAACCAGAAAAACTTCTGGAAGAAAAGGGTGAAAGAGCTAGAGCAGGAGAGATTATTTCTTCGGGAACAAGTCACGAGCCTGGAGTGGTGCCTGGAGAGAAAGATTTTTCAATGAATGATGCTTCGCTTCCATTTTACTTTGACAATTTACTACTTCAGTGCTTTTCATTATTGCATTTGCAGAAATGTGCAATTTAATGCAGTGGACACAAAACTGGACGGAGCCATGCAAGCAGCTGGCGAGAATGCAGCAGGTCTGGTGCAGTTTCAGCCTATCTTAATGATCTTTCACTCGGCTATCATGGGCACATATATGTCAGCCTTTCATGGAAATTGTGGCTAGCGTGATGATGTTACGATGTTGGAAATGCACTGTTCTGTGTCTTCCCTTTCTCTTCTGTCATCTCCTTTGCACTGTTGCTAACAGTATGTTTCGGCAACTAACCCAAGCTTTCACTCAAGTACCTGCTGAGAATTTTTTCGCACAAAGAAAAACGTGAAATGTTTTAACATATTCCGCCATTTTAAGGCTAAGTCTGCTCAATATTTTTGTCGCAGAATTATCTTCCAGTGTCCCGGAACATATGCTGCCACCTTCAGAGCAGGCCACAGCTGTTTGCACACGTAAGTACCCTATGCCTGCTTGAGTCACGAAAGCTAGCATTTCAAATATAGCAGGCTTATATTAACTGCAATGTGGTTCAACTGCAGAACCTACAGCCGTTGCAAGTACTTCACAGGATCAAGAGAAGGCTGCATGCTGTAAGTTTTTCTTATGCTACAATTTCTACTACAAAACATGACCTTTCATAACGACAAAATTCTATCCATCGCAGCTTCAAACCAAGCAGAAGATGCACAGCTGCCTCATTTACGTAAGTTTATTACTTCATATAGCATTTTATCGCTCAACACCTCAAAGAACAACGTTTAAAAATTCATTTGTAATTTCAGCAGCAAGGGAGGACTTCAACTATCTGGATGATGGATCTATGAGTGGCAGTACTTTTTGTTTCGGCTTCCAGAAATCATTCCTAGCAATGATATCTTTGCGAACGATGTGCATAGGTTATAAGCATGCATTTGCCTTTTTCTTTTTGTTCTCTCCTTCTGTTAAAGGTATTTATCGTCTCTCAGTTTTTTACATGAGAAATTCTGTAAGGCAGAAAAGGAAGGTGAACACTACAGTATGCGCTCCTTTTATTTTGAGCTGCATTCCGTGTCGCATGGTGAAAGCTTGTTTGTCATGTGCTTGCTTTTGTTGTCATATTTTTGTGCTAAAGGCACAATCTAAACTGTACCCTATGTTTCTCCTGTCCAAAGACATAATCATTAGTGCAGCTGAGGCTGCAAAAATACTGCAGAATAAAAAAGGCCCCTTAGTATGTAAAGATGCTGCCCACGCCATATGGGGTCCTGAAACCCTGGCAGTCCGCAGCGTGAGAGGGGTTGTCACATCCACAAAGAAGGCTTCGGGCGAAGAGCCCAAGCAACCCCTTACTCCAGAGAAGATTGGGGTCTCGTAGGTATGTTTCAGCCAAAGTTTTCAGCTAGTTGCTGCATCTTCATCGCAGTGCTTTCATTTTGGAAGAACATACAACCAGATATAACATCTGCACATTGCACGTCATCAAAATAATGAAGGTATAAGTAACTGTGAGAGATAGAGAAGCCCTTTAATGAAATGCAGAAAATTTTGCCCACGATATGCTACTCTGCATGGGGAAGGAATTGGGAAGAGAGACCCAGAAAATGGTAAAGTAGAAGTATAAAATGCTAAAAGGAAGGGAGACAAAATTGGTCATTGATTTTTTTACTGATGTGCAACAGTGGGTAATGTTAGTGAATATTGAATGAAGTGCGCGATCCTATTATAGGCTGACAAAGTTCACTGCGTGAAAAGTCCACGAGGGTAACATAACTATAAACTGTGCTGTACTGTACAGATATGTGTTTACCTGGGAAACTTGTTTTGCACCGTGTAAAGTGACACTGATTATTCATTATACAAATAGCTTGGTCTACCATAAATGACGCACATGAATTTTAACAGTTGGCTTAAGTTCTTTAGTTATTATAGCAAGTTGGGAATTATGTGCACTATGCCCCTGCAATCACCTGCTGGATCCTACTGTGTCACACCCCTCCTTCCTTTCATATGGCAGCTTTCTCTGCAGCACCTTATTAACAGTTGTAAATACTTTTTTGCAGCTAAGGTCAAGCACTAGGGTTTACAAAAGGGCGTGGACCTGGACCCCGTTGTAAAAAACATCAAAAGAATCCTCAGCGAGAAGATTCAAGATGTAAAATCCAAGAGGAAGGATATGCAGTGAACTGTCCATTCACTTGACAATAAACATGTTAAACTGCACAATACAAGTAGATGTTCTTGCCCAGTCCTGCTGTTGAGAACATGTAATGCATTAGTACGTGTCAAAGCAGCAATTGGGAACCTTGTCCAATGGGCTGTGTTTGCTCGGCAGTCTCGGATGAGCAGAACTGGCATGTTGGTTTAGCTTAGGTTCCTTAAAATCTGCGTGAAGGAACTAGAACAATAGAAGTGATACAAATACCAGCCAGCACTGTATTTGTGATATTTGGCTCGTTTCTACTGATGTTATTCTTTCACGAATTTCGAGAGGTCAAAGCTAATTTAAGTGCCTGCTGGTCCCAGCAGCACCTGCTGGGAATCTGCGAAAATCCCAGCAGTGTTGGGACCGGCAGATTCCCAGCAGGAAATTTTCACTTGGGTCCCAAAACACTGAAGAGGACTTCGTCGAGTACGTTGGCACTGCTAGGAGCAACGGCTTCGCTGTGTTTACGGAAATGATCCGCATGAAAGCAATCGCTACCGCTCGGCACATGAACATTCGACCTACGGACTTCAAAGCCAGTCGAGGGTGGCTTCAAAATTTTATGAAACGGCACCAACTCTGTCCGCCGTCGAACGACGTTGTGCCAGAAGCTGCCAGCTGAATACGAGGACCAAATCTTGAAGTTTCATCACTTTGTCAACGCACTTCGGAGGGGGCATGAGTACGACCTCTCACAGGTAGGCAGTGCTGATCAGACCCCTCTCTTGTTTGATGCCCGTGAAAATTGTACAGTGGAAGCGAAAGGGGCAAAAAGTGTCTTCATGCGCGCTACTGGCGCCGAACGGCAAATTTGCACGGTGATGCTTTGCACCACCGCTGATGGAAGGAAGCATTCGCCTACGTTGTCTTTAAGAGAATGACTGCCAAGAGAGAAGTTCCGCCAGGGTATCGTAGCCCGCGTGCAAGAAAAAGGTTGGACGTCCGACGAAATGGTCATAGACTGGCTGAAAACGAAGTGGCAGGACCGACCTGGAGGCCTACTACGCCGCAGAGCACTTCTTGTGCTCGACAGCTTTCGAGGGCACCTAACAGACCGAATCGACTCGGCTGACAGACTGCCGATCGGACTTGGCCGTATTTCCTGGTTGACAAGTGTGCTGCAGCCGCTCGATGTTTGCGTTGACCGACCATACAAGAAGGAATTTCGGCGGTGCTACACCGAGTGGATGGCCGCGGGCAGCCACGGAACAACTACGACAGGGCGGCTGAAGAGAGCGTCCCTCCAGTAAGTGCGCGCTTCGATTCGGCACGCGTGCAGCGGACACATCTCAAAGAGTTTTAGAGTCTTGGAGCTGTCAAAAGCCATGGACGGCACAGAGGACGACCATGTTTAGGCGCACGCAAATGAGGCGAGCTCGTCCGACACCGGTGAGGGTGCTGATGAGCTGAGCTTGTCCGACAGCGATTAGCGCGAAAGCGGCGATGAATGGCGAAATAAAATGTTCGTATCTATCGCCAGCTTTTTAATTATCTGACAGTAGTCGCAGTGGCACCTCAGTGCGTTAATGCATAGCTATATGCCTGATGCGTCTATAACCCGTACCTCATAAAATTTGATGAAAAAAGTACGGGCTGTACACGCGTATATACGTAGGTTTTGTCTATACGTTAATGGGAACAGCTAGTATCGAGAAAAAAATTCGAGGGGCCACTTAAGCTCCGTTTTAACAGTATAGCGCGATAGCGTAATGGATCAATTATGATATATGCAGAAGTTCATTCTCTGCTTTACATTCATTGAGCACTGGCAGTCCTGATGTCACTCCTGGCGCAGTGGTGCAGCAGTTAAGCGATGCGCCACGGCCCTTCGACGGTAGGTACTTCCAGCGCTGGGACTTGGGCGACCCAGGTTGCTCTTCCCGAGCGACCAATCATTAATTGAACTGCACCTGCCTCCGTGGCCAGGTTGTGATGACGCCGCATTGTCACGTGACCTAGGTGGCCCACCTGCCTCCTGGGTTCGTTTTTTTCTATTCAAAAAGTGTGCCATGAGGCATAAGTTGAAAAAATGGGGAGGAAGGCGGGAGATAGAAAGTTAAAAGAAGGAGTGAAGACCCGTTGCGCTCAGGTAGCCGCAGAGGTTGCCGATGAAATGATTGTTCATAGTCCACCTCACAAAGTCAAGTTCGCAGTTCCACCGCAGGCCCACCTTGCAGAGGAGCCGTTTTATAGCAGCCGTCGCTGGGCACGTCCACAAGTGCCGCACATCACAAATGTTCGGTGCAGCGCCACAGTGAGGGCATCTGACAGTTACTGGCAGATCTTTTGCACGCCACCGATGACGGACAGATGGTGTCAGAGCCGCCCCTGCCCGAATCCGGTGCACGGATACCTCCTCCCGCCGAGTAAGAGTAAGGGGGAGAGGGTGCGAACACGGAGGAATTAGTGCACGTGTTCGCTGGCGCAGAACTTCGGAATTGGAAACGGGACAGGAACGGATCAGGGGGAAGAGGGGAAGGTGGCGGGTTGTCTGATGTGTGAAGGTGAGTCATAGCATCCACTTGAACGTTATGTGGATCCT
Source organism: Amblyomma americanum (assembly GCF_052857255.1). Classification (NCBI taxonomy): domain Eukaryota; kingdom Metazoa; phylum Arthropoda; class Arachnida; order Ixodida; family Ixodidae; genus Amblyomma; species Amblyomma americanum. Next base: position 103,010,156 of record NC_135498.1, read on the forward strand.
GAGCATGGCCGCGAATCCAGTGTATGTGCACAAGACATGGGTACTTTGCGCAGAGCACACCAATTGATTGTGTAATCTGGAATGTGCGTCGAACAGCCTTAAGCTGTTTAAGGGCGGCGAGGGAGTCGGTGTAAATGTGAACTGTATTGAATGCTGGAACGAGCGGAAGAGAATCAATGGCATTATAAATGGCTTGAAGTTTCTGCCGGGGGAGTGCACGTATCCGCGGCATACGTCGCGCGAGAGTTGAGATGCGGATGGAAGCGACTTTACCCCCCTACAGCAGTAACTCCTCTCTTGGCAGTATGTGATGCATCCGTGTAGAATATACACCCTCCAGGCAGGTACGCGGCTGATACCAACGGGGAATCAGTGGGGCTATTGTCTGTGAGCTGGCAGTATGACCACGGAGGAAGTGTCTTTAAACGATGAAGTTGGAGAGACTTTTCGAGCTATTTGCCACCCGTTGGTCGATGAGTTCACTGAGTATTAAGCTGTGCGAACTGCTGTAGCACAGGTCTGGGTGTGTTAAAAAAGATAGATATGTTATGGCGCGCATAGCCTCACGATTGATAGCTTCAAGGGTGTCCCACTGCCTGCGGGTGAGACGTTGAAATTGTGCCTGATATATTATCCGTCGCTGAAGGATAGAGCTTACTAGCCGGCGGGCTGTATGAGCACGTGCGCCACCATAGCGCATAGCTATGCGACGAATCAGACCTAGAGTAACGTGAGCCGATTTATGGCGGGGTGCCAGTCCCATATTTATGAACGAGAATGCCAAGAATGCGAACAGTTTCTACCTGAGAAATCAGAGAATTATCTATTTTGAAATTTAAAACGGGAGATTTCTTTCAGTCGGCTTTATTTCCAATCCGAATGACACATGAATTAGTAGGACAGATTGTTAGACCCGGAGGTGGGAGGCGAGATGTCAATACACCAAGCGCCTGCAGGAGGACCGACTGATAGACGCATCTGGATGACAGCTTCACAAGGTTATATCTTCGGCATATGCAAGCGCACGGATAGAACTGATGGTCTCTAGGGTTCAAACAAGAGGCATTAAAGACATATTGAATAATGTGGGGGCGAGAACGGAGCCCTGGCGCACTCCTCTATTGGAAGTGAAGTTACCAAAGGGCTTTCCGTGGACGCGCACACTCAAGGTTCGATTTGCTAAAAGGCGTGAGTGGAGAGGAGAAACCGGGGAGGGAGACCAAGAGTTTGAAGGTAGGCAGGAATGGCAGAGTGAAGGATGTTGTCATATGCCTTTGTTATGTCTGTAGCAATCGCGGTTCGAACAAGGTGCTCGGCGGAGAGTGGTCAAGCACGTCAGCAGCCGAAGTAGCAACGCCGTCCTCCGTTCCGATTTGTGAGCAGAAACCAATTTGGAATCTGGGTAACAATCATGGGATTCCAGCCACGACGACAAGCGTGCAGCGAGAATGTTTTCATAAAGCTTGCAGATGGTAGGTGGGAGGGAAATTGGACGAAGGGCTGGGAGAGATACTGGAGGCTGACCTGTCCTGGGTATTGGAGCCACAATAGAATGCTTCCACTCTCCCGGCATGACGCCAGAATGTTACACTTCATTTAAACTATCAAGTAGGGTTTGCAAAGCCGTCCCTTACAAGTTACGGAATAAGGAGTTAGGCATGCCGTCGTGTCCGGGAGTAGTGGTAGTTTTTAGGCGTTCAGTGGAGGCCAGCAGCTCTGCCATGGGGAGGTCAGAAGTAATCCCATCGGAGGGCTCTGTAATCTATAAGTCAGGACATAGAGGTGCAGTCATGATGTGGAAAAAAACTGACGGGCCGCTTGTTGGGCAAATGTTTCCTCATCCACGTTCAGCGCGAGACGAATGCTCTCTGTATAATCTGCAACCTGAGAAGGGCGCTCCATGGCGTGAAACACTCTCCAAAGATGTCGATTGCCCTGCGTAGAGGACAGGCGGGCACACCATGCAGCTCAGCGTTGCCTGCCTAGCCACTTTGCATAGAGCCGCGCACGTGCGATAGAGTGGGAAGAGCCGATTAGTCATCCCGGTGACGAGTAGCATAAAGATCCGCCTCGCGACGAAGAGCCCATAGATTCCGAAGGTGTATGTCCGGATTTGGGTCGTCTTCATTTACAGTAGTGTTAATAGTGTGAGTCGCGAGAGCAGCAGAGAGAGTAGAAAGTGCTGAAGATGGGTTGAATGTAGATTAACGATTGTCTGCGCGTACTGAGTCCCATAATGTTATGCCTACGCTGCGGCGTATTTTCCGTAGATGCGTAAGAGTGAGGGACACAAAAATAGGGCTGTGATCCATACCACAATTATCTGAATCAACAGCCCAACGATGGTTACCGGGGCTTAACCAACATGCCAAATCAGTTGAATACGGGCCACCTTGGCCGGTAAAGGTATTCGGGTGGTTTCAAAGTTGAAAGGAATGATCTGAAAAGCAGCCTTGGATGTGTGCGCCCCTTGAGGAATCCGATGGGTAACCTCACGAAGTGTGTGCGCCGTTGATGTCTACACCAACTAGAATAGAGATACCCGATTCAGTAGAATGTAGAAAACGAACTCACCCAAGATTTAGAGGTGTGGAGCCAGGACGGCCATAAAAAGAAACTATAATGAGGGGTGTGCGTGCAGGTTTAACAAGAAGGGCGACAACCTCTTGAAGTGTGTTGCACCACCGTGAAAGGTTGAGTGGCATATGCGGAACTGAACTGAGGATATAAATTGCAGATTTATATGGGCTGAGGTAGGAGGCGGTGCAACGACGATCAGGGATAGAGGGTGAATGGTATGCGCAGAATCCTGAAAGGTGTGGACGTGAGTCGCTCTTGCAGTAGGAACTCCCATGCCTTCAGCTTTCCGTCGCGAAGGCGGATGTTCACTTCAGAGGCCTTATTAGCGAAGCCTGTACAGTTCCATTGCGCAACCATGCATAGTTGATACGCTATCCATGACGCACTGTACCCCTGCTGCACTCTCCCGATCCAATCCAGAAATCACAGCCTGAATTGCCGTGCCACATCTCTCTCCCAGCCACCAATCCTTACAATGAAGAAGGGGATTTCACTCTCTCCACTTCGCCACCTCCCAACTAAAGATACATACGGACGGACACAATTTTCCGACATTCGGTTCTAAAGCTATCGCATTAAAACATTGAGCAGCTGACACACCGGGTGCAACGAGCCATCAGCGCTAGCCGGTGATAACCACCGCCACTGAACTCGTTTGCTCCTGCCAGATAACTACCGGGAACAAACACAAAAAGCTGCAGTAGCCAGCGAATGACTGGGCGGATTTGAGCCTGCGTTGAAGAGCATTATGACATTACGACCTGGGCAAGGCATTCCGAATCGAATTTGTTCCTCAGGTTGGCCTTCTACCCCAGACAATGGAGTCCAGGGCAGAGTGGCGCCGTAAGGTGCCCGTGCCAGAGCCTCTAAAATTGTACGGTTGTAATGGAAAGGAACGCGAGCAACGCAGAGCCTACGCGCTTCGGTGCTCGAATTTCTTTTCATTGCAGTTTTAACTGAGTGGTATGAAGATGTTAGAGTCATCCTGGAATGTGTAATGAATGACTAGCGTTTTTGTAGCGAAAACTACATTGGCCACGAATTCGCAGTTTCGCGGTGCTCGCAGTCCCACCGGACCACGTGACGAACCACGTGACCAGCCACGGCGCCGCGCCGCTGGCAGCTGCTCCGCACCACGTGACCGACCACGCGACCAACCACGTCCACCCCTGCACACTCACTGAATAAAAACAAACCCTGTGTAGAGGCTCTGAATCGAACCAGGGCCTTTGGCGTTTGTGGCGGAGACGATACCACTCCACCACGACAGCTTTTTTTCTTTAATGCATGAAAATACTACTGAAAAGAAAAGTCTAAGCACGCTGATTCCACAAAATACCAGGCCACCTTACCCGTGCAAGACCCCTCCTTCCAAAACATCAAAAGTCTGGGAGACACACATGCATCCAGATAGGGGAGCCAGCTAGGCGGCTCTTGCATTGCAGCATATACTCCCCGCACCAAAGTGCATTGTTCACGAAACCAAGGTTATGGCGATCGTGGTGATTCGGCGTGACAGTTCATCATGTGGCTCTCCCAGAGACTAAATAGTCCCAGCAACATGAATAGATCATTTGGCACAACACAGTTTTCCTCCACAGGCAATGAACGGGTACTGCAGGCTGTGATGTCAATGTCCTTCTTCACTGTTCGTTATAAAATGTCGCAGAATATAGCATCAATGCACAGAATAAATAAATGGTAAATTGTCTGTGGTGTATTGCACAGGTGGAAATCAACCGACCATAGTGCAAGCATCTCCTTAGCATGAAGCCATGTCTTCACAGGCAGCGTGGATGTGTGCAGTTTGAAAAATGTTTTTGCGCCACGACGGCTCAAGGTTTAATCTGAATAAGGCGCATCTACTGAATGCACGGGTTTCGTATATTACCTCTTCCGAACCAGATGTCGCCGCCACTTTTGGTACGTATTTCCAGGCCCAACAGAGCTAGGCCATCATCAATTTTTTTATAGCATCTAAGTAAAACCGTGATGAAAAGAAATGTGAATGGCGGTGAAGAACATTTTTAGGCTATTTTTCTAACGCCTTCGGACGGAATCCAGGTAGCTGCCGGCCGACCCAATGGGATATATGGATCCGCTAGTCCCTATTTCTGTTTCCGTGCAGGTCAGTGAAGTTCTACATGCCGATGCGTGCTTGGATAGCAGCTAAAGAAGCAGCAGGTCGGCCACAAAGTAAGAACCGCGCCCAGCTGCTTCTGAAACACCACAGCACGCTCGCAACCTCGGCGCGCAGTGGCACCGGCGCGGGAGTGCGCTGTGTTGCCAGACGCGTCTTCAGTTCTTTGCAGGCTGGCGGCAGCATAAAAAAAACCACCGAACTCTCCCGAATGGACTATATGGCTCTGACCAGCCCGTGCCTTTGTTTATGCTTCAGAGAAGCGCGTCCGCCCCGACTCTCGGGTCGACACCATTCGCTCAGCCACGGACCAGCGAGGCAGCGCGTGCTCCGGGACTGCCCCGGCGTGATCCTGCGGTCGGAGAACTGTAGCTGTGAGCGGTGAACAAATCGTGCTGTTTTGTTTGTCTCCCTCTCGTTTGTTAATGCACTTTAGGTTCAAGATCTCGCTTGCATTGCAGCCCATCTATAGTGTTACTCTGCTCGTGTTGCATTGTTTTGTAGATCACTTTGTGTGTGTGTTCTTACGAATGACTAGAAACTGGCCTGTATCGTCTCTTTCTATATAAACTTGGTTTTCCTCTTGAGAACCTTTGACTCCTGCCCATCTCTGGCTTGAGACCGGCGAAACATGGGCGCCAAACGACCACCCCCATTTTTCACTTGGTGGCTGGTTTCTGACTGACATGGGGAGCCGAGGGCATCGCGCTACCCTCACACTGTAAGGGTGTCTGGGAGCGCACGCAACAAGTACGCAAAGGTGACACGGAAGTAAGCTAAGAAGGAAAATATATGCTGTCAGCTTGTTATGTAAAAAAAGCCGATCAGTATACATTGCAGGAATTAACCCTTTTGAAGAAGACGGTTCACGCAGACCGTGGACCATCCGTTAAGAGGATGGTCCACGGAGGCAGTACGAAGCGAAGAGTCGTCAGTATACGGCATGGGAAACTTGTCCCTACAATACACGTGTTGTTCCCGTTGCCTTTCCCCAGTCTTGTCCCCGTGTGATTAATTCTTTATGATTTGGACCCCACATACTAAAAACAAGTTCAGTTACGGTTCACAACAATAGTTATGGCCCCGAACCCCGAGCCAAGAAGACGATGAAACGCGAAACGATCAGGAAGCACTCTCAAGGCTTCGCTGGAAAGAATATTACATGTATAGATTCAAGGCCAAGAGATGAAGGCAATGAGGCCTGTAAAGCGTCAGTATCAATGAGTTTGTGGACTGTATAGCTTGCTTCTCATTCCCATAGTAGATACCTTACGGCTTCCATAGAGATACAAATCTTTTGGAAGAGGAGGATGAGGGTTCCACATTACCTTACTGAGATCGAGAGTTTTGAGGCCTGGCACAGGGGCTGCACTAGACTGACAAGCAGACCTTGCAGCCTGGTTACTTTGGTCAAACACGGTACATTATCTACCGTCTCTGCTTGGCGCACATCCAGTTAACAGTGATGACCTGCGGAAGCTGCGCAGCGTATTTTTTAGGACCACCTGTCAGAGTAAGCTCCAGAGTCCGAATTCAGCGACGCAATTGATTATTATTACCCAAGCATGAGCGCCATCGGCCTACTCGAGGCGGAGAGCAGCTTCCAAAGCTACACCGCCTGCAGTGCATAGCGTCAAATCGGTTCAAGCGTTGCGTCGCTACCAGAACCAAGGCACACTAGTGCAAAGCTTAAGAATCTGCACCCTGAATCGTTCAGCAGTCAGCGCGCCAACCGGCAGCCCTGAAAATGTTTCCGCGAGACTGCACGAAATCAAACCTGTCGAAAGCGGACATGTTCCAATATTTGAAGTACTTCCTCAACGGGCCCGTCTTGTCTACTGCAAATGCAATAGAGAGGCCTCCTATTACTACGCAGTGCAAATACCGCAGAGCTGTTTCGGCGACAATGCCCGGATAGAACAAGAGCACATCGCGAAATTAATGACGCTGCCTTCAGTATCATATTGGCAAGATATAAGGGGATTATAACGCTTTTTACCCGTGGCAGTGGCTCAGTGGTTAAGGTGCTCGTTTACAGAGCCGGAGTATACCCGGGTACGAACCCGGCCGCGTTTCGATGAAGGCGAAGCGCAAAAGGTGTCCGTGTGCTGTGCGACGTCAGTGCACGCTAAATATCTCCTGGTGCACATGGTCGAAATTAAATGGAGACCTCCACTATGGCACCTCTTCCTCCTCTCCTCCTTTATCCGTTGCCTTACGGCAACGGTTCGGGTGTCCACCGGATAGGTGAAACAGTTACTGGGTCTTTCCTTTCCTCAAAAACTAATTCCCATATTTTAAACCTTTTATGAACATGTGCACGCGCACTTTGGTAGACTCAAAGGAGGAGTCAGTAGGCATTTTTACTGCGCTACACTTGGCGACACTGTCCTAGCGACACTACCTGTTAGACATTGTCGTGCAGTTTCATCCGCAGGCAAGCATAGCGACAAAATGTGCGTCGTGGTCGCCCGATACGCGACCCCACAACACTCATCGGCAGTCCTCCGCTGCGACGGCCACAGCAAAGAGATCCAATGGCAGGCTAAGTGAGGCTTTCTAATTCCTGCTATTCGAGATCGAATGCCGAGAGCGATGTAAGCAAAGACGATGTTTTGCGAGAAAACTCAGTTTACAAGGACAGCTTGGGCTCAAACCCGAAACATTGGGCTTCCAGTGCTTGTGCTCTATTGACGGTCAGATGCCGGAGATGCCGTAGTAATCGGAGCCAGTATAGCGACCAATAAACTATCGAGGTTCTCCAGGTACCGTTCATCTGCAGGGATGTCCGAGAAGTTTCCATGGAGCACAACTGTGTACAAAAGATGCAAATTAAAAGGAACTGATCGCCAATCAAATCCTCTTTCCGGTCATGTCATCTGTTCGAAGGATTGAACAATTGGAGGCGACCACCTCTGGAAGTTTTAAACTGAATAAGTGCAACCATGCGAAGAAAACTAGGGCTTTAAAGCTATTAAACAAAGTTTGGATGGACAGTCCAAGAACCTCGAAACCTCATACTATCAAACGATGATTTTGTATTGAAGGGACAGAACACTGAATTTTGAGCAGCCAGTGTTTATTTTTTTTGGCACAACGGAAAGCTTGCTGTCTAAGATGTTTCCGCAAGGGTTTTTTAGAAATGCATTAAACGATTTTTACCTAGAATTTTTTCGGTCAGCACGTGCGCCCGTTTTCAATTAGGCCGATGCTGAAAACAAAATCGGCGAAAGTGATGGCATTTGCACGTTGGCAGAAGTGTTGTACTAAAGAAGCATATAAATTTCAATTCCGAGGCAATAAATAGACATTTTTAATCTAGTGTAGCATCCGTTTCAGTTTCCGCACCCAAAGTCATTACGGCAGAGTGACGTAGGCCTCGTCGACGAATGTGAGGCCCCGGGATACGACCGCCTGTGGATCTTTGACAATATTATTATAGGACTTTCGAAACGTTCAGGGTAGTGCTGCGTCTGTGCTGTTGTCTCGTATGCTTCGCTTCTGTGCTGTTAGTATCTCGCATGAACTAGCAGTTGCCTAAATCGTCTGAGTTTAGGCATTGAAGTATGCTTCCCAAGGAAACAAAGCTCGAACTCAACCTATTTGCTGAGACTCGCTGAGATTAGCGAGGAACTGGGTTCACTGGGTCATAATTCTCTGTAGGAACTTGCGTTTGGTTGGTTTTGGGAGGGGGGGGGGGGCTTGGCACGTTCTGTCGGATCAACAATGTCAGTTTACCAGTATCCCCCAAGAAAAATTGTCCGCCAACACTGCCTGAGTGTTCAACATAAGAGCGTTAGCTACGGGAGCTTCAAGTGTTTACATCGGTGTGCTCAGCAAACGTGAAGACCAAATCTTAACATCCGCGAATGATCTCTTCCAAGTAGGGTGCCTCGATGCGCACGCCCCCTCCGCCGCTCCGTGGAGGGTGGGTACATCCTTTGAAAGGGTCAGTGCCGCTTCGGCGAGGGCACGCGCCATATTTGTGCCCACTCCCTGTCCGGCCTACGTCAGCTGAACGTGCGGTGGCCTGTTTCCGGTAGATTGATTGCAATTTTGCATGGCCGCAAGACGGGGAAGACATACCGGGGTGTTGGGTGAGTGCGTGCATAAATCACTCCAGAAATGGCTGGAGAATATTTGCATATCCAAAAGATTCGAAAGGAAGGCTCTTCTGGACTGTAAAGTTGAAACGTGACAAGTGTAAACACGCCGAAGACAACCATCTATGCTGTCGATGATTCGGAGTATCTGGTCGATCTAACAAATGGCAAGCGCGAGCTAGCTGAGCCAGACCCACATGAAATCGAAGACTGAGATACGATTCACCGAAGAGCTGACATCTATGGAATGTAGTGGAATGTAGCATCCTCTTTCATATTGGCGGATTCCTCGTGAAATGCATTATCAAAGAAATAAACACTTGCGAGCAGTGCAAAGCTGCTCTGCTAGGTTCCACAGGCACTCAGCATTCATACCTGACAAGGCTAAAGGAATACATCCACAACGGTGACAACCTACATTACTCCAGTGCTCAAGTAATGAGTATGTTAAAGCCTTGCGAGGAAATTTTCAAAAAGATTACGGAACGGACTGAAAGCCTTCTTACTGTACAATCTCCAGTGCAGGCTGTTGTAACCTAATTGAGTAAAATGGTAAAGTTCAATGTGAGGGCTCGCCAAATACGCAATCCAACCGTTCAGAAGCTTCTCATTTCCACCTATGCCCGAATGAGGTTACGTATTCACCTGCGTCAGCTTCAAAAAAGTGTCAACGGCCTCGGTAGCAAAACATGCGCTGGAGTCAACTTACACTGACACCATAATTTTGATAGTGCGCATAAAGCTTGTGCTTACTTTATATAACTTTTCTCTGGAGCAATTGCATATTTTTCGCAAATTGTGATAAATTGATGGAGTGGTGTCGCAAAGCTTTTTATCACTGCAATATACTTTTTGTGCATTCTTTCAGCAATTTACACATGCGCTTTTCTGTAATGGAAAAGTATATATTCAGTTAACGCGACGCGAACTTTTTGCCATGGTAACAAAAATAGGCTGGAATTGGTTGCTTGACTGGGGAGTTTTTAACGACGGCGCTTCCAGCAAACGTTTTTCGCAGGTTAAGAAAATCCTATTAAGCGCAGTCCAGCTGAAGTGGCACAGTGGTTAAGGCGCTCGGCTACAAATTTGGAGTACCTGGACTCGAACCCGACTCCGGCGGCAGCATTTCGATAGAGGCAAAGCGAAAATGCGGCTTTGTGCTCTGCGATGTCAGCGAACTTGAAATGTCCCCAGGCCGAAATTATTCCGAAGCCCTTCACTACGGCACTTCTCTCTCCCTATCTACTGCTTCGGCCACGGCGCGCCGGTTGAGTTGTCCTCCTAAAAGAGAGCGACAGTTACTGCGCCTTTCGTTTCCTATAACCGCAATTATTAATTTTAAAGCCCGATAAAATGCCGACTTTGCATGAACAGGTTCCGCAAAATATGGTATGATATTGGACGTCGCAAATACATTCCAAATACTGCACTTTAGCATAGTTTAAATGTGTGCGCGCGTGTGCTCCCGAAGAATAACTGCGTTATAAAAGGAAGCCACAGAGGTCCTTGTCTTCGCCAAATGTATGGCGCTTTACCATTTCAGTCATCTGCCTTCTGTATATATTGATACGTGTCGCTCCGCGAGCGAAACAGCTCATTTTCAAGGAAGCGCATTTGGGCCCAGTGCGCGCCCGAAGCGCGATGATAAGAGTGGGCACAAATATGTCAGACGCCATAGCAGACGACGCGGTTGTCCCCACCCCCCATGGAGCGGCGGCGGGGGAGCGCGCATCGAGGCACCCTACCTGGTTGGATGGATGGATTATCTGGAGGGATCATGGAGGGAACATCTGGTCTCATGCACAGGACCGGATTGCCGAAAGTCAGTCTAGGAACCATCACCCCCTTTCAGATCCCTCTTACCACTTCATACCTACTGTAATTCCACAGTGCCATATTTTTCATGACAGCTGCATTCCTACTAGCTTTTTTTCAAGCTCTGTCAGTTACTGAGCACTTATAAGACACGAGCAGCGCCATCTACCATAATGAATTTTGGACTACTATTGCGATTTACAGCCACCTTCACTATATCCGGTTTATTTCCTCGTTATATCTGTTAACAAATTTTATAAACGCTGCACCACAATACAGCGAATTGCTTGACATCAGGAAACCCTTGCGACTAACGGTTCCGCAGTAATGGTCGTCTGAAGGTCCTCGGAATGCATGGTTTGGGGGTGGAAAGGTCGTCGGTATAATCGCGCACATACTTCGGGCTTTATTTCAATTAGTAATCTTATCCTCAGGAACATGGCAAGTAATCTGACACCACTTCGATTGTTCTGCGACAAACCGGTGTCCCCAAAATTTAATCAAATGGTGGTCCCGAGCGGTACCTCTTTGGTGGCGGCTATAGTGGCGCATATAAAGCGGATCGAAAGTATAAATATCAGATGAGGTGCTACGCGCCCACTGTTGCTATGTGATATAGGGTGGTGACGTGTGAACTGTTTTGGTCAATTTGGCCTTCACTGCAGGCAGACGCGTGCTTGAGAAACGTAAGTAGTAAGAGCTTACGCTCTTAAAAAGTATATAAAAGCTGTATGTTACCGGTACTCACCTATGAGGAAGAAACGTGGAGGATAACGAAAAGGGTTAAGCTTAAATTGAGGACCGCCAGCGAGCTAGAGGAAGGAAGATGGTGTCCAGCCAGCTTTTGTTTAAAAATAGTTTTAGACGTATAGAACTGATATTTTCTGTGGTGTCCCACCTACATTGATAACCGCTTTATGCTCATTTCCCGGTCAGAAACAAAGCCATTTTTTTATTTTCGCCACCAACCAAAAGCTATGAGATGAAATTATAAGCGCAGTAGTTAGTTAATGAAATGAAGAATTTAAACGTTGGTTTCGTTTACTGCCGGAATTATTTAGCGGAGAAATACAGCACATTGCGGGCTATGAGTTGCTGCTTGCAACTGCTGTTGTTTATATTTATACCTGTTTTTCTATGGCGATAGTGGCGGCATTCCACGGCTATACGCGGGCACGTGGCAGGCCCGCGAGCCAGAAGAAAGAAGAAGAAAGAACATGAGCAGGTCGGCCGTGCCGTCTCAGCAGACCACGACCCTTGGGGGGACCGTAGGACCGACTTCGACGTGGGCGGTGTCGGCAGCGGTTACTGGCAAGCCTGGGAAACACGGCGGACAAGGCGGAGGCGGCGCGATGGGATTCACCGCCTCTGACATCACTCTATCGCGCACTCGCGTCGCTTTGCTGTCGCCGACCGAGCAGGACGAGCTGGCAGCACCTGGCATGCACTTCGCCTCCATGGCAGCTCCCTGGGCGGGTTCAGCCAGCGTCGGCGCTGCCATCGGGTACTCGCTGCCCGCTGGCCAGAGCCTCATGCGAACCAGGAACGAGGATGAGCACTTCCAAATCAGCGACCGAGAAATCTTCTGGTGAGGGTCTTCCGGTATCGCTGAGGGAGTTGCCTAGAGCTGTACTATATTTAGGCCAATATTTGTGAAATCCCTCAAAGTAGAGTTAGATTAGAAAAATCAAGTAATTACCCGTCAGTATCGACCCATACGGGTAGAAAGGGAAGCCATGCAGCCTTAACAGAAACATCTTATTTGAATGAAATTCGCCCTTGTCCGGCGATGGAGTCCGGCGCCACAGCTTTTACTGGACAGCCACTGCCAGCTTATTGAACTGTGCAGATCGCATAGCTTTCCTTTGTAGCCGTATGGCTACGGCCGGGGTAGATGCTGCTGACTAAATTACTCCCAAATTTCGGGGTTTATTCAGCCAAACTAACTGTATTGAAGGGACACTGAAGACAACGCGAAATTACCGCAGCGGTGGCCTATATTGGTCTAGCATCTACCTCGTAAACGGGAGGTGCGGGGTTCGGTCCCCAGTGCCGCCGGGTGCCCATCGGTGTTATGTGTACAAGCATTCCGCTGGTCAGGTGCTCTGCTTATTTAGGGTGAAATGCTTGGTAAGTGGGTCGTTGACCACACCTTGAGTAGAAGAAAATCTTGTACCATGGCGCTCTTTGGACACAGATGCCCATGCGACATAAAAATATATCGTCATCATCATCATCAGACAACGCAAAGTTTTTGTTGTTGGTAAAATCTGATAGTTATGCTTTCTTTGGCTGTGTTGGCATTTGCTGTGTAATAAAAGAGGCATTAACTGGTGAGGAATTGGCCGTTGTTGAAAATAGTAAAATTGGTTTTTTGGACAAAGTAAATGGCGCAGTATCTGTCTCACATCTCGGCGGAAACCTGAACCGCGCAATAAGAGAAGGGATAAAGGAGGGAATTAAAGAAAAAAGGAAGAAAGAGGTGCCGTAGTGGAGGTCTCCAGAATAGTTTCTACCACCTGGGGTTATTTAGCGTGCACTGACATCGCATAGCACACGAGCCCCTTTGCGTTTCGCTTCTATCGAAACGCCGCCGCCGTGGTCGGGTTTCAACCCGGGTACTTCGGATCAGTAGCCGAGCATCCTAACCACTGAGCCACCACAGCGGGTAGACGTTCGATTATATTTTAAAGCGATACCCTTAAGGTTCCCGTTATGCAGAAAATCCGACGCCGTCGGCGCGTTGAGGGAAAAATCGGCCGGGGCAGGGAGGCCCACGTGGCCACCCTAAGGCCAATCTGGGACTCAAAATTCTGCTCGGCCCTGCGAAATTCGCCGTGGTAAAAGAAATGGCCTGTCACATCACCTTGTCAGTCATCCGAAGTCAGGTGACCTTGTGGCGTCATCACAACCTGCCCACCAATTGGTGGCAGCTTAATGATTGGCGGTGAGAGGTTACAAGTTAACAAGCTCCACTGATGGCACCATCTGTCATCGCTTAACCGCTGCGCCACTGAGTAAGGAGTGGTATGAGGACTCCCAGAGACTTATGCATGTGAAGTAGAGGCCCAGTTCCGCTTATATGGGCATTAACCTATTAACGTCATACCCTTAAGGCGGAGCTTAAGTGTCTCCTCCAATTTTTTCTGTTGCTCCAGTTAAAACTCGCCATTTTGGTGTTGAGTTCACGTGCATCGATGACTTTGTAGTCGGGGCTAGAAAAAGGTCCTCGAGCGCAGTGATACAGGCTGACTGATCCACGACGAAATGGCACCTAGCGTCATGCACCATTGTGGCCTTCGGTGGGTATACCTGTCTTTCGTTTATTTGCTGCTTTGATGCTTATAAATGCTCTGTATACGGCGCAACTATGCTTTTTGTTATCCAGACACGGTACTCACCTACGGGGCAGAAAGGTGGAGGCTAGCGAAAAGGGTTCAGCTTAAGTTAAGGACAACGCAAGAGCCGTGGGAAGAAAAATGATAGGTGTAACTTGAGACAGGAAACGGGCAGAGTGGGTGAGGGAACAAACGCGGGTTAATGACATCTTAGTTGAAATCAAGAGGAAGAAATGGGCTAGAGAACGACACGTAATGCGCAGGCAAGATAACCGCTGGTCTTTAAGGGTAACCGAGTGGATTCCAAGAGGAGGCAAGCATAGATGGGGGCGGCAAAAAGTTAGGTGGGCGGATGAGGTTAAGAAATTGCGGGTGTACGATGGGCGCAGCTGGCAAAGGACAGGGTTAATTGGAGAGACATGCGACAGGCCTTTACCCTTCAGTTGGTGTAGTCTGGCTGATGATGATGATGATGAAAAGATCGAAACGGAAACATTATTCATTTGTTTTCCTGCCCAGGTTCGACTCGCTGCTTCTGCTGGGCGCCGTGTTCGGTTCCATGGTCGGATGCTTAGTGACATACTATATCGGGCGCCGACGCACACTGATGCTGGCCTGCGTGGGTTTGCTTGCATCGTGGCTCTCCATTGCCGGGGCCTATGCCGACTCGTGGCACTTGCTCACGGCAAGGGTGGTGGGCGGGCTCTGCACCGGCATGATATCGCTGGCGGCACCTGCGTACCTCGCTGAGACTGCAGGAGCCAAGGAAAGGGGAAAGATGGTGAGTGTGTGGACGGTTTGTATCTCAGCTTAGAAATTCAGACCGTGCGCATAGTCACTATTTATGAGAGTACGGAGAAGCTTGGATCAGAATCGTGAAATTGCTTCCGGTCGTGGTTAAGTCCAGTGGTTAAGTGGTAAAGAGGTACTGCGGACGAATTGGAATGAGCATGATTCTCTTGTTAACGATGCAAAGTTGGGCTGCAGTTGTTTGACAGAAAAGGAAGGTGTTAAAAAAGGAAATTTGGACACTTTATAAACTGCGTCTACGAATTGCAGATCATGTTTGGCTCCGAGTACATCCTTGGGTGCGTAGAATGGCTCGGATCAAGAAAAGCCTCATTTTCTTGTTGACATTGAAGTAGACCAGACGTACCCTATCGGATGTCTCCAAAGAATCGACTACTTTCTTGAACTAAAGCCTCCAAATGAACCAACCTAATGCAATAGATTTAAGAGATTACGTTAAGGTGGGTCCCCTGCAGCTTGAGGGATGCCCCTAAATATATTTGATTAACACCGTTTGCGCTTCGAGTTCGCCAGTCCAGCCTCGCCCTGCCTACTTCTGTCCTGGTTAACTTAAATGGTAGAGTGACAGCAGCGGGCAGGCAGTGGCTCTTAGTTTATATATCGTAGTAAGACGAATTGTTTTTAAGTGTGCATTTTGTGAAAAAGCTCTAAGTTTTTTGTAGTCTTATGGCTCCGTTCAGGTGAGCACTAATTAGTTATTACTGCCTTAGTTAACCAAAGCTGCGCTTATAGTCTTAGGTTATCACCATGCGATCGATCCAGCTATGAGAAGAGAATGGATTGCACCTAATTTGGCAGGTACTCTCGGGTCATGATTAACCGCCAACCAGTATCTGTTGTTCAAGAGGAAAGTGTACAGTGTTGTATCGTGCCTGTATTGTACTCTCAAATCAGGCAGAAACTTGGGTGAACAAATGATTGAGTCTAAAACTGCGGACGACACAGCGGCCTGTAAAAAGGAAAATGAGAGGGTTAACATTTAGGTTGGAAGAGATTGAACTTGTTTTGGGTACAAATTCGAGGTAATGATGTCCTACTTAGAATAAAAACGAGGAAGTTAGCATATGGGGAATATCTAGTGAGGAAAAATGGTAGCTAATGGTCCCTTAGTGTAATAGGGTCGATTCGAATGGAAGCTGGGCATAGAAGGGGTTGTAGGAAATCAGATTGGTAGATTATATTGGCAAGTTTGCAGGTATATAGTTGTCGCATCTGGCGCTGGGCTCGGTTATTTTGGGATCATCAACTTATAAAAATGGTGTAAACACTGTCCACAGATTTTATGCACTACTTAGTAGACCAGAGTCTACTAAAGTCATTGGCCATAGTAGTAATAGTAGTAGTGGTAGTGGCAGTGGTAGTGGTAGTGGTAGTAGTAGGAGTAGTACTACTAGTAGTAGTGGTAGTAGAAGAACATTTATCTGGGAAGAGAAAAGTTAGGGCATAGGGGGGAAGGAGATGTGCGCCACAAATGTATAGATTGTATATAGTGTCTATATTATGTGTATATAAAATGTATATAGAAAGTCTATATGCTTTAAAGACAGAAGTCTACGGATAGTCTATAAACTGTCTAATGAAATTGGTAGAGGGGTTTGGCCTGCAATGAACTAAAAGAGGCTGCCGCCGCCATCTATGATGTCGGTGCTGCGGTGATCGATTGTTGCGTCATAGACTTCATACCTGGTTAGTCACCTGCTCCGCTGTGGATGGCGGAGTCTACAAATGGCAGTAAGTTACAAGAACATTTCAGTTAGCATCGTGGCAAAGTGGGGCCTCTGACTCCTTATTTTATGCGCAGGACCGTTCGTTTCTGGAATTTATTTTGTCCTGAATTATGGGTTGGAGCTGGAGGAGGTAAAATTCGAGGTGATATTTTTGTGTTTTTATTTAGGTTGAAATCTGTCTATTCAGCAAATTATTCCAAGATTCGTAGTTTCCCTTTTTACGGCAGAAGGCAATCTTAATATGGTAAACATGATGCATTTTTGGTCATTATTGTCATAAACAACATGGAAATTGCAGGTTGCGCTGTAAAATTCACCAAAGCAAACATTTTATTTTCATTTATTACATATATTTTGCCGGGTTAATCACTTGCTGCGGGCCGCTTGCACGTCCTTGCAAGAGTTACATGCCTTTGTACGCTGCGGAAACATTCATTCAACTGCACAATGATCATTTGCGTGCATTACAATTGATAGAATGGTGCCAATAAGGCGTCTGATCAATGGCCGCGTTTTAGCTGCTCGCTTCTAAAACATCCTTTTGAAACTACTCAGAATATTAAACCACATATTTAATACAGGGTGTTAAACAAGGCTCCGGACTGTCAAGCAGTGCTGGGTACAATACTTCAGAAATGTAACTTCGGTACAGACACTCTCAAAAATTGTATTTCCGATGCCTATACAAGAATCAGAACCGAAGTTGATTTCCAATAGAGATTCTGCACACTGTATTTAGTTAAGACCTCGATACATCACTAAAATGCAAACATTAAGCTGATGATATGATTTTCTGAGCGAGTAAATTTCTCCGTGATCTCAGGAATTTTTAGCCTGTTTGATACAGCGTACTGTTTTTAAAAACGTTTAAACTTATTCACCGCACAGATTTATTTGAATTCTGCACTGTTGGCGCAGCTGGTTTCGTTAGAACTTATAGCTTAAATAAGTTACGTTGAAACAGTCACCTACATAAGCAGCCTAAGAAATTGCGTTTTTAAGCTAATGTGGTTCATGCGCACCTGTTTTTGAGCACTTTATTACATACGAATCAACTTGGAACTTTTTTCGATGCTTTGTGCTATAATATTCGGGCTTCATACGCTTGGCGAAAACCGAAGTCTTTTACCCAACACTGTTTAGCTGACGTTTTGAATTTGAACATTTTGCGTTAAAATCTAGGAGGAAAACCACAAAAATAAAAGGGCTGAAGTTTTTATGAGGCAAACATATCTCCCTATTCTCTGTTATTTGGATATTACTTTTAGAGGCATTACGTAAGAGAAGTTGCTCAAACCGCTGGTCCGAGAGAGCTCCGCGATGAGGCCGTGCTAAAAGCAAACTAAATGAAAAACGCCCCTCTACAGAAGGAGACTCCGTTTTGTATTTTATAAAGCTGCCTTTTATCAACAGATAACAGGGAAGCATACAGGGTGTACCTAAGACTTTATGCAATTTCAAAAATAGGGTTTTTGAGTTCGAAGAGCGCTTTTTCGGCATAGCATTATCATCGGTGAAGTACATCTGAATACAGGTCAGACGTGGTAACTACCAGGCTTTTTAACTAATATGGAATAGTTAACTTTTTAACTATTACTGTTACGCTCGTTAATTATTGAGAAGCATGTGACCCGCCGTAAGTAATATCCATATCAGTTCTTAGAATTTCCCATGCGCGAATACCCGCGGTGGTGTGGCCAAACAAATTGTAGCTATTTCGACGAGTTACGACCACTGGAGGGGTTGTTTTGCCGTCAAGCTTGTCGAAAGCACATGCGTTTTGGCGCGATGCAGCCAAAATTTGTTGGGCCACAGCGCCGAGGGTAACCGCGTTTTTGAAATTCTTAAATGTGACATGTGCTACACGCCTCTCGATAATTAAGGAGTCAAACGGTGATAGTTAAACAGTTAAATATTCAATATCAGTTAACCAGCTTGCTAGACAGAGACAGACAGACAGACGGACGGACGGACCGACGGATAGGTAAGGTGGATGGATGGATGGATGGATGGATGGATGGATGGATGGATGGATGGATGGATGGATGGATGGATGGACGGACGGACGGACGGACAGACGGACGGACGGACGGACGGACGGATGGATGAACGGACGGACGGGTGGATGGATGGATGTCACTTTTATTCGTGTCGATTTTCATACAGCATGAATCAGGCCTACCAAAGCCTCAAAGGCTTGAGTGGCAGCGCCTGGCACACAGCGAAATTGGCAAAAAATAGATACCTTGCAACGAACTTGACAACAACTAAACAACCTGAACACAGACAGACAAATATAGAGGCATAACTTATTACACCAGCAAGAGGGATGACAGTAATTTGAAAATAAGACAGTAACATTAGATGAAGTAATTATGGGGCAGGAAGCAAAGCAGGGACATACCGCAAATTTTTTTTTCAGGTTATATTTAGTTTTCATGCGGAATACACTGGGTGGAAAAGTATTGAAACAGGTAGGTACATAGTATTGACGTGTGTGCTTTCCGTACACGGTTGAGGAGCGAGGATAGCAGTAACGGTATTTTGGTCTTAAATCATGTGCAGCAACATATAGAATGGCGAACTGACTATACCAGAATTGTTTTAGCATAATAGTTTCTGTTAACAAAGCGTTAAAACTTGTAACCTTTAGTCTTCTAAAAATATGGACGTCATTACCAATAGACAAGTCGTAGGCAATATTCTTTAGAAGGGAACACAGAAGTGAATTCACTCTCTGCTGCCATTGAACCGTGCAGTGACTATAAACAGTGATGCCATATCTAAAACATTATAGGCTAGAACATGTGTAACACATTTCCGGACAGAAAAAGGCGCATAGTATCTAATATTATACAGCACGAAGTCTTTGGCAAACAAAAGAAAGCTGGCTGAATTCTGATGTACTTCACTGCTGGCAAGCGCTTGTTTCTGCTAAGAACAGGAATGCTTCAGCTTATGCATTTGACGATGTCGGCGCATATGGCCCCATTGACCCGCGTGTGGAAGAGTGTGTGACCTTTGTCGGAGTGACAAAGTAAACAAATGTTGTGCACTCCCTGAGCATAACGGAAAAATTCGTAAAATTCTGCTGAAAACCACCGCAGCTTGAAATTGGGGAGAAGGGTTGTTCTTTCTACCTTAACGGAGAGCCTGTCTCCTCATTCCTTCTGCCACCGAGTGCGCAGAAGCTCAATGTATACGACATCTAGGAAAAATGAAAACTGACAGCTCTAACGGCCAGTCATTGTTTCTTTCTAATTGCACCTCATCCTTGTTTTTCTCAAAACTTCCTTCGCATCCCAGTGTGGCGCCCACCAGACAGCCATTGCCGCGGGTGTGCTGTTCATCTACGTACTGGGCCGCTACGTCGAGTGGCCAGGGCTCGCAGTTTTCTGCGCGCTGCCACCGGCAGTTGCGGTGCTCCTGCTGTCTCTGGCGGTCGATTCTCCACGCTGGCTGATTCTGCACGACAAACGCGAGGAGGCTCTGAAGACGCTGAGGATTCTGCGCGACACCACAGCGCAGGCTGACGCTGAGTTTGAGGCGAGCACGCAATCCACAGTGACGTCTAGAAAAAATCGGCACGCGGCCGTGTCAGCATGGAGAAATACAGCATAGCGCGTACCGCTACCGTTTACCGTGTACCCCCCCCCCCCCTCCACACACACACAGCGCGCATGCGCTGATTTGTCTCGACCACTGATCTCCACTAGGTGGCTGAATGCCGCGATCCAGCTTTCGGAAGTGGGCGCTAGTGCAGCCACTGGAAGTTGGGCGACATGTACCGGAAGTTCGGTGTCTGCTGTGTATTTCAGTGCAAAAAGTCGCGTCTTAAGCTCTTCCGTCCTCAGTTTTTCGCGTTGTTTCCGTGTTATGTTTACTGTGATATCAATGGAATGAGCAAGCTCAACGCGAGAAATGTGAGCATTGTTTGGGAACCGAAGAAAGCAGGCATGCAGGCCTCACCTTACCTTGGCAAAAGGGTACGTGCATTAAACGTTGTGTCCTCATCTCGTTCTTGTCTTCCGAGCGTAATTAGGAGTAGTGGAATGATTATTAGGCTAGGTCATATTAAAACCGAATTTTCGTCTTGCAAAGAGAAGGCGGACGATGGCGCGGAAATTGTGACACTGGAAGAGCCACTCGTTATACAGCTGCCGCAGTTTCAGTTTCGAGTTTGTGGCAGACGATGTCTCTTCTCATCGATGGCAGGTGATGGTTATCGGTTTAGGGTGTCATTTACCTTCCAGACGTGCATTTAACCGAACTCCATAGCACAGACATGTTTCAGCTGCACAGCGTGAGAGAAACGACTGAGGAGAAAGACGAATGCTGCAGCGTGCGTGACAAGCGCTGCTAGAAGTCAACTGCACAATCTTCTGCATTACAAAACAGTACATGATACACTCCGTCGAAAAAGGAGTACCATGCCATTTGGAGGCGCTAATACCCACCTGCAGAACACCGTTGAACCTCACCAGATAGTAGCCTCGCCCTCGCTCCGGTTCGGTCTAAACATAATTCAGTAAAATGGTCACTGCAAGGTCGGCTGCCTGGTGAAGGTTTCCACCTATTGTTTCTTAAATTTATACGCCATTGATGGTATAACTTGGGCTTAGAGTGCGACAACATGCATCACAACAAAGAGCAGAGTTGGCGATGCTAACGCAATGGAACGACACAGAGCTGAGCAGAGGTGGCTCCGTACATGCTCTGTGTAGCGATGTCCTGTCGTCTGCTAGTGTCATCCCATTGCGATGCAATGGACCCTTATTTTTTAAACGTCTCTCCCGAAGACTTTGCTGGTCTCCTCATGCAGTTGAGGGTGCAACAGGCAGGCATTGTCGTAGAAAAAGACGAGAACGGCAAAAAGACGAAATGCTAAGTACAAAACGAAAAACTGAAAAAGCGTGCTCAAGGTCAGATTTCGTGCACTGCCAAAGGATGACTTCCGGCAAAAGGTCGCTTACTTCCGGTGGCTTCGCTTTCGAGCGCCATCCAGCCTTCTATAGTCGGGTACAACTTAAGAAGGCAGCGGCATTTGCCCCTCAAAGGCGGATGCACACGAGCCTCCGCCAATAGGCGCGCACTTCAGGTGACGTCATGAGCCGGACGGCCGGTGACCCGGCCGACGGAGAACATGCCTAACATGGCCGCCCTCGCTTCGAACTGTGCCGGGCCGCGTCAGCTGTGTGCGTCTCCCTTCGTCAGAGCGACATCGAATTGTTTGTGGGCGTCTGTCATGCCGGAAATATTATTGCAAGCTTACTATGCACAACTTGTGCCGCGTGCGTTTGTTCTGAGCCGTGAGGCGAAAAAAAGGTTACAGCGAACATCGGTGACTGCGCTGCGCTGCGCTTCGTCTGGAAACAGGATCCCGCAGCGGCACACCGCTGCAAACAAATATCGTGCGTGTTTGTTCTATGGTGTCTTGTTTTGCTCCTAAGTGAAGTTACGACGAAGAGAATTTGCCAAAGTCTGGTACCTACTGTGAGCGGCGGGTGTGTTTGTGTACTGTGCCGCTGGGTTTCTCGTCGGACGTGACGAAGTGATGGAGCAAAACCATTTTTAGGATAAATAGTCGAGATCAGTGGCCAGCACGCAGTTGACGGGAGCGTGTTGCCACCCCCCCCCCCCCCCCCCCCCCCAGGACGGCCTACGCATGTATAGTGGTGGGGCGTGGTAGGCTATAAGAGGTAGCGGTGGCCTGACGCGCTTTGATAAAATATCTTAAGCAAGGTGTATTTTTATACCGCTGTCAAGCGTACAAGTTAATTGCACTTCGGCATCCCGAGTGAAACTTTAGGCTACGTGGTTTTAACAGAAAGGCAAACCCATGAAACACAGTAAGAGCTAATAGAGGTCTAAAAAATGTCTTGGGGAAAAAAAAGCCTTACATCTAAAATAAGTTTAACCTAAGCAGTTTTTTAGACTTAGACCTTTACTAGCCCTTTATTAGCTTTGCTAATGCTACCCTTGTATATGGCTAGAAAACATCTTAGGCAGAAATCTTCAAGAACTGTCTTAGACATTTCATTTTTTATTCCTAAATTGGTGCTTGGATTATTTTACACATTTTTAAGACTGATTTTAATGCGGCTTTTAAACCCTCTAAAGCTTTAAAAATATTAGATCATTCTCCTGAAAGAGTCCGCTTAAAAAGAGCTCAAAGCTGATTTGCAATGACCGGAACAATGAGCCTACATTACAAGTGACGGCTGCAATAGTGAGCCATAAATGCATGAGCTAACATGTAAAGCGAACACACTTTTCAGTCACTGCATTAATTCTTCCTTGAACCCAGTGCACATACCCACAAAAAAAAATGGGGGGGGGGGGTTAGCTTTGGTTAAACCTGGAGTGACGCGATAACTGCAGCTGGCCGAGTGGAACTTGGTCACGTGACCAACCACGTGACGAACCACGTGATCAGCCACGGCGCCGTGCCGCCTGCAGCTGCTGCGCACGACGTGACCAACCACGTACAGCGTGGCGGCGCAGCCACAGTGTAGCAGCACCGCCACCGCCACGTTGAAGGCTCGAAATACGCATTTGCTTAATGTCTCCCACACCAAGTACTTGGGTGTAGTCTTTGAATCAGACATGCACTGGAAGCAGCAAATTAAAAAGTGTTTGTTCTAAATTAGCTTATGGCTGTCATATTTTATTAAGGGCGAGGGAATGTTTTCGTGCACCGATTTTACGCATATTGTACTTCGCGTTTGCCATAGTCACTTATTTTACTGCCTAGAGACATGGGGCGGTACCTATAAAACGTATTTAGAATCAATCTTACGCTTGCAGAAGCGTGCTGTTCGTACCATAAGTTTCGCAAAGACAATAGATCCTAGCCGACCACTCTTTCAAGAACTGCAAATATTACCGGTATCAGTTGCATACAAACTGAAGATAGCTCAAATAATAAACATAGTAATCAGAACTAATGATCCAAATCCTCTTAGACTGTGTAGATCGCCGCTGAGACAAACAAGAGCCGCCACTAATAATAGATTTAACCTACCGCCTTGTCATAACACTTACAGTCAAAGGCTATTAGAGTACAATGGTGCCCAGATATGGAATGAGATTCCCGATGCCATCAAACTCAAACATAATTTTTTGGCCTTACTGAAAAACATTTTTCATGTCTGTCCAGAACTGTGGGACTAATACGTTTGTGCTTGGTTTTGTACATTTATAAACCTAATTTTTTTGTTTTTCAGAATATGTATGTGCTTAAAATATTTGCAATGCCGCTATTGTAGCATCTCACGTCTATTTGTACGTGTATTTTGATTGTCTGCCGTTTCTTTAGTGAATATTATGTATTTGGACCTTTCACTAGCCGAGCTGGCTATGGGTCCAATCAAGTTTTGATGTATTGGTGCTATCTAAATGGTAACACGGGTAGGTCAAATAAGGCTCTGTTCAGCGCCCTGCGGAAGTGAAAAATATTTGGTGAACCTCACGCACAGCACAGTTAGGTGCAACCTGGATAGCCAACTTGAAGCCAAAGCAGGTAAGACAAGTCAATGGCAAGGAGTGACAGCACAGGCAAGAAAATAAGCAAACTAAGAACATAGATGCGTACGATGTCACTGTCAGCGGCATTTGAGCACAGTGCAATGGCTCACCATGAATTCAAGAAGTCACTGTGGAGGTCCTTAACTGAAGCAAAAATTCAAATAGCCTGCATAGACATAGAAAGCCAAGCAACCAATAGCAAGTGCACTGCCTTGCTGTAACCATAGACCTCTGGCAAATAACAAAGTTTGCACAATCTTTAGCAGCTAGGCATACAAATGCACATAGCATAAGAAATCGCTCAGAGAATCACAGTACAATTTAACTAAAATCAGGCAATAGCGGTTATTCTACAAAGTATTCTTCCATATTTTCATCATGACCTGCAACAAACAAGTCAGCAACTGTATACTATAGCTTGAGTGGTTTGCTTGGTTTAGATATGCAGTCATTGAATTTCATGAAACCAATATTTTCACTTGTAAACTGGGGGGTTTAACATTTCGAAGCGACACATTGACTTTGAGAAACGGTGTAGTTGAAGTCTGCGGGTTAATTTGGACTACCAGGAGTTCAAGATATGCTGACTTCGCAGAGCATACGTGCGTTTTTGTATTCCGTTTCTATCGACATATGGCGGCCACTGCCGGCATCGAATAACCCGCAACCTTGGGTTCAGCAGCAGAACGCCAATGCCACACAGCCATCGCGACGGGTTTCATGATTACTTAATAAAAATTAATATTACAGATTCTATTCCACAACTGTAAGTTAACCAGACTTTTTAACGAGAGGTGAATTAGACCACTCAGGCGGCCAGAAGGATAAAATCCTGCCAGAATGCAATCGAGCATCGATTTCAGTTTGTAGGTAAAAATTTCGCGCCTTTCTTACCTACATTTAAAGAAAGCTGATTGCTCTGAAGCTTTGTCACGTTGCCAGCACAAATGGTGACAGGATTTTACTACCATATTTCTTGACTGCCTTCGTAAAGAAAGCAGCGCTTGTACGCGAGAGCAACTTAACCGTACCCACTTAAGGCGGCTAAGCCACGCAAGAAAAAATGGAAGGGGACTTACTTTTTCGGAAAACCAACTTCGCATCTTAGCGCAGCGCTGGTAGTAAGATATATCGCGAGGAAACTGCAGACAGCAGCGTGAAGCGCCAACCAGCACGGAACAAAGGACACAGAGGGTAGTTCGCAGAGTTCGCTTCACGCGCGTAGCAAGCAGCCGCTAGCGACTGCAACGCCAAATGGCCATATCAAGTACTAGATTCTTAAACTTGAAAATAAACACGGAAAAATAAAAGAATAACAAACTGCATCTGATATTTTCATATCAAAATAAACACAGCTTGCATACAGTTTATTTTCGCTTGAAACGGTTTAAACCACTTTGACATAGGCTGTAGACTGTATCGTCACCGTGCTCAGCGACACCAAGCAGCAAGCTGCGGCGCGCAGGACACGAGGAAGATCGCGCGTGAGCGGGCTGGGCGAAGCAGCCCCTCCATGACGCTCATGCAGAGGCGCTATGGAGGGGTTATGGAGGAGCGCCGGTCCTGCCGGGCGCTGCCGCCGGCTAGCCGAGGCGGAGCGAAAAGGCGTTCGCGACATGAAGCAAATTTTTTGCTCGCATACAGCGTCGGCTTTCAGGGCCAGTATATGATACCTAAATCTATCCAGAGTGGTGGGTTGGCTGCAGTCGATGTGGACGTGTGACTATAGCGTGATTTCGAGCTCCGCAGGAGAAAGCGGGCTTTCAGAGTTTAGTGCAAAGAGCGGTCCTTGCGTCGACGCGCCTGCTCTTTGAAACATCAAGCAAGAACACCGGAATAACGCAGAACCATCTAATTTATCTGCCGTCATTGCTGTGACCTACGTTCGCCGTGATCTACAGACTTTTGCTAATTGCTGGAGCGAATAGGCGCGTCTTCTTGACGTGGCCTGAAGTTGTACGTGTTAAAAACAATTTTAAGAAAACGTCTTACTACGGACGTTTCAGAGAGGTTTCTGAGCAAACGTTTTGGCTTTTGTGGGAAAGTGCACTCGTACTAAAAAAAATGGCGACATGAAATGAGCGGAATTTTTAAGAGGTTGACGTAAAATAAAAGTAACTTTAAGGTTAACTGTTTGACGTGATAGCGCCAATAAAACGAGCTTAAACGGTTTTCAACAATAAAAAATAGGAAGAAAAAAGCCAGGACCACCAAAGACTATCCAGATATTTGACAACAAACAGGATGGCGGCGTACAGCGGAGCGGGGTTTCATATGATCGCGTTCCTTTGTTGTGTTGCTTCGCTTGTAGCTAAAATGAAGAAGTACTTAAAAAGTGTTATAGCACGTAAAATAAACTTGCGAGTGCTTTTTATGCACCGTCCACACCTTCAAAGTCGCTGCCGTCGAGGTTACCGCACTAGGCCCTCTAAGTGGTTTTCCTGAACTCACTCCAACCGGAGTGTACTCTTCTGCGAGTGGCACTCCACTTGCGACTTCACAAAGTGCACTTATAGCGAGTGGCACTCTTCGTAAGTGCACTTATCTTGCCCATTTGACAGGGGTGTTAATTTTTAGGCTATTTCATTGTTTGCTTGCTGAAACGAAGTTTGGGCGCGACATGCGGCGAGGTCGTGAAGGAGTGGACAGACAGGAGGGGCGCATAGTTATGTCGACCTTGCCTTTTGTTCCAACAAGCAGTAGAGAATGGCTGCGCCTCTATCTCTCACGCAGCGCTTTTATTTTTCCGCTGCCGGAACCATCGTACGCATCACCTAAACCTACACGATTTGGCGAAAACGCATATGGAATGTGTACTCAGCCAATGCGCCACTGCACCAGGTCAATTTGCACCTTACGGGTAAATGGACGCTCCCTGAGTGTTACGCAGAACTGTAATGTCGTCTTTACGTTGAACCTGACTGAAGAACCTTCAAAATGAATTTGCAAATACCAAAATAAAGGGCAAAAATCCAGAAAAGGAAGGTAATTCAAATGCTAACGCGCTTGCAAAGCAGGTGCACACGCTCGATGATAGGTGCGAGAGATGGTAACGAATTGAGCTACGCGAAACGTAACGAACGCGAATAATTAGCAATCTTGATTCGAAGTTTTAACGTGTCCGCGCTCCAAAATGGTGGTCGCTGTTTTCTTCGTACACATGTTCTCAATTACTCGCTTAGGGCGGTTGTTATGTTTCATTACAAAATTCCACACTTGCTTCATTGCTTAGACGTGAGGACCAACTCCCTTTAACTGAAACTGCCGTGCTCTGGTCCGGCAGCTGTCATATACAGTTTCTATTCTGATCGAGGGTCGCGGGATATAATACAGACCCTAACGACTGCATGCTGGTGGAGATGAATTGCTAAAACGCCGGTGCGGTGGGCGATGCCAGTTCCCACTAACGATCCAGATTTGACCGATAGAAATGCGGAGCGTACCACTAAATATCCCTCATAACCAATGGGAGCTTTGGTCTTGGTGATTGTTGGTCATCCGCCCACCTCCCGAACGCCCTTTGGCCGCACGCATCGTCAACAATTAGGCGAGGACGATGTAAAGGAGTCGAAAATGCTCAAAACGATGCGTTAATTTGCTTTTTTAAGCCCCATAAGCCAGGCAGAATAGGATGCCTAATTGATGCAGCAGTCATATATTCCTTTACGTCCTGCCGTCATTGCGTTTACTGTGCAACCCAGCCTAGCGGATCCTTACCCACTCGACCCATACGCCAATCCTGCGCATGCGTTTAGTCACCATGACCTTTGCGACGTTCACAGGAGATAGAGGCGATCTTCAGGAACACACCGACGCCCCTCAATCACTACGTGTTGGCCGTGTTGGTAATGGTGATCCAGCAGTTTTCCGGCGTCAACACGGTTCTTCTTTTCGGCAGCGGGCCGGTCTACGTTGGCATCGCATCCACATCATACGAAGGACTCGTCTTACTCGCCTCTATACAGGTGAGGCGTGAGCTCTGCACGAAGGTATATAATGGTCGGATATGCTGTAGCTGAACAGTGCAACAAACTTTACTCGTAGAGTGCGGGCAGCAGGTAAGCGATGGCGAACGAAGTGGATTTCAAGGCAAGGCAAATGTAACAGGACCAGCGTGAGGTTTGTGAATAAAATTTGAGGGTATAGGGTAGCGGTAGGTATAGGGTAGATCAATGGAAGAGGCCTTTGTCGCGCTGTGGACGTACGTACGATCGTGATGATACAGTTGTGGAGTAGCGCGTTTTAACCAAGATACAGCTGGTGTTTATCACTGCACTGAAGTGACGTAGAATTGAAGTCTAGCACTCTTTTTATGCCAGCCAGCTTAGACTCTTTTCCGCATGCTATGCCCGCATGTGCCAAAAATAAACACTGTACTAAAGCAATTCTCAGTGGTTAGGGCGCTCGACTAGTGATCCGGAGTTCCCGGGTTCGAACCCGACTGCGGCGGCTGCGTTTTTATGGAGGAAAAACGCTAAGGCGCCCGTGTGCTGTGCGATGTCAGTGCACGTTAAAGATCCCCAGGTGGTCGAAATTATTCCGGAGCCCTCCACTACGGCACCTATTTCTTCCTTTCTTCCTTCACTCCCTCCCTTATCCCTTCCGATACGGCGCGGTTCAGGTGTCCAACGATATATGAGACAGATACTGCGCCATTTCCTTTCCCCAAAAACCAATTATTATTATTATTATTATTACTAAAGCAATCGTTGAATTTTATTGTACTCTCCTAGCCTAAGGTCGTAACCTTTCTCCTTAATCGGAAGCGTGTTCTCGCCGTTTATGTATCACGAAAACTACACAAGCTGATTTATATGGCCATGGTACCTTGAGTTTTTCCGGCACCATTCTGCTCCACCTTCCTGAAGTCAGCGCAGGGTGAATGTTGCCGGGGGTGCCAGCAGATCAACTTGCCGCGTGACTGGTCGTAAGAGTTCACATAGAAGTGGGGCCGAATGGACCTTGTCACTGTATAACGCGCACATTTTCGCACGGATGGTGGCACATTATATATGTAGCACAGTGAAAAAGATGTGTCCCATCTTCTTCAAGTGCCAACGCATTCACAACGATGCTCCTATCTACTATATATTTGCATGATGAAAACCACCGAACTATCCAACGATCAATTCAACGAGTTTTTATCTTTCGGTAATAGGCGTCCCTAGTGTTCTGTGCGTTTTTACTAGCCCACGTGCACAGACCGACGCGGACAATTTCGGCTGTAAAAAATTTCGCAGTTTCGAGCTTTTTAGCCAGTTCCATCAATCAGTTGCCTCATAAAACTTGTTAAAGCCATTTTAGTGCTACTTAAAGTTTTTAAACGCTGAAAGAACTGAGGTACGGACATGTTCCACATTTTCTGTTTTTTACGAAGTCATTGATGCAAGTGCGTACCCCTTTTTTTTCTACAAAACCAGTGGTTGAAACGGATTGAAAGAGGCACTGAGATACATCTTGAGTGAACTTTTACGATTTGTATGCACGTTAGTCACAGTACAATTTCATGCCTCACAAAGGGCTAACGACGAAGATTTGGAGACAAGGGGACGTAAAACTCTTGTCAAAATTGTGCACACCAAATGCTTTGCAAAGTATGCGCCGTGCATCCTCAGTGTTCCAAATCTACTGAAGGCGGGGGGCCTCCGTCGTCAGCCCTCTGAAAGATAGCACTTCCGCGGATTCTACAGGAGCCGCGCACAACACGGACTAGGACCAAGCTCCTTAGGCTCTTACTTATGACAGTGACTATACTTAACAAATACCGGGTTCTGGGAAAGTTTCCGAAGCGAGGCGCCTGAGTCGTTAGCGAACGCGTGGCCGTACTGCAACGCAGTGACCGCTTCCAGTAGTCAATATTGCTATAAATTACGTCGCGGAGGACTTCTTACTCTCCCGAAATAAGGAACGCAGGCGTTCCATCAGCGTACGTTAGCGAACGCAGTAATGCCACGGCAACGTTAGCATGCAGGATTTTCTCAAATCGTGGCGCCTCGCAGTTAAACCCTTTTAGCGTTGTTTTGTGCATGATGGTTCAGTTGGTGGTGACGGCGACGGCAGCTCATATGCTAGACGCCCTGGGCCGGCTAAAGCCACTGGCCGTGTCCGTTGTCGTCAGCACGGGAAGCGTGATGGCCCTGGCAAGCGTGTACTACGGTGTCTCGCCTGGGGCCCCGTCCGGGGATATGCACTTCGCTGCCTGGCTCGCCTCATTCTGCAAGGTGCGCGAGCTTGCACGTTTAATTATATCCGATACCAACAAGTCCTATCAGCGATACCTCTCCCGCGCGGTTATGTTCGCTTTGTCGCCCCAACTAGCTCGAAAGTGCATCGTTAGACTATTAAAATAGCTTTAGGTTTCATTTACATAATTGCTGCGGACCGAACAGGAAGAAGAAAAGGGAAAGATTTTAAATCACGCCATACGATTGGTGCGGTTTTAATTTGTGGTATTCATCGATGGGAGATTAGTGGGTTAATTATTTAAAGGTAAATGATAAGCACAAGAAAAAACAACCGCATGCCGCCGGTGGGATTTGAACCGATGACCTCCGGATTTCGTTTCCAGGGCACTGCAGCGGTGGCCGAGTGGTTGAGCATGCGCATCGCATGTGGGAGGTGCGGGGTTCGATCCCCAGTGCCGCCCTGTACCCACCGGTGATACAATGAGTAGAAGCTTTCCCCTGCCTGTTGCTCGGCTGCTTTAGGGTGAAATGCTTGGGAAATGTTCCTTTGAACCCCACTTTGAGCAGAATAAAAAAAAACATTGTTTCGTGGCGCTCTTTGGCCACCGATGCCCTTGAGCCATTAAAATTCATCATCATCATCATCATCATCATCATCAAAATTTTCCATCCTGTGCTCTACCAACTCAGCTACGGTGACGGCTGTCCAATCATCTGCTTGCAGGGATATTTGTGTGCAGTGTAACCTAGCCTTCGGTGTTCAGCATCGGCATCCTCATCTATAGCGGCGGACGTTGTGCGTCCTGTATTAGCTCGAGTGTCACGTGAAAAGTGACCGAATGGTAATGGGGGAAGCTGTGCGATAGCCCTCATATCCTACTCATGGCATCAGCACTGCCAGAAGTCTTGATGGCATGTCTGTTTTTGATGCCATGGGTAGCATAGGAGGGTTATCAGCACATGTTCCCCCTCAACGTTCCATCACGTTTCACACAACACTTGCGCTAATACAGGACGTATTACATCCGCCGCTATGAACGAGGTTAGCGCTGGTGAACACGCAAGGTTAGGTTACACCGTACGTAAATACCGCCGCAAGCAGAAGATTTGACAGCCGTAGCCGTAGATCA
This sequence comes from Amblyomma americanum, assembly GCF_052857255.1. Classification (NCBI taxonomy): domain Eukaryota; kingdom Metazoa; phylum Arthropoda; class Arachnida; order Ixodida; family Ixodidae; genus Amblyomma; species Amblyomma americanum. The sequence goes on from NC_135498.1 coordinate 103,041,511, forward strand.
GTTGACAGAGCACCGGACGGAAAATTCGGAGGTCGTGGATCACACCAGCGGAATGTGATTGTTCTTTATGCTTTCTAATAAATTAATTTTAAATAATTACCCTATTTATCTCCCACTGATAAACTCCGCAAATAGAAGAAAACATCCCCTATGCACCTTGATGTCGGTGACTGTTAGCTTCCGTCATGTAGATCTGTTCAGCAAACGTACGGAATTATTTCGTGTTACGCTGTTATGAACTTAACGCTATAACATGAGGCGGTAAAAAAAAGAACGTAGTAAAGTGAATGCAAAATGTATTGATTTTTTTTTTACATGTACTGTTCAGCTACCTTTCGCTTCAGGTAATAAATCAGGCTTATTTATGATTAGGCTGCGACTCTTGGCTCCACAGCTACGTAATGTTCAGTGCCCGTTATCGTAATATGTATATGCAATGACGCGCTGCGTGCACGGCCGGTCGCAGATGGTCTTCATGATCGGCTTCTCCGCCGGTCTCGGTCCCGCTCCCTGGTGTCTCGCAGCCGAATTGTCCCCGCTGCGCGGAAAGGGATTCGAGTTCGGCAGCGTGTGCGCCTTCCACTGGGCATCGGCGTTGGCCATCACGAGCATGTTCAGCATCCTCGGAACCACGACGACGCGGCTAGCGCTGCTCATACTCCTTTCCAGCGCCTTCTCCTTTGCCGGAGGCGTCATCGCTTTCAACAGGCTCCCTGATACGCGGCGCGTCAGTCTGGAGTTCATCCTAGTCTCCGGGCAAGGGCAGAGGTCGAGGAGGCCGTCGGGAACTCGACATTCGGCCGGCTCCCGCGCATCACCTGCGGCGCAAGGAGTCTCGCGCAAGGACTCGACCCGCGGCGAGCAGAAAGAATGAAGTGGAAGCAAGCAGTAGAGAAGTCCGAGCCCACAGCGAACTGCTCCAAAGGCTAAAGGTCAAACTAAAGTGAAAGCAGTGTCCAAGGCGCAAACTGAGTGAAAGACTGAGGATGAAGGGAAAGACAATGTGAAGCGGTGGCGGTGGATACCGCAGCGTGTGCCAGAGTTCGAGCGCACGCACTTACTCGAAAGGCTCACGCAGAGTGGAGAGCGCCGCCTGAAAAACTATCTTTTGATCGATGTTCATAAACTGTTCTTTTTCCTTTCCTTCCTCTATGTTCCGTCCCTCGCCATACCATTATAGACCACCAGCAACCAGCACTGTTTTTTGTTGTACGCGTGGGACGTCGCGTTCGCGTGGTGACAAATGCAATGATGAGTGTTCAAGAACGCCGCGTTTGTTTACCACGGCCGTCACTCTGTTTTTTTTCTGTTCTATGCACAGATGAGTTGAAGTCTCACTTACGCGTTATCTGTGTCTGAACTTCTTGGTTTCACGTATGACTGGAAGCCTGCGGCCGCCGTCCTGTATGGTCTTCCTCACAGGCCTTTTTTTGCTGAAATTTCTTACCAGTGCTTTTAACTGATTAGAGAAAATGCGTTCTGTATTGTGGGTGTAGCTGATTTTCAGTATTCGCCTTTCAGAGCCATAGGAAGCGGTTGAAAACGTCACTTCCGTTTTGAACATTGTCAGTTGTGTTAACTCGACGTCTTTGACGAAACATATGTAGCGTCTCCTGGGCAGTTACTATCGTTGTCGGTTGCCCTCTTGAGAATGCATTCTGGGTCAGGCATGCAAGTTTGCCGGACCGCATGGCAATGAGAATTAAAATGTGTGGGCAGCGCGCTGTGGTGTCCAGCGTGTTTTATTCTACTGAAAATTTTTGGGCCGCTAAGATGCACTTAAAACAATTCCTGAACCGGCCGTCATCACCGTTCGGAAGGCATTGGTGGAGCATACATTTTAAGGTGATAAAAGTTATTTGTTAGGTTAGGCTGATGATTTTTCTAACTTTAGAAACAAAACAAGGGCTGCTCCAGGTAGTTTTTTGCACAGTGTACGACCAAAATATATCCGAGAAACGTCCACACTTTGGATCATCGTACACAATAAATACACATAAATACACCTAAGAAGCTGTAATAGGTATCCCGGACCTAAATCTCGTCACTATGATGCTGGTTATGGTTGCTATTTGCAACTGTATTACTTTCACGCGCTGGTAGTACATTTCGAAGTCTTAGAAAGCTTGATATGCTGCTACAGGGCTGCCGGCTGCCTTTGTTGAAGTTCAGCTTCCTTATTTACCTTAATTAGCTGGTATCTTGTTTCTGGAAACCCTTGCGCGGCTTGTCTCTAAAAACTGCCGCGAACTCAATTTTAACCTACGTATATATAGCTCGGGAATGGCTGACTAGGAAAGAAGTTGCTAAACTAAAACGACTGGGTACAGGCACCCGATGTTTTGCAGTAATTTTGACGTCCAGTTTAGAAAGGAGAAAAATAGAAATCTGAAATGATCAGCCAGTTATAAGAAACATGTATGCTGCGCAGAATGACAAGAAAATATACTTCTTTTGAATACAGGTGCAAACAGTACTTGCTTAGTGAAAGACCTAGGTAGAACGGGCAACCGAAACAAATGAGAGCCTCACTTCTGCTATAGATGTAGCACTACAAAAGATTATAATATATATACTTATGAATGCTCCGGAGCCAACAGTCCCCGAAACAAAGGAGCATAGGGGAAAGTAATTCTTTTTTGAATGTGTAGTGGGATAATAATACTTCGATTAATCTATCGCGTAAAGAAAATCAGTTATAAAGCAGCAGAAAAAAAGCTACCATGCCGCCGGTGGGATTCGAACCCACGACCTCCGAATATTCCGTCTGGTGCTCTACCAACTGAGCTACGGCGACGGGTGTTCAATCTGCTGCTCTCGTGGGTATTTGCGTTTATTGGGTGTAAGAGAACCTTGAGAGTGTTCACCAGCGCCACCCTCGTCCATGGCGGTGGACGTAGCACGACGTGTAATACTGCGGGTGTGACGTGGAACGTCATCTAACGGCGAGGGCGGAAACTGCGAGAGCCCTCTTATGCTAACTATGACATCAAGACTGCCAGAACCGAGACCCTTGTTAACTATTAGCAGACAAGGTAAAGGAAATGGGGGGCTCGTTTGACAAACTTATAAAGGGAGCCAACAGTCACGGAAACCAAGGTGTAAAGGGGAATGTTTTTTTAATGTGTAATGCTAATCAGTGGGATAATAATACTTACATTAATCTATCGCTGAAAGAAAATTACTTATAAAGCAGCAGAAGAAACAACCATGCCGCTGGTGGGATCCGAACCCACGACCTCCGAATATCGCGTCCGGTCCTTTACCAACTGAGCTACGGCGACGGCTGTGCAATCTGCTGCTCTCGTAGGTATTTATGTTTTTTGGGTGTAAGAGAACCTTGAGAGTGTTCACCAGCGCCACCCTCGTCCATAGCGGCGGACGTAGCACGTCCTGTACTATCGCGTCCTGTATTAACCGATAAATAACCACGAGAGTAGCAGATTGGACAGCCGTCGCCGTAGCTCAGTTGGTAGAGCACCGGACGCGATATTCGGATGTCGTGGGTTCGGATCCCATCGGCGGCATGGTTGTTGTTCTGGTGCTTTATAAATAATTTTCTTTAAGCGATAGATTAATATAAGTATTATTATACCACTACACATGAAAAAAAAATTAAACATTGACCTATGCACCTTGGTTTCGGTGACTGTTGGCCCCGTTCATAAGTAAGGTGTGGGTGCGGCCTAGTTGGTAATGCATTGTAAGACGAAAAGCGCGAAACAAACACACGAACGCAAAGAAAGACGAAGGACAAGCGATTGTCCTTCGTCTTGCTTTTGCATCCGTGTGTTTTTTTCGCGCTTTTCGTCTTTACACTCGCTTCATAAGTTTGTCAAACGAGCCCCTGATTTCCTGCTATATATATATTGTAGAATAAGACGTCAACTGGCCTTCAACCAAGAGGTCCTTCAGAAACCAGGAACTCGGTACGGCACGACACAGGAACGTTTTTTAGCGTTCGGCACGTCGTCGGCTTCTTCTGCAACAACACCCACACTGTGTCGTCGTCTTCTTTTATCACCGGCCGCTGGCGCTTCCCAAGCCTCAGTTCTGTACAACAACTACCCCCCAGGCGAAAAGGCGCCATCCTGGGGACTGGGAGAATACGGACGGGCGACTTATGAAGAGGCGAGGATGAGAGGATTGTAGTACAATTTAAGGCGATAGACGTGGACAATTTCGCGGCCACGGTGACGGTGATCCGGGGATGGTTGGAGGGGCTCGATGAGGTAATTTACAGGAGAGGTTTGCTGGATGATGCAATAAGGCCCTTGATACTGGCTTAAGAGCTTCGAAGAGAGGCCGGGACTGGAAGACGGGACCCACAGCCAGACCAAGGAGTCGGTAGGGTAAGGCGGAACAAGAGCAGATGGGTCACGGATGCTTTTCTGGTGCTGCTGGGCTTCAGACGTGAAGGAACGGGCAAGTTGACATTCTTCGGCGTATTTGGCTGCTTGAGAAAGGGTTGTAAACTCAGAAGAATCAGGACGGTACGGAAGAATAATGTCCAGTGTGCAAGAAGGCTCACGGCCGTAAAGAAGAAAGTAGGGAGAAAATCCGGTGGTCGACTGCGTAGCGGTATTATAAGCATAAGTCACGAAGTGTAGAATGCGGTCCCAGTTGCCATGGTCCGAATCAACATACATGGCCAGCATGTCGCCCAAGGTGTGAATAAAGCGTTCAACCATACCGTTCGTTTGTGGATGGTGTGCAGAGGTGGTGCGTTGAACGATGTTGCTTTCCTGAAGAAGAGCGCGCACAACTTCAGAGAGGAAGACACGGCCTCGATCACTCAGCAGCTCGTTTGGAGCGCCATGGCGGAGAATATGATGAAGGATAAAGGAGGCAACGTCTGCGGCTGTAGCGGAAGATAAGGGTGATGTTTCGGCGTAGCGGGTAAGGTGATCAAGGGCAACAATGATCCAGCGATTGCCAGTTGATGTGGTGGGAAGAGGACCGTACAGATCGATACCAACACGCTAGAATGGTCGAACAGGGCTAGGCAGCGGCTGCAAAGGAGCTGCGGGGCGGCGAGGTGGTTGTTTTCGGCGCTGACACTCGCGGCATGACTGGACGTATCGGCGAACATAACGATACATCCCGCGCCGGTAGTACCGACTGCGAAGGCGGGTGAAGGTCTTCAACACGCCGGCGTGGGCGCACTGGGGGTCATCGTGGAAGTGGGAGCAAATGGCGGAACGCATATGGGTCTGGATGACGAGCAGCCATTTGCGTCCATCCGGCAGGTAATTGCGGCGGTAAAGAAGGTATTCTCTGATGGCAAAATGGTGCGATTGACGGCGGAGGGCGCGAGCAGGAGAAGAGCGTGGCGATGGGTTGGATAATAAATCTAAAAGGGCAGCGATCCATGCGTCCCGATGCTGTTCATCAGCCATATCGGTCATTCGATCGACGAAGGTTCTAGGCCAGAGACAGTGGAAGTGTCATCCGGCGGCAAAGGGAAGCGGGAGAGCATCAGAATAGGCATGTTTACGTCCGGATCGATAGACAACGCGAATGTCGTACTCTTGGAGAAGCAAAGCCCAACGCGCCAGCCGGCCAGAGGGATCTTTCAAAGGCGACAGCCTGCAGAGTGCGCGCTGATCGGTGACAACGTCGAAAGGGCGCCCGTGCAATTAAGGGCGAAATTCTGAAATTGCCCAAAGGATCGCTAAACACTCCTTCTCTGTGACGGAATAATTCGCTTCAGCTATTGTGAGCGTCCGGCTGGCGTAAGCGAAGATGTATTCGGTAAAGCCAGGCCTGCGCTGAGCGAGAACGGCTCCGAGGCCGACACCGCTGGTATCGGTGTGGATTTCGGTTGGCGACTCAGGGCCCAAGTGACGCAGGATCGGCGGAGATGTCAGAAGGTGGCGTAGCGTGGTAAAGGCATCATCCCAGGCTTTCGACCATGCCGACAGGTCGTGGTGGGAAAGAAGCTTGGTTAGTGGGGCGATGACAGTTGCGAAATTGCGCACGCAGCGGCGGAAGTAGGAGCAAACGCCGATGAAACTGCGAAGTTCTTTCATTGAAGTTGGTGTCGGAAATTCTGCGACAGCACGCAGTTTCACCGGGTCCGAGAGAACGCCATCCTTTGAGACGACGTGTCCAAGGATGGTTAGCTGTCGAGCTCCGAAGCGGCACTTCTTCAGGTTGAGTTAGAGACCAGCGTCGGCCAGGCAGCGGAGGACAGTCTCCAGGCGTTGAAGATGGGATGGAAAATCTCAAGAAAAGATGACAATGTTGTCCAGATAACAAAGGCAGGTGTGCCACTTGAGCCCACGAAGGAGGTTGTCCATCATACGCTCGAAAGTGGCAGGAGCGTTGCAGAGGCCAAAGGGCATGACGTTAAATTCATAGAGCCCATCGGGTGTAACGAAGGCGGTTTTCGGGCGATCGGCCTCCGCTATCGGCACCTGCCAGTAACCAGAGCGCAGGTCCAATGAAGAAATGAATTCAGCTCCCTGCAGACAGTCCAGAGTGTCTTCGATACGTGGGAGATGGTAAACGTCCTTGCAAGTTATCTTGTTCAGGCGGCGGTAGTCCACGCAAAAGCGAATCGACCCATCTCTTTTCTTCACCAGCACAGCTGGGGATGCCCATGGGCTGTTGGAAGGATGGATAACCTGTCGTTGGTGCATATCGCTGACCTGTTCATCTATGATGCGGCGTTCAGCGGCTGAGACGCGGTAGGGGCGCTGCCGCAAAGGGATATGTGCTCCGGTGTCAATAGAGTAAGTAACGGATGTCGTGCGGCCCAAGGAAGGTTGCTTGTAGTCAAATGAAGCGGTAAAGCGCTGAAGAATGGCGATAAGTTGAGCGCGTTGTGTAGGGGACAAATAAGCGTCAATGGAGCGTTGGAAAACATCAAGAGATCACGGGTCGACAAGGAGTAGGTGTAATGGCGCTGATTGGAAGAGCGGCAGAGGTACCGGTATCGTCGAGAGGGTAGGCATCGGCAGGGTCGAGCAACCCGACCCTGCCAAGCGACTGTCCACGGAGTAAAGTTGTAGGGCAGGAAAACGGGTTGCGAACGTAAAATAGCGCTTGAACCATCACAAATCGTGAGAAGGGCGTGCGGCAGTAAAATAGAGTTCATGGTGGCACTATGTGACAAGGGAGCGTAAACAACGGTTGCGTCGGAGAGGGCGGCACAAGAAAGCGGCACAAGGGAGCAGGAGAAAGGCGGAACGTCGATGTCTTCGGCGACAATCACTGTAGCGTCAGCGGGAGGCGGCACGGCAAAGGGACCGTCAGTCAATGGCGACAACTCAAGTTCGGCACGAGCGCAATTGGTGACAGCTTGATGGGTGGATAGGAAGTCCCAACCAAGTATATATAACGTCGTGCGAAGCGCGGGCGAGGACGATGAATTCGATGATATACGAAACGCCGTTGATAAAGAGACGGGCGGTGCAAGCTGCTATGGGCCGGATATCTTGAGCGGAGGCGGTGCTAGGGAAACGGAAGGAAGCGGCATCGTCACTTTTTTCAGTCTACGGCAGAGGTCGTAACTTATGACAGAAACTGCGGCACCAGTGTCAATAAGCGCGTTGATGGCTATGCCCTCCACGAACACCGCAATGGCATTGGCAGGTACAGAAAAAGGGCTTTGATGATACACTGGTGTCGCAGTTCTTGCCTCTGGAACTGCGGCCTTCAGTTTTCCGGTTGGACGGCCGGTGGGCGGCGGGTCATCAACGAACGAGAACGATGGCGAGCGGCTGGAACGGATTTCATAGCGGGAAGAGTCGCGAGGAGGCTCGTCATGGAACGCAGGCAGCGGAGATGTCGCAATCCCGTAGGCTGGCTCACGACGATATGCTTAGGGATGGGGACCGCGACTGCGGCACAATCGGGCCACGTGACCAGCCACGCCACAGGCGTAGCATATGGGCCGATTGTCTGTCGTGCGCCATGGGTTTACAGGCATTGGCTGGCGCCGTGAAACAGGCCGAGGAGCTGGAGGGGAAGGCCGCTTCTGCGCGCAGAGATTGTGGAGCGGCCTGTAGGCAGGGGCAACAGGCTGGGGCCTTGGCAGGGTCACGGCATCAGCGTATGTGAGAGGCGCCGCAACGAGAGGTTGCTGATGTTGAGCGGGCAGCACCTCAGCGACCTGCTCCTGGATGACGCGTTGAAGGCAGGGCGCCAGCGATGGGGTAGGCGGAGGCGGGCACGTGGAGACCGACAGCAGGCGTGCGACTTCCTCACGAACAAAGGTTTGGATGTGTTAAAGTAGGGACTGGCAGTCCATGGCATCATTCCCGGTTAATGCCAAGCTTGAGAGAGTGGCGTCCTGCAGGCCGGAACGCCGTGTGGAAAGGCGATTTTTGCGGAGCTCATCAAAGCTTTGGCAGAAGCTGACGACGTCGGAGACACACTGGGGATCCTTGGCGACGAGCATTTGAAAGGCATCGTCGTCAATTCCTTTCATAATGTGTCTGATCTTGTCAGTCTCGCTCATGGAGGAATTGACACGTTTGCACAGGTCCACGACGTCTTCTATGTAACTGGTGAAGTTTTCACCAGTGAGTTGGGCCCGGTTTCGTAAGCGTTGCTCTGCGCGGAGCTTACGGACAGCGGGACGCCCAAAGACTTCGCTTAGGCTGGATTTGAGAGCTGCCGAGGTGAAGATGTCGGCCTCGTGGTTACGAAGTCACAGATTTGCCACGTCGGTCAAATAGAAAATGGCGTTCGTAAGCTTAACAGTATCGTCCCAACGGTTGTAAGCGCTTACGCGTTCGTAGGACGCCTATACCAATCTTTTACGTCGGTGTCATCCGTGCCACTGAAAATGGCGGGATCTCGGTCATGATGGAAGTGGGAGGTAAGACACGGCTGCGGAGCTCCAGGGTGAAGAGGTCGTCGCACCTCCACCACTTGTAGTATAAGACGTCAACTGGCCTTCAACCAAGAAGTCCTTCAGAAACCAGGAACCCGGTACGGCACGACACAGGAGCGTTTTTCCTATGCACCTTTGCACTTTGGTTGGCTCCCTTAATGAGTGTATATATATATATATATATATATATATATATATATATATATATATATATATATATATATATATATATATATCTACAAGATATATAGATGCTATAACTAATGCGATCGGCTGTCCGCTAGGCGTTTGCTAGGCGTTGTAAGGAACTGTAAAGCCGATTTACAGTAGACGGTACGCGCAAGACTTTTTGAGGTTGAAAATTATGAAGCCCTAATCAATATGAGGTATAAGGTTTCCAGTTGTTACGCGTTGTACCGCGTCTTTATACTTTTTTTTGGTGTTGACTATTGCGAATGCATAAGTGAACATGGTTCCCAAGTCTAAAGTAAAGGAAATCTTATTCAGCGGTTTTTTAGTGATTGTGTTTTAGGCTTTCGTGAAAAACTGCGGGGCTCTTCAAAATTTAATGGCCGCTGCCACGCGTTCAGGCTGAACAGCCATTTTCATTTCTAGCGAAACAAAAGGCAACAGCACCAGAAGCCAATGTAGGCATCATTTCCAGTTTAGCCACATTATGAATTTTCTAAGCTATACTGCTTTCTTATTGTACTACGAATAAAGAAACGGAATTTTCAAATCTGCGACCCTGAGCAGCTCTCTGATTCCGCGAAGGAGCAAGATATGAAGGACGAAGGAGCTGACGTCACCTATACTGAACTTGGACGTGACAATGCTCGTTCGGCTGTTAGATGAACGAATCTGCTTAGATTCGTAGCGCGAGGGCCAAAAGTAAGTGATTTTTTTATAAGAAAACGGAAATAGCGTGAAGAGACCATGGCACGCAAAAAAGAATGGGTCCGAAAAGAGCGCTCTCATATCACAGCAATAAGTCCACATTTCAATAATTTTTTAAACTTTGCGAGTTGGTCACCTTTGGAATATAAGTTGCTCTTTGAATGCGTACTTTCATGCTCTATATACGGCGCATTTTGTCGTGCGAAGCATTCAGTAACCAAGTGCATGTGCAGTATGCGCCAAATCATAAAAGAGACTAAAGCCACTAACAATAGACTCGCGTGTCCAACTGTAAAAAAGCAGGTTCTCGCAGAAATGGCCCGTCATGAATGTTTAATTCTTCTCTGTCTGTATGACTCAACTGGATCTTTGAAGCCTTGAGTCGAGGTAAGATGCAATTCTCTGCCTAAAGAATATTATAATTTATTATTAAAAATAGAATCGACGAACGCTAAAAAATCGGCGCACTGACATAGCAACGCAGAGTAGCGTATACGGTAGCTTCTGACATTGATGAGGCTACATGGTGCACAGCTAAAAGGTGCTTTCTTCCCTGATGTATCTTTCGCAAAGCCTAGTCAACCATGCGGCAGTCATATGGTCTATTATTAGCCCTGTGGCAGCACCAGTGAAGACGCCAAAGCTGCAAGCGAACATGGACAGAACAAGTAATTGGCGTTCATACCCAGCAATTCTGGACAAAAGCATTTTGGAGCGGGATACCATTTATGAGCGAAATTTTTTCATATAATGTAAGATTTTTCTATAGCAATCAATATATCCGCAGCTCACCCGACGGCAGTCTTGTATTTTTTTTCCATTCACGTTTTTGCCATCGTCAAAAGATTTCCCCATTTGTCTTCTATGGCAGTCTTAACTGTTCGATACAATCGCTGCATACACTTTAAATGAAATATTTTGCCACATATGAGAATAAGGGACGATTACCTTCAATATTTCTATAAAGGTGTCTTATAATGTTCTAGTTTTCAAAATTTTTGACCAAGGAAGCTGGACTTGAATGCTACAACGGTTCTTAGGCTCTCGTGAAGAAAACAAGAACAGAAAAGAGGCCACCCAAGTTGATGACAGTGTATCTTCCGGTAGTGAATGATAGCCATTATTGAATGTGTTCACGATAATTTGTTTGTATTCGAATACAGAGATGACCAGAGGAGCAGTAGATAGACATTGTAAACCAGAAAATAGAGAGAAGCTCTAGCTGGCCATTATTGCTGCCACTTAGTACGCGTCCAAGTAGCATTGCTTCCACAATCTGTCGACTTTCAACAGGTTAGCGTCTATGGAATAATGTGTACGAAATCGAGGAGCCATTGCGGTGCATAACCTGGTGATATTTTGGGCTGAACCTCCCAAAGGTGCTTCGGGCTATGAGCTTCGCACTTATGGAGGGCTTGTATTTAATTTTGACCACCCGCAGTTCTTTATTGTGCACTCCCACTGCACAGTACAAGGATGATTTTGCATGTCTCTCTCAGCCAAATGCAACCGCCGAGGCCACGATTCAATCCTGCGTGCATGAACCAGTCGAATAATACAGTTAATACGACACTGCACCAGGTCACTTTGCGCATTACGCGCAAGTGGATGCGCCCTGAACATTACGCAGAACTGTAATGCCATTTTTACATTGAACTTGACTGAAGAAGGGTCAGGGTTCGGGCTAGTGGGTAATCAGCATGAGGATTCATAGCGCACAGAATACACAGGACACAACACAAGCGCTTGTGTTGTGTCCTGTGTATTCTGTGCGCTATGAATCCTCATGTTGACTGAAGAACCTTCCAAGTGAATTTGCAAACACCAAAGGAAAAGGAAAAAAAATCATAAATGAAAGTAAATTCAAATGCTAGCATGCTTGAATTGGAGGAACACGCACTCGATATTTGCGAGAGATGGTAACGAATTGAGCTAAGCGAGTATATCTCACTAAGAGACATATACAATTATGGCTAGAACATTACGGTGAATAAACAAAACAAACGAGATTGCAGAACAATTCAACCATAAGTAAGTTACGAGGAATGCATGATGCTGAGCGCGAGATCCCATGTCGTCTACTACAGTGATAGATTAGATATCAAGATAAAAAAAAAGTTAGCTGTAAACGGCTGAAAGTCAGCCAGGGAAACGAAGCTAAAGGCTAATGGGTTTGCTGGAGCATAACAGCTGTGCTTGACGCAAAGCAGGGGCAATTTAAGTCCGTTCAGCAGTTGATCTACGCGGCTTACGTTGCTGCTGCTGATGGCTATTATGAAACGAAGTTTCAGCCACTTGTGGGACTGCGCAAACGAAAAGATGAAACTCGCTCGGCTGTTGCTAGAAATATGGGCATTAGTGATTAAGCGAGCCATGCACGGTGAAAGAGGCAATCAAGGGTTGTCCGCTATAGCGTGGCCGTATTGGAAGGCAACTACATACTGTGCGCGTTAACGCGCGTTTGCCTGCTGATTAATGTTGCTATTACGAGAGGTCACGACTCCCGCTTGCTCAGAGGGCATCTGTTGAGTGTAAGCCTCAGGCAGCCGTTTTGGCATTTTTGTTTCGTTCTGTAGCTTTGGCAGCTGCTCTTGGATTTAAGGCAGTGGGTGCGGACGCATGTTAGCGAGGGTCTGGGGCGCATCCTAGAAGCAAGAGCGCTGTGCAACCTTCTATCGTAGGCAGTCCTCCGCGAAGGCGCAGGTAAGTACAACATGCAGTTACTTTAAATGTGCTTCGACTGGAACTTCCACAACACAGAAGCTCACCGCTCTTGACACTTCTTAACTCTGGTAGAAGCAAGTTTTGGATCTGTATAAAACCTGGAAAACTGCAAATACTAAGCATAAAGAAGAACTCTAACTGACCATTCGACGAGGTCCTAAATACTGTAGGCTCAACGCGTGACTAGCTGCGAATTAGAAGCTTGTTGTGTACCGTTACTTCGCTGTTATATTTTGAAGTTTGGCGATTTTATTGTAAGAGAAATCGTAACGCGCAGCATCCGTTGAAAGAGGTCTGTCGTCGTAGTAAGCTCTCTCTTACCTACTTTTAGAGCCTGTGCTGGTATGTAGTGAGCACGGGCAAAGCCATTTTGTTTCCCTTCTCTTCAAGCGCAACTCAAAAACATGGGAATCAGTGTTTGCACTGACTCCAGTCTGACGTTTAACAAGCACATTTTATGGAAGAAAAAATAAAAAAATGTGGACAGGCGTGTTCCAACAGGTGCTAAAACACTTTTAAGAGCTTATTATAAGCACTTCAACATTTCATCAAGCGCACATAGGCGCGCATTTCAAGCAAACCGGCGACTTTAACTATCTCTGTGCTGCGAAAATGTGTCGATTTTTTCCGCATTTAACATTTTCCAGCGTGCAGCAGAATTTATTTCAGTCATGTTCTGGACCGAATTTTCGTATCCTAAGCGTCTGAACAAAATCGGGGGCAAAAATTTTCTCTACAGGTCTGAGGTGGACATTGTGTTACCCAAATCAACCTTTTATACCCTACTGAAGGCGCGTTAAATTATTCACATTTCACGTCTCGTTAACGACCATTCAAGAGCCAACGCAGCCAACATTTCTCTCTTAATCTAAGTGTAGAAAACATTCGGATTAAAAGGAAGTCGGAAAGTGCAGGAGAGGCATGTTTTCAGGCTGCTTCTGTTTCTTTCCTTACAGGAAGAAAATCATGGGCCTAACAACGCTAGTTGCAATTCTTATCCTGGTTGTCGCCATAACAGGAAAGAGTAAGTTCCCCTGTTTTACTATATCGATGCAGCAAAAACAGCACGCTAGCAGAATGTTTACAGCGTTCTGGCATATTTACAAAAATACTTGATAATTGCAAATAAATGACTAAAATTATAACCCAAGTAGGCAGGCAGAAAGAAACACCAGGAAATAGAGAAAAAAGTAGTGTATGACAAAGAAGCGGTCCTGGAGGCAATAACGATACGTAGGAAGAAGCATTAGCGCAATAAATTATTCGATTGGCAGCTGCAGTTAGCCGGTTAAGCGAGCTCTTATAAAAGCAACCCTGCTAGATATTCACTTTCCCTCTCTCTCTCCCCCCACCTTTAATGCTGCTAGCTTGGAGTGTCTCAGGAAGAGCACGAGATGGCTCAATTTATTCTCAATCGAAGACTATTCTCAAAAATTTGGCCTGGCACCTTAATATACTACTTTAGAGAGCTTTAGCATAACGTTATTGCGCATCTACTCACCCCCCCCCCTTTTTTTTTCCTCCTCCGATCCTTACAAGCGCACAGCACTCCAAACCGGGCCCACGTGAGGCCAAAGCCCTGTCGATGCCACGAGCAACAGCGCATTTTAATGAAAATAGTTTCGCAAGTAATTAATTACTTTTTATGTAAAAATGCTACCGCAATGTAATCCTGTTTATGGTTTAATCCTGTTTAATACTGTTTATGGGTGTTTAAGGTCCCAAAGCGACTCAGGCTATGACTGACGCCGTAGTGAAGGACTCCGGAAATTTCGACCACCTGAAGTTGTCTAACGTGCACTGACATCGCGCAGTACACGGGCCTCTAGAATGTCGCCTCCATCGAAATTCGGCCACCGTGGCCGGGATCGAACCCGCGTCTTTCTGGTCAGCAGCCGAGCGTCATAACCACTAAGCCACCGTGGCGGCACAGTAATCCGGTAATGTAATCCGTTACATTACTAAATTACTAAGCGGTGAAGGTAATTCATTACATTGTAAATTGCTGGGAAACTAATTAAAAAACAGCACTTTCATTACAGTAATCCAATTACTGTCAAGTGTTCTCTGCGAGTTCTCATGGCATGTATATACTTTGGTTTGTTATACATTATGCAGCTCCGACCTTGGCGGCAGCACTTCGAAGGTGGCAAAACTAAACAAAAATGTGTACTGCTCGATATCGGTGCACATTAAAAACTCCAGGTGGTCGAAATCGGTTCGAAGCCCTCCATACGGTGACTCGCACTGCCCATGAGCTGTTTCGGGACGTGCAATCGTTCATACCTAAACCTCGATTTTTTTTTTGCCACTTTGCTCTTGGCAAGTCGTCAGAATTAAAACACCTGTTTTATACCTTGCTTCCTTTTGCGGCGCCAGGATTAACAGTCCTTTTTATTCCATCCGGAATGTCACTCTGCGCCTGTGAATATGAGAGCTTCGACCAGATTAGGAGAGATTTAATGCTGACAAAAAGGCATGTGGATCCCATGCTATGAAGGCGCAGCGTGACTAAGCACAGTGATTATGCAAAAAAGCTTTTTAAATCAGAAATAGTTGTAAAATAGGCATTAACTATTGGCTATCGCGTTATGAATGCAAGAATATAATTTTAAAGAACGTAGCAACCAAATAACTTGCAGGAAAGCTGCAGGCCAGGCGTTGTTCGCGTGCTAGCTATGAGCGAAGTAGGCACAGTGGGCTGGTACCTCCTTCATACTTTTCTTATGTCCTGAATAAACAGTACCAACAATGCTGATAAAAAGTTTCATTTAAGTGGTCGTCTGAGTCGAGGGTTATTAATAAAAAGTGGGCGGGAAGGAGCGGCCTCTCATTACACGAAAATACATGGTTTGCCATGACATCCCCTTCTTCTTTCGCCCCCTTGTCAGCACTTGTTTAAAATCAGGCATTTCCACATTTGCTCTTCACGACTGGCTCTAAAGAGACGCCACACAAACGACAATAGCCGATGCGTTGCGTCACAACGATATGCGCTGCGGCGCTGCTAGCAGTATTCGTAAAGCTTTTTCTCTGGCAGTTGCGAATAAAGTGAACAACGGTGAACTGATACAAGTCGCACGGTACTGCGGTCGGGGAGTGAGAGAAGACGTTATAACATGCCCCAGGCTTGAGCTGCTAGATTAAATAGGCCGCTTCAGGATACTGTCCGGTGCTGATACTATTCAGAACCAGGCAGTTTCGACAATTGCATTATCAACAGCCGTCACTTAGATCCTGCGCGGAAAACTATAATTGGTAAGGAACGCAACTTTACAGCCAGGATAGTCTCAAACGTAACATTGTGTTTCAGGTGGCATGGCGGACGATGATGAGGATGCAAGGTCTTTCGGTGACTCGATGGTAAGTTTCGTGAAATGTTCATGCGGTAAATAAACGTTGTTGGTGCTTCCCGTGTGGTAAGTTACTTCTAGCATGGAGTACCTGACGGTGAGACCCTGCAGTGTTAGTAAATGCTCGTTAGTCGTTCACTAGGCAACTGCTTTCTATCGGTCATTTAGCGGACTTGTGCTGGTTTGTCGAATGGTGGGGACTTTAGAATTGTTATACAGAAATTGAGGCAAGTGACATACAGCGCGATTGCGTACAGAAATAGGTACAGAAGGGGAATTGAACTGTTTGTTTGTGTGGCTTAAGACACTACGATGCAGTCTATTCGTGTCTCAGCGGGATGAGTGAGGAAGAAATTGTAACGATTTGTATGTAACGGGCTTCATACGATAGACTTTCTCACCACGGCCCTGTGGGGTGAGAAAATAATTTTAACGGACCCTTTTGCTGCGTAGTATATTATCACTAGTGTCTACCGTTTGCCTCGGTAATAATTTATTAGTGGTGGAGCGTTTTCAATTGGAGTAGAGGTGAATACCGTAACCGCCATCTTATTAAGTGAAGTTCTGCGCATAACGAATTAGTTCCGATGCCATAAACTATCCACGTGACATGCTAGATATTGCTGTCAATTTTAGAGTACGGCAGAGCACACGGTATATTGAAAATTAGCAATGAGGGCGCAAGGCGGCATGAAATACCCGGTAGCTTGAGCGATCTGTCGTTTTTGGGCTGTCGCCTTTGAAGAATCAAATTGTTTTATGCTCCACAGAGTAGTACCAAGAATATGCCCTAGCAGATAAGTTGATTACTCTACCTGGAAGCGGTTGTTATCGAGCAAAAATGTAATTAAATCTGCACAGGAAACGTGTCTACAAGTGAACTGCAGTGATTAGTGAAATGTTATGACGCTATAAAAGGTGCCTTCGATATTCTTTGAAACTGTTACGCTGGCGTAATAGTTAAAAAATATAGGTGAAAATCAGTGATATCAGACGTACGCTTTTTTGACAAAAATATAAGTCTGCGAAGAACCACCGTGTTGAGAAGAAAATCATTTACGGAGCCAATGGTAGCGTGTAGCGGACTAAGACTGATGGCTTAGTCCGTTGTTCATATTTATTCACGAATTTTGGAAATCTGTGAGTATATTAGCTTTTGAGTTGGTAGCTAGCGCTGGCGCAATGGCTGCCTTCTCTGCGTGAGCGGGGTTGGACATGCGCACTGATGGGCAGTTGATAGGTTTTCCCTCGGGATTCTTAATGGAGATCGTCATCCGGCCTTGGCTTGGACCGGCTGCATCCACGTAGAGCGTGTCCTGGCGGCTATGCCATTTCTTACGCACGCTTTCGGTCCCGTCGCTTCGGAAAAACCCATGTAACCAAGAAATGAAAATCAAGAATAAAAGATTAACCGTTAGAGCGTCTCACTGTTAAAAGTGTAAAAAAATGCAGTTATTCGCTAAATTACTATTACTGTATCGTAACCATGAGCCAATCATGAGAATTTCTAAACGTCTAGAGACTACAAAACACCACAGTTATATCAGAACAGCTGCAATAAATAAATAACAAAGTTCTATATTATTCTGCCATCTCCTGCTGTAACATTGGGCTTTTAAAAGTATCAGGTTCTTTTTCTGGCAAGAGTTTTCGCATTGAATGGTTCTACATCAGCCCTTCAAAACCAAGAAAAGGTAGGTGATGTGTTCGCGTGTCATGCTGTGACAGTTTAGTACCCTTTGGCGTGACAAGCGAAAAATTTGCGTATTCGCAATCTCTATCGTTTGAGCTACCTTATGCGTTGCGGGGTTAACATAACATTGTGACAACTACGTATCCAAGTACTCCTCTTATGTGCTGCTATAAAAAATTAGGTTGCCTAGACTACTGTTTAATTTTCTCTGCTTCGGCGAAGTATAGACGGAGACCATATCAAAATTTAGTGTTTGTCTCACGTTACCGAACGCTCCTTTCACAGTCATCTCTTACCTGTTTGAATGGCAGTGGGCGGTAGTGAGTCCAGGGTGTAAGCTTGAGTTACAGCATTGCGCACTGCTTGCGTTCTCCCTTAGAGTCGGAGTGAATCTGAAGTTGCGGAACGTGGTGCGTCTGGTTACGAGAATGAGAGGGCGAACCCTGGTGTTAGACTGTCAAGAGGACGTTCGAAACGCGGCCCTGTACCCTGAATACAAGGTGAGCAATACTGCTACGGTATTCTAATATCTTCGACGTGAAGAAAGTACATTTAACGACAGCCTTCGTTAAAAAACAAAGTTTCGCAGCCTATAAAGTTGCATTACTGTAGCTGACGTTTTATGAGACTTACACGCATGCACTGAGTGTAACGCCGTCTAGACTAGTCCTTTCAAAATTTTGAAAGCGCAGTCAGGCTCGCTGCAGGCTCAACCACTAAGGTGAGTTGCATTCGTCTCTTCTTCATGGTTTCTGCCCTGGGATTGACGAATGCCTCGTGGCTCCTGTTGCATATTTGCAGCATTTAGCGTCACCCAACGAAAAATATGTGTCGCGCCCCCAGTGGGTTCCCGCCGCGCGAACATCGTTTAGTCGGCACGTATGGCGACGGTATTAAGGCTCAGGTTAATCTGTGATCGAGGCTTGGCTGTTCTGATCTTTTCGGACTGCAGATGGAAGTTGATGAAGACGACAATGTGCAGACGATAATGCGGACGTGCGCATACAGCTTCATGTGTGCAACTTTGGTGCATTATCACTCATTACGTTTACCGCAATGGATTTCCTGTAGAGTGTCGTCTATTTCAACGCTTTGTGGTACCTTACAGGTGCGCTATACATGCAGCGACGGTGTTTACCTTGTGTTAGCGATTCACTGAAACATTAGTCTTATTACTCGACAAAGCGAAGTTGGCTGCAAAAATTTTTAAACGGTAAGAACTGAGAGAATATGGGCAATGAAGTTTTGGGACACCTTCAGGAAGTGATCACTTGCAAGTGTTGCACAGAAAAAAAAAAATTTAACGATTTCGCCTGGCTGAAATGTTTCGCTGCCCAAAGCCGGGAAATGAATTTTCAGTCAAGTTTGTGACAGAGTGCGTCATCTACTGCCCTTGACAGGATGGCGTTTGCTGAGTCCACAGTGGAGGAGACAGCGCCGAAACCGTCAGAAGTCTATGTGGAAAAGTGGAGACGTGAAATAACTTCCTGGGGCACCTCGCTACGTCTTAATGCGGACATTCCAGAAGAAAAAGACTGACGCAGTAAAAAAAAGAACCAATACATCTTGAACTTTTCTGAACATTACTTCGTTTGGGGAGTTTGGCTTTTGGTTAGAGTGCATTGATATCCTACCTGAGATGTGTCGAGTTCACGTCGAGCTGCAGGACTCGACCAACACCTGGTTTGCGAATCGCGGTGCTTTGTTCACCAAATGAGAAGATTCTCGTCGCAAGTTGTTAGCTATCTTCAGTTCCAGTGAGCGTACTGAATTCATCTTCAGTACTGTTCAGCCAGGCTTACTCTGCGTGGCCCAATCATCGACTGGCAACGGCGGTTACTCACTCCGCCATATGCCGCAATGTATAAAAGGAGCTGCAAGGCCTCTTCGTTAGTCAGGTAATACGCGTCACGTAGACGCACTTTGGCAATAAACGTCAGTTCCTTTTTTTTTCGCTAGTCCGAAGTGCCAGGCTGCAGTCTTCCCCGACTGCGAAAGCGCAACTACGAAATGTGCATACTGCATACAGCAAGTGATGTGAATACCACTCAGTAGTGACGTCACGACACATGTATAAGGAGCGGTGTGAGTAATCACTGACATCAGAGCGCGCTGCGCGCTAACTTTCAATTAGGAATCATTGTCAAAAATTTTCATGTATTCATACTGACGCAGTATCGATACTGCATGGAGGCGACGAACTAGATGGCTTGCTAATGAATACAAATGTCAAAAGGAAGAAAGCTATAGTAAGACAGCCTTGAGACAGAAAGTACTGTCGTCAGAAAATACTCACTGCCGAACGAAATTGCTGTATATTCCGACTTTCGAGCTCTATAGGACGGCTAAATATAAGATTAAAAGTGAAAACTTGTGATGATTCCAAAGGTAGTGGTTTACTTTTCGAGGCCAGAGCTGGGTGCTTGAAGGTGAAGTGTGAAACATTTGACACCATGGATGACGTTTGCTGGGGCTGCATGCATGAGAGGGAAATGACAGAACATATTCTTATCCAGTGCAAAATGTTGGAAGCCTCCAATCCTCAGTGCACGATGGCGCCGCAGGAATCCGCGAAACACTGGGTCTTGAGAAGAGCCAGGACATGCTCAATTTTCATTTTCAAACCGTAGAAACAAGTAAGAGACGACTAGAGGATTGCTGGAGAAATTCAAGTGAGCAGTTAAGAAATGACAAGAAAATTGGCAGTTGGTTCGAAGATACTGAGCACGCTAGGAATTAATGGCTAGGTGACACTTGTCACCACTCTGATGCTAAGGGGAGGCTAATATCTTTCTAGCACTCAGTTTACTGATTCACACAGCATGGCATAAACGTTTCGTAGCTTTCATCTTTCTCTAGGATTCATCACCCATACATCACTCCTTTCACTTTTCGCATGCATACTTCCAACCTTTCAGCCGCCGCGGTGGCTGAGCGGTTATGGCGATCGGCTGCTGATCCGAAAGACGCAGGTGAAATATGCCGGCCGCAGCGGTCGTAGCTTTATGGAGGCTAAATTATAGAGGCCCGTGTACTGTGCGCTTATTCTTTGGTGCCGGGAAAAAATATTCATTTGGTTCCGGTTGAGTTACGGTTAGAATTATGAACCCTGATTGACATACGTCTTCG
Source organism: Amblyomma americanum (assembly GCF_052857255.1). Taxonomy (NCBI): domain Eukaryota; kingdom Metazoa; phylum Arthropoda; class Arachnida; order Ixodida; family Ixodidae; genus Amblyomma; species Amblyomma americanum. The sequence continues at coordinate 103,062,152 of NC_135498.1, forward strand.
ACATGGTGAGTAAATTTGCAAACGTTATGCCATCTAAAGATTATAATCTAAATCAAATACACCCTTTACATGCAGCTAAAGAGAGCCTTAATCTTGACTCAAAATTTGTTTCATTTTATGTTTTTTGTTTATTTAACATCCCTGCCTTCCCATTCGTCTTTATCTCGCTCTTGTTTAATTTTATGCGCCATTTCGCATCCCCGCGCCCGTTCGTCTTGGTGCTATAACAAGTGAGATTCACGCAGGAGCAGATGAGGACTCAAGAACGCATTCCCGCTCTATTTTGCTGCTGTGTTAAAGGACGCCAGTGAAAGCTTGCAATATTTGATCAGAGACACTGATATGGAAGCATACGGCGGCGGTAGCAGTCAGACACTGAGATAACCAGAGATCAAAGCACACTTTATTTTACTCTTCTTCCTTTGTTAATAGGGCTTTGCAAATACCAGCTATGTAAAGTGAGGTTAGTGGAGTCGTATATCCCTCTATATTTAATGACCGCACCGATTTGTTGTGCTGTCAACAGGATGCAGTAGTAGTGTCCTCCTTCGTTGAGGATAACGGAGCATCCGACGATTCACCTCCAGAAGAACTACTTTAACTGCCACTCGACGCAGTAGTGTTTCCAGACGACGACGACCCGCCATCCGAAGATCCGCCTCCGGAAGTACTGTTCGAACTGCCATTGGACTCAGTAGTGTTGCCAGACGAAGACGACCCGCCATCCGAGGATCCACCTCCGGAAGTAGTGTTCGAACTGCCACTGGACTCAGTAGTGTTGCCAGACGAGGGCGACCCGCCATCCGAAGATCCGCCTTCGGAAGTACTGTCCGAAATGCCAATAGACTCCGTAGAGTTGCCTGATGAGGACGACCCGCCATCCGAAATTCCACCTCCGGAAGTACTGTCCGAACTGCCGCTCGAGCCAGTAGTGTTGCCTGATGAGGACGATCCGCCGTCCGATGAACCGCTTTCGGACGTACTGGGCATTGTCGTGTTAATGCCAGAAGGTGAGGTTGAGTTATCACTTCCGCTTGGTTCAGTTGTACTTCCGCCTCCACCACTTGGAGTAGTATTGCAGTCCATGGATCCTCCAGGGGGCTTCAAGGCACGAAAAGGAAAGGCTCACTATGGACAGGCTCGTGTTATTGCAACCATCAAAAAGCTTTAACATAGCGGAGGCGTGTTAGCGTAAATATATACTGGATTGCCGCCTCGCCGGCTGCGCATTTGTTATGCCGGCGGCGGGGCCACTGACCTTGCGCAGCCGACATAGGCTTCCGCAATGCTAAAGCTCTCTGTTAACTCCGCGCAATGAAAGTTGTCTTCCAAAATACCTGCCCATATCTGTAGACATACACACCATAGTTTCCACGTTTAAAATGTCATCATTTTAAGGCACTCGGGTTTTACGGAAAGTCGTAAAAACATGCAGAAAAAGGCACATCGAGACTAGTATCATTGGAACTCTTCGTGAGGAGATATGAAAACTCAACAAAAAGAGCCTGTTATTCAAAAAATTTGAAATTTACCATAGCGGCTGTTATTCACAAGAAGAAACAGTTTTGCTATATTTGGACCCATTAGTTTTCTTTACGATTTCTGAAAATCGCTGGAAGTAAGTTAATGGTGCACAAACATGTCAAAAATATTTGAACTAGTTGAGATAATGTGCTGGCTCTCGAAACGGTTCACTCAACACCGGTTTAGATTTCTGCGTTTGAAAAAAAATATATTAACATGGAGAAGCGACATGTTGAGAGTCTATATACATCACTGAGCAATTACAGCGCGTAATTCAATATTTTGTTCCATAAGATTGAATGTTAAGGAAGGAGAGGTAAGGTAGAGAATAATTAAACCGTCTTTGTTAGACCGTCAGTGCTATGATTAAACCAAAGATTAACAGTCGACCATTAAATTATTAGCTGCAGCGCTTTTGTAAGGAGCATCGTAGAGCCCCTAATGCACCATTGTTCGGCATGACATCGGCCACATTAAGTATAAATCTTTATTCATGTTTACGTTGATAACACTGCTTAGTTTATGAGTGATAATATGGGGAAGAGCTTAGCCAGTTTGCATAATATGCATAGCCGAAAGCGAATTAGCTTTAGGGTATTCGGGTGAAATATCGATCACTACTCTTCATTGTCGGAGTAAAAACTTGGCTAACGTTATGGCGCATTTTGTGCCTGAAATTTATTTTTAAGGCGATCGTAATTGCGATGGAGTAATGAATATTAATATAAACCTGCACGTATTTATTTTATTTATTTATTTATGGCAGTTACCCTTCCGGCCTAGTGAGCATTATAGAGAGGAGTTGAGCTCGAGAAAAAAAAATGGAGGGTGTAGGGGAAGAGCAGGGGCACATGAAATTATATGTGATGGAGGAAATTTTGAATCAAACAATAAACAACAACAATAGCACACGAAACAAAGAATACACACGTAAGTAGCAAATTATTCATGCCAGAAGCACAGGGCGAGGCGGAATCAGGAAGCTGAATAAAAAGCAAGGACGCTTTCATATAGCATTCAGGAACTAACACTCGATATTTTGTGGTTAAATAAAGCAAGAAAGGAAGCAGAAATGAATTCGCGTACCACGCACAACATGATTGCTAGTGGGTAAATGTACAGAACTAGAATGTTCTGTCGCAAAGTACAAAGTTGTCATGAACCAGCCTTTATTTCCTCCAATGTGTCCCAGTTTATCATAGTACTGGACACCACAAAGATAATGTTCAAAAACCGGCGAATAATGAGAAACCACATTATCCCACAGAATGCAATTGGTCGAACAGACACGCAAGCAGACAACTTTTTTCAATCTAAGAATTATAAAAAAACACGAATACTTACTGATTCCCGACAAGTTCGACGATAAACTAAGACAGTGACCCGCCATATTCAACTTTGCTTAGTGCGGTAACGTGAGGTAAAACGTTCATATTTCACTGGAGCTCATCGGACATCACCAGAGCTCAGAAGAAGCGACTGATATGAAATGCTAATGCTTGACATATCAGCTGTCAGCCTTGGAAACATAAACTCGCGAACACGACATTAAAAACGTCAGTAACTATTCCTTCTCATGCTCACTGTGTTCCGGTCGCTCCTCTAAATGCGCCCTTATATCTACAATGATTACGAGTTTATGAACGTGGTGGAGTATAGGCGACTGGTTTCTTGATAGCTGCGCTCGCCTGTAGTAGTAGTAGTAAGTTTTTGTTAATAATATTAAAAAAAGGCAGGAAAAGATTTTTGTCAGCCCCGGCATCTGCCATCGATGGTGAAGCACCTGATCTGGGGCAGCGAATGTGCAGATTTTCTTTCTGGAATAAGCGATTTTTTTTCTTTTCCTGCCAGTCGAAAACGCGTTCGGTTGATAATTCGCGGCTTAGTGTTCATGTAGTACGGGCGCTACCCCTTCATGAGGCTTTTTGCATGGGTTGCTGGGACCTTTGGGGCAGTGGTGGTGTTTCTGTACTGGCGGGATTAGCCGTACACCAGATCTGTCGGCGATTGCTCAACCTGGCTCACTTGACTGAATGGTGCCTCTACCACTGTCCCATAAAGCCATCGTCCTCTAAGAACTTCAAGAACATTTCTGCCACTGCTCGCCGCTCGTGTCGTGAGCGTCGCGTCGAGCGTTTCTGTCGGGGGACAGTTACCTGTATTCCACCTCTTGCCTTCGTATCTAATGAAATGAGAACTGTTATTATCTCCATTATTGTTCTGATTGCTGGTTTTATTATTATTCTCAAGGACCGCTCTCTTCAGAGTTTCTCGAGATACTCCTAGCACCTGGCCTAGCACCTGGGTTCTTATTAGAGATACAGAGTTAAATACCGAACTGTCAATTCTACACACTCATGATGACACGGCCAGGATTATTGGTTGTAAAAATACTCAAACTTCCCCAGAACAAAATCATCTTTTCTACTTGTTTTCACTCACATACGTGGACAGAACAAAGAATGAAATAGAAAGTGTTGTGCTTGCAACGATTGACTCCATAAGCAAAGAAAAAAGTCATTTCTGATGAAAACAATCCTTTCGTTAGATTTTCATCGACCTAAAGCCAAAAGAGATGTTTCGCTGAGTTATACTGACTGGGCCATGGTGCCCCCCGCCGCCGTGGTGTCTCCAGCCCCCGTGGTGTCGCCAGCCAAAATGGTGTCTCCATCCTCCGTCGTCGTGGTGTTGCGCGGCGGCAACTGTGAAGAGTCACAAGCGACCGAAGGCTCCCAGAAAATACATCCACCGCACAGTGTTGATTTCTAGTAAGCATGCCTCACTAGCCCTCGGAAACGTAATAAGTGCTGGTGCTGGAAGCTAATAATTCCAGCAGACAACTCCGCAACCAGCGCGAAAACACTTTTCACATAGAAAGGACGCGGAATTACGCTCTTAAAGGCAGGGAAGGTAGTTTTATGGATGTTAAATTACTTGCGCATATATGGCTTGCAAACCTCCCGAGAAAATTCGCGCCTGTCGCCACGGTTACATGTCTTTCGCATTCTGAAAGTGTGCTAGTGTTTCTGATTTGTCTCAGAATTGGAGGCCACATTTTAATGCCATGTGAATCGGAAAAAATTCAGCAGAGTCAATTAAGACTGATTACATGCGTCAATGCGAAAGCATTACTGTCTCCCGTTCTATTTACACCGCTTCGACTCTTCACCCTCATTTGTAAATGTGGAGAAAGCATCACGAGTTCCGATCACTACTTAGAAAGGTGTCCACAAACAAGGAATCGCAGAAAATAGCGTGCAAAAATCTTCAGTTCAAACTTACACAAAAAAACGGAAATAATAAAGATCTCTGAAAGATAGGAAATACTAAATGATATCATAAAGGGCATTTTGGAGAAATGCTACTAGTAGAATCTTTTATAGCCATAGCGGGTGCATCAACAGAGAACAAGTCACAGTGTAACCTCGGTCATTGTTACACAGAAAAACATGAGACATAAACACAGTCTTTGTGGTACACCATAGGGGACCCTCGAGCCATGTGTGGTGGGGGTTAAACGCCCACGCATATTTGGGCAAAAAAAGAAAAAAATAACGAAGCAGGAAAACAAGAAGAATAACAGATCAGGGACAGGTCCGGGAAGAAGAAAGAAGCAAAGAGAAAGCAGAAGACGATAAGATCCAGAAGATGGAGAAAAAAAAGTGAATAAATAAATGCTCCTGGTGAGCCGGCTTGCTCCCTTGGCTGCGGTGGCTGATGGTGATGCACTCTACCTTCCGTCCTCTTTATACCCTCCGTTCCCTTCCCCCTTCCTCTGCAAAACTGTTGTTCTATTTTTCTTCCGTAAACACCTTTTGGTACTAGACCATTTTTGTTACATTATTGGTGGCTTTTTCTAGCCCGCGATAGAATAGTGGTCTGGGAGAGGTCTGCTTAGATCTCGCTCTACATTATGCCACTGGGTGCATTGTTTACGTGTAATGCTACGTAATGTTACACGTAATGTTGCATGCATTAAAGTTATTTTTTTCGACTTTGTGTACGACATCACCGGGAAAGCTTTGTACGACAAACGTTTTCGTCAACTTTGGTACGAATGTCGGGAAAACTGGCACCACATGAAAGTCGGCCAGTGACGAGTTTATATAGAATAACGACATGTATAGGATTGTCTGAAGTGGCGGTGCTCGGCTTGCTGTGTGCGTCATGCGGACGCTTGATGACGTCACCATATTTTTCTTGCTGTCGCTGGGATTTTCTATACCATCTGCGCGCGCGCGCGCGCGCACACACACACACACACACACACACACACACACACACACACACACACACACACACACACACACACACACACACACACACACACACACACACACACACACACACACACACACACACACACACACACACACACACACACACACACACACACACACACACACACACACACACACACACACACGCACGCACGCACGCACGCACACACACACACACACACACACACACACACACACACACACACACACACACACACACACACACACACACACACACACGCACGCACGCACGCACGCACGCACTCACACACACACACACTCTGCCGTCTTCTCATAATTCGACAAGTAAATGCATTAGTTAAAAGTAAACAGGTTATTTCACTCATTTTTGCCGACGATGTGTCGTAGATTGTTGGCAGTATGCCAGCAGTAACATCTATGCACCCAAGCCATGCCACTGGTTTTGTTTTGACGGGGCTGCAAGCTGCGCCGCTCCACGAAACAACGTACTATGCAGCGGTGGCGCCTCCATCCGCTTTACCAGATGGCGCTTACATGCGAATGCGATTCGGGCTGCCTTCGCGTACTTTTCGTACGCGCAGGCGCGGACATCGGCAAATACGATGCCGCGTTAGCTTTTGGGTGCCGCTACTTTATGATTTTAGGTTTCAAAGGGCGGAAATTCATTCCTCGACATTACCAATTTCTAGATTTAACGAAATAATTAGCGGATGCTCACTACTTTGTTAAATCGAGTTTTAACCGCATTGTAAAATCCACAAGATCTTTGAATTGAGCTGGAATATCCTTCGCTACTGCGACCTGCCCCTTATCGGATGTTTGTGTGGCGCAATCAAATTGTGTTTCTACTTCACAATCACAGCGTGCTGTAAAACGTCACTAAATAATGCTTGCGCTTTATTTCGAAGTGTTATATGGTGACTAGTAAAAAAAAAAAAACGGATGGAGCAGAGAAAGACATTTGAAAGGCCATATGTGCCTGAAGAGTATGCTCAAATGAAAACTGAGATTCCTAATGTTGTAGAACAACATAAGTTCGCATTCGTACAGATATCTGTGATAACTATCGCGCATAAAAAAACACGTATTCTGCAACTAGAAGCGTGCGAAAAAGAATCTTGAAATACTTGCCTACGATGACGAATATGAGGACACAAAGCGTCTTCATGGCGCAGGACAGCTGAGCTGAGCTAGGCTTCAACCGCAAGTGCCAGCCGCAAGAATAGCCTGGGCTTGTGGCGCGAGCCGTTGCTTTTGCACACGCTTCATGATAGGGCCACGACATCATCACACTGCTGCTCGTCTGCGCATGCGCAAGGCACGGCGAATATGCATAGGCATATTCGCTTCCAATAAGAGATAACATCTAAATTCACTAAAATAGAATACATAGGGCGTACCTCGTCTACCACGGCAACAACACATTTCCACTGCGTTTTTACTATTCGCCGTGCGCACCGGTAGCGAGAACTTTTTTCCGGCAATAAAGGTACATAGACTAAAGGTATGATAAAAGTAAAACAAAACCACGTGTGCGATGTTTATTTCAGCTAAAAGGGTAGAAGTCGTGGCTCGGAGCAGATAAGCTGTGATGCGTAGTGCAGCTGAAATATACATGCAGAAAATGCGCTTACCCCGACAGCAGCTGGCATGTGCGCTAACGTCACGACGCTCAAAGTGGCGCCTAAAACTTGTTACTCCTTCATGCAGCGTATTAATCAAGCATTACGGTAATCAATGACGACCTCAAAGAATAATGTCTACAGTAGGAGGTGCTGCTGCCTTGACTCAAGTGACAGCGAACTTGTCGAGCAAAACAGGGGGTAAGATTAGATGGGGAGCTAGCAGTCAAACTCCTGAAGAAAAATTCAAGGGGCCACTCTGTTGACCTACAGCGCATTGAGGCGAAAGCCTTTAGCGCGGAGTTGCTGCTTGCGTCACTGATGTGTTAAGATGTTAAATAGGTACACAATTGTTCGTGAATCTTAAATACTAGAGCCACTGGGGGGCGTTTGGGAGGCATTCGTTTGACTCGACGCCTTTCCGCAAACAGGCTCCAGCGTCCTTACGCTAGACATATATTAGGTTGGGGCAACCTTACAAAATTGAGAAATAATAAGCCGTTGACAAGAACTGCATACGTGTTGGCAGGAAGTAGCTTAGTCGTTAGCACGCTCGGCTGCGGAACGGAAGGATGTTGGTTGGAATACCGTTGTGCACAAGGATGTTTTTTTTTATCGAGTTGACGTCATTTGAGAGCTATAGTGTGACAGATTTTTCGGGTGACGGACGAGTAACGATGAGCCATTGAAGGCTTTCGTCTTAAACCTTCAGCTCCACATGATTAATTTTACGTGAACCGTCGCTCGACGATCTAGCTTTTCAGGCCATAAGTAGACAAAATGTCAACTGAAAACCTAAAAGAAAAGTAAGCTCCGCCTTTCATTTTCCTTAGTGGCATCTTAAGCCAGTTGCCGCCCGAGGCGCTGTTTGCGAAACTATAGCTTCAAATGATCTTTTATCCAGGTTTAATCATGACTAAATACGACTTCGTACAAATAATTCTTAAAGCAATAGTGGTCCCAGTAAAGGTAAACTGACGTCAAAGTAGCGAAATTAGCAATGCATTTGAACACAACTCTCCAAAGCTTATTGGTAGAGCTGAAATGAAACAGAATAATGCAGCACAGCTTTCCTAACTGCGGATAATTCGTCTGTTTTCCCACAGTTATTTGGCTACTGTAAACAAGTATCTTGTTATTTTCTGCATCGCCTGGTCCTGGTCTGTTAAAACTCCTGACAATCACTGATCTTGTTTCCCCTTTCCAGTAAAAAGTTTTCGAAGACAGCATAGAATAGGTGCTAGCCACATAAATTCGCTCTTGACAGTGCGCTAAGGCTACTTACTGTACGGAGAGAACAGAAAGTTTTGTCATAGCGGCTTTTGCGTGACTACGTACTTAGGGGAATGGTGGGACAAGAGTGGGCATACGGAGAACGCAACGGGGAAAATAGTGTGAGCGTACGCGCCCAACTGTCGGAAGTTAGCGCTGCGGATTTTGCGCGCTTTACGTGAAAACATGGCGCCGCTCACCGAAGTGAGAGCCACCCGCTTCTGCTAAATACGCAATCCTTGGGGTTCTGCTCGACGCATATTTCACGGTAACAAGTGGTGACTTCGGCTTTCGCTACGTCTGACCTTGCATCGACGGATAAGCTGTTTTCAAAATACGCTCTCAATTCTGGATCCATACGCCCAATGCGATCTCCAGTTGCCTAGGAAGTACAGTGATTAATAATGAAGCGGTCCATAGTGCGACAGAAATGGGTTTCGAGGTTTGTGTAGGGTTTTATGTATTTCAGTAATTTAAGACGCAAATTTATATTAAATTGACGAACGCCTTTTGAGCGTTGCGCAAAATGTGATCAAAATCAAAATTCTTGACAGAGTAGGTTGTGATAACATATTTCATAACTTGATCGTGTCACAGTGTTTACGGCTTTCGGCGACACCTGTTAGGGGCCCGTTGTCTTGCCTGCCTGCAAGTATCTGGAGAACCACGTGGCCAACTTGACAGAGTCTGGGAGAAGGGTCTTCGCCGGGATCCAAATATGCCTCTGGTCAATCACGAGACCAATGTACTTCACATGGATCTTTAAGGGAAGACTGGTCTTATTGAGATGCAAGGTGGTGACTCGTGATCTGGCTCCTCTGGGATCGATCAGTAGGATCTCCGCTTTCGTTGCCGAGGCAGTGAGCCCAATAGAGGCCAGGATGTAGTGGACCGCATCGAGGGCCTTGTGCCGGGACTTCCTTGCTATGATAAGCCTTCTCAGTGGGCCATGGATCCACCGGAACCCATCGTAGGCGTAGATGGAACACTGTATCTAGACGTGGGTGCAGGAGATTGTATCTGAGGGACGGTCTAGGCCCAGGTTTAATAGGAGGCTAAAGTTGAGCCCTGCGCGACGTCCCACGTGGCTAGCCCCGGTTAGCTTATGTGTTTCCGATGCGGACCTTCGTGGTGTGTCTACTGAGGAAGGCGGTAATGAACTGACACAGGCAGCCATCCACTCCTACAGATACGAGTGCACTCTGCAAGGTGGCGTGAGGGAGGCTGTGGGAGGCAGCCTGAACGTCCCGCATGAGCACGAAGGCCACCTCACCATTTTGCTTGGCCTCCTCCAGGGAACCAACCTCGTCAGCAGTGTAGTTGGCTGTTGCATGGCGCCTGCGGAGGCCCTTCTGCCGTTCGGAGGTGAATCCTCTAACCTGTATGATCTAGGTTAGCCGGTGCAGTGTCACCGCCTCTTGCCTCTTACAAAACAACGGATGTGAGTGACACCGGTCTGTAAGAACTGAGATGCTGCGCCAAATTCTTTGCATTGAGGGCCAGAATGATGACGGCCGTCACCAAGGTAGTGCACAGGTCGTCTGTCGTTCAAACGGCGTTCAGGTACTCCACGAGCGGTTCCTTCTCGGGGTGGACGAGAGAGCGGAGAATCTGGGAGTTACGTCATCAGCTCCAGCGGCTCTAGTCCGCTTGGAGCGATTCAGCACTGCGCGGTCACCATGTGGAGTGTGAAGGCTGCGTTGAACAACAGTTGTGCACCGTGGTTTTGTCTGGAGGCCTTCCATTGGTTCGCTGCGAGGAGCTTGCCTGCCTTAGTATCAGCTGGAAGGGAAGGGAGGAGCACAGGGGAGATACGGCCACCGCGAAGAAGTGGTCGGCCAGCTGTTTGCCAGGAGCTGACAGGACTTAAAGTCGGGCCTTGCAGGGCTGTAGAGGTGCTCTGAATAGCCACCACGCCCTAAAGAATTGCCCTGAAGTCCGGATGTAGCTGCAGAATATTTGCCCACTATCACATTGATGGCTCTTGGCGTAAAGCCGACAGGCGGCGTCATTCCTCCTGTGGGTAGTCCAATCTTTGAAGCGATCCATCCTGAGGGCTCTCCTGTCTGGTCGGTGGCTTGCTGCTCTTAACTTCAGGTGTCGAAGGTGGGAGGCTTTGGATTGTGGCATTGAGGGTACATTCTGCTCGTTTGGAGACGGCACGGAAGTTGGTCCACCTCATCACTTGGTACTTGGGGCGCACCTTGTTACCAAGTTGTCTCTTCGCGGTGAGTGCGAGGAAAATTGGGAGGAGGTCCGATCCCAATCTGTCCGCTGTCTTCTCCCACATGTATCGGCTTGAGCCTGACAAGATTGCCATGTGAATCGTGGAGGGTGTACCTCTGAGAAAGATGAGCAGAGAGGGCTGGAGAGGGAGGGGAAGGGAGAACAGTCATGACAATGGTGGCGGAGCGTTAAAGTCCACGTCGATTGCTTGTGGCGCATCCTCAGTTCTTGTGGTGTGCAGTGAAGTCGCTTAACAATCACGACCCGTTTCTCAAACCTATAGGTCTTTGCGTCCGCACCTCCGGATCTCAGCGGGAACTTCCCTGCAAGACAAAGCACCAAACGAAGTTTACAAAGTGTGCTGGGGGGGGGGGGGGGGAGGAGTATATTCTATCTCTAACTCATGTGGATAATTTTACACAGGCCAGACGGGGCAGTGCTTGAACGAGCGCCTCAGGGAACACAGCAGAACGTTGCGTTCTGTACAGGGAGCAACCTGACCATACATTTGAAAGAGTTCAAAACTGCTCAGGTTGGCTTCACAGGGCTTTCATATCAGCCGCGGAAAGTCTATGCACGAGCGCGAACTCTTAGAAGCGTTTTTAATCAAAAAGAACGAACGCGTTTGCATAAGTGACCCGTCACTTTTTTGACTGACAAAGAGTGGCAATTTTTATCCGGGTTGTAATGACGTCCGGGCTTTGATAAATGTAGCATGTATGTGCGCTTGCTCAAGTATGTGGCTTTAAATGCATGGTGGGAACAATAATAAATCGGTTATAAGTCCGGCGACACTCTGTGTATGTTCTCCTGGTCCTGCGTTCTTAGTAACCTTTTCCTGGTCCAGCGTAACCATGGTAGACGTGGTCAAGCAACAAGAGGAGTGAAGACCAGCGACCCTTGATTACCCACTTCAAACAGAACAACCTTAGTATTCTACAGGTGGATAAGGAAGGTGGGTCGTTGTACTTCCATCTTCCTTGTTTGAGTAAAAGGCGAACGAAGCGACCCAGAAGAATTTTAAGCCGTCATATTTAAAACCAGCTCAATTTGACTAGACTAGAAAATTAGATGCACAAAATCTCAACAAATGTCTTGCGTGTATTTTTCGCGGAGAAGACTCACAGGCTGACAATCCTTTTACTGCCTTTGGAAGAAGATGGTTTCAGGTTTCTTTCAACGTGCCTTAGGAGGACTTGTTCCGCCTGTTCCTTTTGCAGTTCGGAAGTCGACATCCCATGTGGAGAATCTCAGCGATGTTTGATGTTTTTCACAGCGGCAATTGCACTTTTCGTTCGACATAGAGGACTTGTTTTATTCAATACCGTAGGATGACCTTCTACAAGCAGTGCGCGAAACGATTGAGGCCAACGGGGCTGTTGCATTCCAGAACAAATGCGGAGTAGCACTTGATTCCTTCCTGGAATCGCTGAGTGTGTACCGTAGGTCTACTATTGTACAGCACTGTGACAACTGTGTTGTACAAAAGCAAGGCATTTGCATAGGTTCAAGTGTTGCGCCTGTGCTGCGCAACGTTTTTTGGCCAAGTTTGATTCGTTGCTGCGGTAAGCACTTCACGACATGCGTTTGTAAAAGTTTTTAGATAGGTAGTCGACTTTTAATCATTTTAAACTTATCATCAACTGACCAGCTAAGTCCAGTGGCGGACCAGATTTTAAATGTTTTTAGAGCCTGTTCCAAGAACATGATTTTCACCAAAGACTTACCTTCAGACAACATCATTATGTCTCCAGATTTACAACTCAGGTTTTCAGCTGACGGTCACGTTTGTTGGAAGTAAGCTCATTGGTCTCAAAAGGCGCCTTTCCCTTATGTTTCTGCTCACTCCCCAAGCAGCACAATTTGTCGGCCCAATATTGGATATATATTGGCAAATGCCGGTCCTACATAGGTCCAAAGTGAAACCATTCATTTCGAATATTGGGCCGGTTACCTGTGCTGCTTGGATCCAGCTCGTTAAGCGTGTTATTGCCAACCTGCGTTTCTCAAATGCGCCGAGGAAAAGTTGCCCGCATGCTATGCAGGTTGTCCGACTGGAGGCTTCTGATTTTCCTTCCTCGTTGCTCTTGGCGGTCGCTGAAACTTTGGGGGATAAAAATGAGGAAGCCTTCTGCCAAGACCGCGCACTCAACAGATAGTACAAGAAACTTTGAGGTAATCCCTCATCACCATGGATTTTCGCATGGGCTGAAAAGTATTTCTCAGAAATTTGGTGCGAATTTCGGGTTTTCGGGCCACCGCAATGTTTCCAGTCTTTGCGTCCGCATCTCTGGCTCTCAGCGAGAACCTGCCTGCAAAGCAAAGCACCATACGAAGTTTACAAAGTGTGCTGTGGGGGTGGTACATTCTATCCCTAGCTCTTGCGGGAAAATTTACATAAAGCAGACGGGCAGTGCTTGAACGAGCGCCTCAGGGAACACGGCAGAACGCTGCCTTCTGGCAGGAGCAACATGGCCATACATGTGAAAGAGTGTCAAAACTGCTCAGCTTTGCTTTGCAGCACCTCCATTATCGGCCGAGGAAAGTCCAGGCACGAGCGCGGACTGTTAGAAGCGTTTTCAATCAAAAAGAATGAAAGTGTTTGCATTAGTGACCCGTCTCTTACTATCACTTACAAAGAGAGGCATTTTTATCCGGGTTAGTACGACGTCCGGACGTTGATAAATGTAGCATGTATGTGCGCATGCGCAGGTAAGTGGCTTTAAAAACGTGGTAGAAACAATAATAAATTAGTTGTAAGTCCGGCGACAGTCTGTGCGTGTCTTCTCCTGGTCCTGCGTCCTTTTCGCTGGTTTTTTTCTCTTATCATTACATAGAATTTGTGACTTTTCTGGGCAGCACTCAAAAGGAGCCTATGCGCCAGCATAATTTTTTGTTGCCTTGATAGAGTGTGGTGAAGCTGTCGTGCACTTTTTGTCCATCAACTTGTTTCAGGATTTTTATTTCTGAAAACCCAAACTACCCCTTCAAGGCAGCTCTGTTTATTAGGCGACTAAGTGTCCATCTATCTTTTTTGGACATGGCTCGTGCTGATAGATTCCGTTTTTTTGCTCTTCTCTTTTCCTTAGAATTCCTGTACAGCCTTCTCTCCAGGAGGAGTACAGTGAATGTAGATTCAATCGGCCGCAGAAACCCTTTTTAGACTCCTTACGTAGACCTTCCGCGTTACGCCTCCTTTCCCAAAATAATAAGAGAGACAGAGGGAGTATGCGTGTGTAATCTTCACCCTGAAGCACACTTCGGTGAGCGCTTATCCGAGAACTCACTGGTGAAAACCGCATCTCCTAACTACGGACCTTCAACCACCATCCACCCACATTCACCCCCCAGGCACATCAAGCCTCCAGAAGCTTCAAACACTACCAACCCCACACCCTCCACCACCTCTAGTTCCCAGTGAGCCTCAAGCCACTAACCACCCACCATCACCCTCTATCCTCTGGAAGCAGCTTCTGATTCGTCCCCTTCCGGACACCGACTGTTAAAAATGCATCCTGAAGCTGCGAGCCTTCACCTATAATCCACCCACCTCGACCATAGGTTTTCGGAGGCCTTTAATGAGAAGGCATCCAAAATCCGCCTTTCCATACGCCTTTATCCACCAGAAGACCTACACCCACTACCCACCACCATTCTCCGGAAACATCCAACGTTGGATGCACCCTCGGACCCACCGATAAAAATGCATCCCCCACCTACGAACCTGAACACACAACCTACCCACCTCCATTGTATAGAACGCCTTCATATGCAGCCCTCTGGAGGCACCACCCTGTCCGCACACCTTCGGGCGCCCAGGGTAAAAGTACATCTCTCTCTAAATCTCTTACAACCCCCTACAACCTTCAGAAATGTCCTCCTGCACAGGAGGTATGGTGAGGAGTGCATGTTGTTGGGCGAGTCGGTCGTACATCGTTGTGTAAAGGTACTGCGAAAAATAATACAAACATAGACGAGAAGGGCACAAGGACGGGCGCAGACTCGCGATTGGGTTTATTCAGAACAACACATACTTATAACTTCCACACCACCATGTCAGTCACTGAGCTGAAGCCAGAAATCTGCATTCTGTCTGATAAAGTCTTATCGAGGTATCTCTCACGCAATAATCTCTTTTGTTCCTAATGAAAAAAGCCTCAGCAAGTTCACGCGCCATCTGGTCACGGTTATGCCTCAAAATCCTCGTTTTCGGCAGCAAAGGCAGGCATGGGTTATCACGCGTAGCCGAAGGGCATGCGCTACAGTGTAAGGGCAGATTAGATCCTTTTCCAGTCTTAATTGAAAGCTGGTGGAAGTTATAAGTATGTGTTGTTCTGAATAAACCCAGTCGCGAGTCTGCGCCCGTCCTTGTGCCCTTCTCGTCCATGTTTGTATTATTTTGCGCAGTACCTTTACTCAACGAGGTATGGTGAAATCAAATTCGGCGACGCAATGGGAAGCGATAGTGTGCAAAAGCGAAATGTAAGTACAATTATACTGCGAACGCATATTTGTCGCGTCACATTACATTGTACTGTTTTTTTTTCTTTTCGGATAACAGTCTGGATAAATGTTTTGGGATGTTTCGGGCAAATTCTGATTCATGTCCAGCTTTTTTCCATCATGTTCTGCATCATGTTTACCGTGGTTTCCAGACGATTTTCGCATCGTTTGTCGAGAATGGGTGCTAAAAATGTTTGATCCAATGCAGCCGTGGCGGGCTGTAAACGCTCCACGTATGCCGTCGCCTAAGCGTTCTAGAAAAGAACGCCAGTAAGCGTAAGTCGCTCGTCTCGGACACTGAGAACCCGACGTGTGCAAGCGAGAGGCATATTTAAGCTGCCCGACGGAGAATTAAATATTCAGTTCGAGAACAGCGGGACGATGCCGCCAGCACGTGTTTTGCGTGCGTTATTTTATAGCCAGAACCATTTCAGCGCGTCGGAATAACACAAAATTATTTCAACACAGTTACATTTCATTGCAAAACATCTCTCTGTAATCAGTCGTTATCGCAAGTGCCGGCGAGCGCATGCATTTTCGCATTACTCGGTTGTTGTTGTTGTTGTTGCCTCAAATATGATGGCACATACCCACGGTGGGGGAATGGCCAAGGTTTGGTGCAGATCCAAACAGGAAAAAGCTCATTCAGGATTATTTCAAGCGGCTCATAAATATAGGGGAATCTGAGGGTAAAAGAAAATCATGAATTTTGAGAGATCTTGAGGAAATCAGAATGGAAATCGAGGAGACCAAGCAGTGTGGGTGGAGTAACGAAATTTTAAAGAATTAATTTGAAAGAAAATAAGTTTTCTCTGCGTAATCGCTATTTAATTTATCGTCTTTCATTGCTTATTCCCATCGCGTGCAGCGAAGAATGTCCATATTCTGAAAAATAAACTGCCGGAATGTATGCTGCCTCTATTTTGCATTAATAGTAATAATATTTGGGGATCAACATGTTCAAGCGACACGGGGGTTTTTAGGGACGCTTTGTCGAGGCCTCAAGATTAACTTAGGTGAGCTGGGGTTCTGCTACGTGCGCCGAGCTCGAACACACGCACGTTTTTGCACGCCACAATCAAAATGAGACCACCACGGCCGGGATTGAACCCGCAACATTCGGGTCAGCAGCCGAGCGCCACAGGCACTGGGCCAACGTGGTGGCTCTTATTTTGTGTCTGCGGTCTGAGACGGCGACTGCCTCCGAAAAAAAATGTTGCACAACGTCGTTGGGTCGTTGCGCTTGTTGCACATATGTTTCGCATATTGCATGCTACATTACAAAGAAAAGGAAGCTGTTCTCGCTCGGCGATTTATGAGTTAGAGCGGTACTAACAATTTGAAACTATGTGAAGACATGGGCATACCCAACGATTCTGGACAACAGGATTTTTGAACGGGAAAGAATTTATAAACCCAATTTTTTTCCATATATTGTAAGATTTCGCTATAACAATCAACATATCGGCATATCTTCGATCAACAGGCTCGCATTTTTTTGCTATTAACCTTTTTGCGATAATCAAAAGCGTTCCCCATTGGCTTTCTATGGCAGTCTTAACTGCTCCATGCTCTTTATTTTAAAGATTTTACTGCCCATCGGAAGTATGGACCATTACCTTGAATATTTCAATTACAGTACCTTACAATCTTCTAATATTCAAATTTTTGGAGATGAATTAACAAACTGAAGATTACACATCACCCTGGCGTAACATGCTTTAGAATTTACGAAAGCACATTAGAGAAGGACCAATTAGGTTACTATCGTAGACACCAGGATTACGAGAGCTTTGTTATCGCGCACTGATAGACATTTTCGCCCTGCCTAGCGCAGACAGCGCTTAGTCGCTAAATCTGTGTGGTTGCGCATCTCATTTTGTCTGAGAAAAAAAAAGTATCCCATGTTGCAAGAAAGGGAGTCCGGAACGGTTCCTTTGAATTGTTCTGGCTCGTGTTCAGTTCCAAGATGGCGCAAAGAATATGGGTTCGGTTCTGGTTTCGGGTAAAAATACGGGTTCGGTGCCGGTTTCGGTTTCGATTCAACACCTTAGTCGTGGTTCTTCTGAAATGCTACTGCAAATGCTGGGCGCAGCTTCCTAAGCTTATTGGAAGATGAAAAAAAAAAAACAACTAGCCCATCGTGCCTGCCTGCGACATTTTGAAGATGTGTGATAATTAGCAAACCTTTGGCACTACCTCAGTCCTTCCAGCCTCCCTGTTCCTTTTTGTTCCGTCATTAAAAGCGGAACCAGTCGTTCCAGTTCACAGCTCCCGTGTGTGTGTCCTATTGTGGTGTGCCGGTGTTCGCGGTAACGATCAGTAGATTTAGATGTACGATCTCACCCAAAAAGCAGTTGGAATTTTAATGTTCACAACGGCTGAAGTTACATAGCTTCAACAGCTTGAAATATCTCTGAGTTTCATTTACAGAAGTTTTGGAGTGTCAAAAGAGTCGTGAGTTAGTACTTGTCAATATGGCGCATGCATAGACACTTGGTCCTGCCTTACGAATGAAGTGGGGGGATGGGGGATATATTTTGGTCTTCCGCGCACTCTATGACGATATGGTTGGTATAGTGTGTTTGGTATTATGGAATTAAAACGGCTCTCGTCATTGCACAGTTTGCGGGTGCTCAATGACACAATTTCTGCTTCGAAACTACCTTTCAGAATACTACGCACCTGTGCTTAGTTTAAACTGCTCACATTTTTATTGCTAGGTAAAAACAGGTGGCGCTTGTTGTTTTCCATGCGCCTATAACAGCGAAGAGTGTTATCAGCATCCTGCGTTCCTTTTTTTCAACTGGGGCTGGAGACACGCCTTACTCTCCGTCGCAGCGCTACGAATAACACGTTTAATGCGCATTTAAACCCAACCTTGACGAAGTGCAGTGGATCATATTCCACCCGCCGACCCGGAAGCTGAATTGCGCGGTGTGTTTCTTGTTTTGGGATCTGTAATTTAGCTGGACTAGAGGATGGCTGTGGCTTGGTTTGAGGGGTCCGAACATGTGGCTCCGTTAAGCTGAAGGCCACTTCGAGAAGAACTAACAACACGGTATATAGCAAAAGGCTGTTCTCCCCGCAATATAACGATATTCGTTTGCATTGGAGCGACAGAACATGACGTTAGAACTTGAAAGATGTGTTTTGTCGCAGTTTTCTCAGAAGTTATTTAATTCAAAAGCAGCGAATTTTGTTTCGTCACGTGTTCCACTTGAATGTGGCACAAAATGCGGATTTACATCGCTACAATTGTGATGTACACGTGTATGGTGCACGGCAGCTATTAAAAGCAAGCAGAAATAGGGCAAGCAATATTTAACGCAAATAATTTTGCACGTCCAAGCAAAAAGAAATAACCAGTTCAGCTCGGCGCAGGCAGTGCTCTTTGCGCAGTGCACACTATCAGTGAATGTGGGCAAATCAGTGAGCAAGATCTAACTGCACGGTAGATCCGTCGTGATAATAACTTACCTTTATTTGACAGGCAGGAAGCTCTGAAGGGGCAGCCGTGGAAAGTTCTCCCAAGACCCGCTCTTAGGATGGAGTTAATCGTATGTTCTATACGGCGTGTCAGTGATGCTGAATCACTCTTGGCGCTGCATTTAGGGGCACGTTCTTCGAGATTGGTTATACCCGCTCGTGTGCAGCCACATTACGCTGCTGCTGGAGAGCAGCCGAGTGTTCCTCTGCGACGGCGCAAACCCTTGTTCCAGTGCTATTATGAAGACGGTCGCTTGGTCTCGAGTATTCCTACCCATTTAGCCACTTTCTTCACTGGAGCCTCTGGCCAGATCAAGGCGGTTAATGTGCACAAATATCGACTAGATGTTTCGATAACATTAATGAAGATTAGGACAATAATGCCTTTTATCCCTTTACAGATTCTTCGAACGCTCACATTGTGTTGTGTTCGAGCTGCTTTGCAATTATGGGCAAGGGCTGTGCCAATTTTTCGTTGTTGCCGTTACAAATTCTGCCGAGGTGTGGTGACCTGCTGCTTTACCTCTAATGCGCTCGTCTTGTGATCGTTTTTTTTTTGCTGCTAGATTTTCTAATTTTATAGCACAAGAGGGGAGGTCGCTGAAAAATGCTCTTTGGAAATTTCCTTGTAGCCCATAATAGAATTTACTGCTTTTGATGATGTTTTCGGTGCGAAAGTGGTGGCCTGAGGTATAAAGTTGTGCTTCTCTCTAGGAATATAATCAGTTGGAATTCAGGGCCAGATGTGTTAATAACTGTTACTTACTCATTCTGCATGTTTCGCACTATTTAAAAAAGATCTAGGAGAAGAGTCATCTGACGCGTCAGCTGAGCAGGCCTATCTCCCCGCGTTGGCGTGGATTCGAATCCCGCTCGAAACCAACAAAAAGTGTTTTTTTCTCGTACTGGAAAACACCGTCTCCTTTCACGTTCGCTGAGAACATGTTGGCTCACCGTAATAGCGTGGCTGGCTGCTGCGTATTATAGGTGTCCATACTGCAGCTGCGCACTCAGAAATTGTATCCATCTGTGAGCGCCATTCCATTTTCCTGTATCGCTGCGTCGCGCCGCTATCACTATGAGATGCTGTGGCTGTGCGCTTTGATGGCCGGCGTATGTTCGAAAAAGTGTAGGCTATGCATCCATCGGTGTGAAACGTACGGCAGTGGAACTTGTACCGCTGTCTCTAGAGATGTTCGATTGGAAGAATTGCTCCTTTTTCAGGAAATTATCAGTCTAAAATTCGCTCAGAAAGGAAATAGGACTGTCTAAAAGTTCTAAGAAAATTAAAAGAATCAGCAGGGAAGTCAGGACTATTTTCTGAGCGTGAAATGCTATTAGATCCTATTTTCGTCAAACTTAGGTGAACCTAGTTCGAACCTGTAGAAGAACACGATGCTGAACTTATCCGAAGCGTTCCGAACTTTCCAGCCCGAATGTGAGGCAGCACCAGCAAGCTTAATATGTTGAAAGCACCAAGCGGGATTCGAACCAGCCTCGGCGCCATACAAAGCAGCTTAGTCTTTTCATACCTGAGACCAGTCGGCCGTCGCAACAAACATTATGGTACGCATGGCAAGAATACTTTTGAAAAATCATTAAACATGAATTCCTAATTAATGTATTGTAAATCTCTCAAACGTAATAAATTCTATTAAAATGAATTCTCGAGAAAAGCAATCATATTACATTACAGTAACTCCTGTAAAATAATCCAGTCACCCTGAAATCACTTTTTGTATAGCACGCATGCACAGAACCAAAGCAAACATAGCAAAACTAATGCGAGCTTCTCCAGACTCGACGCACACATTATTTGGTCTTGTAGCCAGATTTGCCCCAGGGAAGTACTCTCCCATCGCTTTGCTTTTCTTTAGCACAGACCATTAGAAAGACAACATAACGCGAACAAAATCACGAAAACAGAAGCATGAACCAACACTCGTGTCTTTATAGCGGTCAAGATAGAAACGAGACCAGAATGTTTGGCGCCCGGAGCTGTCTCCGCCGTTTGAAACCTCCAGAGCAGGTCATTTATTGCCTTGGTGGTCCCAAAAATCGACCACGAGTGCCTGCGCTCGGTAATGTTCGCTCCTTGCGCGTTTCGGCCCGGCGGTGCGGGAAGGGCACTTTATTTTTCTTTATTTTTTCCTGCCCAGCCTAATCTCTGTCTCTCCCCGCACCTAGTGGCAATGATTAACCTTGGGAGTGCCTCTGCGCGCTGATGACGAGTTTTTAACTGCAACATGCACCATCTGTCCCTTCGGTGCCCCTACCACAACCTTAGCACATCTCGTTGTTTGGAGGATGCTTGCGACAGGTGCAATACCGCCTGCCCGTTTAATACCGGCAGGTAGCAGCGCGAAAACAGTGGACACCAGTGGTCTCGGACACAGTCCTACTCAATTCTAACGTCCTTCATCTTTTCGAAGCGCCTTGATGGGTATAGGAAAGCGACACAAAGGGCAGTGTAGAATCGTAAGAAAAGTAATTCCGGAAATAATTAATCACGTTCACTGTCACATTATTCATGCAATGTAATTCATTAAAATACTAATATACCAGCCATCCACAGTAAATCAGCATGTTAGAAAGTATTGGACAAAGGCTTTTAATTAATCCAATTTGATGACAGTAATTCAATTACTGCCACGTCTGAGCCTGAGGAGAACGTAACGTCCTCAAAATGGTGTTCCTAGGACAGCTTGATACAGTATAGGAGCCCTGTCTTGCTTACTTGAGATTACGGTAATAAAGCGCAATACCAATATTTACGAAGCCTGTAACCATGCCAACAAACGTTAGCTCTTAATTTATGGGGTCTCTCGATTTCGCGAAGCTTATGGGGAGGAGATATAAAGCAAAGCTGCCTTGGCACCTAAGCGCTGCGGTTCAAGATGCAGCCATAACCCCTCAGTGCAAGACGCGCATGACCGCGTGTGCTCTCCTGAAGATTCTTGTCCTTGGAAGTTAAGAAATTCGCAGAAAATAGTTGCACTGTAGGAGGATGTGGATAAAGTGTACGATGTACACAGTTGAAAGAAACAACGGCCACTTAATTGTCACTCAGTCGTCGCTGAGAGAGAAAACTTCAAGCGTCAAAGTGTTCTAGGAAAGAAAAAAGGCTCTTCACTGTCCGAATACAGACCGCCACTTACCTTTTAGTCCATAATGAACCCTTGGACACAATCTTATTAGAGCCGAAGGAGGTTTCACATTTTACTACATTGTGCCGGAACCCCCAGAGGTATCTCCAGAAAGCATTGAAAGGGGAGGCAGAGAGGCGCATCATTTCTGAATATTTTTGCATGCCCTGCTCAAGCGACGCAGTTTCAATAATATTAAGCGCTGGCGAGGGCTAAGGATGGTGGGCCCGGCTGCTGCTGCAAAAAAGAAAGGTAGCCCGTTTAATTCTTCAGGAGCTAAAATATTGGCTTGAAGTATTCTTCACTACACACGCGTAAGCTGCGCGAGAAGCCTTTAAGCCTAAAGTGCCGTCTGCGGCTAAAGTTATGAGAAATCGCGAGTTGGCGCTCAGAATGGCAATGTCGGCCCCCTAGATTACTCCACCTAAGGGGAAGGCAGAGAGCATTAAGATGTCAGCCTGAAAGCGGAGGTAAGTGAAATGATGTCAGCATGTCGCAAGGAACTTATTCTCGCTGAGCGTTAAGGAGCTCGTCAGGTGGAAAAGCTGGCGTTGTCGTCTCTGTCGGCTGCTGCGGTTCCACCGCGTCGTTAGTACCTGAAAAATCCCAGGAGCACCAGCCGCGGAAGCCTTGCGCAGCTTGAAAGAACGGAAGCTTTCCACTTCTCGCGGAGCCCGCCAGGAGCGATGTGAGTGAGTGTGAGGTCATCGTTCATCTCTGAAGAAGCGGTGTCGAAAGCTTCCATTGCGCATGGGGGCCTCTAGGAGCAGTACAGAGTGATGCCATGTGGATGGAATAAAGAGCGGGTCCTATCAAGTTTTACTCTTAAGGCGGAGCATAAGCGTCTCCCAAGTTTTTGATATAGCGTTCCGAAAACGTTACAGGCAATCTGCCTCACGGTGATGCAGAAGGCCTTTTAAAATTGTCGCCACAGTGGCTATGTAACCACATGAATTTTTATTAGGCCCCTTTTACAGCCGATTTTTGCAGTCAGGCTTATTTAGCTAGCAAGATGCCCAGAGAATTTTTCTGGTAAATAAGTAGGTGAAATAAAAACTGCAGGCACTGTGACACCATCTAGGTAATAGAATGGTAAGTACAAATCGACTGATCAGATTAATTTTCACCGTATGATATGCAATGCTCTGAATGCGTTTGTAAATTTAATTTAAATTGGCGTGTTTAACAATCGAACAAATGAAAACGCTGCGAAAAAGCTGGAAACGTATTTCGGTCGCAGACTTAGCAATTTATTTATACCTACGGTTTGACGGAACCCCTTCTCGTCGGGAATGTTCATGACCGGAAAGTATCGAGCGCCGATCAATCCTGTTAAAATAAAAGCAGCAGTTCCTTTAATGGCCAGCGTTGTTTCGTCGAAAAGGAAGATCCTATTTGGCTTAGGAGCGCCAGAATCCGACGCTTATTTGCACATAATGCGAGCAAAAGCTCCGCCCAGGCAGGAGGGGCACTCTAATTAAAAAAATGGCAATAAAACCGGACAGCGAAACAAATGCGGCAATACCAGCAGCCGTAACATACATTCTAAAACTCCTTCACAAAATGCTTCAATTCAACTACATTTAAAGGAAGGGACTTTACGGTGCGCATTTGGTTGTGCTCGGCACCGTGAAGTGTGCCCACCAGAGACGCAACAATTGCGGTAGTGGCAGAAGTGCGCAGCTCTTGCTATGGAGGACGTCGGCTTGTTTGTACGCAAAACGCGCAAAAGCTGCAGCGCTAACTCCTGAATATATCGTGCGTAGGCTCACACTCTTTCCCCAGCAGCATTCTCTGTACGCGCAATCTGGGCCGGGCTAACCATGCAATCACGCAGTCTGCTACATTAATTTTTTCTTCTATCTCCGTCCAGTAAATCGCCTCAGCAGATGGTCCTGAGTGTGAGGTATGTGGCTGGGACTTAATCTGTCTTGTCCTTGAAAGCTTTTTTACTGCTAAGGACAAAAAAAAAATAGACCCTCTCAGCAGTTTTAACGGTGCCGAGCCTGCAAGTGGAGAAAATACCAAGATATTTTTTTACGCCTGTCAAGCAGCTGTGAAATAAGGGATTTATTATTCGATCAGGGGAAGCTATCGCAATTTTATGTAGTTTTTATTTGCACTTAAAACCATGTTTTTGAGCATTGCGTTCTATGAAATGCATGGATAATTACTCTATTTTGACTTGTGTTTGGTTTAATCTCAATTTGCACGAACTCGTGCAGAAATATTCACCGAGTTTAGAAAAACGATGGATAAAGGCCACAATTTTTCTAATGGCGCCTCGGGATTTTTTATTTGCTTAAGATGCCAGTAAGGAAAAAAAAAAGCTCAGCTCACATTTATCTCCGTCTATCGTGTAACTTTTGTTCCATTTTTAGCCGAGAAAAATTGTTTGTCATGCGGCTACTCACGTGAAACTCCACACGTAGCACTGCAGCCTTATTAAGGAATTCGACTACTAGCTTCCGCATCTGTTCTGACCGCTTTCTTCTGGTTTGCGAGTTATTTACGGGATATAAATTTCAACCCAGTATCGCAAGCAATACACCTTATGTAGCACATTGAGATCATTGATTACCTAGTGCTGTTTGACAACGTGGGGTGATTGACTTATCAGTTTTGGTACCCACCTTGTGCATTCCACTTTGGCGCACGTACCAACTGCTAATGCGGTAGGCATGTTTTCTGCATGTGTATTTCAGCTCCGCTATGCATAACAGCTTATCTGCGTCGAGCAGCGACTTTACTCTTTTCACTTGAATAATTGCCGAACTTGCGGTTTTATTTTACTGTTATCATACCGTTTCTCCATGTAGTTTTATTAACGACAAAAAAAACGTTCTCGTGAGCTGGGCGATCCGCGAATCGTATAAGGACTGTGTAAATATGCTGCTGCCGTGGTTCACGTGGCGTCCGCCACCAGGTGTTCCGGTTCGTGTATTTAACTCTTATTGCAAGAGTAGTAGCCATTGTATATTCGCAGCAGTCTGCGCATGTGCGGACGAGCGGCAGCATGGTGAGGACTTGGCCTCACCATGAAACGCGTACAAAAATAACCGTTGGCACCACATATCCAGGCTATTCTTCTAGATTGCCCGTGCAGTTCAAGCCTAGCTCAATTCGGCTATCCCATACCATGAAGGCATTTGGTGTTCTGATAGTCGTCTTCGTTCGCAAATATTTCAAGATTCTTTTCCACGGGCTATTAGTTCGGGAATACGTCTTTTTTTATTGGCGATAGCTCTTATATACGAGTTATAAGATTTTGAACGTATTTTGTTCTGAATGAGTATGAATTGTAATTTCCATGTTTAGCGTAGCCTTCACGCATTTCTAGGCCTTTCGAACGCCGTTCTTTGCTCCATCCGACTTTTTTTCTAAGTACCCGTTCTCATTTCATAATCTAGCGCACGCATTATTTAGTGACGTTCTAAAACAGGTCGTGAGGGTGAAACAGGAAGAAAACAAATAGGCTGTGCGGCGCTACGCCACCACCATCACCACGGCGTCGGGGGAGGTCATCGCCCCGGTAAACATGACTCAGCAGATCACCCATTTCGGCTTTAGCTGGATGAAATTTTAACAAAATGACATTTAATCAGAAATGACGTTCGTTTTGTTTCTGGTTTGGCTGGGTTAGCCGTAGGAATATTCCATACTTTGTTGCGTCGACATATGTTCCACTCTAGATGCATTTGCTTGTATCGACTCATTACAGCCTTTATATCTGGACGTGTTGTATTCTGGGCATTCTTCTGGCCAATGATGAAAGAAAAAATATATCATGAACATAAAATGGTTTATGGTTTATGGGGGTTTAACGTCCTAAAGCGACTCCGGCTATGAGAGACGCCGTAGTGAAGGGCTCCGGAAATTTCGACTACTTGGGGTTCTTTAACGTTCACTGACATCGCACAGTACACGGGCCTCTAGAATTTCGCCTCCATCGAAATTCGAGCGCCGCGGCCGGGATCGAACCCGCGTCTTTCGGGCTAGCAGCCGAGCACCATAACCACTCAGCCACCGCGGTGGCCGAACATAAAATGGAGCTGTGAAGTTTTCAGTTGCACTTTCGACTAGCTCTGTATGCCTTATAAAAATTACTTATCTGCCAGGAGATTTCCAAGGTGGTTGGAGGACAGTGGTCCTGGTAAAAATAAAAACAGTCATAACAATATTAATAACTCCCATTTCATTAGATAGTAGGAAGAGATAGGAATGAGGCACATATTCCGGGACAGTAATGATCGACACGACGCTCGCTAGCGAGCGACGAGCATGGGCAAATATATTTATCGGCTTTAGGGGGCAGTGATTGAAACACTTTAATTCAATTAAGCGACTCATGTGAAGCCCTTGCCTACAAACCAATGTAATGCTAATCCCATCTGTTCGTAAACGCTACCAGCACCACACCAGCAACGTCGAAACAACCCGTGCAGTTGGTGCCATGAAGAAAAGGCGTCCGTGACGCTTAAACTTAGGACCGTGAATCGAAAAAAGTCGCATCTTGTCTACTAGTACGAAAAAAAGTCGCTTATTCTGAAAAAAATACGCATGCACGCATGAGTGCTGTCATAAAAAAAGTTGTCCATACTTCGCCATGCCAATAAACTAATCATCTAAAGTACTGACAAGCTCTCAGGTAAGAGCGCTACAAAAGGAGTAACAGAAGAACCATAAACTGCCGTTTTTAACTTCATTTGCACAGTTCAATTTCTTCAAGGCTGACAGCGAATATTCCTGACTTTAGTATGTAGTGCCGTAGCTGGTTCTGATTTCCAGTAATACCCAGATTGCTTTAGCACGATGTGGACTGGATGGTTCAAATTACGGCACCAAGCAGATATGGATATTCTAGCTCAATGTGCTTTAGTTCAGCGAGAGAACTGCTCGAAAATTAGTAACCATACTCATCTGATAGTAACCTATTATTTATAGTTCTGAAGTTGAGAACAACTCCCTAGTTGTGTGCCAGTTCTGAAACTTGGCACTTGCGCTGTAAAAGCAGAAGGGAAAGTGTCGTGTCTGAGAAGTAAGGACAAGGCGAGTTTAATCTAACTGCGTTTATTCGAGACTTTACATCCCAGCCACTGCGACATACGTCTCCCGCGTATCGGCGTCGGTGGGGTCAGATGCGCGTCCCCGCTGCGCGCGCAAGTGGCGCCATCTGTCAGTCCTGCCGCTCACTACACCCTCCCTTCTTTACGAGAGTTGCTAGATCGAAATGTACAGCGAAAATTTGCGCTGTACATTTCCATCATGAATCACCTACATGCCCAGATTGCCACCCTAGAGTGTTGCCAGGTTACATGTCCAGGAGACTTGTAGGTTTCACGACGCGTCCGTTTCTTGCCGTGACCGTCCCTGGTTGAAGAGGCTGGAAGTCACTGCTGGTGCGACGAGTTATCCCGCTTGTGGTTCGTACCACATATGAACGCGGAGAGGGAGCCGGTGCAACCACAGTCCTTCTTGCAGCCGCACTGTAGAGGATGCGGACTGCTGTGCTCGCCAGTACGCGTTCTCTTTCACAGACCCTGTGTCGGCGGTCATAATAGGTGCGTTGCTTTGCCCTGTGCACACCTGGTTTCTGTTCCGGTAAGGGCAAGTGTCCCAACGCGGTCGAAACTCCGTCGACACAGCTGGCACGTCGGTTCTTACGCGGCGTCCCATGAGAAGCTCAGCCGGAGAATAACCTTCGCGAGCTGGCGTGTCGCCGTGAGCTAACAGCGATTTGTTAATGTTGGGTGATTTTCTGAGGATCCGTTTTGCAGTCTGTACAGTTCTGTCGGCCGCCCCGTTGCTCTGGGGATAGTACGGTTTTTAATATTTAGTCGGGAAGTCTTCTGCCTTTCGGTCTTCTGGCTCAGTGGTCCCCATAAGGTTTTGCAGAACATTCAGGGATTTGATTGCCGGTCTTCCCAGAAGTCCCCAATGTAAGCTGTCTACCACAAACAATTGCTGCCGGGTGGACTGTCCATTTCACTGTATGGTTGCCTCAAGTTGTCCCGCAATGGAAATCTTGACCTGGCTAGGTCCCAAAAAAATTTTTGGTTGGTTGCCGCAAAGGTTCCTTGTGCGGTTTCTAGGCATTAAAGGGAACAGCCGGCACGTCAGCCCCTGTATCACATTTAAAAGTACAGACTGGCCGTTCACTGTCGCTGTGATGGTCCATTGTTCGGAACCGGCTCTGTGTGTGACTTCTCCCAAGTGTACCTCTTCGCGGGTGGCTTGGTGGGTCTTCTTCGCATTCGTAATCTTCGTGGAAAAGCACACAGATGCATAGTGTCCCTGTCTGCCGCACTTCCAGCACGTTTTATCAGCGGCTGGACAGTTGGCGGGGTAGTGCGGACGCGTGGGTACTCCGGAGGCGTGGGTTCGAATCCCACCGCTGTCACCATGTCGTGTTCAAGCAGTAAGGACAAGGTGGGCTTTAACTAACTGGGTTTATCGGCGAGTTTACGCAGTGGATGTAAGCCATCGCGGCATACATCCACTGCGTATCGGCGTCGGTCGAGTCAGATGCGCGTTCCCGCTGAGCGCATGTGGCGACATCTGTCAGTCCTTCTGCTCACAACAGAAATCACAAAAATCAATCACGCATTAGATATTGCTCACCATCACCAACTAGACAAATATAAACGGAAGCACAACACATTTTCTTGTTCCAAATTAAACGCCAATGCGCTGAAGAAATGTCTGTGAGCACTGCGTACATTTTACTACAAAATGAGCAAGTCAATTTTTTTTTGGCACAAAGGCACACAAAGACAATTTAATCTGAAGACTTTGTAGCTTTCACAGTCCTAGGTTTCAGTAATATCGAGCTACTATTCTCACAAGAATTGCAAGTCTTTGCCCCGCAGTGCATGGAACCACTGACTTCACGGTCTGCGTCTTCCGTGCTGTTATAAATTGTGTCGTATCAACCCGTTCAGTCATGTGCGCTAATGAACTTTAGCTATCAGCGCATCT
Source organism: Amblyomma americanum (assembly GCF_052857255.1). Taxonomy (NCBI): domain Eukaryota; kingdom Metazoa; phylum Arthropoda; class Arachnida; order Ixodida; family Ixodidae; genus Amblyomma; species Amblyomma americanum. The sequence goes on from NC_135498.1 coordinate 103,091,174, forward strand.
TGCTGTAAAATTCAATTAGTTCATGGCTGTCTCCTCTCTCAAATACAAGAAAACAGTGAAGTAGTACGTAACTTACAACGCCCTGCCGCATTTTTTAACAATTAAGAAGGTAAACTCATGTCAAAAGTCCCCGCAGGGGGCGTCTGCAGCTTGCAGGCGTCGGTGTGTGGCGGCACCACGGGTTCCCGAGCATCCGCAGGGACATCCTCGTAAGGGGATGATGGTGAGCAGTGCATCACCACGGACCCGAGCACCCGCGCTTCGCCGTACGCGGCATCGCCGTGTCCGGGGAAAGAGGGATCCTGGTGGTTGAGCCGATGCCGAGCGTTTGGACCTTTAAGGCCCTCGGCGGAGGCAACACACCACTTTGGCTCCCGCTTCCTGTAGACGGCACCTCCGGCCTGACCCGACCGGGGGAAATCGGCAGTCGCCTTTTCCTGTCCTCCTCTCCATCTGTTTCTTTCCTATCTCCTTTCTGACTATTGTCCTGTGTCCTCGTTTCCCGGTTTTTTCCTTCCGTCATGGGCGGCTAGGGTTAGCCCTGCGTCGAGTAGCTACCCTCAGTTGCCCCATATTTGGCTATAGTCGCAGTGTGCAGCTGGCGAGGACAGGACTTGGTAAGAAGTTCCTGTCCCGTCCACTCGTTGGGCTCCGTGGTGGGTGGCTGCCACTTGCGGCTGAATAGACAAGTATTTTATGGCCACATTTTTTCTTGCAACTGATCACCCTCTGAAACGAGGGCGCACCGAACTCACTTCAAATATTTTTCAAAAATAACGCAAACAACTTTCCGAGGTTCCACGTGGTCCACAGGGAGCACGCGGACATAGCTGCACGACTAGTGTCGCCCTTTATCGTTACAAGAACCCTAACTGAAAGCATTGGACAAGGCTACAAAATGAAGAAACTTGCAAATGGCGATATCCTGTTGGAAGTCTTTTATAATAACCAGTATGAGAAGTTGTCAGGAGTAACAGGATTTGGTGACATACCACTGACAATCAGCCAGCATCGATCATTGAACACTGTTCGCGGAGTAATTTCAGATGATGACTTGAAATTCCTAACAGAACTCCTTGATGGACTTAAAGAACAAAACGTAACATTTGTCTACATAATCAAAATAAGGCGCGACAACATCGAAACCCCAACAAAGCACATTGCTCTCACATTCGCCTCTAGCATACTACCCGATTTTGTCCAAGTAGGCTATACCATAAAGCTCAAACATAGACCATACATACCAATTCCACGTCGATGCTTGAAATGTCAGAGGTACGGCCAGGGTTCGCATAGCTGCCGGGACAAACATATCTGTGCGAAATGTGCTTCCCACGACCACCCCGCTGACAACTGTGAAGTTCAACCCAACCATTTCATAAACTGTGAGGGCAGCCATCCGGCTTACTCACGGTCATGCCCAGCCTGAAAAAAAAATATTTCACTTAAGGTTCAAGAGAATATATTGTTACGACGAAGTGGCAGTGGAAGATGAAGTGGCTTCTCGCGTGAAAGGACGAACGAAGAAGAGGAGGTTAATGCAGCTCCCTGTTCGTGCTGATGCTCCCTGCTAGGAACTCTTTATTCTAACCCCAAACACTTGTGAATAAATGGAAATAGTATTTCCCCGTAACATCCTTGGTGTAGGTGCGGCAGGACGGAACTACGTAGCGGACGATACCTACCACGGCCGACAATAACGGAAGCATTTCCCCAAGATTTGGCAGCTTCGGTGTTCTCTGTTGTCCTCACTCACCCTCGTGATCCTGGACCCTTCTCTGGGGACGCCGACGTCGAGACTTGGCTTCGCATGTATGAACGGTGCAGCGTTAACAACCGCTGGGACCAAACTTTCATGCTTGCGAACATAGCTTTTTACCTTAAAAGCACGGCGTTCAAGTGGTATGATACCAACGAAGAGACACTGACCAGTTGGGCTGACTGCAAGCAGAAGCTTATCGATTTTTTCGGCAAATCACTCGGCCGGCAGCTTGCCGCTAAAAGAGATCTTGCCAGTCGCGCCCTGTCATCCACGGAGTCCTACGTCTCTTATATTCAAAATGTGCTGTCTCTGTGCTACACAGTGGATACAAAGATGAACGAGGCTGACAAAGTCGGACATGGGCTCAATGGCATCGGAGACGACGCCTTCAATCTGCTCACCTACAAAAACTGCGACAAGATCGCCGACATCATAAAAAAGAATGCCGCCGCTTCGAGGACGCCAAAAGCCGGCGGATCACCCAGCATATCGCACGCCTGCCCAACACGGCTGCGTCCTCCTCCTGCCAAGATCTTTGTTCTCGGAACCAGCCGACCTCACCTGAGAACGTGACCCATATTGTGCGCCGTGAGCTTGAAGCAATTGGTCCGGCACCCTTTGCAACTCCTGTGGCCGACCAGCCGTTGAACCTTCCTCTTATTCAAGCCGTCGTGCTACAAAAAATTGCTAACTTGGGTTTCAACTCAGTCGCCGCTATTCATTACCCCCCCCCAAGTACCCGAAGTCCCTCCTCTTTGTCATGCCCGGCCTGTTAACGCCACTCCTTGACCGCGCAATCCCTCCGAGTGGCGTACGCCTGACGACAGGTCCATATGTTTCAATTGTTCCCGTGTAGGCCACATCGCCCGTCATTGCCGTAGTCCATGGTACTCCTCCCTGCGTACCCGTTCCTCAACTCCCCCTTATCGCCCCGACGCTGCCCGCTCAAGCTCTTTCTCGCGATCCATGGACCCGTCAAGCCCCACCATCGACGTCTCGCCGCCCCGCTTCAGCCGCTCACCATCCCCACAGCGCCGCCAGTCCCTTTCCCCGCAACGACCACGCGCTACCTCTCCTAGCCCCTACGGACGATCACGGACGGAAAACTAGCTTCTGCAGCGTATAGAGGTGATGCTGCAGTGACGACCCGGCCCCAAAATCCTCGTTTAGTTCTTCGTGCCCCGCGGAATTCACTGACCATACAAGTCGATGGAGTTGCCGTCTCTGCTCTGGTTGACACGGGCGCCCACACTTCTGTGGTGAGTTCCGACCTACGTCGCCGCCTCCGCGAAGTACTGACGTTTGCTCCTACAGCCGTTGTTCGAGTTGCCGATGGCACAACGTCCCCAGTCCTCGGCCTGTGTGCAGCTCGTGTGACGATTTCTGATCGCCAAACCACCGTGCTCTTTACCGTTCTCAGCCACTGCCCTCATGAAATCATAATCGGCCTTGATTTCCTTAGTGAGCTCGCATCTCTTATTGACTGTGCTACAAGTGTTGTTGAGTTGGACCTACCGTTCCTCTTAGAACCACCTTCCCCAGTTGTGCACCGTCTCTGTACTGCCGAGTTCACCCGCTTACCACCTGCAGCCGCTACTTACGTTTTGTTTAAATCAGTATGTCATCACTCCTGACCTTGATTTGCCCGTCACAAATAATGCTGCCCTTGCACACACAGATGTCACAGTATCGGTAAACAGCGCATTTCTACCTGTTATCAACTTGAGTACGCACGTCCAGACGCTTCCTAAAGGCATATGCCTCACCACGCTGTCCCCGACCGACGAGTACGTGATCTCCGCAGTCACAAACTGTGATCGCCCTCTTCGGACGGTCATTTCACAGCTATTTCGAGACCTGACCATTATGCAAATATGATCGCTTCCGATCTCTTCGCAGACCAAGCACAGGCGCTTACCCATTTAATGGCATCCTTTCAGGAGGTATTTGATTTCAATCACCGCCCTTTAGTGCGTACGACTATTTTGCAGCATCGTATCAACACCGGTGACGCCGCTCCTCTGCACCGCCGCCCTTACAGGGTGTCCAGTTCCGAGCGCCAAGTGATACAAAAGGAAGTCGAAAAGATGCTCGCTGAGGACATCATCGAACCGTCCTCCAGTCCTTAGTCGTCACCCGTCGTCCTTGTTAAAAAGAAGACGGCAGTTGGCGTTTCTGCGCTGATTACCGCCACGTGAACCGCATCACAAGAAGAGACGTGTACCCGCTCTTAATGATCGATGACGCTCTCGACTGCCTCCACGGATCTCAATCCTTTTCTTCCATTGATCTTCGTTCCGGTTATTGTCAAATCGCTGTTGATGAACAGGACCGCGAAAAAACAGCTTTTGTCACACCTGACGATTTATTCCAGTTCAAAGTCATGCCGTTCGGACTTTGTAATGCACCAGCTACCTTCGAAAGGATGATGGACTCGCTCCTTCGCGGATTTAAGTGGACTACGTGTATGTGCTACCTCGACGATGTTGTTGCCTTCTCGTCCACCTTTCCCTCGCACCTTGGACGTCTCAGCAGTATCCTGACTGTATTTCGTAATGCTGGGCTACAGCTCAACTCGTCCAAATGCCAATTCCGCCGCCGGCAACTCACCGGCGTACGTCCTGATCTCGCTAAAATTGAAGCGGTGCAACACTTGCCTCGTCCACAGTCCCAGAAGGACGTGCGCAGTTTTCTTGGGCTGTGTTCCTACTTTCACCGTTTTATTCAAGATTTTGCCCTTATCGCTCGCCCCTCACTGACCTACTGAAGACCGACACCGAGTTTACCTGGGGCCCTGATCAACAAAATGCGTTTTCCACGCTTGTCCGCCTGCTGACGTCATCACCGATTCTGGTACATTTTGATCCCGCGGCCCCTACTGAACTCCGCACAGACGCCTGCGGCTACAAGATCGGAGCATGGCGCTCGCACAACGCTCCCGGGGTTCAGACCGCGTCGTTGCGTATGCTAGCCGTCTGCTTTCTCCTGCCGAGCAAAATTACTCGATTACCGAACGGGAGTGCCTCGCCCTAGTTTGGGCTGTAGCTAAATTCCGGCCATACTTGTTCGGGTGTGCTTTTTCTGTTGTCTCCAACCACCATGTCCTTTGCTGGCTGTCCTCGCTGAAAGACCCCTCCGGGCGTGTTAACCACTGGGCGCTACGCCTTCAGGAGTATTCGTACACTATTGTGTACAAGTCTGGACGTGTTCATCAAGACGCTGACGCCTGTCTCGGTACCCTGTCGAGCCACCTGATCCCAGTGACACTGACGATATCCCTTCCCTGTTTGGAATTTCTGATCTGCACAACATCGCCGAGGGGCAGCGCAAGGACCCATATTTGCAAATCATCATCGAGGGCCTCAGGAGGTTTGGGATCCCCCGCGACCTAGGCGACCTAGGTATCCGCGGCAAGATGTTGAACTGCCTGAATGACTTCCTTTCCGACCGCTTATTTCAAGTACGCCTGGGTCCAACCCTGTCCAGAAGCTTCGTTCAAGAGAAGGGGGCTCCTCGGGGGTGTATATTAAGCACGACCCTCGTTATTATAAAAATTAATTCCATAGCTAAAATAATCCCAGAGTCCATCATGTATTCACTCTTCGTCGACGATCTTCAAATAGCCTGCACATCCTCAAGCATAACAACATGCGAGAGACAAATACAACTGACAGTAAACAAACTAACGACATGGGCAGATAAAAACGGTTTCAAGTTTTCCACACAAAAGTCAGTAGCTGTTCTGTTCTCGCTGAAAAGAGGACTGCGCACTGACCCCACCCTTTATCTGAATGAAGTCATAATACCAGTAAAAGTTGAGCACAAATTTTTGGGAATAACTCTTGATATAAACTCACATTCCTGCCACACATTAACACCCTCAAAAAGAAAGCTTCTAAATTCTTTGAATATACTAAAAATACTCTCACGGAATTACTGGGGCTCTGATAGGACATGCCTGTTACAAATTTATTGCTCAGAAGTACGCTCCACGTTAGATAATGGTTGCATTGTTAATGGGTCAGCGCGACCATCGTACCTTAGGCGACTGGATCTAGTGCATAATTTCGGCTTGCGTCTTTCCACTGGTGCATACTGAACGTCACCCATAAATAGTCTGTAGGTAGAAACTAATGAACCATCACTTACAGACAGAAGAGCCATGCTCACATGCTCGTATATTTTAAAAATGAGTTCACTGCACAAACATATTTATTATCCAATCGTTACACAGTGCCCATCTACAATACTCTTTAACAATAAACTACAAGCTACCAGGCCACTGCTCCTGCGATTTGAAGAGATGTCCCAGAACCTCGCCGTACTAGACATATTGCCAAGCATTGCTCGAAGGCGAGGTCCACTGCCACCATGGTATAATTTCCCTGAAATCTGTGATTTCGCTCTCACACAGTTTCGCAAAAAAAAACAAATTCCAGAAGAAGCTATAATGAAAGAATTTCTTACACTCGAGGAAAAATACATGGCGCAAAATCTTCAAGCGCCGACCGATCGTTAAAAAGATGACGTTTCAGGGCCCGGCTTACGGTGGCCTTGTTCACAATCAAGCAAAATTGTGAACAAGGCCACCGTAAGCCGGGGCCGAAACGTCATCTCTTTAACGATTGGTCGGTGGTTGAAGATTTTCCGCCATGAACATACCCGACCAGACGGGTTTCCGTCAAACCCTGGATTTTATTTCGAGGAAAAATACAGTACTTTCACAGCATATTATACAGATGGGTCAAAAACAGAGGCGTACGTTGGAAGCGCAGTTGTACAATGGAATTGGAATAAAATAGTAAGGCTTCCACAGTGTGCATCCATCTTCACCGTCGAATGCTACGCCATCTGTGTAGGCATAGAAAAAATAGTAAAGGAGGACCTCGCCAACAGTATTATTTACACAGACTCGCTAAGTGTACTTACAGCCCTCCATTCTGGAAATGCAATAACGCCGCTGCTTGGCGACCTCATACACAACATTACAACAGCCATAGCCCAAGGACAAAACATAAGACTCTGCTGTGTACCTAGTCATGTCGGCATAAAAAGCAAATAAAGAACTGATTTATGCGCTGCTAAAGCTTGTGGCAAGCAAATTAAAATTGTAAACACGCCCTATAAAGATTGCATAAAATTTCTACAATTAAATGCAAGAAAACAATGGCAGTCTGCTTGGAACAACGAAATAGATAACTACACGTAATAAAACCAGTTTTAGGCCAATGGAAGTCATCTGTGCACCAAAAGCGTTCCAAGGAAGTTTTATTTGCCATCTCCGTATAAGCCACATACACATTAAACACAAACGATAGGGCTGAATCGTTGTATTGACTGGTACAATGCTACAAACACACGGTAAAATGCTTCTCTCGCCTAAACCGCCCGCATATTCGCTCTGAAATTTCACGAAGAGATGGCATATTAAAAAGAAAATTGGTTTTTAGGAAAGAAAATTACGCAGTAGCGGTCTCACATATCTCGGTGGACACCCGTATCTCGCTGTAAGCGAAGGGATAAAGGAGGGAGTGAAATAAGAAAGGAAGGAAGACGTGCCCTAGTGGAGGTCTCCGGAAATTTTTTTGACCACCTGGGGATATTTAACACGCACTGACGTCGCATAGCACACGGGTGCCTTTTAAGTTTCGCCTCCATAGAAACGCGGCCGCCCCATCCTGCTTTTCCAATACCAGGCTTGGACGATGTACTTGCGAGGTTAGGTCAAAATCAGTTAGAAATTCGCGTCGTCGGCAGCATCAGAGACCCAAAATGAGCAGCTTTCGCATAATATTGGCGGCGCTGTCCGATGCCTGTCGGAGGTAAAGCTGCTTTACTTTTGCAGCTGGTATTAGAGCGGGGGGAGGAGGAAGGGGTAAGGGGCCTATTTGAAGATGCTTTCTCGACCGCTTTAACAATACTGAGCATAGAAAATTTTGCTTGCACAAACTGCCTCAAAGTTTAATAGGTTTGTTTAGTGCCTGCCGGAATAAAATAACCGTTCCTCGAATGGCAGTAAATGGCGCCTACGGTATCAATTATGCGAAAGCTGCTTGATTCTGGTCACCGATACTGCTAACGACGCGGATTTGTAATTAATTCTGCTCGAATCAGGTAAGTGCATGATGCAAACTTCTATTTAAGAAAGAAGACCATCGTATGCCATCTTAGTATCAAATTTCAGCGCGAATCAGCAAGCGGTGTAAGCGAGAGAAGCATTTTACGTTGCGTTTTAGCGTTGCGACTGTCAGCATTCCGGTTCTCTTCTCTGGTGGAAGCGCCAGGGGACGCGCCCTGAAGCTAGTGTGGGATTCTCACCGTGATTAAATAAATTCGTAAGAGAGGATTCCTGTGTTAGTTGCAATTTTCTGAATTACGCTATTTCTAACTCAAAAGACAACCAGTGACTGCCTAACAGCTAATTAAATGTGTTTCTCCTGTTTCAGTTTACAACATATCCTGGTCAATCCCCTACCAGGATATCTGCCACTCCAACCGAGGCCAATAACATCAACGACGAGCCTATTTACAGTCCTTGACAGAAGTATACAGCCCAAGGGGTCTGCTTCTGAGCCCTGCAGCGCGGCTAATCTTCCTTACTCAAGGAACCTAATCCCACGAAGGCGCCGCGGGAGGAAATTAAGTCCTCGACCGTTCCAAACTTAGGACTCACAAATGTGCGCTTAAGAGCCCCGCTAAACGGCTTGGAAGCGAACACCTTGGGTTGTATATTTTCGACAAAGACTGTACCTTCGTTTATTGCTTGTTTGTCGTTGTTTTGAGCTTCATCTGCTTCCTGCTGGACACATACTTCACAAACAGTGTTGTTTTAGAAGTTAGTTTCTGCAAAGCCGCCTTTTGAAGAAAGAATTCAGTGGGCGCAAAAGCGCCTGCAATGCGAAGTACTGTTCTCTTTTCGAGCTTTGTACAGCCGTCCTTCCTGCAAACTCCTACAGCAAAAGGAAAGGGAAAGCAGTGGGACAAGTGCAAAAGTTGCTATGAGCTTCTAAATATGATTACAGGTTGAGCGCTGTCGGAATGAAGGAACTGGCCACACCTAAAATGCCACTGTGTGGGAGAGGTGCCCTCTTGGTGTGCCATGACAGGAGCCTATATAGCGGCAGGCAATCAGCGGACGGTCTTTCAAATGAATCATCCTCTCTCTTAACCTTACACACCTAAAATCATCATTTGAGGCCACAGACGCCGGCCAGTGGATTCATATTCTTTATGGGACGCAGAGCGCTCAATAATAAGAATAAAGCAACGACTTAATTCCGAAACCACAGGACAAATTCCAGAAGAAGCACTCGTCCGCCAAATGTTCGCAACGGGAACTCAGAGGGCGTGCCCCGGCCGCTACGCCCATGCCATGAAAAGTTACGCAGAAAGAGTGACTAAGAAACCTTTACTGTTTTTTCTTGCTTCCTTTACTGCGGTCTTGGGAGCCTTTCCAGGCTTATTTTCATAGCCTGCAGTAGCACATATCTCGATCTCGCCAAAAAAGAATGTTCGAGAGAGAGAGAGAAATAAGTAACTTTATTGGCACCCGTCAGAGAACATGACGGGGAGTCAGGTCGTTTTAACTACCATTCACTCTGCGCGTAGCCGTCGGCCGGGGTATCTTGGATTGCGCCTGCAGCCATGGCCAGACTGATGACTTGACGATGGTCTTGTTCTTCCCGGTTGAGCAGCAGTGGCTTCCAGGAATCTCTACTTCTGTTCGGCTCTTCAAAGCTAGGGCAAGTCAACACTACGTGCACCAAGTTTGCAATTCCATCGCATTTCTTGCACCGACGGGTAAAACCTCGGGGTGCCATCTGCTTAAAAGCTGCGGATTCGGAGAGACTCCCGTTTGCAGTTTCGCCCACGTTAGCTTAGAATCTTCCTGATACGTATCTCTCTCCTGATACATATCACTCTTCTCCGATTTGTAGGGGCTCCTCGCACGAGACACCACTGGGATCCCGGAAAGTAACACCTCGGTCCAGCGTGTGCGCGTTCTCCTTGCCTCGTAATCTGATGCACCACACCAACGTGACATACTCGGTCGGAGCTTGGCCGACTGCAAGAATTGACGCTTCTAGAGCTCATCGAGAGTGCTGGATACGCCGGGGCCCAGAGTCTGATTAGTGGACGTGTCTGGGTGGGGGGGGGGGGGGGGGGGAGCATTTTAATCACTTTTCTACTGATAATGTGCAGCTTCTCCTTCTCTGCCCTGTAAATATTTAGGCATGGTGTGACGTGCACAATTTCACTAATCACGAAAGATTGCACCAGTCTAAGAAGATCGGCTTGCCTTATGCCAGTGTGCTTGTTGGCTATTCTTTTCAGATGCACGTTTCGCTCGCGCTGGGCTCGAGTTTTTGAATCAATTCGTAATTCTTGCCATTCGCCTGAAATTTGAATCCCAGGACGCGATGTCAATTTTTAGAACGTTTAGTTTATGGGTTCTTCCTTGGACGATGATTGATTTCGAATGCGAAGGCTGCACAACGCACGCAGATCATCGCACCACTGTCTTACATTTGGGTTTTACGTGGCACAGAAATAGAAAACAGTCGCTACTGTGTGCTTTACAAATTAGTGCAGTTGCAATAATTACAATATAAGTTTCTGCAAGATGTGAAAGAGGCAGGCTCTGATTAACTTTCGGTTTCCAGTCGTTGTGGCGCAAAAACTTCTCGAATTGCCGAATGCGTATTCTGGAAGCAGGTAGCTGTTTCTTACGCACCACTACACTTGTTTTCACTTATTACTGCTGATTAAAGGGACCTAGAAATGACTTCGATGGGCATATTCTAGTGCAACAGTTCTGTATAGGTAGCCGCCGCGGTGGCTGAGTGGTTATGGCGCTCGGCTGCTGACCCGAAAGACGCGGGTTCGATCCTGGCCGCGGCGGTCGAATTTCGATGGAGGCGAAATTCTAGAGGCCCGTGTACTGTGCGATGTCAGTGCACGTTAAAGAACCCCAGGTGGTCGAAATTCCCGGAGCCCTTCACTACGGCGTCTCTCATAGCCCGAGTTGCTTTGGGACGTTAAACCCCCATAAATAAAGTTCTGTATAGGTGGTCTTTGTGGGTATTCAGATCAAATTTGAAAGCTCTGCGTGTGCCGTTATTTTGAAAAAAAAAATTAAAAAATCGCTGCTCGCAGTAGCTCGCTATCGAGTAGGGCGACGTCTCAGAGCCACGCGTTTCCTTCTTTGATGATGTCAGGGGGCAGACGGGGCGAGCTTGAAGGCTGGCTCTTCTGCCCACTGACGTCATCGGGGTAGCAGAAACTTTAAAAACCATTTCTAAATAACAGAGTCCATGTAGAGCTCTCAAATTTGAATCGAATACCCACAAAGCCTGCCTCTATAGATTTCTTGCAATAGAATATTCCCATCAAAATTATTTCAAGGTCCCTTTAAAGATGTGTTCAATTTGGCTTTATTTCTTCACGTGTTCACAGAGTGCAGCATTTTCGTACTCGTTTTTCCAGAGCCACATGCGATCGCAGCACTTCAGAATTCGTTTTTCAAAAGTGCGGGCCAGGTGCAGCGCGAGTTCATAACTGCCTTCCACTCGTAGAAGTGGGAGCGCAGGTAAAGTTGAGCAAGTGGGCGGCTCTCATGCTTGTGCAGGAAAAAAAAAATATGACCGTTGTTTTAGAACAGTTGCAGACATTGCACTACAATATTTTGCTAATATGCGAAAGAGACAGGTTCTATTAACACAAGGATTTGAACCGCTCTGGAGTAAAATCCTTGCGAATTACCAAATGCGCACATTGTGAACACGAATATAGTTTCCTAAGAGTCACTGCACTCACTTTTGTTGCCTCTAACGAATAAAGGGGACATTGTTTTGGCTGCACTTACTGCAGCACATACAGAGTGCCGTGCTTTTGTGTTCATGTCTCCAATACCGCGTGCGCACACTCTTTGGAGGAGGTCGCGCTTACCTCTTGCCAATGAGGAAGTGCAGCTGAAGTGCAGCTATTGAGGGAGGCTTCCACGCGTAGGTAGAAGATATAACCGCCATGCGTAGGTTGCACTTCTTTTGTAGAAGGAGGAGATAGATTCCGGATTGTTCCGCCACGGGGTCTCACTAGTCAAATCTAGTCTTACAAGTAGCATCTCAGAAAATATTCGTAAATTTTATACGTGTAATACATGCAACGACCTTGCTCTCACCAAATACTGTTTCCTGTGGCTGACTGATGACAGCACGTGACCGCGATTTTCTGTGTGAAACTCCACGCGGTTCGAACTGTTTGTGGTCTTTGATAAGGGGGGAACTCAGATAGATGCAATCTGGAGCCGACGCCATGGCGAGCATAATAAAAGGCCTTCACTCAACCATTCGTTTCGGAAGTGGATGAAACCGAGGTCCACTTCAAGTGCCTCAAACTGTACTGCACATCCTCGCAGTGCCGCGGAACTTGACGCAACTGGTACAGCGGGTAAAGCCGTATTGAACAGACTTGAGGTGCAAATTTTGCAATGAGAGGCGCTGCTTTCCGGTGCCTAAATATCTGCTGAAAGGCCCCTGAATTAGTCTAAAAACGGAATGTGTATTTCATTGTGCGGCAATTGTGGGGCTGAACCATGCTCCGAACCTGTTCGGAACGGCGCCTCCAATTCGTTCCGGTTGAGATTCAGTTCCAAGAAAACTGGTCGTCCGCTTTGTTTTTGTTTGGAATAAAAATATTTATTTACTTTCGGTTGAGTTCCGCTTGCGCTTAGAACCCTGCTCGTCGTACGTCTTCGCCATGGTAAGTAAGCTCGGTCACGTTAGGTCACATCGCGGTGGTAGTATCAACGGAATGTATCTGCTACGTGTAACATAGAGATCTAATCTTGACAAAATTATTTTCTTTCATGCGGCATATCGCGTTACGTTCCTTTTGTTGCCCTTGCTGCTATAACAAAAGGGTCTCGCGCAGGAGCAGGTGAGGGCCCACCAACGTGAGTGTGTTTATATTCAGCGATGTGTAGTGAGTCATTACGGAGAAGAATGCCTCAATGCTAGATTGTTTCTTTGTCAGAGAAGAATGCCAGAGAAAGCTCTCAATTTTATAAGGTAGAGCTGGACCGTTTCCATTTGGACGCTACCATTATATTGGACAAGAGGCTCCGACAAGTGAGCATGCGGGGGAAGTAGGAATTGCACGCATAAGTAGCGGTCAAAACACAGTTTATTTTACTGCATGTTTTCATTAAAGGGCTTTCGAAAGACCTGCTATATAACGTCAGGTTCCTGGAGTCGCATATCCCTTAACATTTCACGGCTGCGTCGACTACTAGTGCCGTCAAGCGGATGACATTGCAGAGGACGCCTCTGTTGAGTTCATCCCACCGTCTGACGATTGCCCTTCAGACGACGTTGTGTTACCGCCGGAAGGAGAGGTTGAGCTCCCACTCCCGCTTGAGTCAGTCATATTTTCGCCTCCGCTACTTTCGGTGGTGTTGCAGCCCATGGGTCCACCAGGAGGCTTGAAGACACCAAAGACAAACAATCAGAATTGATGGGCGTGTATTATTGCAAGCAGTAGAGCCTCAGCACGACAGAGACGTATTAGCGTAGGCGTACTACTGGGGACAAAAACTTCCGGGACGCGCGTTTTAGGAAAAAACGTTTATTGTAGCTCCACCTCGCAATCAAGTCGCCTGATATTGTATGAAAGCATTTAAGGCCTAAATGCTTTTTCATGTCCTCACAATATCAGGTGACTGGGTTGCGAGGTGCAGCTGCAATAAGTGTTTTTCTTAGAACTCGCGTCCTGGAAACCTTGGTCCCCCGGTAGTACATCGGAGTACCTCACACCAGCTGCGCAGACGTAGTGGCTCCGCCTCTCTCACTGCCTGTGCAATGGAGACGTCTAGTAATACAGTAAACGCCAGCGCTAATACGTTTCTGCTATGCTAAAACTCACCGTTAATTCCTTGCTATTGCAGTACTTTGCAAATTGCCCCTTCCATATCTGTAAACATGCAATTTTTTCTTCCGCCATTGTTCCTGCGTTTGAAGTGTCAGCACTTTAATCGTCATCAGCCGGACTACACCCACTGCAGGGCAAATGCCTCTCCCATGTCTCTTCATTAAACACTGTCCTTTGCCAGCTGCGGCCACCGTATTGCCGCAAACTTCTAATCTCATCCGCCCACCTATGTCTGTGCCGCCACTGTTACGATTAACTTCTCTTGGAATCCACTCCGCTACCCTTAAGGACCAGCGGTTATCTTGCCTTCGCACAACACGTGCTTTAAGCCACTCGTTTATCACCGCAATTAATAAAAACACCCGGATAGTCCTCTGAAATATGCCATTAGTATCATAGGGATTCTTCGCGAATAGATAGGAAGACGGCAAAAATGCCATCAATTTTTCTTCGAAAAAAAAAAGCCATAGCGGCGCTTATTCACAAATAAAAAAAACCATTTTGCCATATTTAGACCCACTAATGCTCTTTCGAAATTTTGGAAAGCGCTATAAGCTATGGTACTCAAACGACGTCACAAGATTTTGTATTATTTGAAGATTATGATTTATTTGAAGATTTTGAACTAGATGACCTGCTGACTTCTGATGCTGTTAGATGAGCACTGGTAAAAGCTAAAATCTTGGTGTGAAACAGATGTACATTAACGTGCAAAAACTCACGTTTTGTTTAGTCCATGTTCCTTTTAGTCTCCATATGTACATGGTAGAGTACAGAAACCTGTTTTTTTTGTGCTTTCACTCCATTACGTGTATTAGTTTTCGTGAAAAAGAGGTTTTTCTTCTGCTGCCAGTTGAGAACATGGGCTTTTTTTTAAACTTCATAATCTAATGTTCATGATGGCTGTGGCATTAATTGTTCAAACCTCGCTGGGCAGGCTGGAGCAGTCTTACAATGCTCTTTCGGCAAATGCTCCACCTCAGTCACACTAGTGAATGTGTACCACGCCTCCATAAATCCACTCCTCGACGCTGAGTTCGTGAGCGTCGTGTCCAGCGTTCGTGGAGAACGACAATTGTCTTTATTCCATCATTTTCCTTCCTATGCAATAAAATAGGAGTCATTATTTTTGTTGCTACTGTTTTTAACAGTCCTCCATCGACATCGGCATTCTCCTGATCAGCACTTGGGTGTTTTTTTTAATACAATTTCAGAGATTTATTTTATGCTCATGATACGTATATTTCTCTCATCTGTGGCAAGAGGCACCCTTTGAATACAACCTGTCGAAAAATTATTGTTGTAATGAGTCTAGACGCAAAGTTCCCCACAGTAGAACGACCATTTCTGCTGGTCTTCACGGGCGTACGTTGACGGAGCGAAATATAAAATATGAACTTTTCTTACTGGCAACTCATTTAGTCCAGTAGCAAAAGAGAAAAAAGAACGTTATTTCTGTTGAAAACCACCACTTTGTTCGCATTTCATCAAGCTAAAAGCGACAGATGTGGTTTACTGGGTCATACTTACGGGGAGAGGGCCTCCCCCGCCTCCATGGGGGCCACCGCCGCCGTGGTGGTGTGCGGCGGCAACTGTGAGGAGTCGAAAGCGAGCGAAGGTTCTCAGAGAAGACATAAAGAGCACAGTACTGACTTTCAGCGAACGCGCTTCAACTTATAATCCTCGTAAACGAACGATGTGCTGACGCTCGAAGCTAATTGCACCCCTAGGCAACCCTATAACCAACCGCTTCTTTAGCACCAGCTTGCAACTCCCGAGAGACTTATTCGTGCCCCTCGTGAAGATACTGTCTTTTGCATTCTGAAACTGCGGCAGCGTTCCTGGATTGTCCTAATATAGAAGGGCGCATTTTTCATACGAGATGAAGTGAAAAACCTTCCGCGTGCTTATTTGTTGGGAGAAGATTGCAGAACTACAAGACATTTGAATTATTAAGGCATCCATCGCTTATTTCGCCTACCTCTTACCGGATATTGCTTCGTCTCGCGATGTAACTTTTTGTTCTTATTTCGTAACATGACTAAAAGTAGTAACGCGTGCGATTTATGCGAAATTCTTTAACCAAGAGACTGCCAAAACAAACATGGACAATGTAAGGTAGACTTGCCTAGCAACGTGCACTAGTGAAATAAGCTGACTTGATAGCGAAGACAAGTATCAAGATCAGCTGGTGAAGAGAAAGACGTTAGTAAGACTAGAAAAGACTTGAAGATTTTGCGAAAGATAGTAATTACTATACAAACTGATGTAGGATAATATACGTTCACCTTCATCAGATATTAAGCAGCCTTTTTGCGTATAAAATACAAGCATTCTCAAACTAATAGCCAGAGAAAAGAAGGTGTTTAAATACTTGCCTACAATCACGACTATGAGAACACCAAGAGTCTTCATGGCGTAGAATAACTGGACTAAGCAAGGCTTCAACTGCCCGTGCCAAGCGCAAGATCAGCCCGTCTTTATATCTGGCGCGAGCGGCTCGTTTTGCACATGTTTCATGCTGGGGCCACGTGATCATGACGCTGATGCTCGTCCGTCCATGCGCATGCTACCGCGAATATGCATTGGCATCTCCAGTTGCAATTAGAGAATGAACGTCAGTTCCAGAAACTCGAACACCTATTGGCGTACCACGTATACCATGACAACAACATATTTGCACAGCCCTTATACGATTCGCGGAGCGCACAGCTTGCGAGAACTTTTTTGCTTGCAATAAAACAGTATAGAATAAGGGCACGATAAATGTAAAAAAAACGCGTACGCGATGTTGTTTCCAGCGGAAAAGGTGTGTGTATGTCGGAGCTCGGCGCAAATAAGCTGGTCGGCATAATGTAGATAAAATATTCGTGTAGAAAATGCGCCTGCATTCGACAGCAGATGGCATGTACGGCAGCGTCGGTGCTGTATGGTAGGAAGTGCTGGTGCCAAGAATTACATGGCCTAGGAAACTTATTTACCGAAAGAGGGCGGTAAGAATAGATGCGGGAGCTAGCATTCAAATTCATAAGCAAGACTTTAGCGCCAAGTGTTGAGTACCACTTGAATTGTTGCATGATGAACGAACTTTATAGGCTAAACAGGGAACAAATAATGATACGAAAACCGGAAATAAAAGAGAGCTCAGTGATCTCCAGACGCATTGTGGCCTTCACCCATCTTTTTCAATGGTTGGGTTGGTTGAGTAAGAATTTATGCAGGAATTTGTGGAACGCCAAAAGAGGTGCCTGCTGGCTCATATTTACTGGGTAATGCCTCCCCCCCCCCCCCCCCCCGCCTTCGTGGGGGCCACCGCCGCCGTGATGGTGCGCGGTGGCAACTGTAAGGAGTCGCAAGCGAGCGAAAGTTCTCACACAAGATATAAAAAGTACACTACTGATAATGAAGTTGACAGAAGTCCTAAATAAGATAAACAGAAGTTAAAATATCACAACCAACAATGAATTTGATTGACCTGAATGATCTAAAACCTGGTTTTGCTGCTTAACTCATAAACTAAATGAAAGAGCGGTAGTTTTCTAGCATAAGGCATTCGTTCTCTTATGCAGCTGATAGGCTGGTGAAAACAGATCTATTTTTATTTTGTGCATCCGCTGGTTCTGCTCCGCTAAAACTGCTGTCAAGAACTGATATTATTGGTCCTTACCAGTAAAAGGCCCAAAAAGACAGCGCAGGTCACACCGGGGCCACATACATCGCGCTCATGACAGTCCGTTTAGCCGATATACTGGTCGGAGACACTAAAGAGTTGTAGTACTGCGGGTTTTTCGTGATTGCGTGCTGAGTGAAATAGTTTGACCAGAGTTCGCATACGCATAACTCCACGCGGGAAATTAACTGTAGATACGTAGGCAATTTTTGGAAATTAGGCCTGCCAGTTTGGAGCGCTCTGCATGAAAACATGGCGGCGCCCTTCGCCGCCAGAGACCTCCGCTTGTAACAAATGCGCAGCCATTGTGGTTATGTTCTACAATTTTCTCGGTAACAAACTATCAGTTTCGCTTTCGCTCTGTCTGACGTTGCTTTGACGACAAAGCGTCAGCTGGAACTTGACTCCTAATTCTGGCACTCATAGGCCTGACGGGATCTCCAGTTATGACCAACGGCTTTAGATGACTGAATTACGATGACTAGCAATGGAATTGCTGTACGTGTTACCGTAATACTTGTAGAGTTCTGTGGCAGGGTTTTGTGCATTTTCGCAATTTAAACGCCAATTTATATCGAATTTTGGAACGTATTCAGAGCATTGAACTTAATGTGACGGAAATAACTCTTAGCATTTATTTATAACACTTAGAATTTAGTTATAACACTTATAACACTTAGGATTTATTTAACTAGATGGCGCCACAGCGACTGAGTTTTTAAATTATAATACTTTTTTTGCCGAGTCATTGCTTGAGCATCTTGCTGCTGAAAGAAGCGCGGCTGTAATAACCAGCTGCAAAACTGCTGTAATGTTTTATTAGCCGCGGTGGCGGCCACTTTAAATGGCCTTGCGCCACCACGTAAAGCAGATGGCGTTTAACGTTTCGGAACGCTATACTAAAACTGTTTGTGAGGATAGGTTGCTTGCGACAAGCCGACGTCACCTGCCTTACCTCCTTTTTCACGCTGACGCTACCTCAACCTACTGTTCTGTCAGGCGGATTAATCTAGAACGCCGACATTTTCATGCCTAGCACAAGCTCAGAATGGTTCAGCTTGAGACAGCACTTTCCATGAAACGGCTTCTCGCATAAGCTAAGTGTGTCTTGCGACTATTACTTCTAGCGGATAGTTTTACTCCTCGGAAATGGATTACCTCGTGTGTCGTACTGTGTCCCTGTGTCCCTTGAACAGAAATGGTGTGCTTTTCGCACCCCCCTCCTTCTTTCTTGCACCTGTCTTGCACATACCAACCTGGAAATGCGAAACTTGCTTCGGATCTCATGACACAGTGCCCACGGGTTGATTGCGGGCTAAAAGGCAGGTGGCTGCCTGCACGCAGCAAGAGGCGAATTGCATTTTTTTCTTTTACCAGTTTCATCTAATGCTGAGTGAACGCACTTGTAGCACCGGTGTTCCAAGAGACCGTTTACGCTTTCAGATGTACACATCGTGCTCCATATATGTGTCCTCCTCCAGAGCTGCGGTTTATAACTAATATTGACCTGAATTTCGAGGAAAGCACGTTTAGTCACCCTAGCCTGCACTGTCGAGCCAACGGCCGCATGTCGAATCGCGTAGATTAGACGCCGAACTCGCTAGGTCCTTTTCCTCTCCCGATGAGCTTTCCGAAAACGGGACCCCAGTAAGGAAGAATAAAAGTTTGTAGACATGGTTTAATGCCTGGCAGATATTAGTCTCGCGCTTTACTCCTGTAATCTGGAGTAAAGCTTACTGGCACGGGCGTGGTGGAATAAAAAGGAACGAGGTGGCTGAGTTTTTCGTGGAACTGCTTGCTATTGGAGGCAAATCTTGGCCATAAGTAATCGGACAGCATGGCTTGCTTCTCGCCCTTATAGTGGAGCCCTTACGGCTTCCCTGAAGACCAAAAAGTATTGAAAGGTTTGGGCAAGGCTTTTCTCTAGCATACAGAGATATAGAGCTTGCGAGTTGGCATAAGTGCTGTCTTATAAGACTCAGAAGCAACACATTCTACTTGGCTACCTTTGGAAAAGACTATACCTCTTCCCTCCGTATTGAGTTCATTACTCGCAGTCAGCAATGGCTTCAAGAAAGTATGAATCGCTGCAGAGAGGCGGAGAAAGTACAAAGACATTAGGATGAATTTGGAGTGTTCGTGAAGTCGAACTTGAGGGAGATGTGTCGGTCTAGCCTCGGACCTAGCCTTGGACCAGCTGACTGGCCAGCTGGTCTCGGTGACACTGGCGCAGGACATCCGCAAAGCTTAGTGCCGCCTCGAATTGCCGTTTTTAGTACTCTAGCACCATTCCCTGCATTTAACCATTGTGTGTTTGTTTGTCTGAAGCCAGTTTTGTGGCCGTCTGCTCACCTGCCCACAAGTAGGTGGGCAACCTGCATATATATATATATATATATATATATATATATATATATAACGCTTCATTTAGCCATAGATTTATTTTGAGTCGACGTTTCGGACAGAGCCTGTCCTTTCTCAAGACTGGCTCTGTCCGAAACGTCGACGCAAAATAAATCTATGACTAAATGAAGCGTTTGCAACTTTTCATTTTGCCTCTAGCAACAAAATACATTTATCTTTCTATAATATATATATATATATATATATATATATATATATATATATATATATATATATATATATATATATATATATATATATATATATATATATATATATATATATACCTAGCAACCTGGTACAGTGTCAGGCGGCAGCATAATTAATCGTGGGAGGTTGCTCGGGAAGAGCAACCTTGGTCGCAGCCAAACCAAAGTTCCACAGATGGAAGCACCTGCCATAGAAGGGCAGTGGAGTAAAGCTTGACCGCTTGACTCCTGAGTGGCGGGAGGACTCCGAGTGGTATATGAATGTGGATAATGACTACGTTGCGTATATGGGCATTAACCCATTTTCGCTATCCGAACTTCCATCCATGCACAATGGATCTGAACACCAGAACCGAAGTGAAAACCGAACTGCTAGCGCACCTGATTCGCATTTGGCCTAACTGCGCAAATCGACCATAATTTTTTCTCTCCCTCTCTAGTCCGGATTATGAATAAATAACCGAACACTTTCCAGACTGGTACCTTCTTACACAATCAGGTAGACTACAGCTATGCTTCATACTATACCTTAATGCTGCCAAGCTTTTAAATCTGGAAATACAATCAGCACAAGCATTTTATTAATAATTACCACATTTTGCTTTAACTTTTGCAGAGTGCTCAAGCTGAATAAAGATTTTATTCGAGAGACAGCAGAGTGCAAGAAACAGCTGAAGTAAGGAAACGAGATAAAAACATGGTAAAGGATATTGAGCAATGTCCTTAGAAACATCAGTGGAGGATATTTTATATCTATTACAGCAACATACACTGATTGTAGCAAGACATCTAAGCTTCTTCCTGGGGGAGTTGGGGCCCTTAAGTGATCACGTTGCTGGTTTCATCACTCCAACATGCCTGAGAACACAGCTGCCCGCTACGAAACACAACAGAATACAGCAGCCCGAACCCAATAATAACGGATAGTCCAAACCATATAATGAAACCATCAAGGCTAGTGAAGAAAAAGGAGGGATTTCTACACATTGTTTCGGACAAACAGGCCAGCGCCCACCGCCAAGTGAATTTAATGGGCTCTACGGGCATTATTATTGTGGGTGTCTTTGCTCTGCCCCTCTTTTTTTTTGTATCTAGACTATTCGCATTTCTCGCGTACAAGCTGCGAGAGCCGAGAGTTCGAGTAGATGAAGCGCACAAAAGACAGCACGCAGAGAGAGAATAACACGAGACAGGCGCCTGTCTCGTGTTATTCTTTCTGTGTGCTGTCTTTTGTGCGCTTCATCTACCCAAGCTATGCGCCAACTTGCCCCGGAACGTGTTCTCCTGCAGAGCTGCAAGCTGGTTGAGCTGGGTGCGTTGAGTCTATTGGTTTTGAGAATTGACGACCAGGCTTCGTTCAGCTGTTCGTATCATGTCATAACTGCATAAGAAGAGATTTTTTTTCCTTGTAGAATCTTAAAATGTATCGAATATAGTTTACTTTTCCGAAAAGAAAGTACAGAAAGTTATTCCGTGCGTGTGCTCATGCTGCTCTAGCCTCAGTTGCACATGAGGTACATTTTAGGCACCGCTTGCCTTGACTGCTTTTTATGCTGCATTTGCTGAAAGAGGTTCAAAATCCGCTTTCAAATGATTTATTTCCTGGTGGTAGCCAGAGTGACAAGGTTAATGCTGTTGTTTTACTCACGCAGTTGTCACAGATGCACTCATGGTCTGCTTCAGCACTCGAGTTTCGTTATGCAGCACAGGCAGCCTTTAAATGCACAGGGTGCATCTAATGTTTAAACTACTGTGGCATCAATCGTACGCACTTGATATGCAGGGCAGTATATTCAACTAATCAGCACAAAGGCACAGTCGTATACAAAACTTCACTGAACATTCGACTTTAGATGCAAGAATAAAGTTAAAACTCTAAGAATAACTGGAAAAAGGGGGAGACAGCAATAACTATTTCATATATTTAACTGAGTGCCACAAAGGCGCCCATGCGGACTGTAGAATTTGTGATATTCAAACTTTTACCGACATACATCTGACAAAATATAATGAAAGTTAGGCACCTGGAGTAAATGTGACAATGCAACAAAGAAAACATTCATACAGACAAATAATCTAACAAGTACAGGTTACATGCAAATACGCCGTCAAGTTACTCAAGATTACTTAGGACGTCAACATATATTTTTATTCGAACTCTTTTCATCTTTGGCAACTCTCTTTGAAATATGCCAGCACAGAGGGAATGTAATTGTGCATACCTATTATTAGTGTATATTCAAGGGAATACAAAATTTCGTTCCTGTGCAAATGAAATTTATCTCGTTTACCTAAACATTTTTTTTCTGGAATCTACCCCATAAAACAATGTAGGTGTGAACAATATCTTCAGACTGCACAGAAAATCTCGTTTTTTCATAATGCACCAAACAGCGTTGTTTTTAGCTTTTGTTTGAATATTTTTGACTGTGTCTGAATAAAATTCACTCATAAATGTAGTTGCAAAACAATTTTGCAAAATTCTGCCTAATATGAAAGTTTGAGCTCTTTTTGGTTTGTTATGAAACTTTGTAAGTATTTTACGAATTGCAAGGTTGATAGCATCTGGGCCTGCACGCCCATTTTAATAGAATGACCATTTGAAAACTCCTGGGCCAGCCTTTCCATCACGATAGACCCAGTGAGTTCATCAGTATAGCACTAGCAGAATGCATTAAATCTTAACTTATTAACTCCTGCTTCGAATTTTGCAAGATGGCAAGGGTTCGACTATGGCATATGATCAGTCTTGGAATTTTCGTCACACTTTGAGGGCATGCAGTGGTTTCACTCAAAGAATGAATTATAATTTTTCTTTACATCGGGCTCACAGATTGCCGCTTCCAAGAAGCCAGTCTTGGTCACTCAAAAAACAAACAAAGCGTGCTAAAGCACTCAGTGTCGAACTTATATGTCAAAAGCTTCTAAACTGATCCACACCTTGTACAATCTTTTTCCCAGAATATTTACCCCTTCTAATCAGCCAACACTTCCTTTACACCTGTTGACGTGGAAAGCAACAAAATGTGCGCATTGGTCTTCATTATCGTTTAATTTTCGATTCAGATTGCTTTAACATTTATTGATGCAGCGTCTATACTGGCCGATAATTAACATTCGCCATGACGTACGAATGGAGTACATCACTCCAGCGGTGGAGCACTTTGCAAAGAAGGTGTCGTGATCCGACTGAAATCCTGGCTTTTTGCCACTGGAAACGCGCCAGCACAGCTTCCGAAGATTGTTGGGCGCTGCAATAACCACTAGCACATCGTGCCTGCTTGACACTGTTTTGAAGTGTGAAGAATTGTCTGCGTAAGGCACAACCTCAATCAACCCTTGGAGTTTTATGGTGATCTTCAGCCGTTCTTACTCTCGTCCCACTTCTAAAAGCGGAACGACTCGTTCCAGCTGACAGTTAGAGGCTCTGTGTCTGTTGGCTTTCTTGTGGTGTGTCTGTGATGGGGCTAAGTACTACAAGATGGACATGATTCAGCTCGCGCAAAGAGAAGTATTAATGCGTAAGATTCACTAATATTCAAGTTACTCAGCTTAAACAGCTTAAAACATCTTAGTTTAATTTACAAAAGTTGTGGAGAGTAAAAGCAGTAGACAATTAGCACTGTCTCAATATAACGCTTTTATGAACGTTGTTTCTGCGTTTAGAATGAAGCCTGCGAACCGCTTGGAGGGGGCAGGAGCAATATTTCGGCCTTTTACCAACATGGTTGGTGCGATGTGCCAGGTATGCTTGTAACAAAGCGTCATGCTGAGCAGCGCGCTTTGCAGAGGCGCACTGAACATATTTTTATGGCAGCAAAACTACCGCTAGGAACACCACGTGTATCCTGTTAGTTCTAAAGACTCACAATTCTATGGCGACTACAAAACAGATGCCACTTGTTTTCCATGGCCATATCAGAACGAAGTGTGTATCCTGCTTTTTTTTTAATTGGTGGTCGAGACAAGCCTTACCTTACGTCGCAGCTTGTTGAAAAACACGTTTAATGCATGTGCACACTGAACCTGGATGAAGCACTGCGTATGATGTTCCGCCCATCGGCCAGCAAGCTGAATTGGGGCGTATTGCGGCCTGTGGCCTTGGAATGCGTAATTAGTCTAGACCAGATGGTGCTCTGGTTTGTTTGCAGGGATCCGTACGTGCGGCTCTGGTGAGCGAAAGCCGCTTTTAGAGATATTAGCAACACGGTATAGCGAAACGTTGTCCTCGTCGGAGTAGAGCGATAATCAGTCGCTTTGGAGATACAGAACACGAAATATTTGTTTAGGCCAGTATATTGAGAAGGTAGGTAATGTAAAAGCAGCGAAATTTCCATGTTACGTCCTACTTTTTACCTAATTACATCCCAAAATGCGTGTTGGGAGCGCTACAATCTGTAATTAAAAATCGTATAATGTAAGCAATATTTACCCGTATTGATTTTCCACTTTCAAGAAGGAAGAAATAATCAGGCAAACTGCCTTTATTACGCAGGTAATGCTCTCCACACAGAGTACACTATCAGAAAATGTGTGCAGATCAGTCAACAGACTCTAAAGGTGCCCCAGATCAATCGGAACAAAAAAGTGGCGACTTTTGTGAGAGACAGCTAGTGTACAAAAATATATGCGAGAACTCCGTTGAACACATGCTGTTCTCACAGAGTTAATCGCATGTTATAGGGAATTCAAAAATGCTACCAGCCGCGCTCCCCCAATCGTTCTCGGCTGGGTTCCTAGGGTGAGGGGGGCGTTCTTAGATACGTGTTAGACCCATTCTCTTGATCGTGTAAAGCCGCATTATGCTACTGCTGTCGAGCAGTGCGGTGTTCCTCTGCTACGTCGTAACACCTTGTGTTATTTCTGATTACCAAGACACTTGCTTGCACTTGAAATATTTCAATGCGTTTAGCCGTGTCATCACTGCCACTTCCGAGCACATGACCGGGCCTCATGTACAGACATATGGACAAGATTTTTATGACCAGACAAATCAGGAATAAGGAATTTATGGCTTTTATTCCCTTTCTGTGCCTACAAGTTCTCACGGTCCATTCGTTTCGCGTTACACTGCAAGGATGATTCTGGGTTGTGCTAAAGTTCTTTGCTACCGTTCCTTATTTCATCCGAGGTGTTGTCACCTTTACCTCTTTGTTTTTACATGCCTCTCTTGTGGTCGTCATTTTCTGCTAGGTTTTCTGATTTCACCTCACAAGAGAGGTGGTCGATGATAAATATTCAAATAAGATTTTCTATTAGCGCGTGGCGCAATTTGCTATTTTGTTGCCGTTGTTTTCAGCACAGGACGATGGCCTTGGCTATAATTTGTGCTTCTCGCACGGAATAAGATCAGTTGGAGGTCAAATTTTTTTGATGTTAATTACCGTGTCTTGTTCGTCCTGCTTCACTCGCGCTGTTTTAAAAAGATGTAAGAGTGACCTGATGTGTCAGCCAAGCAGGCTCGTGACTGCACCGTGGCTTGGACTCGAATCCCAATCGCAACCAACACGAAGTTTTTTGTTTTGTCGTACATGAAAGCATCGTCTCCCTTTATATTTCCTGAAAGTACTCGACCCCATCGGAATAGCATGGCCGGCTGCTGCGCATTATCGGTGCCCATATTACAACACTGAACTCGGGCATTTCTTGAAACTTAAGACCGCCATTCCTTCTTTCCCTATTGCTCTTTTACACGGTGACCTGTGAGACGCTTTGATTCTGTTTCGGAGAGCCGAAACGCAACAAAACCGACGCTTGGTCGTCCGCGGTTTCTCCGGCGTGTTGAAGCCTGCGAAGCAGTTTATCTAGAGCTCAGTTGTCCCGCAAATTAACCCCAGCAGCCTGCGCACGGTGATGTTCGCGCCATGCGCATTTCCGCGTGATCCTCTCCACGCCCCTTGACGATGAGTGCGACCAGGCACCACTGTGTCCATGGCTGACTTAACCTTGGGATTTCATTTGCGCGTTGGGGACAAGTTCTGAACTACTTCGGCGCCCTAGCACCGTCTTACATCTCTCTACTTGCACGATACTCATGACAGGTGCTCTTCCGCCTATCCATCGAACACTGCAGGCAGCGACCCTACAAGAGAGGACACTGGTGGTATCGGACACACAGTTCTACTCAATTGTCATATCGTCCAAGCTCTCGTGGTGTCCTCCCGGGCGTACTAGTGAGCAGCGCTTTGCCGACACAAATAGGACCCCCCCCCTCCCCCCACATTCCTGCAGACGGGGTAGCGCATCCCCAGATTCCAACTGTTTGTGCTCTTTTGCAGGAAAGAACACAGCGCAGAAAAACACAGGAATAAAGGAGCGGACAGACACAGGCGCTGTCTTGTATCTGTCTGCTCCTTTAGTGCTGTCTCTTTTGCGCTGTACCTTTTCCTGCGAAATGTACCGTCTAGCCCAGACAAATACCCTTTTGCTTGTACTCGATCAGATGAGACTTTTTATAAACGCTTGAATTTTAGGATGTTATTTATGTAAAGCACTGTGAGACAGAGCTAGTTGGCTTTGTAGCCAGTCGTAAATCCAGTCGTTGACTGTCGACACCCATTGATGAGCATGACTAGTGGAATTGAGACGGGCTTTGCAGAAACTTTTTTTAAAATGCATTTGATCATTTCTGCGTGCACATCAGATAAAGCAGCGCATTTTATTTCACATTTTTTTATGCCTAACAGAAACAGCGTTGAAAATGCAAAATAAAAAAATATCAGGAAAAATGTTTCAAAAAATAATAATACTCTCGTGAATATTTGCACTGTATTCACGTTGCATTAACACCTCTTTTTGGGCTAGTTGGTGCATAATTGAATTAGAGAAAAACTAGCTCCAAACCTTGCAAACCAGACGACAAGAACGAAGACGAGACACAAGCGCTAACTCACAACTGAATTTTATTGAAGCCAGGGTGCAAGCTGCATCCTGATGTCAGCTGCACGCTGATGTAAGCTGCATCCTGGCTTCGTTCTTTTCTTTTGGTTTGCAAGGTTTTGCGCTAGTTCTTCTCTTATTCAAGTATTCACGTTGCCCTGAGTGTCCTGGAGGAAGAAGTGAGCGTCCCACCCCATTAAAGCGTTATCGTGAGCACAGGCCATGATCGAGGGGAACATGCAGTTGCTTCTAAACCGAGGAATCAGCATCGTAAGAGGCATCGCACATTTCCGTAGAGGCCAGGTCGAAGTACTGATGACTAACTTCAGGGAATAATACCGACACATTAACAGAGGAACGACGATTGCTTTCTTCGACGAAGTATCGGACGTACGAGACTCCTTCGCCCTCTCAGGCCCCTCCGCACGAAATTCGCCTGACCAAGAGAACTCGCCCACTTTCGACATCAACCCAGCCCTGCCCCAGAACAGACAAGACCAGATCCGCAATCTCCTTCGAAGCTACAGTGAGTGTTTTTCGCCATCGCCGAAGGTCAGGCAAACTCCAATTGCCAAGCATCGCATTATATCCGACCAGCACGCCCGACCTCTCCGTCAAAGCACCTACCGTGTTTCTCCGCGAGAACAAGCCATCCAGGACCAAGTAGAAGAAACGCTTCGCGACGACGTCATCCAGCGTTCAAACAGCTCATGGGCGGCACCGGATGTTCTAGTGAGAAAGAAAGACGGCGGGCTCCAATTCTTCGTTTATTACCGTCGCTTGAACAACATAACAAAGGACGTCTACCCCCTTTCCCGCATCGACGACACAGTGGACTAGCTCTGCAACGCCAAGTATTTCTCATCGATGGACCTGAAGAGCGGCTACTGGCAAATTCAGCTCGATGAAAGAGATCGCGAGAAGAGCGCAGTCATCACTCCGGATGGCCTCTTCTAGTTCAAGGTGATACCATTTGGTCTGTTTTGCGTACCAGCAGCATTTCAGCGAGTACTGGACACAGTGCTGGCAGGCCTAAAGTGGCAAATTCGTCTCCCATATTTTGATGCCGTCGTTGTATTCGCCTCGAACTTTTAAGAGCACCTCGAAAGACTTCGGACAGTACTAGGCGCCACCAAGTCGCCTGTCCTAACCCTGAAAGCAGAGAAGTGCCACTTTGCCTACGAAGAGCTGCTGTTTCTAGGCCACATCGTTAGCAAGGAGGGAGTACGCCCAGACCCACAAAAAACAGCTGCTATTGCAGTTTCCTCCGCCAGCCGTTAAGAAAGCAGTGCGCAGATTCCTCGGACTGTGCGCATATTACCGACGATTTGTGAAAACCTTTTTGCGCATCGCCGAGCCCCTGACGCAATTGACGAAGGCAGACGTGTCATTTAAATGGGAAGCGCCGCAAGCAGAAGCCTTCAAAGAAATTCAGCGTTGTTTACAGTCCCCACCGATCCTCGCGCATTTTGACGAAAACGTCGATACTGAAGTTCATACCGACGCAAGCAGCGTGGGCCTATAGCGCCGTCCTCGTTCAAAAAAGCGATGGGCTGGATAAAGTCGTCGCATACGGTAGCCGTTCGCTTTCCAAGGCCGAGGCTAACTATTCGACAACTGAGAAGGAGTGCCTTGCCATCATCTGGGTTACGTCAAAATTCCGGCCCTGCCTGGACGGACGACCGTTCAAAGTGGTCAGCGATAATCACGAGCTGTGCTGGCTTGCCAATTTTAAGGACTCCTCTGGCCGCTTCACTCGATGGAGTCTGCGTCTCCAGGAGTTTGACGTCACCGTCGTGTACAAGTCCGGACGCGAGCACTATGACGCCGATTGCCTCTCACGAGCCCTTCTAGATGCAGCGCCGGCGGATCACGATGAGGACGCCTTCCTGGGACCCATCAGCCCCAGCTCTTTTGCACAGCAGGAACCCTCGGACCCCGACCTAAAGCGCCTCATCGAGTACTTCGAAGGCAAGGTTTCTTCACCTACCGCCTCATTAAAGCGAGGACTGTCTTCCTTCTGTGTACAGAATGATGTTCTCGTGAAGAAAAACTTCGCAGCGACCAAAACAGCCTACCTCTTTGTTGTACCTGCTTGTCTCCTCGAAGAAGTTTTATAGGCTTCACACGACGAACCGACAGCAGGATATCTGGGGTTTTCTCGCACCCTCCGCCGCATTCAAGGCAAGTATTACTGGCCCCGACTGTCTGCCGATGTCGCACATTATGTGAAAACCTGCCGAGATTGTCAGCGACGAAAGACCCCTCCCACGCGACAAGCAGGATTTCTGAACCCCACTGAACCCCCCTCAATGCCCTTTCTACAGATCGGCATGGACTTGCTTGGCCCTTTCCCAAAGTCAACGTCTAGAAATAAGTGGATCATCATAGCGACCGACTACCTGACCCGCTAAGCCGAGGGAAAAGCCCTACCGAACAGAACAGCAGCAGAAGTCGCCAAATTTTTCGTGGAGCGCATTCTTCTGCGACACGGCGCCCCCGATGTGCCCATCACGGAGAGAGGAAGAGCATTTACGGCGGAACTAATGCAAGCCATCCTGCGTTACTGCCAAACCAGCCACCGGCGGACAACTGCGCACCATTCGCAGACCAACGGACTGACCGAGCACCTGAACAAAAGCATAGCCGACATGCTGGCCATGTATGTCGATGCCGAACACAAGACCTGGGACGTCATCCTGCCTTACGGCGTCTTCGCCTACAACCCCGCAGTGCAGGAGACCACCAAAATGACGCCTTTTAGGCTTGCCAATGGCAGGGAGGCCACGACCACGCTGGACGCCATGTTGCCCAACGTTATCGAAGAAGAGAACTTCTTGCGCTGTTTTTTGTCCCTTTATGTTTGGCTTCGAGCCCTTGCGCTGGTTTACAAGAACTTCGACGTCGCCGCCTACCTTCCACGCGCAGAAGAAGCCCGAAGGCTTGCCCGATTAAGGATCAAAGACCAGGTGCAGACCGATGCCAGACGCTACAACCTACGAAGACGCAACGCGGAATAGAAGCCAGGTGACCAAGTCTGGGTTTGGACGCCCATTCGGCGCTATGGATTGAGTGAAAAGCTTTTGCGCCGCTATTTAAGCCTGTACTATGTTCTTCGTCGGCTAGGTGAACTGGATTATGAAGTCATCCCTAACGCAATGACTGCATCCCCGCGACGCCTCGCTCGACCAGAAGTTGTCCATGTCATCCGTCTAAAGCCATATTATGCGCGCTAAAGCCTGTGTTTATTTTCGCACGATGCGTTTTATTTGTTGCTAGTCCCCTCAGTTGCTTAATGCATCGGGTCGATGCTCCTTTGAGAGGGGAGTAATGCCGCGAATCTTTGCAGTGTTTGTTTGCTGATGCCGGCACGCCGCTTTATCGCTTTGTTTGCGATGCAAGACGCGACCAGATTTATCTCGATTGATCGCATCCAGGCAGAGCTGACTCTACTTAGTTCCAGAATGTTCTAGTAACTTTGCATGCTTTATCTCGAAAGTTCCCTATCAGCTTTAAATTGAACACGGCCGAAAGCGGCTGACATTCTGTTCGACGACCGCCGACCATGCTTGGCGCTACGCCGCCGCCGAGTGATTCAGTCCATTGTGGACGCAAGTGAGCCCGAATAAAGGGTTTTGTTGAGACGCAATTTTCGCAGCCTTTCTGCTCTTCGGACTGCAGTCAACACCTCGTGACAATACAAACTCAAATTCTTGACCCCCCCCCCCCCCCTCATACGAAAAATAAAAGTTCCAGAGTTTGTTCGCAGTGGTACGTAAATCACCATAAGTGGCAAAGGAAGGCAAGTACACAGCAAATAAAATCTGTTGGTCGTGTAGGATGCTGAAACCGCTAAAGCATCCCGGGAGATGGTGCGCGCGGCCTTCTCAAAGGCCAGAAGCGGAAGACGGGGCCACGTAGCGCGGGCAGTAAATTTTGGCCAATGCCAGAGTGGAACTCTCAAGAATGAGACGTCCGAGCCGGTGCTACGCCTTCCCAGCTATGCATTTTAATACGAGAGCATTAAAGGGTCCGTTCAGAAGAAAAGCCGGCGTCCGGCAGCCCTTGTCACAAAAAAGCAGGTGGCCCACCTTCGAAAGTAGGCTGATGACATCTTGCACATCGGGTTGTGGGCAGCCTGAGCAACACGGAGGTGCCAATAAAAATAAATAAATTTAACGTTTTTGAACTTGCCCGCCATGACACTGTGCATCATCTCATTGGCCGAGAGATAGGCAGCCTCCAGAATAAACTATCCGTGAAAAAATGAGCCTCACGAGTGCTTTTTGCACGAGGCACACCGGTGGCTGTGTTTGAAAGAGCCACTTACCGGGGCAGTGGCACATCGCTTAAGCGTGGCACCACTACGCCAGTATGAGCACTCTCCGCTAGCTATGAATCATGGTATGTAAACCCCAGTTTGTAAGCGATAAATGTGTCTGTGGCGACACACTCTACGCATATTTCCGCGCAGCCTCCGCCTTGTTATCGTCCGGACCAGCGTAAGACGGCCACACGCTGAACTGCGTTACCGATAAAACACAGCGCCACCGCTGCGTCACCCGAGGCAAGCGTCACCGACGGTGGCTACAAAAACAGGCTGCCCGGCTGCCTCTTCCGCGACCGAGACGTGCTTAGCGGTGGTATGCTCGTCCGCTGCCATCGCTAATCGAATAAACAGTTACGTTTTTATGTTCGGATTCGTCCTTCAGCAGAAACGACATCCCACACGTTTTTTGCAGCCGGACAAACGTCAACTTCGACAGAAAGAGCCAGAGAGTCAATTCTAAGATGAGTAATCTGATCTAGATGTCCTCAATGTATCTTTCATCACGTATTGCGCCTCAGAGCTTTCATTGGGCGAAGTAGAGAACGTTCCAATCCGAAGTTCTCAAAGTCAGTGTCGATAAATAAGACGGACAAAACAATTTAGGAGTAAATACGGCAGTCAAATTGAGCTGGCTCAAGCCTGAGGCGTAGACGTCGCGTACGAGATGCGAGTTTATTTTTGTCATTTACATGCCTCTTTTCTTCGACTAAAGGGATACAAAGGGCGAATTGAGGTTTCCTTGTACGTTTGTATGCATCAATTGATCACGGCATCCGAATGATAAAAAGGCCTCTCTCATCGAAAGGAGAGCTTTTATTAGCTAAAAAAAGAAAACGAATTACAAGCGTCGTTTCGCTCGTCGATTTCACAAGTAAAGTTCAGCCGTGGAAGCTGAATTTGCGGCATGGATCTCAGAACCTATTCTGCTCCGATACCGATTTAAAAACGCCGGGAACCAGTCCTTTCTGAAGTGGTCATGACGAGTTCGGATAGAGTTGCGGAAAATGTTGAAATACACTTTTCACGGCTATAAATGGCCTTTTTTTTTGCTGCCACGAAACGTTAATATACCCATGTTCGCCCAAAGAATCCGCCCTTACTAAAACAATAATATCTTGGATTTGGCTTTATTGTTCGCTTAGGAAGTGCATTCTAATTGCATACACCCTGAAGCCGGATTCTTAACGACTCTCTCTGTTAAGAGCTACCTAGGGTGATGATGACGCCCAAATTTTCTTACGAGTGGTGCTTGCTTGAAGTCCGTGGTAGTGCCCGGAATACACAGGCACGCCTCGCGCTACGATCTTATTAGGATAATTCCTGTAGTTTGTCTTCGCTAATCCCAAGAGATATCTATTATCAATAAATTCATCTGTATTAAACGAACTGAAAAATGCGGGGATTTTTCAAACTGCTGCAGGAGAAATTGGTCATAATACGGCATTTTTCCGTTAAAATGTTGTTCTGTCTGGCTGCGGTGTGGATCATCACTGCCCGTATGTCAGCTCAGAAAATACACGTCTTGCCACGGATATTTAGGGGTTTTTTACCTCTGCGTACTCTCATACACAGGCCGTTCGTTTATCTACCATTATTTTGTATGGCCCTCATGTCGTTGTACATTTAGTCTTGTGAACAAGTTTTCTGCCGACGCGTGAATAGTAAATGGTATATCTTTTTATATATGAGTTAACCTGCCACATGCGCTCCACCCCATTCTTATTCTTCAGTGGTTAGATATGCTTAATTTATTTATTTGTCTCTGATGCAACCCTGGCGGGACGTCATCAACGTGACATGGCTTAGGTTGGCAAGTCCATACTTGCCCTGTACAGTAAGCCTGGAAGAGGAAGCATCATATACCTGCTGTCGACAGCAAGTTGATATTTTTGTTTTATTTGGCGTGCAATTCAGGCGTGCCTGCTTCATGGGAATCGCGAAACAGCGAAAACAATCACAGGTGGTCCGCAAAACGACAGCGCCGACCTCGAAAGAAGCTCAACGCAGAAGTGAGGCTGGTTTCAGCGAAAACATGCTGCAAGCTGGGAGTAAGCAGGTACACCACAGTTGCTGCGCACTTGCTTTTTAAAAAGAAAACAAACTACATAAAGAATTGCGACGCTGCATTTCCGTTTCTGGTTTCGAAACTGAGCTGTCGCGGAGTACTTTCCACTGAAAAATGCCCAATCGCTGCTCCATCCGCATAATGCAGTAGGACCCTAACCAAGTTGGCTTTCGCGTGTCAGGAGGAAGCTTCTGTCTCGGCTCAGAGGTTCTCGAAATAGAATAAAGAGTGTGTTATAGTATAAAGCGTATATATTATATTTTGACGTCATATCTCTTCAAACCTAAATATGTTGCTGAGCTACTTGCAATAAAAATCCTCCAGTTGTTAGCGTTCGTGGTGTCTCCTTCCTTGTGTCCCGTCCTTCTCGCTGTTTTAATATGAACGTTAACCAACAAGCCCAATTCCATACACTTGTTTATTTCACGTACTGTGCGCAACACAGTGCGACGCGATTAATCATTTTAGCAGCAATAATATGCAGAAAGGCTGCAAACCCTAAAACTTAACCTGTGCACCCAACTTGACGTGAAACCTGCGTTCGAGCAATGTAGAGTGCTTGCAGTTAAAATAATTTTACTGCTTCTTGCCCAAATGTCTTTTGCTTCGTTCTCTGGAAGAATGTGTTGGAATACGAAATACTGAACACATGTATTTCGAAATACTGAACACATCTACTGCTACTTGCCTGAAAATATTTTTGTCTTTAAATGCATTACAACTTTTTATTCTTACTGATCACAAGCAGTAGTACATCGCTTTGAGAATAACAATGCGAATAACCCGCATCTTAAGGCAATATTTTTGCTAACGATTCCCACTATGAAGGAAAACTCGCGTACAAATTTTTCGTCCTGAACTGGAAGGAACGCGCTGCATATGCTGCGTCCAGTTTGCGTGCACTCGGGTTCCACGTGCACAACACGCGCCTCTGAACACCTGCAGCGCATGAATATGCTTAAAGCGACCTGAAGTGAATGACGCATCGACTGCATTCCGCTAAACGCGCGCAGGGGCCAGTTGCGAGTGAATCCAGGAAAAAATTCACGTTGTTTCATTGCAGAACAATTCAGCGCAGGCATCCAGTCGGAAAAAAGAACGGCATTGCTGACTCCCTGTGCAGGCTTCTGTCAATTCTGCCCCATCCAAATCGTTTTAAGCAACATTCAATGAAATCCAAGCTAACGGCCACGTTTCGTTACGGTATACTGAACGGTACAGCTGGTGTGTTCGCACTGACCGCCGTCAGTGCAGCCACGAACGATGTAAAGTCGCAGCATGCACTGAATACCACATAGCTTGGTTCGAGCAGCCAACGAATAAGAAAGCCTGAAGTGGCGCCCTTGAAGAAAGACACGTTTGAGTCCTGCGGAATCACTAGAAAACGCTGCATAAAATGCTGAACCACAAGTGGCTGTCTTGCGGCTGTCTAACACGTGAAGAGTCTTCAAAGAAAAGTGAAAATCGGTTATTAGAGAGAACGGTAGACGTGGCGGCAATGCAAACTGAAGCTTTGAAGGGCAGCAATGGCATACACTAAGCATAGTTATGTTTTTATGCGGAACATATGATTAACATTTTTACTAAAATTATGGGCAAACAAAAAACATTAATACATTGATTTATTCATCTTTTTTTTCTGAAGAGTTCCTAAGCGGGATAGTACTTGAGAGGTGAAAACAGCAAAAAGAAGCATTATACATGGTCTGCAATGGTGTTTAATGGTTTACATCCATGTATTTGCTTTCTCAATGGTGGATTTGTGGAGTGGGGGATTGGTGGTTGTCGACACTCCGCTCAGTAAAGGACAGTCTTCAAGAAAAACGGTTGCTGGAATCTTGCGGGAGTTGCAGGATTTGGTAAACAGGATTCCCTTTGTTATGGCGGTAGATGCGATATGCTTGTGGGATGATTTGACTGCGTTGTGAAAAATTGAGAAAACCTTCTGATATAAACCAGTCTAGAAAGTAAACCTTTCAATCGTTCAACATAAGAAAAAAGCAGATAGTTCAAAAGCGGTGCTGCGCCAAAAAGATCACAAATGAGTTTGTCTTATGTGTAGCTTCATTGCAAAAGCTTTTTGAGCTCTGGGAACATAGCACGAGAAACCTTAGGTATCAGGAGCTGACACACCGCCTCGAAAGCATCCTGCACATAGTAGTTCTGCCGTGCAGCCATGTCATTAGTTTCTTTGAGATTTTGTGCCGTTTTGTGGGATATTGTAACAAATGTCTGGAAAAAAACTCATTTTTAAAAACTTGCTTGTGCTCTGTGTGACAGCTATTATCGCTCTACAGCATTATAATTCTATACTTGCACATATATGCAACAATTTAAAAGTAAACTACAGTACTATATTGAAGGTTGAATAAATTAAGAATTATGCAAAAGATATTCACGTTAAAGAAAGGCGTCCTGAAGCGTCACTTTCCCACTTTCGGCACGGAAAAATGGATCAACGTATTTTAAACTCTTAGCTCACATCCCCGGAGACCGCAATGTAGGCAGCCCCACTTCTTTTCGAGGTCTAATGTTCTATGAATACACATACGCGCCTGTGAAACGGTTTAGAAGTTGGGACTTACTAATGCATCAGGTAGGTGTGAAATAAAAAAAAAGTATTTCTTCATTGCTCTACCAGACCAGCAGCAAATTTGCTTCGGTTTGAAAGATGCTGCATTTACGAGCTGCTTTAAACTCATGAAACGTGGCACAGGACACATTCGATACGTTGGAACCGAGGCGGCTGCAGTAAAACCCGTTTCAAACAAGAGGAAATGCTAAAGCGTGTCGTGATTAGAGAAAGGCGATCAAAGGTAGGAAATCGAAGGAGCAGGAGAGTACTCACAAGACATTCGATAACGCAGCGATCTGCAGGCCTAAGCAGCGTTACAAGAAACAAAGTTTCTTGCCTTTACTCTTCTCTTCCATTTTTGCAGCCTGCGTAGGTTTTCAAAGTTGTTGCAGATGTATGGGCCCGTTTTGATCAGCAAGACGTGGTCAGCGCTCTAGAGTTCCGGAGCAGTAGTAAGCTCTTCTGACAAAAGGAAATTGTACTCAAAGTATGCCGCGCATACGTTGAGTATAAAACGTTATACGCCTAATAATGAAGCGAATTTTTTTGGACCAAAAGCATAATTTTATTTTTCAATCTAGCACGCGTGAACGTTGATGCACTCCCAACGTCACAATTTTAGTGCTCCAGCGATTCAACAAAAAATAGTTTCGTCACGCTGTTAACATCGGTGTTACTCTTCCTCACTGTAAGAGCTCACATCCTGAAAACTCTACAAAGAAAGCAACTGCTTTTAAACACTTTCTAAAGTCGAACCAGCCGGAGGTAACTCAAGGTAGGGGGAGGGGAATAATAAGCAAGATGGTTTGCAACTCGAAGTCCTAACCTCAGTACCGAATCTTATGCAACATATGGCATGCGGGATGGGGCACCACCATGAACCAGCAAAATAAGTGTATTGAACTTTCCGTGCTATCTCTTATTTAATGGCTTTACGAAAATGATTAGCTGTGCGGCGCAATACGCACCGCGTGTATATTAGGCATACGTGCTGAATCAGCAAAGCAACATTATCATTCCCTAAAAATGTGTGGATCATTCCTGTACCATGTGGCTGGAACTTGTGGAGAAATAAAATTCTTGTTACTAGTTCTGGCACTTAGAGGTTTCAGTAGTAAAAGCAGGAATCATCCCCAGTCACGCCCTCGTTGGATGCAGCTTTCCAACTGCATCATGGCAATATTCGACTCAATTTTTCTTCATTTCAGGTTTCAACAGTTTGCGCTTCCAACAAGAAGACACTTGGACATGCTCAAAAGCGTTTTTTTTGCGGGATCATTTCTGCGGATACAGAGATAGTGTCCCCTTCCACTATAACAATAACATTCCCCAAATGACTGATCTTATCTCCCACTGCTGGCCTTCCACTTTGCTGCAGATTTTTCATGCGTTTCGACAGCTCGATGAACAGAGGGCCTTCTTGCAAGAATCCTATTTCTGGCTTGTTCCTTACAGTGCTAGCACATAACGGCGCTCAGTATACTAATAGTCATGCCTCGTTCGTATGGACACTTTCGTTCCCGCAAAAGGTATTCATAAAGCGAGTCATCCACAATAACGAATCCTGAAAAAAACAATAAGTAATATTAAAAAAAACGCTTTATGATCAAGGACTGCTGTGCATAGTGCCAGGGAGCGAAGTGAAAAACAACCAACCTTAGAAGCTCGAGGTGCATTATTATGCTCGCCGTTACCTTTAAAATCATGTGGTGTAGGTTGAAACGCGTTTAAAGCTCTTAGTGGTCCATGAGACCCATGATGGTGATGCAGCGCATGGAGAAAATTTTTTTCGCAGCCCCTCCTACAAGGCAGCAAATGGAAAGACGCGTCGACCGGCCTCCTGGCCAATGTAAAGCATCGTGCATTGATTCTCGAAGGAAAGCTGACATAAAACAGAGCCCCATGTAGAAGAAATGAATTAAAGGAGTGTACGATGGGGGGCTAGTTGGTAATCCATGAACTAAGAACGAAAACCACGCAAAGGACGATACACAGGGAAGAAGTAGACAGGACGAGCGCGGACTTGCAACTGTTTATTGAAACACATCTTCCTTCCATGACCAACCCTGCGCATGCGCAACAAGCAAACTCTATCTTATCGAGTTCAAGAACTTCAGCTCCTTCTTGTACAGATAGACCGAAGCCTCGCTTACACACTTCTCGGGCCCATATCTTCGGTTCACAGGATCGCTGACAAGGTAGAAGGGGAAGAGAAAGGGTGCTGCCTTTCGGAAGGAGTTGATTCAGTGAGCAACACCTATCAGAAAAAGAAGGACTGCACTTCCCTGCTGAGAAGAGTGGCTGGCTCAATTTGTGATTCTGGGCTACGGGTTCTTTTGTCCGACAAAGAAGGCGGCTTCGTGGTCCTACCGCGGAAACTATTCGGGGAGAAGGCACTAACAGCGATCAACAAGAACTTCCGAGTTGCGGATGTGAAGCCGACGAAGGCGAAGGCCAAAGCGGTTGCGCTTTTAGATGATTTGAAGCTTGAGCGGATGAAGAATGAAGTGATGAGTAACAAGGTACATGTGCTCACTGTGTTTTTTAGTGCAAAGAGTCATAAGTTGGAATGCCCCTTTAGAGCAATCGTAACGGAGAGAGGAACCTGGCAGGCAGTTGTTAGCCGATACCTTCAAAGACACCTGAAGAGTCTGTCGCCTGAAGACCCCTACAAGACCACCAGCTCGGACGGCATTGTGAAAATTTTCAAAGAGAGCATGCCAGGTGTTAATTATGGCTTCTCGGTTGACATTGAGGAGCTGTTTTATTCGGTTCCTCACAACGAACTGCTCATGGCGGTCAGCAACTGTATAGAGCGTTTGGGGGCTGTGGGGTTCCAAAATGCCTGCGGCATTCCGATAGAAGGTTTCATGGAACTGTTGAATGTGCACCTCTCCTCAACGCTAGTGAGTTTTCAGGATAAATTCTATGTGCAAAAACGAGGCATTTGTATAGGGTCGAGTGTTGCACCTGTTCTCACTGAAATATATTTAGCGGAAGTTGACTGTTCACTCTCACGGGCGCTAACTGACGACCGCATCGCGCGAGTTTTTCGATACGTAGACGACTTTTTAATACTCCTAAAAATGAATCCCAATGACAACCCACAAGAGGTCACTAATGAAGTTTTAACGTCTTTTAAATCTAAGGCTCCCAGTTTGAATTTTACCGTAGAATTGCCTGAGAATTCTTGCTTACAGTTCTTGGACTTGAGATTGTTTTTCAGTGAACCGGACCACTTGTGTTGGATGTACATGCCTAGAACAAAAAAGGTCCTTTTACCCTATGACTCCTGTCACTCTAAGCTTATTAAGAGAGTAATTGCTTCATCCTGCTTGAGGTCATCATTACTGAAGTCCTGTTTTCACAAGGTTTCACTCAGCTTTTCCGCTCAAGTCGCACGCCTAAGTTGTGCTGGGTTTCCCTCGTCGCTTCTGCAGGCCGCTGCCGGGTCTCTGTTGAAAACCGTCACCCCAACTTCTAGTGCTCGAGAATCTGGCATTCGTGAGAGGCGA
This sequence comes from Amblyomma americanum, assembly GCF_052857255.1. NCBI lineage: Eukaryota > Metazoa > Arthropoda > Arachnida > Ixodida > Ixodidae > Amblyomma > Amblyomma americanum. The sequence goes on from NC_135498.1 coordinate 103,130,510, forward strand.
AAATTTGAAGTACTGCCCTATATACATAAGACCTCGCATGGCCTGAAGAGGGTGGCAAGAAAATTCGGTGTGGAAATCTTCTTTTCGGCGCCTTGTAAGCTGTCCCGTTTGTGCGCGCTAACTAACAATGAAACGAGAACAAAAGCAGGCTGTGGTGTAAACCACAAAATCAAGTTTGTGTCCTGTCGAATGGGAGTAGTGTATGAAATCCCGCTTAGTTGCGGCTCAGTTTACGTGGGACAGACGGGACGCTGCATTAACAAGCGCCTACAAGAACACAAAAATTCGTTGGGCTCTCACAGCGGCATGCATTTGCCCAAACACTGTCTTTCTTGTGACAATAAATGCACGCCACTCTTTGAGCGTACAAAGATAATTGGAAGGGCCAAAGACCAGAAAACACGTGAGGTCATCGAAGCCTGGCAGATTGATAGATATGGGCCCGAGAAGTGTGTAAGCGAGGCTTCGGTCTATCTGTACAAGAAGGAGCTGAAGTTCTTGAACTCGATAAGATAGAGTTTGCTTGTTGCGCATGCGCAGGGTTGGTGATGGAAGGAAGATGTGTTTCAATAAACAGTTGCAAGTCCGCGCTCGTCCTGTCTACTTCTTCCCTGTGTATCGTCCTTTGCGTGGTTTTCGTTCTTAGTTCATGGATTACCAACTAGCCCCCCATCGTACACTCCTTCAGTAATTGCTTCTTGGCCCTCACTTTTTGAAGCGGCGATATAGCGGAAGAAACATCGCACATGTAGTGCCACGTGATTCCTACCTGGCTTACGAATAATGAATATGTCGGATAGCAAGTTTCAGCTTGCGGCTGGTTCTTCTCATTTTCCGTTCTTAACTTGGCGCCTTTCCTTTGACTGCGAAAGGCGACCAGTGTTCGGGGATTTCTTTTCCGTTGATGTAACCTGGTCCTTCGTGCTCGTTTCTCAAAACTACACATTTTTCCTGGAGAACTGAGCTCTTCATTGGAAAATGCGCCGCGTTGTGTTCACTGAAAAGGCTCAGCAAATGAACCGTATGTTCTTCCATGCTGATGGTACCTTTATGCTGCACTGTTGCAAATGCCCCTGCGCTCTCTGGCTTCCTATGCGGCTTGGAGCGCAAGGTTATGTGATGACGCCATGGCGTGTTATAAGTAAATCCACACTGAGATTACACGGCTGACAACAAGGAGGTTTCGTACTTGTGTCACGGCAGTGTAACTCTCCTCATTCTAGTTGAGGCCTCGGAATTGGAGCCACATGAACTGTTAGCTCTCTCCAGCACATTTAATGTCATCCATTTCACATGTTGGGCCGGCTGCTATTGTGGCCTTGTTGCAGCCGTCTGTATTCCCGCGCAAGCCGAAACAAAATTTGAAATAACACTACCGTAATGGTAATCGTATTTGAAACACACGGAAGTCTCAACAAAACTCCATTTCCTTGCTAGGTGGGGCCTGACATTCAGGAGCTTCGGGTGCAGGTAGTGCAGAGAAGTGCTGAACATATTTTTGATTTTCTGGCTGGATGCCTAGAGTGCGACGTAATTCAACTTTCATAGCTACCGTGTTCCGAATAGAGAGTTTTTCGGACGCTTGTACATACGTCGGAGAACATGTGGCGAGGTGTCAGCTAGATTATCTCATTTCACTTCAAGATAGACACTAAGTGCTTATCATGCTGCTGCATCAGAAGACATGAGGAAGAGGTGCCAGCAGATGCTTCAACTTGTGTCTAATTAGTTGTGTGCCGGTTAGTCATTAAAACTTTAAAAATCTTGAATTGCTAGAAAATGTAATGCGGACTATCGGCCTGTGATTCTTCAGTGAGATCTTAGCGAGCGCATGTAGTCTAGGTCAGATTAGGAAGAGCTAAAAAACTACAGCATACTGGTCACAGGAGAAGCGTTTGCAAGATGCCATAGTAACAGGTAGACGCTGTAATGCGAATCTCACGCCGACCTGGGAAAAGCAAGATTACAAGCATCGAGCGAATTGCGTATATCTATAAGAAGTAATCCGAGGCTAATTCTGGGTGATAATAACGGCATGGACAGATTGCGCTTCGGCGCGGCACACACAAGTTTTAAATGTCGGTTATCGCTTTTTTGCTTATTAAACATACAAGCTCGATGTTTCACTTTTTGAACATGTAAGCTTCTGTGCTTCTACACTTTGTAGATTCGAAAAGACCGAATTTTCTCTGAGTTATCGCAGTCGCATGCTTCTCAGAGTTCTAGGGGCGAAATGAAAACAAAGGCAACCGATTGTATTTATTCTGAATTGTTTGGTTACTTATGCGTTTACGATAGAAAACAATGAATGACTGAAAAATTAGGAGCTTAGCCGCATGATGATACATTTTTAACAGCACTTCACTACAGCAGTTGGGTGAGTTGAGTGTTTAGACGTGCAGTCAGCACTTTCCAGAAATTCCTATAATTTTATCATTTATGCACAATCTTTATCAACGCAAAACAACTTACTCTGCAGTGCGCAGTTCACAAAGCACGATGTAAAAATGTGTGAAGTAAAACTGAACATAAAGTAAACGGGATGCTGCTGTTACCAATATCTATTTGCTCTCGTCTAAAGTAAAGTGCAGCGCAGGTAGAATTAATCTGAGCGTTTTTATTGTGTTCTTGGTATTCAGTCAGTGGGAACAACTTTATTTTGGAGTCAAATTAAGACCCCGCCAGGAGTGTCGCGTGTTCGGCCACAGCTCGCAGCTTATCCAGATAAACATAGTGCATCATCATCATCAGCAGCCTGACTACGCCCAGTGCATGGTAAAGGCATTTCTCATGTATCTCCAGTTAACACGGTCCTTTGTCAGCTGCGGCCACCGTAACCCCGCAAATTATTAAAATTACCGCAAAACCACTTAATCACATAATACTCCTATTACTTACCTTCGTAAGTTTAAACGACATAACTAATCCTCCAGGAAACACTGCTCATTTGAAAAGCCGCTGGTAAGGGTAATAAAGTATATTAGGGTGTGTCTTGGAATAAGCTAGGTTTCACTTTTACTGCTATTGTTTTTTTCCTGCTGCGTGCAAAGTTTAAAAAAAAAGTCAACGGCAATGCGAGGGACGCGGAAGCGCACCGACTGTTTGCGGTTTCGCTTTCTGCCCTGATTTTTCAGAGGGCTTTGCATGTGATATTTTCAAATTTCAATGTGGAACAGAACCTGTGCTATTTGTGAACAAATTGACAAGGCAGTTTTTTGGATTTATAAACACTTCAGGTTCCTAGGTCGGTCAGACGTAAAGAGATCAACACGCAGTTCGCTGAGTGAAGAAACAGATGACGGAATTATTTTTAATCTGACAGGAATATGGAACGCAGAAATGTTCCAAATGTCGGTTATCACTTATTGCTTAAAAACATGCTTGCGGGACGGTCCAGTTTCTGAACTTGCAAGCCTCAATGCTTCCACACTTATTTACATTTGGAAAGAACTATTTTTATTTACAGTTATTGCAGTCGCGAGCTATTCAAATGTGGAGGAGCGAAAGAAGAGAAAAGTGAGCAATTATATTCAATCAGGGCTGTTTGGTGGCTACGAGAAAGGACTGAACAAGTGGAAAGCCAGGAGCTTAGCCGCATTATGAATATCTTGCGCAGCACATGACTACAGAAGGGTTGCGGAGGAAAGTGCTTAGATATAGAGTCAACACTTTCGAGAAAAGGAATGAGAGATCATGCCTATAACTTAATTATTAATGCTTTCCTTTTATCATCGCCAAACAACATACTCTGCATCGTGCAGTTCATAAACCACGATTTAGAATGCGGAAGGAAAAGAGAGAAAAATAAAGTAAATGGGTTGCTGCAGACATCAAAATGAATTTGTTCTTGCCTAAAGCAAAATTCCACGCAGTTGGGAATTAATCTGATAGTTTTTTTATCGTGCTAATGGAACTCAGTGAGAATAGCTTCATTGTCGAGTGAAATAAAGACCCCGCAAGGAGCGTCGCGTGTTCTGCCACAGCTCGATGGTTATCCATATTTACAGAGTGCAACGAGCCAAAAATAACTAAAATTACAAAAAAATCACCAAGATATATACTTAGTTATATATTCAAGTTCCAAACTTCAGCAAATTAGTTTACACTCCAGGAAAGGCTACTTCTTTCAAAGGCTATATATATTTATGGGTTATATGTGATGATTTATTTCCTTCGTTCCTTTTTTCCTTCTCAGAAATTCTCAACTCGTGTTTCTCACGAACATTCCTGAAACGTCGTGAGAGCCACGGCAGGCACTCGATGTGCTTCCGGAAAAGTACCTGCAGACTAGGAGTCCGTCAACGATATGTAAATAAGCGGTTACAATGCTGCACAGTTCTGCTTATCCACGTCAAAAAAAAAAAAAAAACGCGGGAGACTGGAAAAAGTGGAACAAAGCCCTTCATAAGTACTCAATCTTTGTTAACTTTCAAGAAGTATGGTACACCCTGAACTCCAAGAAAGAGTGTCTTGCTTCCATAGTATTATGCCGGTTCTTGGGATGGTGAAACGCTGCCAATAGTGGTACAGTATAGTAGCTTCAAGACAGCTTCAGCATGCTTTTGCAGAACATTGATAAAACTCATAAAAATGAGGCCGTGTTTTTCAAGGTTTATTGGTGTATTTTATATATATATATATATATATATATATATATATATATATATATATATATATATATATATATATATATATATATATATATATATATATACACAGGCCCAATGCTGCCGAAACCAAGATGCATAGGAGAATGCCCTTATTTTTAATTTCTTTAAAATTTGTAGTGCTGATCAATGGAAGAATAATACCTCGATAAATCAGTGGCTTAAAGAAAATTAGTTAAAAAGCACCAGAAACAACCATCATGCCACCGGTGGGATTCGAAGCCACGACCTTCGAATATCGCGTCCGGTGCTCTGCCACCTGAGCTACGGCGACGGCTGTGCAATCTGCTGCTCTCGCTGTGAACACTCGCAAGGTTCGCTTACCGAAGAGCAGAAGAGCTGCGAAAATTGTGTCTAAAGAAAACAATTAATGTGGGCTGACTTGCGCCCACAATATACAGAATCACTCGGCGGCGGCGTGGCAACAAGCCTCCTTGGCGGTCGTCGAACAGAAATGTCCGCCGCTGTCGGTCGTGCTCAAATCAAAGCTGATAGCGAACTTTCGAGATAAAGCGTGCGAAGTTACTAAAACAGTCTAGAACAACATATAATCAGCTCTTCCTGCATGCGATCAATCGAGATAAATTTGATCCCGTCTTGTATCGCAAACAAAGCGATAAAGCGCCGTGCTGGCAGCTTTGAAAAATGAACAAACACTGCAAAGATTCGTGGAATTACTCCCCTCTGAAAGAAGCATCGACTCGATGCATTAAAACAGATAAGGTAACTAGCAAGAAATAAAACCGAAGGTGCGAATATAAACACAGTGTGGAAACAGAGCGTCTTTTAGCGCGCATAGTAGGGCTTTAGACGGACGACATGGACCATTTCTGGTCGTACATGGCGTCGCTAGGATGCAGTCATTGCGTCAGGGATGACTTCACAATCCAGTTCACCTAGCCGACGAACTTTGTACGGTCCAAAATAGCGGCGCAAAAGCTTTTCACTCAATTTACGGCGGCGGGTGGGCGTCCAAACCCAGACTTGGTCTCCGGACTTGTATTCCGCGTTGCGTCTTCGTACGTTGTAGCGTCTGGTGTCGGTCCGCTGCTGGTCATTGATCCTTAATCGGGCAAGTCTTCTGGCTTCTTCTGCGCGTTGAAGTATAGGCGGCGACGTCGACGTTCTTTTCTTCGGTAACGTTGAGCAGCATGGCGTCTAGCGTGGTCGTGTCCTCCCTGCCATGGACCAGCCTAAAAGGCGTCATCCGGGTGGTCTCCTGCACTGCGGTGTTGTAGCGAAGACGAAGTAAGGCAGGTTGACGTCCCAGGTTTTGTGTTCGGCATCGACATACATGGCGAGCATATCGGCGATGGTTTTTGTTCAGGCGCGCTGTCAGTCCGTTGGTCTGCAGATGGTATGCAGTTGTCCTCCGTTGGCTGGTTTGGCTGTAACGCAATATGGCTTGCGTTAGTTCCGCCGTGAATGCTGTTCCTCTCTCCGTGATGAGCACATCGGGGGTGCCGTGTCGAAGAAGAACTCCGCGAAAAATTTGACGACTTCTGCTGCTGTTCCGTTCGGTAGGGCTTTCGCCTCGGAGTAGCGGCTCAGGTAGTCGGCCGCTATGGTGATCCACTTATTTCCAGACGTTGTCGTTGGAAAAGGGCCAAGCAAGTCTATGCCGATCTGCTGAAAGGGCCTTGAGGGAGGGTCAATGGGGTTCAGAAATCCTGCTGGTCGTGCAGGAGGGGTCTTTCGTCGCTGACAATCTCGGCAGGTTTTCACATAATGTGCGACATCGGCAGACAATCGGGGTCAGTAATACTTGTCTTGAATACGTCGGGGGGGGGGGGGCGAGTAAATCGACATGTCCAGCTGTCGGCTCGTCGTATGAAGTGTGTAGAACTTCTTCGCGGAGACAAGCAGGTACAACAAGGAGGTAGGCTGTTTTTCTCGCTGCAAAGTTCTTCTTCGCAAGGATCTCATTCTGTACACAGAAGGACGACAGGCCTCGCTTGAACGAAGCGGGAGGTGAAGAAACCTTGCCTTCCAGGTACTCGATGGGGCGTTTTAGGTCGGGGTCCCAGCGTTGCTGCTGAGCAAAAGAGCTGGGGCTGAAGGGTCCCAGGAAGGCGTCCTCCTCGTTGTCCGGCGGCGGTGTATTTACAGGGGCTCGTGACAGGCAATCGGCGTCAGAGCGCTTGCGTCCGGACTTGTACACGACGGTGACGTCAAACTCCTGGAGACGCAGACTCCAACGAGCGAGTCAGCCCGAGGGGTCCTTCAAATTGGCAAGCCAGCACAGTGCGTGGTGATCGCTGATCACCTTTAACGGTCGTCCGTACAGGTAGGGGCAGAATTTTGACGTAGCCCAGATGATGGCAAGACACTCCTTCCCAGTTGTCGAATAGTTAGCCTCCGCCTTGGAAAGTGAGCGGCTAGCGTATGCGATGACTTTCTCTAGCTTTTCGCTTTTTTCAGCGTGGACGGCGCCTAGCCCCACGCTGCTTACGTCGGTATGAACTTCAGTATCGGCGTTTTCGTCAAAATGCGCGAGGATCGGTGGCGACTGTAAACGACGCTGAAGTTCTTTGAAGGCTTCTGCTTGCGCTGCTTCCCATTTAAATGGCACGTATGCCTTCGTCAGTTGGGCCAGGAGCTCAGTGATGCGCGAAACGTGTTTCACAAATCGTCGATAATACGTGCACAGTCCGAGGAATCTGCGCACTGATTTCTTATCGGCCGGCGGTGGAAACTGTTCAATAGCAGCTCTTTCCTGCAGGTCTAGGCGTACTCCCTTCTTGCTAAGGATGTGTCCTGGAAACAGCAGCTCTTCATAGGCAGAATGGCACTTCTCTACTTTCAAGGTTAGGCCAGACGACTTGATGCCGTCTAGTACGGTTCGAAATAATTTGCGGTGCTCTTCAAAGTTCGAGGCGAATGCAATGACGTCATCTAAATATACCTGACAATTTTGCCACTTTAGACCTACCAGCACTGTGTCGATTACTCGCTGAAACATCGCTGGTGCGGTCTTCTCGCGATCTCTTTTATCGACCTCAAGCGAACCTTGAGAGGTTTCACCAGGGCCACCCTCGTCCATAGCGGTGGACGTAGCACGTCGTGTAATACCGCGAGTGTGACGTAAAACGTTATCTGACGGCGAGGGCGGAAACTGTGCGAGAGCCCTCTTATGCTACCTATGGCATCAAGACTGCCAGAGCCGGGACCCCCGTTAAGCTATTAGTAGACGAGGAAAATGAAATGAGGGGCTCGTTCGACAAACATATTAAGGAAGCCAACAGTCACCGAAACCAAGGTGCATAGTGGAATGTTTGTAATTTTTTTAATTTGTAGTGCCAATCAATTGGTTTAAAGAAAATTACTTATAAAGCAGCAGAAAAAATAACCATGCCGCCGGTGGTATCCGAACCCAAGACCTCCGAATATCGCTTCCGGTGGTCTACCAACTGAGCTACGGCGACGGCTGTCCAGTCGGCTGCTCTCGTGGGTATTTCTGTTTATTGGGTGTAAGCGAGCCATGAGAGTGTTTACCAGCGCCACCCTCGTCCAAAATGGCGGACGTAGCACGTCCTGTATTACCGCGAGTGTGATGTGGAACGTCATCTAACTGCGAGGGCGGGAACTGTGCGAGAGCCCTGTTGTGCTACCTATAGCATCAAGACTGCCAGAACCGAGACCCTCGTTAAGCTATTAGCAGACAAGATAAAGGAAATGAGGGGCTCGTTTGACAAACTTATGAAGAGAGCCAACAGTCACCGAAACCAAGGTGCACAGGGGAATTTTTAATTTTTTTTATGTGTAGTGCTGATCAGTTGGATAATAATACTTAAATTAATCTATCGCTTAAAGAAGACCGGGTAATCAACGCAATCTAGCAGGAACGTGATATTTGGCATCAATGCCCTGTCATCGCGCCCAAATGTCATGCGCATTGACGCGTCCTTGCGATATAATATTTAGAAGGCGTTAAATCTTACGTGCCAAGGTTTTCTTTTTTGGGGAGTTTATTACGAGCTATTTCGACGGGGTGCAAATTTGCTAAAAAAATGGCTAATATACCGCTATTGACCGCGACAGATGGACGCAAAGTTGCAAAGCATATGACAGCTATTTTCTTCTTTTAGTGATTATATTATTTTTCGGTCAAGTGGCAAGAGCTTGCTCCAAGACAAAACCATTCTGTCCTCCTCGAACTTTGTGAGCCAGGGAAGTGTTATAAGCCACCAGAGAAGTGAACTGCACGCTGCAAGCACGGCATGACCAGCATCAAGCCTATACAGCAGCTGCTGTAGGTCCTTCCTGTGTAAGTTAAGAGCGAACTGCGCTTTTCTTGGCGAAAGGGAACGTCACTAAAATTTCGAAAGTTGGACGTCTGAAACAAATGGAGAAGACTCAGTGCGCCTTTGCTTGCAATGGTAAATAGGATACGTTCTCTGCAAAACAGAAATATCTCACCTACACGCGTTTTCCGCACAATTTACGCAGACCACTGCGCAGGACTCGATGGATCAGCAGGCGGTGAATATCATTTGCAGTAACAATATGCACAAAGTCTGCAACCGTCCTACTCAACCTGTGCAGCCAGCTCAACGTGAAGTGTGGGGCACAGCAGCACGTAGTAATTCCCACAACCTACAAAGGCGTCTTAAATTTTGATGCTTCTTGTCCAGGTGCTGTTTATTTTGTATTTAGCAATTATAAGTGCGAAGACGCCAGAGGCGAAAAATTCATCAAAAATCAGCCGTTGTCTTGTCCGCTTCATGTCAGAAAATGCGCTTTAGTCTTTATCAGCACTAAATTTTTTTTTCCTTATTGATGATTGTACGCTTAGCACTTAGCTGCACGAATTAGAATTTGTGACCGCATTGTGAAGCGTTAGCTTTGCTTAGGATTCCGGCTGTTAAGGAACCCTCGCTCAGAGCTCTTTCCTTTTGAGCTGGAGGCAATGCTACATCAGATTAGCACCCGCTCGAGTCGCACGTGCAGATCACGCGCCTCTTAACCCCTGCAGCGCATAAATGTGCGGCAAGTGAGCTGAAGTGACTGACTCATCGACTGCATGCTGCTAGATACGCGCAGATGCGAGTTTCGGGGAAAACTAGCAAAAATGTCGGATGACTACACCGCAGAAATATTTGGCGCAGGCATCCAACCGGAAAAAATAGTGCGCCATTGCTGACTTCCTCGGAGGCCTCATTGTAGGCTCCACCCGGCCACACAGTTTTCAGAGGAACTCAGGGACACTGGAGCAAACAGCCATGTTTTGTTAGACGTGGAAAACAGTGAGATGCTGCATGCGCTCTGACCGCCGTCAGTGCAGTCAAGAGCGAGGTGACGCCGCAATGCGCATTGAAGACCACACCAGCGTGACTAGAGTAGCCAACGAATGAGAACGCGTAAACTGGCACCCTTGATGAAAAAGACCGTTGATCCGGTGGAATCACTACAGATCGCACAGATCGCAGTATAAGACGGTCAACCATAAAGGGCTGATGAATGCCGCTTTTTTTTTATTCGAGAAGTGTGCCATGAGGCATAAGTTGAAAAAGGAAGGGGGGGGGGTGGAAGGAATGCACGGGATTGAAAGTTAAAAGGAGTGAGGAACCGCGTCGCTGAGGTAGTTGCACAGGTTGCTAATGAAACGGTTGTCCATAGTCCATTTCACGTAGTCACTTTCGCGGTTCCACCGCAGGCCCACCTCCCTGAGGAGCCGTTTTCTGATAGCAGCTGTCGCTGGGCACGTCCATAACAAGTGCCGCACATCACAAATGATCGGTGCAGCGCTACAGTGAGGGCACCTGTCAGGGGCTGGCAGATCTTTGGCACGCCACCGATGACGGACAGATGGTGCCAGAGCCGCCCCGGCCCGAATCCGGCGCAGGGATACCTCCTCCTGCCGAGTAAGACTGCGGGGGAGAGAGTGCGAACACGGAGGAATTACAGCGCGTCTTCGCTGGCGCAGAAATTCGGAATCGGAAACATGGGACAGGAACGGATCTGGGGGAAGAGGGGAAGGTGGCGGATCGTCTAATGTATGAAGATGAGTCATAGCATCCGCTTGAATGCTATGTGGATCCTGGGCATGGCCGCGAATCCAGTGTATGCGCACAGGACATGGATACTTTGCGCAGAGCACATGAATTGATTGTGAAATCTGGAACGTTAGTCGAACAGCTTTAAGCTGTTTAAGGGCGGCGCGGAAGTCGGTGTAGATATGAACTGTATTGAATGTTGGAACGAGAGGAAGGGAAGCAGTGGCATTATAAATGGCTTGAGGTTCCAATGCCAGGGGAGTGCACGTATCCGCAGTATACGTCGCGCGAGAGTTGAGATGTATACACAGCAGTAACTCCCCTCTCTGCAGAATGTGATGCATCCGTGTATAATATGCGCCCTTCAAGCAGATACGCTGCTGATACCGACGGGGAAACAGTGGGGCGATTGTCAGTGAGCTTGCAATAGGACCACGGTGGAAGTGTTTTTAAACGATGAAGTTTGAGAGACTGTTTTCGAGCTCTGTTTGCCACCCGTTGGTCGATGAGTTCACTGAGTATTAAGTTGTGCGAACTCCTGTAGCACAGGTATGGGTGTTAAACGAGGCATATATGTTATGACGCGCATAGCCTCACGATTGATAGCTTCAAGGGAGTCCCACTGTCTGCGGGTGAGACGTTGAAATTGTGCCTGATATACTATCCGTGGCTGAAGGATAGAGCGCACAAGCTGGCGGGCCGTATGAGCACGTGCGCCACCAGAGCGCATAGCTATGCGACGAATCAGACCTAGAGTAGCGTGAGCCGATTTACGGGTGGCTGCCAGCCACGGGGTGCCAGTCCCAGATGTATGGAGGCGAAGACCAAGAATACGAACAGTGTCTACCTGAGGAATCAGAGAATTATGTACCGTAAAATTTAAAGGGGGAGCTTTCCGTAAGCAGGCTTTATTTCCAATTCGAATGAAACATGATTTAGTAGGAGAGAGTGTTAGACCCAGAGGTGGGAGGCGAGATGTCAATACATCCAGCGCGTGTTGAAGGACCGACTGATGAATAGACGCATCTGGATGACAGCACCACAAGGTTATATCATCGGCATACGCAAGCACGCGGATAGAAGGAATGGACTCTAGGGCTCGAACAAGAGGAATTAAAGCCACATTAAATAATGTGGGGGCGAGAACGGAGCCCTGCGGTACTCCTCTATTGGAAGTGAAGTTACCAAAGGGCTTTCCGTGGACACGCACGCTGAAGGTTCGATTTGCTAAAAAGGCGTGAATAGAGAGGAGGAACCGGTGAGGGAGATCAAGAGTTTGAAGGGAGGCAAGAATGGCAGAGTGAAGGATGTTATCATATGCCTTTGTTATGTCTGTAGCGATTACGGTTCGTACAAGGTGACTCTGCGGAGAGTGGTGAAGCACGTCAGCAGCCAAAGTAGCAAGGCCGTCCTCCGTTCCAATTTGTGGGCAGAAACCAATTTGGGAATCTGGGTAACAATCATGAGATTCCAGCCACCACGACAAGCGTGCGGCTAGAATGTTTTCATATGGCTTGCAGATGGTAGGTGTAAGGGAAATTGGGCGAAGGGCCGAGAGAGATACTGGAGGCTGATCTGACTTGGGTATTGGAACCACAATAGAATGCTTCCAGTCTCCCGGCAGGACGCCAGAAAGCCACATTTCGTTAAAAGTATCAAGTAGGGTTTGCAAAGCCCTCCCTTCCAAGTTACGGAAGAAGGAGTTAGGTATGCCGTCGTGCACCAGAGGCTAACGAGAGAGAAAAGCAAGGAAGGTTATACTTTTATATGAAACGTGTGATAAAAATTATTGCTAATATTACATGAAAAGGACAAGCTGTTGATATTTATTTTGTATTATTCCTCATGGGTCTCTATGCGGTGCGTTAAATGAGGAGTGGGGATAACAAGAGCGGAAAGAAACATTTAACATGATTTACAGTGACGAACAAAAGTTTACAGTGATGAATATGTTTTTTCGATGGCTAGTGTTTAGGGCTGATTTTTGTTGCCACTTCTCTCCGGAGTCCATTCCAGCCACGCGCAGTGCTGACAAAAACGATTGCTCGATTGGTGTGGTATGGGCAACTCATGGGTAAACAGAATTCGGCTGGTTATGTGGGGGGAAATGTAGTATGCTCGTGGGATGATTTGACTGACTACTTCAGTATTGCGCAAGAACTTTTGCTATAAACCTATCTCGTAAAGATCTTCTTTGGGTCGCTAAATCTGAGATAAACAGTTCCGTCTAAGTTGCTACATCACCAAAAGGAACCACGCATGTGGTCGTCTTATCTATACCTTGATTTCAAAAGTGTTCTACCCATTGTGAAGAGATGGCGCGAAACGTTAAGCATTAGGAGCTGAACACCGCGTTGTAATCATCCCGCACATGATTGTTCTCTCCAGCTGCCGTATCATGATCTTTTTAGGTTATGTGTCCTTGTGTCATATCTTGAATTAAATGCTTTCAATAAAACTGAATTTGTAAAACTTTTACGTGCTCCTTGCCGCAGATTTGATCGCTTCATAACATTATAGTCTGCGCTTTCAGATAATTGTTAAGCTTTTAAGACAGGCCACAGTGGCATAACTTGTTGATTAGATTATCATTAAGCAAAATGCAGCCATTTTTGTTCAATCAGTCCTGGATCAATACATTTCATTTTTCGAAACGGAAAAATGCATCAACGTGTTTTAAACTCTTGGCTCGCGCAGACAGATGTAGATATCCCTATGGCTAACCTCTTGTCGTGGTCTAGTACTTTCTCAACAGAACTATACCTCTGTGAAACGGTTTAGAAGTTAAAACTTACTAATTCAATAGATAGGCGTGAATTAAAAGAGGAATCCTCATTGCCCTGCCAGACGAGAAGCAAATCTCTTTTGGTTTGAGCATTTATAAGCTATTTGAGCACTCTGTTCACGTCACATGGGACGCACTCGGCAGAAATACACCCAAATAGCTATAATGAAACCCGTCTGAAAGGAACGCAGATCGTAATGCGTGCCGTGATTCAAGAAAATGTGACCGAAGGCATGAAATCAAAGGAGCAGGAATGCACTCACAATACATTCGAAGATGCAGCGAGCTGCAGACCTGAACAGCATTAGTAACCAACTTACGAACAACGGTTCTTTGATTCACTCTTTCCCTCCATTCTTGAAGCTGGCACATGCCTTCAAAGGAGCCGCTGTCGTTTGGGCTCGTGCTTGTCAGCAAGCAAGGGCCAGCGCTCATGAGTTTAGAAGCAGTAGCACCCCCCTTTTGAGAAAATGCGCATTTCTTCAAAGCAGGGAGCACAGAGTTGACTTTTAAAACACTCTAAATAAAATAGTGCCGCGAAATTTTTCGGACCGAAAAACGTAAACTTATTTTCAATCCAGCACGCGTGAACAGTCACACATTGAAATCGAAGTGCTCCGGCCGTTGAATAAAAAGTATTTTCGCCGCGCTTCAAGCAGCGGTGTCGCTTTGCCTGGCTATAAGAGTATCCATATGATAGAGAGAACTGTAAAAAAAAAGATGGGTTTTAAAGCCGTGTTTCTAATGTGGAACCAGATGAAGGCAATTGTGTGAAAAGTTCAAAAAATGTACAAGGTGGTTGCCAACTTCAAGACTGCACCTCTGAGCGGAATCTTGTGCAACATATGGCATGCGAGCTAGGGAGCCACCAGGAACTAGCAAAAATAGGTACACTGAACTTTCCATGCTCCTTTTTGTTTGACGGCTTTATGGAAATTGTCTAGCAGCGCGGCGTGATACGTACAAGGTGCATATTAGGCGTGCGTGTTTTATCAGCAAAACAACGAAATCATTCTGTAAAAATGTCGATTGCGGAACGCCTGCTGAAGATGTGTTAAATCTCACCGAGATACTAAAATTGTTGTTTCGATCGCAGGCCTCCTGACGTTCCAGTAGTAGATAGAGGAATAATACCCAGTCATCGACGCTCTACAAAAGCAGCCCTTGTTGGTTTCAGCTTGCTGCCACTCGATTTTCTTGTTTTCAGTGTCAGCAGTTTGGCGCTCACTTTTTGTAACTCTAGAAAACTAATTACGGGACCTATCAGCTACTGGGTGCAATTTAGGCTCGTTGAAATTTACATCAGAAAGCGGCGACGTAGCGGAAGAATCATTACACATCTAGTGCCAGGTGGTTCCTACTTGGCGAGCTTAATAATAATAATTGGTTTTTTGGGGAAAGGAAATGGCGCAGTATCTGTCTCATATATCTTTGGACACCTGAACCGCGCCGTATGGGAAGGGACAAAGGAGGGAGTGAAAGAAGAAAGGAAGAAAGGGGTGCCGTAGTGGAGGGCTCCGGAATAATTTCGACCACCTGGGGATCTTTAACGTGCACTGACATCGCACAGCACACGGGCGCCTTAGCGTTTTTCCTAAGGCGCCCGTGTGCTGTGCGATGTCAGTGCTCCTAATTAAATATTTTGAGCAGTAAGTTTTAGGTTGCTGTTGGTTCTACTGATTTTATCTTCTTAACCCGCTCCTTTCCTTTCACGTTTAAAGTGGACCAAATTGTAGCAATTTTAATTGTATTTCAAGTTGTGTAGCCCTTCGCGCTCTATTCTCGGAGCTACAGCTTTTGCCATGTGAACTTAGCTCTTCATCGCAAAATGTGCCACGTTGTGCAAACGCAGAATGAGCTTGGCAGTTGAACCGGGCGTTGTTTCATGCTGATGGCGGAGTTATGTCGAACTTTTGGGATTTCTATTGCAGATGCCTGTGCTACCTACGTTGTTTGGCTTCCTGTGCTGCCTGGCGCACAGGACTACCCACCAGTAGCGGCTCACTATGTTCTTATATGACCACATGCAGCCAAGATCAGGTTATGAAGAGCTAATATATAAAGCATAATGATAGCAGAAAGAGTTCACGGGAGGCTATATTAGTGGACACACTCTGTAACATAAATGTCACGCCAACCTAAGAAAACCAGAACTAAGGGCCCGGAGCCCGTGACACATATGTATAAAAGGCAATCCGTGGTAATTCTAGGCTCTAATAACGGCATAGACAGGTAACGCTTACTACTTTGGACTTTGGAACGAAACTTCCGAATGTCGGCTGTTACCTCTTGCTTACTAAACATGCTGGCGGGACTTTGCACTTTTTGAACGTGTAAACTTCAAATCAAATCTTTATTTTCCATCAGGTGCTACAGATGGAGGGGCTACGGAAAAAAAGCTGCCACTTGGAAGCTTGACGAGTCCGCAGACCCATATATAAGGCAGCGTCTATACAGCACCAGAGAATAAACAAGCCATAAACAAATCAAGACATTTGATCAAAGCAAAATAAAAGAAAAAGTCCTGAGCCAGATCAATGAAACACCGTCAGCACAAAAGAATGAACAAGCGATAAGCATATCAAGACACTTGATAAATGCAGAAGAAAAGAAAAAGTCCCGAGCTAGATAAAACAAACACCAGAATAGATGAAATCACGTTAGCCAATGAGCAAACTGGTCTGTAAGTGTAACAGTGGAACAACTAAATAAATCAAAATTCAGTGACTGATAACTTCAAAGCTTGTAGACTTACTTACATTCGGTAAGACGTTTTATTTATTTATTGCAGTCTCAATTTCTTCAGACGTGTAGGAGCGACAGAAGGGAAAAGCAAGGAATTTTATGCAATCAGTTTGTTCACTTGCATGGCTACGACAGAAAAAAATTACCGGATGAAAAACGAGGAGCTTAGCGGAACTTTGACACATTTCACGGAACACAGCAACAGAGATGTAGGTGAGCAATTTACTTTGACATGTAGTCAGTACTTTCCAGAGAATGCATAAAACATCATGGCTACAATTTTGTTATTTATGCAGGCCCTTTTTTCAACACGAAACGACTTGCTATACATTGTGCTGCCCATAAAGCGCGGTGCGAGGAAGGTTAAAGGAAAAGATCGAACAATAAAGTAAACGGGACCGGGGGAGGCATGTTAAATACTACATGCCTCTTTCCGTTAGAAAAACTACACGCCCGGGGTTACAGTGTTTTAAGACATGGTATAACAGTTTACAGGCACTGTGCACTCCGTTGAGAAAAAAGACAACTCTGTCTTTCGCTCAATATTAAAAAAACACAGTGCTTATGATTTATAACTTTGAAAGGAATGCGTGTATATTCCGGGTAGATCCTTCCAGCCGAAGGATAGATAGATCATTCCGAGCTGTTCCGTTCGTTATGGAAAAGAAATCATCCATTCTATGTGCCGTCATTCTTAAATCCGTTGTCGGCAAATGCGTCCTGTGTAAACAAAAGAAACTATTGCGTTCATCTGTTTTCACCTGACCTTTCAATTTTGCATTGAAAAATTTTGTTATGCAGCAATAAGTGGCCTTTTTCGTCTTGTCGGCCCTTTCATGGTAACTTTTTCCTGCGCTTTCAAGCCCCTGCAGGAGTTGACGTTTGGTTGGTGTCAGTACGGTTTGATGCATCCAGCTCTTTTTCTTATTAACTGTTAACATTGGTGAGTGAAGTTTTTGTTTCAGTTAGTTCATGTTAGCTTTTTGTTCTTTACTTATTTATCCTTCTTTATTATATAAAGAACAGCACGCGACTTTTCGTTGTCTGCCGGGCGCTGCCATAAAAACCCAATGAGGCTTTTCCTGTCCTGAACTTGTAAGTGAAGTGCAAAACGAACTGATTGATGGATGGATTGATTAATTTCCTCTAATTTAAAGCAACACAGCGCGAAGGTGGATAACAATCTGAACTGTTTTTCTCGTGTTAATGATATTCATAATAAACTGCTGCCGAGAAGAAACAACAAAGGAGCACAGAGACAAAGACGTTCTCGGTGTTTCCTCTGCTGCAGTTTATTATTAATAACGTAGCAACTATCTCAGCCATCCACATTATTAATGGTATTCAGTCAGTGAGAATAACTTTATTGTGCAGTTAAATTAAGACACTACATGGAGGGCTGCGCGTTTGGCCACAGTTCGCGGGATATCCATATTCACAGAATGCATCAAGTTAAAGTACCAAATTTAATTAAAAATCGCATAGTTATATTAATAGTTGTTTATAGAACTTTCCAACATTAGCAAATTAATTTACACTCCAGGAGGTGCTGCTTCTTTCAAAGGCAAGAGATATTGTTGCTTTTGCTTGCCTCACAAAATGGCACATACCCACAAGGGAGATTGGGATGTGCTATTTTTTCTTCTTTCCTTTAATTTCTTTGTCAGAAATTCTCAACTCGCGCATCCCACGAAGCTGCCTGAACCATCTTATGAGTCCAGGCAGGTGCTTCATATGCCCCCGGAGGAGTATGCACAGCCAAGACGTCCGTCAACGATATGTAAATGGGAAGTTACAACGTTGCACAGTTCGGCTTATACAGTATTGTGCCTCTTTTTCGTGAAGACTTTTAAAATTTTTTCTAGCCTCAACCACTGGCTTCCTTACGCTGAACCTCCGCGCATAACTTGGGCATTGCGGTAACTTTTGCGGTAACTCGTAAGTTTGTCAACTGTACTTGCCTGATTCAGCTGCGCATGATGCAAACCCGTAATCGTCTGCCTCGAAATCGACGAACTGAAATTCGCCTACTCTGGGTTTTTGCCCAAGGCCGATAGTAGCGCATCTGTTGTCTCCATACGAAAGCGCCACGAAGCGAAGCGCGCCGAGGTCAGCATTACAAGCTGCGCAGGTCCTTTGATGGCGCCACTGCCGCCCTTGGTGGCCTTCCGGCTGTGGCGGCTTTCTGTTCGTCAAGTACTGAATCAAGTAAGTATCGTTGCAAAACTTGCTACGAGACAAAGGTTTCCACAATGCGCAAGGCCTGTGCTCAGTTTTATCGCAAACGAGCTAGCGGTTGAGGCAAGAAAATGTTTTGGTCTTCGCGATAAAGATGCACAATACTGTACGTGCAAGAAAGAGACGCGGGAGGCAAAAAAAAAATTGCAAATACGCTCTTCAATACTTAGTACTCGCTCTTTATTAGCTTTCAAGAAATATGGCACATCATGCACTCCAAGAAAGGATGTCTAGCCTCCACAGCATTAAGCCGGTGTTCTTTGGGATGGTGAAACGCTGGAAGATGTGGCAAAAGATAACTTGCTTCAAGCCAGCTTCGGAAGGCTTTTGTAGAAGATAGAATGATCAGATAAAAATTAGTTATTGATCCTCTTCGTGTGCTGGTAACTTCCCTTTCCAAGAATCAGTTTTGCGAAACAGCGGTTGATGTTATTACTTTGAACAGTGTTTAGGAAAATGAGAAAGCGGTGTCGGCGGTAAGGAATATCTGTGTTGAAATAAGCGGACATTGTGGTTAACGCCAAACTGAGGGCATTGTGATTTTGGCAAGAAAATGGTGTTTAATAGATGACTCGCGTCCTGCACGCAACTAAATTAAATTTGAGGTTAACGTTGTAGCACTTTGCACCCTGCAATGCATCTGATTTCTTCGGCACCAATCCGCATAAACTGGACATTTTTATGGGAGCAGACATGAACATTAAAAAAAAATAGTTCAAGCGAACTGATGTGTAAAAAGCAGATGCTTTATAACATGCAAAGCGCTCAAAATTTAAAAATGAATCTAAGTTTGTTCTCAGTTAGCTAGTTAGACGAAGTGGCGAGGTTGACCTCAGCGATCAAGAAAGGGTACACATCTTCAGAAATACCGTTCAGAAGATGGCCGATTTTGTCCCCTTGAGTCCGTCTCTATCCTATTCAGTCATGGTGCAATTCACACTGCTGGACAGCTTTAGGACTTCCTCGACGTACATGGTGAAAGTCTCATTAGGCTGCTGGGCTCGTCGGGCAAGTGTTTGTTCAGCCTTTTTTCTTTTTGACAGCGTGTCACTGAAGCATTCCTTGAGTTCGTCAGCGAGACTATCCCAGGTAGCAAGCGCGTCCTCGTGGTTCTCGAACCATAGAAGCACGGTGCCCACAAGGTAGAAAACAACGTTCACCTCTGCATCGGCTTGTTTATGTTTGCTCACTCACTATAGTAATGTTTTAGCCACCCTTCCACACCCTCGTCCGTCGCTCCAGAAAACGTGGGCGGCTCGCACTGATGCGGGCAGAGCCTGGCCTGTTTGGTGCTGCCCCGGCTGTGTGGCGGGCACGTCTCAGATGTGCCGGCAGGTTGATGGTTGCCGTTCTGGGTGGCCATAGTGGGAAATTCTGGGGGTGGCCAGACCAAGCGTCGGCTGCTTTGAACATAGGGCGGGTCCATGACGCCAAAACCGCACCTCCACCATGTGATACGAAGTTGCGAGGATGGGAACGAGGTTATTTACAAGACCAAAGTGTGTATTGGGGATATCACGGAACAGCCAGAGTTTGGCGGGCCGCACAGCTCAGTCCTAGCGCCCATCGAGTCCGTTGTCTTTTTCGGACTGCACCGCAGCACGGTGTAACAATGCAATTAGTCGCTTCTACGACTACGTCTAGCGGCTCTAGCCCCTCCCCGGCATGCTTCGGTCTCGGTTTAGAGGATTTCGAGATAGAATAAAGCGTATTCATAGGAGTTTACTTACTGCGCATGAGCAAAGTTGGCACGATAAATTGTATTGATGGTAAAATTATGCACAAAGGCTGCACTCTATCTGCGAAGCCAACTTTACGTGACGTCTGGGTCTCAACAACGCGGATTCAATGAACTAAAGAGACGTTCTAAACTTTGCTGCTTCCTGTATTTTGTATTCGACAAGCATATTTGGGAACACGCCACACTCAATACATTAATTCAAAAATGGACCTTTGTTCTACCCGTACCTTCCCAGAAAATGCTCTTTTGTCCTTTAGAGCAATAAAACTTTATTCCTTTATTAATGTGCAAAATTACGCTTCGCTTTGTGTATTACAAATCAGGACCAAATTGTAAGGCGTTATTTTTGTCAGAATTTCGATTTTGAAGAAGCAGTCATGCGGAGCTCTTTCGCTGTGTACTGGAGGCAACGGGCTACAATATGCTGCTATAATTTGCATCCACTCAAGTCACACGTGCAGATCACGCGCCTTTGAACACCTGCCGCGCATGAATATGCGTAAAGCGAGCTGAGGCGAATGACGCATCGCCTGCATGCTGCTAGACACGTGATCATGCCAGCTGCGTGAAAAATCAGCCAAAATTCCAGGTTACTTCACTGCGGAAAAATT
The DNA here is from genome assembly GCF_052857255.1 of Amblyomma americanum. Classification (NCBI taxonomy): domain Eukaryota; kingdom Metazoa; phylum Arthropoda; class Arachnida; order Ixodida; family Ixodidae; genus Amblyomma; species Amblyomma americanum. Next base: position 103,151,293 of record NC_135498.1, read on the forward strand.
CGGCGCAGGCATCCAACTGAAAAAAAAAATGCCACTGTTTACTTTATCGGAGGCCTAGGTGTCGGTTCTGCTAAGCCACGCCGTTTCAAGCGACACTCAGTTACTCCGAAGGTAACGACAACGTTTCATTTAGGCCTGGAAAACAGGGAGAGGCTGAATTGCCCGCCGACAGTGCCGCCACGCACGAGGTGAAGCGCCGCAGCATGCACTGACGGCCAGATCAGCGTGACTTCAGCAGTCAACTAATATGAAAGCGTAAAATGACACACTTGAGGAAACACTCGTTTCATTCCTCTGGAATCACTACAGGGCGCAATAAAGGATGAAGAACCGCAAAGCGCTGCCCTCTTCTGTCTAGCAGTGCAGAGACTTTCACCAAGAGTGAATATGAGGTTCAGAGAGGCTTGTACAGGCTGCGGCAATGCAAACTCAAGCGCTAGAAAGTAGCGGGGCCATACAGCATTCAGAGGATTGCTTTTCTGCGAAGCATATGATAAAAATATTTTCTAACAGGACGTGAAATTTTTTAAGAATGGGGTTTTTGAGGTAAGGAGAAGCTTTCGGCGGGATAGTTGTACCAGTGTTGGAGGACGTTAAAAAACAGGTAAAAACATCTTAACTAGGCAATGGATTATCCAAATTGTAATAGGTAATTTTTAATTATTATAGATATGTGGCTGATTGCAATTAGCGACTTGGAGCCGGCCTTTCGTAATAGCCTTTTAAGTTTTTGAAATTTCGAAAACGAGATTAGCCTCTCCGCTTTGGGTCAACAAATTTGATAAGCGCGCTCCTGCAGGGAGCGGAAAGCAACGCCTATCAAATCTCGACACTCCGTGACCAACGTGCCATGTGACATTCTCTGCCCTGCCCGCTCTTGCTGGAGCAGTGAAGTGGCGAGGAGCAGGGAGCCCCGTAGCGCGGGTGCCGACAGAACGTCACGTGGCATGTGCGTCACGGAGTGTCCCGATTTCAGGGGCGTCGCTTTGTTCTATCTGCAAGCGCGCGCGGTTTAAACATGGCGCGAGAAATGGCCCAAATTTATTGGCTCACAGCGGCGAGAGTAATGCTTAAAAATTTTAGAAACTGATATAGCTATTACGAAAATCGTTAATTGCGATCAGGCGCTTCTCAAAGTACAATATAAGAAGAGTTAAGGAAAACTGCGAATAAAGTGGAAATTGCTGACACCAAATTTTTTTTTAACTCACCTAAAGCAAAATATCACGTGGATAGGTGATAATGAGCACTTTTTTATCGTGGGAATGGTATTTAATATTCCCTAATCATGTAACTTTTTCTGTGGAGTGGGAGTAAGACCCTAGAAGGATGGTAGCCTGTTCGGAAGGAGCTCATGGTTATCCAGGTTCATGAAGTGTGACGAGCTAAAACAATAAATTATTTAAAAATCACCTAATTATATTTTAGCTACTTGTTTAAACTCTTAAATTAAGGAAATAACTTATACTCGAGCAAATACTGCTTCTTTCGGAGATGACAAGCAACGTTAATATGTGGTCGTTTATTTTGTTCTTTCTTTTAATATTATTGTGAGATATTTTGAACTCACGCATCTCACGAAGCTTCCTCAATCATCGTGTAAGTTCCGGCAGGTGCTTAATAATATGCTGCCGGAAGAGTACGCACAGCCCAGACGTGCGTCAGAAGTATGTAAAGGGGCAGTTACAACGCTAACGTACTAGCTGGGCTCAAACACGTGCGAAAGAAACGCGGTACGCTGATATAAGTGGAATAGCACCCCTTACAGCGCCTAGTACCCATTTGTTAGCGTTCAAGAGCAATGGTTCACCCCATCCTCTGAGAACCAGTATCTAGCCTCCGCTCCGTTAAGCCGGTATTCGTTGGGATATTCGAAAAATAACAGGAGTTGCAGAGTATAATTGGAGTTAAGCGAACTTCAGAATGACTTCTTAACTTTCATAAATCTCAGAAAAATGAAGCCACATCACTCCAGGTATCTGTAAAAATTATATACGCCGTTTAAATAACGAACCTGCTTCTATACTGATCGCTGTAACTAAGCGCCTGGTCGTCTGAAAGCTTGGATGCTAGCGCCAATGCCACTTTGCACGAGATGTGCACGCGACTGCCCTCTTCTGAGATTCTGAGCGCGAAGGTCCTTTACGAAGGGTCTAAAACACATCTCATTACGGTACCGAATTTACTTCGCCTCGCACAGGCCAGTAGCCAAGGCGGAGGAGAGGACGTTAAAAAAGGGGTAAAACTAAAAAGTACCAAGTAATCAGCAGCAGACAAAGGCATATTTTAATATAAAGAAAACTCGAAAAATTGGACGTTTTAGGGAAAATTGCCATTCGTTAACTTTCTTTCCTTTTTCATTTTATTCTTACCTCTTCAGAGTTTCTAAGCCCTTGCACGAAGAGCTTGTCGAAGGCAGGGAAGAGTGGACGCATAGGGTTAGATTATATGCGAAATTCTTAGCGCCAACTATTGCGCGCCACCGGAAACGTTCCTGACAACATTTTTTTTATTCAGGCAACGTTCAATATATTTCGCTACGACAGGTTCAATCGTAAAGGCGGCAGTGTTCTGTTAGCAATAAAACAAAAAGACTTATCTTGTGTACCCATTATAGTTACTACGTTTCTTGAATGCGTATAGGCTTTGCTAAAATGCAGTATTATAGACATACTTATTGGTGCTTTTGATCGCCCCCAGATTCCGGCAGTGTTTTTGCTGAAGAATTTTATCACGTTCTGAGTGAAGTGTGCAACCGGTTTCCGAATTGTGCTTTATTAATATTTGGTGACTTTAATTACCCCCCTATTAATTTTGCAACATTATCTGTCGCGGCGGGTGAAAGAGGATCGAACGCATTACTTCAGTCATGTTTAGATTTTTCATTATCTCAACTAATCATGCAACGCACACGGCGCACTGCCACATGCTCCAGCATACTTGATCTAATCCGTACTTATAATACTGACATTTGCACGAACATTACTTATCTTAATGAGCTCTCCGATCATGACATCATTACTGGAAACATTGTTCAGAGAGAGGTAAGAAAGTGATCAATAACAAAATTAAATCCTATAGCAAAGCTAACTTTCATGAAATGAATGCTGAAATATCTCTCTTTACTGACGTGTTTCTTACTGGCTTCTCGTTCCGTACAGTTTAACAAAACTGGCTTGCGTTCAAATATGTGTTCTCCGCCCTTTTCGATAAGTATATACCCACCATCACAATTAGGAGTAGAAGTTCTGCATCATGGTTTAACAAGCAACTTCGATGATTAAACAACAGCAAAAAAGCGATTATACAGGCAAGCCGTCAAGAGAAATCAAACATCATCATGGCTTAAATACAAGCAGTGAGACAAAGAATACCAGGCTTTACTTAAATCCTCTCGTCGACAATTTTTTAACCATGACCTATCATCTATGCTGACTAACAACCTTCGAAAATTTTGGCAAGTAATAAACCCCGGCAGTCATCCTGAACTTACGCCTAATGATCACACAGGCGCCACTGTTCCAGAATCAGAGTGCTCACAGACACTAAACATCTCATTTTCGTCTGTATTCACCCGCGAGGACGTCTCTTCATGCCCAAACATAGGTACACTTTCAGATATGATTATGCAACAGCTTACTATCAGCGAGTCCGGTATCAGGTCATACATAATAATCTCAGATTGTCGTCTGCATCTGACCACGTTGGCTTCAACAACGGGTTGTTAAAAAGCGCATCACAAAGCATTTCGGGAATCTCATGCGCGCTTTTTTCACAGTCATTGTCATCCGGCCGGATTCCTAATGATTGGCGCACAGCCAAGGTCATGCCAATTTTTAAAGCTGCCGATCGCACATATCCTCCTAACTACCGACACATTTCATTACCTAGTACCGTCTGAAGACTACTGGAGCACATCATACATTCACAAATCATAACATAAATAGAATAGCATAACATAATCTTTAAATACCTGCACGGTTTTTGCAAGTGATATTCATGCGATGGGCGTTTAGCGGGATTTACTAATGACTTGCTATCCCGTATTGACGTCGGCAGCCAGGTGGATGCCATATTCGTGAATTTTTCTAAAGCTTTTGGCCGCTTTCCTCAACCACAGGCTACTAACGAAGCTAATACATCTTAACATTACCACACAAGTCATTTTCTGGATAAAATATTTATTTCAGCATTCCTAACACCGTTCACAAATATTAACCACTGCAGTTGCCCCTTTATTCCAGTCACGTCCGACGTTCCGCAAGGAAGCGTGCTTGGTCCATTGCTTTCTCTAGTATATATCAATGAATTGCCGAACTGCATCTCGTCCCGAGTAAGACTGTTCGCCGATGACTGTGTTATTTGCCGTAAAATTAAAACTGAAACTGACCAACAAGCGTTGCGATCAGACCTAAACGCAACTGATATGTGATGTTCTGACTGACAAATAATCCTAAGTCATACGAAAACTAAGTGCATGTCTTTAACACGTTCGTCTTCACGCATTCTAACCTCATACTTTATATATATATCAATATTGTCGAGCTTACTACCACATACAAATACCTAGGAGTAAATTTCCAAACGGATCTAACATGGCATCATTACATCAACGTTACTCTTGCAACTGCTAATCGCTCCCTCGGAATCATGAAACACAGACTAAGGTAAGCACCATCACACTAAAGAAAGCTCGCATACACCACTTTAAATATACTTAACATCGAATATGCATGTGCAATCTGGGAAAGCCTGCAAAACCGTACTTTTTGTTTCATTTTTTCAAACTATTCCTCTGTCACCAGTGTTACGTCTTTAAAAAATCGTGCCGAATTAGATACCCTATCATTACGACGAAAACACGCTCTCCTATCTCCGTTTCACAAGCTTTATCACCACGACGTTTTGCATGACGACTTCTTTCAGCCACCTTGCCTCATTTTCCCTCGCCGTGATCATCCTTACAAAGTCAATCGCCCAGCGTGTCAGTCATCTCTTTACGCGCAACCATTCATACCTAGAACCATAAGTGACTGGAATAACCTACCATCAGAGATTGCTACCGAGGTTCACCCCCCAAAAGATTTCACAAAATGCTGCATACTCACATCAGAAGGTGACGTGCCTGTGCACCACTGTACTTTAATATAGTTAATAATTATTTTGTGCTCCCTCGAATACCGCTACCTTCTCTCAGATTTTCTTTTCCATTTTTTTCTGTGTTGTATTTTGTATTCTCAATCTCAGCAGTTGGAATTTTTACGGTTTTTTATTTGCGCTCTAGTGTTGTCCCTTTCACTGCACTTCAAAAAATTGTGTCTTTTTTTTTGTTTCTTTTCTGCACCTTTGATTTCGAGCAAACTGTTATCAAAGTGCTTCGTGTGTCCCCACTATGTAATACCTTCACCGGAGTGCCTTTAGGGTTTTTGAATAAATAAATAAATAAATAAATAAATAAATAAATAAATATAGGCCTACCATGTTGGTTCGATGGTGAAAATTAAACCGCTGCCCTTCGTTGGGTACGTGTAAAAAGTCGGTTGCGCTTCCTGCGTATGGGGATATGACGGCACTCTTTTGTTTTTCTCTCTGCACTGAGCGAACATACGGCGATATATGCTGGAATAGGGGAGGCGTTAGTTTGACGTTTATTATTTTTTGTACTGTTCACGAAGTTCCAATGAAACAGAACGGAAATGTGTAGTACGCGGAAACGCGCCGGTAGTGGTCGCTACTGCAAGGTGAAATGGTAAAATGTTGTTTTTGCTACTTCTAAAAGGAACCAAACACAACTTGCTCCCCAGCCGAAAATTCAAAATCGCACTGCACTTCTGTGTGGCATATCTTAGCCCATTTCCGAGATAACGCGCAGTGTAAACCCGATTAGTTCGGCTCTATTGCAATATCTCGGGAATGCGAATTCGGACGTGAATTTTGTGTCCACTGTGGCCGTGTTTATGACTGCAATTGCTTCAGTAGCTAGCGCACTTAAAAAATATATATCGACTACTTATCAAATGACGTATATGTACCGTATAAACACCGCACCTTCCAGAATTATCTCGCGTGTTTAAGTGCACAACTAACTAGTTGTTGAAAAATTAGCGGTGGTGAAATGAAGAAAACGTGTCATATTGAAATACCCTTCAATGCAAGTATTACAACGGTTAATAATGATCGCACTGTGCTCACTTTGTTATTTCTTATCGAGACCCTGCCCAGTAAAAGCAGCATTTAGAGAAAACAGCACAAAAGCTAAGTTTTACAACCTGCTCTCAATGACTTCAGTAGTTCGTGTGATTTTCTCTGCAGATTTATATATTTCAGAGCCTGACAAAGGGGAAAAGTTGGCGGTGACAACCTGATTTCCACCATCAAAGAAACCCAAGAATTTATTTTTTTGCTTCCAGGTCCTCTTAAACCCACGCTTTCGTACAGGCCTGGTGCACAGATGTGTTTTGCATCAACTTTTTTTCGCCGAAGAATCGCTCGATATGGTCGGTAACAGTATGTGAGTGGTTTTTTGAGCGTTCTGTTGAGACAAAAAAAAACAATATGCAGAATTTCGCCTGCATAAACTGGATATATGTTTCCTCCTCAGGAGCTAGGTCCCCTAAAATGGAGACGGAGCAGGCGTGGTGTGGAATAATTGCGATGATTCTCCCGGGCTGCTGATAACCTACCATCAAGAGCTTAGCACTGGTCAACCTAAAGTGCCACGGACGTGCTCGCTGTATACTTGATGCAGCATGGTTGACGGTGCACTCAACACCGGCCTTCCTTCCTGGTTGGGAATCACGCCTTCGTTGTACAGCTGGGCAAATATTCCGGGGCAGACGTCACGACCGGAAGGTTATGTGAAAGAATGGTTTCCAAAATGAAATCTACCCCTAAGGGTGAAGAAGCCAGGAGCCAAAATATTGCGGTTATTCCATATATCCGCTAGGTGGCGCCGCCCTGGTAAGCTGGCTGCCTATCGTGCTCCGCTTTCACCTGCCCCTGGCCTAGTCCAGGGCTTCGCCCGCCCCTGGATTTCCTCTCCATCGTTTCCGGAAGGCTTCCGAAGCACGTGGATACCATCGGCATCACGGCCCGCTGTCGGGCTGGCCCTCCAAGCGCCTCCAAAAGTCTGAAGCGGCGCGGCGCCTCGCTAACCCTAACGCGCCGCGCCTGCACCTCTGCAATGCAGCGTTTGACGAAGTCCCTGCAGCCCAGACTCACTGATGCCGCCACCGCGGGGCCTACTCCAACCGCCCACGCCACCGCGCAAAATCCTGTCGCAACCAACACTGTGAGCGACGCTGGGAGCTTCGGATCGACGGCCGCGGCGCAGCCGGCAGCGTTCGTCGTCGCCGCAGCGTCCACTGCTAGCCAACTCCACGCTCTAAGGGACGCCAACACCTTTGGGCCCATAGACGCGTCGCAGCCGCCTGCGTTTGTCGACGCCGCCGGTGCCGCCGCGCCTACACCAGCCACATTACCCGCTGACACCAAGACCTGCAGCCCGGCACCAGCGTCGCAGATTGCGCCTCAGGCTGACGATTCGTCGGCAGACATGGACTTCATGGCGTCCCCGGTAGACGACACTCCATCCCCGGAAATCGGCTGGAGCACCATCGGTGCCAGCCGTAAGCCTTCTTCCGCCACCCGACCCCGCTCCGAGCTCATCACTGTTGGCATACAACTCCCTCCTGGCACCCTCAATCCCAAGCTGCCTCTCTACGACGTGCTCGCCGCAGTCACCTCCGCTGCACAACTTTCCTCCAAGACCAGTGCAGACATCACCCTTCAGGCCAGGCCAGCCCAAAGCCGTGTGTTTTAAAAACTCATTCTCCTCTCACCGCCCACCTCCTACTTTCTATCACGCACCTTCACCTTCACGGTAAGCCTGTCAGCATCAAAACTTATTCCCCCCATCCTCACATCTCATGCCTCGGCGTCATCCATAACACCGGTGGCCACTTCACTCCTGATGAGCTCATGCATGATCTAGAATCTTTCAAAACAGATATTCTCGCTGCTCGCATGATGAGATGCACTCAATCAGTGCTCATAACGTTCGCTGGTACCGTCATCCCCCACTTTGTATATTTCAAACGCGTTGCCTTCCGGTGCCGTCCTCATAAACCTAAGCCTCCCACCTGCACCCGTTGTCTCACTCTAGGCCACCGCGCCCACTAATGCCCCCAGCACAGCGTTCCGGCAAAGTGCCGTCGCTGTGCTGCTCCTCTACCCGCTGACCCTTCCGCTCATGTGTGTGCCCAGCCCTGGTGCGTTCATTGCCAGGTGAACACCCACCCCTCCCTCGACCCCACTTGCCCCTTCCTCCTTGCTAAACAACGCGAGTGGGCTAAAGCTGCTTATCTCCGACGCCTAGCTTTGCGCCGGGCCACTCAACCCCCCCCCCCTCCTCCTCCTCCTCCTCCTCCTCCTCCTCTAATCATGAATATCCATCAGCTCCGATCACGTCACCACAACGCTCCTTCGCCGCCATTGTTAAAGGATCCTCGGTGCCAGCGTCCCTCTCTTCCACTACACCACCCTCTCCATCCTTGACTGACGCGAGCCGCTCCTTCGACCTCCGGCTCGCAATGCTGGAACGCCAGCAGCGAGAGCAGCAGCGCATTTCCCACGATCTACAACAGCAGATACATGCCTTGACTCAAACCCTCCAGACAACCACCTCCTCTCTTACCTCCCAGCTTAGCAAGCTAAATGAGCACCTTGCCACGTTCCCCACTCCCTCCTCCAGCGCCCAAGTCGCCCCTTTGGCTGACCTTGTCGAAACCACCACACAGGCACATCACACTCGCTTGGTTCAGCTGGAAACTTCGGTTCTCCAGATTCTTACCACCCTCCAAGCACAATCAAAGCAATTGGAATCTTTCACATCTATGCTCCAATCCGTCCATGAGTCACTGCCCCCGGCAAAAAAGAAGGAACGCCTACCATCGCGTTCGTCTCCACTCTCATAATGGCGTTTGGCGAGGACCTTGAAATTGTGCAGTGGAACTGCCGAAATCTTTGCCACAATAAGACCCCCCTCCAGCAGTATCTACTCACCCGCCCCTCTCTGCCTCATTTTCTCCTTCTCCAGGAGACCCGGACGGCCCGCAATGTCCCAGGCTACCGCGCCTACCATGCCACTACAGCCACACCACTTGCGTCTATTTATGTACGCAGTGACGTGCTCGTGGAGCAAATTGACATCCCCTCCACCCTCCTTAAATATTTAGTTTGTGTGGTTTATTACCACCCTTCTTCCCGCATCTCACTCGTCCTTTTGTCTTTTTACAACCCCCCTGTCACTTCCTCTTTATTCTCTGCTCTGGGCAAATTCCTTCACTCTCTTCCTTCTACCTCCCATCTCCTCTTTGGTGGTGACTTTAATGCCCCTCACACACTCTGGGGCTACCTACAAACCCTCAAACCCGGCCGCCTCCTGCATTGTCTGGCCCAGGAACGCCACCTCACCCTTCTTAATACTCCTGGCTCTCCTACTCGAGCGGGCATTGCCTCACAACGCCCCACGACACCCGACATCACTTTCTCTCGGGGTTCACTTTCCGTTCACTGGCAGGTGACAGCCGAAACTCTTCTAAGTGACCACCTTCTCATCCATATCACCACCTCTCTTTCCCACATCCCTCGCAGTCATCCGGTTATTCACACTGACTGGCATGCTTTTCACACTAATCTCGCCTCTGACTCCTTTCAATCCTACGACGACTGGACGTCGCGCATCTCTGCAGCGCTCACGTCCAGTAGCCGTCGCGTTCGCTCTCGTTACCCAATCCAAGACCCAGATCCTCACCTTATCCGTTTATGGCGTCGCCGTAAACGTCTTCAACGCTCTTTTCGCTCCCAACCACACAATGCCCAACTTTCCTCCCGGATCACTGCTCTGCGGGCTGAGATCGTCGCCCACTGCGCCTCCCTCGAGCACTCTCGTTGGAGTGCTCTTTGTGATGGCCTTGATTCTGCATTGCACTCGCGATCCGCATGGTCTCTCTTTAAATCCCTCCTTGGCACTAAGCCTGCCCTTGCTCCCACTCTAGCTAAAGCCCTCACTCAGGGGACTCCCTCCGAAGTTTTTGATCAACTCGCCTCTCTCTACCTCCCGCCCCCTCTGGCACCCTCCTACCCGGTGTACTCAGGTGGACATAACCCCGATCTGGACCAATGCTTCACTCTCCGGGAGCTCGAATCTGCTCTGGCTGCTAATGCTACACGCTCGGCTCCCGGTGAGGATGCCATTACATACACCACACTTCGTAACCTTCCTGACTGCGCCAAAGAATTCCTCCTTCAAACCTACAATGAGGCCTGGGAGAGCGGCTGCTTGCCGAGCTCCTGGACATCCTCCCTTATTTCTATGATTCCAAAGCCGGGCAAACCTGCCTCTCTCTCTAACCTCCGCCCAATCTCCCTGACGTCGTGCGTTGGTAAGACCCTTGAGCGAATGGCTCTGACTCGCCTCTCTGATTTTCTTGAGGCACGGGAGTTCTTCCCCCATTCTCTCATTGGCTTCCGACGCCGCGTCTGTGCACAGGACATGTTTCTGATTCTCCAGCACACGTTCCTGTCCCTTACACCCACTCAAATTTACGCACTTGTGACTGTCGATGTTCGCAAGGCCTTTGACGGTGTTTGCCACGATCACATCCTTTCTCAACTCGCCTCTTTGGATTGTGGCTCCCGCATGTACTCCTATATCCGCTCATTCCTCTCTAAACGTGTGGCTCGCTTTCGAGTAGATACCCACTTGTCTAACCCACACAACCTCACCCGTGGCACTCCTCAAGGTGCTGTTCTCTCTCCTACCCTTTTCAATCTCGCTATGGCCCCTCTCGCCTCCCAGCTAGCTAAAATTCCCGACCTGCATCATATATTTTACGCCGATGACGTCACTCTCTGGTGTTCATATGGCTCTCCCGGTCACGTACAGGACACCCTGCAACGTGGCCTAGATCTCATCGACTCCTTTCTCACCACCGCTGGCCTCTCACCTGCTCCTGAGAAATCCGAGCTTCTCCTTCTCAACCATTCCTCCTACCAGCGCTCACACAACACAACCACTTCGTCTCTCTCCACCTTTCTGGCTCTCCCATTCCTGTCGTCACACAGTGCAAAGTTCTTGGCTTCCCTTTGCATGCGGCTAAGAATATGCAAGCCCTCCACCGCGCTGTCACCACCTGCCACTCTGTAACTCACCTCCTGCGGCGCGTGTTCACTCGACGCTCAGGTCTCCATGAGGCTCACGCGTGCCGCGTTGCCTACGCGCTGGCCCTCACAAGGTCTTGTACTTTGCACCCTACGCTTCCTTCACTCAGACTAAACTTACCGCTCTCGAGACTGCCCTTGTGGGCCCCTACAAGGCAGCTCTCAACCTCCCTATCACTACCTCTACCACTAAGCTCTTTGCCACAGGCCTCTTCCATCCTCTTCGTTCTCTTCTCAGCCTCCATCGTACTCGCAGCTTGCCCGGCTTTCCCTTACCCGTCAGGGTCAGTGGTTATTGACTCAAGCGGGTATCTCGCCCATTCCAATCTCCCCGTTTACCTCTCCTATTCCCACCCCCGCTCCCAATCTTCGTATCCTTCCCCTCCCGACCAACATGTCCCCCGTCCTGCACGCCGGACGTCGTGATGCGGCCGCACAGCACCATTCCCCTCTCTTTGATACCCAGGGTGTAGCTTACACGGATGCCTCCTTCGTGGCACCTCCCTGCTCCTAAAACCCACACCAGCGGGCCGTATCTACACCCTCCAGACGCATTGTCCCTCGAGGTCCTCGCCATTGCGCATGCCCTCTAGTCATTTGCCCTCCTTCCCTCTCTCCAAGAGTACACAGCTATACACCACATACAGAAACGCACCCTGACCCGTTCTCTCCAACAGGAGGTCGAACGAGCGGTCTCCGCACTGCAGCCTTCCATCGTTTTCCTCCGCTGGGTCCCTGGGCATTCAGGGATTGACGGCAATGAGCTGGCCCATCAGCTCGCCCGCGACACACTTTTCCGGGCACCGTTGATCTTCTGGCCCAAGCCCTCGGAGGACGGTGGGAGACTCACCCTTCGCCGCACCATAAAAGAGGTCTACCTTGAGCTCCGCCTCGACAAACGCCTTTACCCTCCCCCTCATCCATCACTCACGGTGCCGGAGTCTCGCCTTCTTCGGCACATTCAGATGAATGCAGTTATCACCCCGTCCCGCCTCTTCCTGTATCGCTATCGATCGGACCCTTCCTGTCCCAACTGCCCCTGTATCTATGCGGACCTGGCCCATTGCCTCTTCTATTGCCCGGCTGCTCAGAAGTCGGGTTCCTTCCCCCCACCCTTTCTATCCATCACCACCTGGCTCGACTGGCTTGGCGCTGAAGGGGAAGAAGAACAGCGGCTTCTGGTCGCCCAGGCGGTCGACATGCTCGGCCTATAAATTATGGTCGAATAAAAGTCTTTTACTACTACTACTACTACTACTACTACTACTACTACTACTACTACTACACTAGGTATCTCATCGTCTGAAGAAAGTGCGCAAATTTGAAGTTGACGTTACATTTTCTTCTTGAAAGAAATTAAGCAATATTTGCCCAGCTGTACAACGAAAGCGTGATTCCCTACTAGGAAGGAGAGCCGATGTTGAGTGTACCGTTAACCATGCTGAAAGGAGGGCCAAGTGGATCAAAGGTACTGTATATCAATTCCCCTGTCTTGCGGCGCATGGTATGTTGGGCAGACAGGACGTTGTTTAAACGACCGCCTTAGGGAACACTTCAATTCTTTGGAAATAACTGGCGGTTCGAATTTAGCTCTGCATTGCAGGCAACGTCCACACACGCGCACCCCATTGCTTCATAACACGTCGGTGATTTTCAAATATAAGCATTAGACAGTAAAGGAGCTAGTAGAAGCATATCACATCGATAAGAGAGGTTCCGCGTGCGTTGCGAAACCATTGTGGTCACGGGTTAGCTGCGAATTCGCCCTTCTTGATAATACGTGTTCTGAGGATTAAGATGGTATTCAGTGGGTTTTTTGTGCATGTGTTTTGTTTTGAGAAAACCTATAAATGTCGTCCCTCTAAATAAAATCTTCATTGAAAGTCAGCGCTGGTGTTGTACTTCTTCGTTCCTCTTTTTTTACACGGTATTCAATATGGATAATAACTAACTCGCCCAGCTTGCTGATCTTCTAAATGCATTTTTTCCCGTTCGAATGCCGTGTTTCGCTTTGGGGCTCGTGTACCGCACTCTGTGAAGACTTACATCATAATTAGCCAAAGAAGCCAGGCACTCCAGACCAGTACTTCATGTGAGAAAGGAACACCACTGTGAAACGAAGACTGGAGGGGAAGGCTGCAAGGTGGCCTCTTAAGGAGGTTCACAGAAGAAGGGGTGCAATCGCCTTATTTTATCGGTTATTGATCCGACACTGAGGCCAATATTCATCCTTTTCCACTACGAAATTATGATCATTTTAATCCTTCCAGGTGCTATGTACACAGTTGTGTACATGTTCGCGTTGTGCATGCGCAGTTATTTGCACAGTGAACTCGCGATTTATTTTGTAGTGTTCTGCACCTGGCAAACCATTGCTTTCATCAAGGCGAATTTAGAATCCTTCATATTGCGAATAAGTTTCTTCTTATGCCAGATAGCGCAGACAGTAAATATTTTTCAAATAATTGAGCTTGCTAGCACGTTTTCGGCATTTTGACGCGAAGTCAATGACACCAGAAATAAAATTTAACCTTCTGAATTTTAGCGTCATATGCATATTCTGTACCGAAAGTGATTTCGCAGTTGTTCGGGTGTTGAAGCCAGAAATACTTCTCTTACGACGTTACAATTTAGAAAGACTGCGTTGATTGGGAAGAAATTATGCACACGCGTAAAAAAATACACCCAATTGTATGTGGCCTTCGAGAACTAATGCATTCTCTTTCTTGGTATACTATTTACGCTGGTAAACATTTATTTGCAGTCGAAATGAGAAGTGGCACCTATAAGGGTTACAAGACCAAAGACATATAGCTCGAGAGACCCGCGCACTTTCTTAACCTTTCGTGCAGACGTTACGTAAAATCGTCTTGTTCAACTAGGAGTTCGTCAATTACTCGAAAGTGGTGAGTGCCGGGTGCACAAAGCTTCCCCTACAGCCAAGACAGGCACCATGGCCGCACTAGTGCGCTCCGTGATTATCATGTCCGCCAACAGCCTGCACACGGGCCACGTGCTGTACGACGAGGAAACCGCCAAGATACCGACTGCGGCGATCACTGTCGAGGACGCATGGCTTCTAACCGGACTGCAGGACAGTGGTGAGCTCGGCCTGAAAGAAAGTTTCATACCGTAGCGCACTGGTCCGCAAAAAACAAATGGTTGCATCATTTGTGCTTAGGAAGCAACGTTACTCAGCAGAATACAACCCACGAGCACCATCGATTATTAGTAACATCACTAACAGCATCAATTCACCCACACTTGTGAATAATGAACGCCAGTAGCTGCCGGCACACCCGAATAACTTGGAGCCTTGTGAGCAGTCCTTTCGTTCTAGCAAGTTATGCAGCATAATCCTGGAGAATTATCTGACCCTGATCGGTACTCTTAATTACAACTACGAAGGAAGACCAAACAACCGCTGTCTTTTTTCACTACAGACAGTGACTCGGGAACTCTGCAGCCTGCCATAAAATTTCGATCGACGTGCAGTCGCAGCGGCTGCATCATGTACAAAACACTCAAACCTGCCAGAACTTTGCTGCCACGAGCGGAACAACTTTGTTGTGCCCATTTCTAGTTCCGTCGCATTTATGCAGTCGCCATGCAACCGCACAAAAACGACGTCACATGCATAGCGCGTAGTACGTTGCCGGTGCGTGGGACCCAACATGCCGCCGTCAGGCGGAAACAGCGGCGCGGGGTTATACAAAAGGTGTACCCGCCCTGAAAGCGGAGGCGAGCGGGGAATCCAGGTGCCCGAGCGCTGCACGGTTCGAAATTTGGAAAGGGGATCCGAAAGTTTTTATCCCTTACTGTACATTCTTAGTTTGACTGCACAGGTGCATTAAAAAAGTCCTTACAGAACTCAGAGTGCTGTTAGCGTTGCTAAAATATAGTTGATGTGACACTTCCTAATATGGCTAACTGTTAAGCGCACGATTAAATATTTATAGCCTTAAACGGGCTCCAGGATAATGTCATTATGAGCATATTTAGCACGAAGAGAACTACAATCGTTGTAAAGAACGAGGCGGTAGATGCCCCTCGAAGGAGGGACTCCAGCCTATGGCATCGACAAATTTTCACGACCCGGTGGTTAATCCGCTTAAGCCCTGCAATTATCTGTCACCGACGCTAGGAGGTCCAAGGCATTCGGTCAAAGGTTAGAGGGGGAGAATCGGTCGAGCGTGAGAATCTGTCAACACCATTGGCTGGAGGGACTCCTTCGATAGGCATCTGCCGCTTCGCTCTTGAGTTGTATCCGACTATAGTGCGTGACATACCCATAACCTCGAATTTAAGTGCACTAGCCATGTTTCACACCAATGTGAAAAACGATTTGTCATTTTGCAGCTTCAACACTGTTAGTGACGTTAGTGATTTCGCAGTAAATAATACTGTAGTCAGCGAATCAGAGTATTAAGAGACGATAGTGAGGCGGTCGTTGTTACAAATTAGAAAAAGAAAAGGACCGTGCACTGAGACTTGTGAAACACCAGATCCCAAGTTCAAGTGGCGAGTAGAGTTTATTTGCAAAGATAAAGTGACCACAGTTTTTTGAAAAAATACTCTGTCCAATCTAATAATCTACGGTGATGAGTGCGCTTTGATGTTTGATTATTAAGAGGTGGTGAATAATTTTTAAAATGCTCTCGGAAAATTAAGGAAGTGGCAGTCAGTCTAAGAGTGGTGATCCAGAATTAGGTACAAAGAACGTTTATATGGTAGCAATTGCGCCTCGCATGAATATGAAGAAAGGGTTAGATGCAAAAATATTGGCTAGTAGAGAAAACGGACGCGTTCGTGTAGCTTGCATTCTATGCTTGTGAGTGAGATTGGTTAATAGTTTATTTGAAGATGCCTGGTACGGGATGTATGAATTAGAAACACTTTCGTCAGTTTCCAATCGTTGGGCATGCAATGCACCAATTTCTAGCGCATGCTGAAACAGTGTGCATAAAATAAGAGAGAAATACAATCATATCTCTTCGAGAGACCTGGTATTAACGTTATCCATACAAGATTTTAGGCACAATGTGAAGGATTCTGTGGATTTCGAAATTAAGTCTTGACCAATTTCAAGCGAACATAAGTATAAACTAGCAAAGATGGCATGATGGTGGCACAGCACATGTAACAGGCGAAAATTTTCAAACTCACACATCATTCAGCATCGAAGGTCAAGCATCGCTAAAATAGACGTAGCGCTACATTCAACAAGAGAAATATCATTACCATCGTTCTTATGAAGTTTTAAAAACTTCTTCGGAACATTAATGAGTATAGAAAGAAGTATTTTATTAAAAACAGGCACTCTACATCCTTCACAGGTTGATGCTAGATTGCAGCAGCATCCTGATATCTAGCCAAAACCCTTCAAAGTATTTGAACTGTGCGACGCTAAATGAGCACTTTTTTTTCGGCTTCACAGCCGGTTCAGAAATTACGTGCTCCATAGTGACTGTGATTTACCAGGCAATGTTTTTCTCGGTATGTATGTGATCATATGAGCTGTCATATTATTAGTGAATGTGTTCAAGTTTTCCTGTACATATCTTGCGTAGGTGCCTGGGACGTTGCGGTCGATGGAGAGTGAAAGTGCGTTGTTTATTGCATCAAAAATACTATTTGTGCAGTTGTATATTATTTGCGTTCATGTTGCTGAGTGGCCATGTTAATTAACATTGGAATAAACAGTGGTGCCAAATTGAGACAGGAGGGACGTGAAGCGAACGATCTCCGAATTTGTAGTAAGGACCAAGTCTGCATTGTTAGAAGAACGAGCTGCCTTGCTAGTTGGGCCATTAATCATAGAAGTGAGGTTAAAGAAAAACGAGTATCGACGAATGCCTGACACTCTGTTAAAAATGGCGTACAACTGAGTGGACTAGATGTACTATAGGCAAGACTATAGACAACAGTGCCGCTATTAGAGTATCATTCATGCAAATCATTACTAAAACTGGAATCGTAATTAGTGGAGAGATTCGTAATATACTCTCTTTATATATATATATATATATATATATATATATATATATATATATATATATATATATATATATATATATATATATATATATATATATATATATATATATACTGCCACACGAAATGGATAATATTTTACTGTCAATGTTTGTTTGATGGGAGGCAAGTGCTTTTGAAACAGTCCCATCGCGGTCGAAGTGATATACGTTGTAGGGGTTTGACGTTGAAAATTTTTTAATGCGAGCGCTATACCATATCTCAGTGAGCGCTATGACATCAGCCACTCACAAGTCTATGAACACACACAGATGGTCTCTTTTAATTATGTAAGAAGCACAGATATCGTGCAGAGTGACGTCGATACTCAGTTCTCCTCAAAGATTATTAGGAAATGTCAGTCTGTTTTTGTGAGGAAGGTGAGTGGTTTGAAGAATGGCCTGCGCAGGCGCCTCTGGTGTGTGAAGGATGAAAAGCCAATAGACATACAGGTGAAGCTGATAGACGACACGAATCGGTTGTCCTGTCATCAACGCCATGTGCCCGAGGGTGAAAAAGGTTTTCGGGGACGGTATTAGATGAGGTTTTATATGCGTAATATTTTCTCTTAAAAACAAGCTTGTCCTGGCGAAGGTGAAACACAGGCGAGTTAACAGAACGTTAACAGAACGTGCTCAAAGACACATTTCTGAAGTATCATTTAGAATGTAGCTCCATGGTTCCTTGAAGCACTTCAAGCTTTTTGAATAATTGTGTGTGTATGTAAGGCAGTACATACGCAACCTGAAAGGCTAAAACATGCGGTATGATACAAAGCCTAAATATGGAGTATGTCGTAAGGTGAAAGTTTAGACTTTAATGCGGAAGGCTCAGAATACCAGCTTCTCAAATAATGTGGCTTTCTGCTTCATACGACACCAATACTCTGATCTTCAGTTACTGTAGATTTAACAATTATCCCAAGCATGAGATCTTGAACTATAAAATGAATGATTTAAAAGTACCTTCAACTCTTTCCTCAAGTGGAAGAAATGGCCGTATTTTGGGGTTTCGTTCTATTTCGTGGTCCAAGAATAATTAGGTTCAAATTTTTTTTTGCAATACAGAATATGAAATGCCACCTTTAGATCGTACCCCTTATCTTATAAGCTTAATTACGACAACTGCCACCCTTTCGTTAACACTATAGATTTCCTCTATGTTGCCAGGAATTCAACATCTAGTTGTCGTCTGTGCGCATAACCACATCCTCAATAGCATAGTACGCGTCAGCCTTTAAGCAATGTATACCCCTCATCTGTCCTTATAATCTCACTAAGCCATATGACATCCCGTTTAATACCCGCGAGTTCCTCGAACAGCACTGCTAAACTAGCCTCACTGGATAAGGTTCTAGCGTTCTGGCGTTAAACGTGGGCAGGTTCAGTTTCAAAAAACCGCCTGTCCGAAACCAGAGATTCATAGCACCCTTCGCTGCGTCGCAGATTTGACCGCCGGCTTGGTCAGTTGCACCGCAGCCGATGGGGACTAAGGTGCGAGGGTTAATACACAGGCAGATATATACAACTCTCAACTGCTCAACTGAAATTGCGAGGTCAACGCATACAATTCGCCCTCCATCACCTGTGGCATAAGGCAGGGCGAACATGTCCGGTACTTTTATCAAGAATACGATGAAAGTCCCGGAAAAGCCTCAGTTGTGGCTGACGATAGCGTTGTAGTCTGGCAAAAATGGCTCGAAATCATCTTCTGTCGCTTCACACGCTACACGCACTGGAGTGCAAAAGGAGAGCGTTGTATACGGAGGGCATATGCAGCTCCAGTACACCGCTCACATAGTCATCGGTAATATAGATGTTCAGAGCAGCGCATGTTGCTAGAATAAAAAATTAAGACATCACTGCGGCTATCAGCATTGGAAAAATGCGAAAGCGTTGACGCCTCTTCGACACTGGTCGCCACT
The DNA here is from genome assembly GCF_052857255.1 of Amblyomma americanum. Lineage (NCBI taxonomy): Eukaryota > Metazoa > Arthropoda > Arachnida > Ixodida > Ixodidae > Amblyomma > Amblyomma americanum. The sequence goes on from NC_135498.1 coordinate 103,170,473, forward strand.
AAAATTTGGCGCCATGGTTTGCTTTCCCGTTCACTTGATTGATTGGTAATCGATTAACTCTGATTATATCCTCGTTTAATTCCGGCAACCATTTTGAGTTTTCAAATTTGGCGCCACGGTTTGTTTCTGCCCACTCACTATATGCCCGTCCAGTATGTTTAACGGTCTATTACCTTTGGTTCTCATTAATTTTCTAATTGCCTCTAATTAATTATTCTATTTTCTTTCTCCTTTTATTCCCTAAACGCTTTATAATTTTTTGAACTATTTATATCAATTTATTAAACATTTGCTCTATTTACACGTCCATTTTCATTTAGCGTACACTCACTATATCGACGTCCGCGCTATTTCAACGTTTTTTTTCATTTTTGGTTCTAATTAATTAGCTACTCGTCCTATCGACATAATTTTTTTGCGACAACATCCTCACATCACCCTCTCGATTACAACCACTCGTTTGACGCTACCTTTTATGAGGACCTGACAACTGCTGAGGACATTTGCTGCGGACGACCCCGCCGACATAGCATAGAAATGCTGTCGCATTAATAATCCAACAACTGAGGGCTGGGAGGAGGCGCTGTCCAGCTCACACCCGCAGGACCAGTTTTGGCTGGTGAACCGGGCAAGAGCGGCGGCAAAAGTCATAAGTTTCCTGGAATGAGCCCCGCAGGGGGGCGTTTGCAGCTTGCAGACATTGGTTAGGAGCGACACCACGGGTTCCTAGCATCCGCAGGAACATCCGCGCGGGGGGGATGATGGTGAACAGTGCATCACCACGGACCCGAGCACCCGCTGTTCTCCGTGCGTGGCATCGCCGTGTCCGGGAAAAAGGGGAACCTGGTGGTTGAGCCGTTGCAGAGCGTTTGGACCTTTAAGGCCACACGGCGGAGGTTAAACGCCACTTTGGCCTCAGCTTCCTGCACGCGGCGGTGCCTCCGGCCTGACCCGGCCGAGGGAAATCGGCAGTTGCCTTTTCCTGTCCTCCCCTTCACCTTTCGTGTGCCTATTCCTTTCTCACAGCTCTCCTGTCCTCTCCTCCCTTCTTGGTTTTTTCTTCCTTTCCTGGCGGCTAAGGTTAACCTTGTATGGCGCAGCTACCCTGAGTTGCTCCATATTTGGGTATAGTTGTGGTGTACAGCTGACGTGGGCAGAACTTGCTTGCTGGTTCCTGTCTCGTTCCCTTGTTGGGCTCCATGGTGGGTGGCTGGCACCACAGCCGAACACATGTTTTTTCATGGCTCCTCCTTTCCCATCAAACGATCACCCTCATAAAAGAGGGTGGAACGAGGCAAGAAACTTCTTTCAGAAAAGGAAGGTAAGCTTTCCAAAGTACCACGTGGTACACAGTGAAGTTGAAGAAACACCAGCAAGAATTTTGTCCTCCGTCATAGTATTGGTCTCTTAGTGCCACCTTGGGGTCAGGTTTCAAATTAACCAAACTGGCCAGCGGTGATTTGTTATTTGAGCTGCAAAATAATGTACACTATTCCAAACTTCCCAACATTGTGACCATAGGGGGAATCCCTGTTTCTAACACAGCTCACAGATCCCTCAACACAATCCGTGGAGTCATCTCTGAGAGTCACCTCCTTCATTTAGCACAGGCAGAAATACAGGAAACACGCTGTAAAGTAACACCTGTAAAGTAACACTGGGACTGAGGGGCGGTGAGGGCCATCTGCAGGCTGCAGCTGCTTATAATGCATAGCAGGAAGCGTTGCCAGTGACATCTATTATCTTGCACCCGATACGTATTTTTTGTTACTTTACAGACTTCGCATAGATGGCGTTACGGGAGAAACGTAGATCTGCGTGACGGTACTTTTCCATTGCAGCTTGTGCGGAGGGACGATGTTTCTTTTTATGGTTATCGTATTTCTCATTGCGAGGTGTGTTCGCTCCACTTTGTGTTGGATTTTTCACGCAGCGCCTAACAGCAAAAGTACCTGTGATGCTCACGACTCCTTTAGCACGGAAAGAATTTTGACGCATTCCATGTTTCTGCCGATTTAGTCGCTAATGAAATGCGACTGTTCGAGCCAAAAAGTAGAATGTAGGCACCTGCTGCATATTTATTATTATTTTATGACATTTAATTATAAAATTTATTTTCATTTACAATTTTTATTTATTTACAAATACTGCTGTCTCTCACGTGAGACATGGCAGGAGAGGACACAGGTTCCACTTCAGAATATGAACATAAATACTGTAGCAATCTTCAAAGCACATCAACAGCTCATATTGTTAGCCAACTGCGCTGGCGTATTTTATTGTTTACTTCCTGTTATTCAACGAGTGTTGTTTCAGTTGAGCAGCAGCTGATCTCTTCATTCACCGAGTCGATGCAGACCGTACTGCCGTTTTCTTACCTTGCCTTTCTTTATGTCATAGTTTTCATCCCAGCATATCTAACACAATTTGTTAGACTCTCCTCTACATATTTTCTTGAGCATTCCGACAGAAATAGTGTTCCAGAGCATACTATCGAAAGAAACACCTTAAAATTAAGAACACTGTTGATTTCAAGTTCAAATACGTCCGATGTTATATAGACAGACTGGAAGGAGAGAGAGGAGAATATGTCAGACGGTGTTTGTAGAATCTTCTCGGCGTATTACAGGAAGGGATCTAATACTGGGCGTATTCTCAGGAACGCGTGTTCTTGGGATCCCTTCCGCAATATGTGTTTTCTGATGTTGGGCACAAATATGTGGTAGCGATGCTTTCCTTCCTTCTTCACGCGCCCTCCCAACTGAGGGCACGTCACACTCCTGGTTCTAGAAATAAAATTTCCATTTCCGAATTTATACTCGGCTTAAATTCGGTTTTTGTATAAGAAAAATACATCAAGGTTTGAAATGAGCCTTCCCTGCCCGCCTCGCTAGAGCACACGAGCTGCCAGATCGAAAAAGTAAAGGATTGTGGCTAAGGTCATGTGTTTTATTCGCAACCTGGGCGAGAAAATAAAGGAACACTGCCCCATCAAACGTACTTTCACCGTGATGATGGTTATAACATTCTGAAATTCATTGTTTTGTGGAATGGCCAGTCGGTGTTCTTCCTGCACCTTCCCCGCATATTGGGAGCGTACCGCTAAGGACTTAGGTCGCGCCATATGAGACTCAAGAGGTGTGACATACGGTATGGTGCGCCGAACGCATACTCACCCGTCATCTCTTTTAATGTTCGGAGGGGCTGCCTCAATGATTGAAGAGGCCAACGAATGCGAAGTCTGAAAGGAACTGTGTTGAGGTCTGAGGTAGCGTGTGGCGTCTGCGGTTTCAGTGTACCTTTTTGGGCGCCTTTGACAAGAAAGCATAAATATAAATGGATGGACTACAGCAACGTCGCGCTTATAAGAAATATGATTTTCTTATCTATAGTTGATGGTAGAAATATCGCGGGTACATCACCGAACATTCTTTATCTTGGCACTGAAAAAAACGCTGCTCGTTTCACCGCATCACTAATGCCAGTGCTTTAGTTGTGTGAGGATAAGTGAAGAGTTTTTTCCGCGTCCAGAAAAGCAACCTTTTTTTAAAGTATTTGGGATTATTCTACAATTAACAATAACTAAGAAACTCAGCTTTTATTTGTAGATAGGTTCATACATGCAATATCGTTTGCCGAGCGTATGTCTAATCGTGGAGGCTAAATAAAAGAATGAAGAAAGTTTTCCTTCGACATGCTAATGCGCTATATTTCAGCCTTTTCATGTAAAAACAGATCAGTTTCCGGTAACGATGTTTTCGCACAAGGGCTTCATAAATTGATGGATAAGAATAGCGCCACGTGGCTAAATGCCAACTGAACATCAGAAGCGAGTACAATGCGGATGTGCGGAGAATAGAAGCTGGTACACTCATTCCGAACAAGCGAACAGCATTCCCCAGCAACGAGCGGAAATAGAATTTCAGTTTTAGTTTTTGGCTGAATGAAATACTGCTGCTCGTTGAAAAAGTCAGTACTTCAACCACGTAGTTGAAATTTGTTGCAATAGCGCGTTGCTTTGAGCCAAATGGTTGAAATTACAACTGAGTGCCAAATAGTGAGTTTTAGTATAACCACCCCAGGAAGAACGGTGCAGGCTGGGTTGCGCAAACCTAAATCAAGCTTTCAGTTCTAGGTTTTAGACTGTCCCTAGCGCTATATCACAGAAATAGCACGCTTACCCGAGGATAATAAATTTAGGTAATCTTCACCGCCTGCGGAAGTGAGACATTTTACTACGAATCAACAACTGATCCATGAAACCTCCTTCTGTTCAGGACAAACCAAATAGTACGCACCGCTTTTGGTACTTCAACATTATGCAAACAACAAAGACCGATGCTTGAAAACTTGCTTTTCAGGTCACACTCTGCATTCGGGATTCTGTGAGATAAACTATGCGGAAGTCATGAGGACAAATTACTAGACGTCTAAGGTTCACGTCTGCAGGTTTATTTTTGTTTTGTTTTTTTTGTGACGAGGAACAGGCGTCAGATATGCATGTTGTAAATAAATGCCTGTAATTACTTATCACGCGACAGGGTACACCGCTTGTTCAGTCGAAAAGCCGTCGGCGTGCTAGTAGTCGGCACCGTGTGATGGAAATAATCGGGGGCTGCGTAAAAAAAATCGTATCACGGCAATTTGTAGTTCAAGTGATTAACGTATGATTGGTGTGTGATAGTGGACGACGAGTTAATGAAATCATTGTAATTATTTAAATAAATAAATGAAAAACGAAAAATTGGAAAAAATGGCGATCAAAGGTGTCAAAATGCTCAGAATGCAAAAGCAAATCTTTTATGATGCCAACTAAAAAATTTCAGATTGTGTAATTAATCAATTCATGAATTGAAGCAACTGAAAAAAAAGAAAAATGCGTTAGAAGGTGTCAAACTGCTCATAATGGAAAGCATAACACACAACGCTGTCGCGTCATATATCCGTAAGGCGGAGCTGAAGTGTCCTCTCCATTTTTTTTAATTATTCGGTTGTTCTATTCAGAGCACGCATAACTAAAAAATTGTGACTTCTTTGCAGTCAAACTTTTCTAAATTAGATAATAAGCTGTTCCAACCGGCCAACGCAACCGAGATGCTCTCATCCGTTCATGTCCTCGATTCTTAAACTATCAATTCTTAAACTATCAACGCCGTCTGTACCTCCTATCAATAGGAGGTACAGACGGCATGCGGCACACGGTAGGGGTGCTCTTACGAGCGTCCCTTATTAGAAAGCTGTGAGGTGCCTCGAAATGAAGTGTTAAACTAAAAAAAAGACCGATACCATAAAATAAACACCAATAGAAAAGTGTTCAAATGATGCACCACGCTTTCAAAAATAAGAGAAGCAGGATACGGTTCACGCGATGCATATCGTCTTTGTTATTTTTTACCAGCCCCGCGCTACGGTTTGGTATGTGCGATACTGCGTTCGAAGCCTTTTTTCTTTTACTGTCGAAGGCCCCTTTATGCCAACCTCGCAAAAAGAGCGCTCTCTCGGCGTCAGCTACGTGAGGGTGAATGATCACAACGGGAAGCAGCTCACAACAAACACGAGGTAGATCCGCATTGCTTAGCGCTTCGACGAGACGTGAATCCTGAAGCAACGCGGAGCTAATGCGCGCAGAACACGCACAAATATCGGACTTGAAGTTTCATCGGAGCACACAGCTTTATTTGAACAACTGGCGAAGAGCCGCCGTTCGTCGCGCAGCAGATATGATCTGTCTCTTCACGCTTTTCGTTCTAACTCAAGGAGCGCTCTGCGCAATTAAGTTGCCCATAAAGGTCACACACTTTTTAATAATTTAAGGATAAGTTGGCGGCGTTATCTTGTTGGCTTGGGTGAGGTAAATTATCGCATTAAATGAACAGAAGCGAATTTCGTAAATTTCGTTGGCTTTGTGCAGGATGAGACCGATACATTACATTTAGTTGTTCGTTCACATTAATTTATTACTTTTATGTTACTTTAATATTGTGCATTGTTTCGACCTAATTTACTTTACTGATTATTTTTTGTTTTCAATATAGTATATATGCGACCATATAATATTTAGTTTTATGTGTTGTACCATGCTTTATTAGTGTGTACTCCTTTTACGTAAATTTTTTCACCCCACTGCGACAATATCTTTCCTATGGGCTTCAGTATATGTAAATTAATACAAGGTCCGCACAATATTGATTTGCGCTTTTGTACCTCCCGCACCACACGGTCCCCCGCATCATTTGCTGTGCCTGTCATTAACTTTGGGTAGTGTTCTGCACCACAAGGCAGCAGCACGAGTTGAAGGAATTTCTTTTGTAGTTTCCGGCACAATTTCTTCCACAGCATGCCTGTAGCCGAGCGGGCAGCATAGATAGTTACCGCAAAGGGCAGCGCTCGATGACATAGTTCTAGGAGGCTGTGTGCTCTCCGGAGATTCACCGGCGACTTGTATGAGTTTGTGGAGAGCAGGCAGCATACTCGAAGTGTTCTGCAGAATGGAAAGCTAGCAAGGCTACCAGCTGGCAGGGCTGGCAGGGCTGGCGGGGCTTACACCCGTGCGATGTCGGCGGGCTTTGTCACAGTCGGCGGCCGTCTAGTGCGGATCTTCTTCGCTGTTGATGTGCGGCATCTTTTTCAGCCTTCCAATCAGTAGAAAGTGGCCTTTTGAGATGCTGCATGATTTGCACACACTGCGAAAAGTCACGGACGAATCTGTGGAGAGATTCCACCCTCTTTACACAGGAACCGTGTCGTCCTGCGGTGCCCATGCCGGTCACTATCTTGCTTCCTGCTAGGTTACTGATATGTACAGGAAGAAAATGTGCTGGAAACTACGAAATGTGTGCCTCTGACTCCTGCTGCCGTCTCGTTGTGGAAATCTATCCCCACTACTAATGACAGGCCAAATGAACGATACGGTGGGCCATTCGGTGCGGAATATTCATAATCGAAAATCAATATGGTAATGCCCTCACAAATAAATCTGAAGAACGTTTCGAGATGGCTCGCGCTTCGTGGTTGCTTCTGTAGTTTAAGGCATGCGAAGTGCAAAGTCTTTATCAGAAATAAAGAGGCTACCTGCTTTCTGCTCAGCCGCGCATAGGGGCTCAAGAAACACCCCTGTCCGAAATATGCTGAGGAAGGGCGAGCATAAGGTTTGTCCTCTTTTTTGTAAGATTTCAAGCCTTTGCGGTGCCAGACGAACTGAAATGGTGCCGAGAAAACAATACTAGACACATTTTTAGTGATAAAAAGTCTCTACGTGCCCCCCTCGTAGAAAGCGCCTGAGCGTACGCATCCATAAAGCGGTAGACATTCACAGGATGCTGATGGTAAATATTCAGTCACGAAGAGCTGTCGGAGAACACAAACTAAGCTCACGCTTCTAGCCTTTCAGCCACGGATAGCAACTATCCTATTTGCGAGGGTTTGAGATTGAGGTCCGACACGACTGCGAGAAAAATTGTTTCCCTCCTCTAACTGCAACGGCCTGCGTTAGCGGAAAGTGTAATTGTCCTTTTTTTAAAGGAAAGATTTTTAGTGACTGAAGCAGATGTCTATGAGAGCACACTAGTGTAAAAGAGCATTGAATCGGCGGCCACACGCTGTTAATAAGTGCAGACTTAAACGGAGAATATCATGGCGAGACGGACGGTTCAGTATAGCTTTACACATTTAAGAAGTCGTAATTATCCGTGTGATCATGTTATAAGATTCTTCGTAAAATTGTAACTTATGTAGGTGAACAAAACTTTTTGGCCGTGGGAACGTTGAACACCCGCTACGTAGCTTCATTTCATCAAAAACTGCTTTTCTTTTCTTCAAAAACGGCGTGAACGAAGGAAAGAGCAAAGTACGCAGAAAAATTTGGTGTGAAAAATGCGCTACACCTAATGTACAACCAACCAGCCCCCATTGCTGCCTTGCTTACGCAAAGAAAGCTGCGTGGCGAATGTCAAACGTGATATACTGATTTACACTTTATGCCATTATTGGCGTTGTTTTACGCTATTTATTCTTGACGGAATTCTTTCTGCGTGCGCTGTGTATGTATCACAGGTGTGCATTTACTGGCTGTCAGCTTGCTTTACGCTTTCTTGATTCTTAGGCATCCACTTCACATCACCTGCACTTTGTTTCTGTTCATAATTCACATACAAAACTTAAGAAATAATGGTGGTGCTTGCAGAACGGGCCTGATCAACACGATGGCAAAAAAGAACGTTACTTATGCCCTAGTTCTTTTCCGTCACTTTTTGCCGACATATACTGCGGCAGCTCTCTTAACGTGTCTCGTCATGCTGTGCGTGCTGCAGCAGTTGCATCACTGTAAATACGAGATACATCTCGTGTGCCAATTAAATGCATTACGGCATAAAAGTGTTATGTGAAACAAAAAGACAGGCGTTTTAACAGTTTATTGCAATCGCAGACTTTCTAATTTGTTTTATTTACTTAAGTAGCAAAAAGTAAATGTGCCCCCCCCCCAAAAAAAAAAAAACAACTGGCGTTGAATTTTCTGCTGTCCGCAGCGCATCCAAGCAACCGTTGCTTTTTTTAAAAAATTCGAAGTAACTTTTAAGCACGTTTGTATTCAAAGTTACTGGAAGCTCACCGCATTTTCAAAGCTGCTAGTTTAAGGACCCGGTATGTGTCTGGTTGCAAGAAAAGTGTCCATGCATGAAGTGACGTGATGCTGTTCATCTCGCCATGTTCGCCAAGTTCTCTCTCCGAGTTTCAAGGTTGTATAATGACCACAGAAGAGATACGCTTTTCACAGAGCCTCTTTGAAAATAGAGTGAACAATGAGAGATCTATATACTTGGTCGCCCGTTTTGTGCCAGTAAGTAACATTTATTCGTGTCTGGCGTGGCCGCCAGAACACCGCCGTCCGCACGTAATCTGAGACAAAATCTTTGCGAACCGTACGAGGCAGATCGTCAACGTTGTTGGGTCAACGCAACCGATAAACATTCCACTCAGCATGCGCTAAACTTTCAAGATTGGACTCATATTCGAATAGTCAAGCTCTAACGTACCCACGAGGGTATATGCAGCGACCCGCTTTAAACCCAGGCAGTACCACTAAACACGAAGTTCGAGATAGCTCGACAATTTATGCAAAAGCCTGCTGGCTAATGTACAGATTTTTGCACTGGTGCGCCTGTGAGGACGGCGGCACAAAAGAGAGTGGACATGGGCTGAAAAGCCAAAACGCAATCGATTTAAGCGTATGCAATGCAGCAAATTAATATGGCTGCATCGGTAAGCAATACACGCTTCTATGTGGCACTAAAAATCGCTAATGCAGCTGAAAGCATTAGCGATCTTACATGAGGGAAAGCTTCGCTAAATTCTCCGACAGCAAGAAAGCAACATTGCCGCTTCTTGCACAGCGCTGTGCACCTATTATTTTTGCTACATGCTATCTTTTACAGGCCATAAGATTACGTAGCAGCATGTGAAATTTTCTTCGTTCACTTTGACTGAGATAAGACTGAAAGGCGGAATTACTAAATATTATATATATATATATTAAGGAAGCCAACAGTCACCGAAACCGAGGTGCGTAGGGGAATGATTTCTTTTTTTTAATTTCTAATGCCAATTAATTTGTTTAAAGAAAATTACTTATAAACCAGCAGAAAAGACAACCATGCCGCCGGTGGGATCCGAACCTACGACATCCGAATATCGCGTCCGGTGCTCTTACCAACTGAGCTACGGCGACGGCTGTCCAATCTGCTGCTTTCGTGGGTATTTATGTTTTGCGTGTAAGCGAACCTTGAGAGTGTTCACCAGCGCCACCCTCGTCCATAGCGGTGGACGTAACACGTCCTGTAATACCGCAAGTGTGACGTAGAACGTCATGTAACGACGAGGGCGGAAACTGTGCGAGAGCCCTCTTGTGCTACCTATGGCATCAAGACACCCAGAACCGAGACCCTCGTTAAGCTATTAGCAGACAAGTTAAGGGAAATGAGGGGCTCGTTTGAGAAACATATTAAGGAAGCCAACAGTCACCGAAACCGAGGTGCGTAGGGGAATGTTTTCTTTTTTTTAATTTCTAATGCCAATTAATTTGTTTAAAGAAAATTACTTATAAACCAGCAGAAAAGACAACCATGCCGCCGGTGGGATCCGAACCCACGACCGCCGAATATCGCGTCCGGTGCTCTTACCAACTGAGCTATGGCGACGGCTGTCCAATCTGCTGCTTTCGTGAGTATTTATGTTTTGCGTGTAAGCGAACCTTCAGAGTGTTCACCAGCGCCACCCTCGTCCATAGCGGTGGACGTAGCACGTCCTGTAATACCGCAAGTGTGACGTAGAACGTCATCTAATGGCGAGGGCAGAAACTGTGCGAGAGCCCTCTTCTGCTACCTATGGCATCAAGACTGCCAGAACCGAGACCCCCTTAAGCTATTAGCAGACAAACAAATGAAATGAGGGGCTCGTTTGACAAATATATTAAGGAAACCAACAGTCACCGTAAACCCAGGTGCATAGGGAAATTTTTTCTATTTTTTTAATTTCTAGTGCCAATCAATTGCCTTTAAAGAAAATTATTTATAAACCAGCAGAAAAAATAACCATGCCGCCGGTGGGATCCGAACCCACGACCTCCGAATATCGCGTCCGGTGCTCTTACCAACTGAGCTACGGCGACGGCTGTCGAATCTGCTGCTTTCGTGGGTATATATATATATATATATATATATATATATATATATATATATATATATATATATATATATATATATATATATATATATATATATATATATATATATATATATATATATAATATATATATATATATATATATATATATATATATATATACTGCAGACCTCAAGGTTAATGAAAGGCAGTGTTTAAAGAAGCTTCAAAGAATCCTCTTTCTAATTGACCGGTTCCTTCTCCGAGAAATTGACTTTCAGCAAGAAGCGAATAACACACACACACACACACACACACACACACACACACACACACACACACACACACACACACACACACACACACACACACACACACACACACACACACACACACACACACACACACACACACACACACACACACACACACACACACACACACACACACACACACACACACACACACACACACACACACACACACACGCACGCACGCACGCACGCGCACACACGCACGCACGCACGCACGCACGCACGCACGCGCACACACACACACACACACACACACACACACACACACACACACACACACACACACACACACACACACACACACACACACACACACACACACACACACACACACACACACACACACACACATCCGAGAGCATCCACTACATCATAGAGGCAGGGGTCAACTACACAGTGGAATCCTCAAAGCTCCTTTCTAAAACCGGTCTAGAAATAATGCATCCAAAAGCACAGCATTCTTTATTTTGTTAAGAAAAGAGTTTCTGCTCCGTAGATTACTCGTAGACGGCTTGGTTGCAAGAGAGCTTTTCGGTTTCTTTGCCTTCAATCCTATAATGGTCTTCGTCCAAGCATTCTCCACGAGATGTGTATTTGATACTTTCGAAAACCGTCTAATTTGATGAAATACCTGATTTGCCGTCAGGTAGTCCGTTAAAACATGTCTGCGCACGCGTCTTGAGATATCTGTTTCCTTCGTATATTTTATGGTGTTTCGCAACTGATACCACAGGTGTTGAATGCATGTCTTGAACGTGACCACGTATCCTGTCTTCTGTTCGTCCGGTGTAGTTGTGCTAGGTTTTCTTAACTTGTTTTGAATTAAATTTTTATTGAAAATCAGCACTGTTTGTTTCTCCTATGCAAAAAGTTTGCCTGGCGTAGTCTGAAAATGGAAATTGCACTATGTTCCAGCTGGCCCCTTCTAGCACTCTGCTGGCGGTGCTCTATACAATTAAATTCACTATTCAGATAAAACTGCTCTAATGAGCGATTTTTGCAAATGAACCATAGTTGACATCCTTAGCACCCGTAGCAATGAATGTCAATGCATTTCCTTTGATGCGTGAAGCGACCAGGCCTACAGAGGGAGGTTTGGTACCGTCGCTGTTCATATCTGCTAGTGATCGATGTGCGCTAGTGTGTAAGTTGTATGTTTAGAAGAGCTGGAGTGGAGCCTGATTCTTCATTGGGTGTAGTAGAAGCGTAAAAAATCAACAAAGAGAAGCAGGCAACAGGAACGTTCGTGTTCTCTGCATATCTTCGCACAGTTTTTAGAGGTGATTGTTATCGAACTTGCAGGTTCTCGCCGTTTATAAAATAACCACCATGTTTGGCTTTTAGTGTGTCCGCTTTGTTGCACGGCTTTCTACTTGAAGGAGAGCCGCGGTGGGCGAAACGCTGATGACCGAACTAGTTACGTCTTTTTGCTATAAAACTACCTCCCGGACGCTGGGTGTTCCTTCTAACAGCAGTGCGCCGCAAAAGAGGAAGGCAAGCTTATCGGCGCAGATATCCTTTATCTTTTCCGGCCTTTCATGACAACCTGACTGCCCTTATTGCAGTGGGTGCCAGCTGATGCCTTGCGGGGCCCGCTACGGGTAAACGTGTACTGGAAGCTAAGTCTATAGATGAAAGTCCAGAATAGGGAATACATCTTCTAATAGCATTGCACAGTGCCTAGAAGAAAATACAGTGTCAAAACTTCTAGGAAATAGAACCGCGGAAACGGCTGAACTGAATTTTTATTGATGAGAATATATTGCCGTCAGCGCTGAAGAGGGCAACGATTTCCGAGAATGAAGTGCCCAGTAATTCCGCCTTGAACGTATGTCACCTGCGGAGGCGGGATTCACAATTATCAAAGCATATCCTCGCAGAGTCATGGAGCGCGAAGTAGACATGACGCTGCTTAGTGTCAGCGTCCCACGCACTGAAATCGGCCACTTGGTCGAACTGCTCCAGACAGTCCTCGCCGTCTTCGTGTGGAAAGCCGTGGAAACGACGTGGGTCTCGAGAGTGTAAAGCACGCGCTAGGAACGCTGCTCGCGAGCTTTCAAGTCTGTGGCCACACATTTTGTGGACAAAAATTGACACTTACGCCGTGCTGATTATCGCATCAAACTCATAAATTGCGGCATCGCTGTTCGTGCTAGTTTCATAACATACATCGAGCTTCGTGCTCAATGTATGTACGAAGGCCCTCGCTGTGTCGAATCCACAGAGTGGCGTTTGCTTAGGGGTTGTAATAATACTGCAAGATGCGATAGCACTATTATGGTACCAGTGTATCAGGAACGCACCCTTAAAGAAGAGATTAGGGAAGTGGTGAAAACGACAGGGATATATAAAAACTGCCAATATTTACGCTGACGCTCGCTAAATTTGACGACTTGCGCAACAAGCCTAGACGTTGTAAATTTTATAAAGGGTACTAGTTATTTGCTACAAGTTTTACTGACACTTAACAAAAGGTTGCATAAAGCAAGCAGATGGAACCTTCTTACCAACTTGATCAATCTTGCTGTGCCAAAGTTATGGAACAGACGGCGGGCGTGCGCTGCGAGAAGCGTAGTCCACAGATTACATATTGCCTACAGAGCCCAAATTTAATCGAGACGTTGGATTCTGTTTACAGGAACCAACGTCATGCACAAAAGCCGCCGCGGTGGCAGAGTGGTTACGGCGCTCGGCTGCTGGCCTAAAAGACGCGGGTTCGATCCCGGCCGCGGCAGCCGAATTTCGATGGAGGCGAAATTCTAGAGGCCCGTGTACTGTGCGATGTCGGTGCACGTTAAAGAACGCCACGTGGTCGAAATTTCCGGAGCCCTTCACTACGGCGTCCCTCATAGCCTGAGTCGCTTTGGGACGTTGAACCCCCATAAACCAAACCAAACCAACGTCACACACAGTGAAGCGTCCGTGAGGTAGCGCCGTTGTTGACCAGCTGATCACGTGGTTTCCGTCGGCACTTGTTTCGAAGCAATCACTTTATTTCGACTTTACGCTCGAGAACTGCAGTGTGCCAACCTTGTAGGGCTCATTAAGGCTGTGGATTAACACCTCTATTTGTAGTGGCACTGTCTTCTGATGTACGGCGGCGAATGGGCTAAGGCTGCGTGACGCCTTTACCTTAGCCTCGGTAATGCTCTTAGGGTATCGGGGCATTAGCGTCCTGTATGATGATTAGTTTTGATATTACTCCGCGATTAGTAAGAGAGAGGACTTATCTCCTTCGTGTGTGAGAGAGAGACAAAACTTTATTTGCTCTTAAAATGTTGGACTAACCAAGCGGCCACACTCCTAAGTTAAGGAATCCGGTGGGTTGCACTGGTGTCTAGACCAGTCACATGGTTGATATGGTCTAACGTTGGTCCTCCAGACCATTGTTGGTCAGGGCTGCCTCCCATTGCTCGTATGATGTCTGTGATTTTTCTCAGGTGAGATAGTTTTCTTACGCAACTTCACGAAATGTGGAATAGCCTGGGCTTATCGCTGCACCAGGGACATGTGTGGGGTATCTGGAATGGCGCATGATGCAAGTATAGGTTATGGAAGGCCAAAGGATTTCAAGCCGTTCACCTTTCTGTGAACAACTTAACATACCTACGTGAGCACATCTGCCGTCTGCGTGTGTCATGCTTCATTTCTTGCCAACCTGATACAAAGTAGACTGCCAGGAACGTTATCTGGTAAACATCTGCAACTTACATTAAATCGGGCCTTATTTTGCCTTCTCCCGTCTAGTGATCAATTAGAGACTTTTGCGCTTCTCTGAAAGCGCGATCACCCATCAAAGAGTCCGAGCTTCTTTCACTTTCAAACGAAAAAGTCGAATACGGCAAAAGTAACTGATCTGAGACAGCATATTCATCAAACATATGATTCGCGCGTTTTTGTCAAAACGCTTGTTCTTGTGCATTGTGAAGATGGTCGCGGTGCAGGTCGCTTTCCTCCCGCAATCTGTACATGGCATCGAAGGCGCTGGTTTTTTTTTTTTAAAATGTGTCTGGTTTGTTCGCTTTTTTAGAATCTTACCGCGTTGTGGCCACATACAATAAAACATATGTCTTGTACATTCGTGGAACACTGACAGCGTAACTGAAGGACGAAAACGAGCAGTAGGTTAGGTAAACGCTGGAGGCAATAAGTGTTGGCCGCATGAATGAGCCAGCGACACACTTGCCCGAAGCGTGGACAAGGATTAGAGCGGTGTCTGTCCGAGTCAAATGGAGCCCAGAAACTTCCAGAAATCTTATCGGCGAATGACATTTCTCACACTTGGCTGTCGTGACTCCCTGCGCAGGCCACCCATCTCTTGCCGGCAATAAATAAAACGCTGCGGTTCATCTTTTTTCCTTGCCGTGTCCCTCGGCAACCTGCCGAGTTGGCAATAAAGCAATAGAGGAGCGAGCTTGCCGCTGCAGCCCGTCTCTGGGTCCAGACAGGGCAAAAACAAGAAGCTGGGCCAAACACACACCCTCTCACTCTCTCCTAACGCACACGTGGAGGGACGGTGAGCGGCTGACAACACAGATGGATTCCAGCAGCACATGTGTGCGTCGGTGCGCTTGCCTCATCCTTATACGGCGCGTGCATATCTGCAGACGAGCACCGAGAAAAGGAAAAACACGTGTGCACTTCCCGCCGCTTGCCCATCTTCTGTGCGTGAACTCACGGTAATCCCAGACATGCTGGAAAACTTACAGCAGCGCCTCGCGCAGTGTGCGCCCCAGGAAAAGCTCAGAAATGGACGGCATATCAGCGGAATATCCAATGTTATTGCACACAGTTGTCCTAGAAATTGTCCAAAATATGCAGACTACTTCGTTTCAGTCTTAAAATGGTGACCTGCGTCATACGTTGTTCTGCTTCGGCCAAGTTGTGTGAGCACCATGTCCGGATGTGCAGAAATGACGAGGTCGTAAATGCCTAACAGGCGTGCACGACACTGTTCTCGCTTTGTTGGTTCCAAAGATAAGATAGGGGAGTCAGTGACAAAACTTGCCTCTGGCCTGCCAGAGATGGCTGCTTCCGAAGAGGGTAACTTTGTTGGCCTGCATAATCGTCACTGTTATTGCCAGCTCTGTTGCCTCCATTGCAGAGCAACAGCCTGGCAACTATTGGAAAATTAGCGAAAGCTGCCGCAGCCTTACTTGTGCAGAAGCAATGGATGCCTCTGTTTGGCGAGCTGCTCCAACGAAGCAAGCCCAGGAATTATGATACGAACATTTTCTAATTGCAAACTAACTTTATAACTGCACTGAGTACAATAGCAACAGCAATAGTGTACATTTGGTTATATAGTCTGTTAAGCATAACCTAAGGTATTTTTCGAGCTAAAAGCAGCTGTTCTTTGAGTCCGTGTATTCTTTCGTGCCTCTACGATATCCTACTATCTGTGTGACGGTTATGTTGCACGTGCCCCGCATGCGTGCGTGACTAGCAGGTGACAAAAAGCCCCAACCCACTGGACCATGTTTGACTTTCATAACCACATCCGGCCAGGCAATTATATTTTTTAACAGCGTGATGCAAATAACTTATGTAGGCTTACCATTACTTCTCAATGCAGCACAACATCTATGTCATGCATTATAATTGCCTAAGTTGTGACCTGAAACCATTAGAAAACTTGCAGGCTCAACCGCGGTAGGCCGTTAGTATGCTCCTCCATGAAATATAGCTGAGATATCATTTAAGCTGTAGTTAACGTGCTCTTGAGCTTATCTACAAGGATCTCTGAACACTGGTTCTTTGAGGAGGCTATCATTACGCTTCTTAATACAAGGGTGCTCGTTTCATATCCAGGAGGGCTTATACTTGGGTTGGTGAGGTAGGCTGCAAATGAAGACATGTACCAGAGGGCTAGTTGTATAGAGGATGCTGTCATGTTTCACGACGTTAGCGGCCGCTCAGATGCACAGCATAAGCTGATGTGCAGAGTAGCTGCAGAATAATATTTGCACAGGTGTGGCTGTGCGGATGGGCGGACAACAATGAGCGGACAGGTGTGACCAGATAGCGAGAGACGGGACACGGGAAAGAAAAGATGCAACCGTACTCAATTGATGCATTCCATAAATAAAAATGCACCTCATACCTAATTACATCACATTAAACACTGAACGCGTTTCTCATATGCTCAGTAATTCAAGTTTCTAAACTTGCAATCTCTTTGACGAGCGGCGAAATCAGTTGAGGTCTCGTACTTCAAAGATAGAATTATACGAATTTTTGGTTAGATCTAAGTCTATATGAATCTAAAAAATACAAAACCTGCACTTCCACAGTGAAAGTACTTTGTAAAATGTCAAAAAGCTACTAAGTAGCCGTGATCAATTCTGAAGGTGTTAAAATTCTGTGCCCTCAGGGTAACAATTTTCTCCTTATGTGGAGAACTTCGGCCACCTGTGGTTTTGACATCGAGCAGCATAAGAGCGCTTTTGCATTTCGCATGCATCGAAATTTGAAACGACGCGCTTGTGAATGGATCAAGTCGACCTTCACAGCCGCTCACCCGCCATGGTCGCGATCAAAATTTCAAAAAAAATTCCGCACAGTGCCGTGATGACATTGGTGCAACGGCAGAAGTTCTGGAATACGGCAGGTGTTTTTGATGTCAGGGAGAAGCGAACAGACCCTGGCACGGGGCATTCTCAGTTTGCAACAACACCGACTGCGGGACACTGACAACACGTTAGGAGCTGCGAGAGCACTGTGTGAATCTACTGCCGAAGAAATTTTCAGTTATGCACCGGAAGTATCGCATGGTTGCGACGAAAAGAGCATGCGGGTTGAAGCATAAGTCTTTGGTACAGGTGATAGAGGGCATAGTTTGACTAGCGATATATGCACGCTCTCGAGCCCCACCAGCCATTTGAATAACGAGAGTATGCATATAAAAAAATTACCAGGGACACTTAAGCTTCGCCTTAAAGGGACCCAAAAAGGGGCTCTCAGTAAACATACGATTATCCCCCAGTAATAATTATTGTAATGCGTTTTGTGGAAGCTGAGTTATATGCAGACAAAATTTGAACTTCCGCGTCTTCGCGCCTTTCCCACTCCTCTCGCACGTCGAAACGGCGGCGCTCCTCCGCCGGCCCCACTGACTCGGCCCCTCTCCAACCTCCGCCAGCTGCGGCGCATACGGAGTGGCCGCAACTGCGGTAGCGCGTGACGTCTGAAGAATTTGGCGCTGTGAACCAATGATAACCTCCTGGCTGTTGACGTAATTTGCACGCCGTGACGTCGTATGCCAGGTTTTCGCGCGAAAGCCCGGCAAAGGACGTCGCCGCGAAGTGCGAAAGCGGGAATTTTTAAAAATATATTGTAAATTTCTCGCTCGCTTTTGAGGTCTCGTACTCGGCATGGACGCTCGGTGGCCTGTACTCTACATAGTGCGATCTTTTTAAAGTTAAGCTCAAACACCCCTCTCCGTGGCCCTTTAAGGGCATGATGCGATAGCGTAATGGGTTAATTCCTATATATATATGCAGAAGGTCGTCCTATGCTTAACATTCACAGATGACTGGGAGTCCTCATACCCCTCTTGGCGCGGTGGTGCAGTGGTTAAGCGATGCGCCACTGCCCTGCAATGTCAGGTGCGCCCAGTGTAGTGTGAGGCCTTGTGCGGCCCAGCTTGCTCTACCCGAGCGACCAATGATTACTGCCACCTGCCATGGTGGGCAGTCTGCTCACTATCCAGTGGGCAGGTTGCGATGACGCCGCCAGATCACGTGACCTAGATGGCCCACATGCCTCCTAGGTTGCTCTCTGGGGACAGCCTGCCAAGGCCATGCCCGTGATTTTTCGCTCGCAACGCCGGCGCCGACAACGCCGACCCCGGATTTTCTGGTTGACGGGGCCTGTAACGTTGTCGCGTTACAATGTGTCTGAGCTGGTTTAAATCTGCCTGTACTATGCCCATATCATTACGGTATCTCCGGTATTCATCGCATCGCTGAATCATATGGAGCTATTTCACACGAGATCTGTCACCTGCTTTTGACATGAGACCTTTAGCGCTCTTTGTAAAGCTGAGGGAGGGCAATAATATATTTTTGTAACAAGCATAAGTTGAAGATAGTCTGCTTATGTGACACTCAGTTTGTGCAATTTACTAACGAACTGATTGATAACATGTGCGGCAACTCGCAGACCGATTTCATATTCTTAGGCTATTCAAAAGCGTCCGACCGCATCCAGCATTTCGGTTCAAAAGCTGAACTGATTTACCTCAACCTGGGCTTATTAACAATGTACAGGATCTTGAACATCTTGTGATCTGGTTCACAGTAGTTAAATGGCACTCATCACCTCTTAGCTACGTAGAATCTGTTGTACCTCAAGGTGGCGCGCTGTGCCCAATCATGTTGTTCGTTAGCATTAATGACCTGCTATCTAACGTTACATCAACCCACTGACTGCTCGCAAATGACTACATCATTTACCGCTAAATAAGTTTACCTGCTAGTCACTTTGCACATCAAAATTATCTTGATCGTATAACTCCATGGTTATCTTAGTGAAAAATGTAACAATTCTGAAAATGATAATTAATGATATTCTGCCATAAAATCCAAATGCTCCTTTAATTAACAGCTTAGTCGCCCAAGTGACTTCATGCAAATACGTCGGTGCTCATTTTTCATAAATCTCCCATGGTCCAAATGCAGAAAGTAATAGCCAAAGCATCACGCATATCAAAGTATCTAAGCACAGCCTCCGCGAGGCTCCCGCTACTGCTCGTAATGTGATCTTTCGAACATATGTTTGTCCAGAACTTGAGTACGCAGCAGTAATTTGATCGCCCCATCACGCCCACTTGACTACCTTGAGTTGGCTCAAAATCTTGCTGCACTTTCATTGCCATAATCAAAACAGCTATATTTCGAGCATAACGAACTATAAATCATGGCTCGATCTGCCGACATTGGAATTATAGAAATTAATAACCCTGCTCCGGCAATTCCACAAAGTAGTCTACAGTATCAGTCGTTGAACCGTGCCTCTCTCCCAACCTTCCCACACCATGTGCTTTAAGTAACATTCTCAGCATCAGACATCTTTCTGGTCTAACTGTTGTTTTCAATTCATCCGCTTTGCCACTGGCTATAATTCACTCTCCTGGTCTGCAGGCACACGTCGTGGACATTCGTGGAGCAGCTGCTTCGGCAGAGGAAATGAAGGCCGTTTTGTAGCGATAGCTACATGACGGTAGCATTTCGAGCCGTCGGCGTGGCGGCGCGCCACCCTGTGGCTGCGCCGCCACGCTGTCACGCGCTTGGTCACGTGGTGCGGAACAGCTGTCGGTGGCGCGGCGCCATGGCTGATCACGTGGTTCGTCCTGAGCTTGTTCACGTGTCCGAGTTCCACTCAGCCAGCGGTAGCTATCGCGTCACTCCACGTTTAACAAGAGCTAAACCACCGCCAGTTTTTTTTTTTCGAATTACTAAATCTTCAGTCGCTATTGTATAATGATGTTCTGATTGTTTAGCGATGTCTTCTAACATTTAATAAGAACGGTATAATCGCGTTACTGGTGCTCCTGATATTTAGTCTATGTAATCACCCCTCCCATCTCATATAGTCTTACGATCCATAGAACCTGAGTGAAAGGACAACTGAATGAATGAATAAATGAATGGGCATACACAAAAATAAGTTAAGTAATTAACAAAAACGTTAGAGATCGCTGCGGCGACCCGCATTGGGGGAATGCAAAAGCATTGATGCCTCTTCCACATTCGTCGCCTCTCGTCGCCGGATTACGCGAAGCATTTTTTGCATTACTTATCATTGTATTTTTACTTTTACATTAACACTTTTAACCTTTTTTCTTCGTTTTATAGTATTTCGACGTCCGAGGTCGTTTTGACGTCCTTCCACTATATCGACGTCCGTTGCTATTTTGACGGCTAATTGACTTTCCGCCTCTAAATAATTAATTAAACCGCATTAACCTTAGCTTTCTGTTTAATTAATTGACGTTAATTAACCGTTGTTTATACTATTTTAAACTTTTATCCGGCTTGGTTGCATATTTTCCCAGAGCTTGACGTCCCTCCGGTATATCGACGCCCGTGGCATATTCGTTGGCTAATTGACTTTTTCGCCTGAATAAATAATTAATTATTCCACATCAACTAAATTTGGCGTGAAGGCACAATACGCCATCTTCTATCTCACACACTCATTCTTTTACCCTCAACTCCTCTTCGAACGACGCACGGGCTACGGGCCTACGGACATGCTTTGTGTCCACTTTTATCTGACACGAAACCGCGAACATAGCCAAGTATTGCTCTCGTATTATTAAATAAAAACAAATAAACTAATAGGTAAAACAATAAACACTAACCCCAGGAGCGCGTCCTTCCCTCGAACGACCATGCTATTGCTATCCAAAAATGTGCGCCCTAAATGCCGGTTTCTTTGCGTACTGTGCTTTTATGCTGTAGTAGTGAGGGTGCGCTTCCAGAGTCATATGACCACTCGTGAGCTCATGAAAACGAGCTGTTGTCACGTTTCTGGCTCTTTTTAGGTATAGATAATGAAGATCGAGGTATTTTACAGTGTTTAAGTCATACGGCGCTGCAGAAGTGCCACGAAAATACTTAGAGATAATTCCGGTGGCACGAAACACTGCTTAGCGAAAATACAACCCACCTTTGTTTACTCATCCACTCTGCTCTTTAGATCGCAGTATTCCCTTGAGCCATCACATCACATGCCCTGCCCACACCTGTTTCTTCCTGATTTTAACTATAATACCATAACTAACCTTTGTTTACTTATCCACTCTGCTCTTTCGATCTCAGTATTCCCTTGAATTATCACATTACATGCCCTGCTTAGAGAGATAAGTGCGAAAGGGTCAGGAAGAGGCACGTTATTTTTCCGACTGTGTACCGTTTTTTACTGAAAATTCCTGCGTGTGCAATTTCCCTCAATAGGCTCCATGCATCTCCTTAGAAAACAATTAATTTTTCTACACATAAGGCCCGAGAATCTACATTCAGCTGCCTGTGTTCTTTCTTACAGTGACGGCAAAAGTGAGACGGAGAGCTTCCCTTTGGATAGCTCTCATTGTTTGGCTTTTTTGTCGCTTAAACCTAAACACATGCGTGCTCAATTTCAGTACGTATGAGCCATCGTACCTGGGCAGCATTGTCTATTAGCAGCCTCCGGACGTGATGGGGTTCAGATTTTTCGTTCGGACGCTGGCGCCTGTCACGCAACTTATCTGGCTGCCCTGCATGCACCATATGGAGCATATAACTATTTAATATAAACTACGAGTTCTTGAGCCGTGACTTATGGTTATACTAAATTTAATTCCTCCATTATGCTACATCTGCTCTGCTCTCAGATTATGAGAGCGCCACCGAATGGACAGCTTTCCCTACGTCACCGGTGCTGCGCTATCAGTGGTACAGGTGTGTCTTAACCGAAAACTTCCGTGCTCATTTGGTCTCCAATTAGAGGTTACTGTTGTGGTCCGAGACCATTTCGGCTGTGGAATAGATGCGCACGTGAATGTGCCATAATCAGCCCTGTTATTGAAATGGGCTTGCCCTCTGCGGTCCTTGGGGCGGGCAAGTATGGCAACTTGAGCTATAGGGTAGTCTAATGTCAGTCACACTGTTTCTACTGTAATCAGACACGAACAACACACAGAGACAGCGCCAATCAGGGACACACCTAAGGCGTCATTAGTACTCCGATGTTCTACTTTCTACTCAGCATGAAACAACAGACACGCGAACGGCGCTGTATGCGTGTTTTCTGAACGTCTTCGACTGCTGTCCAAACACCATGACATAGATGAGGCCGCTTTTAATGCAGGTATACGTTATGCGATACAACAGTCGCTGTGACGTCTCCGCACCAAAGGATGGTGGCGGAGGGGTTTCCGATTCACAGGTCTTCTGATATAGCGAAGGTCAGCGAAGACACCGGCTGCTTACGTGCACAAGGAATGCATTTGCAAACATTGGCGCTTTATACTTGATCAGTGTATTTAATTAGCACATATTAACAGAGCTTCGTCTAACTACCTGCCCACAGTAGGTACTGAACAGCTATCTTGTAGCGCGGAAAGGCGGCTTCGAAACAAGAATCGTGTAGCTGACAGCACATCTGTTTTGCTTTTAGCTGGTTAACAAAACATTAACACACTTAAGAGCTTAAAGTCTGCCGATGGTTCAGACACCATATTTCATATGGTAAGCTTGCGATACGGGCCCAGCTCGCTTTCATAGACCCCCTTGAATTTGTTGGTTGACAGTTCGTCTCCAGTTTGACGGCTTACGTTACAACTGGAAGTTTTGTGCTGCATCTCACGCAGATTCGAACACAGCAAGCCCCGTATTTGTGCGACAATTTAGACTTACAATTGTTCGCCCAGAAATGCATCAGTGAGCAAGCTGGGGCATCATTCTAGGGAGTTATATATAATAGGAAGCCATGCTGTGTAATATCTGGACGGCGACCACCCTAGCCGTGGTTGGAGTCTTCTCACGAGATAGAAATCCATTGTATTCCACTTCTATGTTCTAATTCTAGCCTATTCATTTGAAGCTGATGCAGTTGCGTAAGTACTAGCGCTGACTATTACTAGTTAACATTTCGTATTTTCTCGCCTTTGATGACGTCACACTGTTTCGGCCAATCGCCGGTTTTGTTACGCCACTTTTTTGGGCGACGCCAGGTTTTCATGCCGATGAGCCATCTAGCGCTTTCGAATTAATAATATGCGGTTGTTATTCATGAGTAAAGAGATCGCTGTTGTGTTTTCTTTACACGGAACTTTCAGAGTGCCGACACACTGCAGCGCTCAGTACTTGCATTCTTCGTCTCGAAAGCTTAGGTGAGCCGACTAAGCTCTTCAGTTACAGCAGCTTATGTGGAGCCTTCTGGCTTTCAGCTTATATGTTCTCTGGGAAGCCAAACGGTTCGTGACGTAAAGTGCCACTCAACGACACGAGACATATTGCCACAAGTCTTTAGTTTCAGTAAGAGGTCGCACGAGAACACCACAAGCAGAAAATCAGTACCTTCGTTAGAACGATCGGCTGTTAGAAAGTTTGCATGTGCGTGACGAGAAACAAATGTCAGCGGAGAAAACATGCCACCTGCATCCTTTACGAGCCTCGGCAGGTGTTTAACAAATAAAAGCAAAAGATGCACGAATGGCAACCATGTGCACACTCAGTGTGCATGGCCGAAGGCTGGGATGTCCTTCCTGCGTGTTTATTCTAGAAGTTCGCCTCTGCACCTGGGATAGAGCGCGAAGTGTTATTGCCCTCTTGTTTGTTCTGTCGGCACTCTGGCTGTGTACTTAAAGTTTAAACAAAATCACACACACAATAAAAAGATACTCCCTCTCGACTCAAAGAAAGTATGTTACCATGCTATTTGGTGCTTAATGGGTTCCGTGCCTTGTTTAGACTAGAGCACAATTTACAATCTATAAGTTGCCGCAGTGCAACTATGCTTAGCTAAATGCATAATAAGAACTGCCTAATTTCATGCAATTATGGTGTCATCCATAAAGTTATCTGGGCTGCCCCGACTTAATGCAAAACTCTGCACGCTCGCGACTTATGCAGTCATGGCAGCCGAGCATATGCGTGAAGAAATGTGTTGGCCAAGTGACGGACCGTTACAATGTGCGAAGATGTTTTAGCATTGATACCTTTACTTACAGAAGCAAGCTGTCGCTGCTCCGCATAGGTAGCATATTTCAAATGCAGATGGTTTAGATAGTCGCGCTGATAATGCCACTAGTTTATCATAGTCTGTGCCGTTTTTGCTCTGCTAACAATGAATTACTGTAAGCAGAAACAGTGATGAGCTCATGTCAAAGCCGATCAAAATTTTGGACATAATTTAGGTGAGGCGGAAGCGTCATCAATTGAGGGATATTTTCATTGCGCAAAGCGTCGCTTGTTCGGGGAGTCATTGAATCCACACATTAAAAGTGCGCGTTTTTTTTCTTTTTGTACACGAAAACTGGCCAGGATTTCTCGGGTTCCAGTGGATATCATCGTACCCATCGTGCCGTATACCACAGTGCAGTTACGTGTATTCAGATGAAACCTTCATGGCGAATAAATTGGAACATGTGCGCGCCAGACTTTTAATGACTGCAGCAGTCGCGGAAAGCGACCGCCTGTAATGTTTTACGCGACAGCGTAAACAGCTCGTTCGACCGAAAAGCCGTCGGCGCGGTCGGCACCACGTGTCAGAAATAATCGGGGGCTGCAGAAAAAAAATCTTGCCATGCCAACTGTTTGCCGCAGAATGTTCCGGATGGTGTCATACGATGCAGCGTTTCCAGCAGCATAAACATACTGCTCAAGTAGCTAGCTCGCGGCAGGGATTCAAACCGGCGACCTCTAATCGGAGGCTATGTAAAAAAATCGTATCAAGGTAAATTGTGGTGCTAGCGATTGACGATTGGTTGGTGTCTGATAGACGATGATGAGTTAATGAATTAATTGTAACTAATTGATTAGTTGGTTAATTAAATGAATGAAAATGAACAAATGAAAAAAGGTGCTCAAAGGTGTCAAAATGCTCAGAAATAAAAGGAATGCGTGATTATGCTAATTAAGAACATGGACAGTGTGCAATTGAAGAATTATTTGAAACAATTGAAAAAATGACAAACGCGTTCAAAGGTGTCAAACTGCTCAGAATGGAAATCATAACCAACAACGCTATCGCGTCATACCCTTAAAACGGATCTGAAGTTTCCTCACAAATTTTTAATATAATCATTCACGATAGCCGCAGCGCATCAAAAAGGGTATTAATTGATCTGAGTTCATCTTTCTGAAGATGCATAACACCGTGTTGTTCTGGCGCTGATTTTTTTATGTACTGAAGCTTCACAACTCTCCCGTCCCCACCGTGTCGCTTCGCAAGCATCACATCATGAATACTATGTCCTCTACACACTGTTAGGCCACGTTACCCTAAGTGCTTTGAATTTTGGAAATGTTAATGCCATTCTGCTAACGCAACACGACCGCTTTTAGGAAAAATGATGGAGTTTGTCTTCTGTATGGGCTCAGGACGCCACATGTTGCGTACTAGACCGTGGCGGCCCAATACGAGATTTAAGCCAGGTATACCTACGCTTTGAAAGTTGGAAAAAAAAAAGAAAACTGACACGGTGCAAAGAAAAACCTCGATGTGCCACGGCTACAGAGTGTGTTTATGGCGTAGCAACGCCACTTTTAAGTGGAAGGGACTGGCTCTGTTTGTCTTAGCAAATCTGGTTAACTGCAACGTTGCGCCACACTGGAGGCACTACGTGTTCTAATGTGTTTTTTCGCCACGCCACGTATGCAGAGAGCCACAAGTGCAGCTACAAAGCCTTAACATTACAGAAGGTTGCCTGCTTCTAATAAGTGGGAGCAACAGGATGCAGTCCTGCCTACGAAGTGGTACTTCAAGCACTTTTGTGTTTCCAGCGTTACACAACTATAGCCAGCGACGCGGCCGCAGACATTGTACTTGAAAATTTCAGCCTATTCCCCCTACGTTAGAGCTAGGTTTGAGAGTGCCGGAAGTGGCTGCACCCAGTCGCCCAATGGCTGCTTCACTGGGGCGTTTGGCGATGAGTCATTGGCATATGGAGCGCCAAATGAATGTACGCGACCGCATACGTTCATCTCGTACATCTGGTGGGAGAGCCTGCAGAGTCAGCCAGGTGCGGGGCTGCAAGCAAGAGAAGTCGGTTCCTCGTCTAAGCTATTTTGCGGTGTTCTAGCGCTGAGAGCCTTTATTGCTCCCAGTATGCGGTGTTTTATCTTTCTGTCCGTTGTGTTTCACGCAGCCCTGTGCATTGGTAAGTGGCGGTTCTTCTAATTTAAATGTTCAAATGCAAGCCGCTGACTCATCTACAGCATTCGATGCTGTTCAAATCTTAGGCCAGAGTTTATCATGCTTTTGCACATTTCGGTGGTACAGCGTGACGGCATGAAATAGACGAATGAGTTGAACAGAAAGAATTTCTTGGATCAATACGTCGCCAGATTTCTAGATCGCAGCTCTGCACAAATCAGCCTGATTGAAGCTAATGCTAAGTTGGATAGGCTCCTTAATCTGCTTAGCCCTCTTAACAGAGGAAGTAAATGTCGAAGGAACGTGCGAAGTAAAAAAAAGTGGCAGTGGCTTAGCTCGGCTACGCCATAATATACGTAGCGAGAGGTACTATTGGGGACAAAAGTTGTATATTCCACGCAGCGGGAGCAGCAGCAACAGAAAACTGCATCGTTGCACCATCTACAAGCGGCACCTGGGATCGAGACAGCCTATGGGAGCCCTTTATTATCTGCAGACAAGTCGGTTGACTCGTTTCAATGTTCCTTACTTTAGATGGCGTTACAATGCAGTTTTCTGTTGTTCCGGCTCCTGCTGCGTGGAGTGTACCACATGTGTCCCAGATAGTATGTTTCCCTGGCTGAGCTTGTTGTGGTCACTGTATGTTTAGCAGTGAGAGAAATTGGATATACACATCTTTTATTCATTTTGATTGACAGAGACGAAGACTGCATGATGATCTGTGAAGTAGAATGCAGCGGTCTCAATTTTGTCGATAGAGTATTTTGATTTGGTCGAGCCTCTTTAGTATACAAGCTCTACAGTAGTTCCCCATTCTCTGGACGTGAATGTCCGAAGCTAAATTAAAGTCGAACTTTTCTTTCATAAACTGACCAAGAGAGTCCTGTCTCTCTCACACACAGTTGTGTGTGACCCAAAGTCACACACAACTGTGAAACCTCGCCGTAGGCTGGTATACACGTGGCATCCACACCGATCGTCTGCTTGACTGATGTTCCCGGGGCCATGTAGACTCCTTCGATGATAACACTATTATTCACTGCAATCGAAGGGAGATGTGACACCTCGGTGACACCTCGTTTCGCGTGCTCACAGACTCCAGCGTTCTTATTTGGTTCAACTGCCAGGCGACAACCTCTGGATCGGACGAGTTAATCTGCCCTTGTCTATACCGCCGTTTAGCAGTGGCTGGACTCTCCTTCTCTGCATGCTTGTCAAACATTGTGATACAGACGCCCACTAAATCTCCGCCTTTTATACGCAATCCCGCGCATGCGACGCGGGTTTTGGGTGATAGAGCGTCGTGCGGCTAGGTGGAGACGAAGAACGCGTGGCAGATGTGGGGTGTCTCTTGTTACCATGGTATCGGCGCATGCGCACAACTGCTCATTCGCGTGACGTCACGCTCGGAGTTGACCGTGGAGCGGGCGCGCGGCCGCACCAACGGCGAAGCGCACGCCGCACTTTGCTCCTCTTCGGTTGCCTTGGTAGCAGCGCATGCGTGCAACCGGCCTCTCCCATGTACCGCGAAATGCTCGAGTGGTAGCCCAGTGTAGCTCTCGCTACGAAAAGAAAATATCAGGAAATACTTCAATGGCGCCTTAAAGGTATGACGCGATAGCGTTAGTGGGTTAATGCCCATGAATGCGGGATGGGTCGCTTTCGACTTTACATTAATACTTTCATAGGAGTCCTCATACCACTACTGGCGCAGTGGTGCAGCGGTTAAGCGATGCGTCACTGCCCAGCAATGGCTGGTGCTGTAATCGGTGGGGCTTATGAGACCCAGGTTGCTCTTCCCGAATGAGCTTTTGCGATCAACCATTAATTTAACTGCCGCAAGGTACTGTAGGCAGTTTGCTCCCTATCCAGTTGGCAGGGTTTGATGAAGGCACAAGGTGTTATGCCCGGGCTCCCTTCCAGCGTAGGTCAATTAGAACGCGGTCTGTCTCGTCCGACGTAGGCACGGCGGCGGCGACAGCGTCTCCTCTGGGAGTGGCCAGAACACCCTTGCCAGTGCACCCTCTGTCTACATGGCGAAGATTGCTCCAAATGCCTGCCGTAATGGACCTCCCGGAGAGAATCTGGGTGCCTAATGGGTCCAATTCGTATTTGGCCGCGTCATAGCACGCCCGTTTTCAACGCCAAGGAATGCCACGCTGAACTTTGGACACAAAAGGCCTCATTTCCGGTGTCTTCGGTGTGCCGGTCCCGACAGCGGCGGGCGGGCGTGCATTGTACTTATTCGCCACCACCATTCCTGCAGACAAAGAAGCAGTTTCCAGTGGTTTCCTCTGCCCCGCGTGCCGGCTCTGCGCATCGCGACTTGTGAAGAACAGGTGCGGACCTCTTGTGTCGAACGCCTGCTGACGCTAAGAACACCACTTGCTTATATACCGTAGTCTGCAGAGCACAGATGCCGTCCTCCTCATTTTCAAGCTAACACGTGCTGAGGGCATGTCCAGTAGTCAGAGAGCTGGTGATAATGCGCCAAAGGAAACTTTTCAGGACACTCCTTCCTCGGCAGGACCGGCGTCTATCTAAGGAGTTGAGGAATGAAAGCCTTTTAAAACTCGGCAACGAGTGTGGCTGAGAAAGACTTCAAGTGGCTCTTTATGTGTTAAAAATGTAATAATTTTATAAAGTTTTTCTGTGTTTTCTCCGTAACCACTTCTCTGGCTTCCTCGTCCCTACTCCGGCCGGACCACGCTACCCCAGTCCCAGAAAAGGTCACGTAACCTAGGGGGTACCTTTAGGTTGCTTCTCCGGGGATTTTTTGTGCAAAACGCAGACGCCGACGACGACGACGCCAGATTTTCTGCAGAACTGGAGCCTTAGCGCTATCCCTTTAAAATAATTAGGTGATAATAATTGGTTTTTGGTGGAAAGGAAATGGCGCAGTATCTGTCTCATATATCGTTGGACACCTGAACCGCGCCGTAAGGGAAGGGATAAAGGAGGGAGTGAAAGAAGAGAGGAACAAATAGGTCCGTAGTGGAGGGCTCCGGAATAATTTCGACCACCTGGGGATCTTTAACGTGCACTGACATCGCACAGCACACGGGCGCCTTAGCGTTTTTCCTCCATAAAAACGCAGCCGCCGCGGTCGGGTTCGAACCCGGGAACTCCGGATCAGTAGTCGAGCGCCCTAACCACTGAGCCACCGCGGAATTTTTGCAAGATGGCACGTGATTTCTAATGTCCGAAAACAGACGCATGAAACAATGAGAGACGCCGTAGTAGAGGGCTCCAGAGTAATTTCGACCGCCTGGTGTCCGTTAACGTTCATTGGCATCGTTTAGTATTGGGGCGCTTTCCAATTACGTCGCCATCGAAATTCGGCAGTTCCCGCTTCTATACCGGCTCCTTGGACTCAGCGATTGAATGCCGTAGAAACTAAGCCACCACGGCGGGTGTTTTTAAGATAAGACTACGGAAGAAAGTTTCAAGGTGGGCCAACTGTTTAATGTTTGTTCTAGACGAGTGTGGCGCCCTAAAAAGAATGAGAGTCATTTCTGTGGAAATTTTCTCAAGCAGTTTAGGGGCTGTACCTTGGGTTTAAAACCCTCAAAATAGAAAACTAACATGTAAACGTAGCTGTGTAGTTTCCCGTTGTATAACACAGTCACAAGCATGCGCGCTGTTTGTCTACTTATGCATTGAGTACGGAATCGGTGGTGATGAATTTCACGATGGCTGGCGCGTTGCAAGATTAGTGTGTTTTGCCCAGAACCAGCAACTGTCTTAGCTTTTTTAATTTACTCATAGGTTTTCAGTTTACGAAAGCTGTGTTACTTCATAGCGTGCGTCGCGTTCAATGTGTGTTGCGTACCGTTGCAAATCATCCCTACGCCCCACCTGCCGTTGTCTGAGGCAGCATGTTTATGGCTAGACGCACTGAAGTGCTCATGTCATGCGTCCGTAACGGCTGGAAAAAGGCGTTTCGCAGCGCCAGCTCTTAAGGACATGTTTTATAGTTACGCGGTGTCGATGTCAGTTTTTAACATGAAGAAGTGAGAAGAGAGCAGAGGAGAGGACAGAGCGACAAAAACAGCAGCGACAACGCGTCACGCTGATTCGTACGAACACAGTCACCTCATGGCAAAGCGCCTTGCTTATCAATACAGACAGGGACCTCACGAGTGACGCTGCAGATGACGCGAATAGTACATGATAGAACGCCACCGAGTGCTATCTAACCCTTCCATCCGTCTCCTCTCCCACTACCTGTAACCCTTTTCCCTGCCATGAACCCGTCACGTCGGGCTGCTGTGAGTGGTTGAGCAGTCTTGCGTCACCGTATGTGTCTCTTATGGTCGAAAGCATGACCAACCGTGATGTGTGACGCGCGCCTACTCTGCGCTCTGCTCTCACTCACCCCCTACACACCATAACTGCTAGCATCGCTTGCCTACCCCAACTCTCTGACCAAGTGTAGTGGTATAAACGCAACGTCCCACACCGCCATCCGATCGTATTAAACGCTCCGACCGACATTATAATTTCGCACCCCTGCTATCTCTGAAGTTCGTATTAATGCAATGGTAGACGGCTGGTGGATTTTACAGCACAGCTATTATATCTAGTCCTCCCAGGCCATATTTAATACTGTACGTGTAGACCGTCGACATCCGGTCATGTGTAATCATGTGAACCGGGTTTGAACCCGGCGGCGGCGGCCGTGTTTCTATGGAGACGAAACGAAAAAAAAGGTGCCCGTGTGCTGTGCACGTGTCAGTGCACGTTAAAGATCCTCAGGTGGCCGAAATTCTTCTCGAGCCCCACATAACGGCACCTATTTCTACAGTTCTTCTTTCACTCCCTCCTTTATCTCTTCCTTGAGGCGCGGTTCAGGTGTCTACCGAGATTCATGAGACAGTTGCTGCGCAATTTCATTTCCTCAGAACCAATTTTCAATCATGTGACCAGCGGCAGCCATAGAACCGTGCACCCATTGCGACCGTTACGCACGTGCAACTATAATTGACTATTACGTAAACACTTCACAATATTTCACTGCGTTAGCACTATAGTCCTCGTTGAACGGAAAAGAATTAGTAGAGCCTGATCTTAGCGGCTCAGCGCATTAAACAGTGACAGTTAATTGGCACAGCGGCCGAGCCGTCTTGAGAAACAGAAGGCCTCGGCAGAGCCTCCTCATTGTTTCCAATCCGGGGAAGCAGGCCGTGGGTTTTTTCGTTTGCCCATCCCACGTTGAAAGAATATATTTAGGTGCTGGCATTGACCAACCGACACGGGTGAGAGCGCGCGCAAATATTGGTCGAGCCTTAGTACACGCGCCGACCGCGGAGGCGCGGGGGCACTGCGGCATGTGGGCCAGCTGGTTGCGAAATGGCGGACGCAGCCAAGGGGTGTTCTTGACTTTCAGAGACGTTTGAAGCTGGATTTTCTTTTGTTTTGTTGTACCTGAGGCGCATCTTAGTGCCTGAACTTTAGGTTCTCTGCTGCTACGGTGCGGTCGGCACCATGCACGAACATGTACTGCTAAAATTACGCTTGTGTGTTGCGGTTTGGCACTTTCCGTGATTATCGTTTGGCAAGCTCCTGTAATGGCGTGTTGTTAGCCCGTGGATGGTCGTCGCGGCCTATGCGCCTGGTCACAGTTGTCTTTGTATCAGAGTATGGTCTATGTCATAGCGCAGCTTTTGTATATAAAGTTTCGGGACTGATTTATTTTCTATTCTAGAAATGATTCGCCAAAAAACAAATGTTGGCGCGTATGTGTAGCGCCATCGTTTCTGGCTTACCTGAGCTATTTATGTAAACAAATACTGTGTCACTACTCATCTGCGCATTCTACTGTGAGTGAATGTAGATAGATGGGCGTCCACCTAGAACAGCGTGCAAACAAATTTCTGTGTGAAGCTTGGCAAGGCAGCCACACAGACGTATGAGCTCCTTCGTAACGCTTACGGCAACGAGGCATTATTTCGGGCGCGCGTTTTCGAGTGGCGCAATAGGTTTGTTTCGGGGAAAACGTCGGTGGAAGACGACACAAGGCAGGGGCACCCTTCAATCTCATGAAAAGAAAACAATGTGGCTCGGATAAGGGAAATCGTACAGCATGACCGCACCATTAAAGTCCGCATGCTATCAGATGCTCTCGACATTAGCAAGACAACATGCCACCAAATTTTGCGTGAGAACTTAGGGAAACCAAAGCTTAACGTCAGACTTGTGCCGCATTCTCTCACACAGGACCAGAAGGGCACGCGGGCATCAGTGAGCGCTGATTTGCTCTCCGAGGCAGAGAAGGATGCTGCATTTGTCGGCAGCATCATTGCAGAAGACAAAACATGGTGTTTTCAATACGATCCTCAAACAAAGAGGCAGAGCGCTGAATGGCGGTCGACAAGTTCTCCGGCGTCGAGAAGGGTGCGGCGACAGAGGACCAAAACAAACACGATGCTGATAGTTTTTTTCCTACGCCAGAGGTGTCATACACTGCTAGTTCGTCCCAAAAGGGCAGACAGTGAATCAGGAGTTTTATATCCGCGTGCTCCAACGCATGCGTGATGCACTGCGATGCCGTCGCCCTGACTTATGGGAATCTGGACAATGGAGCCTTCTCCACGATAACGCAAGGCAGCACACTGTTCTTAGCGTGACAAAATTTCGCGCCAAACACAGCATTACACTTCCCCAAACGCCATACTCGCCTGACCTCTCGCCATGCGATATGTTTCGATTTCCTCGTGTGAAGAGAGCCCTAGAAGGTCGCTGGAAGGGGAACGTGGAGGCCATTCAAGACGCCACGACAAAAAGGCTGACTGCCCTGCCAAAAGAAGCGTTTTACAGCTGTTTCCAAGACCTCAAGAAGCGATGGAAGCTGTGTATAGACTGCAAGGGAGACTAGTTCGAAAGGGGTGCTGCACAAATGATTACAATGTTAAATGCATTTTTTTAATGGGCTCAGCTTCAGAACTTTACGGACAAAGGTTGTATAAAGCCTCGACTCCTCAGCGCCCCTAGCGGATAGGAGCGGATCGTGATACCATCTGGAAACTGTCGGGTCCGGCAGGTGTCTCCTCCGGGGCCATCCTGAGTACCTCCACCCACACGCTACTCATCCGAGACCCCCACAGTAGTGGCATAAAAAAGTGACGGCGAAAAGAAACTTGAAGATAGCACAACTGTATGCGCTACAACTAGATGCAACTGCATGAAGCTACCGTTATTCACTCGATGAAATATGTATGCTCATTTCCAGGATTAAGAAGAGCGTAGCTTTGCGTGATACGCAGAATATTTTGCTTGTGGCAACAAACGAGATGCAGTCGCCGCGGTGGCGGAGTGGTTACGGCGCTCGGCTGCTGGCCCGAAAGACGCGGGTTCGATCCCGGCCGCGGTGGTCGAATTTCGATGGAGGCGAAATTCTAGAGGCCCGTGTACTGCGCGATGTCAGTGCACGTTAAAGAACCCCAGGTGGTCGAAATTTCCGGAGACCTTCACTACGGCGTCCCTCATAGCCTGAGTCACTTTGGGACGGCAAACCCCATAAACCGTAAACCGTAATAAGCGAGATGCTGTGTGTTGTCCTGTTTCTTTGTTGTTAATTCCATTATTTTATGTTTCACAAATGTTGCTTTTGAAACCTAAAGCACTGATGCTTCTTCGACATGGCTTCCTAATCCCAGCTTTACTGTTATACGAAACATTTTAGTACTGCTGTTATTACTACGGTGTCCTCCACGACTGTCAGATTGGTTATTTCGTTTTGACTTGTAGAAATATGACCGGTAATATTTATGCAAGTTTAATTCTCACCTGGCTGCAGAATTTCCGAGGAAGATGTTAAATTAGTGCTCTAAAATCGCAGTAAGAAAACATTAGAAAAGGTTATGCCTGATTAAACGAAGATGCTTTAAATATGATGTCATCTGTTGTATGACAATTTCATTACACATATGCCCTTTCTAGGTATGCAGCCTTTTGGCGACCAGGCACCTTTGGTTTCCAATTGCAGAAAGGCAGTCGAAGATGATGTAAGTATCATATTCAACGTGTATTACTATTTCTGTCCTCTATATTGTTTCATCTCTAACCGGCCTCTGTACCCATAAATCATGCTTTAAACTTTCTACACCTTATAGCAAAAGGAAGGCGTATAAAACAAGTTTTCTCAAGTACTAAAGCTGGAACATGGAGCCGGAAACGCCACCGTAGTTTTCTGTTTAAATGACATCGCCATTTGATTTTGCACGCTGAAGACTGTCAACTGCAAAAGTGCTTTTTTTTCCGTTTCATTGATCTTGAAAGAAATATTGAGCATATTTATGCACTTTATGGGCGAATATATTTGTATGGATGACACTGCTAGATCTATGAAGAAAGCACTAATTATTTGACATAAATGCACCCTATTACCTGCATGTGTTATGCGGCTGTCATGACGGCGTGGTGGTAATAACGATGTGTTCCATATTAGCTGTGTCCGCATTATTCTTACCTTCAGTCTAACTTAGGAGCCGAGCCCAATTTTCCCGCAGATGGTACTCGGGGAGTACGTAATGAAATGCGTATACCTGTGTCAAGGACTGCCCTACAGGTCGGCTAAGGAGGACGATGGTACACAATGTGTGGTGAGTTATAATTCAAAAATTACATAGTAGCTCCAAAGCACAAAAAGTATTCTCTACAACAAAAGCAGTTGTGTAACTATTCAAGGAAGAGCTTCGCTTGTTATGCCGAAGGAAATGCTGCAGATTTTAGAGCATGCTGTGTCTCTTCTTGCGGTTATCCTGGTGATTACTTGCTTTAAATTGGCTTCCGGGAGAGGTCTACATCAGCTAGAAATGAGGCAATAAAATACACATCCGGCGCGCACCATAAAACAGGAGCTTTAATGCAGAGCAATTGAAGAGATTTGCCATAAATAAATGGGCTTATATTAATTTGCTCAGTGGTTTTTCTACGTGTTATTAACTCTGGTGCAAGCAAGATTTATAGATATAAATTATCTAGTGCCCCATTTTATGCAACTCCGTTTCTTCCCTTTATGCACAAAAATTTGCGTGCAGCCGCCAGTTACGAGAAATGCTTTGCCACTTTTTTGGTCCCTGTCTGAAAGCAAACAAATAACAATAAAATATTATCAGTTTATTTCAAGTTATCGGAATGTGGCTCGTTCTTAAGCAGAAGCTCTTATTCAACAATGATGATTTTCTTGCCTGTGAACGCCATGGGCATGTCGCCTACAGGCTGCTCCCTTTGGGTGTCATGTGTGTGATGATAGTGCGAACGTGCATGGGAAGGAAATGATCTTCGTGTTCTTGTCACTAATATTTTGTTCATTTCTTTTCAGAAAATTGTGGGCGGTGAAAGAGCGCAAGGTTTTTGTAAGGACGGACAGTGCGAACTCTATGTAAAAGAAAAGTGACGTCGGTGAAATCGTAATTATTGATGCTGCCAAAGGAACTCTGAGGGCACCAGTGATATTTTGTGCCCGCATTACAATCGGCCTGTCATATTCTTGCTGCAAAATATGAAAAGTGGTTTTCTCGGCCCCAGTTTATAGCGCTAATAAATTAGGAGATATTTTTGAATCCTGCGATATTTACAAATATGCTCACAATAAGCGCCGTATCCTGTGTTGGAGAAAAAAAATCAGTATTTGCTGTACAGGCAATAAAATGTTTGGAGAATAGTCGCCTTCAGCTGATCTCAGCAATGCACAGCGTTCTATTCCTTCATCTCGACGTAAGCAACTTGGCTATGTCCTTCTGAAGCGAAGAACGTGTCTGAGATTTTTACAACGCATAGAGGTTGACAGTTATTTTATGCAGTGCGCAGGCCATCAATCACCATATCAATATCTTCATTATCGGTTTAGCCGCCGCGGTGGCTGAGTGGTTATGGCGCTCGGCTGCTGGCCCGAAAGACGCGGGTTCGATCCCGGCCGCGGCGGTCGAATTTCGATGGAGGCGAAATTCTAGAGGCCCGTGTACTGTGCGATGTCAGTGCACGTTAAAAAACCCCAGGTGGTCGAAATTTCCGGAGCCCTCCACTACGGCGTCCCTCATAGCCTGAGTCGCTTTGGGACGTAAAACGCCTATAAACCAAACCATTATCGGTTTAAATACACCCACTGCAGGAAAAAAGTGCTCTCTCATACCAGTCCAAGTAACTCTGTCGTAGCTATCTGCGGTCACCTTAAGCCAGCAAACTTCCTAATCTCATCGGCCGCCTGACTCACTCCTTGCCTTCCCTTGGAATCCTTTACGTCACTGCCTATGGAGAAAGAAGTATTAGACACAGGCGTACCGTCCAGAGCTGCGACAAGAAGCAAACTGTTCTTCTGCTGCAATGAATAAAGCGAAAGGGCAAAGCTCGAGTAAAGCAAAGTTCACCCTTAAAAAGCAAGAGTTTCTCTTGCTCTCAACGTAACCCCTTCCCCTCTTGACTGTCCAAGCAGTGCGAGCTATATACGGACCGCAGTTGCCTCCTTCCACACAGTGATAGCAAGCATTGCAACGTTTATGTTGTGCATTGGTATGTAATTTATAGTGCGTGAGTGCTAGACCTTCCACTCAGCCGCTTAGCCGTTGTCTGTGAGTTCCTTCTGTCCGTGTGCCCACCTGGTTGTGGGCAACCTGCTCTAGGTGACCACCTGCGACGTAGGTGGCAGGTGGCAGGCGCTCGTCATTTAGAAGAGCTCAAGCGAGAATTCATTGATACAGCAGACATAGTAAATCATTAAAAGAAGGACACATTTCCACCCCTCTATGCCGTAATGAAATTTTATGACGGCTGTCATGTTTATGCAGTATTATGGCTCCACAACGCACGGAGCCCTAATGTACTGTCCTATTGAAAAATATACTGCCAAAGGAGTTTGCCGTGTAGCGGTGCTCTATAGTATATTTGACAGTCCTAAGCTTGGGAGGGTTGAGGACGGAAGTAGCTCTCACCTTCGTGGGATTAGGGTCCCTGAGTATGCAGAAGGAGCCGCGGTGCAGTTCTGAGGAGCAGACGTCTTGGGGGGTATACTTTTGACAAAAAACTGTACCTTTTTGCTTGCTGAAAGGCGCTGGTGTTTAGTGTTTGGTTCTTCAGGCTTGGACATATCGTGTTTTCGGGCGTGTCTAGCTCTTGTGGTGGGGACTCAGCGCTCGTAAGTGACGATACCGCCCTGCTTCACTTTAAAGAAACACCGAAGTCTTACTGAAGTTGGCCATCTTGCTAGATTCCCGCGTTTCAATGACAGCTTATCTAATGTTTTAGCGGAATCGCCGAAGACGGAGAAAGATTAATAATATTACAGTAATTGCTAATTAGCATTCCTAAAAGCGCAGCAACACTACTAAACGGCAAAGCTAGAAACCTTTTGGTGGTTTAGCATTGCTAACTACGAGGTATTGTGCGAAAGCAGGTTTTAGCAGCTGGACACTAACGACACGTACCTGAAAGGGCGATTGAAAGCACATTTCTTTTCGTGACCTGCGCACAGATGGAAGTTGATGAAGACAAGGACGTGCAATCCACAGCGCAAGGGTGTGTTGCAGTTTAAACGCGGCGTGACCGTCTGTGGCGATAGCGTAGTGCTCTCGTGTAGAGGCCAGCGAAGCTAATTTGTTCGCGCTGCCGTTGGCTCGAAACCCAGTCGTGGAAATATTTATTTTATTTCTCTGGGTGTGCCGAAGTCGCCCTCATGCAAAGTCTCGTTTATTTCTTGCCATATCCCAAATCATGTGATTAACTTGAGAGGCTTCAGCACACAACACAGTTTCCAGGTTATGAGGCAAATAATGCTTTCGCATTAAAAGCGTTCGAAGAAATTGACAATTTAAAAAAAAGTTTGTCCAGGTATGATGTTCTAACCCAGGACCAACTGCCTGTCCCGGGCAGTCGCTCTACCAAGCAATCTATAAGAGCTACATAAAGACAACGGAAATCAATGGTGTTTGTCCACTGCTTTTGGGAAATCCCACAAAGTGGAGTAGATTTTTAGTGA
This sequence comes from Amblyomma americanum, assembly GCF_052857255.1. NCBI lineage: Eukaryota > Metazoa > Arthropoda > Arachnida > Ixodida > Ixodidae > Amblyomma > Amblyomma americanum. The sequence continues at coordinate 103,209,281 of NC_135498.1, forward strand.
GTGATTAAGGGATTAAAACGCATTCACCCAAGCGCAGCCTTCCGGCTAAAAAAAAAGAGATAACAGGTTTAACAGACACTTCGAGATGAAAAAAAAAAAATCTTTGATCGCTTTTTTCTGCCTTAAAGGGGACAAAATTTCGAACGCAAACAAATATTAGACAGTTTTCGTTTCACGTACGTAGAGGGTTCACGTACGCAAACGTGGGAAGTCTACGTAGCTGCACGCAGGTCGTTTGAAACCGTTATAGTTACACGTAATCGACGCACGACGCGCGTTACTCCTAGCGCCATCTACTAAGAAACACAGACACTGGTTGTAGCCTAAATCATCCAAGACAAGTCTTTAAGCCAAGCCATTCGGTCTGCCCTCGTGTTTGGAGGTTTGGCTATATTTAGCTGGTTTGGGGCTCTCTCAGTTCGAAATCTCGTTGTTATGACGACGACAAACGCTACTTCGTCAGGCTTAACAGCTGAAAAATCGCCCTTCTGTCTGGAAAACAAAAGCTATTTGTCGCTTGAAACCTTATGCTAGGGTAAGAATGGGCAAATGGAAGGCGAATACAACATTTTATAACACGATACCGCGTCGAGGGATTAGCGACGAAGCTGTTATCGCTGTGAAGCGGCGGGCCGGGCGCCGCTTGTTTGTCAACGCTACGTACGCAAGCAACGCAAAGACCGCAACGTAAAAATCCGAATCTCACGTACGTACGTGAGACTCGCGCAAACCCTTTGCGTTCTGCGCATGCGCAGTGGTCACCCGTTAGAGCTCTACGTACGTGAAGCCTCAAGGTACGTGAAACTAAAACTCTCTATTATGAGACGTTTCATGGGCATATGAAGATGCCTTGAAGAAAGTTTCAGTTGCAGACATTGAGTGGAACATAATTTTAAAAAAGTGTGTCTGTTTTCTCTCCGTTAAACCGATTATTGTGCGAGAGCACGGGCCCGAAGCCCCAAAGCAGTATTAGTGGACAAAGACGATGGCGTCCAATTCACAGCGCAATGCACCAAAGCCCGAAACGTCCCACGCAATATATTAGTGGACGAAGAAGACGAAGTGCAATGCACAGCGCGAGAGTGCGTTGCAGTTTAACACGGAGTGTTTGGCTGGGCCGATAGCCTAGGGCTCTCGTGCAGCGGCCTGCGAAGCTGATCTGTTCGCGCCGCTGCGCGTTTGACTCCCAGTCATGGATATTTCATTTTATTTATTTTATTTCAAATACCCTCATGGCCCAGCGGACATTATTGAGAGGAGTGGAACAAGAAACACAGATAACAGAAAATTAAAATACGTTCATGGGTTACAGCATACATACTGCACTGCACTGAGTTGTACATATTTCAGGAATTGTGCACATCCATGGAAAGCTGCAGAAAAAAAAGAAGAAAGAAAACAAGAACTAACAAGTCACAAAACTACAAATCAACAAAACAGAGTTCATGTGGGACTGCGAACCGAAGGGCACACATATCATGACCAAGAAATGCAGGCGCTTAACTTTTTCTTGAAATTCTAGAGATTGTTGGTGAGTACCACATCTGCTGGCAAGTGATTCCACTCAGATGATGTAGTTGGAATGAAAGAATTTAAGCGAGCGGTAGTGTGAGAAGGTGGAACGCCCACTTTGCGTGAATGATCAATGCGCGATGAACATAGGTGGGCGCAAGGAGCAAAACGTTCTTCAAAAGAGGATTCAGATTGTAGATCTTAAAAAAAAAAGACAGAGTCGTGAAATTTTTCTGCGCAATGAAAGTAATGGCAGTGACAAAGTGTGTTTCATTAGTGCGACACTTGATGTGCGGTCATAGTTGTGGAGGATAAAACGAGCGGCACGGCTCTGAACAGCTTCCAAAACAGATATAAGGGACTTAGCTTGAGGGTCCCATATCGACGCGGCGTATTCAAGCTTTGAACGAACCGGTGTTTTATAAAGAAGGGGTTTGACTGAAATGGGTGTATTCGAAAGGTATCTATACGAGGTATCCGGGGCTAACGAAGCATTTTTGATGCTATAAGAGGCTGGTGGCGAGACGCCTTGAGGTGAGAAGCGCATGGATATGCATTTTGATGCGTTTAAGACCATTTTCCATTTAGTACACCAGTCAGTAACACAGTTAAGATCGCCTTGCAATAAGTGGACATCATTAGGGTTTTTAATTTCACGGTATAGTATGCAATCATCTGCAAATAGTTTGATAGAAGATTTTATGTTGTTAGGCAGATCATTAATTTACACAAGGAATAATAAGGGTCCTAGTACCGATCCTTGTGGTACCCCAGACGTAACCGGCATTGAAGATGATTGAAGACAGTTAACGTGGACAAACTACAAGCGATTAGATAAAAAACAACGAATCCATGCTAGAACATTCGGGTCGATATGAAGATGAGCAAGCTTATACAACAACAGACTATGGGACACTTTATCGAAAGCCCTGCAAAAATCTAAGAAGATGACGTCGACCTGTGAACCATCATCAAGAATGGAATAAATTTCGTTGCTGAAAGATAATACCTGGGTTTCACAGGAAAACTGTTTCCTGAAACCATGTTGTAAAGGCGTGAAAAACGAAAATGATTCAAGAAAACCAGATAATTAAGAAAATAATATATGCTCCATGATTTTACAGGAAATGGAAGTTAATGATATGGGATGATAATTGAAGGGTGAATGCCTTTCACCAGATTTATAGAGTGGAATCACTTTAACCAGTTTCCATTCGTGTGGTATATCTCCTGCTAGAAGCGATTGCTCACATATCTTCAGTAAAAAAAATTTGGAGTACATTTTAGTATTCTTCAGGACTTTGGAGTTAATGTTATCAGGCTCGCAAGAAGAAGAGATTTTCAAATTGTTAATTATGTTAATAATTCCCTCATAACCAAACCTTACAGGGTCCATTGAAAAGCTTATGTTACATGCACAGCCTCTAACATCCGTAATGTCAGTTACGGTACTTGAAAAAGCTGCACTAAAGGTCTCGTTAAGGATGTCAGCGACGTTAGCGCTTGAAATAGGGTTTGACTGAGGGTCAACGAGGGATATTAGAGACTGGTCTCGTCACTTATATCCCTCGTTGACTCGCTTATTTCATTTCTACTAGCATGCTGGCATTTATAGTGGCCATTCTCCGCATTTGGGCGTTGTGTGTTCATATGTCTGTTTGTCTGTCTTCTTCTCTGAGGCCGGATTTGTTCTCACCTATCCACCGGGTGTGGGCAATCTGCCCACCGCGCCAGGCGGTAGCCAATTCGATCGTGAGAGGCTGCTCTGGAAGAGCAACCCGGGTCTCAAACCCAACCCAAGCGACGTAGTCCCACCGATGGCAAAACCTGCCAAAGCATCTGCCTTGTGCCACTGCCCACTGCTCACCTGGCCTCTGGTGGGCTTAGTTGCCAAGGTGGTGCCGGGGGTAGCCAGATGAGAACCAGGGGCGCTACGCCACTGCTAACTTGACTACCGGGGGGCGTAATTGCCAATGTGTAGCCGGTGGTAGCCAGACGAGAACCTAAGGCGGATATCAGACGGCACCGCCGCTATGCGCACCGAGCTAAGCGGAATGAGCAGCAGCGCTTAGGAGAAGAACGTGATTGGAGTCATGCTTGCACAGTAGCCACATGGAAGATCTTAGGGTAGTAATTAGGTAATAGCATGCTATTGCCTAGCAGGTCGTAGCTCTAACGGACAACTGAAATTATGCTAGCGCATATATCCGCATATGGCCTGATTACCAACTTGACTGACGTTTTCTTAACCTGACGTGGCGTCGCCATTGCTCGACACAAGATCTTATGACAAGATTCTTGGTCGATGTTGGTGAGCGTATGAGTGCTTTTGCACTAATATGATTTTAGGTGCTGTCCGTCGAACCGCTCGGCATTTCCAGCCACAGCTGGTGGTTGACGTCAGGGTGCACTTGACTGAATTACTGAGAAGTGTCCGAACCCAGTGATTGATCTCAGGAACAGCCAGTGCTTGCCGGCTACGCCGACGTAATCGGTATTTTTTTCCCTTTAAATAAGCTTTCTTGGTTGCATAAGCCAGAACTTGCACATAAAAAAACAAAACGCAGGTCGTCGTCAAAACCACACTGCGGTAACTGAAAGAAAATTTTTGGACACTAATCCACCTCGCGGACACTAATCCACCGCTATGCACTCTTGAACTGCCAACACGAAGTCATTTGTGCTCCTGTCGGCACGAATTCGAGTGTAGTGGCAATAAAAATTGAATTTAACAATGTCATATTCAGCTTTTTCAGCAAAACTTCACCTTTTTCTGCCTGACAAATTTCTACATACGCCGAAAGAGCCGCAAAGGTGATTTTTAATCACGATATGCACTGGATGGAGTTGTCCTCATTGTCCCTTTAACTCGCTTCCTTTGGTAGCTACTTTTTAGGTTGTCTTCTTTAGTAAAGGAAATACATTTCAGTCTGATATTCCGAGGCAGACAGTCGGTAGCGGCAATGTGCAATCTTTCTCCGTCGCAGCAGCGGAACACCGTGAACTAAGATTTGGTGATCACGATTTTGTATGGCGCAAAGGCATCTGTGGCCAAAGAGCGGCATGGCACAAGGTGTTTTTGTCAACTCAGGTGCGGTGAAAGACCAATTTCCCAAGAATTTCACCTTTATGAAGCCGAGAAGCACGGCAAGGAAAGATTTTACCCTTTGTACCACCGATCGGTGCTGGCGGCACAGGTGATTGAACTCCGCACTTCCCGCAGTGGAAACGGATGCTCGACCCACTAGGCCATCGCTGTGCTATTTATGCGGTTAGCTAAGATTTGGGGCCATTGCACATAAATAGGCATAATGTATGGCCCGTATCGACAGATTATACGAAATGCCAGTATTGTCTCTGCTATTCGAATGTACGGGGCAGCTTGAGTTACTCTCGCGTAATGAATGGAGTTAAGTTGCCGAGCTGTTGCTTAGGGACCGATCGCGCGTGCACCCCAAAGCCGGTAGCTTGGCCCCCTTGGTTTGTGTGTCTTAGCTATTTTTGGGGCTCCTCGAGAAGCCGCCATCCCGGCGCCGCCGAAATAGGATTGTTTTGAGACAAACGCGGCAGATTGCGTAGACCGACGGTTAACCGGCAGTGAGGAGGCCCGTCCTTGTAAGGTGGCACTCGGGCCACAAGACGCGGCCGAAGCGCTGACCCCTGGGGTTTCGCCCATCGCCGTGGAAGCGGTGCGTCGGGGGAGTTTCACCAATGGCGCGGTTCAAACATCGAGCTCAGTGGTAGCGGCGTCGCTTGATGTGGAGGTGTCGGAGCTGACTAGAGGCGATTCTGACACAGCGGACACAAGCACGGGCAATGCCACAGCGAAGATATGTCCATACGAAAGGAGATCAGGTGGTAGGGACGGTGTCTGCGTCATTTACCGTGAGCAGAGCACGGAAACACGGCTAAAATTTGCGGAGCATCCCAAATCACGGCACGGTCCTGGCGTGGATTTACCTACGCAGCTCCAGTGGCTGGCGTCTGTCGTAAACACGCTACCGCAGTTGAGCACGCAAAGCACGAAGACGCCCTCAGAAAACATGGATCTGTCCATCGTGATGGCAAGTGGCCTGAGTGCGCGGGCGGCCAACGAGGGTCGTAAGTTGCATAGACCGCTGCGCAAACGGAATGTCACTGCCCGGACCGCCTGTGCCGCACCGATATTCGGTCGTAGACGGCGGGTTCGACTGTTCGACCCCGAAGAACGCCGCTGAATCGTAGGTTGCGTTGGCCATGCCCACTCCACCTTTAACTGCCTCGCCATATCACAACAAGGAGCCGTGCGCAGATATGTAACACGGCTAACCTTGGTAGCATGTCTCGAGATGAAACGAAAGGCTCGAGTAAGCGCGGATATAGTAGGTGGGGGAGGGGGTTCCATGGCGAGAAGGACTAAGCATTGATAGACCATTTGCATGGGTATGACCGAATGTTGTTTGTGTGGAAGTTATGCCGATTGTACCTTGTGTGGTTCAGTGATTATAGACAATGTGGTATGAACACTCGGAACTGCTTAGTTTGCATATTACAAAATGTTCGAGTGCCCCGAGAATGATGTCGTGTTTTGGTTACAAGTTTGAGTGTATTTGTAATTAGCACTGCATAAAGAGGAACTATTGTTCTCTGATATTGCCCTCGCGACTTGTGTGTGTGAGCACGGTGAGTCGGGACTGTCGTTAATCTCTTCTTAGATGTGGTAGTTGTGTGTATTATCGATGTGCTTTTCCATATACTTGGTTTCGTACGTCCCTCCGCACTTTTTCATTGTTGTAACATGCCTTGTGTTGTACGTACAGCGAGTGTACGCACAACATTCTCAGTAAGGAGAAGTTAAGTTGCCGAGCTGTTGCTCAGGGACCGATCGCGCGCGCACTCCGAAGCCGGTAGCTTGGCCTTCTTGGTTTTGTGTGTGTTTGCTGTTTTTGGGGCTCCTCGACAAGTCGCCATCCCGGCGCCACCGAAATGGGTTTGTTTTGAGACAAACGCGGCAGATGGCGGCAACGACGATTAACCGGCAGTGAGGAGGCCCGTCCTTGTAAAGTCGCACCCGGGCCTCAAGACGCGGCCAACTCGCGGACCCCTGGGGTTTCGAGAGGGGGTCGCTTGTGAATTCATGGCTTTTAACGGCGGACCGCAGGACGGGCCGGACGCCTTGGAGCAGGAAGCAGAAGGCGGAAGCGTGGCCTGGTCAGTGCGCGCGGTTCGGACTGGGTGTTCGGTTTCCCTCAGCTTCCGCTGGCGGTTTTAGTGATTTTGTGTCTGTGTGCATTAACCAAGCGGAAATGCGCAACATCTTCGTGGAATTCGCGCGGGGCCCGCGATACAACAACAACGTGAGCACCGACGTGCTATTAGCTCCTTGAGTTTGAACGAAGTTCTCCTGATTGGCTCTGAGAAGCGCATTTCCTATTGGTTACAGAAATGGTCCCCAGAATGATGGGCGAACGGATTTAAGAGCGAGTTTTTGGCGCGAGCGGGGAGATCGCAGGGCAGGCCGCCTCCGTGCAATAAAGAGGTAGTGTACCGAAGAAGTCGTCCAGTCTGTTCCGCAACGTGTCGCCGGATCACGGAACCATCAGGAGACTTCAAGGTCAACACCATCGATCTGTCGATGACCAACATCGATCGATCAGTCATCCACCAACCTATTCAAAATTAACTAATTGTATAATTCCCGATATTATTTACTCGGAGGAAATATATAAAATAATGATTTGCTGGTCGCGATGTAGTCATGACAAAGGGAAATGAGCATAACTGTCTCTCTCACGGTGGGCGCTTGAAGCGAGCCATGGGGAAGTTCGTGACGAGGGAGTGGATGGAAGGAAAGAAAATGAAAGAGCCATCGTTAAGGAGTGCTCCGGAATAACTTCAGCCATTTGTGATTTAACTGGCAAAGTAAGGCACGAGGCTGCGTTTGTATCTCTGCTTCATCGAAGGTTCGGTCACCTAACCTAGAATTTGGCAGCCGAATTCCAGGCACTGGGCCACCGCAGCTGGAGATACAAACTTCGGAAGAATCCAAGTAGTGTCGTAATGGCATTCGTAGAACTGATGAAGTTAACGAAATACCGCAGATGTTTTTGCTTCCCAGCAAAGCGAGAAGACCTTGGCGCGGTACATCCTCTGTTGCAACAGCGTCTGCGTGCCATTGACAGTACTGTCAGGGGCTGCGAGAACACCTGTGTGAATCTACTGACAGGGACGAATTTTGAGCTCTGCAGCGGAAATACCGCGAAGGCTATGATGAAAAAGAGCATGCCGTTGGAAGCACAAGTTTTCTATGTAGATGACGGAGGACATAGTTTGGCTTTTAACATCTCTATCTTCTCGAATTCACCAGCCAGTATAAACAGAGAGTATCACATAGAAAAAATATGGCTTAGCTGGCTTAAATTTCTGTTTACCATGGGCTGTGCTTCTATCCTGACGGCATCATTGGCACGTGTCTCTTCGCTGGAGTATACGGATGTTATTTCACATGAACAATGCCATCTGTGTTTGAAATCAGACCTAACCCTACTTGTAAAGGCAACAATAGTCACACGACCGTCATAAAAGCAGTCGTCAGCTCATGGAGGTAGGCTACTGTCACATTTCTAGCACTTTTTGACTCTCGATAACGTAGACCTTAGTGTTTGACAGTGTATAACGCACACGACCTTAAAATTGGTAATTATTAACACTCTCTTAAGAGAACAGCAGTTTACAATAGGCAGCAGAGCGTTAAACGTGGAAAGGAAATGCCTCTACTTACGGCAGGTAGGGACCGCAGATCAGGATCACGACGGTGAAGTAACAACAAGAATAAGAAAGGTATGATTGCATTGATTTGGAGGCACGCTCAGGTGACGAATAGAAGTTTGTCAATATACCTCATATACAAAGCGTATAACAGCTGTATCTTACCAGTATCTCCTATAGTGGCAGAAGCGTGGAGGCTAAGGATAAGTGTAGAATATTAGTAGCGGAAAACACAGTGAGCTATGCACAGGAAAATCATAGGTGTAGCGTTAAGAGGCAAGAAAGTTACTAGATGGACCAGGGAACAAACGTGGGTTAATGACATCCTACTCGACATTAAGAATAGACGTGGGAAGTGCATCTAATGCGAAGGGGACATAACGAATTAAGAGTAACGGAGAGGATTGAAAGATAAGGCAAGCATAGCCGGGTACGGCTGAAAGTTAGGCAGGCGGATGAGACAAGAAATTTAGGGATAAGGTGGCCCCAGTTGGCCAAGAAAAGTGTCTATATGAGGGATGTGGGAGAGGCCTTTGTCTTTGCACTGAAAGTATTAGGCTGATTATAGTCAAGACATAGAACATAGGAACATGTGCAGTAAAAGATTTAGATACTATCCGTATTGGACAGGCGCGAAATATGGCTTAGTTGGTTTTAAAAATAAAAATAAAACGCTGCCAAAAATAATCCCAGTAATGTCCTCAACTATGTTCCATTTCTTGCAAACTTACTACTTGCAAACTACTTGCGATTGTTTCACAACGTAACCGAATGGACACCTTATCAACGTAAACAAACAGGCGTCGTCAGCGCTGCTAGTATTTCGCAACAGAAAACTACATTAATTTCTGTGAGAATGACAATGACATTGAGACCATTAGTTATAGGCAGTGTACGCACTCGTGAATGCACCTTCATCGGTCCTGTTATCAAAGGAGGCCCGTCCGCTGTGGGCAGTTGAAGGGCAAGCGTCCCAACTTGGGCTAGCGGATACTAGGACGTGAGTCGTACCGGTAATACCGAAAGCATACACGAATAATTAACGCGCACGTGAACAAAGCGCTGATCAATGTGATACCTTAGGGTAGTTGGTACTGCAAGGTACTCCTTTCCACCCAGGGACCAGACATCGAGAAAAAACAGACACACGGACGGGTCTCTATTCTAGTTTTCTGTCGTCCCCGACTGTTGTCTAAAGAGCATTTAACAGATGTATAACAAAGGAGAGGCACTTGCTATGAATGTAAAGTGCGTATTGCGCCATTCACTATGACTTCGTACCAGAGCGGAAAGGAGAGGGTGAGAAGAGGAGGCAATGTGCAGGCGTTTGCTTTTCACATTGATAAGCCTCTTGGTATACCGGATGTCAGATCAGAAACCCAGCGCTAACCTGTACTACGAATAAATTTGCAATCATTTACGATTTCCACTTGCTGTGTGTATGTTACGCACATATCAGCAGAGTTTCTTCAATTTTCCCCGTTCTTACTAAACGCTTAAAAATGGTTTCAATTAAACACTCGGTAAGTGCTGGATAACAGATATGTTTTGCGGTTTAGTTGGTTTTTCAAAATAAACCTCAAGAACTTCAAATCTGCCACTGCTTCTCGTTGACATTTAAGGCACTGTATGCAAAATGACCTGCTGTTGTCCATGAATCAAGATGTCGCCGCACTTTTTTTTTTACACAGGGAACTGCCAGAGTATCCGTGCCGCTCAAAGTTTGCAGTGCTATTCTCAAGATTTCAGGTAAGCTGAGGAAATACAGCAGTGCTGGCCACTAATGTAGACCCGAGTGAATTTCAGCTGGGATATTCTTCGGGAAGGCGTGGAACTCAAGGAAACTTTCATTGAGTTTAATTTATATTTACCTTAAAGGCCCGAGGGCAGTAAATAATGGCTGAGCAAAATCAAGATTTTTTTGAGATTAAGAACACATGAAAAAGAGGAAGAGCAATTGCGTAAAGGAAAAAAATAAGAAAAAGAAACAATAGGCGGCAGTGGAAAGATGATGTGAGGGGTATACTAAGATTAGTGCAATGCCGGTACCGCAAGTCTCCAGCTTTTGAAGAGATTCCGCGAGAAAAGCGCAAGTGGAAAATCAGTCACCTCGTCAGAACGATCGGCTGTTTGAACGTTTGCGCGATCGTGACGAGAGAGAACTGCCAGAGCAGACAACAAGCCACCTGCGTTCTTTACGAGTCTAGGCAGGTAGGTAAAGAACAAGCCAACCAGTCCGCACGGCACGAGCACTGGGGTGGCCTCGCTGCGTGATTGTTCGCTTCGTGTGTAGCTCGTATAAAGCGGGAAGTGTTTTGCCCTCTTGTTCATTCCGTAGGCACTCTGGAAGGGCGGAGGTTTACAAAAAAATTCAATAATAACATAATTCTACTCGGCTTACGGGGGGTGTGCTACCTCGTTACTTTGTTTTACTCGGTTCATTGTTTACACTCAACAAAATTTACAATTTAGGAGTTGCGTTACCGCAACTATGCCTAATTCAAGGGTAGGAATTGCCCCATTTCGTGTAACTAAAATGTCATGCTCAATAATTCGCTAGGTCACCCCGCTTGTTGCAAAGCCTTTGCACTGCGCTCCAAAAAAATATGACAGATTTATGGAAGCTTCACATGTCGGCGCCATAGTCAAGGTTTATATTCAAGGCTGCTCGCACTGAACAGGGGTCACTGAAGTGCCTCGCGTTCGAGACTTGTGCAGTTGTGACTGTCGATCGTATACGAGAAGAATGATGGTGACATTGTTAGAATCTGCGAAGGTATTTTAGGACTCACGGTTATGCATACACAGTCCAAGTCACTTATAACGACCGCAGATATAACGCGGCCGTCAAATAGCGCATTAGGGCAATGGCAATTCTCAGATACAACGGACAACTTAGGCCGCACCACTCGGTTATAGCGGATGCGTAGACGCCGTAAACGCCACCCGAAGTTGAAGAGCTCCCGCATCCAGCAAGCGCAGAGAGGCTTCCAGCAAAAGCGTCTCTCAGCCCTTGTGACACCGCCCCGGAAAGAACACGTCGACCCAAAAATGCAATAAAAAGGCGTCATTGAAGCCGTAATTAACCTTCGGCTAAGCGCGCGCCGATCGCCTATGAGGGCATTCTTTGCCTGCGTGTTGCCGGCTGGGCAAAACATCCCGAGTGGAAGAAGCGTGGCGGGCGCGAGGCTGGAGCACCTTTGAAAGCGAAGGTTTTGCCCATGGGCAACTAACAGCAACGATTTTGGAAGTTTGAATGCCTCACTGGCCATGCTGGTTACGCGGTATCGCCACCTGCCCCAGTCGCCCTTATAAAAATGGTCTATAGACAGTGTATAGACTTCTTATAGACTCTATTGCCTTCCTTTAGATATTTATTTTTGTCTACTTATAGTCTATAGACCGTCTATAGAAAAAGTCTACTAAAGTGCACGGCCATACATTTATATATTGTCTATAGACTGTCTATAAGATTTGTATTTCCTATAGACTGTTCTCTAGGGTTCTTGTATAGAGAGTCTTTAGACTTTACTGACAGAAGTCTATTAACAGTCTAAAAGTTTTTGTAAGGGCGGCTCCATCTTTTGTGCTGCTACAACCCATGAAGGCAGCGTCAGACAGCGGACAGTGCAGATGATACATTCTGTGCCACGAGCCCTGCGCTACTTTCGTCGCTGCATGGGCTTAGGAACGATATAGGAAGTTCTCGTAAATATGCGTGATCAGACGCATATGTATTTGCGGCAACGCGTCATTGATGCATAGCTGGCCAGATGTTTCCTCGGATGACTACGTTCCTGGGGACCACAACATCGCAGAGCCGCCTTCTTTGATGAAGCTATTGAAAGGCAAGTACGTGCGCTCCCCTACCTGCTAGGAATCTGATTAACTTGGATGAGTAATTAGTTAAATTCAGTCTTTAAAGTTGATTATTGGAAGTAACGGTCTCAACGTGGGGAATACGGCCACTCAGGAGAGTCTGGAAAGAGCCGCACTAGGGTATGCCTTTGTCAAGCAGACGCAAATAATGCAGATTTTTAAATAAATAAGCGCCGCTTTCGATGGACTTATTATTTTTGGCAGTTATACGTAGAGTCCACTTACTACGAACATCGGATATAACGAACGGAATTCACTTGATCGTCGGGTTCATTACAAGTGGGCTCGAGTGCACTCAATGTAGCTGAGGCTCCTATACATTGGTTACACGCTTTAATAGTGAAAGTTTAGAGAGTTGCGCTGACACTGACAAGTATATCGTACCAGCCACCGCGGTGGCCGGGTGTCTGTGTTGCACAGCTGCTGACCAGAAAGACGCGGATTTGATCTCTGTTCTTGCGGTCGCATTTCGATGGAGGGGAAATTTTAGAGGTACATGTACTGTGCGATGTTACTGAACGTTGAAGAACCTCACATGGTAGGAAATATCCTGACTCCTCCACTACTACGTCCACAGCTGCCTGAGTCGCTTTGGGACGTTAAGCTCCATAAAACCAAAAAACTGTATCATATACTTTGCTGTTTTTTCTCTCCTTACAAAAGATTATTGCATGTGGAAAGAGTGATGAGCGTCTGACACATTGATGCGGAAGTGCCAAGAATTGCGATAATTTTTTATTGCCCGTAGCACCATTTGATCAGGGTAATTAATTAATGCGGACTTTCAGACCATGAATGCTTGTTTTGTACGAGAAAATTGGCCGAGATTTTACGGGTGTCTACTGATAAGGTCGTTTCCCTTGTCCTTTATGTCACAGTCAGTCGCGCTCGTGTTACAGAAGAGCTCTAATTAACTAGCGCTACAGTTACAGCGCGGTCATTTGTAGCGGTCAATTAAAGCCCATGCAAAGTAATGAGCAATTCATGAGAAGTGATCGATTACTACTGCGCAATTTATCATTCGTCATTTTTTAGCAAAGTACAAAAATTCACTAACGATTTGACCTTACGCGACAGGGATTACGTGTTATATGATTGAATAGATACGTGCGTAATTTAACCTGCAGTTATTTTGCGAACTTTTCTTGAGCATAAAATCCAAGTGCGTTTCTTTAAAATATGAAGACCTTGTGCTCTATTTCGAGGATATGCGAAGTCCCGCGCTTCGCTTTTGTTTCTGCTCAGAGGAGAGAAATCTAAAGCTCATAAAACATAACATTCCCGTGTGCTGCCGTCTTGAAATGCGAAATGAGAAGCGCGGAACATCCTCGCGAGCGGCTTCTCAGAAAACCGACCATGGTTTCTGTAAAGCGAGAAAAATCTGCTCTGCACCGCTGTTTACCACCCAGTTCAAGTCCTCGACATCATAAAACTGGCCACAAGTTGTGTTTGGAGGGTAAAATGTTACAGATCTAAAGTAATCGATTCATTAAAAAAATATTTGGATTAGAACGTTACACTATGTAAAAAGTGATCAATGCACTAGAAAAGTAAAAGAAAGTAGTTAATTACAAGTAGTCAATTCCTTGTAACGCGTTGCATACAAGTCTGGTCACTGCGCAATTGAATTGGTGGAATGCGAGCTTTAGAAGCGAATTTCTCGGAACACGCGCATGCCAGAAAAATTTTACCGAATGGAGAAGTAAAGGAATGACCACCTGCAAGTTTTTAACATAAGCAATCACGCTAGCCGGATTAATTAAAAAGTATAATAATGGAGTTTAGTTATAAGGCACAGGACGGCCGTTATCCTCTCACTTTATGCCCCTCTCATCGCATAACGTGCCCATAAAAAGTGCATTCACGTAAACCTCCTCGTTTGAAAGAATACTATTACTACTACTACTACTACTACTACTACTACTACTACTACTACTACTACTACTAATAATAATAATAATAATAATAATAATATTAATTGGTTTTGGGGGAAAGAAAATGGCGCAGTATCTGTCTCATATATCGTTGGACACCTGAACAGCGCTGTAAGGGAAGGGATAAGGAGGGAGTGAAAGAAGAAAGGAAGAATGAGGTGCCGTAGTGGAGGGCTCCGGAATAATTTCGACCACCTGGGAATCTTTAACGTGCACTGACATCGCACAGCACACGGGCGCCTTAGCGTTTTGCCTCCGTAAAAACGCAGCCACCGCGGTCGGGTTCGAACCCGGGAACTCCAGATCAGTAGTCGAGCGCCCTAACCACTGAGCCACCGCGGCGGGGATTTGAAAGAATGCAAAGTCAATTTTGAGCGTCCAGCTGTTTGGGCACAGGTATTTCTGTGGCATCCAAGCTTCTGAACTCTGAACCGGCCCAATCTCTCTCACCACCACTGCCTCGTTCTGCAAGTATTATGCGATGTATACTGTTCTGTCAGCGAGAAGGGAACGCCATGTTGCCCTAAACGCTTTCTACAATTATGTTAAATTGCATGACGGTAACGCTCACAGGACCATTTTCACCGAAAAAAAATTTTTTCGTCAGTGTACGCTCAAGACGTCACGTTTTGTGTAGTTCACGGCACTGGCGGATCATAGGATATTTAAGCAAGATATCTAAGTTTGAACAGGTAGAGACAAAGAGTAAGTCAGGCACGTTGGAAAATGAAAGACAGGTGTGAAACATCTATACAATTTGTTAACGCAGGTGCAATAACCCATCTTAGTGAAGGACCAGCGTTCCTCAACTAATTTTCTTCATTGTACCGACACGCCAAAGGCGCTACGTGCTCCACTGCGGTGTTCGCCACGTCATATATGCGGGATGCCACAAGTGCAGGTGGAAGGCCTTAACATTACCGAAGGTTGGCCGCCTCTAACAGGTGGGAGCAGCAGGATGCAGCTCAGCCATCAAATTCTTACTTCAAGCTTAGCTTTGTGTTTTCGCCGTTGCACAACTACGGCCTGCGTTGCGGATGCATTTATTTTTTAATGGAATAGCTCGGCCGCTCTCCCCTACGTTATAGCTAGGTTTCATCGTGCCGGAAGCGGTTCCACCGAGTCGTACCATGACTCTTTTACAAGGGGGCGTTGTGCGATGAGTCAGTGACAAGCGAAGCGACAAAAGAATGTACGCGTCCGCATAGGTTCGTCTCGTACGTCTGGTATGAGAGCTTGTAGAGCTAGCCGTTGCGGTGCCGCATGCAAAGGACGTCGGTTCCTCGTCGAAGCTTTGTGGGGTGCTTTCGTGCTCAGAACCTTTATTCCGTCCAATATGCGATATTTCATGCTTCTGTGCGTTGCGTTTCACGCTGCTCTGTGCACGGGTAAGTGTTCTTCTTTCGGTTCAAATGTCCAAATGCACGTCACTCACTCTGCAGTGTTCATCAGTATTGGAATCTCTCCACAGCTGACATATCTCTTTCTTCTATATTTGAGCTGTGCAAGGCGATAGTCATATCTCAGCGAAAAAGATGAAGAGAAAGAATTTCTTGGTAAACACCACGTCACATTTCTGGATGACAGCTCCGCTCAAATCAGCCCCATTGAAGATAATGAAAATGAGAAAGGAAACCGCGAAATCAAAATGAATGGGTGAATTCATGAATTTTTTAGTGCGCCAGCACTAGAGCTTCCACTCAGCCGCTTAGCTGCAGTCTATGCAGTCCCTCTGTGTGGGCAAGTTGTGACGACGTCACAAGATCACGTGACATAGCTGCCCTGCCTGCGTCCGTGGTTGCTTCTCTGGGTATTTTTGTGCGCCAGCACAAGGGCTTGAACTCGCCGATTTTGCCGATGTTACTCCAGTCCCGCTGCGATCTTGAACAACTAAATAGCTGGGCGCCCCTGCCTAGGTGACAGGTGAGCCACGTAGGTCACGTCACCTTGTGACGTCATCACAACCTGCCTGCCGGACTGTGAGCGCAGTGCCCACCATCAGAGGCGATAGTTCAATTAATAATTGGTAGCGAGAGGTTGCTAGGGAAGAGCTTGCAACCTGGGGTCTCACAAGCCCCAGCGATGGCAGCATCTGCCATAGAAGAGCAGTGGCGTATTGCTTAACCGCTGAACCACAGTGCCAAGAGTGGCATGAGGACTCTCAGGAATATATGGATCTGAAATAGAGCATGAACTGTACGAGAATGAAAACAGGAATGCTGGCGCGCCTAATTAGCATCTGGCGTAACAACTCTAAATTGTTTGCCATTTTTGAAGCAATAGCTTCACTGCGCTAGGTTTTCAAGAGGGCAGCGTCAGTGTAGTCACGTGGCAGGTCATGTGACCTACTGACCTCATCGCAATCTGCCCACCGTGGCAGGTGGCAACTGCACCATCGGGCATCGGAAATTTCATAGACGCTTTACAGACAATGCGTTCGGCAGTGTGTGTGGCATTTGTGAACGTAGCCATGCAAAGGAAGCTTTCGCTTCTCACCAGGGTTAACCAAAGTTCAAACGACAGCTATTTTGTAGCGAGAGCTACATTTCGGTAGCATTTCAAGTCTTCAGCGTGGCGGCGCCGCCACCCTGTGGCTGCGCCACCACGCTGTCACGTGGTTGGTCACGTGGTGTGGAGCAGCTGCCGACGGCGCAGCGCCGTGGCTGATCACGTGGTTCGTCACGTGACCAAGTTCCACTCGGCTAGCTGTAGCTGTCGCGTCACTCCATTTTTAACCAAAGACAAACCACCGCCAATTTACTTTTTAAGATGGAACGTGAGGTTTAACGTCCCTAAGGGAAACAGAACTGTGAGGGACGCAGTAGTGCGTTGTTTGGGATTTATTTACACTACCTTGGGCCCGTCAATGTGCGCTGACTTCGTTTAATATAACGGCGTTTTTCAATTTCCCCTCCATCAAAACCTGGCCGCTCCGGTTTCGATCAAGAGTCCTTAGTCTCAGCGGCCGAACAGCGTGTATACTAAGCCCCCAAGGCGGGTAATGTTTGCAAGATA
Organism: Amblyomma americanum; assembly: GCF_052857255.1. NCBI lineage: Eukaryota > Metazoa > Arthropoda > Arachnida > Ixodida > Ixodidae > Amblyomma > Amblyomma americanum. The sequence goes on from NC_135498.1 coordinate 103,226,368, forward strand.
GACATCTGAAAAATTGTGAAAGAAGTAATGCAGACTAACTGTTAAATTTTTATGCGAGGCACATACTGCGGCGGCAAAAAAAAAGCATGAGAGAGTCTTTTATGTAGGAATTTTCGAAAACAGTGCAGGCGATGGTCCTTGAGTATAAACTGCACGGATTTCGAACCTAAAGTTAAAATAAAGGGTTTAGTGACCAGCTTTATTACGCAGTGATGAAGAATTCGCTCTTCTTTTTACAAACACTCTTAGGAATTGTGTACACAAGTAGCGCTTATGAATCGCATAATTGCTTTTGTGTTTTGGCTGCAGCCAACAGATGTCCTTGCTTTTTTTATTTACTGTTATGATTTCTGTACGTGAGAGTTGTGGAGCGCTATTGTGTACGCCGCGTTCAATGAGTGTTGCGTTCCGTTGCAAGTCAGCCCCTACACCCCACCTGCAATTGCTTGAGGCAACATGTTTATAGCTAGACAAAATTGAGCGCTCATGTTTCGTTTTCATTACGGCTGGGAAAAGGATTTTTACAGTGACACTTGTTAACTACACGTGTCCTGATTACGCGGCGTTGACGTCAGCCTAAAACGAAAGAGTGAGAGGAGGAAAGGGTGGAAAGAAAGAAAAAAAAAAACAGGTGAAATTTAAATACAACCCAATGTCTCTTGTACGCCGACGACACGACCGTCATGGCTTCTGGTAACACGTCTTTTGGATCAATTACAAACCTTAACTGATTGCTTTCCCTGTTGCACTGAATCCCGTGGCCAGAACCAGGCACGAGAGTGAGCTACCATTGCGTTTGTTGTGGTAGCGCAGATTGCAACAACGGCTGTAGGCCTTAGGCTTTGCTGTAGACCTCAGAAATTAACAAAAGGCATCCGGGATCACGGTGACACCTGCATATCGCTGTGTTTAGGTGATAGTCAGCAGAACGCACGCAGAAGTTAATTTTTAAATAAAATTTTTCTGTAAGAAATTTAGAGAAAATTAGAAGTTACAGTTATAAACTATAATGTATGACATCACTGGATTACAAAACCATTCTTAGTCAGCAGAACGCACGCAGAAGTTAATTTTTAAATAAAATTTTTCTGTAAGAAATTTAGAGAAAATTAGAAGTTACAGTTATAAACTATAATGTATGACATCACTGGATTACAAAACCATTCTGGTGGCCTTATGTCATTCGGAACAATGGCAATACGAGTTCTGATTGTAAGCCTGGCAAAAAATTTCGGTGCGTTCTTGTCGTCTAGGATGCAACTATGGAGCATTACTATTCATTCCGGCGTTAAACATCCAGGAGGTATGGTCATTCGCAACACCGAATGGATTGAAGCTTCATGTTAAATGGGAATTATTTTGGTCACGACAATAAACGAGAATTTGTGTGTTGGTCTTTTCTTGATTATTTCTGCATTGGTTGAGTTCATGTTTCTGCAGTATTTCAGCTTAGAGAATAAATGATCACTTCGACATTTCTTCCTGAGCCCAACATGACTGTTACATGAAACTTTTTCGAAGCAAATGTTAAATGGTCCAGTAACGTCCACGGCTGTCCGAGTGTTTTTTCATTTTCCCTCGTTCAATTACTAGAAGGAACTAATGCCACACCTACGCAAATCTAATACTCTCCCGTCTGTACGATTTAAATTGAAGATGTGAGATAGGTATGTGTTCTGAAACTGCATTAAAAATATTGGTGAACTGCGTTTTGCCTGAAGAAGCAAAAATTGCTTAAACTTGGTGGAGTTTCTTCTATGATAACTCATTTAAACATTTGCTCTTTCTAGATATGCTGCCTTTTGTTGAGGAAGCTCCATGGGTTCCGAATTGCAGAAATCCAATTCACTTTGTAAGTTTAAAATTCAAGATGAATTCTGATACTATCAAAACAAGAAATAAGAGAGCAAAACCATACTACTACCGGCTTTCGTAAGCCATCGATATGTTCTTTAGATTTTTACATAGATTAAGCCGAAAGGAAAATATATAAGAGAAGCGTGGAAAAAACATAGGAACACAAGAAAGCATTTCGTAAAACGAGGATTTTGGTAGCACGTGTACCTCCATTTCTCATTTTCTCGGTGACAGATTAGCCCAGGAGTACTTAAGACATTTTTTTATTAATTTGTAAAGCGATGTGCATCTTCTAAACACAAAATGATTTCTCAATTCTTACGGTGTTGATTTCAAAAATCCTGGTGTGAATAGTTTATTTTTGACACTTGTAATAAATTTTATATGCGCGTGTAAAAAAATTACCCTTTGGTGTTTCTTGTTGTAAAACTAACGAATTGACTTTTTGTACACTTGGAATGCTATTTTAGCCGCAAATATTTGTTTAGAATCGAAAGAAGTGACAGATGTAGCAGACATCTCTGTAGAGCAGGGTGGTTTTTTTATATAGGGCTTTTATTCATCTTCTCCTTCCGCATAAAGTAATAACGTACAGTATCTTGTTATTTTGCCTGTTTTTATATCCCATTGAGTTTTCTTACGCAACTCACTTTTCTCGCAGAAAGTTCTCGGAAAATACGTAACAAAATGTACATACCTCTGCGAAGGACTGCCCTACCGGTCATCTTGGGAGTACGATGGTACACCGTGCGTGGTGAGAGAAAATTGATAAATTAATGAGTATATGCTATGCGCACAAAAGTATTCTCTACAACAGAAACATTTGTGCCACTCTGAAATAAAAGCTTTGCGTGTGAAGCTGATACAAAAGATATAGAAATTATAAGATGTTTGCTCAGTTTTCACTGTTGTTTTGCTCTTAATTTCTTTTAAACTTTGTTCAGCGGAAATTTTATAGGGATTTGAAATTAGAAAATAAAACGCTCATTCTTTGGGCAGCAAGTTGCACGAGCGGTAATGCACATAAACAAAAAAAAGATGTCCTAGAAATAATATCGCTTACGTAATATTCTTAGTGGTATCGTACATGCCGCATATTGTGGCGCAAGTTAGACTTAGGGAACTAAAACAAATAAGTAAAGTTACAATTTATGAAGCTTTTTTTTTCTCGCTGGGTGCAGAAAAAAACGCGCGCTTTAGCATCGACCAACTCCTAGAAATAATTTGTTGTTGTTTTGGCGAATAATAAAAAGATATGCTGTTGTGAATTTAGTGTTTCGGTCGTAACCACAAGGCCTTCCTTGCTCACAACTTGAGCACTTTCTTGGGCGTGTGAGCGCCGAAGTACTGCCTTTTTCAAGATGCTATTTTTGCAAAGCGGCAGTTGTGTGAAAATTGTGCAAATGTGCCTAAAAAGTAAATGTCTTCCAGTTCTTATGGCTAATATTCTGCTCATTGCATTTCAGAAATTGGTGGACGGAGAAAGAAAAGAAGGTTTCTGTAAGGCTGGAAAGTGCGAGCTCGTCGGAACAACAAGTTAACGTCGCTGAAATTACAGTGATGCTTCCAATGGAAGCTTTAGAGCACAAATATTATTTATGTCTTCCTTGCAATCGGGTGCCATTTTTTGCTTCGAGAATAGAAAAGGACTTTTCATAAGAGAACGCTTGGTTTATAGCGCTAATAAATGCATAGTAACTGTGACTCCTGCAATATCTCTTCATGCCCTCACAGCAAACGACACTACTAGGTCTTAGGAAAGTCAGCTTGTTTCGAAGAAAAACATCAGCATTGGCTTAACAAGCAGTAACGATTTTTGGATATTTGCCGCTGTCTGAGGATCGCACCCATGCCCATAGTCGTATCGCTATATCATTTTGAAAATACTGAGTGACATCCTGTTAAGCGAAATAAATATCCTAGGTTTGTAACATCGCATCCAGGTTGACGTAATTTTATACACTGCACATGCGATTAATCGCTACATCATTTTCAGCATCATCGGCATAACTACGCCTAATGCAAAACCAAGGTTTCTCCCAAATCCTCGTTAATTAACCCTGTCGTCACCAGCTCCGGCGGTCGTATCCCCGATAAATGCCTAATTTCATCCAGCCACTTGAATCCCTCTCTGCTCTGGCTAAGTTTCCCTTTCCTTGCTATCCGCTATGTCATTACACACGGAGAAGGAAAAGTTAGAAAGAGACGTATTATCCAAGTCGCCGCAAGAGGAAAATGGTCTTCCAGCCACAAAACTTAAATTGGAAGGGCTGCGCTCGTGTAAAAGTAAAAGGATCGCGTAAAACATGAAAACTTCTACGTCCCCACCCTCTTCCCTTTTCTTGCTGGGAAAAGGAGTGAGAACGATAGGCGGATCGCATCGTCCTTCCTACACCTCATCCGGGCTCCCCCGGCTCAGAGATTAAGCAACCGCTTCTGCGGTTCAGGGAAATTCTAGAGTTGCATTGCGAGCGGCATCGGCTTTTCCCGGTTTTTGCTAAGGGCCTGAGTAAAACCGATGATCGAACTCTCACACCCCTGCAGATCAACGCTTTGTTGTGCCATGCGATAGCAAAACATTTTGACCCCAAAATTGATGTGTGCTGCCCTCACTGCGGGGAAATGTCCGGTAACTTCCACATGGTTTGGGCCAGTCAGAAGAATCCTTCCCTTCCCCCAAACCCTTTCCCTTCCCGAGTGGCATGGGAGGCAGCCCTAATCAATTGCTCGGGGCCTGAGTCTCAAAGCGCTCTAGTGCAACGGGCGCGAATAGCGGCCTCGTCCGCCGCGTTCCCGGACTAAGGACTCCACATATGTGAACGGCCATTTTTGGCCTCCAAAGTATCTTCACTGGATAAAGTTTTCACCACCATCACCCTCGAGCAAGATATAGTATACTCATAGCAAGGTTCTTCTTTGGCAAGCTGACTTGAATTAAACGATCACGAAGGAAGATTTCCGGCGGTTTTTGCTTTCTCTCTTACTGATACCAAATTCTTCGGGCAATTGTTCTCGTTGTCATATTTAGCCACTGCTTCTCTGTAAGCAAGCGTACGTTTCAGATATGGCTCCCTGAGCACAGATAACACGTAGTATACTTATCTGTATCTTCGCGCGTGCTTGGTCTTCGTAGATTGCATTATGCTCCAAATAAATAAATAACGGCGAAAAATATTATTGAATTTCGTATTTTTTACATGTAGCGCGCGATCACTGCACCCTTAGCAAACCCGAGCGCTGGCAAGGATGGTTATTTGGTGAATACTACGGCAGCCTTTGAATTCGAAGATCGATGGTTAATTATTACGATGTAGCTTTTAAAATTACGCCCTCTTTTACTTTATTGTCAAAGATTTCGGGCTACTTGCTTGACAAATAAAACTAAATGAAATGAGCTGAACAGTTCAGGTACAGTCGATTAGGGTTTCAGAACTGCTTGTATAGAAAATGTTTCAGACTCTGTGTTCAGCAGAATGGTGGTGGCGACACTGTGGTATAAAATGGGCGAATATAAATTAGGCACGAAAGCGCGTCAGCCATTGCATATATGGAGTTACCTTCCGTAATTCGGCAGTTCGCAGTGTATCAGACTGATGGTATATTACTCGTCTATTATTTATACGAATATTGGTGCAGGGATTGATGAAAGTACACGGCGGCGATATCTAGCTCATTGCATACGCGCAAACATAAAAAAACGCAAAAGAACAAATCAACTTAACGCCCACAGAATGTACCCATACCGGTCTCACCAGCACATTCCGAACCCCATGACGCCTAATCCGTTCTATTCCAGTCAATATCTATATGTGATACAGTTCACTTTATTTCAGTTATCTTTATCTGTCAAGCAAGCAGCCCAATACTCTGTTTACCAGTCGTTTGGCAATAAAACTAGAATTGAGGACTAGAATATTGGTCAATATTTTCACAACCTCAGTGAAAAAATTCTGCATGCTAAAAAATCCGGTAAACAAAACAAGCCATTCGGCCAGCTACTGGGTGTGCTCCCAAAGAATTCTATCGCGAATGTCACAGGGACGACGACAAGCCTTCCACATAAAAATAACAGTACAGAGCAGTGTGTGTTGAGAAACGTAAGCGGCCTCTTATCGGCTGAACAGTGAAGACAGGGGTCCTAATTTAGTTAAGATTAAAAGCAATCTACTAAAATATCTCTTTATATATTCGACAGTCGCTCCTTGTAACGTTCGCCTGTAACGTTTACGTCATCAGTAACTAGTAGAGAAACGGGTTTCTTCTCCAGAAAACATGAAACCTATATCTTGAAACCACGATCCGCTGCACAAATCTTGGAATGAGGCTGCTTACTTATGCCATCACATGGCATTGATGGGGGGAAGTTTGGCTTCAAACGTTTAAAGAAGTAATATAAATACTTCTGCGTGTCACCTAACGTGAAATTTTGAATATGCGCTAACCCTGGTTGGGAAACAAGATCCTTATACAAAAAAGACATGGTGAGCTCGGTTCCAAGTGCACGCCACCATTAACTTGGGTGTTGCCAAGAAAAATTTCACGCCGTTTAGCAACGGACGCACCACAAGCACGTGAACAGCCTTTCAGACAGCAGTGAGGTATTTTTCGTTGAAGAAGCAACAGCAGTGGAATGAGCAGTCAGGGGTTGGAGACCAGATAGCTTCTTTTTAAGTGATTCCGTTTACTGAGATATTACGACATAACTGCTGAAAAATTTCAAAATCTTATTGTTCTTATGCAGAGGGCGGCTGCTAATGACCACGAGAAAGCGTCACATGAAGGATTACGCCACCTGCCTGTTGTGCAGTGTGCATCACCTTTGCGCGGAGCGCTCAGATGGCGCTCTTCACTGCAAATAATGCTGGAACTTGTCGCAGCTGTTAGGTTCCACAGCCAACACTTGTGCAGAAATAAGAGACTGCTTTCTAATTTGAGTTTTTGTTGGCCGGTACGCATTGCTTGAGCTCTCTGCACAAGTGCGGCGCAGACTGCACTCTGCGTATGGTTTAAACCAGTGCCAAGTAATAATTACAGACTCAAAATTGTAGGATTCTATTTCATATTTCATGTACTGCGAAATTATAAGCCTTTCAGCTCAGAGACGTGATTAAGTGCACGTTGCGTCGCTGTGCTTCAGGAGACATTTATACGAACAAATCGGCCGCTATCAGACAACTTTATCTACTGACAAGGCAGTGGGGAGAGGCACTTTATTGTTTTAGTAAGGATGCTGAACCTGCCCCTAGATGAGAGCGTGTGCTTTAAACAAAATGCTGGGGACCGGAGAGTGGTCACCATAACTATATTCCGGAAGTGTTTTTCGGTACTGTAAGGCCGCCCTAGCAGAACAGTTCTACTTTTTTAAAATAGAAATATGGTTATTAGCGGCTAACCATCACCTGATTTTGATATTTTCCTACGGGTAACTTCAGATCGCTCTTCACAGTAATGTGCTTTCGACAAAATCAAAATCTGCGGTTTGAAACTCCAACAGTTGAAACAAAAGGTTTGAATTATTATCATAGTTCAAGGCACGAATTGCACCATTTTACCTGCAGAATGGTGGGCCCGTTGGTCTCAAGTGTCAGCGAGGCAGAGAATGCTTTTAAGACTGCTAACCTGCCGAAATGGACAACAACGAGAGAAAAAGCTAGCTTTCTTTCCGCTCAGAGTAATGTGTTGTGCTATAATAAGCGCTGTAGTTGGTTGAAGTCTTAAAGATTGTGTGGAATGAATAGTGCCAGACTGCCAGATTGTTTTCTACTGTGCGTGTAATATTGGAAACATCCTTCCATGAGGGCACACTCCGAATGGCAGGTCTTTGTCTGTTGTCTGAAAGGGCAGAGTATTTCAGTGCCTGCATGTATCTCGTGATACGCATACTTTATCTATGACCTACGAAGCTTCTGGATGTTCATGAAAGGTGCAAGCGCGTACACTCACATGGATTTCCGCACTGAGAGAAAAGGTCTTAAACTCTATGCACTATTTCCTACAACATTCCTTTGTGTTCCAGGGGCTGCTGATACTAAAGTAAAACGCCATTTCCGAACGACTTGTACCGTTAGCGCCAACTGCTGATAGCAAGACTAGCAATTGCTCAGCCGATCAAGTTAGTTAGTTATGCACTCTTGCCATGCAGCTGTTTTTGGTTTAAAATTGCCGTTGCTGTTAAATAGGTTGTCTTTAGCTGGCTTCCCAAGATTCATCACAGTCCTTTGATAGCATTCTATTAGCTCGATTTTGACCTTACCAGCCCACTGATGCATTAATTACTGGCATATCCTCACATGACCTGCCCAAACCTGAGGTCGGCCAAGGAGCGTATGGTTACGTATCACGACATAACTATGCACTATGGTAATAATAGACTTAAAAACCCACCCCCAGATAAGTCTTTGACCAAACCCCAGCAGGTGGCCTGGAGGCAACCCCAGACAAACACTTTAGCCAAACCTTATAAAAACTCCATTATGTATCTGTGAGTATTCTCGCCCCAGTGTAGGCTATGTGGTAAAGATAGGGCCGACGTAGCTCATATACTGCATGAATGTCCACGGGACACACCGCCGATGGACCTGCAGCTCTCGAGCCGCGAAAAGTGGGAGGTTGCGGTGCTCAGCTCCGAACTGAAAACCCGATTCCGGGCCGTGAGCCGAGCTTTGGAAGTCGCCGAGTACCAAGGGCCCCTGCCACATCAAGCGACCAGCAGTGAAGCAGGTAAAGAAAAAAAGCGCAATAGAAACCCCACTCGATCTACGAAAGAGCAGTTTTCAATGAATTTCGACAAAAATAAAGTTTTGCCACCACCACCACTTACCCGAATAACTCTTTTACTTACCAGCTGGTGTTCGGAGAAGTGTTTGTTATCATAAACTATGATAGCGAACAAAACTAATGTATTATTCAACAGTTGGGGAAAGACATCACCAGTTTATAACAGACAGAGAAGCGTTGGAAAAGGGAAGCGAATACGTCTTAGTGTATATAGTTGCCTCAAAACCCAGCCGCGAAAGCACAACACTCGGAGAATAAGAATAGGGTGGCGGAACTCTTGCAGCTACTCTGAAACCACGTATATTAGCTTTCAAGTATCGCCAAGGAGGAAAGTATATACGTTGCATCGTTCCGGTACTCACATGTAGAGCAGAAACTTGGCTAACGGAAAGGCCTGAAATCAAACTGAGGGCAGCGCAGCGAGCAATGGAAAGGAAAATTATAGTTATGAATTTAAGAGACAGGAAGAGTGCAGACTGAATCAGTGAACCAACGAAAATAATGATGCCTTAACTGAAATCAAGGAAAAAAGCATGGGCATAGCATGCAAAGCTAGGGAGAGATAACCGGTTGTCTCTTAGGGCTACAAAGTAGATTCCAAGAGACCACAAGTGTAGCAAGGGGTAGTATAGAGTCACGTAGATAGAGGAGATTAGGAGGTTTGCGGAGATAAGGTGGCCGCGGCTGGTTGAGGACAGGGTTAATTGGAGGTCACTGGAAGAGGAGGCCTGTTTCCTGCAGTAGACGTAGTTTGGTTGATGATAACAACTGCAGCGATGGTGACGCTATCTTGCCGTAATATATGCTACACACCACCACTTTGAACCCAGGTCGATGGCATCAAATGAAGTACTCTTTAGTGCAGAGGTGCTTCGTTTTAGGCGTTACGCATGAGACGAATCACTGCTAGCACTAAGTAGGCCTGTGACTGATTCCGATACTGCGCTAACCGTAGTAACGTGATGACGCGCGCTTGGGATTGTTGGTGCCAGGGCTGGCGCCGAGGTTTGAGTGTCACTCCTTCGAAGAAAGCTTTCGAGGGCAAGAGGTCGCTGATTATATTTTTTTTTGTTCATCAAATCTCATCCCACCAAGCTGCTTACAATATGCTTTGAGTGTGTTGGACTTCCGCTGCAGTAACGCTTTGCAGTATTCTGGATGCATTGCCTAAAGGTACCTACTTTCCAGATCAAATAGTTTTTAACGTTATGGTGTTGGCGCGTTGTACTTAAACACTAGGGTTTACAGCAAATAACAGCAAGACGAGACAAGTAACGTGCGCAGCGTGAAGCCAGATGAACTCGAAATCAGCGTAAGCAATTCTGCAATGCTGGAATGCTGCGTTCGTCTTTGTCGTGTCTCCCTCCCGTGCTCGTCTCTTTTGCGCAACATCTTTATTCCAGGCTGCAATGATAGCTAGTTGGTCTTTCATCTTCAATAATTAAATAATAGAATAATTTTTTCGAATGTTTTTCTTAGAGACAAAAACTGCGGTGGCGATCTGGAGAAAAACGATAAAACATGGACAGATGATTATGTGGCTTTGTCGCACCGCTATACAACTTAATCCGATCTAAGACGGAACTAACAACCGGGGATTGGATGTTGTGGTCAGAGATCTTTCACGGCTCATAACGACAGGATCTTGAGGTTTAACAAAAAGCAGCCACTTTGTGTTATAGCAAAGGGACACTCAAGCCTAACTGATGTTCGACTGTATCTACACGGCAAAGCTTTAAAATGACAAACATACCGTGCTTACTTTTGTAATCTTGAAAAAAAAAAATCTAAAAGCCGTACACGATTGATTTCGCAAGTAAAATGTGTGCGTCAGCACCGAATTAATGTTAGTCACGGATCTCAGAGGCTACGTTACGCTGCCATTCCCCTCTAAACGTTGGCAATCCGTTCTCTTCGCTAAGGAGGTCACGAGTTTAGTTCGACCTCCGGAAGGATTTTTAAATCGAGCTTTCTCGGCCATAAATGTGTTGTTTTGCTGCCGAAAAACGTCAACATATCCGAAAAAAGCTGCAGAATTCGTTTTTGGTCAGGACAATAATTGCATAGAGTTGAGCTCAGTCATACTATAGGGTTAGAGCCCTCGCAAGCGGCTATACGTAAGCGCCTAAGTCACGTCGAAAGCGAGGTTTTACTGTCCATTTATATGGCCTTGCCGCTTGGAAGAAAGCCGCCCGAAGCACTCAAGACCGCATATTTAAAGATTTGTCTCGTCTTGGCGACCAGTATGCAAGCACAATGTTGAAAAACTATGACAAAATGTAAGCCTGGGCTGCCATTATAATTAAACAGCAGCACTTGAAGCCAGCCCACCATACATGAAGACTGCGATGCGTGTGTTATGTAGGTCGCTGCTGGCGCCACTCTATCCGCATTATCCTTTATTATATTAGAAAATGGTCCGTGAAAGAGAACAGTTGTTGCAGATGATCAGCTCTATATTGCAGAATTGTGTGCGCTGGTGGGTTGCACAAATCGCCAGTACTTAAAATAGTTCTGCCGTAAATAATAACAGGGAATAACCAGAGAATTGGGACAACTGCAGCACATTGTATTCGGCGTTTTCAAAGCAAGAATATTTTATTGCCTCCCAAACATTGCATCATAAAAACTGATTCTATCGAAACTTGCAAAAAGCATGTAATGGAATATAAGCATTGTTGTTTTTTACCGGACAAGAGTTAGTGAAACACGAATAGTTAAAAGTGCAAATCCGGTTCGCCAAGCGCTGGAACTCCGTACGTTGCTACAGGTACGCCTGCAGTGCGATGGAAATGGGCCGGCGCTTCGAAGTCCCACTGTCATAAGTGTACGGTCTGATTAGATTTTCTGAAAAAAAAAGAGACGCAATAAGCCTTCGCACAACGAGTATATGCCACACTGCTTTTGAATCAATCGTTTGAGGCAACTTTCATAAATAGTTACAGGAACTAACTGCACCAGTGACCACGTCGTACGTCGCATCCGTGTATGGCTGACGCCATGACCATATATATGTTTAAGCCGATAATTAGAAAGATTTTCTAGTAAAGTTAATGAGGTCTCAGTAATTGACGAAATTATGATCTGTCCTTCTGCGTAGAGAAAAGTGTGGGGCTTTGCTTCAGTAATAAATCAAGTCTATCTGGACAAAGCGTGTCCTCTCTTTAAACTACGCAACCCGTAATATCAGAGCACCGCGAAAAGTTATCTTATGTCAGTGCACGTTAAAGGTCCTCAGGTGGTCGAAATTATTCCGGAGCCCTCCGCTATGGCACCTCTCTCTTCCTTTCTTCTTTCCCTGCCTCTTTTATCCTTTCCCTTACGGCGCGGTTCAGGTGTCCAACGATATATGAGATAGATACTGCGCAGTTTCCATTCCCCCAAAGCCAATTATAATTATTATTATGCTAAAGTTTGGCGGTTTCCTTATGTAAGATCAATAAATTCTCATGTTAGACACCTAGTTTGGGGGCATGTTTTCTTTTCTACAATGATGCTGAAGACTCTACTAAGCATGAATGACCATGTGGTGTTCGCGTACGATCGATAAATAATAAATAGCGCTCGTGAACGTCTCTCCTCAGTCCCTCGCCCGTATTTTTGCGCTGCCTTCTAAACAACATGCACCTCCAACTAGCCCGGCGGCTTGCTCTCCGGAAATAATTTATAATCGAATTTTTTCTCTCAAGCTGTTTCGGTGTCAGTTTCAACAGCCGAACGATGGCTGTGACGTCAAAGAGAACCTTTGTGTGACGTGAGACATGGAAACACGTCCATATAATCGCTGCTTCATTGTTTTAATTTACTGTAGTGCTGAAGCCAGCGTTCCTAAAGAGCCAGAAAGACAGCGAATGTGGAAGCAGCGATTATATTGCAGTTTTTTCATGCCTCACGTGACCTGTAAGCACACGTTAAAATCACAGTTCTCATTCGGCTGTTGAAACCGAAACCGAAATATCACGAGATAGAAATGCGATCAAAAATTATTTAGTGGTCGTACGAGAATGCAAGTTGGTAATCCATGTATAATAACACCTTACTCGTCATTACAAACAAAAAAAGCACGCACCCAAAAGTTAGGTTCTATACTTCTTTAAGCGAAAATGTTGAAATTTGTTTCCTGTCTAGTAAACAGGCTGAACTGTAATTTTCAATGGTTGATTCTTTGACTCAGATTATATCAGTATCGTAGCACCCTTTTTCTTCGCCGAAGAAGCAGCTCTGCATAGTCGTTGAGTCCTTGCAAGGAAGCCTTTGCGCAAAGCAAACAGTGTATTAGAGAGAAAAACACACTATAGCGCAAACCTGCAAATCTAGAGAAAGAAAGCGGCATCAATGAGAAGAACTGAAACGCGTTGGCCCAGAGCTTACAATACGTATAAAAATAGCAAGGTCTACGTCTCTATCAAAGCGATATAAACAGCGAGAAGCCACTGAACGTGGCCATCAGACATCAGAGATGAGCATAAAATATCGAAGCAGGGAGAAACAATGGTCTTAATATGGCGCTAAAAAATTCACCCCTTTCTTTAGGACAGCAACTCATGCCATACTCGCGCATGAATTAGAACAAGTCTGTCTGAACTTAAAAAACATCCAGAATTTCCCGGGAAGTCTGTCAGAAGCGCGCCCAATTACTACGCTAGAATCGAGCAAAGGGTGGCACCTAAGCTTGCATGTTCTGCGATGCAAAGACAAGTTCATACCAGCGTAGGAGCCTAAGGTTGCAGCATTCTCTCAGAGCCTGTCATTTGGTGAGATGTTTTAGGAGAATCAGCCAGGGTGGAGTAGATTTGTAATAAGGCAGTAGTCACTCACTGGCATCCAATTCGCTCTCGCCCTAACATAAGCTTTCCGTCTCGGTTAGCTCAGTTGGTAAAGCGACTGCTCTGGTGAAGCGGTGGTCCCGGGTTCGAACCCCGGACTAGGACGAATTGTTCTTTAACTTCGAAGTTTCTGAGAAAGCTGCACAGCTTTCCTTTGTAGCCGTTTGGCTGCGCTTGGGTGGATGCCAATGAGTAATTGCTTCCTTATTATACGCCTGTCATGCAGACAGCACCCTACCAGGCCTATTAAAAAAAAGCGCACCCCCGAATAGGTATCCACATACACAATGCTAAGAACAGATTCGGTTTCGTGATTGCTATCACAAACTTTCTTCCTATCCTGCCACCTGGTGGTTGGTGCGCGCAGGCGAAGCAGTGTCAAAGCTAGGCACTGTAAAAAAAAAAAAAAGAACTTCTAAGCCGAACTTATTTGTCGCTCTTATGACATTATGTGAAAACTTATGCAAATGCGGAAGGATTCTGAAACAGGTTTTTTTCTGCGTGACATAAGATCACCAGCTATTTTGTCCTGTTTCCGCATTATTTTCCGTAAAGTGTCAGGGACAGAACAAAGAACCGAAGCCTGCGTGTTCTAGACCTTCAAGTTGGCGGTCAGAACTGGCTTTTAGTCTGTGCGCGCAAGATTTCCAAAAGGGCCGACCTCAGGAAGGATGAATCAATGCCACATTTTACAAGCTCAAAAACTGCAGACTAATACGATAAAATAGCTTTCTTCAATCGTGGCATACAGGGCCAGAAGAGGTGATTGTTCAGAGCCTTCAGAGCCTTGGAGCAAGCCTTGAAGCAGCGTAAACACTGCCCCAGTCCAAGTCAGCAACAACAGAAACATAATAGTTAAAATCTAGTTGTTAAATGAGCAGAAAAGTGTCAATATGTCTATAAATTTTAACAATACTTCGGTTGTCGAGACCTGCCTTCAGTTTTCGGTCAAATTTGGCTTAAAATATATCACAAAGCGCAGGTGCTACACAGAGGCCTGTACATATCCCGTGCATTTGTACATAAATTCTATTCTCAAATCTAACAGTGACTGAGTCTAAATACAGATTCAATATTTTCAAACAAGCATCCACTGGGACACCACAGGAGTTTTGGATGTTCGTGACTGGAGCCGTCACAACGTACTCATGGGACAATCAAGAATAGTTCACCTTTCGTTTGCTTCTACGACGTCTTCTCGAAGCGCCTTAACCAAACTATCGGAACTGCCTAACTTGAGAGGATTATCCCGAACAAGCCTGCTAAGACGACTTTGAAGGAACTTGCTCTCATGCGCCTGCCAGCAGTCCCGCTCAATAATAACGGCTCTGAAGGGGTAAGGCGGTTTATGTGTCTTCTCTGTAAAAACACATTAACGTGCGCGCCTTGAAACTCGTCTCCTACTTCTGTAGATAGTCCAATTTTAGGTAACGCAGCGATGCTACAGCCTTAGCCTTTATCGCGGTCTAAGCTTTGACGGCCTATAGTGTGCTTCAAGATTGCTGACATGGCTTTCTCACAGAACAAACGGCGTGAACAAAGCCGTCAATTTGCCATGAGGACATTCCAGATTTAGAAAAGAACCCAGCAACCTCACTCACAATTTCCAAGCCATTTTCCTTCCTGCTAAAGCTCTCGCAAACAGTGTCAACACCTTGAGCAAGACAGCGCTCTTTTTATTCTTTATCAGGAGCTTTCATAGCTATTCTGTGCAAGGAAGCGACCATGTATTGTTAGTAAATTTGGGCCTCGATAACAAATTTTGAGCCAAACTGCAATACCTTATCTGCCTCCGAGGATTCAGAAGCCCCTCCGAGAAAAGTTACAGGAGCCATAGCTTTTTGGGCATTTGCAGGTTTAGTAAGGCTTTAAACTATTCTGCACTACAAAGACGCCGTTCCTGCGTATTTGAGCATGCTGATGTATGCAATATTTTAAAGTTGCAGCCAAGTTTAAGTGACTCGATGGGAAAGCAATCTATTGAACTGGGCGCCTCCAACGACCTCGTCATGGCCGTTGACCTTAGAACGATCATATTATAGATGGTACTCACCTAAGATGCTCTGCAAATTTAAAAATAAGTTTTTTCAGATGGAAGAGAGCCCATAGTAACTGTAATTCATATCAGTTTTTACATTTTCGGAAACGTTGATACCCTTGGCGCTGTGGCGCAAGAAGTTTTGCCGACATCGTTTTATTATACATGCGCTTTCAAAAAGCTTGTAGTCGAAAGTAACCCATTCGGTCTGCCTAGTGCGTCTAAATCGCCAGAATTTGTTGGGCGACTGTTCCTAGGGTAACTGTTTTCAAAATTCTAGAACTTACAAAGAATATACTTATGGTAAGCTACGCACACCTTAATAAATAAGCGAACTAACACATATAGTTAAAGAGCAAACTGTACAATTTCAGTTCGCCAACCTAATAATTAAAAGTGTGCCACATTGATGACATTGTTACGCCGAACAAAGCCCACTTGTATCTGAAAAAGGCTATCTTTGAAAATTGCAGAACATCTGAGGCGAAAAACCCGGCATATAAGGGTCGCATGCGTTAACTGGCATTCGTCCGAGGTCTGAGGTCAGCAAGTGCTGTCTGGAACAATTGGGAGCAAAGAAACGAGGAAAATTTTGGGAACTGTTATTTTAAGTAAGGTTAGTCAAACATAAAAACTATTACTGTGCAGCAACTGGTAAACGAAAGCGTGCAGTTCGCACGATTGGCTCGCGAAGAAAAATCTGGTCTTAATGATAATATCTATGCACTTAACTGGCTCCTGACAAGCGCAATAAACGAAAAACGGCAAAGCCTTGTAATGGAATTCAAACGGAAGTGCTAGCATGATGTAGGAGATACCTGTAAAAAATTTCCATCATGAACATATTCTAGCCTGTAGATTATCATATCACCGTGAAAAAGCTGAAAACATAGTTTTTACGATACTCATTTCTAGTATTACTTACCAGCAGTCGGACAGTGACAGAGATCTAACGCGCCCATGCGCGTTCCTTATTTTCAAGCCGAAAACTAGTCTTTTTGATATCCTTACTACCCTTGATCCGAGAATTTTTTTGGGTTTCTCCAAAAGGGTCAAACGGGCTCGCATATCAGCTATAATAGCACGTAAAAAGCAAGACGCGTACGATGTCTTCGGGTCGCAATTAGTGAGGAGGGGTCGGCGAAGCTCTTATCTACATCCTGTGGCCACAGACGGACGCATCCGGGAATAATCTCCGCCCATAAGCTCGTTACCTTCCAAGTGGGGGGCCTGCGAAACTAGGAGGATAGAAAGTATTTTCCAGAAAAAAGGCGGAACAAAGACTAACGCTCGTTATAACGTGCATTAGTATACGGTAACTAAGTTATTGACACTGCGAAAAACAAAAAGAGTAAGGTAGCCAGGAATAGCAGTATATTATTGTTTGCCGTCTAGAGTGCTCAGTGTTAAAAAAAACAAAGATGATAGAAGCGAGAAGCGCTGTGTGGCTAGTCGAGACGAGGCAAGACGCGCGGCGGTCGGCGTTCAATAAAGGTTTATGGTAGTTTACTCGAGGGGTGACGTCAAGGTATGTAGGGCTCAGGGAGACGCCTTATCTCGCGCCAGGTCGTCCGAGGCCCCTTCAAGGAGACGTCAGATCCGTGCCATGGCGTCGCCCTTTGGTTCGACAGGGTCTGTAAACTCCACCGTAAACATGACGTCACCCACGTAAGCGCGGTAGCCAGCAAACCGGAGCTCGAGGCTCGACTGATAGCTGGACACCAAAACAGCGATGCGTATAAAACCACGAAGCACTGAGAAGCGGACACACAGAGAAGTTGAAGAGAACATCTGAAGCGTACAAGTGTGAAGGAATACTACCGAAGCAGAAAGATGAAAGTAGTTGTAATGTTCCTGTGTCTCAGCGCTGTCATGGTCAGCACGACGGTGCAAGTTATGGGTGAGTCTTTGCATCTACAAATTCTTCGTCATTACAAACGCAACTTAGAAATCTATAAGTCTACGAAAGGAAAGCGCCATTATACTTTAATTTTAACGTTCTTGTTCAAAACTTGCGCATTTGTGTCTGGTCTGTAAAAAGAGGCTCCAGTTTTTAAAATGCAACTGTAGATGATCGCATAGTTTCGTTCTAGGAGCGTGGAAATCTTCTTCCCGTCGGACCGCTGATTAAAACGAAGATTTTAAAAAGGTACTGTCTTTTTAGAAAAGTAATCAGGTTTCATGGTATGCTTCTCATTCGTGTAGAAGAGGCTCTACACCATCCCTAAAAGCAAATTTTTAGATACTTGCAGGTACACTGAATGTTGTGCCTCGTACAAATGGCTCTCCTACTGCGAGTTTTATTGCCATGTCCGATGTCATGGGTGTTGCGCTGTTCTCTATTTGACATATCTTTAAAACTGCGACGATGCTTGGTCGTACTTATTTTATGTGCAGCATGACACCTTTCAACCTCTAAGACGTGCACACCTTTTACACACGCTCACATGCCACGTGCCGAACTTAGCCTCAGAGCAGTAGTGTATTTTACCATGCAAAACCTTATCTATAAGGAACTAAGAGTATTGCCATTTGTCGACTTTGATAACGGAATTTCATGGAAACTTACCTGTCAAGGATAGGTTGCGTGAACGCTACTTGTGCTGAGAGAAAATGTTTGTTTGTTTCCAATTTTTTCTCGGTCCTCAGCCGTTCCTTTGGGAGCGGCCTCATCCTCTTTACTCCTACCCAAATGTCCGGAGGCTACCAACTATGGATTTGTAAGTAAATTTCACTTGTCAGAAAGGAATAATGACTGTGTCTCTAAACGCTCAAACCGGGGGCAATAATACTTAAACAGAGCGCAAAGATTGCACCTAAGAAGTATCGGGGGATTAAACATATGATGCACATTTTGTTGGCTTCTGTTTTATTAAAATGCGTGCACGATGCTTATCGTGGAGTTCTCTTCCGTACAAAGCACATTTCCATCGACGCATGCGCACCAAACCATCCCCGACAATAGCAGACCTTTATAGCAATGTAGCGCATCATTCTTTCATTACCGCATATATTCCAATGAGGTCTCAACAGAAAAATCTAAGCGAGTCCAGAAAATTTGTGAGATGTTTTTGGGAGATCATAAAAGTTACAAGAGAATGCACGAAGAAACTTCAACTTGAAAAAATCGAAATAAATCCAGCACTAAGCGGATGGTGCCAGCTACAAGTATCAGATTTGTCATGATCGTCGCTGCTAATTATAAGCTTATTTACAGTGGCCTTTATCTCTAAGTTCCATGTGAATTATTACATGACACTTAGCAAAAATTAAAAAAGGTTTCAATCTGCATGTACTCAGAAGGCGCATCAGACCACGGCTTGTTGCTGGTGCTCCAACTAAAGGTGTTCTTGTTTCTTTTTTCAGTTTATATTTGCACGTTTGAGAAACCCGTGCAAATATCTTTGCCAAGGATATCCCATACGCTTTGAGACTGAAGACAACGGAACTCCATGCCAGGTAATACCAGTGCCTATTTCAATGGTACCTGTTACCAACGCATACTGAATGCTGTAACCCAACTCTTCGTAGTTTTAGTGTCTTCTGCTGCACTGCATCAGACACATTAGTGAGCAGGTAATAAACACTCGGCCTTAAAGCCTGTCTCCTGGAAGGCAGCCACAAACTAGCCTTTGCAGGATGACAGTGATAGCTGCTCTTAATTTTAAGGTTGCAGATTTCCACCTGCGTAATGCATACCAGGTCAACTTGTTAACTGTGTACATTCCCCTGAAATGAGAACATACGTGAACATATAAGACCAATGGATAGTATCGAACGAATGTTTGCTTTCTTACATTAGAAATACTGAGGCTATCATTTAAAACTGAAGTGTTATTAGCCTTTATAATGGCATGTAATCGTTATACATTGCCATGCACAACGCCACCACAAAGAAATGGTGTCTGAACCGGCCTGTCCATTTTCGCCTAGTTCGTCATATATGGTGAAAAAAGGACAGATGACTAAGAGTTGTCGTTAGTACGCCAGCATTTTTTTCGAAAGCAGCCACAGCTCCTTCTGAGAAAACGCACTCACGATGAGTAGCCGTTCGTATAGCAATTCAAAGCTGCAAACACTCGCCGTTGACGACCTCCCACTTTCCTTCCGTCATTTTAACAGACAAAAAAGGTCCTTTTTGGAGAATGCTTGAACGGGAAGTGCGTGGCAACACTGCCTCCTCTTCCACCTGCCCCTGCTCCGGCACCTGCTCCAGCGCCTGCGCCTGCGCCGGCACCTGCCCCAGCGCCTGCACCAGCTCCTGCCCCAGCGCCTGCACCAGCTCCAGCTCCTGCACCGGCTCCGGCCCCTGCGCCAGCACCTTCTCCTGAAACTGAGCCAGAACCAGCAGCTGTAGAGCCCGCACCAGAACCGGCGCCCGTTGAGCCAGCTGGCGAGGAATCGGCTCCTGCTGAAGAAGCTGCACCTGCTCCGGCAGATGTAGAGCCAGCTGCTGAACCGGCCGCCGAACCAGCCGCAGAGCCGTCAGCTGAAGCACCCGCCGAAGAAGCCGCCGCGGAAGAGCCCGCTGGTGACGAACCCGCTGCTGAAGAAGCCGCTGCCGGAGAACCCGCTGCTGAAGAAGCCGCTGCTGAAGAACCCGCAGCTGAAGAACCTGCTGCTGAAGAACCCGCTGCAGAAGAGCCCGCTGCCGAAGAGCCAGCTGCCGAAGAGCCCGCTGCCGAAGAGCCCGCTGCCGAAGAGCCCGCTGCCGAAGAGCCCGCTGCTGAAGAGCCCGCTGCTGCAGAGCCCGCAGCAGAAGAGCACGCTGCAGAAGAGCCCGCTGCAGAGGAGCCCGCTGCAGAAGAGGCCTCTGCTGGAGAGGCTGCTGAGGAGACAGCTGAGGCAGAAGCTGAGGAGAGGTCTGAGGGAGGCGAAGAGGCACCGAAGTCGGAAGAGCCCGCTCAGGCTGAAGAGCAGCCAGCAGCAGAGGAGAACGCGGCAGAGGCGGCTGCTGAGGAAGCAGAAGAAGCCAATGATGAACCGGCGGCAGAAGGCGAAGAAGGTGCTGCTGCTGAGACTGAAGAAGCTGCGTAACCCTGTGAAATGCCTAGTTTAATAAATTAAAAACGCAGGGAAATTGAATGATCCGATCATTGAGTGAAAAACCACCTGTTCACTGCGGAAAATTCTAATACAATTGTGCAGATTTGTGAAAATTATAGATATGCCCAAATAAAGGACAACATTGGCTAGCGCATCAGAGGTCTTACCAGTGCGTTTGAGATTTCAATCACAATCTTTCACACTTGTGCTTTGGAAGCATAAGGAAAGAAAAAAACAGTACACAGCCCTCTTTACACTCTTTACTTGTTTTAAGGATAATTATAATAATAATAATTGGTTTTTGGGCAAAGGAAATGGCGCAGTATCTTTCTCATATATCGTTGGACACCTGAACCGCGCTGTAAGGGAAGGGATAAAGGAGGGAGTGAAAGAAGAAAGGAAGAAAGAGGTGCCGTAGTGGAGGGCTCCGGAATAATTTCGACCACCTGGGGATCTTTAACGTGCACTGACATCGCACAGCGCACGGGCACCTTAGCAGTTCGCCTCCATAAAAACGCAGCCGCCGCGGTCGGGTTCGAACCCGACAACTCCAGATCAGTAACCGAGCGCCCTAACCACTGAGCCACCGCGGCGGGTAAATGATGCGTGCAAAGCGACACTCATGGAGCTGGTAACGGGCTTTCCAACTACGTACATGCGGTGTCCACTTCGCACTCGGGGAAATTCCGCACAGCTGAACTTCGAGTAGAAATACAAATTGGTTTACCAGATTTCTCGCCATCGGTGTTTAATCAGCATCCGGTGCATACAATCTCGTTGGGAAGTTCTGGCTATGTAGGGCAATATTGAAAAAACAAATGCAGTAAGTATAGTCCGCACATGTAGACAGTACGCTAAGCCTAAAATTTGAAGTTTTGAACATGCAGCCCCCGAGATGTATGCCGGAAATTAGGGCACATTTCAGAGGAGGGCTAACGCATCCGCTGCTCATTTACTTTCCCGCACCGTTGCTCTGTCGTGAATCACCTTTTATCGGCGTTTGTGTCATATTGCAATTAAGATGTGTAGCTGGCGCGCCACGCCAGAAACTACGTTGCGTGACCAACATTTTTGCGCAGTTACAGTGCATTACAATACAAAACACACCCTTCGCCATCGCTCAGTGGTTATGATGGTCGGCTTCTGAACGAAAAGACACGGATTCGATCCCGGCTACGGCGGTCACATTTCCGTGAATACGAAATGCTCAAGGCCTGTGTGCTGTGCGATGTCAGTGCACGCTTAAGAACTCAGGGTCGTCGAAACTATCCAGAGCCCTCCACGAAAGGGTCTCTCTCTCATATCCTGAATCGCGTTGGGAACTAAAACACCTTCAAATCAAATGAAATCAACAATACAACACAATATTATTCTACGTGATTCGGTTCAGTTTGACACCAAATTCCAAAGTGGATAACTGCGACTAGCAGTGACGCGGACTCCATAAACGAAGATATAGCTCACAAGAAAACAGTGAGAAAGACGACATTCAGAACAAACAACAAGGAGGCATACACAATACGAAGTCATCAATGTTGGCAAGTGTGCCACAAGCAGCCACAAGAAAATAGAATACTAAGTCTGGATAAGACGCTAACAAACTGGAACGCGGACACAAAAAGAGCGGACACAGAGGCAAGAAATAAACCGAGTAGAAGGTCGTAGGTCTACCCCACAAATCAGTAACGGTCAAGGGTAGGTAGCTCACATCAATGTGAAGGTGCGGAATTAGGAACGCAGGGACGCCGGACGGAGTATGAAATCTTTTTTTTTAAATTGAAAAGCTACGTGACATATCATAATTCGAAGTAAAGCGCGTATAAGAGTATATTGAGCAGCACAGTAAACATTACAGTAACAGAGGCTTAATTACTACAAAAGACACCTCTGGCTGATGACTTCTCGTTCCCAGCTGGTCCAGAAACAGAAATGAGGACGTAGTTTAATTTCGCTTCACTGCATTTCGTCGTTTTTTTTCTAGCTTTTTCTTACTGTGATACCAGAAATCATCCGAAGCATTCATTATTTCAACGTAAATGATTAGACAGCCGCTGGTAATCACGTCCTAAGTTGGTAAACAATACAGTGGGCTATACTGTTTGGCCTTTAATTCTTCGGTTCCAAAGCACAGCACTGAAACTTTTTTGTTCCGTTTTTTAAAGCGTTTAAGAATGCTTGATTAGATTGAAATGGTGAGCCTGATGAACATGTGTCCATCACATAACAGTCTAAGCGACCGGCCGGTGTATACGGTTCTTGTAGAGACTGCTTTCATCATATATTATCGGCCGTCCACCGAACTATTTACGGTTTGCTATAAGCCAGGAATCTTCCGGAAGCCAAGTGCTCGCTAATGTTTCGTGCCATATGCTATAGCCATGCCATATGCCCTGTACCGGTAATGGTTGATGTCGCACAGATTGCACATTCCCGCGGAACGGCTGCCGAATTGTGCCTGGAGGTAATTAACAGCCAGTTGTGACAAACTGTATGCGTAAAACGAACTGCAGCAGTTCCTCAGTGTGCATGCAGATCATTCTTCACGGAGTTGTTCGGCTAGGGTACGCACGTAGGTTTTCGGAGTGTGCGTTGCGGCCATTGGAGAGCTTGCGTGGATGTAAAATCGTAGCTTGCTCTACCCTCCTGCATAGCAAAAAGAAAAGAAAAAAGAACGACGAATCAGGTGCACTGGCTGGGGACGTTGCTTTGCCTGCAAGCCTCTCGAAGGCAATGCATTTGAGCGCGATATCGCCATAATTTGTGCGCCCGTAGCGCCGATGCTAAATTCTAAAAACTGATGTGGGTATTGCTTAAGGTCGGCTACATGCATCTCAGTAATTAAGGAGCCTAAGCGTAATAGTTAAAAAGTTAACTATTAAATGTAAGCTAAACAGCCTGCTAGTTAGCACACCTTATCTGTATTCTGATGCACTACACCGCTAACAATGCTATGCCGGGAAAAGCGTTCTTGTAACTCAAAAGCCTACTTTTACAAATCGTGCCAAATTTTACGTGAAACACCCTGCATATGCTGCAGTCTTCACAACACCATAAGAAAAGTATTTGAAATCTGATCGCTGACTTTTCCAAATTTTCCTCCACTTTCTATTGTTTTCATACCGAAAAAAAGACAACCTAATTACGCCTGCAATATTGTTATAATTATATGAGGAAAAGTTGCTTGGGTTCCGCGTTGAGCTCCTTTACCGCATTTTCACTTTGTGGCGACACACAGGGTGTATAAGTGCTTTTCAGCAATACAGTAGCAGAGCTTGCTTTAACCACATAACCGCCCGTCGACAAGATGAACGACAGTATACCCGAAGGTTCTGCGTGCAGAAATACAAGCGGATTGATCAAATGTTTTAGGGGAAGCCCCCAAGGTGGAGTAAATTTGTAATAAGGGAGTAATTACTCATTGACATCCACCCAAGCGCTGCCATACGGCTCCATACGGCTTCAAAGGAAAGGTATACCGGTTTCTCGCAAACTCCGCAGTTAAGAAAATTCGTCCTGGTCCGGGGTTCAAACCCGGGACCACTGCTTCACCAGAGCAGTCGCTTAAGCAACTCAACTAACTTGGACGGTAAGTTTATGGTAGGGCGAGAGCGAATTGATCAATAACTCGAAGTGGGAATGGTGTTGGTCAAATGTTTTAGGGGAAGCCCCCAAGGGTGGAGTAAATTTGTAATAAGGGAGCAATTACTCATTGGCATCCACCCAAACGCAGCTATATGGCTACAAATGAAAGCTATGGAGCGTTCTTGGAAACTTCGCAGTGAAAGAAAAGTTCGTCCTGGTCCGACGTTCGAACCCGGACCACCCCTTGACCGGAGCAGTTGCTCTACCAACTGAGCTAACCGGGAGGCTAAGCTTATGGTAGGGCGAGAACGAATTGATCAATAACTAGAAGTGGGAATGGTTTTGGTCAAATGCTTTAGGGGAAGCCCCCCAGAGTGGAGTAAATTTGTAATAAGGGAGTAATTACTCATTGACATCCACCCAAGCGCAGCTATATGGCTACAAATGAAACCTATAGAGCGTTCTCGAAAACTTCGCAGTGAAAGAAAAGTTCGTCCTGGTCCGACGTTCGAACCCGGGACCACCTCTTCACCCGAGCAGTCGCTCTACCAACTGAGCTAACCGGGAGGTTAAGCTTATGGTATTGTGAGAGCGAATTGATCAATATCTCGAAGTGGGAATGATGTTGGTCAAATGTTTTAGGGGAAGCACCCAAGGGTGGAGTAAATTTGTAATAAGGTAGTAATTACTCATTGGCATCCACCCAAGCGCAGCCATACTGCTACAAAGGAAAGCTATACAAATTTCTCGGAAACTTCTCAGTAAAGAAAAATTCGCCCTGGTCCGGGGTTCGAACCAGGGACCACCGCTTCGCCGGAGCAGTCGCTCTACCAACTGAGCTAACCGGGAGGCTAAGCTTATGGTAAGGCGAGAACGAATTGATCAATAACTCGAAGTGGGAATAGTGTTGGTCAAACGTTTTAGGGGAAGCCCCCAAGGGTGGAGTAAATTTGTAATAAGGGAGTAATTACTCATTGGCATCCACCCAAGCGCAGCCATACGGCTGCAAAGGAACGCTATAGAGCGTCCTCGGAAACTTCGCAGTTAAAGAAAAATTCGCCCTGGTCCGGGGTTCGAACCCGGGACCACCACTTCACTGGAGCAGTCGCTCAACCAACTGAGATAACCGGGACGCTAAGCTTATGTAGGGCGAGAGCGAATTGATCAATAACTCGAAGTGGGAACGGTATTGGTGAAATGTTTTAGGGTCAAATGCCGTTCTCGCATGCCAGCCTGGTACTGCACTCCCTAAAGACAACTGTGGAGCGGATGCGCTGGGTCCAAGTGTGTCCTCGAAGCGTGGCATTCCGCTGAGTTCTGTTTCCTCTCAGGATAACACAGTCCCTGTCAAGCACAAGTCCCGCCGTCGAAAGTCAAAGAGCAAGAAATGTCCTCGGCGCTCCAGACAGAGGACAAAGGGTGCCAGTTCAAGGGAGGTCGCACCGTCTGGATTGGCGCTAGACATCAGGAATGGTTGGCTTTAGTGCACGTCGGCCATCATGGTAAACGTCCAGTAGTTGATTGTCGCAACACTGAATATCCGGGGCCCCGGTATAGGCAGAAACAGGTACAATTTAACCGATTGTTTTTCGGCAGTCGCCAACGCAGTGTTGTTATTCTAGACAGTAAGATAGAACGCGAACTAGATACAGCGGTGAGCCTGATTTCCTTCTTAAGATATTAGAATGCCTGGGTGTCGCACTCCGTGCGTCTTTGGACTGGTCTCTTTCCGTTCTTTAAAAAGAGTCTGTCGCTTTCTGAATTTATGTACCAGGATGAGAAAGGGCGCCTGATATAGCTTTGGCTCCATGGGGAATCTTGGAGGATAATTTTTCTCTTCTTCTGTGGATGATGGAAGGATGGAAAGTGGTAGGACACGGGCTTGTCTACTGGAAGGCTAGCCTCCACGCCCACTGCCAACGTGTAATAGAAAGAGGTGGGGGAGGGAGGAGAAGATTGAAAGGGGAGGGTAGACACGCAGCCGCAATGGACATGCCAGTTGGCATGTGCTGCCCCTTCAGGACTAGAGGCGGCCAGAGAGGCCGGTGACCTACAGGAAGAAGAGGAGGTGCCGGAAGGCGTTGGCAGGATGGTGGCCGCCGGGGAACAGAAGGTGTTCCACTGAACAGCTGGGGAGGCCCAAGGAGCGGTAACCCGCCTCCATGATGGTCCTGGCGGGCACGAAGGGAGGGCACTCACATAAGAGATGCTGGGCTGTCTCCGCTGGGTCGTTGCATAGTTCGCACCCAGGGGAGGCGGTGAGGCCAAGGCGAAAGAGGCGGGAGCCGGTTTTGGCGCAGCCCACTCTGAGTCTCAGGAGGAGGCTGCGCTCCTTGCAATCCAGGCCAACAGATGGGAGTGGGTGTGGTGGTTGGCCATTGGGCACCCTCGGATCTAGCAGGAGGTGCCGATCCACTATGCTCCTGGCCAGAACCAAGGGGCAGAAGCCCTTGGAGACAGGAGTTCCAGGGGAGTGTGCCTCTTTGGCCAGGGAGTCATCATGCTCGTTGCCCTGGACTCCGACATGGGCCAGCACCCAGGTCAGCCGAATGCGGGTTCCCCTTGAGCAAATGGCGCCAAGCCACCAAGAGAGCCTGCGGGCGATGGGAGGGCCCTTGAAGGGTCTTTGGAGGAGCTGGAGGGCTGCCCTGGAATCAGTAAAGATGGCTGCCTCCATGACCCCAGGGCGCTCGCTCAAGATGTCAGCAGCCAAATGAATGGCGGCCAGCTTGGCGGCTGTGGATGAGGCCACAAATGGGAGTCTGGCCTGTCTGCTCACGAGAAGCGATGGGGCAGTGTAGGCTGCAGCCGCAGACGGGCAGGGTCCTGGTAGGAAGGAGCCTTCCGTGAAGATAGGGACCGTGCCAGGGAGTTCGGCCTGGAGAACAGCAGCGACCTCCTGTTGTAGGCCCACAGCAGCAGTGTTCCGCCTCGTCCGCGAACAAGGAAGGGAGAGATGGAGCTCGTAGAGGTGTCCAAGGTCCGGGCGAGGAGGGAGCGGGAAGGTCTCCGGCTGCCCCCCAACTCTGTTTTCGAACTCCTGGGCCACCAGGCCAATTTTGGAGTTAGACCAGAAAAAAATGGGCCAGGTGGCCCATCAACGTGTATGCTTTAAATAATAGAGCACAGCGAATAGTTTTCCTTTAGGCTATTGCTTCTCTTCCAGACCGTGTTGGGTATGTGGTATTGTTTGGTGACTAAATGCGTGTGCGACCCACGCCATCGTACATGGCCTAGCGACAACGCCGTTAAGAGGCCTGTTATTTTATCAGAGGTTACTGAAAACGCAGGCTTAATAGATGCCGGATTGTCCTTCACGTATATTAGAGGAGCCTCACGTTCACGTCTTGGTAGGATTTGCCTTTAGATGCTGCTGGCTCCGATACAGCCGTCCGGGCGTGCCGACGGTACCCCTTACAGAGCACGCTATCACGTGGTAGATTTAAAATCTCGCGGGTTCTCATTTATGACGAATAAATGCTGCTACGCTAGGCCACCTCGTTGAAAGGACTTGGCTCGGTCGATTTTCATTTCGCTCCACAACAATAAATTCGCTCCTGAGCGCTTAATTACGTAATTAAAAAGTTGATTTATTCTATTCGACAAATTATTAAAGTAGCCGGAGCCAAAAAACACTAGTCGGTACTTGGCAGAACTGCCAAAATTATTGGCTTGACATCAATTCGTAAGACTGCGTTTTTTAATATTCATATATTTGAGCTCGGAAAACCTGTACGCAAAAAAAAATCATTATTATAGCTGACTTGCTAAGCAGATTGTGAAAAAATTGTGCCGCGTAAAACTATAGCTTCCCGATAAAAGATAATGCTGCGGCTATGCGGAATCCATGCACCCAAATAAAAACAAAGGTAGGAAATGTCCATCCAACGTCCAGCACTTTTTCACGCTGCAGAACTTGAACACCTATAGGTATGGGACATTATCACTACAGAGTGAAACTATTACGCTTAAATTGTCATAGCAAAATAAGAAAATATTACAGTATTTTCGATGAGGGCGTTACTACCTGCCCTACGAGTTCCTATCATTAAAAAAAAGTTGGGAAGATTTTGTGTAAAGCCAACATTTTTACTACTCGTTTTTCAAACATGCTCTGTCAGAATGTAATGCCGTGCCTGCAAGAATGGTCGGCTTTTAGACTTTGGGCTTGTTCCCGAGAGCCTTGGACAAGTTGTAGTGCACCTACTTGTATGTCTCATAAATGTTTTTCCTGCGCAGTGGATTTCCCTAATTTGCGCACTTGGTTTGTGTTGCAGACTGTTCTTTCCTTTGCTCGTTACTTATGTTAAGACAAGCATGTTTTCTATATTGCCTGTTTCTGTCATATATATTTGTACCACACGCCAATGCAAGACGTAATACACAGGCCGGAACTACATTCTAAATTATTAAAGATAACTGTCACCGTCTTAACACAGAGATATACAAAAGTAACTCAGTGTAAAACGTGTTCAAGGGTGCCAAAAATGCACCGATGAAATTAATTAGATCTAGCCGCCGCATAGCTAAGGCTAGAGGCTTGCTCGCACTCAGGAGATGTCTCGCCATATCAGTTACTTGCAGCTAGCTTACAAGGGCATTTGGTAATAACGTTCATGACGCAATATTTCCTATGGCTCTGCCGTCTGATCTAAAGCTGGCAGTTTTCTCGCCAGAGCTGATCACCTCATCGCGTAGGTCTTGCAGAAATTCATTTTATGACGAAGGTTTAGCGAGTGCTTCTATCTTTATTGATCCTTAGGTCTCCTTACGCATGCACAGGGCCGTGAAGCTGGAAATGTGCTACTGGAAGGGCGCACGAACACTGAAAAACGATACGTTCCCCCCACACTCCCACCTTCTTTATCAGGACCCCACCAAGTTCTGGCCTGGAGGTGATTGGGTACATATATTAGGTTGCTGCCACCTAAAAAAGATTGGAAAATAATAAGCCCCTGCCTGCACCACAGACGTATAGGTGAATGGGTACAATCCCCTTCTTCTCGAGTTCTTGGCGGCGCCCCATAGCATGTGCAGTCCTCACTATGCCATCGGCAACCCATCAAAGAACAAGTCCGCGCACGTATCCGACGAGAGCGCAGGACGAGGAAAAAAAAGTGACCGAGCACTTGAAATTAACGATGTTCAAAGGCGAGGAGCCGCAGGCAATGAAGTCGTGAGATCACAGCATATGCATGCAGCTAGCGGCAAGCAAGACGCCGATTGGTCAAGGTGGATGGCATGAGAGCCGCTGCCCATTGCAGTACGAGAACGTGAACACATAGTTTTTTTTATAAATATACAGCTTTCTACTTTGCAACAAAATGTACACAACATTTTTAAATCTAGTAACTGTAGGTGTATCTTAAGTGGTAAAAAGACCACCAATATATGACCAAATTATTTTTTCTCTTATTTCTGTCGTCTTCACTAACAATTTTGGCGTTTTAGTCCTACTCCCCAGTTGATTTCACTGGCACATGGTTCTACACCACTATCTAGCCCTGCCTTGACAACCTATGTAAATTGACCTTGGAGATGCTTTCAGATGTGCTAAGAAATGTCTGAAGATGTTGAAATCTGCGCAACATCTACTCTCATTTCGGTCATTAAAAATATAGTTTCCCAGCGCGGAACGGCATGCGTGCTGTGCGTGAGATACCAGCACGGAAGACGATTTTAGCACCTTTCAACCGAGCGCTCGTTCTCCACTACGAATCCGTAGCATACAGATGTGATATACAGGTATCTTGATGTTAACGATACACGCGCCTCCGCAAAAAAAAAAAACTTTTCACCTGCTGGTGTGTTTTTGTCATTACTATGCGCGCATTACCGTTCGACAACTTTTGCCGTCAGGAGGCAGATTACGGTCGGGAGGAACAATCTCTGATTATTTTGAGCTTGTCACCAACAGCAAGCAATTCACGAATGTAGAAAGAGCAACAACCGCAGCAGAGTCCGTCACAATAGTCGCCTGAGATGACACTTACCGTTTATTTATAGAGTAAGCACACACGCCATAACCGACACCACAGAACCACGTTCGATGAGCAACGGGCGTGCAATTTTTCAGTGAGATGTGTTGTTGAATGAAATAAGTTAGAGCGCGTCTGCTGTTAGCCTGCTTTTGAAGCGAAAGCTTCACTACGCTAGGTAAAGCCGATTTCGCCGTGCGTTGCCGGTTGACCTTCAAGTGAACCAGAGGTGAAGTGAGGCCACCTGCCAGGGCGGCAGGGCGGGCGCGCTGCCTATCCAGTGTGCGGAACGCACTCAACATCACAGACGCCAAGCCGCGTCTATTTGCCCGATACACCACAACTTTCGCTCTCTAACCAGGTTTAGAAGTAGTTGAACCGCAGCTAATTTTTAGGCTTCCTCAAACCTTGCGTGTATCTTTCACGACAGTACACAACGCACTGAAGGCCACTAACTTGCGTCGTCGCCGATGTGACCGTGCCAGAGCGCCATCAGCAGCTTGTTCTGTAGCCTGCGGCTGACCACGATAACTTAACTTTGTATCGCGGCCACGCAGCCTATTTTCACCTCACGCGTGCGTTGTAACGGGATGAAGCCGCACGCGATATAGTGAAGAGCATCTGCTCTTCAATGGGGGGTGGGGTATATAGTGAGGTGGCTGAGGCAGCCTGCACTTGCAGCTTGTCGCTGTGACGGCTGACATTCGCTATTTGGTTGCCGGCCTCGTTTCCGATCCTTGAAAGTGGCTGCTCTTCATCGGTTGGAAAGTTCCATTCCAAATGTGTCCTAGAAATTGCGTAACTGTGCTCATTTTTCGCCGGGTCGAATGTGGAAGAGTTTCGGTACTTTCATTTTTTATTTTCTCAGCAATGCAGCCGCGTTCCTTGAAAAAAAAATATCGTCGGTGGTGATCTTGAGGAATATTGTATCCGGCTTGCTTACTTTGATATTTACGTTTAGTGTACTTTTAAAAAGCTTGCAGTTTGGCCGATATATTGCTTCCCGCATGAATAGGGAATTTGATACACGACAGTTTCCTCGCATGCGGAATGGGGTTTCTGATGTGTAACTGTGCATCAACGCACTTTGCTGCTATCGGTTCTGTCTGCCGTGCCCAACGTAGCAAGTTTCTTCGAGGAAGAGAAGGCGGCAGCTCCATTCGGCCGAAGCCCAATTCTTTTGAAATTGTCGGAAATGTTGTGTATGAATGAAAATACTGCTAAGTATTCCGTTCACCAAGCAGCGCATCCTGATTACACTGATTGTCTTGATGTGAGTTTCATACGGAAGGTTTTCGGCTACACGGACCTATATATGAGCGGGGTACCCAGCATTAGTCGACCTTTTCGGCTGTTGTTCTCAAAATTCCGCTTATATTTGTGTACACGATTTCTGCAGAGCAGTGTTAAAACGGCTGTAAACTTTACCTATTTTTTGCACTGAAGCTCCTTAATTACGCTCCTGCTAGTTTATTGCGGTTTTAAAAACCTGACATCGAAACACTCGTGCTGAAAAAGAACTTTCCTAAAACAATTACTACAAATTGGACGTAGCTGGGTATTAGATATTCATTTTATGCGAAGGGAAAGATAATGTAAGCCTCTGCGCATGCTTCATTGTTTCGTATTCCGTGGATTTTAACAAACAGTTTGGGGTGCTCCTAACCTACAACGCCTTTATCAAATAAAGCATAGAGATGTCTACCAATAGAACAGCCACTGGCAAAACAATGGTAGGGTTTTAACGTAGTTAAACTGAGCAGACATGCGAAAGCACGTGTTTAGCCCGTATAGCTCATGGTTTTGCTTTGCCGAGTATTATAGTGCTCTCGTGCAGTGCCAGCGAAGCTGATCTGGTCTCGCCGCATCGAGTTCGAAACCCAGTCGCGGCAGTACTTTTAGTACTTCTGCCCCCTCAAGACCAAGAACGCCACAGGATTCTAGGTTGGGTTTGACCCGCGGAGCAGCGCTTTCCCACGAAAAAAAAATTAGGCTCTGAGAAGAGCTTCTTGAGTTGAATCTGAAGGATCCTTATGCCACCCTTTAGAAAACGGTACACACTTTATACACAGAGTACCAGGGTACCTTGGCGTAATGAACTGGTCGAAGATTCTTCGCTCCCTCCTCAGATTACGCATGCGTGATGTCGTTATCGGGCCTACTACAGCCCCACTTGAAAAGTGGCACCGTTCCCAATCTCACAGCCCGACTGAGCGATGCCACGTCAGGTTGATAGCAGGCCCAATTGCTTTGCTTGCTTCTTTCTTACCTTTCCAGACGATACTAACTTTGTGTAGACACGTTTTGCTTTTATCTTGACAACGGAACGCAACAAAATAAAGAAAAGCGCGTGGCGTTTCTTGGAACGAAGCACGGCCTTTCGGCTGCTGGCTCTCGAATTCGTAAGTGCCGCCATAAAATGTTGTAAAGCGCACTGTAAAAACTGGAGTTCGAGATGTGACGAAAGCAATTGCGAAATGTGGAGTCGGCGCTGCGAGCGCTTATATAAACGCTTACTTAGCGCACGCATCAGAAACCGAGATATTCAAGCGTAGGTTTATCGGCGCTAGAAACCTTTCTGGAAGTGCGCAAGAAAGATGAGAGTGAACGTTTTTTTTCTTTGTGTTGGGGCTCTTTGCCTAGGCACGGTAGCACAAGCAGCCGGTAAGTCGAAATTTTCTGCAAGGAATTTGCGAAGGTAGCTCGGCGGTTGGTACATTCAACCTGCACCGAACGTAGTATACAACATTTTGTTAGCGGGGGACTTCCAAACTCTTGAGCACTACCGCATCACGGCAGTTTCGTTTTTGCGCGTAACAACTAATTCGACGGGTACCAACGCCGAGCAGAATATTCCGTTGTTGCGTTGTCTGTGCGCAGCAGGCCTTGCGCGAGCTCACAGTCTCGCCGCACTGCCCACTCATCATCGCCTTCTACGTAGCAAAAATCTGTGCTTTTGCACTGGCTCGAATGCAGTGAATATTTCCTGAAGTTTTTTTCGCTTTTAACTGTTACTAAGTGTATTATGGTGAGGAAAAACTGAGAGCGGTCGCAAATGTAATGTTTAGTTCATTTTCGATTTACTGAAACACTTCTAGCCGAGGGAAAAATTTGGCCTTCTGTGCTTCTTCCAAGAAAATAGAGGACATGGTTTTATGCTGGTAACTCATACTGTTGCAACGCCCGGAATGCTTTTTGCGGCTGAATAATTTTCACGTATTCCTCTACCACTGTATGAGCAGTGGGACCCGCTGAAGCACTTCACTATAATTTCCTTTGGCGCATTCAGTACACAGCTTAGCAGACAGGGGAAGTGAATGAGGGGCTCGTCTGACGTAGCATGTGAAGGAAGGCAACAGCCATCGCAACCAAGGTGCATAAGGGGGATGTTTATTTTTCTGGTTTTTAATTTGTAGCGTTCATCAATGGGAAAATAATATTCCGATTAATATTTCGTTTTAACACAAATAATTATAAAGCCGAACAAAAACAATCATTCCGCCGGCGGAATACGGACACACGACATCCACATTTCGCGTCCATGGCTCTGCCAACTGAGCTAAGGCCACGGCTGTTCAATCCACCGCTTTCGGGGGTATTTATGTTTGCGTGTAACGGAACCTTGAGAGTGTTCGCCAGCGCTGCCCTCGTCCATAGCGGCGGACTTTGTACGTCCTGTATTACCGCGATGGGAACGTCATCGAACGATAAGGGCGAAAGGCGTGCGACAGCCCTCTTATGCGCCCTATGCCTTGAAGACTGCCAGAACCGAGACCGTGGTTAAGCTATTTAGCAGACAAGGGAAGGAAATGAGGGGCTCGTACATAACAAGGTAATAGCCTCCAGTCACTCTTAGGTTTTACCCAAAGGAATGGTTGATGCAGAGATATTCTCGAAATATTTTCAGCAGCTTATTTTTTTCTGCACAGAATGTTATATCCACGCTTTCATAATTAACTCATGATGGTCATGTCAAATTAGTGACGGTGTTGAAAAGATGAGAAAGGATATAAATTCAACGAACACAATGCACGCAAGAAACCGCATGAAATTCATGAAGCCTCTGTCGCACTAAGCTTTCTTCAAGCAGGGCGTTTGTGTCAAAACTACATTTAAATATCTGGTACTTTTACGGGGAGTTCAGCTAGTTCATTGCTATCTGCGGTCACAAAAACACTTTTTGGATTCAGTTCTGGGCTCTTTTCACGATACAATTACAAAACCTCACCGATACAATATCTGGTATTTTGTAAAATGCGATTTTCTTTCGAGATTTTCGCGATTTGATTTCCGCTTCTCCCTTATAGGTACCAAGCGGATATATTAGCTGTGTTGGTCTTTATATTTTACTTGTAGCATACACACGTGCCAATTAGCATCCGTCGCTGTATGCCTTCATGTGAGGAAGAGTGATGTGTTTTAATGATGCCCAGCATAAAGTTCTGCGTTTATCTTGCCGTGTGCTAGGACGTTTTGCAGTCTTCGCTTTGTTCGCAGGTGAAATGACCTCAGCACTTACCGAGGTTCAGGTCACATCAGGGTTGTATTTTGAGATACTAGATCTCACGCATATTTCTTTCATACTAGAATGCGTGTGCGTGACGACAGCTTTTTATCTACATACCAGTGGCTAGGTGGGGCGGCATTCTGTGCGCGCTGCTTTATACGCTCCTCAGGAAAATATTTTCACATCGCGCCTTTCACGGTGTCACTAAGGATGATTTGTTTTCCACAGGCGTTCCGGCTGACCCGTCGTCTACTGGTGCGGTTCCCCCAAAGTGTGCGCGTTCCTCCAATGTTGGAGTTGTAAGTATCCGATGTGCGGGATTTCTTTGCAATTGATACTAATCTCCTCTTTCTGCCGCACCCTAAAACTGTTGTTTTATCATAGAGGAGACTACGAAGCCAGGAGTCACTCAGTTGTCTCAGTGAAGGTGTAGATCCATTACGTTTCAAGTGAAGGGAGGGAATGAGCGCAGGACCAACGCATAATCTATAACAAGTGTCTGCGGGTCCACCCTCATGTGACGGAGACTGTTGCGTCGAAATTCGTCATAGGCTGGCACACAGCAGCAAATTCGACGAGAGAATGTGCTTTTCTCAGTTCTTGAAGTGACACAGAGCCAAATAGGTTGGCTTGTATTGACAGACTTGCGTGTTCCGACTGCCAAGAAGCCACGTTAACTGAATACGGAGCTTCCATATGCTTCATTAGGCCACGAGATGAAACACACTTATCGCCGCCCCCCCCCCCCCCCCCCTGCTTTCGCATGCAAACTGTAATACCGTAAGAGCAGTTTCTTAAACGCGGATCTCTGACTCTAGGCTATACCACCATTTAATTTCTTACGCTGATCACGGAATCTTTCAGGTCTGCCCTTTACGAGTTTGAATCGAGCGGAGTGAAAAAAATTGCTTCAATTTTAAATCCAAGTTTGTCAACAACAAATGAGTTTTGCTGCTGAACAAATGGAAACATGGCCATAAGGCGCATTAAAATTAATTGCTACTGAGAACAACAGTTGGGCACAATTCTTCTCAGTGTCCCTTATTCGTCATTTAAAGTGACGAATAATAGGTGGTAGTACAAAAGTGCAAGTTCGTGACCGGAAAGTTGGGCTTCCCAAGACAGTAAGCCCTGCGTAACATGAATACGTTCGAAAAGTTCTTAATTGGTGATTTCTGGGAGGAACTTTCCTCCGATTTTTTTTTGCTTTGTCATCATTATGATACATCCATTTTATAACAAAGGCAAGGGTGATTTCCTGCTTCGAGAATATCTAACCACTCGAACGTGTAAATGCTGGGTATCGGCCGCAAGCATTAACTGCTGAATGGTGAGAGAACAGGGATCTCAGCAGTGGCACTTACGCTTCTTTTATCTGTTTTGGAAGTTGTGGTATCCAACAATTAGGGTGTATGTGAAAAGTTCAATGTCTGAATGCATGTTAGCTTAGACGGAGCAACTAGTTTTGCCAGAGACTGCCACAGGCACTGATATGCGCTAGTAGTGTCGCATTTTCTTGAAAGGCAAAGCCTTCACCACGCTGCGACTGTTATTGCGTGGCAATATGCGAAATTATACTGAAACCTGCTTAGAGAGAGCGACTAAACGAGGTTTTATTATTAAAACTTTTTTTAGCGTGTATGTGCTGGCTTGATGTGATGGCGCAAATGCTTACAGGTGAAGGGTGGCATCCCAAATACGATGAAGGCAAGCTGCAATCAATTTGTCCTTACGTCGGCGGCTTTTTTTAAATTCTACATGTTATTACTTAGGTCGCCTTAAACGAGTGCAAGACGCTGGCGCGTTGCGGTTTGCACAATCCTGTAGCACCAAGCATGTATTACTGATTTCCATTTGAAGTTTCACTTCAAGCACAGCAAGTTCCAATATAATTTGCACCCCAGCTGGAATTTTGATGTATAGACACCACGTGGCGTTCAAAAGCGTCAGCATACCAAGTTTTCCCAGCCATGCGCGTGTGAATCGGTAGCCTTGTTTTTTCAGCAGATATGCGGCAGAGTGTGCTACAGCGAATTGAAAATGTTTGAATAGCCCAGTTCATCGGCTTTAACTGCATCCTGTGGTCTACGTTTACATGAACGATAAAGAAATATTTACGATGCTATGAGATTGCTGAGAATACTCACATTTTATTCTTATCTCAGTAGGCAGTTGTTCCGAGAGGCGTGTAGTCAATGGGCGCAAGAAGTCAAAGCAGAACACATTCCACATCTACAGTTGCTTTCTTCTCAGCTGATCAAGGCGCATTTTCAGCTGATCAAAACCCATGTCTGTAGAAAGGAGCGAGAAACTTAATTTTTGTAGAGGAACTGAGCAATTGGTCACTGACTTTTAAGTTATGCAAATAAGAATGCAGTAAAAGAGCGCGAAATTCCACCATAGCTGTCAGGAATGACAGTAGCAAGAAGATAAAATTTACCAGCATGTTCGGTACTGACACTTTGCGAAGCGGTCGACTGAAAGGCAAGTTTCACTTATTTTGAATGACCGCGTCACACTTTGTTACTATAGCGGAAAACTAGGTTTAGTTTCTTTTTTGCGTCGCAAAAAAAATCGGTGAAGCACTCTTGTACCGCCCTCTCCTTTTTCGTAATCACCATATATGTCGGCTTAGAGGCTTAGAGCCCAATATGAATAGGATTGGATGTGATTCACTCGGAAAAAAATTTTAAGATGACTATATGCAGATTTTGTTCTGTGTAGTTCTCTTTGAGTATTTGTGCTTTTTTTCCTTTTCAGTTCTTGTGGAAGCTACTTTTCCAGCCATGCGTTTACCAGTGCTCAGGGTTCCCCATTTCGTTTGAAAAGGAAGACGACGGAACACCATGCGAGGTAATACCCACAGGACATATCCCCCATATCTTCTTGGAATGATCGCCTTGGATTTCACAATGTGATGCGCCTAATATGTTCAACTTTAATGGTTGAACCAAACAGACGATCGCGTTTTCGCATGCGTCAAACAGGCGCTTATACTTACAATCCGAGCTATCACTTTCGCTTGCTTCCCTGCTTTGAAGTGATCGCATACGTGACTGCCCATAAGGTTGATTCAATCCTTTAGGTGACCAGTCCATCTACTTTGGTGAACTGGCAGTTAATAGTGTTTCCTACTGACACTATTCTATCCAAACCAATGCCGTGAATTATGAGGCGGGTTTCAGCGAAGGCTCCCGTGCTTAATTTGGTCACCTGGGGCTATTTGGCCTATAGGAAGTTGCAGCACACGGCGGTTGTAAAATTTTACCTCCCACGGACTTAGCCGGCGGGACCAGCAGAGAATTTACGAACTCTCTTTGGTACTTTGCGATCGCTTCTCTTTTACGCTGACATCATCACATCGACCTCTGAATTCTTTTTCTGGCTCCGCTATTAGTATGACGTCATCATCGCTGCAAAACAGAGCAGATTGCCATACGTAGCTTGCTGGTCTCTACCACTTGTGCCTCGAGTTGAGAAATGCGGTCATAGATGTATGCCCACTCAGAAAAGCTAACGGGACGCAGCGACGGTGAAGAATTATTTATTTGCATCCAGGGCACAATGTTAAGACGTAATGGTGCACTATGTATTTTTCACAACTAAAATTAGGCGCCAGATATATATTCCAAGCAGCTGCATTCCCAATGTCTTGATAACTGTTAGTATTGGTTATTTCAAAGATCCCAATATCTGAACTTTGTTATAGGTCTAACTAAGAAATGGACCGCTCCCAGTCAATTTATTTTAAAAGCTCTTCTAGAGTTAACGACATTCACACTGGAACTAAATTTGTCAATTCCGGCGCAGTGCTATAGCAAAAGTACTAAAACTTAAAGGCATGTTAAACCGTTCTCTACAGCAAGCTTCGGCTCTCCTATTTCGCGCTACGCTACTCCGTCGAACAGCTCCAGCTACACTTTTTTCCTGTGAGTCTAGCTTATCTTTCGGGAAGCGAGCGCTCATTAGCGCATGTCTTATCAACAATTAGGGCTGTATATCATGAAAGCTCCTCGGCTTCTAGTTTTATGGCCCTCAATTATTGCTGATAACTGGCGGTGGGCAAGGGTTACCCGCTTGGCGGAGGCCAGTGAATAAAAGACCGAACTGCGTTGAAATCCTTATAGGCAAGAGAAGGCGCGGGTGTGAATACAATAGCCAGAGAACCTTTTAGCGCGATTTCGCCGTGTCTTTTGGGTCTCTGAAGAAAACCCAGCACAGGACGCTTGAGTTGACGCTCCACACAGTCGCAGTCAGTGGTAATCTCCGGCCACCGGTTATGTCTTATCTTCGCGTTGGCGTAAAGGAAAATCCCTGCCTCAGAAGGGTCATTAGAGATAATGTCCACTACACTCTTCGTTGTAAACTTTACGGGCTGTGTAATGACGTCCAGCGGGAGAGTTCTTAAGTTGGCCTTCTAGAACCCTGCGTTCTGGCTTTAGATCTTCTGATTCTAACGGTTTCACTTGTCTCTATACAATGGTCGCACTCTTTAAGGCGCATGTACGGATGGTGCACCGCGGGCAGAGTAGATGGTCAGCGACCAGTCATACATGAATGAACTGCCTCCGTTTATGCTTTTTCTTTGTGTGTGCCCACAAGTGCGGTGGTACAGTGCCTCTTATTTTTATAGCAAAGTGGTCGATAAGAGTAAAATACAGTCAGCGGCGCACCCTTCACAAGCATGACCAAATAAAGCTATAACTAATTTAAATTAACCTACTTGCTTTGAAGGCAGCTTGAAATGGCCTTTTATATCCGAGTTTTATTTTATTACCGCATACTTAACTGAAACATTTGGCCCTCAGAAGGCGCGTTCACGCGAGATTACTTGGCGTTCTTTTTGCTCCTTTATTAGTGCATACCAAGCACACATATTTCTGTCCAAGTGTTTATTAAATCTACTGAGACATTTTTATACGCTGAAAAAGGCTGTTTACAGTTATTTGAAATAGTCTGAAACGAAATTCTTCCAAGATATCAAGTACAATAGAAATGCTTATCAAGGCGGTACGTTCACTTACGTCAAGAACCGAATACAAAGCCGTACTATGCGGGCATTATTTGTCTCTCTTGTCAACAGGCCACTTTGCCTTTGATACCAAAGCCGGTGAAGTGGATTCCTTGTGGAAAGAATTTGCAATCTATCTCGTCGTTGAGAGTAGTCGTAAGCATGTCATGCACCGTTTGAAAAACGCACCACATTCAGGATGATTTATAGGCAGTGCTATGCGCATTGTGCTGCTGGACGCGGCCGTTGGCTGCTGTGCGTGTGGCAGCCTTTGCTCGCTTCTCCCTGGCCCCTTTTGCGTCTTGAGAGGCCGCAGCCGTCACCTACTTTTCGTACACAGCGCTAACCGTCCCTGGCCGCTTTTGATGCTTTAGTGCCACCGCGTTCAGCCCTTTCCATCTTCTTTGCTTGGTAGTGTGTCCGCCATCCTCAGCCGCTATCGGCGCAAGACGCGCCATAGTCCTCGCCCGCTCTTATTTAGCCTGAGCGGTGCGTCTAGCCACCTTGGCCGCCTTTTACCTTCGTGTGCTGTCAGATGGAGTGGCCGTTGGCAGCATAGGCGAGTCTGTCTCTTTGACTAATCCGCGTCCATCGGAGGATATGGGTTGTACCACTACTCACTGCCACTGAAGAAATGAATGAAAAATGTCCACGACGGCGACAAGTCAATAGCTAGCAAGCGCTATATGCAAACTACAACATTCCAATAGCTCTAGATGCTGCGGCATCTACCCGAGCTTACAGAGGTAATCGGAAACTTAAGCTGCTCTTATATGCTCCTGCGTTTGTCTGATTTGCGCAAGGGCCGCGCCGATGGGAAGTTTTTTTTTTTTACACCATCGAAACTGGAAATTCTGGCAAGTTCTGGCTTTAGTTTCGACTGCAGCTTCTACTGTTTGGAACATTGTTTGCCTGAGTTTGAAGAGAATATGAGCGCTGAAAGAATATAGTTACAATAGAAACACTGCACCAACAGCGAAACATCGCATTAGCCCTCACCCTTTTAAACCTTCAATCGACGTGTGCTTATAGAACAAATCTTCTTCGCTTATGAGTCCAACTATGAGTAGTTTTCTAATGTGAGCTGAGGTTCTTCTGACAGCGCGAAGTTTTCATGTAAAGGACGTGTCTGACTTGACCTGCATTTTTGAGTAATTTTAGGAATCGTATCCTGTGTCCCTTTACTGCAACAAGATATTACTGAATTAACCGAGCGTGCAGCTATACAAGGAACTGAGAAAAAGCCAAGTGTTCCATAATAATACGCCTTTATTTATTGAAAACAAAACTAATCGTTGAGGGATTCGCGCTAGAAATTTCACTGGCGATAAATATTTTTCGCGATTCTATCAAATCGTACAGTGGGCGCACGCCGTCACATGAACCGATGAATATATGTCCCTAATGAAACTCAGGCCGTCGGCAGCTCGGCAGACAAAGAAAAAAAAACTAAGAGCATTTCATAAGTGCGCGAACAACCTAAATTGAGACGATTACAGATCCCAGTATAACACGAAAAAGGCTGACAGCAGGAGTGATGACGAGCATGCAAGAGAAAGGAACAATCGCAAAGATGCTATCCTACTGTCTCGACTGATGATCATTGTGAAAACCACGGCGCCTTAAGATTTCTGTTGGACTCCAGCGCCACTAGACCTATTCTGACCGCACTTCCGAGTCGCTCACTCTCCCCCGTCACACCCTCTTCGGCGCCATGAGAACATGTGTGCTCCGTCACCTGTCCGAAATAAGCGAAACACGGCCGAATTTCTTCGAATTAACGAGTTTCAACGACATTGTAAGAAGCGCACTTTTGACGGCACTTTGTTCTTTGATGACGTAAAAAAAAGCATTTCGAAGTTACCGGTGTCAGAAGCTACACGAAATCTGCAAAGAAACTCGTGCCATCACCTCATTCTGACGAAGCTGTTTTTTGACAACTTTTTTTAATGCGAAAGGATTTCTTGTCTCAAGGTTACCGTGTACCTGACCTGTCAGCATAGTATCGACAGAACGCGGCATCAGAGCGTGTCCGCACGTACTGTAAATCATTATAGCGGTAATTTGATTTATTTGATTATTTCATCATGTAATTGGCATGAATGAATCATCAAGTATTAAAATGATTAATAGAATCGGTAACTAATTGGATAAAATAATTATTCACCTGAATTTGTCAATAACTTCGCAAATTAATTTGTAATATATTCGAATTGACATATTAGTTCATTACCAAATAAATTAATCAAACCAATAAATTCAGTTACATGAAAGGAAATCACCGAATAATTAGTATACCGGTGTGCTTACTAGACGGTCTAGCAACGGGGCCCAAGTCTTCGGATGTGGGTCAGGCCGGGTAAGTGCTAGCACAGTTTTTTTTAACTTAATCTCCATTGTGTCACACAAGAATAGGTTTCAGCTATACGTACTCCCTGGATGGTTACCCGCTTCTATGTTTTATGTTTTGCGTATAACTTTCGATCTTACTGCATCGTCGTGTTTTTTATAGATTAGTTTATCGTGAATCTATTATTTCTAGGTCTCTTGTATTTTGATGAAAATTCTGGTGAA
The DNA here is from genome assembly GCF_052857255.1 of Amblyomma americanum. Taxonomy (NCBI): domain Eukaryota; kingdom Metazoa; phylum Arthropoda; class Arachnida; order Ixodida; family Ixodidae; genus Amblyomma; species Amblyomma americanum. Next base: position 103,268,564 of record NC_135498.1, read on the forward strand.
ACGTGAGGTGCGCCAAATTCGTGCAAGTTTAAAGATACTGCGGGCTAAAATTGCAGATTCGATGAAAAAAAAAGAGAAACGCTCTTCCCTGGTATTAATGCCTACGCGTTGCTCTTTTTAGGTACCCGGAAGAATAGAAGGTGTTTGCGTCGATGGAAAGTGTGTTTCCGCCACTGAAGCACCTGCAACCGAAGCGCCAGCAACCGAAGCGGCCACCACCACCATTGCTGCTTCGACAACCGAAGAAGCCTCCGAGGAACCACTAAAGGAGTCTGAGAGCGCTGGTCCAGATGCAGAAACTGAAGCGCCCGCAAAGCCTTCTACGGAGACGTCTCAAACTGGTAATGAAGAGGCGGATAACGACGCCGCAGGTGAAGAGACAGAGCAAGCTGGCGAAGACATTGCAGGTGTAAGTGAAGAAAGCGAAGCAACTGACGCGGAAGAGTCCAAAGCCGACGAAGAGGAGAAGGCCGAAGAGGAGCAGAGTGATGCGGCGACTGGCTCCGGAGATGCTCTCATCGCTGACGAAGACATTGCAGCAGTCAGTGAAGACCGCGAAGCGTCTGCAGTGGAAGACACTAAACCCGCCGATGAGGAGGAAACCAAACCAGACGGCGTTGAAGAGAAGGAAGGGGGCGGCTCCGAAGGTCCAGCAGAGCTCGCGCAAGAAAATGCTGGCGAGGACTGAGGTGCAACCAACGCAGTCTTCGTAAAAATTTCGGAAGTTCTTTGTACAGTTAATAAATCTTTGACTTTGGATGCAAGCTTCCTTATGACCTGACGCTCGAATTCACTGAGGTGAATATACCAAAAGGGTCTTTGTGCCGTCTTGTGCAAAACACATACACGTTAGCTACTGTTCTCTCTGGCCTAGTTACCCTCACGCCGTTAAACTCATCACCGTTATGATAAACAAATATCTAGTTTTCAACAAAGCCGTTGATGGTAATGACAGCTGGAGCTGAAAGTGACGTAAAGAACACGTAATAAATGTTAAAAATGTCGTACGCTTGAGGCACATTGGCCGGCTGTCCCTAATTTTGAGCTGGGACCAATTCGGTGCTCCATGAAGAGGACGTGCATTAGTTAGGAATTGGTTGGACACTGCCATCCGGCATTCTAAAACATAACGTGCAAGTTAATCCTGGCAGTAGGAATTTCACCGATTTATGACTGCCCGCCTATTGTGACCAAAAGGCTTCGACCTCAAACTTCAAAGAGTCTTGGGCAGTGCGATCCCGGGCAGTGCGCCATTAATTGGCGCGATCAGCTGCTTAAGTTCTCATGGTTTCTTAGACAAACATTCAACGCTGCTACAACATGCCGAGCAGAGGATGCACTCTTTGAAGTACATTTTTGGGAGTAAGCTGTGAGGAATTGGTATGCAGGTTTATTAAATAACTTCCGTCAAAAACGATCTCCCGTAGATCAGAAACTTTTGCGCAGTCGTTTTTCATGCAGGCGTCCCGCAGACACTACATGGCATGAGCTGACACTTGCTATACAAAGAGAGGAAGCAGCTTCAACAAAAATAAACGTTTGCTTGATTGATCGAATTTTCTTTGCTTGTCCCATTCAAAAGCAGTTGTTGTCAAAGTAGCCTTCTGTGTAGGGATGAACTAGAAGATATTAGAAAAGAGAATTGCTGCAGTAAATAATGAGAAACCAATAAATGTCTCGCTACGAAAATTTGCACGCAAGGAGCCAATAACTCTAGACGCGTTAGCAGTAAAAATGTGAGGTGTTGAGGTTAGCAACTCTCCAGAACAAATGCCTCATTACGCCAAGCGTGTAAGAAATGTCACAGAACGCTTACGTAACTACGAAAAAGAATACATAAAATACCTCAGAATTGCAAGACTTATTAGTTAACTTCCTTTCCTTGAAAAATAAATACGAAGGCTATTATATAACTTTAACAACATACATAACAGAACAATGATTTCTCCCATATACCTCGAATCAACCCTGCCCTTTCATTGCTGTAGCCATTTTTCCCCGAAATCTTCGTAATGTGATCCGCCCACCTAACTCTCTCTCACACCCCGTGCTACGCTTGCCCTCTCTTCGAACCCATTTAGTGACCATCGCTTTCTTGTTTTCGCATTACATGCCATGCACTTGCCCATTCTTTCTTGATTTCGACTCGCATTTGTTCCCAGAACATTCTGCTCTCTTCCCACATCTTGAAGTCACATGTAACATTTTCCTCACCGGAGCTCGCTGCGCTGTTCTCAATTCAGGTTCACACTTTCCTTTTAGCCTTCATGTCTATGCCGCATATGTTAGTACCGCCAAGATACAGCTGTTATATAGGCGCTATTCAATCTCTGATTTCGAGGGAGGCAGGGCGCTTCTCCATGTTCACCCGTCTGCCCCGTCAGCCGCCATACTCTTTGAGAATCGAAACTGAACTCAACTAAATAATCAAATTGAGGGTTGCTCGCAGCTGAAAGGGCGCTGCACAGAGGGAGGCGGGGAGAGGGCAGCGGACCCCATTTCGCAAATTTGTACGATGAAGGGCGGTAAAAAAACTGCCCCTCCGCCACGCCTTGAGCCGGGAGCCATTTTCATCTTTGCATAGTGTGGCGGGTGGCCGCGACGCTAGGCGACTGCAATGTTCTTGCGTGTCATGGTTGCCTATAAGTGTTCCGCGAAGTTGACGCCACATGAATAAGGTGGATAATTTCTTCTTGAGCGATATTCGTAAACTGCTGTTCATCACCTGCAAATGGTTGCGAAGTGCACTCCACACCAATCTTACTCGCCTACCTAATTCACTCTCGTGGTAGTGAGCGGCAGTCACTACCCGCCCAGAGTAGATGTATTATTCTCTTACCATTTCCTACGCTACGTGACTATTGCAAACTTCTAATTTCTTCCCAGACCGTGGAACAGTATTCTAGATTTCTTCATATTATTTTTATACAGAAAATACCGGTTTGTCAGTACCGGTCCTTAATAGGGCTTTTCAGTTCGGCACCTCGGCAATGCCATCAGGGAATATGTGGTTGCTAAGGTGTGCTCGATTAGCTTTCATCCCAAACATTTCTGACTCTTCTTCTCTCAGTATTTCCGGCAAAAATGCGGTGAATAGCACCGGAGATAAGCTGTCTCCTTGCCTGAAAACCTTACTGATTGGCATTTTATTACTTTACTTGTGAAGGCCGATGTTCGCTGTGCAACTGCTATGGCATTTTCCAATATACATGCCACTTCTACACGCACGTTACACAACGCCTATATGAATGTTGAGGCTTCGACTGAGCTAAATGCACTGTCGTAATCAATGAAGGCTATGTTGTGGGGTTTGTTTATTTATTTATCGCAATACCGACGGTGCTGACATGGCATTACAACAGTGCGGAACAGAATTAACAGTGGAAAGGTATGCATTTGATATGTGCACATCGAAACTAAACTAGAGGTCAGTTTACTTAGCGACAAAAATAAATACCCTTGAACAACGAATGGCAGTCAAGAAGCAATAATAACAATAAGGAGCATAGAAGAAACACTGAAATATACGTCACAGGTTGACTTACTGCAAAATAATATTTACCAAATCTGGGAAACAAAAGTAACCAACCGCTTTTATGTAAGCAGACAGCACGGCATGCATACATACATGCATGCATGCATACTGATTTGACCCATGCTGCCGGGCACTGCCCCACAAGCCCTCTTTTGGCTTGGGCAGGTCTGCATATGTACCTCGAAAGAGAAGAGAGAAGAGACATCTGGGCTAGTTGGTACGGTGACATAATGAATGAACAGCTCTAAAGATGCGGACGAAGAGTAAACACGACGAGCGCTCGTCTTCGTCTTTAGGGCTGTTCATTCATTATGTACATTGAATTGCGCCTATGCCTATATATATATATATATATATATATATATATATATATATATATATATATATATATATATATATATATATATATATATATATATATACATTAGCAGACAAGGTAAAGTAAATGAGGGGCCCGTTTGACAAACTTATGAAGGGAGCCGTTAGATGACGTTCCACGTCACGCTTGCGGTATTACAGGACGTGCTACGTCCGCCGCTATCGTCGAGGGTGGCACTGGTGAGCACTCTCAAGGTTCGCGTACACCAAATAAGCATAAATAACCACGAGAGCAGCAGATTGGACAGCCGTCGCCGTAGCTCAGTTGGTAAGAGCACCGGACGCGATATTCGGAGGTCGTGGGTTCGGATCCCACCGGCGGCATAGTTTTTTCTGCTGCTTTACAAGTAATTTTCTTTTAGAGATTTATTAATGTAAGTAATATTATCCCAGTGATAAGCACAACACATTAAAAAAAATAATAACGTTTTCCTATGCACATTGGTTTCGGTGACTGTTGGCTCCCTTCATATATATATATATATATATACATATATATATATATATATATATATATATATATATATATATATATATATATATATATATATATATATATATATATATATATATATATATATATATATATATATATATATATATATATATATATATATATATATATATATGCCACAATTTGGTGACAGCTCCAAACCGATGCATTGCCCAATCCTTGGCACTTCCGCATACCTATGTCAGACGGTCATCACTCTTGCAACATGCAAATAATCCTTTGTGTGGAGAGAAAAAACAGCACAATATATGAAGCAGTTTTTTGGATTTTATGGAGCTTAAAGGGAAGCTGAAGCACTTTCCGAAAAAAAAAGAGTTCTCTGCGTCATTTTATAGCTTTTCAGTCCGCTGAAAAAGAATATCTCATTCAGAAAGAGGGGAAATAAACGCAAAAACTTGTATTTTAGAAGAAAACGCGCCCCATGGCCTCAGGGCGCCGAGCGAACGCCGCTCTTGCCCACGATTGGCCGGAACTGTTGTGCCGTCATCCACGGGGATCTCCGGCAGGCACTGACGGCGTTGCTGCGTAGTGCGTTGCTTCAGCTGGCTTTTAAGGACTAAGTTTTGGAAATTATGGATAATTCATGCACTGTTGAACAGTTTGGACTTTCACCATACATGTTCGAGCCATTAGCAGCTTCAGAAAACGGTGGAACCAACGACGCCACGGTGTGCGCCGGCAGCGAAAGTCAAGTCGCGACATCTTCACGTGTCAGAAATCTCGATTGGATGGATGGATGGATGGATGGATGGATGGATGGATGGATGGATGGATGGATGGATGGATGGACGGACGGACGGACGGACGGACGGACGGACGGACGGACGGACGGACGGACGGACGGACGGACGGACGGACGGATGGATGGATGAATGGATGGATGGATGGCAGCTTTTATTTCCACCAGAAATGGAGACCCCTTACTACTAACCCCCCCTCCCCCCCCCCCCCCCAGCACGCAGGTCTGTAGGGCGGGGGCCGGAGCCTACGTGACTAAAGGCTAACAAAGAGATTTTATCTCTTTGCGGCCTCAGCCGCCAGGCGGACTGGCTTGTTTCTGCTGAGCGGGTTCTTCGCTGCGCAGCAGAGATTCCCAGCTTTCTCCGCTATCAATATCTTCGTCGACTCCGGGGTAGTCAGTGCATTCTCATATTGTTTGCTTCCGGATAACCGTGGAACCACCCGACTGTCGGAACCTAGACGAGCGCGCGCTAACCTATTCCGAAATCGTTGAGAACTGCAGACTAAACAGAAAACTGGTGCCACCGGATAAGAAGCCAAGTAATAGAGAAGCAACCGCATGGCGGCGCCTGCAAGCCGGAAATTCCGTTAGCCCAGTATGGGCCTTTCACGTCCTACCAGGGTAACATTAAAACCAAATCTCGACTGATACGCATGTTTTGCGTAGGTGCATGCGTGTGCGTATCTTTTGTGTAGGTGCGTGTGCAAGTGGCAATAAAAAAAAAGTAAATTGGGCCGAAACGTTGTGGTGAACCGCTGCTGCATGAAAGCCTGGCCACCAACTTCTTTCCGGCGACAGTCTGTGTGTGTCTTCTCCTGGTCCTGCTTCTTTTTTTCACTGTTTTTTTTTCTCTTGGCGAACTTCTTGTAACGCCTGAAAACATAATCTAAATCAGATCACCGGCACGCCTACACGAGTCGCGCTAGGTAAAGCATTTGTTTGCTCATTTATTTATATTTACTTGCCTAATTACTCCCGATGGCCTTTTAGAACTACAAAAGAATGCCAAACTGGATGAGTTGGAGTGGGTTCACTGCTGTACTGTAATTCGAAGAGACGAGGCGGCCGGGAGGAAGCTCCCGTGTGCGCTTTCCTTCTTTCGCATGTTCGGGCTACTGTTCAACCATGAAACTTCTGCACTTACCCCCGTGCGTTGTTTTTTTTTTCTCGGATGCTGAACATGTTTTTGAAGAATAATGATGGCTGCGTTTCGGAGCTCGCAGTGCTGCTCATCGAAACTAGTGTGCTGCGAGATATGGTTGCTTCGGTTGCGTATCGAGATAACCAGCAGAATTACTTGTGGATGACATACATGTATGCGTAACGCGGATCGACAACTTTGCCATTCTGATTCAAGGACAAATTAGCAAGAATTCTGGCGCCATTGTCGATCGTCAACAATGACCAAGCGGTCATGAATGCAAATATTTGCTTTGCTCAAGTATACTAGGCTTAATAATCGCTTTTTAGTTCAGTTAGGTGCAGCAGCGTTTGCTGCGCGCTGATGAAAGCTTAAGAGAATTACCTGTGCTGCCACGAGGTGCGAGGAATCGGGAAAAAGCAAAATGCACACAGTGCGTAACGAGCTCAAAAGAGTTAGACTGTGTGACTTAAAGACAGTGCTGGAAGTGGCCTTAGCTCAGCATGGATGTGAACCAGCTGCAAAAAGCAGAGTTTGCCAACAGGTAAGAAAGTAATATAACGAAAAGAGAAATATTGATGCACATATTTTGTGCAGGCAGTTTCGGCATGCTGCGTACCACCAAATTGTCTGGTTAACGTGGAAGAGGCTGGGAGAGAACAACCGACGGATTCCAAGGTAGATTTTAAATCCGCCTTGCGGATTCTACCAAGCTGTGTGCTGAGAGCTGTTCGATAGAAGTACCATGCCAAAACTGGTTTATATACAGCCTTCAAGAATTACACGGAACGCCCGAACGAGAGAAAGTAATCGGCACTGGCAGAAGATTACGTTGATATGTGGTTCGCCAAAGCGCGGGATGCAGCGAAGCAAGCGCAGCCGGACGGCCGGCCGACTCTCCGTGAATGGCGTCACTTCCGCCAGAACTCCCTCTCTGCGGTCCCCCCACCCAGCGGTTCCGGAAGCGACGAGAGCGTGCCGGCGCAATACCACCTAGATAACTTTACAAGGCCCCCGCATGACCTCCTCGCCACGCGTCTACGTCACTGCTAAGAGATGAAGCGCGCAGCAGGTTGACGTGGCGCCATCTGGGAGAAAACTGACTAAGCGGAAAAATTCTGTTCCCTCGATCGGATTTGGAATTATCCTGGCTTGGCTCGAACTTGGCTATTTTCTTGTCGCTTCAATTAAAACTCAAGAAAGCTCTTTTCTTATTTTTTTCCAGGCTTATATTAACGAGTTTGTAGTTTGAAATATTGCAAAAATAAATGTCGTGTTAAGCCTTGCATCCTTGCTGTCAACTGCGGCTTTAACAATGTTTAATATCAAACGCTACTTGCGCTTGAAAGCTAATGCCAGTCCGCATCCTAAGTTGGTTGGGAACACTGAGACAACCAGTACGCACATGGTCATGGTGCTAGTTGACGTGAATGTGTCGCGTTTTCACGGAAGAGCTCAAGAACTATTCAAGCTTTTTCATCTGCAGAGGCTTCGTTTGCGTGTTTGAACCTGCGTAGCCTCAGTTCTGAAATGCCTGGCTGCTGCTGCGCCCCAGGCTGCAGATCAAATTATGATGGTGGTCCGAGTGTCCGCGTCTACAAGTTTCCTGCCGACGAGACGCAAAGGGCAGCATGGACGAAGGCTATTTCTCGAGAAGATTTTGTGCCAACCAAGCACACTGTGGTAAGCGTCGCTTTTGGTGCTGTTTTTCAGGATGCTTGCCTTAAACTTTTTGCTTCAGTAAAACTTCTTTTTAGCCTAGTTAGTGCATTTTGAACCAAGGAAAGGGAGCAGCGCAAAAGCATGCAACCACGCAAGAAAGGACAAGACACGAGCGCTGTTTTCGCGTTTTGTGCCGTGTCTTGTCCTTTTTTCTCTTGTGGTTGCATGCTTTTGCGCTGCTCCTTTTCCTTGGTTTTGTGCTTCACACGACATTTTTTTTTATGGCTTGCTTCGGAGAGGGGACTTTTTCTTCACTTTCTTATTACTTCGCTTGCGGAGTGTTATTTCCCAGTTATTTCGCTTGCCGAATTTTGTAAGCCTGTCGCCCAAACCTATGGACTTGTGGTTTTACTTTGTTTTTAGGTGTGTGAAAAATACTTTCAAACGAGTGACTTCGTCAGGTTTGCAACGTACACGGACGAGAACACTGGAAACGTTATCGAAGTTCCGCTGCAGCGTGTCCGCCTGAAGCCAGCTGCTGTCCCGAGTGTGTTTCCCGGCTGCCCGAAATATCTCTCTCAGCCACCATCTTCGCGAGAAGCTCCTGCAGAAAAGAAGGCCCGACTCGAGGCAGCGTCACTGCGAAAAGCGATAGAGCTTTCTGTTGCTGCTCAAGAGGAAGAAGATCGCAGGAACAAAATTTGCAGTTTTGGGGAGCTGTGTTCTGCCCTTCCGAAGCTTAAGACTTCTGACTTCTGGACTGTGGTCACTACGCAGGCAAAGGTTTTGTTCCTGGAGCTCTCCCTCGACAAAGCTCCCGCAGTGCGTTCATCAGTGGTGGTTTTAGACGACCTGTCTGTTCAGGTGTTTCTCGGAGGGTCCCGTCTCCACAATCTTGGAGACGAATGTGTGCCGTCACAAATGAAGGATTTAAGGGAGCTTGATAAAGTGCTGCAGTCTGTTGAAAAGCTGCAGAGTTGTGCTAGTGGCAGCGAAAAGGAACACCAGCTTCTCGCAACTGTGCTAATGCTCCTGGATGAGGTGAACAAGGATTATGAGCTCCAAGAACATCATGGATGGAACTTACAGGTACTGAAATTTGTGCGAAGCCAAGTCGAGCTTGTTTTGAAAAATGTGCCTCGATATCCACCAGATGCACTCGTGTTTTCAGGTCTGCTGTATACCATTTCTCCACATGCATACAGGTTCATCAGAAGCTCGCTTAAAATTAAGCTGCCGCACCCAGACACTATTCGACGACTGTGTTCGTCATATCACATGAATCCAGCACTTGAACAGCAAGATCCTTGTTTCTTGAACTATGCTAAAACTGTATTGCAAGCAATGGCCGAGCATGAGCGCACTGTGACATTAATGATGGATGAGATCCATCTTCAAACCTATTTTGAGTGCAAAGCAGGCTTCGTTACAGGTGCCGCAGCCAATAGTTCCGATCCGGCTAAAACAGCATATGTGTTCATGCTAAAGAGCCTTTTGTCAAGCAACAAGGATGTTGTTCACATTTTGCCAGTCGCACAGATAGATGCAAAAGCACTGCATCTATTTTTGCACAAGCTCATTACTGACCTTGAGTCACTTGGATTTAAGGTACTAGCTGTTGTTTCAGACAGCAATGCTATCAATCGGAAGCCATGACATTTTTTGCTAGCCCCCCCCCCCCCCCCCCCCAAAGCCAGTATAGTTTACACACACCCAGCTGATTTCTCTCGTCCACTGTTTCCATTTTGGACCCTGTGCACCTTTTGAAGTCAATTAGGAACAATTGGCTAAACCAGAGAAACAGTGGAAAGTGTATATATTACCCTGATCCAAGCAGCAATGACCCAAAGCCACATATTCTTACGGCATCATTTAAATCTTTGTGTGATCTGCATGAGGCTGAGCAAAATAACCTTTTAAAGCTGGCACCAACACACTCACTGAAAGCACTTAACCCATCAACTATGGAGCGCCAGAACGTTAAGCTTGCTCTCAGGATTTTTAATGAATCGACAGCAGCTGCACTGCAATGTTCCGTAGTACAACATGCTAAAGGAACAGCAGATTTCATAAACACCATTTTGACATGGTGGCGAATAGTGAATGTAAAGACGCCAAGAAAAGGTGAACGCCTGCGTGATGAAATGCAGTCTCCGATTGCGTCAACAACATGTCCACAGCTTGAATTTTTGAGGAAAATACCAGAGCGGCTAGACTACTGGGCTAGCCTCAGACACGATGCTGGCCACCTGACGAAAGAAACTCACATGGCTTTTGGCCACACGAGCCACGCTCTACATGAGATCGCTTTATACTGCCTGGAAGAGCTGGGATTTCGGTATGTGCTCCTTGGAAAATTTCAAACACATTGCCTTGAGGATAGATTCGGGAAGTATCGCCAGCTATCCGGAGCCCAATACCATGTCTCGATCAGGCAGATTTATGAATCTGAGAACAAGCTAAGGCTTCAAAAAGTACTGGACATGCCTGATCTTGTCATTATTGCAGAACCGATCTCCGTCATAAGTGTTGAATCACTTTGTGCACTGTTCAGTATAGCAGTGACCAATGCTGATGTAGCAAAAAACTCGTCGATGATTCCCGCTGTTGCGTATGTTGTGGGATACTGTGCCCATGCAACACTGAAAAAGCTCATGTGTATGTCGTGCAAGGACAATCTCGTCCTGGATAACACCAGTTTGGACCATGATGACACACTGCTCATTTCAGGCATGACAAGAGGAGGATTAAAGTTTCCACGATATGTCGTAGTGAACGCTGTACTTTATACAAAAATAGTCCTTGACAAATTGAGGAGTGAGCAGTATGCATCCAAATTTCTGGCTCTTCCAAATCAGAAGGAGGCCCTTGTTTCTCTTGTGTCAACCATTCTCCACGATTCTGGAGACCTTGATACGTGTGATTCTGGTCATTCGCCAGAAAAAGTCATGCACCATATTTTGAGTGCTGCTGCCAACACGCTGTTAAATAATCTGTGCAAAACGAAAAACAACACAACAGTGTCGAAGGGGCAGCGAAAAATGCAAACTCTAAAGAGTTGAGGATTGATGACTGTATCGTTTAATGGCAAGTGTTTCTGAGATAGCGGACCTTTCTTGCACACCACCTGATTACATTATAAAGATAGCTTTGTATTAAGGCATTTTATAATCTGTACATGTTCTTTTCATACTTAGCAACTCCAGATATAGAACATTTGATAGAACTGTAGTGAGTGGTAACTTGTGTACCAAATTTTTTTCCCTTCTGTATGATGAACATGTAAATGCAAATGGGTATGTTTGTTCCTGTTTCATACAGTATGGCACTGAACAAATTGTACTGGATTCTTGTGTGCGCATCTCACCAAATCACACAACTTGGTGACAGCTATATTCTTTGTGTAAGTGTGTGTGAGTGTGAAGTGCTTAAATGAACTCTATATTCACTGTATTCTTTGCAAATTTTTTTAGAAATCTTGCTGGTTTGTTGTGAAACATCCGTGCAACGTGAAGTAGTATAGAATAACATATGAAGGAAGCTGACAGTCAATGCAACCAAGAAAAGCATAGGGGAATGTTCGATTTTTACTGAAGTGGTTATGAGTGGGAAGTGAATAGTGTAATCATTTTATGGATGCAAGACAACTGACTAGGAAGAATTAAAAAAAAGTCAAAGGAGCTACAACTGGGGCTATTTGGAAATGCATTCTTGAAGGGGATGATAAGCGCTGTCAAAATACGAGAAGGGACGAACAAACAGGACAAAGCGCTTTCTAGCAACTGTTTATTCTATGAAGAAACATGAATATATATACACATGTTAACGTCAAATCATGCGCAGAAGAGGGAAGACCGCACCGCACTGACAAGAACGATATGAAGAAAGAAATAAAATAGAATAGAAACGAACAACACGTGCCTTTGCAACAGCCGAAGATTACTTATCTTAGTTCAATTCAGTTCTCCCTAACAGCACCGAAGCGGAGCTGACCCATTGCTTATCTGGAGCAACATGCATAGCGAAGGCGTCGATTATTTCGCGTTCCCGCCTGTTCATGAAGAATACATATTCTAATCAGAAACCGTTAAATACTAATATTACGCTGGCACAAAACACGCAGTATTTTGAGAAATGGGTGCCCGACGGGCAACCGGAAAAACCGTGTGGGGTGAAGCTGACTTCCAGGCACATCTGCTGTGTGTGACGTCACGGACGCGTGCGGAGGCCTTGAGCTAGTCTAGGTGGTATTGGCCAGCGGCGGGTATTTAAGAAGCGATTGCAGCTCTGTTTGCAGTCAGAATCGAGAAATAATTTACACACATGATTTTCAAGGTCCTTTCTTCTCAACCACAGCGTTTCATGCGATTAGTAAACCGTTTCAGCTTCCCTTTAACGTCCCAAAGTGACTCAGGCTATGAGGGACGCCTTAGTGATGGGCTCCGGAAATTTCGACCACCCGGGGTTCTAACGTGCACTGACTTCGCACAGTACACGGGCCTTCTAGACTTTCGCCTCAATCGAAATTCGACCGCCGTGGCTGGAATCGAACCCGCGTTTTTTGAAAATTTGAACTTAAGCACTACATGAAGCCCTTCATCTTTAAATGGGGCAAAGACAGACTTATTTATATTTTTTAGATAAGCGCACAGAGAAAGCAAGTGTCGCAGAGGTTCAGCTACGGCTCAACTTCAAGTGTTTGGCCCGTTCACGTCTGCCAGGCCTCTCAGTGTTCTCTCCTTGCACAAAAAAGTGAAGCCTGATTACGATGTAAAATTTTAATTTTAACTTGGAAAGAACTTCTGCGTGAAGATGGCAACCAACCTCGTTACACAACATTTCCCTGACCACATCCAGCACATCAAAGATGCTCTCTGAATGGAGTTGGCTTTGGCTGCAGCATTCAGTAAAAAGGTTCTGAAGCTTCAGCACAGAATCATAGAGCAGTGCGGAAGGGTAGATGAGTCATATACCTTGTCGCAGTATTTTGCGGGCCTTGCAAGTTGAGAACTGTCATCAATGGCTGGCATAGTTAGAAGGGCAATGCGGCTTTCACACTTTGCCTTTAGGACACATTTTCCAGCTACATAGCCTGCAATGTGAAAGACTAGTCGTGAGTCACTCTTGGCTACATGTTAACTATGATCACGACATGATCCAGCCTGATCAACCGGCAACTTCACTATCGTTTTGGCATGCGACGTTCAGATATCTGAGCAGCGTCTTTATCTTCCGCATCAAGCAAGGAGGCCGAATATTCAGTTTCTCTGAGAAATGCATTTCACCAAGTCAAAAATGAAAGGCAGTTTACTATTTATAAGAACTGCGATTATGATTATCAAAACTATAATTAGAAACTCAGCACGCTGAAGAGGCCTGGGCTACCTTCTGGCCATCTTTCCTGTAAGCACAGCCGATATCGAAACCAGGCGCGAAGCAATGTTTCTGCAGGCGACCCGGCATTTTTTTTTCGTTTACTGAACGCTCTCTCAATCTATCCAGGATACTACATCCTTGCATCGCCACCGCCGCCATCGCCGCGGTGGCTCGTGGTTATGGCGCTCGGCTGCTCACCCGAAAGACCCGGGTTCGATCCCGGCCGCGGCTGTGGAATTTCGATGGAGGCGAAGTTCTTGAGGCCCGCGGTATACTGTACGATGTCAGTGCCAGTTAAAGAACTCCAGCTGGTCAAAATTTCCTGACCCCTTCACTACGGTGTCCATCACAGCCTGAGTCACTTTGGGACGTTAAATCGCCATTAACCAAACTAAACCTTGCATTGCAGGTTCGTGGGCGACGAATTAATGTCCTAAGCACGCCACTGAATCCTCCAAAGCAGGCACAAAATGAGCACAACAAACAACAACGACCAAAAAACACTCCCAAGCTCATGACCGCGCCTACTTGTGCCGTGGCCACTACAGGATGGATGGATGGATGGATACGGCTGAACCCTTTAAATCGGGCGGTGGCTCAAGCCACCTAGCCACGACATGGATGGATGGATGGATACGGCTGAACCCTTTACATCGGGCGGTGGCTCAAGCCACCTAGCCATGTCTTGTGAAATTTTACTCCTGTCTTGCTTTTAGCCACCAATCAGATAACCTTCGCTTGGTTACTTCTAACCTCTTAAAATCCACTTTCCCTTCACTATCCCTAAACCCCAATGCCTTGGGTAAGTCAGCCCCGCTGCCTTCCACTGTAGGGTGAAGCCCTTTACAGAAAAGTATCAAGTGTTCAGCCGTTTCCTCCTCCTCTCCGCACGCAATGCACAAAGTGTCTATCTCCTGGTACCTGACTCTATACTTCTTAGTCCGCAAAACTCCAGTCCTGGCCTCAAACAACAAAGAACTTCCCCTACAATTATCATAGATATTTTCTTTGACAATTTCCTGTTTAAAGGTCCGGTATGTTTCTAGTGCCGATTTCGTCAGCATCCCTGTTTTCCACAAAGCTCTCTCTGTTCCTTTAACCTTTTTCTTAACCGATAATTGCTGATTTGCCCCCTTACTGCTGTCCAGATATTTGCTTGTCAATTTTCTAGTTCGCTTTCTCCATTTCGTGTCAACATTCTTTATATACAGGTATCTGAAAACTTTCCTAGCCCACCGCTTTTCCTCCATCCTTCTCAATCGTTCCTCAAATGCTATCTTACTGCTAGCCTCTCTGCTCTCGAAAGACGCCCATCCCATATCACCCTGTACCTCCTGATTTGGTGTATTGCCATGTGCTCCCAAAGCTAACCTCCCTACTCCCCGTTGCCTAATTTCCAGCCTTGCTTGAACACCTGGCCTCATACACAGGACCGCATTCCCGAAGGTCAGGCTAGGGACCATCACCCCTTTCCAGATCCCTCTTACCACCTCATACCTATTGTAATTCCACAGTGCCCTATTTTTCATGACAGCTGCATTCCTACTAGCTTTATTCATTACATATTTTTCATGCTCTGTCAGATACTCAACACTGTTATTTATCCACACCCCAAGATACTTGTACTCATTCAATACCTTTAGCACGAACTCCTGTATTCTATGCTCGCCGCCCTCTTCATTAAATGTCATGACTGCAGATTTTTCCTTACTATACTTGAAGCCTAATCTATCTCCCTCTGTACTGCATATGTCTAACAAATTCTGCAGGTCTTCCTTGTTGTCAGCCATTATCACTATATCGTCCGCATATATTAGTCCCGGTAATGTCTGTTTAATCAATTCACCTTGCTTGAAAAAAGATAGGTTGAAACCTAGTCCGCTCCCCTCTAGCTTGGCCTCCAAACCTTGCAGGTACAACATGAACAACAAAGGGGACAGAGGACATCCTTGTCTAAGCCCCCGCTGTATCTCTACAGGCCCTGATACATTTTTTTCCCATTTTATGAGCACTCTGTTACCTCTATATATATCTTTTAAAAGATGAACGGAAAAGATGAACGGATGAAAAGAAGAACGGAACGGCGGCGGCACCTAGCGGACATGCGGGAAACTAAAAAATGTCGACGCCGGCGGCTTCACCTCGGCCTATGGAGACGCGGCGCAGTGAGCACACTACCCAATATGTGTTGGTCGTATTAGCTGTATGCCCAATATTCTAGTTCACGGTAGCCTGGGCGTTCCTTCTCCTGGTCTAGCGTCCACACGTGGTTTGCTTCCTCGACGCAAGGGGTAGCGGCTACCTCCGCCCGACAGAAAACGGGTTCGTATAAACGCGATCGGGTCGGGCTGGGCCAGACCGACATCTGGAGCGCCCCGACTCGACCCGCTGAGTCGGGCTCATGTATACGAGGCTAATCTCTCGCGTTTTGCATTGCACGTCGTCGTCTTCATCAAGATCGATTTGCGGGGCTAACAGATGAGATCAACTTAACATCGATAAGAGCTTAATATTGAGTGTAATATCATCGCCTGATGTGCAGACGACTCAGCAATGATCCAACCAGGCTAATACATGCTTTAATTAGCAGGTCTGCTAGGTTTCAGTAATCTAAAACCCTACCCCTTTTTTAATCACCACTAATATCAGTTTAAATACTGTTTGCATTATCTTTTGGTAATCGGTTCAGTTCCAAAAAGTTTGCGAGGCAGATGCGACATTTTATATCTCTCAGTTTTGCACGTAATTTCTTTTATGGCCATCATGTCGTTCTAAAGAACGCCGGTGAAAAAAATAGTTGTCTCACCGTATAATTGCTTGGAAATAAGAAAAGTTACGAAAAAACATCATCCTTTGTGCTTTTCTGCAGCTATTGAGTGGATTCCAGCCAAGTATTCGCTTATCGTGATACACTGAATCGTCTCGGTTACACCCAGTGTAGTTCTCAGTGTCCTGATTGATAGTGCGAATATGGTCTATCGTCGAATAGCCTTTCCGAAGTCCAGCCTGGTACTTTATTGAGTGAAGTGTAAGGCTGGTCTAATTCGATTAGCCATTTTCTTATTAAATGTCTTGCAGACAACGGAAAACAAGTTATGGGGTCTGTAAGTTTGTTACGGTAGCTACATTACGCTAGCATTTCGAGCCATCAGCGTGGCGGCGCCGCCAGGTGGTTACGTGGTTGGCCACCGTGGTGCGGAGCAGCTGCAGGCGGCGCGGCGCACCGGCGAAATCGAGGGGGGGAGGGCAGAGGTTGAGAGGGGGGAGAGAGTGAATCACGTCCAGGGACGAAGATGAAGGAACGCCAAGCGAAACCGAGCGGCGAAAGACTTACTTTGCAATTCGACTGAGCGAGTTCCACTCGGCCAGCTGTAGTTAACGCGTCACTCCAGGTTTAACCAGATCTAAATCAGAGACAATTTTTTAAGTCGCTGGCATTTGGTTTCTTATGGATTGCGATGAGTTAGCGAGATTCCAAGGTCCCGGAACTTTTAGGGACATGATGCACTACGTACACAGAGTGCAAGTCTTTCAAGCTCAGTGTGCCCCACCCCACACCTCTCCTGGACCTTTTGTTCCGTTTTAAAATAAAGTTGTTCCTCCTCCACTTCTAACAAAAGTGCAGTTGCCTAACCCTCATCAGGTACTCTTCCCTTTTGCGGGACATGTATGCCTTCCTTTACCTCTTGTTTCGTTATCGACGGAATGTCCATTCGGACACACGACTGGCTTCATCATTAGTATCCTGATTATTTCGACCACTTCGAGATTTTTGTAGGATAGTTATTCATATTAGTAATGACATTGCCTCCATTCCCTCTTAGGGAGCGAATGTGATATTTGCTAGTGACTAACTTCCTCTTGCGCGCTTTCGGTCTACATACTAATTTTAGAGCCTGCTCGACCCTCGCTGTATCATAAATCCGCATGTCCTTTAACTTATCATTATCGAGAACCTCTGACAGTTGTGCGAACTCTATAATATGTATGGGCTTATAAGCTCTCAAACGTTGCACTTTCCAAACCACAGTATACTGCGCAACCTCCCTACCATATACGTGTTTTGAGTACGTCGTAATGGTGCTATTATGAGATTATAATTAATTTCTTGAATTCTAAGGTAATCATCCTGTGTGTAAGCGGAATATTTATTCTAAAGTCAAATCCACAATTACTCTACTCTGCCTCATAACGCTAATTTTTTTACTTACTTCTTTATCAGTTCTCTGTGCTCCGTGTTTAAATTTAAGCAAAATCGAAACCTCATCATCCAACGGTCACTACATTTTACCAGGCAAGTACCGACGCACACCTCACAAAGCCAGGATGAGCGCACAGTATGAAGTTCATTTCAACTGTAGCCCATTTACATTTCTGCGCTTTGCGGGTGAAGGCATTCATAAAGCGTAAAGTATTGTGGTCTGCGAACTCCACTAATATTTCGCACGCGTCATTTCTAGAACCTATGCCGTGGTCTACAGCTGCTGATCATTTGCCTGCTTCATGCCTACCTTGGCGTCGATGTACCACCATAAGGAGAGTGTATATGGAGCATTTTCACTGTATATATATATATATATATATATATATATATATATATATATATATATATATATATATATATATATATATATATATATATATATATATAAATATATATATATATATAAATATATATATATATATAAATATATATATAAATATATATATATATAAATATAAATATATATATATATATATATATATATATATATATATATATATATATATATATATATATATATATATATATATATATATATATATATATATATATATATATATATATATATATTGTGAGCACAGTGCGTGACCCTCGTCTTAATCTGTGAATATTCATCATCATCTCGCATCTTCGTCTTGTGAGGAGTGGCCGCCATATTTGCCGGCGGGAATAAAGAGCTCGCTTGGTCCACAGTCTCACAATATATATTATCGTGAGAGAATATAGGTGCATGCGCCTGCGGAATCCTCAGTTAGTACCTGTTATTAACTTCGCAGATAACTACCACCCTCTCCTTAATTCCGTATAATACCTCCATGGTGCAAGCAGAACTCATATCGATCACGAATCCCGGCATTCAGCCAACGTTATAAGGACGTTACTGAGAGAAGAAGGATCGCAAAGCAATGAGACATTATGCCAGAAACGTAAGAGAAAGAAAATACAGCCTTAGGAGAAATACAAAAAGGGAAAGAAACTGGTTGGGATCAGGCAACCGCAGATGTGTTGCAGGATAGTGTGGAAATTTTGCAAAGAAAACTAGCTACCCTGTATACGCAATGCCTTGTGACCACGGGCGTATAAGAAGTTTGGAAGAACGCTAGCATGATTTTAATTCATGAGAAAGGGGACTTCAAGGACTCGAAAATTGCAGACCGACCCGCTTTCCGTTTGTTGACTGCAAAGAATTTACTAAGGTCTATCGTTAATAGAGTAAAGATAACCTTAGACATCAATCAACTTAATGATCAACCGGCATTTCGGAAAGGCTACTCGTCAATAGACCACATTCACTCTATCAATCAGCTGGTAGAGAAAACCGCAGATTATAACTAACCCCTATGTATACCCTTTACAGATTGCGAGAAAGCATATGTCTCACTCAAAACCTCAGCAGTCACACATGCATTACGGAATCAGAGTGTAGATGAGCCTCATGTAAAAATGCTGGAAGATATTTGTAACGGCTGTACAACCTCCACAGTGTTCTATAAAGTCACGATTAAAATTCCAATAAAGAAGGGTGCCAGGCAGGCAGGCACGATCTCGCCAATGCTATTCACTGCCTGTTTACACGAGGTATTCAGGGGCATAGATTGGGACCAGTTGGGGATAAGAGTTAATAGATAACGTATTATTAATCTGCGATTTGCTGATGACATCGCTTTGCTAAGTCATTCAGTGTATGAATTGCAAAGCATGATGAATAACTTAGACAGGCGAGCAGAACAGCGGGGTTAAAAATTAATATGCAGAAAACCAAAGTAATGTTCAACAGTCTCGGAAGGGAACAGCAGGATACTATTTGTAGCAAGGTGCTGTAGGTGGTAAGAAAATACGTGTTCTTATGGCAGGCAGTGACTGCCTATCCGAATCACGATGGTGAACTTACTAGAAGAACAATAATAGGTTGGAGCGCATTTAGTAGGTTCTCTCCGATCATGAACGACAGTTTATGAATGTCACTCAAGAGAAAAGTACATAACAGCTTTGTCTCACCGGTATTCACCTATAGGGTTTCTCTAAACACGGAGGCTGAAGAAAGGGTTCAGCATAAATTGGGAACAACACAGTCAGCTATGGAAGGGAAAATGGCAGGTGTAACATTAATGTACTGAAAGAGGGCAGTATTAGTGAACAAACGCGGGTTAATAACATCCTAAAAAAATCACGAGGAAGAAAGGAGCTTGGGCAGGGCATGTAATGCGAAGGCAAGATAACGGATTCTAGTTAATCATAACGAATTGTATTCCAAGAGAAGGCAAGAGTAGCATGGGGTGGTGAAAGTGAGATGGGCGAATGAGATTAAGAAGTCTGCGGGTGCAAGGTAGCCGTGTCTGTCACAGGAGAGTGTTAATTAGAGGGATATAGGAGAAGTCTTCTTGCAGTGGGCGTAGTCAGACTGATGCTGAAGATGGATTCCTGAAACGTATACAAAGGGGAGCATTAATTTAAGCAGAGCCGTCTGAGACTTTATAGAACCAAGAAAAGAAGCTTGAATTTTGGGAAAGACACTGGTCAGGAGGCCGTGTTTTTGACTACATGTAAGAATATGGTCATGGGAGCATGTTCATGTTATCAGTCAAGTTATGGAAAATGGTCAAAACATAATGACCCCAAAATAGAGGCTTTGCAGAGTGGAAAACTTAATTTTATTCTGCTGAAACGCCGGCACACACACTGGAGATGCATTACCAGAGTGCAGATAAAGCGCATGCATATGCTTTAAAGATACTTGGGAAGATTACGTCATGAGTAGGAGTTAGAAAATAATAAGAAATGGCGTCGGGTCAGGTGAAAATCTATCCGTTGTTAGCCACTGCTTGCTTAGTTGTGGTATTGAAAGGATTCGACTAGGAAGTTGTTCGCATCAGAGTTAATCGAGAATGCGCTGACAGGATACGATTTGCATGCTACGTGCCATTTCTCTGCTTAATAGCTAAAGAGAAGAATTGCATAGCTGGCTTAGGACTTGCTCATGTGAAGCGCAGCGCCACCGTTAAAAATGATTATATTTCGAACTAAAGCACCGCGTATTGCCGCGTTCACACCTGGACATTCGGCGGCGAGAGCGAGCGGAATCCTCGGCCGCCGAAATGCTGCCTCGTTCACACTTCGCGGCCGCCGCGCCGCCGCTCATCCTCTGTGTGTCGTCTGCTCACGGCATACACAGATATGGCAAGAGGTTAATCGATGGTGTCTACATACTAAAACCGTACGCACGCTTGGGTACGCCAAATGCAGCTACTTTGTCGGGCATTACGCCATTTCTAACATTCTCACTTTTTAAACGATAATAGCCTCGTGGCGCCATCTGGTGGTTAGGCGGGGAGCCCTTGTTGTCAACTACCCGACACCACTCTTAAGCCTAAAAGGGGAAGAACCGTCACCCGAAATAAAAAAATAAAGCATTTTTATCACTCACACGTTTTATGGACAAAATGAGACAAAGCGAAAGACCGCTGGCTCTTTTATGGCCAGTGAACGCGCTGAAAAGGCCGTAACAGCAACGAATTCAGTCCGAAGCGAGGCGTCCGATGGGCGCCGCCATGTTCGTCGCGGCGGGAATCCAGCTTCGTTTTCCTCTTCCTATTGGTTGACTAGATTCGGCAATTTTTTTTTCGGCGGCAGAATTCGGTCCTGGACCGATCGGTCTTTCGCTGGGTATTTGGGCGGCTTCTCTGCCGCGGCAGCGGATTCCGTTCGCTCTCGCCACCGAATTTCCAAGTGTGAACGCGCCTTAACAGTCTAGAAAGCCAGCAGGCGTTTATTACAGATAATGTGCTGTCGGTAGATGTTAGGAAGCATCTCTGAAAAATAAGTAACCGGAACAACAGATATGGGTTTTAATACATTTGGTCGTGTATTTGAACTGGAGCTCAACGCTAGGCGGGGAGAGAACAGGGCGCAAGAGTTGAACCTATATAATATCTGGAGTAAGTGTGGAATATTTGCGTATGGCAGCTATAATTTCAAGAGTTGAAATAGATTGTGTACATCGCGCCAAGGCACAAAAACGAAAACAGCAACTGGATGAGTTAAAAGAAGAGAAAGAGTGCGCAGATCACGTAAGAAGCAAGTTAACAAAAATGATGAAATGAAGGGAATTGAACTGACTTCGGCAAAATACATAATGTGAACAGAAAGCCCATAGAATGCTAAGGTAGCACAATCCATTCCCAAGAAATGACAACATTGCCGACGGCCCTGCAAATATGGAGGAGGAATAGTGACAGACTAGTAAGAACCATAGATGGACACAAATTATGGTATTGTTGTCCTAAAAGTGGAACCGAATCCCGCACCCACGCGTTTGTGCCGAGTGCAAGCCGGAAACCAAGATAACTTTTTGTTCACCAACCAAGATATCCGAAATCTGTACTTTTCCTAGTAACCGTGGCTGCTGTGCAGTGGAGGCCCATTATAATTAGCCCCATAATGACTAAACCTAGTCAACATCATGTCTTATAGACGCTTATTGGAGAGGCATGAGCTGGCCCGTTTGAAGCCAAAACCGGTTAATGGGAATATGGTTGCTATGGGCTAGATAATATAGAACCAAATCCACACTTAAATTGAGAGACTGCTGTTGAGCACGTTAGAAAGATTTACATAATTCCACCCGCATTGTCGTATACGGTGCACAAAGCTCGTCGGGTCGTAAGCGTCCGCTGCTGAACAAGTAGGCCTCTTGATACGATATCAGATCACGTAGAGGCATTTTCTGGGCTTCCCACTCATTAAGGAATTGGCTGCTGTAGCATAGAGAGATGAATTCTAGATGAATTCTTGCTAGATGAATTCCTTGTAACGCTGAGCGCTCCATATAATTAAAACTTAATCCGTAAAGCCAAACAGGTGCAAAAGTCTGGAGAAGAAAACAAAAAACCTGCGTTGATGGTTCGATGACAAAAATTGGCAGGATCTAACGCGGGCCGACGCCGATCCCCTAGTGTGTGTATGGGCGATATTTTGAAAGGCTAACAAAATCATCGATGCCACTGTGCATGACGCATGAAGGTGTCATGTATTGGAGGCTCAATAGGAAGCAGTGGCTATGTGGTAAAGCATCCGGCTCACATTTATGAGGTGCTGGGTTTGATCAAGATCTCGTCCGGCCTGGTGCTCGACTCTTCTGTGATGAAATGCTTGGAGAAGGGCTCACCGAATGAGATACGCAATCGAAATCGAAGGCATTGTCTGGCTGCAGGCTACATTCTTGACGCCTGTTTTCTTTCCGGCAAGACGTCGTCAGTTTCGAGGTACCACGTTTTTCAGCGTTGATGTTCCTCATCTCTCTCACAGCTCTGATCTTCAGAAGTCGCAGTGCTGGGGGTGTCATCTGCCGCAACCGTAACGTGTCTTTTCCTCCTGTATAGTAGGACTCAGGACAGAGAGAGCGCCACGTACTTAACCAGCTTTGAGCAAATTACAGGTCGAACGCAACAGAAACGCGCTGGACCATAACTCCCGGTACTTATGAACGCTATCAACGCAACCAACGTCATTGAAAACACTATATAACGCCTTTCGAAAGGTATCTTTAGGTATACGGTGATCCGTCGTGACATGATGGAATATAGTTGCGAAAGGAACAAGAATATGTGGGGTCCAACCATTTAACTCCAGGTAGCATTAATACATTTGCAAGACGAGGAATTTTATCCGCGCTTTTATGTCGTGTTATTTGTTCAGTGAGAGCACAATGATAAGTGGAAAAGCAGCTTAGATATTCCATTCGCGACCGGACTAGTAATGAATGTCCTAAGCTGATTGCTGTGGTTACGCTGTCAAAATATATCTTGCTTACTATCGGCGATATAGATTAAATGCATTGCATGAAGGAAATTGGCCGCGTATCTTAGAGTCACACGATCTGATATTGATCAGTCCTTCGGAAGAAGTCAGGCTGGCCACAAAAATTGGTCTTGAGTTGCTACACAAAGATGCACAATTTATTCTGAACAAACCCCCGCAATTAAGCACAGCGAGCAGCTTCAGCTTGAGCACGATAAGTTGCGCAAGGCGAAATCAGTAACAAGGACTCACTCCTAATTTGCTGAAAGGTGCCCAGGGACGGTTCCGATGCTTGTGCTCAGAATACCAGTAAGGGCAGTTACCAAGGAACAAAATAGAATAAATGACATCCTACCTGTTTCATGTCCACGTACAGCATTTAATCCTCTTTGCATTCGTGACAGACAACTAAGCGAACAAAATTGGCAAAACTGAAGCGATACCAACAAAATCCCTGCTTAAACGAAGCGACTTCTGTGCTTTAAAGAATAGACGAACGTTGTTGCACCGCTACACTCAACTCGTGTGCAGGTGGCAACAACGATAATAAAAGATAACCCACTTTGTGTCTTGTGCACTCATTCACTAATTTGTGTATCTCACCTCTTGCGCAGTTTTGATGTTCTAAATCATGACATACCAATTAGGGTCTCACCATACGCTCCGTGAGTTCTGTCGCAGATGAACATAAGCCAGGATAATGGGAAATAACAAAAAATAAACTTGTGCTGCTGATGCTAATTTTTTCTGTAACGCTCGTATTTCCAAGTAATAAAATAGAGCTCCTTTATGAGTGATGGATGTAAAGCGTACAATAAGATAACTACGAATTGATAACGTTTACCTCCATCACTCTTGAAGGGTTGTCAGAGCATTGTATTCTTCAGGTAACTGGCTGTCAACCTTTGCGTGCAACTCAATTTCAAACAAGAGCTCGTGGTTATTTCTTCTAGAATATGCACGTAGTACATGAGTCGTCCTACAGCAAAGAGGGACAATGAGCCCGAAAACACGGCTGGTATGAAAGAAGAATGTGAAAGACTGTTCGAAAAGGCTCTTGCAACTGTCCAAGAGCTTGGGAGTTTACTTCTTGAAGATGATTAGGAAGTTGGAAGCCATGAACCACAACCATAAATTTGATCTTATCACCGTAAAGGTATCGGCTGATTTTATGAGCAAACGTCTTGAGGACTGCAAGAATGAACAGGCCTAAACTATAAAGGAGCGACGCGAAAAAAGAACGAAAACAGCGAGATTTGGTTACAGCTAGAGCTCGACAAAGTACAACTGGCGGATTATTCAACAGTACAGCCGAAGAAACAATTTGGAGCTGAAAGGCATGCGTAAAACACGCAGTGACTCGCTGACAGCCATTTTTCAATCCTATAGCCACGAATTCGGAATCGCGAGAATAATGAACGATATTGACACCGTACATTGTGTACCGTCGATGAAAACAAGCACATTATCGCCCACAAATTGAACATGCGTGACGTTCGTGGCAAGCTGCTTCTGTGTACAGTCAAGCCAGAATAGGCGAACAACGCCTGTGAAGAAAAGAAAATACCTTACCTGTGTACTTTCAGCTCCACTGTACAAGTGGCCTAATTCATGTCTCTTCGCCAAGGGTCTACCGAAATACATTTTCGTAAATTGTTCGTGAAGCAATATCTTGGTGTGGAATATAAAAGCATGGCGCATGCGTGTTCACGTTTCATTCCGGCATGACTGTACGAAAAAAAAATTTGCTAGTGGTTTAGATCTGGTTAATGCTGGTCGAAAGCGAAAAGCTGCATCTCCCTGTCTAAGTTTGTGGTCGAGCGACTGGCGGTTTCCACAGACAGCCATGAGACACACGCAGTAGTAGGCATTTTTTATTTGTTAAACATCTTTAATTCCTCGAATTGACATTAAAGGCGCTCACACAAGACAGCATATTGTCAGGACTCGGTAGAACTCCGAGGAGAGCTGAAGGTAAAACGGTTTAGGAAGGAAGGAAGGAAGGCCTCAGACGTTGCTGGCACATACCCACTACGGGGGAGTGGCCAAGACACAGGCGGTTAATTACTGGATACAGGAAATTTTTGACGGGAAAAGGAGTGGTAATAGTATGTAGTCTGATAGATTGGAAGAGGGAAGGAAAGGGGTCCAGTTAACTTGGAGATCGAAGACGGGACAATTGCTTAATGTGCATAATAGTACACAATGCCTGTAATGTTGCAATGTCTTACTGACAGAGATCAGGAAAAAGAAATTAGAATGGGAGTCGCTGCGTTTCTTGAAGAAAATTTTGCACAGCAGAGCGCACACTCCTGTCGCTTCGTCCAAGCAAAGAAGCGCCAATGGAAAGAACAACCGCGGAAGACACAGGCAAGCCCAGTTGATGAAATGGAATTTGCAAAAGACGCTTCCTCAAATGAGAAAAGTGGCGGCAGAACAGCAGGAAGTGATCTATTGTCTCAGGTTCGGCACAAAAAGGGCACAGTGGGGAAGCTGCCAGGCCAGATCTGTGAAGGTAGAAATTTAGAAGGGGAACCCGGCAACGCAAGCGCGTGAAAGAGACCTCTAGTCTGCGTGAGCGCCAGTCTTTGCTACTCCAAGGATGCAGAAGATGCTGATATTCGGGAGACGATGTAAGAGCCGAGGCAGCAAATTCCTGAAATATTGTGTAGCTGCGAAACCTCACCGCAGCTGTATATGCACACGATGGTAGGACAGCAACAATTGGGCCGCTGAGAGAGGCTCTTGCTAAGGAATCTGCAACCTCATTTAAGTGAAAGCCCATGTGACCTGGTACCCAAAGCAACCTTACCGAATTTAGATGCAGCGGAATCAGGAACTTAAAGAGGCGTAATGGCCGAGAGTCAGTGGGCGAGGATAAGGAAGAGCAAATGGACAGAGAGTCTGTCATAACCACGACCTGGGAAACGGTAGATTCTAATTTTCGTAAGGCTAAGATTACTGCTAATAATTCAGCCAGAAAAATTGGAGTGAAGTCAGGAAGACGGAGAGAAAAAGACCAATCCAGTGAAGGTGAAAAAATTCCCACACCTGCCTTTTCGCGATCCTGCGAGGCATCGGTAGCAATAAGAACATGAGAGGGAAAGGACCTTAGGTGGTCCTGCAATAGACCCTGAAGAAGCGGGAAGGGCTGCAGCTTTGCATTCGATGGGAAAATGTCATCGAATTCAATCTGGACAGATGAGGAGTTGTTATATATTTGGCGGACATCAGTGAAATGGATATTTATGCGATCAAGGAGGGACTGCACGTAACATATCTGCGGGGTATGAAATCGAGACCAGGCAGCACTAAAAAAGGCGGAAGGTTGACTAAGAAATATTATACTGGACGCGTGAAGAGGGGAGTCGCACAATTTTAAAAATGTTTGAACTGTTAAAAGGCGAAACCTAGCTGATAACGAAGGCATTCGCGCCTCAAGGTGCAGAACAGCATTGGCGACATATTTTGGAAGCCCCAGACAAAGGCGCAACGCCTCACGCTCCAAAAGCACAAGAGGGCGAAGTTTGTAGGCAGGAGCTCCTGAGAATAAAACACACCCGAACTCCAAAATTGGGCGGACGTACATTTTATAAATCATCAGAAGCGTATGCCTTCTCATGCCTGACCTAGCACTACAAAGCCTGCGCAGGATGCCAATGGCCCGAACTCCTTTTGCAGAAACTTGCTCAATGTGTGGCCGCCAGGAGAGAGTAGAGTCGTATATTACACCGAGATACTTCACCGTCTGAACTTGAGGTATTATGTTATTTCTATAGACCAGGCAGATGTTTACAGGAACAGAAACTGGAAATACTAACAATGCGCATTTCTTCACATTAAGGGACAGATGAATTCTTCCTAGCCAGTTGTCAAGAACATTGAGGTAATTTTGCAGGGTGCGATAAAGAGTGTGAATGTCACCTGCTGATGCAAAAAATGCAATATCGTCGGCGTACACATAAGTTTTCACATTTGGAATGCATGGAATTGAGCTTAGAAAAATGTTAAAAAGAACAGGGGAGAGAACTGATCCTTGCGGAACACCTCTTGTCTGTGGAAATCTCCTTGAGGAAATACCATTTTGGCAGCAGTAAAATTCTCTATTTTCTAAAAAGACAGAAATCCAGGCTACAAAATAGCTTGGGAAGTTGAGTTCCTGTAATCTTAGTAATAGAGTCGAGTGCTCCACGCTGTCGTATGCTTTACTGATATCCAAGGTGACAAGCGCAGCAAACTGTTTTCTATTGCGAGCTTATTTAAGACGACTCTCAAGATCAGTATGAGCACACCAAATTGAACAACCCGGCCTGAAACCAATTTGACATGGATTCAATACAGCATTTTCTGAAATGAATGACATGACACGGCCGAGAAGGACCCTTTCCACCAATTTCACTAGGTTCGATGTTAACGAAATAGGGCGTATATTGTCTAAAGTTAAGCCCTCCCCTTGCTTTTTAAGCAATGGAACTATTTCAGCAAGACGCCACTCATGCGGTATCCAAGGACCTTTAATAGAATGGTTAATTAGAGCCAACAGGTCTGCAGGAGATTCATTGAACAAAATTTTGATCATAGATGAAGTGACCTTATCGGGGCCAGGAGCCGCTGGGGATAAGCGCAGAACAATTTGCGACAGCTCAGGCATAGAGACCTCAGTGAAATCACTTGAGGTGCATGTGAATATAGTAGGAGAAGGCAAAGCAGATGTAAAGCGAAGCTCTAGGCCACACGCAATATCTTCTAAGGCCTTTGCGATGTCAGCAGGGGACTGAACGAGGGATTCAATGTTGGCAGTCGGAGGAATCACCTTGTTGCGCCTCATGAAACTAAAGAAGGCTCGTTTACTGCCCGATTGGGAAAGGAAATCATAATGATTTGTATTATACTCCTCCTTTGCACGGGCGACAGTGCGCTTAAATGTTGCTGCAACATACTTATAATCCAGCCAATTTTTTGGGCATTGATTGATGAGAAGTTTCTTCCAAGCTGCTTTCCGTCGTCTATATGCACGCGTGCACTCAGAATTCCACCAACTGTTCGCGATTGCACCCTTTGTTCTCTTAACCAAAAATTCAGACTTTTGCCTTGCATGGTCCAGTACTGAACATAGATGTGCAGCCTTGCTTTCGGCACTTATCTGAGCGCGAGTGTCTGAAGTGATTTGGAGGGCTGATTTTAGAGTGTCTTTAAAGCAATTGTAATTTATTAACATGCGCTGATGTCGCTCAGGAAGAGTTAATTTACACGCAAACTTGAAACTAATCGGTAGATGATCACTGTTTGTTGCACAGTCAACAGGCGCCCAAGACATAACGGAGACTCCTGGGGAGGAAAAAGTTAAATCCAGGGCAGAGCGGCATTGACTGCGAACAAACGTAGGCAATCCGGAGTTGTTGCAGATCAAGTTGTTGCCAGAAGCCCAATCAAATAGCCTAGAACCAAAGCTGTCTGTTTTAAACCCCCAAGTCACATGGTGTGAATTGAAGTCTCCAAGTAATAGAACCTGAGATCGGCTACTAGACATGAGTGAGTCAAGGGGCCGAGTGGCACGCACACCAGACGGGAAATATGCATTAGCTACCGTAAAAGGCTGTTGACCTGGGACACTGAGGTCAACCGCAAGGATTTCACATTCATTGTCCGCATATTGAAAAGAAATGCATGCCCTGTGGCAAAACTTTTTAGATATGAGCAATAACAACCCTCCCCCTCGTGATGACCGGTCAAGCCGGAACGGATGGTAATCCTTGAGATGATAATTGAAATTTGGAGTTAGCCATGTTTCCTGTAAAGCAACTAAATCTGGTAGAAGCTGATTGCATAGGCAGTTTAAATCTATTGAAGCTGAGAATATTGATCGACAATTCCACTGGAGGACACTTAAGAACCCTATCTTGGCGGAAGTGCCGCAGCCGCGACTGCCCTTTCTAGAATACTGGTCTTAGCGTTTTGACTTGCGTTACTTTTCTTTGTCTTTGACTGGGGGCAAGATGGACGTGCAATATTCAGAGGAGACCCACTTCGTTTCTGGGCGCGGAGATCACACTCCATATCAATACAATCCATAGAGGATGCGTCCATAACGCTATTCGAAGGAGAGGGCTGAGAGGTCTTTTGTTGCTCACATTGTTTTTGGCCCCGTGGAGCGGAATCGATTACTACAGAAGGAGGGGTAGCTTCCGAAGCCAAAGAAGACAAGAGCGGAGTGGTGGACGCCTGCAGAAGATTGGTCATCTGAGCAGCTATGACTTGCGAAATGCACGTGGACACGGTTTCCATAATGCGATCCATTGCATTTGCCACAGCTTTCTCAACTGCCGCTGTAATAGCCTGGGACAAACTAGAATCCATTATGGGTGGGCATTTGGCGGCCACACTAGAGTAGGCTGAGGCTCTCTCCTTGACTGCGGCAAAAGCCTCTCTCCGCGTGCATCTGCGCTTGTCTATAAGCTCGAGCACCTGAACTTCTTGTGCTCGGGCAGGACAGTCAGGCGAATCAGCAGGATGAGCACCGCTACACAAACAACACTTCTCTCGCTGTTCAGGACATTCCTCTCTGCAATGACGTTCCCCACAGGCACAGCAGCGTAAGGCCGATTTGCAGGCTTTGCCGCTGTGGCCAAATCGCCAGCAGTTTTGACATTGAAGGGGCCGAGAGTTAAAGGCATCTACTCGAAAAACCAATGGCCACACCTTAATCTCTGAAGGGCAAAATAATCCTGCAAATGTGGCAATGACGGACTCCGTAGGAATTTTTACTCCGTCAACCAGCCTGCTGCATCGATGGACAGCAATCACTCCCGCAGGCGAGAGGTTCTCAAGCGTTTCCGCAGGGCTCAATCGAGAGTCGACCCCTCGGACCAAGCCCTTGGAACATGCGAGATGAGGCGGAATGAATGCGCTCACCGGGTGGCTGGCGAAGGTCGTGCACTTTAGAAGATCTTCAATACAGTCTTTATCCGACGACCGGCACAAAACACCACCCCTGCCGAACTGCCGGACATCGGTAATGTGCATAAAGTGCTTCCATGTGGACTGAAGGGCCGCCTGCACTGCCTCCGGGTTGTTCAGTCGGATAGCGCCTCCATCGGAAGGCACTAATGCGACTGGAATGCTTGAAACACCGCTGCGGAAAAAGAGATCAAGTGGGAGCTGGTCTTTAGGAAGAGATGCCGACCAAGGGGAAAACCCCTGGCCAGGAGAAGAAGTCGACATTAAGCTCTCGTCCCGCACCCAATCACCCCAGAACAGGAACAAACAGGCACAGGCAAAAAGAAGGAGAAATTTAGCAAGCTAACGCAACACCGCCAGGTACTTAGCCACTGCCCCGCAGCCTGGGTAGCTGAGCCACGTCAACAGAACAGAACCCAGTGAAAAGTCCCTGCGCACTTCAGCTTCTTCTTCTCTTGCCTCGCGCTCGTAGACCAAGTCTTCATCTTTGGCGTCTTTTTGCATGCGGCATTTGCCCCCCTCCTCAGGAAGCATCGTCTCGATGGTAACAAAAGGAAGTAGGAGGTCAAGATCGGCCCAAGTAGTACGGCTTCATACGTACAACGTGGACGACGCCGACTTGTTTCTGGCGTCGCTTGGATGTCGATAACCCGTCCGGCACCAACTCATACGTGACGTCGGTTAAACGTCGCAGCACAACATAGGGCCCGAAGTAACGCCGTAATAATTTTTCGGAGAGTCCACGACGGCGAATAGGCGTCCAGACCCACACTTTGTCGCGAGGGTCATACATGACATATCTGTGGCGAAGATTGTAGCGTCGTGCGTCAGCCTCCTGCTGAGTTCTGGTGCGCACACGCGCTAGTTGGCGAGCTTCCTCTGCGCGTTGTGCGAATTCCTCGGCGTCCTGATCGACATCGTCGCCGTCGGTATTCAGGAGCAGCATGGCATCTAGCATAGTTGTCACTGGTGGGCCATGAAGGCTGAAAGGCGTCATGCGAGTGGTGTCTTGTTGTGCCGTATTGTAGGCGAACGTGACGTAGGGAAGAATTTCGTCCCAATTCTTGTGGTCTACGTCCACGTACATACAGAGCATGTCTGCGATTGTCTTATTGAGGCGTTCCGTCAATCCATTGGTTTGGGGGTGATAGGCCGTCGCTTTACAATGACTGGTACCGCTGAGGCGGAGAACGGTTTCCAAAAGCTCGGCCGTAAAGGCAGTTCCTCGGTCAGTTATAATGAGTGCCGGAGCGCCATGCCTGAGGAAAATGTTCTCAACAAAGAACCGAACTGCTTTGGCGGCGGTACCCCATGGGCAGAGCCTTCGTCTCCGTGTAGCAAGTTAGATAATTGGTTGCGACAATTATCCATTTATTCCCGGCAGTAGACGTCGGAAATGGTCCCAGGAGATCCATGCCAATTTGCTTGAAAGGTGTCTTTGGCACTTGAAGAGGGTGGAGTAGACCAGCTGGTTTTTCAGGGGGTGATTTACGACGTTGGCAGTCTACGCACGTCCGTACATAGTGCTTCACTGTCGCCGGTAATTTCGGCCAGTAGTATCCGCGCTGTACTCTAGCCAACGTGCGGGTGTAGCCTAGGTGGCCGGCGGTTGGCTCGTCGTGACGCGCTTGCAAGACTTCCGTGCGAAGAGCTGTTGGGACGACGAGTAGATGACTGTTTCCCCCAGGACGGAAGTTCTTGTAAATTGCGTCGTTGCGAAGAAATAATGAGGAGAGGCTGCGGGCGAAAATCTTAGGCACATCCGTAGTTCGCTTCTCCAAGAAACCAATAAGATAAAGCAATTCCTGGTCCTCTCTCTGCTGTTGGGCAAGAGTTGCGTCATCTATGACTTCTAAAAAAGCAGTGTCTTCATCGGTCATTGTGGAGGGTCCGACTGGTGCTCGCGAAAGGCAGTCAGCATCCGCATGCTTCTTTCCGGATTTGTAAATAACCGTCATGTCGAGCTCTTGTAACCGAAGGCTCCAACGCGCAAGTCTCCCTGAAGGGTCCTTTAAGTTCGTCAGCCAACAGAGAGAGTGATGGTCGCTAACGACTTGAAAGGGGCGAGCGTACAAGCAAGGGCGGAATTTCATAACCACCCGTACAACTGCAAGGCATTCCTTTTCTGTTGCCGAGTAGTTCGCTTCAGCATTAGACAGAGTCCTGCTGGCATAAGCAATCACTTTTTCCACACCATCCTGGCGCTGCACCAATAAAGCACCTAAACCCTCATAGCTTGCATCGGTATGAAGCAGGGTAGGGGCGTCGTCATCAAAGTGCGCCAGGACAGGTGGCGTCTGTAGGCCTCTCCGGAGTTCATTAAAAGCTTGGTGCTCTTCTTCACCCCAGCGAAAGACAGCGTTGTCGCGTGTCAGTGAAGTTAATGGCCAGACAACTCATGAGAAGCCAGCAATAAATCGACGGTAATAGGCGCAAAGCCCCACGAAGCGCCTAAGCATCTTTTTGTCCGTAGGTGTTGGGAACTTGGCGACTGCGGAGAGCTTTTCGGGGTCAGGCCGGACACCTTCTTGGCTAACAACGTGTCCTAAGAATTGCAGCTCCTCGTAACCAAAGTGGCACTTCTCGAGTTTTAGTGTGAGGCCCGCAGATCGTATGGCCTGAAAAACAGCTACGAAACGGCGCAAATGCTCCTCGAAGGTTGCCGAAAACACAATCACATCGTCAAGATACACCAGGCATGTTTGCCACTTGAGTCCTGAGAGCACAGTGTCCAGCAGCCTCTGAAATGTTGCTGGTGCCGAGCATAAACCGTATGGAAGAACCTTAAACTCATACAATCCGTCAGGAGTGATGAATGCTGTCTTCTCCCGATCCCTCTCATCTACTTCAATTTGCCAATATCCACTTTTCAAATCCATTGAAGAGAAGTAACGTGCATTTCGTAGCCGATCAAGGGAATCATCGATGCGAGGGAGGGGGTACACGTCTTTTTTGGTCACTTGATTGAGCTTGCGGTAGTCAATGCAAAATCGTAAGCTGCCGTCCCTTTTTTTAACAAGTACCACGGGGGAAGCCCAGGGACTCTGTGACGGCTGGATAACGTCGTCACGAAGCATTTCGGCCACCTGACGCTGAATAGCCTCGCGCTCTTTCGGAGCCACACGGTAAGGATTTTATCGAATCGGGCGAATCGCGTCATCCGTGATAATGAGATGTTTGGTCAAAGGTGTTTGGCCGACCCGTGATTCTGAAGCAAAACAGTCTCGAAAGTGATCTATGCGATCCAAAAGACGTTCCCGTCCTGAAGACGACAGATTTGGGCTCACATCGACTATGGGTGCGGGCGCCTTGCTCACTGATCCTTCCAGTTGCAGCACGAAATAGTCTTGGTCACTTGGGACGCTATCGAAGAAGGCCACAGTTGTGCCTTTCGGAATTTTCCGACGCTCGTCGCTGAAGTTTGTCAGCAGCACTTCGGCGTGCCCATTGGCCAAACTGACTAGTCCTCGAGCTATAGAAACACCTCGGCTGAGTATCAGGGTGACGGCCTGTTCGGCGACGCCATCGCCGGTACGCGCCATGTCGCACTTCACTTGAACAAGAGAGCACGATGTAATGTCACCCCCTCATTGGCAACTCGTAAGGGCATCAGTGGTACTTGCGCATAACCAAGGTCTCCATGATTTTTGGTGAAGGCAATGACGTTGTCCCGAAAGCTGATCACAGCCCCATGAAGGCGCAGAAAGTGCATGCCCAAGATGAGGTCTTTGTAAGTCTGAGAGGATAACGAAGCTGCCAACGAACACTGAGTTTCCAATTCCTATGCGGGCAGTGCACTTCCCAGTCGGTGCCAGTAGCTGACCCCCAGCACTTGTTATTACTGGCCCAGTCCATTCGGTTTTTACTTTGCGCAGCTTGTCAGCCAGTGTTTGGCTAATGATTGAAAAATCCGCCCCGTATACACCAGAGCGTGTACCTCCAGCCCATCAATGCAAACGGCGAGGTCAGCGCTAACAACGTCGTCCGGGCTGCTCGTCTCTCTCGGCATTTGCGGGGGAAGTGCGGTAAGGTCGGCGCTGTTATTTTCGTCGTCGGGGTTGCTTATCTGGTTCGGCATGTTCGGCGCTAATGTAGGCGGCATTTTCGGTGGTAGTGCGGCAGCGTCAATGTGAACAGAGGCGTCACAGTCATGGGTTGCGGTCGGCAGTTGCGGCGGTAGTGAGGGCTTTGAAACTTTTCGACTGGTTGCAACCTCCCCTCGCGAGTTTGCGGCGGTTAGTTTCCCCGGCGAGGGCTCAGGGTCCGCCGTCCGCTAACGTCAGCATCGCTACGACGCATCGGTGAAGAATAACGCCGTGGCGATGGGGAGCGGCGGCGGAAGCCCGGTGAGTCGGCTTCCCTGCTGAGCGGCGGGTCCTCGAGTTGGGCACGGCCAGCGTCGAAATGGCGTCGAGCAGAACCAGGCGGAAAGGCCTGCCCGTCTTGGAAGTAGCGGCAGTACCGATACACATGGCCAGGTTGTCCGCAGAAGAAGCAGAGTGGTCGGCTGTCAGAAGAGCGCCACAGGTCAGTTCGGCGCGGCTGAGGGCGGCCGGGACGTGCCCACTGAGGCTCCTGGAAGAACCGCGTCTGCTGACGGCTCGCTGAGCTCGGTGGGGCGTGGTCTGGTGGCGGACGACGAAGGACTTCCGCATAGTTCGCGGGTTGCGGCTCCGGCTCATAGTAAGGCGCCGCGTTGACGACCGTGTTG
Organism: Amblyomma americanum; assembly: GCF_052857255.1. NCBI lineage: Eukaryota > Metazoa > Arthropoda > Arachnida > Ixodida > Ixodidae > Amblyomma > Amblyomma americanum. The sequence goes on from NC_135498.1 coordinate 103,303,640, forward strand.
CTGTTGGGTTGGGGCACGTGGTATGGTTCGCAAACGGCTGCGGCGCTGTCAACTGGATGAGACTCGTGGTATGGTGCAGACGGTGACAGAGCATGCCGGAGCTCTTTCCTAACGGCTGCCGCGACGGCCTCTGGTGACTGAACGCTCGTAGCAGTAATTTGCTGCAGCTCCTCAAGGACAATTTCTCGAATGAGGTCTCGAAGAGTGTTCCCATCGGTTGCAGTGAGTGGCGCCGCAGTCGGTGGAACACCGGTGAAGGGTCGGTCGTACTGGCGGCACCGTTCTTGGAGGGCTCGCTCTATAGGTGTAGCGTCCTTGAGGAACTCACTGACGGTTTGAGGTGGGTTGCGCACCAAGCCGGCAAACACCTGCTCCTTGACGCCATGCGTGAGATGTCATAGCTTCCTTTTCTCAGTTATATCGGGGTCGGCACGCCGAAAAAGTCGAGCCATGTCTTCCGCAAACATAGCTACGCTTTCATTTGGCTTCTGGACGCGCACTTCAAGCAGGCGCAGCGCATTCTCTCGTCGATCAGTAGTGGCAAAAGTGTCCACCAGCTGGCGGCGGAAGTCATTCCACGTGGACAAGCTGGTCTCGTGGTTTTCATACCGAGTTCTAGCAGTACCCTGAAATGCAAAATAAACATTGCAAAGCTTCTGGTCCACGCTCCACTGGTTGAACTTGGCCACTCGTTCAAACTGGCCGAGCCAGTCTTCCACATCTTCAAACGCGTTCTCGCGGAAGCACTCCGGTACCTTGGTGTTGAGAGGAGTCACCGACGTAGGGGTGGGAGGTGCCATGGCTTGGAACACCCGGCGAACTTTGACGTTTAAAGAGTCGCCCGGTAGATATTTGTACTCCGGGGAAAGGCCTAGACGTCGGCGGCTAGCGCGATGGACAGGCGTGTCGATGTCCGGGACTCGCTGTGGACTGCCGGAAGGAGTCCTGTGCATACCCCGCACCTCCACCACTGTCAGGACTCGGTAGAACCCCGAGGAGAGCTGAAGGTAAAACGGTTTACTGGTTAACCAGAAAAAGTCCCTGCGCACTTCAGCTTCTTCTTCTTGCCTCGCGCTCGTAGACCAAGTCTTCATCTTTGGCGTCTTCTTGCATGCGGCAATATATTTAATATAGCTTCACTGAAATTTACAATTCGTTTACAACACGTATATTATTGCTCGTTGCGTGCCGAGATAAGGAACCAACTCGGGTTCGAAATGACGCGGAAACCCTGCCGATGATTTCAGAAATCCAAATTGAAAAAGAAGTTGGTTTTGGTGGGAAAAGAAATGGCGCAATGTGAGACAGGCGGTCGAATTTCGATCGAGGCGAAATCCTAGGGGACCGCGTACTGCGCGATGTAAGAGCACGTTAAAGAACCCTGGGTGGTCGAAATTTCCGCAGCCCTTCACTACGGCGTCTCTCATAGCCTGTGTCGCTTTGGGACGTGAAACCTCCATAAACCCCAAATCTTATGAATCCTATGTTTAGCCCGTACGACCTGCAGAATTTATTTCGATATAACTTCACCAGTGGTTATGTGATTTCGCACTATCTTGTAGCCTCTGTGGGGCATGTGAGGCATCTGTGGGGTCATGTTTCCACAGGCCAACCTCTCCGAGTTTCCTCTCATTAAAATTCAATTCTCTCTCTCCCTCTGACGCAGCTGTAGCAGATCACCTCGCCGTAGCAATTTTCATCGGCTGGAATATAGTCGTAAGGTAGGTGAGAGCATGTGTAGCTTTGTTAAGAAAACTGTTTACGGTAAGTACGCAATTAGGCTCTCATATCAGCTTTGTAGGCATTCATGAAATTCATTCGATTGAAGGTCCTCGCAGCCGTGAAAATTAAAGTTTAATTAAGAGATAGTAAATTTACAAAGATAAACTTACTCAGTATTCAGTATGCCTTTTGGGTACAGATACCCTGTACTACTCATGATAAAAGCACGAGATTGCGGGCACACCAAAATGAAAGAAAACAGATGAAACGTATATTATAGTGCAGTGTACAGATTTCACATAAACGGCTGCTGCGTCTATGCAATAGCGAGCAGAAAAAAGTTTTGTTAGAAGATGGAAATAAATGCAAGCGCCAAGAGTTTTAAGCAACTTTTGGAAACAATAAAATTAATAACGTGGCCTAATGCGCGTAACCGGATACTTCTTCGTTCTGGCTCTCGCGGAGGTAGCCATCTTTTTTCAGATGGTTTTAATGACTAATTTTGGACAGTGGACATTGATTTAGGGTTGAGTCTGGGTCTTGCATGCGAGTCTTCTTTTGCTGAGTATTATTAATCAACTTTCGATTTTATGGAAGTAACTAGTAGTAAAATAATCAGTGAGCTTAAGTTAAATAATGCTAGTAAGGACGCAAGCCTATACGGCCTGCCGGTGTCTGTACCCAGAATAACAGTAGAGCCCTAGCTACGACGAAGGCCTCAGTATTTATGAGAACGTTTCGGTCCAGCACTTATCGTGACATGTTAAAGCTGTTTCCTATCCAAAAAACTTCAAATCGTTATAAATTTGGTAAAGGCAAATTCAAGGCCTTAGCTGTATTTACAGTCTCTTCAAGAAACATTCCCTCATCATCCCTCCCAGCATGGTTTCCAGAAATTTATATTACTACCACTGACGTGCTTTACATGACCGACACAATTAATGAAACACTATTGAATAACAATATCGCTAGTGGTGCATTCCTGAATACTAAAAAGGATTTTAAACGGGGAATTGAATTATTTTAGGCAAAAACCCATTCTTGATTTCTTCACAAGTTATCTGAATGCAACAGGATAGATAAGCGGGCGAGTTGGTGATACATAATGCAAAAAAACAGCGCGAACAAACGGGGACTAGACGAAGAATACACAGGAACAAGCGCTGACTCTCAACTAAAGTTTAATCACAGGAAGCACACTTATAAAGGGAAACAGAAAACGAAAAAAACACAAAATCAGAACGCATGTGTTACTATGTGATGTCCAGATATGCAACCTCACAGTCACGCAGGAGCAGGGATGGTTGGCTGACGCATAATCTTGGTTTCTTTGTCATGTTATACGCCTCGATAATTTCCCTGGTCAACTGGTCGGGGTGTTTGTACAAAATGTCAGTAAAATGCAAGGACGGAAAACATGATTGACACTCTCGGCAATGATCAACTAGATTAGTGGAGCGATTAGATTCTAATGAATTGAGATGTTCTCCGAGTCGTGTGTTAATACAACGTCCCGTTTGCCCAATGTATATCTGACCACAGGATAGGGGGATTTTATAAACTACCCCTTTGGAGCACGGCACAAAACTTTTAGCGTGCTTAACACCACAGGACGCTACAGATTTCAAGAATGCTATGCAAGAAAGCTTTGATAATCAGGCTAAGAGACTAAAGGAAGCAGGATATCCAGCTGAGCTTATCACTTTGGGTTGCAATAAAATAATTAAAAAGCTTAAAGCGCCGACATTGCTGCCGTCTTCACAGAAAGAACAGAAACGGAAAAAGTTCGCAGTCCTTCCCTATGTGCATCGCCTGTCTCATGGTCTTAAAAATGTGGCCCATAGGTATAAAGTTGATGTGGTTTTTTCGGCCCCGAATAAGCTCAGTAAAATTTGTTCAGCAGTAGAAAATAAGTCCCGCAACCCCAAGAAATCTGTAGCGTCCTGTGGTGTTAAGCACGCTAAATGTTTTGTGCCGTGCTCCAAAGGGGTAGTTTATAAAATCCCCCTATCCTTTGGTCAGATATACATTGGGCAAACGGGACGTTGTATTAACACACGACTCGGAGAACATCTCAATTCATTAGAATCTAATCGCTCCACTAATCTAGTTGATCATTGCCGAGAGTGTCAATCATGTTTTCCGTCCTTGCATTTTACTGACATTTTGTACAAACACCCCGACCAGTTGACCAGGGAAATTATCGAGGCGTATAACATGACAAAGAAACCAAGATTATGCGTCAGCCAACCATCCCTGCTCCTGCGTGACTGTGAGGTTGCATATCTGGACATCACATAGTAACACATGCGTTCTGATTTTGTGTTTTTTTCGTTTTCTGTTTCCCTTTATAAGTGTGCTTCCTGTGATTAAACTTTAGTTGAGAGTCAGCGCTTGTTCCTGTGTATTCTTCGTCTAGTCCCCGTTTGTTCGCGCTGTTTTTTTGCATTATCTGAATGGCCGGCGGAATTGACTTATCATTAACGACCACATGTCAAGCTAGTCGTCCAGCTCTCTAGCTACTCCTCAGAGGTCACTTCTTCGGTCTTTACTCTTTACGATATCAGTGCCTTCACGGCTACCTGATAGCAACCTGCGAGTTTATGTAGTAGCCGCATTATGTATACTGACGACACTTCAGTAGTATTGCGACACAAGCTAACTCCGACGCAAATTTGAAATGCTTAATTTCAGCCTATTAATAAATGTTATTTCACAAAAAGAAATTTTCTCATTGTAAGCAAGAATAAGCACACTAGTTTATGCCCCCTCATAAAAGATGCTTTGCCAGAATATCGACAGGAGACAACAACTTAGAACAAGTCTGCACAACTTAGAACAAGTCTGCACCATTTAATACTGGGGTGCGACGTTAGATGATGCCTTAAACTGGAAATTTCTTATTGACAAACTGTGCAGCAGACTTTCTTTTATGTGCTCAATGCAGGCTAAAGCTGTTCGCAATTTTGAACTGCACAGGTAAAAGACTTGATACTTCAGATTTTTTTCAGCCACAGTTGTCTTATTCTATATAGTCTCGGTGGCTCGCTTACGAAACTTTCATTGAACCTACATTATGCCTGCAGAGACGGGAGCTGAAAATACAAAATTGCGAAGCCCCGAATACCGTCCACTGTTAATTAGTAAACAAATAACACTCTCATTTTAGCTTTAAGATTTTCGGGTTACGATACTCGTGCCGAGAGTGTTGTTTGGCGTATCCCTGTTCTCCTCAAGAAAAATTTCATACAGCTACAACTAATAGGCTGTCATCATCACAGAGTGAAGTTCTCCACATGTATCGTAGTCACTACTCCCAGCGCCGCCTTGTGTGCGGAAAGGTGCGAATTTCGAATAAGAATCACTCCGTCACCAGTACTTAATTAAAAAAAGTTTCTGTCGGATTCATATAACTGTATTCAAGACGTGCTCCTTGCAGCGTTTTTTTATAATTGCCATGATTTTTCTTCTTGATAATGAATTGGTTAGCTGAATCTGTGCATTATATCTGCTTCAGAGTGTCACCACTTCGCGCACTTTTGCGTGCGCCCCCAGACACCCTTAGAGCGTATGGGAGTAGCGGTCGCGGTCACAAAGGAGATGCCCTCGACTCAGCGTGGCAAGCTCAGCCGGAGACCAGCTACCAAGTGACAAGGGGGTTGGTCGTTTGGTGCCCAGCTTTCGCCGGTCGCAAGCCAGAGGATGGGGCGGAGCCAAAGGTTCACAAAACAAAACAAAGTTTATACAGCAAAGAGACGACACCGAGTATTTCACTATCACTCGTGCGATCAGATACGAAGTGACTTACAAATACAATGCAACTCGTGCAAAGTAACAATAGAGAAAGATACAATTCAACAAATTCTTTGCACCTAAATGTTGGGTTGAGGAAGAACGAGAGCGTTGAGACGCCAACCGGACAGTTCTATTCAAGTCCAGCGAAAGCCAGCACGAGCAAGAGACGCGCGCCAGCCGCCGCGAGCCGCCCGCGGGCCACCGCCCGCAGCCTAGCCAAGCCACGCAGACGCCTAGCCACTGCATGTGGCTACTGCCTACAACATCTCCCCAACAGAAAAGCAACCTCTTGGGAGGAATGACGCAACGTGCACACTTGGTGTGCCGGTGGGAGGCGTCAGCGCAGGTTGTTTGAGAATCTTCTAGAGAAACTGACGTCCCAGGGGAGATTCCTCGTAGGAGGCGTCAGAACAGGTTGTTTGGGAATCTTCCTGAGAAACTGAAATCCCAGGGAGAGATTCGTCGTATACGTCGTCTTGGTGGTCTCTCTCCTCTTTCGCAGGCTTGAGAAAAGGGAGAAGATGGGTTCGATTGCGCCCTATTGTGCCGTTCCCAGTGTCAACTATATATGACATAGGCTCACTTGCGGGCGACACCACGTTCCATTTTCGCTTTAAGTCTGTAGCCCAGACTTCATCTCCTTCCAGAAGGGTCGGAAGTTGCCGTACGCCATGTCGTCTATCGTAATCTCTTCGCTGCTGTTCGCGGTATTGGGTTTCAAAATTTGGAAGTTTAGTGGTGTATGGAAAACGGGGAGCAAGCCTTCCGGGAGTCAGAGGAATCTTGGTCCGCAACCGCCTCCTCATCAATAGTTCAGAGGGGCTGTATTCATTTTTCAATAGAGTTGACCTGTAGGACAAGAGGGTCAAGTACGGGTCGTGGGTCTTCTTCATTCATGTTTTGATTATTTTTACCGCAGCCTCAGCGAGTCCGTTGCTCTGAGGGTACTGTGGGCTTGATGTGACGTGTTTGAACCCGTATTATTGAGCAAACTTTGCGAAGTCGGAGGACAAAAACTGCGGTCCATTATCGGAGACTACCACGTCTGGAATGCCGTGGCGGGCGAAAATTGATTTGCAGTGATTGATCAATGAACTAGATGACAGCTTCTCTAGACGAGTCAGTTCCAGATATCTGGAGTAATAATCAGTCACGATTAACCCCCAGTGGATGTTGAAGAAGAACACGTCCATTGCAACTCTCTCCCATGGTCTTGAAGGAAACTCGAAGGACGAGAGGGTTCCGATAAACCCACCTTCACTGTGGGGTCCAGATGCTTCAACGATGTCAACCCGGCGTGGCATGCAGACAGACGCGTAGTGGCCCTTTTTGCGGAAGCCCCTGCCTACCTGCGTCCGCGCTGGGCACAGTGAACGCGGGTGTCGTTCTTTCCCGCACCAACGACACGATGACGGAACGCTATGAGCTGGACGCGGATGTGGCCTTGATTCAAAGTGCTCTCGGCTGTCGTTGACGTGAGCAGCGTTCGTGGAGTGCCTGACTTGCTGTTTGTCTGATGCAACTTTGTTGACGGTCAGCGTTTCGGGGTGAAGCTCCGCTTGCTGCTGACGAACGCTTTCGACCTGCCTGATACTCTCAAGCGCCTTCTGAAGAGTAAGATCAGGGTCTAGTTGCAGTCTCGCTGACAATTTCCGGTCTTGAATGCCGACGACCAGTCTGTCTCGAACCAGTTTGTCACATATATTAAGGAACCTAAATTAAATTTTAAAGGAAAATGGTGTGAAGCAGACGACGCGAATTAAGCGAAGAATAAAGAAGAGGAAGAAGCATTCGTTGAGGTGGAGAGAGATGATTGGTGGAGAAGCATACGGTGACGTGGAGAGAGATGATTGGTGGAGAAGAGAAGCAGACGACGACAAGGCTTACGTGGACTAACACCGAGGCTATAAAAGGGCGAGCGAGAGCGAGGCACAGGGGGGAACAGCAGAGAATCGGAGGCTCCGGCGGGTCAGGGACACTTTGGCTGGAAGAGAGCGACGCCGGCTACTGCTCCGGTGAGCTCGCGTTTCTACGACATCGCATCGTGGACTTCCTGCCGTGCCTGAGCCCGTTCCGGGGAGTCAATGGAGGACGCTACCACCTGCTACGGCCAGGGGTGTCTCCAGCGCTGTTGCCATCCGTCCGGGTGGTGCCCCCAACGCCAACAACACCGGCATCATCTCCACGGGCGCTTGGACCTGGAGATTGTACGACGCAGCTAGCGACGCCAGCCCAAGGACGTCGAACGCCGCCAGCCACGCCAGCCCAAGCACGGCGAACGCCGCCTCAACGCCGCCTACTAGATCCATACAACGCCGCAGCCACACCGAAGCAACCGTGAGCATGAACGCCGACCACGAATAGTAGAACGCTAGTAGTAGACGCTGGTAGTAGTGTGCCCGGGTCGTGTGTATTTATAGCCTTTGTGTGTTGTGTTAGTTTTGTTAGTTTTGTGTTCTAGTGTGTGTGTCGCGTAGGGTGTATTAAATGTGCGTTTGTGTGGGTACACCCGTCGCCTAGTCGATTCTTTCGGTCCGAGTGCTCTCCGGAGAGATCCGTGACACAGTTCCTCTCGGAGGGTGCCGAACTCACAATGGTTGGAAAGCGTGTGAAGCGCAGTTACGAAGTCTTCCACGTATTCGCCGTCGTTTTGGACCCTCGTGTTGAAGCGTGCCCGTTGAAAAATGACGTTGCACCTTGGTATGAAGTAGCTGCATGTCGAACTGCTTCAGGACGACTTCCAAGTTCTCAGCGTTATAACCGGAGAGTTTGAAGGTTACGAGGATGTCCTGGGCCGGGTCGCCCATCAAGTAAAGGACCGTGTCGACCTGATGTGATCCTGATTTGTCGTAGAGACAGGAAGCCGTGTAGAAACGCTCGAACCGCTTCCTCCATTTCGGCCAGTCGGCAAGAGTCGTGAAACAGAAGGCCTCGGGCGGTTGAATGACCAAGGACGCCATGTACTGGCCGCGTAGTCCAGGCCGTAGACGCTGCTGTGACGTGTGCGACCGTTGATGCGTATCCGAGCGAGATGAAGTAGCCCCGGCTGGGCTTACTGTGGGAATTACGTTATTTCTGACACCATGTTGGGCCGAGGAAGAGAGCGTTGAGACGCCAACCGGACAGTTCTATTCCAGCCCAGCGAATTCCAGCACGAGCACGAGACGCGCGCCAGCCGCTGCGAGCCGCCCGCGGGCCGCCGCCCGCAGCCAAGCCAAGCCACGCAGACGCCTAGCCACTGCATGTGGCTACTGTCTACAACACTAAAGTTCACTAACACAGAGAGAGAGACAAATAAACAAAACCCAATTTGTTCACCGGGCACTGCAACGGTCCGACGACCGGAGGAGCACGACGGGGCCGATCCGCTGACTGGCGCACGTTGCCTCGTTGGTCCGTGGCTGGTCGAGTGGTGTTCTCCCGGGAGTCGAGCGGGCGCTTTCTCGGAAGCTTAAACGGCGGCTCGGGCTGTCCGACAGCGGTTGCAGTCCCTCATCTTAGACGCAGTCCGCGTCTGTTTGTTCTTCGCGCCGAGGCAGGCGCGCACATACACGCAGTTTCAACTGCACAAACTCCTCCTCCTCACGCTGGGCGCGCGACCCCATTGGTCGAGCGCGGAGACAACGTTCGAGGCATTTCTGGTTTCTTCTCGCATGCGAAGACGCCGGCGCGAGAGCTAAGGGGAGAGGGTATCACTTTAACGCGGTCAAGATCGCGTCCTCTCCGTCGACGATGAGTAGAAACTACTCAGACATTCTAGAGAAATCGACGCCGCGCGTGGCTATGTTTACTTTGGCGTCGCGCCGGCGAGCTGAGTGGAAAGGGCAGCCGCACACGCAAGTTACGCGCTCTCCGGGGATCCTTCCCCGCTGTTTCTTTGTTTTTTACAGCGCGCGGGCGCGCTTGCTTACGCGCTGCGCCCTTTCTTTCTAAAATGCGCCGAATTTTGTGCCACAGAGATATGTTCTCTTTTGCAATATGAGATCTCTGTTTCGTGTCATTCGCCCTTACGGTCTGTTTAATTCGTAATATTTTCTTATTATTTGTAGTTCACAAAAATTTGTAATATTAAAATAAGTCTATTATTTTGCTTCCTTTCAAGGGAATACATGCGTCCTGAAATATTTTCTCAATGTAATGCATGGATCCATTACTAATTTGGCTAAACATCCAGATAACGGCGCGACCTATTGTGGCAAAGATTATAAAGAACTTGAACTTGAACTTGAAGCAAGCCAGCAGGCTCATGGCAGTCGCGCACCGACTCAAGGCAGTGATGTCATCAACAGCGATTCAAACTGGCTCTTTGATTAAGTGTGCCACCAGACATACAGGTATTTTTACAGCCAAGAATAACAAAATATACCACTTCTTACAGCCTCGAATACACTGCATAGTTACTACTAACTGCGAAGGGACTCTGCCTAGACCCTTAAAGGGAGGAGGACATCTTGCAAGTACACCGCACCACCGCAAAATTGTAAAGAGCTTCTAGTTTTCCTCTGGATGGTCAAGTTTTGGGCGCGAAATGCACCCATTATGTCTGCCATGTCGGCCACACTGAGAGAGCTGTTGAATGAAGAAATTGAGTGGGTTTGGGCAGACGAACAGCATAATAGTTTTCAACATCTACGAGCAAGTACAATGCAAGCTCTAGCCCAGGCGTACTTTCAGGAAGACCAGGTGGTGGTATTGTCAGTTTATGCAGGGCTAGAACGCTGTGGAAGCTACAACGTTACCCATTGTTCACTCGCCGAATCCGCTAACCATAGAACAGTGCTACGCACAATTTTCAATTTCCATTTGAAATTGTACGCGGCACAAAATTTCAAGGTTACATATTTGGGTAACCAGAAATAATGGTGGAATCTCATCATAGAGAACTAAAATTATATTTATGAAGCTTCTTTGTGAATGGTCAATGACCTTCCAACGCATGAGGCTGATGCTTCAAAATTTTGCAGACAGCGTTAAGTACAAACCAGGCAAATAACAGTTCATAACTGATGCCCTGTGGCGTTTTACAAATGAGGCGATATTTTCAGAGGAGACGGAGAAGTTTGAAGTATATTGTATCCTGTCTGGCTGTCGCAGACTTGCAATAGCGGAACATTCGCTCGGGGACCAAGAACGGCACACTCATGTCGCAGTGAATCCTTTATGCAACGACAGAGTGGCCCGAGACCAATCTGGCAGTGGCGGATGCGCTACGGGCATATGGCCTCCCGTGACGTGTTGCATGTCGACGGTGACCTGCTGCTTCGAAGCTACAAGTTCCTCATCCCGGAAACCAAGTACCTAGAAGTCGTAAACTTGCTTCACGCAGGCGACGGAGAGGAGAAAATGAAGGTGAAAGTCAGACGAAAAATGTTCCGGTCGAACAATAATTCAGGCATTTGTGCCCTTGCAAAGTGTTGCTCAATAAGCCAAAATATAAGAAATAACATGCAAAGCTTCTAACCCTCCGTCATCCGGTGGCAATTTTCCCGTGGCAAGCGATGACATCTATTTCTTTCGCTTCTGTGCAATGCATAACCTATCACAGTATGCGTGTACTTTATTTCGAAAAGTGCGCGAGTAGTTACCCAAGCAAGCATGCAAGTTTTGGTGCGACAGCATTAGAGTTGCCACACCGCCCCCACCCCCCACCCGATGTTCAGTGTCACAAAATTGGCACAGACAGGTCAAGTTACCTTGTCAGGTGTAGGCGGCAACATGGCTACTAGATTGTGAGCGGCGTGCCCGCCATGGAAGGTGGCAATTAAATCACTGATTGGTCGTCAGGGGTCACGTGACCTTGTGATGTCTTCACAACCTGGCCACGGAGTTGTGAACAGCATAGCTTCTAGACAGAAACCTACAGAGAGTAACGAAATGAAAAATCAGAAAAAATGTGATATATGCAAATTTCGACACCGTCACAGCCCAGCGGATACCTGCGACCGCAGCTGGCATTCCAAATATTTGCTGTTTTCTACTGAGGAAAAAAAGACCAAAACAATAGCTTGCAGACCCATCGCTCTGAGCGATGCGAGATCGAAGTCACGGAAAAATACCGTTGTTGCAGGAAACAGCACGCGGAGTGCGCTAAAGGTTCTACCTTCCCTCTCCAATCAGACTTTTTCACGATATATGGCGGTCTTTAGAAAGTGCACCAAAATTCATCTGCTATCGAGAAAACAGGTTGACAACTCCGGCGAGATCCGGTTCTAGGACGCGCCTACTATCGTGCCTAGAATATATGCTAGGCACTATACTCCTACTGCGTCTGCGAAACGGCAGGTGTGTGTTTGTGACTGTCGCCAGCCGTCGCTTGCGCCAGTTACGAACAAAAACTGTGGATGCGCAGTCCAGGCTTTCAGTTTCGTTTCAACCAGTGCAGGTCGAGGAAAAGCATGTGTGCGTAAAGCGGCCGCGTGTGAAAGGCGGATTCTGATCACATTTTTATGGTGACCTAAGTTACATCAGCAAGGTAACCGATGCTCCTTAATGCTTCAACACCAAGGGGTGCTTCCTGGGCGTACGTGCCCAGCGTGGGCGCTCTTGGCGTACGCCAGAACCATTCTGCGCATGCGCGCTGCAGGCGACGCCAGCGCACGTCGGCGAGGCGCCGATATCTGTCCGTGCAAGATATCGGCGTCAGCGCACGGGCAAAAGCGAACGCATGCGTCGGAAGCGGGGTACGGTTTACAACAATCGGAGGGTCGCGGGGCTCTTGGTGACCCTTTTAAGGCGAAAGCCCTTAATGGCTCATAAAAAAAACAGCAGCGATGGCGTAGAGGTAGAGCTTCCGCCTTGCGTGCAAGAGGACCGGGGCTCAAATCCCGGTGCCCCGCAATTCTTCTTCTGATTATTAAAAATAATAATAATAAACTCCTCGTGTCGATGGAATTGAACAACCAGGCCTGGGGTGCGGCCTGATCTCGGTGACCAGAACCGACAACGCACTCTCTCTCCAGAACAGGACTTGACCACGTTGCCGTGGTACTTCACCACAACCTTCTATGATCAACTAATTAACCCTGGGCCCTCAGTCCCCGGCGGCTGCGAAGCAACCGACCACGGTGGCGGTGAGACCTGTGACGCCGCGGAGGGTGCTAAGAATTTCTGGCTCCGGACAGGCCGCCATTGGAATCTGAACCTGACAACGTTTAACGCTAGATCTTTATATAGAGAGGCTAGACTAGCAGTGCTGTTCGAGGAACTAGCGGGAATTAAATAGAATGTGATAGGGCTTGGCGAAGTTAGGAGGACAGGTTAGGTGTACACAGTACTAAAGGACGTACACATACTGTGCTATCGCGGATTAGAGGACAGTCGAGAAATAGGTGTGGGATTCCTCATTAATCACGATATAGCTAGCAACGTAGAAGAGTTCTATAGTATTAATGAGAGGGTAGCAGCTATTGGAATTAGGCTGAACGGGAGGTACAAGCTGAAAGTGGTGCAGGCCTACGCGCCTACATCCAGCCATGATGACCAGACCGTTGAAAGTTTCTACGACGTGGAATCGGCAATAAACAAAGTAAAATCACAGTACGCGTGGGAGACTTCAATGCGAAGGTGGGCAAGAAGCAGGCTGGTGACCAGGCGGTAGGCGACTATGGAATAGGCTCCGGAAATAGCAGCGGAGAGTTATTAGTAGAATTCGCCGATAGAAATAATTTGCGGATCATGACTTCCTTCTTCGGCAAACGAGCGAACAGGAATTGGACATGAAACAGTCCAAATGGCGAGACTAAGAATGAAATCGACTTCATACTATGCGTTCAACCTGGCATCGTTCAGGACGTGAACGTCCTCAGAAAGGGGCGCTGTAGCGACCATAGAATGGTAAGGTCTAGAATCAGCTTAGACTTGAGGAGGGAACGGAAGAAGCTAGTGAAGAAGTACATTAACGAGTTTGCGATAAGAGGTAAAATGGAGGAATTCAGGATATCGCTGCAGAAGAGATATTCAGCATTAACTGAACACGATCTTAATGTCCGTGCAATGAACGGTAATCTGACAGCTATTATTACGGAGTGCGCAGTAGAAGTAGGCGGTAGGACGATTTAACAAGATACCGACAAGCTATCTCTGGAGACGTAAGATCTGATTAAGAAACGTTTAAGCATGAAGGCGTCTAACCCTACAGACAGGATTGAACAAGCAGAGCTATCCAAGTTAATAAATAAGCCAAAGTAGTTCACATAAGGAAGTTCAATATAGAGAGGATCGAGCATGCTCTAAACAACGGAGGTAGCCTGAAAGCGGTGAACAGGAAGCTAGGAATTGGGAAAAATTAGATGCATGCGCTAAGAGAAGAGGAGGGCAATGTCATCAGCAATATGGAGAAGACAGTTCAAGTAGTCGAAGAGTTCTACACAAATCCGTACACTATCCAATGTAATCAGAACGTTAATAATAGAGACAGTAGCGCAAAACCATGCGTATTCCCGCCAGTAACGAAAGAGGAAGGAAAGAAAGCCTTAGCAGCAATGAAATGGGGATAAGCAGCTGTTGAAGATCAGTAACAGAAGATCTATTGAAGGACGGAGGAGAATTTGCACTAGGAAAGTAGCCACCCTGTATACGCAATGCCTCATGTCCTCGGCCGTACCAGATGCTTGGAAGAACAGAGATGCCAAGGACTTGAAAAATGACAGACCGATCAGCTTACTGGTTGTTGCCTACAAGCTATGTACTAAGGTAATCGCGAATAGAGTCAGGGCAACCTTAGACTTTAATAAACCAAATTATCAGGCAGGCTTTCGTAAAAGATATTCCACAATAGACCATATTCACACTATCAATCAGGTGATAGAGAAATGCGCAGAATATAACCAACCCCTATATATAGCCTTCATTGATTACGAAAAAGCATTCGACTCAGTGGAAACCTGAGCTGTCATACTGGCATTGCGGAATCAGGGTGTAGAAGAGCCTTATGTGAGAACACTGGAAGATATCTATAGCAACTGCACAGCTACCATAGTCCTCCATAAAGTCAGCAATAAAATTCCAATAAGAAACGGCATCAGGCAAGGAGATACAATCTCGCCAATGCTAATCACCGCTTGTTTACGTGAGGTATTCCGAGGCCTGAATTGGGAACAGTTGGGTATAGAGTTAATGGAGAATACCTAAACAATCTGCGATTCGCTAGTGACATTGATTTGCTGAGTCACCCAGGAGGTGATTTGGAAAGCATGAACAATGATTTAGACAGGCAGAGCGGAACAGCGGGCGTAAAAAATAATATGCAGAAAACCAAAGTAGTGTTCAACAGTCCAGCTCGAGAACAGCAGTTCACAATTGGAAGCGAGTTGCTGGAAGTGGTAAAGGAATACGCCTACTTGGGGCAGGTAGTGACAGCTGATCCGGAACCTGAGAGGGAAATAACTAAAAGGATAATAATGGGGTGGAGCGCATAAGGCAGGTTCTCTCAGATCATGAATAGCAGTTTACCAATATCCTTCAAGAGATAAGTGTACAACAGCTGTATCTTGCCGGTACTGACCTACGGGGCAGAAACGTGGAGTCTAACGAAAAGGGTTCAGCTTAAGTTAAGGACAACGCAGCGAGCCATGGAAAGAAAAACGATAGGTGTAGCGCTAAGAGACCGGAAGCGGGCAGAGTGGGTGAGGGAACATACGCGGGTTAATCACATCCTAGTAAAAATCAAAAGGAAGAAATGGGCTTGGGCAGAACATGTGATGCGAAGGCAAGACAACCGCTGGTCTTTAAGGGTAACGGAGTGGATTCCAAGAGAAGGCAAGCGTAGCAGGGGGCAGCAAAAGGTTAGGTCGCAGGCATAGGGTGGGCGCAGCTGACAAAGGACCGGGTTAATTGGAGAGACATGGGAGAGGACTTTGTCTTGCAGTGGGTGTGGTCTGGCTGATGATGATGATGATGACTCGCGGTGACCTTCCGTCTGGTCACTTGACTTCGCGGTATCCGTCCATTACATCCTAGGTCACGTGACCGCGTCCGTCAGTTACATCCTAGGCCACGTGACCGTTTCCGTCCGTTACATCCTATAGGTCATCCAAGTGACCTTGTCACATGATCACAACCTGCCAACTGGACTGTGAACAAACTGCCCACTGTGGCGGGTGGTGTGATCTGCCACCCAGGAACAACTGCGCATGCGCAGCGTGACGTCACCGCTCAAATTCAAATTAGTGCAATGAGTTAATGAGTCGCCAACGGCTAAGTGCCTCCAACGAATTTTTATACATGACTTGAAGCTGTTTCAGGTTCCCCGAACTTTTCTTCGCGGTTTAAGTTATCTTTTAAGCGCCTCCCAGCCCCTTCTCTTCACAGCTTAAAATTCTCTCGGTCGGCTGAAGTGGGAGAGTGAGCCAGCACGAGGAAGATGGAGATGGATGCCCCTTTTTGGCGCCCGTTCCGGCGTACGCCAAGATCGCCGACGCTGGGCGCCTACGCCCAGGAAGGGCCCTTGGAGCAGTGTCGCCGAATCGTGGGAAATCAAGCCACTGAGGGAAAAAGGGCATTATGTTTAATAACGCATTGAAAACGTGGGAAATTTTGGTTTCGATAAATACCGGTGTTCTAAATGAGTTTTCTCTGGAAAATGTGCAGAGATGAAGGGAAAATTCTCTTATCATGGCGGCCTGACTAGTGTCGCGAGAACAAATTTGGCTTGATGTTTCCCTTTAATTTGCTGCCTAGACTTGGATACAGAGCCCTGGCCCATTCAGGTCCATTCAGGCTTCGAGTGCTGCGTCCTTGGATTTCTTTTAGCTATAGTGGCAGTGACCCTAACATTAACTACTTCCAACCACTCCCAGGTCATTAGTTACACAACCCCTATGTACGCATGTTGTTTTAAAACAATTCCCGAAAATTTCTACGGTCTATACAGGAGAGGCTAGACAGGAAATGGAAGTAGCCGAGCTGGTCCCCGTCCCAACGCAACAACTAATAAAAACGAAGTGGTGATTGATGATGTGATCAAGAACAATTCAGCCCTGAAGTTCATTATTAATGGGCTTTGCATACATTTTATTTCACTCATTCTTATAATTATTACCTTGGCTGTATTCACTCTAAAATTACTATATATTGAAAAAATATATCTGTGAGATAAAACGGGAAATTTTTAGCCGACAACTTGGAAAAACCAACACGGCCAATGCGGCAACACTGCCTTGGAGTTGGCACTTAAGGGTAACGGAATAAACTCCAAGAGAGCGAAATCGTAGCAGAGGGCGGCAGAAAGTTAGGCGGATGGATGAGATTAAGAAGTTTGCGGGGATTGGGTGGCCCCAGCTGGCACAGGACCAGGTTGATTGGAGAGATATGGAAGAGGCCTTTGTCCGGCAGTGGGCGTAGTCAGGCTACAGCTACTGCTGCTGATGATTATGATGAAGTTACAATTTACTAAGTGGTACATGGATTCTCCGACGGTGCCCTAATATTCACTAAAGAAGGTCGATAAACTGGGAAATGATGGCGCTCATTTGGAGACATTATTTAGTAGGTGCAAGTAATTTGTATGCCGACGTCCTTTCTTCGGTAAAGATTGTTTCTCGAGCGCATAAACTGCATTGTTTTAAATAGACTGACTGCGGGTCCTTGTGGCCTCGTGAGGCTCTCCGAAGACGGGTCTGCATCACGGTCCGTAAATGAATATTTCTGTGTTGGTGGCGCTAGTAACAAGTTGTTGACAATTGCAGCGTACACGCTCAGACTTCTGCACTCACTGTAAAAAGCAGTCAGGGCAATTTTTTTTTGTACCTTGACTGGACAGGACACCCCGCCGGTTGATTAACTTTATCAATACACCATCGAAGAAAGGGCTGTACAGCGGGTGTCACGAAGCGGGGCGGCGAAACGTGCTGGAACACGCACATCGGGCAAAAAGTGCTTGCAGTTTGCAGATTGCTTTGCAGCTACGCTTTGTCGCAAGGGGCTGTAGGCCATTTCTTCAACGTTCTTATGATATTCTCACGTACTAGAAGATGATGATGTGGGCAGTGGCGCGGAACGAAGCGCACACGCCGAGAACACGCACGCCGCAGATACGCTTCGTGCAATTTGTCTACATTCGCATTACCAGTTGCAGGGCGTTGCAGCGGACAGCGGAGGTAGGGTGTGAGGCGTGAGACGTGTGCGACATCACGCTGAACTTCACGAGAGACGGTCTTCACGGGAGGCCGGAGCGATCTCGTAGGTGACGGCGGTTACCTGGCGGAACACACGGTGGAGGACAACATATCGGGACAGATGTTTCTCGGAAAGCCCGACGCAGCGAGATGGCGACCAAAGCAAGACGAAGAAACCAGGGGAGAAGGAGACTGTAGGGTCGATGAGCCAGCATCAGGTGCGTGGGACGAGTGGAAGAAATACGGCATTCCCTTCGACATATTTGCCTTTGTAAGAAGGGCGGCCGGTGACAGGGATCTCAGTGTGGCCGGTTGTCAACGGGTCAAAGGCCAGGGTGCGTTTTCAACTTTTTGGAATGTCTCAAGTGTGGGGACCGCATGCGGGGTCATAGTTGGTTGTTCTAGCAAGGCGCCCGTTTGACAGCTGCAGAGAAAGACTCAGCGGTCCGTCTACTTTGTTTGTTTATGTTTGTTAGTCCTTTCTTACCTAGAGAAGGCGTTTGGCGTGCACTATGAAGGTTGTAGGGCGGGACGCGCGATTCGGAAAGCCAATCGTTTTTGCGGAGATCGCTCTGTGCATCGCATTTTGTAAATAATTTGATTCTTTTTTTTGATTTTGTGCTTTGGGGATGAGTGTTAATATGGTCAAAGTTGAAGGGGCAGCAAGCAGAAAGCCACCAATCGTGTTGCTTGCTGCTATTGGATGCTTCTTAAGTGCGAGAGGGACTCTGGAGGATTTAAAACCGAGCCCGGGAGCCCAATCCGTCGTTCTGGGCTAGGTTTAGATGCTCTGCATCTTCGGCTATGCCGAGGAGGGAAGATCTCCCTTTTGGTCAGTTCCATCTTAATTGCATCTCTGTTTAAATGTGCTATTTTTGTAAATACGCTGTTTATGTAAATATTATGTATTGAATTCAATTGCATTTTCACGTCAACTCCCGCGGCCACAAGTCGTTATTAGCCCGTCACTGACGGACCACTTCAGGTGCGATTAGCCTTCCCTTCATGAAACCGTCTCGGACGGCGCATCCCTGGTACAAGGAAAAGGACCCAAGAGAAGAAACTTTACCGAGACCATGCGGGCGGGGGCGGTCGTAGTAGTCCTGCTCTGAGACCTGCGAGGTTAGTAGTCGGGACCGCGCCAGTTGACGGGCGTAGTCGGCACGGGCATTTGGGTCGTGGGCGTATGCAGAAGGCGGAGAAATAGGGGTAGGAAGCAGTGCGTACAAATTTAATTGGGACTAGCGGCCGTACAAAGGATAGAAAGGTGAGTAACCGGCAGTATCATGATGGCAGCAGTTGTATGAGAAAATCACGTATGGGAGGGCGACAACCCGGTCACGGTGATCCGGTTGAGAGGGCGGTTCAGTCGCTCTGTGAGGCCGTTTCTTTGTGAGCGATAGGCGGTGTTCAGCTTATGCTCAGTCGAGCAGGAACGGAGAGTGTCGTCGACAACTCAGGACAGAAAGCAGCGGCCGTGGTCGGTAAGAAGTTTGCGAGGTGCACCATAACGGAGGATGAGGTAGTACAGAAGAAAGTCGGCGACATCAGCAGCAGTACTGTGGCGAGTGCCTTGTGCTAGTGCAACATCCCGTGTGCGCGTCATGGATGGGGGCACATCTGCTGTCGACGCACTATGTATGCTGTCAGTGTCACTGCTGCAGGCCACAGTACTCCGGTTCAGTTCACCGTTCTGACCACCTGAGCCCACGCCCTCATTCTCGCCATGGACTTCCTCCCCCACAATTGAGCTCTTTTCGCAGGATGTCCTCAAACTAGCGCTCCTACCACTCGATTTCGAGCACGTCGATTCCTACCCGTGATTGCTCAATAGAGACTGCTGGCCTGCCGTCCCAAGCCGCCTCTATCGGTGCACTGACACCCTCTCCTCACGTTCTGTATGAGGCCTACCTTGTTGCACGTGGGACTGGTCTCCTGCTGACCCGCAACGTTGCACTGCCCTATGCCATCGCCACATCCGAAGCGAACGCGCTGCCTCTGCCTTTTCTAACCTTCAGCTTCTCTCCTCAGGTTCTTCCGTGCGGCATTGCGTTGCCGCCCTATCTCCCCTCGCTATATGCACGCATGCTGCTCCACTTAGAGACATTCTAGATTTTTTGGGGGACATTTTCGACCTTAGTAACATCCCGCTGGGTCATGCTCTCGTTATGACGCAACGCATCGACACCGGAGATGCCTCTCAGCCCCGCCGCGGTGGCTCAGTGGTTAGGGCGCTCGACTACTGATCCGGAGTTCCCGGGTTCGAACCCGACCGCGGCGGCTGCGTTTTTATGGAGGAAAAACGCTAAGGCGCCCGTGTGCTGTGCGATGTCAGTGCACGTTAAAGATCCCCAGGTGGTCGAAATTATGCCGGAGCCCTCCACTACGGCACCTATTCTTCCTTTCTTCTTTCACTCCCTCCTTTATCCCTTCCCTTACGGCGCGGATCAGGTGTCCAAAGATATATGAGACAGATACTGCGCCATTTCCTTTCCCCAAAAAACCAATTATTATTATTATTATGCCTCTCGTATCCGCTGTCGACCATACCGAGTCTCCCACGCTGAGCTACAGGTCATCAACGCCGAGGTCACCGAAACGCTTGCTGTGAACATTATCGAACCGTCCCTGAGCCTCGTCAGCCGTCCCTGTGAAGGTGCTGGTTGGCTCATGCAGTTTTTAGTGCGAAAGCACTACTACACTAGCAACTTGAATAAGGCGACATTTATATCAAGTCTCTCAGATGCCTGCAGCAATGAAATAAATATGGCCGCTACTCAGTTTCGAACCACTGCGGCGCGAACAGATCAGCTTCGCTGGTCACTGCACGACAGCGCTGTGCTATATGGCCGTAATCTATCACTCCTCGTTTTAAACTGCCACACTTTCGAGCTGTTCATTGCACGTCGTGGTCTTCATCAAATTGCATCTTTGCGCAAAGAGCACATTTAGCCTCCTACCCCGTAAAATCTGCAGGTGGACGTGAAGCCTATGAGGCAGTCACGAAAGGAAAGGAAACGCGAATTACTGGCTCCGCTGGTCAGCTGATTCGCCCTTTGAACAACGTGGCGGGAGTGAAAGGTAAGGTGCTCTATTCGTTGGTAGGAGCGCGGCACTGGAGCAAAATGTATTGGCGTTGATAACATTGTTGCATAAACACGGCGATCGAGCAATAGTCCGCCGCCGTACTTTGAGAAAATTGGCAATAGCGAGGAAAAAGTAACTCAGTTGATTTAGATGAGACGAGTACTGTGTTTGACATTTAAAACGAGCGGGGCAAGTGCGGGGCAGCTCAATCTGCGGGCCTGGGCCTTCGAAGCAACAACAGGTGGCGGTGGTATCCACCTGCAAAAACTTGCTTTCGCTCAATATTTCATGCTTAGCAATGCTAAACCGCCTTCAATTTCTTGTATATTATTGCCACCTGAATAAGACCACCAAAAAGCACGTGTTCCCCTCCCGCTAATCGACGACGCACTTAATTGCCTCTATGGTGCCAATTTCTCCTTCTTCATACATCTTCGCTCCGGCTATCGGCAGATAGCAGTGGATGACCAGGACCATAAGAAGTCCACGTTTCTGACGCCTGATGGGCTGTATCAGTTCATCGTTAGGCCTTCCGTCTGATCCAACGCGCCGGTCACCTTTCAGCATATGATAGACGCCCTTGCGCGCGGATTCAAGTGGGTCACGTTTATTTCATATCTCAACGGCGTCATTGTATTCTGTCCGCGCTTTTCCTCTCACCTCAATGACCTTTCCATGATTACTTCACTTTTCCGTCAGGCCGGCCTGCAGCTCAAGTCTTAAAAATGCGAGTCGTTTCGCGAGTCGTCAGATTGCAATGTTGGGCCGTGTTATCCTCGCCACGGGTGTTCACCCTGATCCAATTAAGATCCGAGCCATGAAAGACTTTCCGATTCCGCCTGCCTGCAAACACGTGCAGAGCTTCATCGGGCTGTGCTTATAATTCCGTCGATTCGTGCCAGGCTTTGCCGACATCGCCCGCCACCTCTGTGGACATGAGGACATGACTCTCTCTTGGTGACCCCAGCAAACAAGCGCATTTGCCACGCTGATCTCGAAACACCCAACCTCGCCAGTCTTGGCACACACTTCGATGTCGTCGCCCCCACTGAAGTTCGCACTGACGCTAGCGATCATGCAATAGGCACTGTTTTTTCTCAGCAGCAATCCGGGCCTGGCCGTGTCATTGTGTCTCGATTGATTGAAGGCAACAACTGAGCAAGTGGCGATGATTATTAGGAGGGTATTTAGCCACAAGCATCGACTTGCAGAAAAAGAAACCATAAAGTCAATACAGGCTCACTGCCGGAAGACCAGCTTTCGCTGGTGAACTGGGCACAAGTGGCGGTAAAAGCCAATGGGGTCCTGGAATGATAGCCCACCCAACCATTGAGCCTGCGTCCCCGAAGCGGGGAGTAGGGAGCCTCGTACATGGGTGGAAAATAAAGTTCTGTGCATTAAACGTTTTTATTCCTCTCTCTCACGGAATAGCAGACGATTAAATGGGCTGTGGCACTGCACGGAGCGCTCGTGCCAGGCGCAGGGATTATATCATGCCATCATCATCCGTCATGTCGTTCTCTTTCATCGGCTTGACTTCACGTAGCACCATTATTAAAGAATAGGTTGTGTGTACGTTTAGCACTGCTTTAGTTTGACCCAGTTCGCTTTAACGAGACATAATTAAACAAAGGTGAACTGGCACAAAGAAACGAGGACTAAACCTATCCTGTCTTTGTGTGTTCGTCCTCGTTTCTTCGCGCCCTTTCGCATTTGGTCAATTATGTCTTATAAATTCAGCAATCACGTGTGCTCGAAGTTGTGCCCCTTGGCTGGGCTTAAGAAAAGCATGCTTTTTGTAGAATAATACTTCCGTTCCGATACTGAAACTTACATCATATAGTCCCGAAGGGGAAGCCTCTAATTACACGCACATGAACAAATTACTCTACTTCCATGAAACATGTAAATATACGCGTCGAGTTAAAATCAGTACGATAGTTGGACTAGACATCCTGATTGTAGTTCATAGACTGTATATTTATTTACATAGAAACTCCGCCCTCTTCTTCAATTTCACAGCTGCTGCTTTGTTAATAGTTCACTGATCTCTGCATTGTGAGCATTCTATGTCCAATTCAAAAAACAACTAATGCATTTCTTGGTGCACTCAAGACGGATGAGTTGTAGACCTGAGACAGCCGAATGTAGGTTTAGTGCCGCTCAATCGGATTGCCCGAATGTACTTCAGGGACCTTGAGATATATTCCGCTAGTAATTCTCGTTAAGAAGTCGCGTCAGTCTCTCATGTGTGACGCGCCTACTGCGCTCACGACAATGGGATCCAAGTACGAGCAGCGTGAGTAAATAGTATTCCGTTTTTTGCTCTTATACAGGGACCAAAATGCTTCAATGTATTTCTTTGATCACTGAGTGTCAGTGACTTGTTTGTTTCGGCCCGCAAGCAGACGCCGTCTGTTCTTGTAGAGCTGCTATGAATACGTCTGACACATGCGCATGCTGCTCGTCACTGAAGTGTGGCAAATATGTAGCTGTAATACCGTCGTCAGAGCCCAGCTGTCTCAAGTTGTCACTATACTGATATATATCCTCTACATATACTTGAAGGTGACCCTTTCTCACCCTGGAGGCAAACCCTATTGTGCGCACGGAGAACCCTTCATATTGCGTAACGCGTCCTGTAAAGGCCTGCCTTCCCGACGTCCACTGAAAAACTCTAAGACAATAGAAGTTCATCCCAGACGTAGGTAACGAAAGTCTAAAGTTCTTTTTGAGCGTTTTTTTGTTAGCAGGCAATGTTACATGCTGGAGACTGCGTGCATATCAGATCCCGCGGTTCTTTGTTGCAGGAGAAAGACAATGCGCTCCAAAAATGGCTTAAGAATACAAGGCCAGCGCTTACAGTGCTTGTGCCAGCCTTAAGTTCTCGCGCTCACACAAACGTCCAGTAAGCGGAGACGCCCGCGGCAGACGAGGGCCATGGCTGCCACACGAGGCTGCCTTCCGCTTCTGGCTATGTTAGGTAAGTTTCAGTTTGAATTTCATCGCAGACCTTCTCACGGCATCAGCTTACAGGGCAAAGTTTCGTTATCCGCCCTTGGTTTTCCTCATGTCTGCTTTGTGAACTAGGCTGAAGGAATGTTAAGCACACGGTGTGGATGCGGAGTTGTCTTGCATTTGTACTGTGGTTTATGAACTTGGTTTAGTAATAAGTGCAGACAGTAACTTCCACTTTCGCTAACAGGTGGCGTAGCAACGAAACTCTGATCGAGACTTACGAGACCACTCTCAGTCAGGCTAAAAAAGTGTCGCGGAGAAAAATTTCTAAGTGGAATGGTTTCCTTGTCGAAGTTACAGCGGAAAGGACAAAAATGGGAAATTTCCGACATGAAAGTGATATGTTTTTCCCGCACGGCAGGCGATGACAGCCCTGTAAAAATATTTGTCCCACAGAACTCCCCTTTCCAGATACGAGCAGTAGGCATTGGGGTTTGATTCAAAATTAGGTTTGCCAAGCGATATCTTTGGTATAGTGACATTCCGCTTATCCTTTTTAATGAGATCATGTGCGCCTTCTTACTGCCACGGCCCCTCAGCGATTGTGAATGCAGGCTTTTGGACGGCTTGAGTTCAGATTTCTAGAGCTTACAAAGATGTGTCGCATTAACCACCCGAACCGTCCCCTACCCTGGACTTCGCAGAAAAGATTGAATTGTCAGCATTCAGCGTGCTGAAAATATCGTCTTGGCAGAAAACAAGCAATACCTTGAATAAACGATACCTTCTTGGTAGAAAACAAAGCCATATCTTCAATAAATGGGAGCTCAACCTATTTTTTAAGGTTTACTTGACAGTCGGGAAATACACATCACTTGTTAAAACGAAATACAAAATTTAGATAAACAGTAAATTTAGGTGCAAGAACAAGACCTCAAACCGCCACCAACAAAAAATTCGGCACGATGGCTTCTGTTTGGTGGCCAGAGGAGGAAAATTCTTCTAGTCTGCGTCCCATCCGTCCTTAGGGTTTATGCAGCATGGAATGAAATTAAGCAAGGCAGGACGACGTAGGCCCTGCGAGCTTGTGCTCTGACTTCCGTTGTTACATGCGCTGTACGGCTGTGCCAGCCATGGCATTTACACTAAATATAGGGTCTAAGTGCACAGGCACGTAGTATTACATAATCGATGGAGGGTTCTATTGTGCAATCCTCGAGCATAAAAACTCGTGCACCTTTTGCATATTACAACACCACAACGCGAAAATTGTATGGTTGAATTTGCGAATTTCAAACTGCGCTTTTACTGCCCAGAGCTCGTAATAACTATCAATGTCACTCTTCCAGCTGTTTTGGTGACCTGCAGCGTAAAGACGCAAGGATATCGATGCAGAAGAGTTAGGGGTCTCCTGACAGTAAGTTCGCAGTCACCTGTATAATGTTGTTTTTATTTATCTTTTCTAATACAGCCATCTTTGTCGCAATAGTGTGTAGAAAATGCTACGATAAGGCGTTTGCGCGGAACGCTTTTCGCTTTTAAGCGGCTAAACTTATGAAAAGCCGCAATTTAGCTACCTGCTGCTTGTTCTACTCTTTGGTTGAAATCGTATAAAAAGAAACTTCTTGGCTTTTCGGCTGGCTCTGAAAGAAAATAGCCCACTTTTGGACAAGGCAAAATATTCAGTTTTAGACTGCAACTCCGACTTTCTACCTGTGCTCAGTTAAGAGAGCGTTTTGTTGTAGCTGGTTGGATTGTTCAGCCCAGTTTCGGCTGCTTGACTTGCTGGAATTTTGCTGACTGAAAACTAACAGGAAAGTAGCTCCCGCTTCCTTTCCAAGGCTTAGCGGGATGAACTTCGGTATTACGACAAATTATAACCTGCATTGGTGGCACGTCACACCGTCAGCACCTTGAATTTTTGGGCGAGCACATTACATGTCGAGGTGAATAGAATAAGTGTTTCCTTTGTTAGCATGTATTAATCTGCATTTAAATCAGTGGATAGAGCTAATAGCTTAGGATTCTTATTAAAATGCGCAATATTTGACTTTTATCGTTCTCCAGCCACCATGCCGATACTACTGCAGCTATTTCGACGGCTACGGCTTACGCTTGGCTTTGGCACTGGAAAAGGATGGAACGCGTTGTGGGGTAAGGCTATAAGTTCGACCCAGTACTACCAGGACCACAGTTACTCTGTAGAAAAGTACCTCAATATTTCAGGGGAGCGAAGAAACATGTGAACGAAGTGTCACTTGCGCTTTTATTTCTTTGCCCTATGCAATGTTTTGGCGCTTGTATAACAGGGGTGCAAATTACTTTGCTACATCCTGGCGTGCATTCGCAGTGCGATAGTATATTTATATCTGTTTTTGGGGTACACTGTAGACTATTGGGGTGTCACGCTTTTTATTTATTGCATGGAAATAGTGCCGAAAAGAAAACTCTAAGCGCGCTTAGGCCAAAAAACACAAGGCCACCTTACCCCTTCATGATCCCTCCTTCCAAAACATCAAAAGTTTGGGAGGCACACACACGCATCCAGATAGGGAGCCAGCTAGGCGGCTCTTGCAGGGCAGCATATACTCCCCGCACCAAAGCACATTGTTCACGAAACAAAGATTTCGACGACCGTGGTGATTTGGCGTGGCGGTCCATCACGTGGCTCTTCCAGAGGCTAAATAGTCTCAGCAACATAAATACATCATAACGCACAACACAGCTTTCCTCCGCAGGCAAAAACGGATGCTGTAGGGTGTTATGTGAATGTCCTTCTTAATTGTTCGTTTTAAAATGTCCCAGAAGAATTTAGCATCAATGCACAGAATAAAACAATGGTCAATTGTCTCTGGTGTATCGCACAGGCGGCAATTCACCGTCCATGGACCAAGCATCTCCTTAGCATGAAGCCATGCCTTCATATGCAGCGTGGATACGTGCAGTTTATAGAATAATATTTTTGCGGCAGAAGAAATGCACATTCGCCTAACACGCTTTAAAACACTGGTGTCAAGGAACTCCAGAAAAGGTTGCCGGTACAACGGTACAGGGAATAGATACTCTGTAAGTGCCTGAGTCATCTGCCTTCTGGAGAGGCTATATAGGTAGTCTAAAGAAAAGCGAACAGTGGGGAAATCGAAGGTGTCAGCAACTTTCTTAAGGAATCCCCATAAATGCCCCTCACGAGTGCGTCCCGTCGGTGTGAAGAGGAAAGGCAAATGAGCACTGAGACGTCTAATAAGCACGGCTACTAAAAAAGGGTTGTTTGACGATTTGAAAAAGAAAAAAAACTCGAAACAAGCTGATGCACGAATAAGTGAACAAGGCCTATTGCACCAGACTCCAGAGAAAGAAATAGGTAATCGCGACGCATGGGTTCCCATTGGAAACACCATACGAACGCAGCAAATATTCTGTGCATCACCTGCACTTTCTTCCTCGCACAGCGGAGAACCTGCAACACATAGACAAGTTTTGCAAATAATTTTTTTTATTTGCACTACGCCACGATGGCTCTAGCTTCTATGTTGAATAAATGAGCATCTAGTGAATGCACGGGTTTCATATATTAACTCTTCCGATCCAGAAGTCGCCGCGCTTTCGCTACGTATGTCGTGGCCTAACAGAGCCAGGCCATCAGCAATTTTATTGAAAGCGCAACGAAAACAAGAAGAAAAATAAGCAGAAGATCCCTGGGTTGCTACTGCAGAGGCGATGCTTGCCATTTCCTCGTGCTGCAGAGCGTTGCAACCAAACGAATCAAGCGTCATGCCTGCAGATTAGAAAGGTTTCCCGGTCGCCTGTCGCGATCTCAGGTGTTGTCTGTAGATGGTACTGCGATGCAGTTTTTGCTCGCTCCGCCAGGCGCCGAGCGGTATACACCACTTCTGCTCCCGACAGTCTATAACAGGTGAGCCTTACCGATGCTCACCTATAGGGAAGAAACGTAGAGGCTAAAGAAAAGGGTTCTACTTAAGTTGGTGAGCACCAAGCGGGTCAGGGAAAGTAAAATATAGCTTTAATATTAAGAGACAGGAATAAAGCGGAGTAGGTCAGGGAACAAACATGACGTAATGCGTTCCCAGTAAAAATAAAAGCGAAATGGGCAAGGCCAGGGCTTATAACGCGAGCGAAAGGCTGCAATGGTCGTTGAGGGTAATGCACTGGATTCCAAGAGAAGACAAGTGTAGCAGGGGGAGAAAAAAATCTTACAGACGGATGAGGTAGGCCGTTTGCAAAATAAGGTGGCCTCAACTGGTACAGGATAGGGTTAATTGGAAAACTATGGTGGAGACCTTTGTTCTCCAGTGGGCGTAGTTAGGCTCATGATGACACTTATGGAGAATGTTGTTGAGGGGCGAGAGCAACAGCCCTGGTCAAGTTATGTTCTGATAGTGTCTGAGATATGAAACATTTAAGTTAGATGATGAATTTGCATGTCACTACAAGAACTGAGTGGAATGCTTCGTATGCACAAGGAGGGAAGTATGGGCAAGTCATTCTCAGCATGGTAGTGAATTGAACGAATATAGTGCATGCAGTGAAGAGGTTAAGGAAATCTCTAACTTAAAATATGAATGGGAGGTGAACTCCGAGACTTTTCGCAATACCCCGCATCGAAAGAGTGACGGTAATAATTGTAACCTGGGTGACATCTGAACGTACGTTGCAACCTGTGCCTTCTAAGTAGACCCCACAAGTGCGACGATCTCTGAGCCCACGATCACGCAGCCAAAAGTGGCACACCTGCACGCCATAAGTGGCGTCCGTTGCCCTTGCCCTTCCCACGTGGTTCTAGTGAGAGAGGGTATCTGAATCGCATTGTCACACGTGGTACTGCCTGAAGAACGCTTGCTCCACCCTTAATGTACATGTCTGTTATTACCGGTGCGACTCCTGAACGGCATTCTTTGAGCTTTCTGGTACAAAATGCGCCAGCAGCGCAGTTTTTGCCACGAAGAACCAACCCACTTCGCAATTATCGTCATGATAGTCTATTACCACATTATTTAACAGAATGTACAATGAAAAAGACTCGCCGAAACAATTCGCGCTTAAAGCGCGAAGTAGGCACACCTTCTCTATGCAACTTCATTGTTAAACTGCATTGGTCAACTTTATATGTAGATTAGCCAAACGTCTACTGAGAACAACTGCTGTTGCGTATTAATAAGTCTGGAACAGTTTTAACAATATCTTCCAAGAGCGCAGGGTTAGTCAGCGAGAGACCGGTAATCCATCCACGTGTCCTCAAATTTTTATCCTTTTTTTAAAACGTTAAGCAAGACATGAATACAATGGGCGCCAAAATATAAAATATGCTGTGTGAATGATAGAATATTCTGCGTTCAGGTTTGCGGCTCTATTGAAGCTTTAAAGTGCTGTGATGGGCCAGCAATGTTAGTTTGTGGACCTGGATTGTCACTGCTGGGCACATGCTCGCGGGTAGTGTGGTCCTGGCTTGTCACTGCTGGGCACATGCTCGCGGGTAGTGTGGTCCTGGCTTGTCACTGCTGGGCACATGCTCGCGGGTAGTGTGGACTTAATGTAGATGCATTTGTCCGGAGGTGAAATCCAAGAAAGCAAGAAAACGTGTTTACTCGGATCTCAGTGCCCTTTGAAGAACGAGGGGTTGTCTGTAGTGTTCAACACATTTCTGCTATAGTGTATTGCATAACACACACACACACACACACACACACACACACACACACACACACACACACACACACACACACACACACACACACACACACACACACACACACACACACACACACACACACACACACACACACACACACACACGCGCGCGCACGCACGCACACGCACACACACACACACACACACACACACACATACACACACACACACGCACGCACGCGCGCGCGCACGCACGCACACACACACACACACACACACACACACACACACACACACACACACACACACACACACACACACACACACACACACACACACACACACACACACACACACGCACACGCACGCACGCCCACGCACACGCACGCACGCACGCACAAAGGAGCATTGCTATTAGCCATCTTGTGGGCGATTTGCGGATGTGTGCGCAATAGAGTTTTTATTCTAATATTTGAAGTTTTCATGCTCTTAGACAATTATTCCGTTTCTCAACGATGCAGTGGAACAGACGTGGAATCTGCCGATCGGGACTGTGCTTCCCTCCACACAGCCAGCATTTTGGTTTCTCCCATCAATGGCCTCAGTCATCCAGGAGGCCGCTCCGTATCAGAAAGCGGGATACCAGCAGCGTTCTGAATGCAGGTAACTGGTGCACACCCGCCATTAAAAGACATATTAGATTTCAATTACGCTGGCTGGAAGCTGGTTCGTTCGGGACTCTAACCTAAGTGTCGGCGACTGTAGCCAGCGGCTAATAAGTACATCTGATATAATAGGTGCAGCAACATACTACAAGCATGCAGATTTACTACCCCAGCTACAGAGGCTTTATTAAAAAACGTGGCATGCGATTTTTTTATTTCGTCACACGTTGTGCAGTTTCCAATGCCGAGATACAAACCGACATCTAGGCGGCAGCTGTCGAACATACCGCGGTGCTGTTCGACACCAAGGCGATTTGTATCTTTGAATATGAAGTTCATCTTTCCAAACTGAAGATTAATTGGGAATACTAAGACCAGCTAGACTGAAATTAGTGCAGCAGACCTGGAAACATGCCATACTATTGAGAACAGAAAGGCAGAAAATCAACCAATCAATGACAAAATAAGTTCAGCGGCGCCTCTCGAGAATTTCGACGGCCTCTCCTGGCCATGTGAATTATTTGGCAGTCAGAAATTCCCCTTAGCATTCGCGTGCAACTCTGTTTCCGCAGGAAACTAATAAAATAATAAAGAAGTGCGGTGCGCTATATTGAGATAGGAGAATTCAAAATGTCGCTCGCTCCGCGTGCCGCCTTATCGCCCTGCGTAGAGCCATCGTACATAGCAACTTCCGAAGTGGAAGCATAGCCCAAGCCTTCAAGGTCATTCGCTTCGTTTCCGAACGGGGCGGCTGCCATTAGCATGTATAATAGCAAATTGTTGTTCGCAGGAATTCTATGGCAACGCCATGTTCCGGATAATATAAGAAATGTGCATCTGATGGTATGGAAATAGTTTTGAGGAAGTATTCTATAAAGGTCGATTTCCCTACCATTGCATTTGCCCCTATGTTTCTGGTCACTTCTCCCTTTGAGGGAGGGCATTAGAGCAGACGTCATGCCGGCCGTGACCGAAACGCGCCCTTGATGCCGCTTATTTGCATAAACACGTCTCGAGCCTGTGTCGCACTCGACCGCGGACTTGCACTAACGACCATGAATGATGGCGCAGGAGAATACGTTTGACACTTCAGAGCATTATAGCCACAATATAGCCTCGGCAAAGAAACTGAGCGTCGTTTGTGCGACGAATAGGCGCAGGTCTGATGAGTCAGCCGTACTCGTTGCGCCGGCCCGAGGTTGGCTCACGGTGGCACTGCGACCAGGTCGGCTGTGTCTTTGATTGTCCGTTTACATTACTAACTGGTGTTGCCTTTGTCACAGTTACGTAAGGGCCAAATGAAATGGAAAATTTCAAGAATCGATAAAGAATATGGCCCCTGCATTCGTTTTAATTCGCCGAGAGGTTCCAGATGTCTTTGATTTGACGGTGGTATACACATCACAAAACTGGTGTAATGGCGTTCACGATTCAAAGAGTGGAATTTAAGAATGTCACTTTAATTTGCGATTTTTCAACGAAGAAGCCATTTTACGCGCATAGAAAGCGCTAGTGTTCGAGAAAATTAAAGGCGCCATGACATGCTTGTTCTTGATATTGCAAATTTGTACTTGAGTAAATAATACTAGAGTCTGATTCAACTTCCAAAATTTCGGTGCCCGGGACGCGCGGTATATTCCAAAAAACGCCATCGAAATCGATACCGGAACACTCTTTCCACCGGCAGCGTCCGCCATATTGAATGCTCGCGTGTCGTCACAAAGGCATACATGAGGCAGCGTCGTCTGCTATCGTTGTTGCAATGCGGGCAACGAGGTCTCTTGTCTCCTGTACTTTCGTGGGCGATTGAAGTAGCAGTTGTCCCTCATAGATGAGTGAATGGAGCGGCAAAAACGATAAAAGTGACGTAGATTTTCGTAGGTATACGTACGGACTGTTCACACTAGGCAGATGCGTCGATCGACGGTCGGCGGGCTGGTCGGTATGCAGATGCTGTCGCTGACGCACCGGTGTGCCACACTACACTGATCACAACGCCAGCACGACCAACGACCGCGTATCGTTGTAGTGCAAAGAGTGAGCTCAGTGGGAACCAGAAGAGTGCGGTGGGAGGGCTACTTGGAATGACATTCTGTAAAATAAAAAGTAATTATAACTTAGTGGGAAAGTTCACGCTATCCACGGTGACATACGCGACGTGCGTGCACCAGTGAAGATGTTTTCATTCGGTGCCTGTGCATAGAACCGAGCAGGTAGGCAAGCGGCGGGCAAAACACCGCGAACGGTGCCGCTCGTCGCTTGCCGCCGTCGCTCGGGCTTGTGCGGCTAAACGAAAGCTACACGCCCGGTGAGGCGACGGCCTGAAAAACTGTGCTCGTGTGTACCTTATCCGCATCGAAAAAAGCGTAATGAGCGGATGAATTTCATATCTTCACAATTTAATACTAGTCAGGAGTGATCTTTTGCCAGATTATTCAATTTCAGTTGACAGCGGAATGACGGCACCTTTTGTGACGAGTCCTAGCAAGTCCGCGAGGTTCATGTGCTAATTGGCCGATTGTGGGAGAGCGTATTAACAGGTTTTAGCACATGCAAATGGCCGTCGAGTGAAGTTCTGGCTACAGTAACCCCAAAGCAAGGATTGCTTACATCGTAGGATGTGTGTACAATAAGGGCAAAGTGTCGGTGTGACCCGGTCTGCAGAGAATGTGCTCCAAGCAGCCAGCAGCACTCTTCGTTGTCGACTCTGGGCAACAAATTTGGCGGTTTTTCTTTAATGCAAATGGTTGCCGAACGTATTCCGAGATGAAGCGATTTAAAATCAAGTAAGGATGCCATCGGAGGAAGCAGATACAGTTAGGAGGAAGCGCCGGTCTTACGCGAAGTGTTTCACAGGCAAGTGGCTGTATCATCAGCGCTTATTGCAGTGTTTTCGTAGTGAGTAAACGAGTGAAACCACAATTTGCAAGGGAGAGTAGATAATATTTGAGATAAGGACAGCCCGCCTTGCGTTTAATGCCATGCAAACGAGCAGGACTTTTTGTGCCCATCTATGTAAACAACGTCAGCGCGGGGCTGCAGTTGCCGTAATCATCGCATTTCTGGGGGAACTTCGCGCGCGAGGGGCGAATGCTAAATGGTGTACCGTTATCTTGCAGCACTCATTTAGCGAATACATAGTTTTTTACTTAACAACTGCAAGCAGCAGAAAAAAAAAAACGAGCAGTCACATATAGCTTCAGGAACCGGAGCAGTCGCGCGGCGTTGAAGAGAAATGAAGACGGAGAAGGGTATTCGTCGGTGCGGGCCGTGAAACATAGGAGTCGTGTTGAGTTTTACTTGTGGCTTGGTTTTGAAAAAGGGTTCGACCCGCAGAAAAGAATGTATACTCGACTAACACGTACACATAGCTACTCAACCATGCATGCGGTGGGAAGTCGTCGCATTCGGAACATTTCTCTGCACCTTTCGTGCCGTAAAGTTTGATTCTAGTGTTACCATGTGATAATTTGAGTTTAATTATCGAGCCGACGAATAGCGGGCAAGAACTTGGTAGCCAGCGACGGAACGCGACCGCCACGCGCATCAAGGCGCACATTAGGGAAGGCATCCACGGCACGTGCCGCGTTTCACATACGGGTGAACTTGGCTAATAGAGAATACACCCATAACCCAGAAATAAGATGGTTCTAAGTGTAAATAACACATCAAGGGCCCATTGATTTCTGTTTCCTCGACAGTCAATAGACGGGCGCCATGAGCAAGTCGACTTTCCCAAGGATCACTCAGCTCGCGTACTATGCTGAAGGCTTCCGATACGAAAACACGGAAAATGCGTTTTGGTTAGCTATCCCAAGAAAAAGATAGTAAAGTTTTAAAGAAATTAAACCGAGTAGGACGTGCGAAAGCACCTGAGAGAACACCGCCTCAAAGGCAACCCCACAAAAGATCTTATCGTCCGCAGCTATCAAAAGCCACGCACGGAGGGGTATGCAGGTTCGCCCCCTCCCGGCAGCCGCGCGTGGACAGGGGGCGGGGAGGGGGAGGGGGGGGGGAGGTTCCATGCATTGGCGGAACAGCGGCGCAAGGCCTCCACTGCTGGAGCTCCTTCAAAGGTGAAAGTTTGAGGCTTCACTAAAACCCGGGGTTTTTCAGCTTTGCTAGTGTAGCAGTGGTTTCACATTAGAAACTTTACGAGCGACCGTCATCCACGGTGTGCACGCAAGAACCTCATTGTAGCATGCAGCGCGCAGCAGACGATGCGGGACGCGTGTTCCATTGTGACGTCAACGATCAGAGGTTGCCAGACTAGCAAGTTGTACGCAAAAATATGAAACAAATTCGTTTTAAAAACATCTACCGCACGCAATGAACTGAAACTAAAGGTAATTGTATTTTTGCATTTTGGGAGTTAAATTCAGTAAGCAAGGTGTGTACGAAAAAAGCTTCATTTTATGCTGATATTTCTATTTAGTTTTCTAATTATTAGCATGTAATAATTTGCTTTTTATTTTAGATTTTCTGGATACCATTCCCCAGAGAGTGCGCCTGCGCTTCTGAGGTGGAAAATGGGACGTGGAGACGGTAGCATAAAGGGAAAGTAACCGCTGGATGCTGGCGGTTTCAAGAGCGACATGTAGAAATCATTCTAGAAGCGTACCGCAGTCATTCAATTTATTATTTGTGGAAAAAATGTCTATTTCCCTGAAAACTCTACTGCCTTTTTAATGGTATGGTATGGAGGGTTCTTTCTGTATTTTATAGTTTGCAAGTCATAAAAAAAGATTTGGAGTTGTTAGTTGTTATAAATTTTCTTGCGCGTAACTGCTAACGGGCTGTAAAGAATTTCTCGCGTCCTAATATTCTGCTGTAATTTTTTGTATTGCAGATGCAAGTCAGCCCTCTGAGACTTCTGAAATGAGCGTCACAAAGAGCGCTGTAAAGACAGTCAGTGCATCCGGCAGCAGCAAGGGCTTCAAGGGTGAGACCGTAAAGACGGTCGCCGTCGGTGGGAAAAAAAAGACGGCAAGAAAGACCGTACGCGGAAAAGTTGAAGTTGACGTTGATCCATTTTCATCTATTAAGAGTATTCGTACAGGCGTGAGTCAGACCGATACCTTTTACACTACTGGCGGCAGAGGACAGGGAACACAGGGCGATGGAAGCACTGGTGTTGATGTAAACAAGGTCACCGGTGGTAGTACTGGATTTTCTACGATCGGCATTACCACCTCGCTTCAGGGCCAGGGAGGCAGTTCCTCCCAGGGCGGATGGATTGGTGACGGAAATACTGCCTTACCGGGTGGAGGTGTCACCACATCCACACCGACTTCCACTCCTGGAGGAACAGGCGGGTTCACAACTCTACAGGGAGGAGAAACATCAAACACAATCTTCGGTAGCGGCATTGGCGGCCGCGGCAACCAAGGCGGAACTCCTGCCTCTCCCCCTTCTCCAGGGCTGACAACAACCCCTACACACGCTGCCTCAACGACTACAATAGGCTATGTTCCATCAGCCTCTACAGTTGGATTGACAAGGCAAGGCGCTTTTCCAGGTGGTGTGACCGGTCATGGTGTAGAGGTCGAAGTTCCAGGCTACACCACAGGTGTAGGCCGGAAATGGAAGTGGGTACTGGGGCGTAAGGTTGGATTTCTTCCACCGAACGTGCAAGCCCTAGATCCTGAAATTCTTTATTATAAGCTTGGCTACCAGCAGCCGAGGCTTCCACGCTTACCAGAAACGATACAAAGTCTTCTCAACAGAGTTCCTGTTCGTCCCGTGGGTAGCGACCTTATTGGATATCTAGGGTCCCCAAGTACCCTCGACAGTATTCGAAGATTAGGAATTGTATCAGGTGGGCTCCCAGGCTTGAGGAACCTTTTGCTGAGAAGCAGGCTTTCATATCCAAGTACCCGTACAGGTCTCCTTCGAGCACTTCTGACTAGCGACAGCTCTTCTCCTTTAGGGTTGTCCCCTGTCGACCGTCTGCTCTATTCAAATATGTCGCCATTAGGAGATATACCTTCGGGATTGTGGCCTAACTTGTTTTCATCTACGAGGGGAGGCCCATATGGAAGCCCTCTCAGTGATCCTTATGGCGGTTTTCCTGGAGGTCTTTTTGGCAGTCCCTACGGTAGCCCTTACGGAGGGCCCTACAGTGGACCCTACGGTAGTCCTTGGTCCGGTTTTCCTGGCAGCCAGTTTCCCGGAAGCCCGTGGCCATTTTACCCTGGAGGAACGATGGGACCTTTCGGGTCTTCGACACCAGGCTCGCCTTTCTATCCGCGATTCCCCTTTGGAGCATACCCTTTTACAAGGAGCCCATTTTATCCAGGCTATCCTGGACTTGGTGGAACTATCCCGACACCGGGGCTAATGGGCACGAGTACAATCAGTACTACGTCTGGTGTCCGTTACACGCTATCACCTGATGGTAAGCTAGTTCCCACAACTGAACCAAATTCGCCTATCGGTGTTACTCTTGCTGGAGTACAGCCCACGTACTCTAAGTCAGCAACAGTTCCCAGTGTAACGAGTACAAGCCCAGCAGGTGTTCGTTACGTACAGTCGCCTGACGGAACGCTTGTGCCCGTAAGCGATGCCACCGGTGGTCTCTCACGTCACGGTCTAACGTTCCCTGGCACTGATCAAACTGATGAAGTCATTCCAGGCATCATTAAATCTATTACCGCCAAGACGAGCGGACTTCAAGGATATCCACGCGGGTACACACTGACTCCAGACGGACAGCTTATACCGACGAGTGATAGCCTATTACAAGGACTTGGGCCACTGTCCTCACTGTCTAGTGACCCCAACAGCCCACTCAATCGTCTACTAAGGGGACCGTATGGGGCGGATCCACGTGTGAGAAGGTATCTAAGATCCATAGTGAGAAGTTGGTCAAGAACCTCTCCGTATCGTCTGCTGCGACTTCTAGGCGCTAGACCTGGTTCGCGTCTTTATAACTCCATCCTAAGGAAGACATTACTAGGTGGTGCACCAGGTGAATTTGGTTTGTCAGGAGATGGCACTTCGCCTATTGGCACCGGCCTAGATGGAATTACAGGTACTTCGCCTTTTGGCACCAGCCTTGACGGAATTAGCGGTACTTTGCCTTTTGGCACTGGGCTGGATGGAATTAGCGGTCTGACTTCCATGCTTAGCGACGGAAGCTTAGATCCAAATAGTGTCAGAGCTAGATATTTGGCGGTACTGGCCGGCATCGACCCCGCGTTACTTGGGCCCTTGGGAACGATCAGTGGAGGGCCCTTGAGCTCAACTACCAGGACCATAGAACTTCTTCGCCGCCTACGCAAGCCGTATGGAAGCAGCGGAAATGATCCACTAACCCAACTTCTATATGGGACAGGGCAGCCTCTGAACCGGGGAGGATCGCATGCTCCTTTTGGTCTTTCCGGTACATCCGATACAATTGATGCAGTTCTTGGTCTTTCTGGAAGGCGACCCGGGTCCCAGACAAGTACAAGCGTAAGAAAAGAAATTACTAAAGCATTGCTGACTGCCACCCAGCCTCAAACAACACCGACGGGTATTAAAGAAACAGTACTATCCAAGACTGTAACTGCCGAGGGCACCTCTCCTGGCCAAACAACTCCGCAGACAGTCCCGGGCTCGCATGTGGTTTCAAGCACATACCATACAACCAATGTACAATCAACGTCACCCGTTACGACATCCCCTGTGATATCTGGTATACAAATTAATGGGCAGAAGTTGCAGCCAGGGATATCGCCGGGAGTACTGAGTGTAAAAGGCGTTAGTGTGACAAGCGGCACATCAGCACTTCCTGCGTACGGCACTCCAGGCCTCAATCAACTCTACCCTACCAGCGCTTCTGGGGTCTTTGTAAACGGTCGCTTTGTGCCTACAAGTGGTGTGCTGGGAACCACGCTTGGTCACCCAGGCATAACATCTCTAGTCCCTGGAGGCTACCTGGCATACTCGGGAATTCCTACAACTAGTGGCTTGTTATCGACTACAACCACTACACATCCATATGTCCTGGCAACTTCTCCGTTAGGCGGTCACCCTCACTATGTCGTTGAAGGTCATGAGGCGCCTGGAACACGCTGGCAACTCAAAGTCTGGCGTCATCGACCAGGTGTCTCCGCATTAATACCGGGGTTGCCGGGGGTTGGAACCAGCCCTCTTAGTGGCATCCTTTCACCTGCTACACAAGGCTTAACTCACGTCCTTCCAATGGGTTCACAGCCGAGCCATTTTGGGTTCACTTCGTATCAGCCTAGCAGTCCTGGGCTGGGTCTTCTCGGAACCTCACCACTTGGTGGTATTTCTACATTGGGTGTAAGTGGCACGCACTACATCGTTCATGCCCCTGATGGCAGCGTAGTCGTGTCTCGTCAGCCCGGCACCATCGGATCCGCGGCCTTTGCTAGTCCGCTCTCAATCACCCAGACACCGAGTACGCTTATTCCTGGATTGACAAACGTCGCGGGCGGAGCCTTCAGCGCGCCCGGAACAACTGGCACTGTTTTTACGGCTCCTATCCAGACATCTGTCATTGGGGGGACCCCAGTGCGCGGCGTGACCACAAAGTACCAACAGGTTTCCACAGTACAGGGTGGGAGCTCAGGGCTCTCGTCAGGCCTCGGAGGTGCAACAACAAGCCTTCTAGATTCCCTTGGCTCCGGTGGAACCTGGGGTGGTATGGGATCAACGTTTTCTAGCGGAAGTTCAGGCAGCGACAGCATATTGGCAGATGCCCTGCCTTCACAGACTAAGCTTAAGAAATGAGAATACCACGGATGCCGAAAATTCGCCCAAGATGTGTCCTTCAGACCGACTTCGACGTGGTTGAATGTCACCCGGTATCTTACTTCTCATATTTTATTGATAGAGCGAAGACTCGCTATTGCAAGCACTTCTTGAAAGGCAAAAATAAATATTAAAGTTCACTATTTGGTGCAAGAACAAACTTCTGGCTGAGCACAAAAATAAATTTATGCTTCTATGACATTCTCGCTTTTCTTCTTGTTTATTCGCTATTCTTGTGACGGCGGTCATTGCCGTGCCAATATATTTGAAACACGTAAGTTCATACACAATTACTTTGTGTTTATTGGAAAACAGCAGAAGATTCGAGAGTAGTCGCATACTACGGTAATCTTATCGTCTATATTGCACAAAGCCAATACGAAATTTTAAGGAAGGCAATACGACCAGCAGATGGCGGTTTAGAAAGAAAATGAAAATATGATTTTCACACAAAAAAAAAATCGTTCGTTTTACGGGAACTATGAACAGTTTTTCAATAATAGCTGATAAATGCGCTGACTGCTTTGAATGGATCCTCTTAGACATGACCACAAATTTTCAATACATGAAACATAGCCAGGGATCTGTTATGATTAGAGATGCAAAATTTCAGGAAATTTTGAACAATCGGGAAAAAAACGTTTTTTTTCATGTTTTTTTCCGAAAATTTGGAAAAAATGGAAAAAAACAAAACTTTCTTTTACGCATGACAACGGTTTATTGTCAAAGTCATGAGCCATTATTCTCCTAATGCAAATAACAGAAAAGAAAAAGAAATTCTTTCTGCCTTTTCACAAACAAGTGCAAGGATTTCACAGATTTAAGGAATTATAGAAGGATCCAGCAAAAGCGGTCTGTTCTGTGTAAATAGGCATGACATTGTGGAACTGTTGTGAAAGTTATAACAAAAAACACTCTAATGCCTCTTCTGCGGCTGCTATTTCGTCATTGCTTGAACTTTGGATACATTGACCAAGGCGGTGAAAAGGTGAACTTATACAACTTATTCGGAGTCGGTATCACTGGCTTCACCTGTAGCCTTCTTCATCATGTTGAGATGTGCGTGCACAAAAACAAGCTTTTGCACCTTGTCATTACTTAGCTTGTTCCTACGCAGAGTATGAATGTTGGCGAAGTCGGACCAGTTTCGCTCACAAGCCGCTGATGATGGTGGACTCTGTAAAACGTTTCGAGCCAGAGGCATCACCGTTTTAGTGGTGCAGATTCCCTCCCACGAGTCCCACCACGTTGAAGGCCGCATGTGGTTAGCAGAGGCCCATATTCCGGACCTTGACCATGTGCCTTCATTGGTCCTGTATTCTGCAACGTCGGAGTACACTTTTCCGACTTCGAGGTTCATGTGCTTACTGTGCTCAGAGATCCAGTCAAACGCTGACAAGACTTCCTCGTCAGTCAAGTTTTTCCCCTTGTATCTTGGGTCAAGAAGGTTTGCTGCACAGTGTATGGGACGAAATGTAAACGCCTTGCGTGTATTTAAGGCTTTTTCGGCGACATCCCGTTCATTCTGCAGAAGAACAGAGCACTGCAGATTCGTTTGAATCTCCTTTGCTAGACTGTGAAACAAATTTTTGACGTCCGACAACAGGGCTTGGTCACTTTATACGGCTTTGATAGCCTTTGCGATGGGTTCTAGCAAAGTATGGCATGATTTCAATGCAACCCAGAACTCTTCTTCGTCCAGAACGACAACCCTAAGAGCCTTGTCGAACTGCACGTTCTCCATTATAGCAATTTCTTGCAAAACCTCCTTGTTTCGCAAAAGGCTTTCAAAGGAGAGGCAGACACCACTCCATCTCGTTATGCTCGGAAGCTTCAGGCTGCAGCTCACACCTTTGCCGTACTTTGTTGCCTGCCTTTCCTTGAATGTGGCCAACACCAAGTGAGTTTTCATAACGCATTTGATGATATCTTTCGCCTGCTTATGCACATCTTGGATTGTGCCAAGTGTAAGTAGATCATTCATCAGCAGGTTCAGAGAGTGTGCGGCACAACCAATCGCTGTAAGGTGAGGAAATCGCTCGATAACGAGAGCCCATGCTGCTTTCATATTACTGGCATTGTCGGTTACCAGCGCCTTTACCTTTGAGCTACCGACCGATTCCATAACTGCACAGATTTCTTCTTTCAGGTAGGCCGCGGTATGCCTGTTTGTGCCGGTGTTGATTGACTTGAAAAACAGTGGCGATGGTGTGCACAGCACAAAGTTTATAAGCGATTCTCCTTCGACGTTTGTCCAGCCGTCAGTGACAAGGGTGATGTATGAAGCCTATTCAATGGAATTTTTCACTGATACGGTAGCGGCCTCGTATTCTGCGTCGAGCAATGGTCCAGCCAAGCTGTGCCGGCTTGGGGGCTTGTAAGAAGGTCTGAGTGCTTTAAATGCAGCCACCCAATAGTCATTTGTAACCAAGGTGAAGGGAGAGTTGGAAGCATATATCGCCTTTGCCAGCGCTTTATCGGCGTTCTTCTGCGCTTGAGGTGTCATCGTGTCGACGAACTGAGTCACCCTTTCACTCGCTGACGCTGCGCTGCTCGCTGTGCTGTTTACTACGCCATGAGCTTCGCTTGAACTACGACTGCTACATGAAGGGCTGCGAGAGCGGCTTCGTGGTGTCACTTCCTCTCTTGGGAATTTCACGCACTGAGCAATGTGCCCAGGAAGGCGCGTGGCATTGGGAAAAGCATAGCTGCTGTTGCAGTACTTACAGACTGCGGGTCCCCGTTTCCCGCCAATGGACTCCCCGACCGTGAAGTGCATCCACACGTTGGAAAGTTGCCGTACCATTGCAGAATTCACTCCAACACGGACCTAAATGAGGATTTCCGCAACAGTTTGCACAGGGATGCGAAGGAAAGCCAAAAGAGGACAAAACAAGCACCAAAACAAGAGAAACTGTATCCAGCCCACGAAGCTTCGCCGACGGCGGAGCTGACATTACGTGGTAACGATGGCGATTGCTCAGCCGTCGATCGGCATTTCGGTTTCACGTTCGGTGTTTCGGTTTCGCATTCGGCACTGTGTGTTGCGTAAACTTTCTTTCTGTACATTTTTTCCCCGCAGAAATTTTGACTAATTTTTCCAACTGCTCCGAAAAAAAACGGGAAAAACAAGTTTTTTCTGGAATTTTCCCGTTTTTTTCAGCACTTCGCATCTCTAGTTATGATTGCGTGGAAACGGTGATTTTTTAAATATGCGGGCTGAATGATCACCGCATGGTCACGGTACTTGTGCGTGAACGCCACGGGTATTGTTTAAGTCATGGTGAGAAATAGGCCAGCAGACGCTGTCATTCGCTGCAGCCGCCACATACAAGACATGAAGGGCACACTTCCGGCAGCCACGAATGTCTTATGCATGTGTAGCTGCCCGAACCCTTCGGGCGTGTACGAGGTCAATGGCCCTGCCACACTTTCCTGTTGGTGGCTCCAGAGTCATTGGTCATGCCTTTTGCTTTCGCACGAGACGGACATGCCTCGCAATATCATCGGCTGCAAAGCCAGTGCATGGCGAGTCGAACTCGGGCAAAGACGTGAGTGAGTAACCAGCCAGGGGCGGATATAACTGCCAGCGTTGGATGAACGCTAGAGGTAGGCAAACCTTGCGTCAAAACGGGGCGCATTCATAAGCTCATCTCATTCCCAACTTGCTTTTTTTTATTTTGCTTTCGGGCACGTCGGGCTGCATGTTTTTAGGAGACAGAAGCGCGTAATTTATAACTGCCAATATCGTCAGTGTTTATGAAAATGGATCAAAAAATCCCGTGATGGGCCATGTAGTAATAGGTGATATTCGCACAAGTCTTATCGAGCGCACATATACTCATGCGTAATGTCTTTCGGCCTTTACAACGACTGTGACAGTAACTATGTGCGGCTCAAGTTATAAAAGTAACGTTACAGAAGCGTCATCAATGTAAAAATTTGGGGGAACTTAAGCAGCCCCTTTAAATGGCGCGACAGCGTTAATGGGTTCAATCAGCGGTTCCTCGTGCCGACGCAGACACTGGCACACTTTCCTTTTTCAGAATCACGATCTTTATGTGAAAGACCGCGCGACGTACCCTCTTTGAAAATTTTAAGTAAGCGAGCAGCCGCGGTGGCGGCGGGAGCGGACTCGGTGCCCAGCGGCGGCGCTGCCTTCACCGGCGCTGACCACTGCTCCCCGGCTGCGAGTGCAAAACGGCTGACGCAAGTGTGCGCCCTTGATCCCCTTCCTTCCATGGTAAGTAGTCGAGTAGAATGTGCGGCCAGCGAATTCGCGTCTTGAACCCGTTGTCACTGAGCGACGGCTCAGGTACGGTGGCTAGACGTTCTTTAGGCGTGAAATGCGCGGCGCGTTTGCCTTGCCGGAAGGCACTGCTGCTCAGCGATGCCGCCAGGGGCGCTGATGCTAGAGGCGCCGTTGCGCGGGCGCTGATCATGCATGGTGGAAAACGCGCGTACCGCGTTTAATTGCGTGATTTGCAGGCTGTGCTTTGCTTATGGGATTTCGCTGATGACGAAAAATGGTTCCGCGATGGTAGTTTGTGCACACGATGCAAGTATGAGCTCCTATTTCTGAAGAATAATTCACCAGGCAGAACCACTTTCTTTCCACAGCAGACGACAAGCAGCTGCTTGAATCATTTTGTTTTTGTTTCTTCAGCATAATATTTGCGAAGGTTTGATTTAAAAGGAACTGGAGCACTCGTCAGGTTCAATTTTTGTGCTCACCTGAAAAGGTGCTTTCGCAGACGTCCACACGGATTTCTAGAACGTGCTCGGACGGCGCGCTCGGCGGTTCGTTTGTAACATGAAAAGGAGTGCCAAAAGTTTGCCCCTGCCCCTCCTTTCCTTTTCCGCGCCGCTAGAGCGGTTCGCCCGTGCTGCTTTTTGCCTTTCAGTTTTAGTAAATTCGTTTACTTTCAGCAGGGCTTCCTCAATGATGTATGGCATTTTTGTTTTGCGTCAGCACCGGCTCTTGCTTTCTGGGATGGGGTTCGTTAAGGTACACACGTCCAGTAGAGGCGGGTAAGAACAGAGCGGCTAGTTCTGCCTCGGAAGAGCTTGGATTTGAAGTCTAAATGCTGTGAACAAACCATGCAGATTTGCGCTGCTACTGTGTTGAAAATTTTAATATCATCGGAAAGCATTCCAGGGTTTTCTTTTGTTTGCTTCTTACACGATTATATGTCACGACTATATTGTGTCGCATACACGTTAGTACCGTGAAAAAATTAGTGGGTGTTTACGTGCAGAGGCCAAAAAGCAATAGTAAAAATGTAGTGGAGGGCTTCTGAT
Source organism: Amblyomma americanum (assembly GCF_052857255.1). Lineage (NCBI taxonomy): Eukaryota > Metazoa > Arthropoda > Arachnida > Ixodida > Ixodidae > Amblyomma > Amblyomma americanum. Next base: position 103,347,690 of record NC_135498.1, read on the forward strand.
TAATTTCCCGCCACATGGAGTTTTTACATTCGTTGCAATCTCAGCAAACGAGAAATCCCTTTTCAAAGAGATACTGCCATGAAGTGCAACTCATGAAACAGTGTGACGAGGGTAGCTCCCAAACAAAACATGCACAGTAAGAAAAAGATGGGTTTCTGGAAGAACACTTATTTATCTTCAGTTCTTCATACACCTACACAGCAGCATAAAAAGCGCGCTAAAGCACGCATCGCTTCACCCATTTTTCTTTCCTTTTGTTTTCCTTCTCATTTACTCCTTTAAAATAAAGCGAACCAGTGTTAAGCAGTAAAACTTGACTAGCGAACTCACCAATGCAGCTGTGTTCTGGGGCCAGCCTATTTTTGTCGTTTCCTCAATCATTTCTCACATGTCAGTCACCAAATTACCATGAAGGGTAGTGTTACTAAAGAAACTAGTGATATTGTTCTCTATAGTGTCAAATAAGAAAATTGCATCCACGGCATTGCATCCATGGCACGAAACACCTGCGCAAGATCTTTTTTTTTTCTCTTGGTAGCATTATGGCCCTGATTTGCATCCATGACACGAAACACCTTCGCAGGGTTTTTTTTTCTCTTGGTAGCATTATGAAAGCACGCGGCAGACAAAACGCATCTAGTAGTTAATGCGCATTAACCTTACCTGCTTCGGAACGCAAAAATCAGCGCGAGCGATGTTTTCTTGCTGCTCGATATGCTCCGGTGGCTCGCTGCGGGCTGCTCGCTTTGACGGCGCCGCTGTCTTCAGCGCCGCCGCTCGGCATCGGTTTGGTTTAGGGGGGTTTAACGCCCCAAAGCGACTCAGGCTATGAGGGACGCCGTAGTGAAGGACTCCGGAAATTTTCACCACCTGGGGTTCTTTAACGTGCACAGACATCGCACAGCACACGGACCTCTAGAATTTCGCCTCCATCGAAATTCGACCGCCGCGGCCGGGATCGCACCCGCGTCTTTCGGGCCAGCAGCCGAGTGCCGTAACCACTCAGCCACCGCGACGGCTGTTCTCGGCATCGGTGCCTTTTGGGGTGAAGCTTCCGGAGGCCGCTTTACACACCTAAAAAAATTGGGAGTGGTTTAGCTCGGCTATGCCAGGATATACGTAGCGAGAGGAACATTTCCCTCGCTGAGCTTGTTTGTCGCAAACTCGAATGGTGTGATCAGTCACGCGACGGGTCTTCACTTCCTCTTCTGTTGGTTCCCGTTGACTGACGCCTTCCATAGGCTCCATCTCGGCGGCTATGCGCCGTCTATCACGCTCGGCGGTCTGGCATCTCTGTTTGGCGAGGCGTTCTTCTCTCTGTTGGGGCGTCTTCGCCGCTCTCTTCGCCTTCTGACTCTCATTCTCTTTGTTGAGTAGCCAACACCAGGAACAGACGAGTTAATCTTCTCTTGTCTGTGCTGCTGTTTAACAGCGGCTGGACTCTCCTTCCCTGCATCCATGTCAAACGTTGTGATACAGCCGCCCAATACATCTCTGCCTTTTATACGCAATTCTGCGCATGCGATGCGCGGTTCCGGTGACAGAGCGGCGTGCGGCGAGGCGGCGATGCAGAACGCGGCGCAGCTGTGGGGTCGGTCTGGTTACCATGGTATTGGCATATGCGCACACCTGCTAATCCGCGTGACGTCACGCTCGGCCGGTGGAGCGGGCGCGCGATCGCGGGAACGGCGAAGCTCACGCCGCGCCTTGGTCCTCTCTGGTTGCCATTGTAACGGCGCTTGCGCACAACTGTCCTCTCCCATGCACTTCGATATGCTCGACTGGTAGCCCAGTGTAGCTCTCGCTACAAAAGTTCTAACCACCGTAGCACAGGCTTACGTCAGCCAGTTTACACTCGCAGCCGGAGAGCAGCTGCCAACGTAGGAGACCGCAGCGCCGCCCACTTCCGCCGCCGCCATGGCCGCTCGGTTACTTTTTGCAAAGGCAGTACGTGTAAAGCCCTGCTTTAATCAAGCCATACGAACGTTTCTGCGGCACCTAGCGGTAAGGAGTTTTACTCGCCACACAAGGGTCAGAGGTTCAACGACCAACTAAATAGTGCAATTCATATACTTAATGTCCTATTGACTTTTGAGCCATTTTGCTACCTTTTCGGCCAAATCAAAGTTCTCGCTCACTCTGCTTACGAAGGTGACAACGCCGGATTTTCTGCACTACTGAAGGCTTACGCTGTCGCGTAATAACATTGGGCGTAGACAACCTTAACTGTTCGCTCTCAGGCCATTTGTTTTTGCTCTGATTACTATATTGGAGCCTACTAACTTGGTTAAGAGCTGAATTTACCTTTTCAGGCATTTTTTCGCCCATAGGAGCAAACGGCGGCTGTACAATGCAGTCTTATTGCGGCTAATGTGAGGATTATTGTGGATCGATCTATTCAAGACGTGGCGCTTTTTTTGCTACGAAAAGAGCCGGGAAGACGCCGGCACAAGTTTTCTTTTGCGCTACTGAACGGCAAAGTTGCTCTAAGATCAATGGCGATCGGCTACTAAGAACGAGTCTGCCAGTTCAAGTCTGTTCGCAGCGGCACAGTTTAGGTTCAGGCGAAATGCAGAAGTGCCTTTGAATTCAGATATCCGTGTACGCTGGGGAGCCCACGATGTGGCTGATGGTCCGTACTGCTGCTGTCGCTGGTAGAATCCTTTCAAAGATGAACCTTTCGGAAACAGCAGAAAGCGTGCGTGGACAGTTTTCGGACAGGGCCTAATTCTCCAGTTACGCAAAATAGCACCCCAATTCGGCGCATTTAATCCTCTCTTTAGAGCCTACATTTATGTGCAACAGCGTCGCAATGAATTCAGAATTGATTTGATGCGTTCGAACTAAAGGGCTAGGAGGAGTCGAATTCTCGAGAAATCTTGCTTTCAATTTTATGATGCTGCGTGCCTGAGCTGTGTCACAGGGCACACAGTACGCAAAAGAAAGGGGGTCCTACCGAAGAGGATTTAAGCAATTACGCACGCCGTAGATAAAACGATGACGATATTTAACACTGAAGAGCTCTAATCAGTCTACGACAGGGCAGAAGCCTTTAGGGGAGGAAGAACAAAAAGTGATATCCATCCTTACAAGCCCACTATGTGCCGCGCCTATTCTGCTGCTGTCTGTCTAGCGCTCTTCCCGGCAGGTGAGGGTGGAAGAGGGTTAATGGTCTGGCATTACAACTGTATGAGAGGGCGTTTAGGGCAGGTAGGAACTCTATGCAAATGGTGCAGCTAAGACCGCAAAAGCGGCTTACAGGAGGCTTCGATTGGCAACTCTCAGAGAGAAGAGCCGACTGTACAATGTTGAGAGGGCGTTGGAACTGGTGGGTGGTGCTGTGTTCAACAAATTATGATAAACAGCCCGCTATAGCTATTGGCGAAGTTTCGTTGGACGCCTGTTTGAAATGATGTTGGAAAGCAACTCCCGGCTTGTTCTATTACGGCAAAAGGAAACATCGCTACAATGACGGTGATATATCGTCTTCTCAGAATTTCACATAATCCTCACCTAACACTAGAGAAAGAGAAGTGTGCGATCTTTATTTTCGCACCCCTATACTGTACAATGTATACGCATGTGCCACACGTGTGCATGCTGTGCTGTCTGCACCACCCTTTATTTGCTATAGATAAAAGGGACCAGGATTAAACGCCCGCTTAAGCATACAGATGATAGCGTGAATGCAGACCGCAGGGAGAGGCACGAGCTTAGATTTATTTATTTATTACAGAGACCTGCAGCGCCCGACGGCATTATTGCAGGGGAGGGGGGGGGGGGAGTAAACACAATAGCTTCTGCTCGTTTGGCCGAGAGTACCACAGAAAACAAAAATACAATGACGCAACTAATAGCAGATGAGGAAAAGCATGCACTGAAGGAGGACAACCGCGCTCCACAAATACAATGACACTAACGAAATGAGACACGCGCAAGAGAACTGCGCGCCACGTCACACACCAGATAGCAATGAGCGGAATTGATCTTCCGTGCAGCACGCAGTGTCGCCGGCTGGAAGCCTGTTCCACTCATTGATCGTCCGTGGAAAGAACGAGGTTTTGTAAATATCTGTCCTACATTTAATCTCACGAATCTTCCACTGATGATCAAGCCATCTCGAAAAAAAGTGAGGTTGAAGCAGGTACCCGTCTTTGTCACTGCTGAGCTTTCCAAAATAGGTTCGATGCGTGATTTGCGACCTCAAATGTTTCCTACGACTAGCTAAAGATCCCAAACTAAGGTGGTTGAGAAGCTGTCATTTTTGGACACAAATCTTGCAGCATTATTCTGGAGGGGCTCGAGCCTGTCAGATAAGTAAGCAAACTGGGGGTCCCATACAGGGCAGGCATATTCAAGAATTGGTCGTATGTTAGTGAAATACAGGAGTTGCTTGACATTACACTGTGCTTTAATAAAATTTAGTTTTAATAAATTAGCATTCTGCAGGCTTTGAACGTAATATACTCAACTTGCCTCGTCCACGTTAGGTTAGATGTAAAATAAACGCAGATATACTTACATTCAAGTACTTTTTGCAGGGGATTATTATGTAATGAGTAATTTGTTTGTAATGGGGAACGCTTTTGAGTGAAAGAGATAAATTAGCATTTTGTAGCATTCAAAGACATTTGCCATTTTGAGCACCAGCATTGGATGGAACAAGTTTCGCTGAAGTTTTAACGCATCGGAGGAACTTTCCACAACATGGTAAACGACACAGTCGTCAGCATATAGCCGAACTTTGCAGGTAAGATGCGAGACAATATCTTTGATATAAATTAGAAAAAGAAGGGGTCGAAGAACAGACCCCTGTGGTACACCTGAGGAAACTTTTGCATAATCTGAGTGCGAACCATTAATCAAAACACGCTGCATGCGGCCCTGATGATACGACTGAAGCCAATCGATGACAGCGGGGTGCAGACATAGACAACTTATCTAATAATAGTAACTGAGGTAGAGTCAAAGGCTTTCTTAAAATCTAGAAATACGCAATCTATTTGAGAGCCACGGTCAGAGGAAGAAAACAGATCGTTACTAAACTCAAGCAACTAAGTAGTACGGGAAAAACCTGACCTAAAGCCATGCTGAACTTATGTAAAATACTCATGAGTGTCATGGTGCTTCACGACTGCGCTCTATATTATGTGCTCCAACGTTTTACAGCACCCACTGGTTAAAGAAATCGATCGATAATTAACAGAGCTTTTTGAACCAGTTTTGTGCACTGGTAATATATTATAATTTTTCCAGTCATTTGGTAGAGACGCCGAGCTGCTCGGAACAAGACGACTAAGTAATGAGAGATTTCATTCGCACATGAGTTTAAAACAAAGTTTGGAACACCATAAGGACCACCGGCAAGAGATGAATTGATATTACTAAGTAATTTTAACACACCTTGGTGAGTAAAAACCAATTCAGACATGGTTTCAGTAATAGATTCACGAGTTAACGCAAGTTCTCCATTGTACCTTAGGGCAAACGCAGACAAAAAAAGCATTAAAGCAGCATACCTCAACACCATCATTAGTGATAACTTCACCATCGAGGTCTAAATTCGGGATTCCGACTGGTTCACGTTCGTTGCGCTTCAAAAACGTCCACAATTCCTGGTGCTTATTCCACAGTTTTCCACAGTCACTAAAAAAGCTATCCTTAAGCGCTTTAATTTCAATTTTTAGTGTACTGCCAAGAGCACAAATCGACTGCAATACTTCAGGGCACCGGGTTTTTTTTTTTGTAGGGTATTAGAAGGCGATGCTGTTTCCTGATAAGCCGTCTGGTCTGCGCGTGATCCACGGTTTGTCGCGGCGGCACATTCCAGAAAGTCTTCTAGATGGGATATATTGATGAACTAGGCATTCCTGCTTATTCTTGAATTCTCCCCAAGGGAATTACAATATAAATTCTGGCTTAGATTAATAAAGTCAGGAAGGAAAGACGCAAGACGTTTTCACATCTTTAATGGACGTTCATGTTTCCTTATAGTTCGGTTGTATTTTGTGGCTTCTACAAGCTTGCACCTCTTCGATAAAGAATCGCTCACTGCAATTGTGAGCAAAGCGGAGCTTTGTTCAGAATTAGCCAGCACAGGACACGCCTGTTCCAATTCACGCCGGAGTGCGATAGACTCTTCAGTATGCGTAGAAGCAGGTTTTTTATAAAGTCCTCAAAACATGACCGGAGGCAGAAAAACTAGCAAGGTACACAAATTACACATCGGATGCACAAGACAATGATCACACACATGCTTCTGCCACAAAATCTGAGGCTTGACGCTTAACAACCACAATTTAGTGCGCTGTTTTGCACGCACTTTTTATAGGAGTTGAACAGAATAAGCGCAGTACACAAAAGGTGAAACTAATCAAATCTCTGGAATAGGAAAAGAGAACACAGAGTATACATCATCAAGACAGTCCTTGAAACCTGCACTTTTCATGTGTCCAAACAGATGTCGTCCTGCGTCGAAGGTGCCATAATGTAATGGCAATACTGCGAGTACCGTGCTAACCTCCGGCTGATATGGAGAAAGGCGGTTCGTTACGACAGCTTGCACAGAGACAAAAATTCCACCGATGAAATTTGCGACCCAAACTCTAGTATCCTTCTTAGTTGAGTCCTAATGTTCCTTCACAAGAGGGCACCACGAAATAGTAATGATTACTATAAGCATATGTGCGAGATGCACTGTCACAAGAGTCAAGAGTAAGTAAATACTGAAGCCAGTGTTGCTGGATACATAATCAGCTCATTCCGGTGGGCATGCCGGCGAAATAGTGCCTTCTACAGAGCTTCGAATAAAGGAAGGCGATAAGTGAAAAAGAAAGCAGGTCCAAAAAACACAAAATAAAAATTTACAGTTCCAACAGACATTCATGACACGTCACATCTAGGCATAAAGCAAATGTACGTCGCCGTCTGAACGTCCTCTTTCATTTTCCAAAAAAGGAGCACTTAGGACCCGACGTCATCGGCGAATTTTCGGGACACATGAAGGCTTTCCCGAAGCGGTGTACCATCCTGAGGACATCCCCGCAGCCGGGACTCGACCCGCATGTGGCGCGGCAGTATATCAAAAAGAAGACCATCTCTGAGGTGTAAGTCTCGCTCTTGCCCGGAAGCGAGTACAGGAGATTCTCCACTGCTGCATCTCCCCTGTAAACAACTTCGGGGCCGAAGGTGGCGGCTAGTGCGATCTCCAGCGCCACGATGTGGTTCAAAACCCGCTCGCTGCCACCAGCACAGGCTATCTTGCCCTCGTAATGCGAGCGACTGGCACTGGAGAGCCAGCTGCGTGTCGCGCGGTTGGCGTCCAGCCGGGTGCCCCGCTGCATGAAGCAAATCACAGCAGGAAAGGAAAGTTGTTTTACTGCTGGCACCCTGTGCGGCCGCTTGTAACGAGAGGTAAATGGTGCCTGCTTATAACACAAGGTTTAACGAGCATATCAGTTGGGCCTGAGGCTAGAGGAAGCTTTTGAGGTTACAGAGCACCCTACATATTCCCGAGAGGCGGAAATAGTGGCGAGGAGTGGCACTACAAAAAAAGAAACAATTAACGGGATGGTTAGGAGTCACGTAAATACTGGTGCCGTGATTCAGAGGAACTCCCATTGTGGTTCATGCTGCGGAAATTACATGCATCAATACGATGTGCTGCGAAGGAGGCATGAGGACGATCGGCAGCCTAAAATTCTACGAACTGGGGCGATTTGCTTGTTCATCTTGGATATTCTTTTCTTCAATGTTATTAGGAACTGCATGCTCATATGCTTTAAATTTGCATTGAAATGATAGCTAAAAACTAAAATGTGCAAAGCCCGAATTTCAATATAAGGCTTAGTCCTGCGTTAGTTGTCAACTCCTTTCTCTTTTCTTCATGCTATATAACTCATAAACCCCGGTTACATGGGAGCGACAGAGATGCAGCGGCCGCTGCAATAAGGCCCCGTTTACATGATAGCGCATCGGAGCTTTCGCGATGAAGGCGCCGCCTCGTGTCGCAGCTGGGAATTAGGGCGCTGCGGCTCGTCCCCTTCTGCTTCCGGTGTCTGCGTATTCAGAAACGCCACTACGCACGTACAAGTGCTGCTTCTCTCCACCGCTCCCACAATGCCCCCCCCCCCCCTCCCCCTCCTGAGTCCCTCCTGGCTTCTGTGCGACGCGCTTTCTAATTTACATGCATTTCTGGACGGCGCAATCGGAACTAGATCCACCCACTGTTGGCGCAGCCACTGCGCTGCCACTGCGCTATGACACCGTAGCGAAGCGAGCCGCATACATGATGTCAACGTGAGGAAAACCGGTGTTGCTGTGACTCTGTCGGAGCCATGTAAACCCCGCTATAGCAACGACGCGTATATATGTGTGTGTGGCAGGGCGAAGGTAGAAACGGCATATGCTCCAGGCACTTAAATAGTATCTACACGGCCGCTGCCACCACCGCATCCGAATAGAAGACTTCAAGAAACACACGTGAAAAGAAAAGCGGAAATGGCAAAGCCCATCGTAGCTGCCGCGCGCGGCGTAGTGCCGATGATGGCTGCGTATAATCTACATGCCTCTTGTACCCACCTCCCTGTCTCTCTACGCGTCTATTCAAGGCAACAGGTCGTATGTTTCAGAAATATAGTCGAATCAAGTGCACAAAACAAACCGCTCTTGCAAAATTGATCTCCAGAAAGAAAAGCTGCAGCAGCTACCTCGCTCTCGGAGGACACATGCATTGCGCCGTAATGGGAGAAATGAAGAAGGGTGTGATCGAAGGAAGAGAAAAGAGACGCCTTTGTGGCAACTTCAGCAATAATTTCTATCGCAAGCGGTTCTTTGACTGCGCTTACGGGAGCGGTCGAAGAGAAGTCACTAGGTCTTGACTTCGATCAAAACACAGTTCCCGCGGCCGGGATACAGGCGCAACCTTCGTTTATGACGCACCTTTAAATCGAAGGCTTTTGCTAGATGTTTGGCCACCACGAATCCCAGCCCCGCATAGTTGGCAGAGAGCGACGCTGCGTCCAGGAAGAAGAGAGGCTCGGCGAAAGCGCCCATTTGGAGGAACAGTGAGTTCCACCAATAGTCGTACTGTCCTAGCCAGCCGTAAGAGAGGTGTCGGTGCTGGAGCGAGTCAATGAGCGGCCAGCCAGGGTTGCGGCTCTTGTAGGTTACTGCTGACTTGATCCAGCGCTGGATGACGGTCCAGTACGACGGCCGGCGCCCCTCTCTCTGTATGTTCTCTGTAAATAGTTCACCGGACGCGCCTCTGCTTAACGCATCCATGGGAGGCCCTTGAGATGTCTGATGCCCCGTCGAACGTATGTGATGAGCTTTGGCTATCTCTTGCACATTTTTGGGTTCGTGGTCGTCGATACCCGCCCTTTTCCTGCAGGTCATAACGCTGTGTCTATGTAGACGCCAAAAAACAGAACACTGAAATACATAAAGCTTAAAAATGAACAATTTAGATGTATACCGAACTCGAAGCTAGACTAAGTTGCTGTCATTTGTGGATTCCTTTTTGCGCATAGAGCAATGCTATATATATTGCCAATTTTGTGCGAGGAGTGCCAGGGCGCAATAAAGGTCGCTACAAAAAGAAATTGAAATTGGTTTCTAAATAAAGATGACTCCAGGTGATTGCTCGGAATGAGTGGATTCTGCAGGCACTCACGGCCAAATATAAGGATCGTGTCAGGCGCAGTTCATAAAGCCGCGACATTTCGCCTCGTTTTCGTTGTGATAAAATGTACCAAGTCGGAGTGGCTAGGTCGTACTTCTGCTCTTTCGGTCAATCTTTTAATGCGAAAAGCACCGCTTCACTAGCAAAGCTGATAAATCCAGGGTATGTGTGAGGCCTCAACTTTTGATGGAACGCCAGCAACGGAGGCCTTGCGCAGCTCCCTAGTGAACGCACGAAGCCGGCACCGCCTCCCCTCCCCCTACTCCCCCCGCTCCTAGTGGTGGTGGTGAAAAACTTTATAAAGTAGAGCAAGCCTTAATTGTTACATCCTATTGATGGGATTGCTCTTGGATGCGTGTCGTGGCCGGAAGGTGATGCTTCTCAGCGACTTACAAAGCCCAGTCCATTAGCTGCCGTTGGGCAGCCGGGTCAGAACTGGACACCGCAGCCTCCCATCGCTCGAGGTCTGTGAGTTGCCAATCAGCTGGTGGAAGGAGCTCAGAGCAAGAATAAAGAATGTGTGCAAAATCCGCTTTCGGAGCGCCGCAGAGGGTGCATACTGGCGTGAACAGTACCGGGTGAACGAGGGCTAAGTGGGCAGGGGAGAGGAAGGTGCGGGATTGTAGCTGTCGCCACGTCACCTGCTGCAATTTAGTGAGAGACTAGTGCGGAGGGGGATACGTTAGCCGTTGCTCACGGTAGTGTAGAGTGATCTCGTGATACGCGACCATTCGATCTCGAGCGTCTCCCCAGGCGTCGGCGGCTCCTGCTCGGCTGACGAAACCTCGAGCTTAAGAATGAGCCGCCTCGTTACCTGGGTGGCCGGCGTGGGCCGGGACCCAGAGAAGCTGAATAGGTCGGGTAGGGGAGGGAGACCGGCTTAGAAGCCGGAAAGCGGGTTCGGAGATGAGGCCTTTCGGAAAGTTACGGACCGCGGTCTTTGCCCGCTGAAAATGTGGATCGCCGATGTAGTAGCGATGGCTAAGGCTACGGCTGCCCCCTCCGCTTCCGCAGGAGTGGAGGCAATGACAGTGCCTGCCGTGATAGGGGTGTACGAATTGGACACTACCGCCAGGGCAAAAGCGGAAGAGGAGGTGTAAGAGGCTGCGTCGACGTAGACGCTGTCCAGCTTTGCGCCATAGTGTTTGTGTAGGGCTGCAGCCCGAGTAGCACGACGAGCCGCGGCGCGTGATGCTCGGGATGCATGTTCTTGGGGAGGGGGTGAATAGTGCGCGGCTGCCCAAAGCTGCTGGCGATACGATTTTGCAAGCGGTTGTCTTTGAGGCGGTGTAGCCTCAAGTGCTTTCGCGCTTCCCACTCTATTAACTGCTTTATAACCCTACAATTTTTTTCAGCGCCGTAGTCTAGCTGTAGCGCCCCGCGCGGCTGGCAGTGCGCCTTACACCGAAAAGGACGAAGTGTTCCCAGCACGCGCTGGTGAGAACGCTCAGGACCTTGGCCAAGGCCGGGCGCTGCCGCCGCCGCTCCGCTACTGTCTCTTCTCTTGCAGCCCTCCAACAAATGTGGCCGCCGTCGCCTTCCTGGGCGACCTCCACATTGTGGTGACTCGTCGGGCCGCACCTTCTCCCGCAGCTGCATTCCTGGATGGCGGCAGGACCCAGCCTTCGAGCTGCCGCTTCCGGCGTTCCGGCCTCAAGGCGTCGGCGGGTGATTCGCTCAACTCGAGGCTGCGCTGTACCTGAACGGCATCCCCATCCAACCGTTCAAACACGCAGTCCTCTGCGATATCCTCCCGCGCGACCTGCTGCGCCGACTCGCCTGCCCTGCCTTGGGCAGCCGGCCGTGCGACGAGCTGCGCGCTGCCATTCTGGCGGACTTCGGCATCTCCTAGCGCCCGCTGCCGTCTCCTCTTCTGCAGCCCTCAATAAACGTGGCTGCGGTCGCCTTGCTGGGCGACCTCCACATAGTGGTGACCTAGGACAGCCCGAACGCCCCCACAACCGGAGCACCGCAGCTGTACCTTCGAGTTCCTGCCTCGCCATGGACGTACCGCAAGATGAGTGGCGCCAAATCCCGCTCCAGGACCTGTACCGTGTAAAGCTGTGGTCATCCCGCCCGCACAGCCCCATTCAATGGTTCGCGCAAGTGGAGGCCGAGCTATACGTCAACGGCGTGTCGTCCCAGCTTTGGCGGTTCTTCCTTGTCAAGTGGAAGCTGCCCGCCGACGTTTTCGACCAGCTCAACCTTCCGCCTCCGGACGACCACCTGCTCGATGGATTGAAGGAAGTTTTTATCTCTTTTATGGCGCTCCACTCCACCATCCTGCTGCCAGAACTGCACCACATATTTTGACAAAGGACGCAAGTACGGTTGCACGGACCTGTCCGAAAGCGGCTTCAGCCCAGGCCTCCTCGCACACTCCCGTGAGTCCTCTTGCGCTAGTGCCGGTTCAGGTACCACTCAGCGAGCGCCCCATCTCTCCGGCCGTCCCACTTCACGACACACGAGGAAGGCTCAGCACCAGCTCTACACACCGCCCTTCACTGACGTTATCGCCACCTACTCGTGTCGACATGGCACGCTCTGCTGCAACATGCTTGTAGTGGTTTTCAGCATCCCCTTCTGCCTCGTCCAAGCAGCCAGCAGCTCCACAGGCCTCCTTAGCGACGTCGGCTCTACGACCTGCTGATGCTAACAAGGTCTCCGAACATCCCCGAGCCTGCTAGCCACACCCCCAGCCCCTCCAAATGTCCGCAACTCACTAAAGGTCCCACGACACTGGTCAAGGAGGCCAAACCGGTGATGACAGTGCCAAGCATGGCGATTGTCACTCGCTCTACTTTGCTTGTGAAGGATCCTGAACCAGTGCCAAATCAGGCCACCGCTGTGGGCCCTTCGTGCTCCCAACCGGTGTTCGCATCTTCAAAGAAGCCTGACACCAGTCGGCCGCCGCCAAACGCAGGATTAACGGGAGTGCCCCGCACACAACTTCTCACCCTCTGCAGATTCACGTTCCAACTACGCTGCAGCTTCATCAGCCGCCGTCTAGCGAGGCTGTCTTAGGCTCACCAGGCTAGCGTATGTGTCCCCGGTTGCTGTCGCGGTGCCGAAGCCACCTCCGATTTCCGCTACCTCATCAGCGTATTCCTTCGTGAACGGCTCGGAGCCTGTGGCAAGGGCTCCACTCAGACGGCCGGCCGCCACATTGAAACCAATCAGTCCACGGCTGGCTGTGCGCGTGTCCCAGCAGCCTCATGCAGTCCATCACACCCATTTCCCCGCCTCGCACGTCACCGCGCCTCTCGTAGCCGCCCGTGTGGTCACCGGGCAGCTCGCACCGGCAACCGGTGCACGACTCTCGGTACCCCCGACACACCTGGTTATCCCTGCTGCGCCGCACCTGATGCGCCGGCCGGCATTACTGCACCAGAACCGCCAGTGCTGAGTCCCCTTAGCAGGTTCTTTTACCTTCTGTACCTGCCCCTAAGCGTCCCTCGCCGCCCCTCGAAAGCTTGGTCGCAACGCCACAGCCAGGGTCACACGCCTGAGCCTCGCCTTCGGACTCCGGACGCCCTGCACGGATCTTTTGACACATACCGACTTATCGTCTAGGGGGGAAGCCCTGCAGCGCCCCGCGCGGCTGGCAGTGCGCCTGATGCCGAAAAGGACGTAGTGTTCTCAGCACGCGCTGGTGAGAACGCTCAGGACCTTGGCGAGGGCCGGACGCTGCCGCCGCCGCTCCGCTGTTGCCTCTTCTCTGGAAGCCCTCCAATAAATGTGGCCGCGGTCACCTTTCTGGGCGACCTACACAAAGTCGTCAAGGGAAGATACCGATATATTCTTAAAAATAGAAGTAGATTATGGTACCATCCAGCCGGGAGCCACATTGGAGCCTCAACTAAATGGTGCCGAAAAGGCTTAAAGGTACTATGCAACGAATAAAAAGTCACTTGTAATTGTTTTCAATGCTTAGAAATGATGCTAAGAAGCATTCACACCAAGTATGAGACTTCAGAACTGAGCCGGCAATTTATTATGAACATTTAAAAACCGTGTTTTTTAAAGTTCGCGGGCCGATTGGTGGGCTCGTAGTGACCGATTTTGGAACTAAAATCGTGGAAGAAAGACGTCACACTACCAATGACGTCACCAGGCCACCACACGCTCTCATTCGCTAGAGCCACGGCAGCCACGACGTCACGGGCACACTTCTGGTAGCCGTGAAAATCGTCTGCTCTTGCCGCCGCGCGACATTCTCGGGCAAGCGCGAGCCAGGGCATTGCCTTCGCGCATATGGTTTCAATTTTCCTCTGCCGCCTCCTTCTGTGGGAGTTCCGGAGCCACTCGCACGGCTCTTCGTGCGCACGCATAGGGCTAGATGCCCATCGCGGCCGTAAAAGCGAGCAGTCGCACCTCGAGGTCCGGGTTTATTACTGCTAATTACCACAGATGACAAGCAAAGAAACCCGACGCGCGCCGCAATCCAGGAAGGCGAAGAGATCGGAGAGATGCCGCCACGCCGCCGACGCTGCTGCTGGGGGGCTAGGAGCGACAACCGGAAGTTGGAAAATAAACGTCAGCGGATGACGTTTTCATGTGCGGGGCCCAGTCCCAGAGCTGTTTTCTTTATTTTTTTCTGGTGCTCCTCGTGTACGAGTTGAGAGGGGGGAGAGGAGGAGCGTAATTTTTAGTCGTCTATATCTTCGCTGTTTTTGATGCTAGCTCAAAAATTCTTGCACTGGGGTGACGAGTGATCGAATGCCTATCTATCGTCTGCTTTACGTAATCTCAAATAATTTATTGCATAGTCCCTTTAAAGGGACTTTGAGGACGCTTCGATACGCAATCATTTTTCGCGGTAAAAACGGATCATCTGGCTATAATAAAAACTGACCCTGCCTCCCCCATCCACCGCATCGCTGCATGCCGTCACTGCAACCGAACCAAAACATAAAAAATAAAAAAAAAATTACCGCCAATGGGATTCGCATTCGCGACGCCGCGAACTGATCAGCATAGATGGTCACTGCACGAGAGCACTAGGCTATCGCGGCAGCCAATCACGCATCTTGTTAAACTGCAACACTCTCGTGCTTTACATTGCACATCGTCGTCTTCTCAACTGATACTGTTATCGCACTAATATACAAATTATCGCGCGTTCTGCGTCGCACATCGTCATGTTCATCAAATAACACTACCATCGAACTAATATCGTCGCAAGACGTGCCGATGACCCAGCAAAGCAAGACAATGAGCCTACAAATCCCGAGACAGCGGGAGAGCGGCGCTCAAGTTTCGCATTAGGAAGAATCGTAATCGTGTTTACAATTTTTTAAATTTCGAAAACGCTGTCACCCTACGTGGTTTTGTCCAATAAATTTTGTCTACATGGCTCCAAAGTGCACTTGCGTTCAAAAAGCTTGCAGGCAACGCAACCGCTTCAGTACACGTAACTCGTCGAAATAGCTAAGATTTGTTGGCCACAGTGATGAGATTAACAGCGTTTGCGCGTTAAAAAATTGGCTGTGGTTTAGCTTTGGTTAAACTTGGAGTGACTCGAAAGCTACATCTCGCCGAGTGAAAATAGCTCAGTCGAACTGCAAAGTCAGTGTTTCGCCGCTCCGTTTTGCTGGGCGTTCCTTCTTCAACTTCGTCCCACTTGACACGGCGCATGCGCATAACTGTTTGTTGTAGCTGTTGCGCGCCGCGCCGCTGGCAGCAGCAGCTCCTCCGCACCCCGTGACCAAACACGTGAACAACGGCCGCACCACGTGATCAACCGATGTGAACAACCACGTCACCAACGGCGCCTACACGGAGCTGAAGTGGTGCCACTGAAGGGTCGAAGAGGTGGCGTAGTGTAGCTATCGCTACAAAAACTGATATGGTTTTCACTAACGGTAGGTCTCGCGGCTCTCAAGATTAAAGGAGGCTAACGCTAAAAAGGCACCTATAAATTATTAGTTAACCATTTTGGTTTTAGCACATGTTGCGAAAAAAGCGTTTTTCCAACAACAACAACAACAACAACAACAACAACAACAACAACAACAACAACAACAACAACAACAACAACAACAACAACAACAACAACAACAACAACAACAACAATAATAATAATAATAATAATAATAATAATAATAATAATAATAATAATAATATAATAAAAATAATTGGCTTTAGGTGAAAGGAAATGGCGCAGTATCTGTCTCATATATCGCTGGACAACTGAACCGCGCCCTAAGGAAAGGGATAAAGGAGGGCGTGAAAGAAGGAAGGAAGAAAGAGGTGCCGCAGTGGAGGGCTCCGGAATAATTTCGACCACCTGGGTTCTTGAATGTACACTGGCATCGCACAGCACACGGGCGCCTTAGCATTTTGCCTCCATAAAAACGCAGCCGCCGCGGTCGGGTTTGAACCCGGGAACTCCGGATCAGTAGCCGAGCGCCCTAGCCACTGAACCACCGCGGCGGGTGCGCTTTTTCAATAAAAAATCCAATTTTTAGCAATTGCAGAAAATCTTAGCTGAAACTGCCATTATATAGGATGCGGAAGTGTGCTTCCATAGGACGGCGCTACAGGAGCAGGGCAGGACAACTGCATACGAATGCTGCTGGCGACCGTGGTAACATCGCTGACAAAAATGACGTAGGACTTTAAAAAAAAGTGTGTTATTAATTTCAGAAGTAAGCTAAAGACAAGCGCTTGTTACGTCTCGCCTACCTACGACGCGCGGTATAGCCGGCGCGGATGCAACGGACGCCGCGGCTTCGTTCATCGCGGCCGCAACGCCTCCCGCCAAGCGCGTCCAGGCATGTTTCAGTGCCACGTGTCGTCGTGCGTGCGTGTGTGTGTGTGTGCATGTTTTGCCCACGCTTGTCAAAGCGCGGCAGCCGGGGAGAGGAGCTCCTCAACTGGGAGGCGAGGAGGTCTGACCGGCGCCGGCCTGGCGGACGCGCCCGTCACGCCTGAACATGTTCATGCGTCGCCGTCTTGTGCGACTCATCCCAAGCCGCTCCTTCTTTCCCTCGACTCCGAGGGTATATAAAGAGAGCTGCCCCGGACGCCAACGAGAGACTTCGTTTCCTTCCTTCGAGTAACGTGGTCGCCCTGACCGGCTGCTCTTTTGCGATGCCAGAATAAACAAGTTGTTCTGTTGCCAGTCGACTCATCCTTTGCCGGGACCTTCGGATGTTTCCAGCTTTGCCCCAGGCCGCCAGGCCAACGCTACCCTTGGGGCTTGAAACCCTTTTGCAACAACTGGTTGCCAGCGGTGAGATCCCGACAACGGAGGCCAGCAGCGAAGATATGCGTTCAACTGTATGCTGAGCAGCACAACGACCATCCGGGAGCAGTGCAACGAGCCCTGTGTGATGACTGGTTGCCTGCAGCGGAACGACTGCGCTGAATTCTTGGCTGCGAGGTTTGGTGAGTGCGGGACTTTCTTCTTCTGAGTTTTGCCAGGCTTTTGTTAGTGTCAGAAACAGAGCTGGTAATTGTGTTGTCGTTGCTGCCGGGTTAGTTTGCGGCAAGACAATAGTAGGCAGTAGAGAAAGCAGCATTCGGAGCAGCCATGGATTTGAAGTCGTTGCGCAAACCGAAATTGCTGGAGCTTGCAAGAGAGTTGGGTCTGGATGTCTCAGACAAACTCAGAAAACCAGAACTGCTAAGGGCTATTCTTGAGTTGGAGGCTGAGGATGACGAGCTGTCGGAATGCCTTGAGACCATTGAGGAGAGGGAACAAAAAGAAAAAGAGAAAAACGAGCGCGAACGTAAAGAGCAAAAAGAGAAAGACGAGCGCGAACGGAAAGAACAAAAAGAGAAAGAGGAGCGCGAACGTAAAGAGCAAAAAGAGAAAGAAGAGCGCGACCACGCTTTAGAAATGAAGCGTCTCGAGGTAGAGATGGAACGCGCTCGTAATGGAAGTCAGGCACACGGTGCAGGAGAACGGGTATCGTTCAAAATGACTGACCTGATGCGGCCGTTTAAGCTTGGAGAGGACATTGGTTTGTTCCTGGTTAACTTTGAGCGAACGTGCGAGAAGCAGGGGTTCTCTCGGGAAACGTGGCCACAGCGCTTGCTCACTTTGTTACCCGGCGAGGCGGCCGACGTAGTCGCTCGCTTGAAGAGAGAGGAGGCAGAGGATTTCGACCAAGTGAAATCGAGTCTGCTAAAAAAGTACAGGCTGTCAGCGGAGGCGTTCCGTCGGAAGTTTCGGGAAAATGAAAAAGGCAGAAATGAGTCATATACAGAGTTTGCCTACAGGCTTATGTCAAACATGCAGGAGTGGCTCAAAGAAGAGAAAGCGTTTGGTGACCACGAGAAAATTCTGCAGTGTTTCGGGCTGGAACAGTTTTATAGTCGGTTACCTGAGAACGTGCGGTACTGGGTCTTGGATAGGCCAGACGTTAGTACAGTGGCTAAAGCCGCCGAGCTAGCCGAGGAGTTTGTGACGCGTCGGGCTCGCGGAGCTAAGGACGGTCAAAAGGGTGAATTTGGCTCCAAGTCTGAGAGGCCGAAGTTCACACCCATGAGAGCAAGGGGGGACACGCGTAGTGCGGATGCGAGTGAAAGCAGTCCGACCGAACGTAAGGAGACGGCGGCAGCCGAAGCCGAACGCAGAAAGCGGTTCGAGGCGAGGCAAGCGCGCGTGTGTTATACGTGCCAGAAGCCGGGTCACTTTTCGGCGCAGTGTCCAGAAACAAAAACAAAAGTCGTGTGTTTGTCATTATGTAGCACTGACGAGAACATGAAGCTTCTCGAGCCTTACATGCGAGACTTCCTCGTGAACGGGAAAGAGTGCCGAGTGCTTCGTGATTCCGCAGCTACAATGGATGTAGTTCACCCCTCTTACGTAGAACCCGATATGTTCACGGGCGAGTGCGCATGGATCAAGCAAGCAGTGGAAGCTCATAGCGTGTGTCTGCCCGTAGCAAAAGTGGTTATTGAAGGACCTTTCGGAGCAATTGAGACGGAGGCCGTAGTGTCATCTAGGCTGCCCCCCCAGTACCCGTACCTTTTTTCGAACAGGTCCGATCACCTCCTGCGCGAGAAGGGGCTTTTGTTTGGTGAGGCTAGCGTTCAGGCCTTAACCAGACCGAGAGTTCGGGAGCTCGCTGCAAAGGCGGTGGTTGCGGGGCCGACGTTGTCGAACAATGAAAAAGGGTCGGAGGCGCAGCAAGCTGATATTCCGAGCACGTCAGAACTGGATAAAATTGAGCCTGTAGCGTTGAAGGCACCAGGTACTGGAGATGAAATGCACGACACGGGAAAGTTAGAAGAGCTTCCGGTCGAGCTTCCGGGACTAGGCTCAGTGACGAACAGGGAAGACACTGATCAGGTCATTAGTGACTTAATCATTAAAGCACCGCTGTCGCCTGAGCAGAAAACCGAACTACACCAACTCTTACAAGAGTTTCAAGGTCAGTTCTCTGAGAGGCCTGGTAGGACTTCTGTCCTTACTCATGATATAGAACTTACCTCCCCAGAGCCAGTACGATCCAAGGCGTACCGGGTGTCACCCCGCCAGCGCGATATTATGGAGGCTGAGGTAAAGAAAATGCTACAGCTCGGTGTTATTGAGGCGGGTGAGAGTGATTATACCTCCCCTTTGATTTTAGTTGAGGTACCGGGCAAGGAACCTCGTCCTTGCGTCGACTACCGCAGGCTTAATTCCATTACTAAGGATCAAATTTATCCGATCCCTAACATCGAGGAGCGCCTTGAGAAAGTTAGTAGCGCTCAGTTTATTTCCACCCTAGATCTTGTCAGGGGTTATTGGCAGGTTCCACTTACAGAAGAGGCTAGTAGGTATGCGGCGTTCATTTCACCAATGGGAACATTCCGTCCTAAAGTTTTGAGTTTTGGTTTGAAGAACGCGCCATACTGCTTTTCAAGCCTCATGGACAAAGTGTTGCGGGGACAGGAAGAATTCGCTTTACCGTATTTAGACGACGTAGCGATATTCTCCGCCTCCTGGTCTGAGCATATGGCACACTTGCGGGCAGTGCTAACCCGCCTGCGCGAAGCGGGCTTGACAGTCAAGGCTCCCAAGTGCCAATTAGCACAGGCCGAGGTTGTCTACCTCGGTCACGTGATTGGACAGGGTCGTCGCCGCCCCTCTGAAATAAAGGTGGCCGCTGTGCGAGACTTCCCGCAACCGCGCACGAAGACCGATATTCGGTCGTTCTTGGGTGTCGCCGGCTACTATCAGAGGTACATCCCCAGGTACTCCGATATCGCGGCTCCCCTGACGGATGCTCTAAGAAAAACAGAGCCCCAAACAGTCGTCTGGAGCGAGACAAAGGAGAGAGCTTTTAGCGCCCTAAAGAGCGCCCTAACAAGCCAGCCTGTGCTACGATCGCCAGACTATACCAAAGGGTTCGTTGTTCAGTGCGATGCTAGTGAGCGAGGCATGGGCGTTGTACTGTGCCAAAGGGACAATGGAGAAGTGGAACACCCCGTCCTGTATGCTAGTCGTAAGCTGACCTGTCGTGAGCAGGCGTACAGCGCCACCGAGAAAGAGTGTGCGTGTCTCGTGTGGGCCGTTCAGAAATTGTCATGCTACCTAGCCGGCTCGAGGTTTATCATTGAGACGGATCACTGCCCTCTCCAATGGCTGCAGACCATATCTCCCAAAAATGGCCGCCTCCTGCGCTGGAGCCTCGCTTTGCAACAATATTCCTTTGAGGTGCGTTACAAAAAGGGGAGTCTCAACGGTAACGCCGATGGCTTAAGTCGAAGCCCCTAACGTGGGAATCCGCCTCAAAGTTGTTGGTTACTGATGTTTTCTTCCTGAGGCAGGATTTTTAACATATTGCTTTTGTTTAGTGTTTCTAAGTGATTATGTGCTTTCTAGTGCAATTTTCCAATTTGTGGACGCGTTCTGAGTGCTGCTTGACTACTGTAAGGAACTAGGCAGTAGTATAAAAGGGGAAAGAGCCTGGCAGAGCTTAGTGAGGGTTGTCTCGTGCTTGCTGACTGAGCGGTTGCGTTTCGGCGTAGTTCTAACGCTTGCTGGGAACGAGCACAACAATGGAAACTCTCCCGAAGTGACTTTACAGTGTCCTATGTGATCCTGAACCCGAGAACGAGGCCTTCTCTGTGCGCTGCGCTCAAGCAACGTCGAGGGACGATCGGTTTCGATTACGAGCATCATCGAGCGACATCCCTCTGGACAGCGGATGCAGTCCCCTGACCATCGGGATCTCCTTCTCCCGGCGGGGCGGTCTGTTACGTCTCGCCTACCTACGACGCGCGGTATAGCCGGCGCGGATGCAACGGACGCCGCGGCTTCGTTCATCGCGGCCGCAACGCCTCCCGCCAAGCGCGTCCAGGCATGTTTCAGTGCCACGTGTCGTCGTGCGTGCGTGTGTGTGTGTGTGCATGTTTTGCCCACGCTTGTCAAAGCGCGGCAGCCGGGGAGAGGAGCTCCTCAACTGGGAGGCGAGGAGGTCTGACCGGCGCCGGCCTGGCGGACGCGCCCGTCACGCCTGAACATGTTCATGCGTCGCCGTCTTGTGCGACTCATCCCAAGCCGCTCCTTCTTTCCCTCGACTCCGAGGGTATATAAAGAGAGCTGCCCCGGACGCCAACGAGAGACTTCGTTTCCTTCCTTCGAGTAACGTGGTCGCCCTGACCGGCTGCTCTTTTGCGATGCCAGAATAAACAAGTTGTTCTGTTGCCAGTCGACTCATCCTTTGCCGGGACCTTCGGATGTTTCCAGCTTTGCCCCAGGCCGCCAGGCCAACGCTACCCTTGGGGCTTGAAACCCAAATGCAACACGCTGCTGGGTTTAGGTGTATTCTTACTTTTCGCCACCTTTTGTTATTTTAGCAGTGACCACCCCCGTCAGCTCCTTTTTCCATTTGATGCTAGATACACTAATGCCAAATGGGATATATACATTTCAGTTCTGTGCGACGCAAATCAGGTGTAAGTGCATGATCATGCTCACAGGCGGGCTTTCAAAATGATTTGAAGTTTACGAAAAAATAGTTAAAGCCATTTAGGTCCTCAAATTTGTTTAGCTTCCCAACGTTTGTGAGTGCTAAGATTGACGTGTCTTCTAATGTTAATGTCGAACACTTGAAAGTTTCGCTTTCTTCGCGGCAAAGTAGCAACAACGAGGGAGCTACGGAATGTGACACTTCATTATGTATCGTGAGCAGTTGTTTGTTACAGGATTGTATCATCCATGTGGGCTCGGTAAGCGTCTCACGGACGGTCCGGCAGTGAGAACATGTGCCCCTTGTTGTCATGCTAGCTTTAAGCATCCAGCTCCCCTTTCATTCTACATGGCCGAGGCATGAAGCAGTAGAATGTGCCACTGTTAATAATGTATTTCAGGTGGCAGTGAAGCAGACATTCCCTCTATTCTATATAGCTCTTGTTAGCAGTCAAGAGGGGCGAAGAAGGGCGGACAGTTTTGTTTCGTTATATTTACATAGCGACACTTACTTGTTAAAAGTGTCGTCGTCATCGTCTTGGCCATCGACAACGTCTGCAAGATCTTCCTTCCAAGCTTCGAACCTGGTGGCCGCTACTATAGCAGCCGCTTCCTTGCGGCCTTCCTCGTCCATCCAGGGTAGCGATCTACGAGAGTGTGGGCAATGATAAACGATAACGGCAGTAAATGTCATCGGGTTCTCAGCATGAGTTGCTGCCGGAACAACTATTTTAACCGCGTTAGGTCACAAACGTTGACCCCGCCCAAAACTGTTGGGTAGGCGTGCTAAATATATATGCGGCATGCCAAATTGTGGTCGAAGAACTAACTGTAGAGGGGAAGACAATCCTATCTTGTAAATCACATGCGGCAAGCTTAAATGAGATTTAGCAATAGTTCTATATAGAACATAACTCATGCTTTACGACGACAGCTAAGAAAATTATCGCCGTAAACTTGATTGTGGTTGGCCTTAGAGGTGTGGGAGGCCTACAAACTGTTGCGATCCAATATGTCTAGATCCTGTTCTAGCAGAGTTCTGACGACGGCAACAACCACACCGGCATTTTAGGCATAGGATATCGCCGTTGTCGCTCATCACCCCGAAATCACTCCCCATATCTACATCTAGCTCATTACTGGTAGGAGGAATTTTGAAAAACCATTTTCGGCTATAAAAATTAAAAGTAGGAACGCTCTTTGCTCATTTAAAAATTTCTTACGCCGCTGTCAAGAAAAGACATATAAGCCTCGCACACGTTAATTTAATAGGACATTGGGGGAGGTTTAAGCACAAGCTTGCTGGCTGCATGAAATAGAACTTAAGAACATGCTTGCTTTCATCTAAGGAGGGCTCGATGTAGTACTAACGTTGTACCAGCAACGCTGCTGGCCTGAACGAAACAAAAGGGCGCCCTGTTCACTGCTGCGGATGAGGAGACTGCAGAGGAAGATTAGCGCTAGGGATCACGGGCATTTGCCGCAGGAAAACCTAGATAAAACGCCTTCATATTTGCCTATGTACAGCCGAAGTGTGGCCTGCAACACAGCGGCTGCGACCGTTCTTCTGGCTGCATTTAATTGTAACGGAATCCGATGACATGCACAACAGAAACCATTCCCTCGAGGTTGAGGGTAACCCGTTAAACATTCTGCTAGAAGCGGTCCGTCAGAGTGAGTAGGAGGTCATATCTTAATTTTGACGACCAGTACGAAATTCTACAAGAGACAGAAATAAAAGACAATACGTGTGCTGTGTTTTCTTTCAGTTCCTTGTTGAATTTTGCGCTGGTCGACAAATTGACACAACGACCAACTCGCCCAGTACAGCGGGCTTCTAAGTTCATGTTTTCTGTTGTGCATCGTTGACCGCAACTTTACCCGTGACTACGTGCCGCCTCAGCAAAAGTTTTCGGCCACAGATTTTGCCTTTAAGCTGTGGAGGTTGGCATTTGCAGGCAACAAAGGTTTGAAAATTCAGGAGGGCAAGGAGACCTGTCCGCAGCCCTTCAGAATTCCTGAGCTTAAAATGTGGTTTAAGTAACCGACTCTACAACTAAAAACCAAAACATGTGGAGACAAGACTTTTTACTATCAGGGCATGTGCACGCTATAAAACGTATATCAGTTTCAGATATCTTGTAACGAATAACCCAGAAAGTTTACTGGACCGTTTTGAGAAATCACGATGGAGACGTTGCCCATTCAAAGAAACACAGAAGGATGTATATGTTTGAAAAAGTAACAGCGGCATGAAGGTAGACGTTGTTGGACGTACTCAAGCATTGTGATCGTGGTGTTGCGGATGACTTCGAGAACCTCTTCCACATGAAGCATTCCCACCACCCCAAGCGACGTGCGCGCCCTCTCGAGGAACAGCTGCCGCAAAAAGCGACTTTCGGCCAAAGCGTAGCAGTCCACGGGCCGGTTGGCCTGGGCCAGGGCAACACTGCCATAGGACACGACGCCGCCGTCAAGTGAGGTGATGACTGTAAACTGCTGCGCGAACCACCAGCCAAGCGTGTACAGCATGTCTTCGTTGCTGCGTCGAGAGCCATTGAAGCGACGTCATGTAGTGTCTTCCGAACTTCGCTTTTGCAGATATAAGAGCGTGGACCTACCCATGAGACATCACTTATGTCTCACATCTGCACTAAGCTAAGCGCTTTGTCACTACGAACGGCAATAAGACACACTTCACCAAACCTCCCAATGTAGCCCATATCGATTTGATTTGTGAGGGCTTAACGTCCCAAAGCGACTCAGGCTATGAGGGACGCCGTAGTGAAGGGCTCCATAAATTTCGACCACCTGGGGTTGTTTAGCGTGCACTGACATCGCACAGTACACGGGCCTCTAGAATTTCGCCTCCATCGAAATTCGACCGCCGCGGCCAGAATCGAACACGCGTTTTTTCGTTTCAGCAGCCGAGCGCCATAACCATTTAGCCACCGCGGCGGCTCGTAGCCCATATCGAGTTAAGAAAATTTTACCCACCTACCATCAGGGTTCCACGAGGTATCACCGTTAGCTGCTTTTAGAATTAATTAGCAAAAAAATGATCCAACGCCTGATCGCCTTGGCCACTTAGCTCAACTCTCTGCCACTGCCACATAACTGGGCCCGAAGAAAACCTCCCGCAGTAACCAATAAATTATTGGGTGTATTCTTAACTGTGGCGAAGTGCGCAATGCATCACGGTCTTGGGTTTTGGCCTTCGTTTCAAATCCGGCTGCCTAAGTTGCTCTTTGCCGTAGAATGGAGGCCAGGGATCGTTTTCTTAAGTTGTCCATTTTCCAGTGTATATTTCGCGTCCTTTTGGTCCTCTCTTATCTGTCGCGCAGATGCACCTGCAGCTTTCAAGCACCTGTGAAAAGCGACTCGGTCATTGGGTTGTTTGCGACCGGACCTCAATATTAGCTGCCATTGGCTTCTATATGCAGCGACAGGTGAGGCGCTCCGTAGCGCTTTGTCAACAAAAGGCGACCGGACCTGACCACTAGCTGCGGATTGCAGCCAATGGTGAGATCCAGTCGCCAACCAACTAATGATCCCATCGATTCTCGGAGACGTTTTAAAGCCGCGCGTATATCTGAGTGTACGACCAGTGACAGAGAACGAAACGGACGTGCAATGAAGAATTCAAAATGGACAGCTTATATATTAGGGCGCCAGGATAGAGTGGCCATGCCCCCTAGCTGGCAGCTTTGTGCACATGGTTACTGGGGGTCCACATTTTTGCTCCGTGTCTTCACACGAAATGAGGAATGCGGATGGCAATGACGACACAACAAGAACTCGTAGCGCCACGAAAACGGGGCAACTATAGATTAATACACCTCAGGGCTAAAAGAAATCCCATACGCTCTGTTAGATGCGGGGTTCTGGGTCGCGGCTTGACGGCACCTTGGTAAATTCGATGGCCGTTCAACACACTAGAAATGTCGTCCAGTGAAGGAGGTGGGTGATGGGCGGAAGAAGGCCACTGGGTTTTTCTACATCTACAAGGTAAAGAGGAAACAGGAGAAACCGCAAATTCTGTCTGTCCGGTTTCCATCCGTGCAAAGATGGACTTTTAGGGCCTGCATAAGTGCAGAACGCGCCGCTTAAACGAGGCTCACAATTCTCGTTTCCTGTCTTATTATATATGTTATCTCATGGTATCATCGATTTTAGCTGCTCAAAATAGTCAGGGTTCTACACTAGCGCCTACACTAAAGACGTTGTGAAGGCAGACATTCACGGCAAACCCCCCTCCCCCCCCCAAAAAAAAAAAAACAAAAAAAAAACTGGAACACCAGGCAGCGGAAGGCTGTAGAAGCTTCCAGCGCGTGCGGAAATACAGCGGGCAGTACTCGGATGTCTACACAATAATCGCCGTGAGGACGCCAGATGACGCCAAGTGAATGGTATGTGGACGATCGGGACGAATCAGTGGGCGCGCCCTGGCGGTTCGAAATTATAACACTGCGCTCGGGCCATTATAACTCACCTCTGATGATTTCACAACCTTGGTTGGTATGACCTAAAAAAATTGGGTCGACATCGGAAGAGCCTTGCACAGTGATGCTGCCAATCGCCGACAACGAGATCACCTTCGAAAGCGACTGGCGACAAATTATTACAAAAGAGGTCCGATAGCACGATCGCTTAACGAAGCGTCAGGCGAGATCTTTGACCACAGAAGAGAAGCGAGAGCAAGAACGTTTTGTAAGGGGAAGCACGGGCCAGCACGCATACATTCCTGCAATGAGGTAGCCTAGCGTGGCACGGATTATAACGCGCAACTTTTTTACCGCCATATCCACGTTGCAAACTCTATGGACATTTCTATGTATTTTATGTGTTTTATCGTCATCAACTGATGTATGAGCATACAAAACGGAGGGCTAAATTACCATCAATGTCTCACCGATGCAAATAGTGGTATTAGTTTGCTAAAAAAAAACAAGTCTGCGAACAAGCCTTTAGTTGAGGAGGACTGAAAAAAGAAAAGAAAAACTGCTTTCTATGTTGTGATACTTATTCACACTGCTGTGATCATGTTTTATTTATTTACAGGACATATCTCCGGCTACGCTTCTAAGCAGCTTCTTTAGCTACACTGCTATTCAAGGAATTGCTCTACACGAGAAAAGCACAAGGATAGCCAAAGCAAGTTAGTTCCAATGTGTATGAAAGGATCACCACTGCCCAAGGGTGTAGCCAAGGTGGGGGAGAGGGTGTTCGGTGGGGGGGGGGGGGGTGTTATGGTGTCAGAACACCAAACCCCCCTCCCCCCCCAAAAAAAAATTCACGACTGGTCTGGTACATTTGCGTTCTTTGTTGATTATGTTATCGCTGCTTTCTAATCAGAAGCGGAAGTTTTTGCAGAAAAGAGTCATTCTTCTCTGCCATCGCACGACGTATGGCACTACGTCTAATTGTAGGCTCTCTTTTATTTTGCCGGCGGCGTATAACGCCCCCTGAAAAGAATTTGTCTACGCCACGGCCACTGCCGTACGAACGCCGAACACAAAGCGCAATACCAATCGGTATTATAAAAAATGAAGCTCGTACGAAGAGTCATTAAGTGATCCTTGAAGATTTGGGTGGAATGTAGAGCATGCGACAAATGCCCCACTCGAGAAGAAAATGGCTACCCACCTGAAGCGCCGAAAGAGTTCGTTCATGATTTTCGGCAAACTGAAGTCGTCCATCAATATCTTATCATCGACCTGAAAGCGGTAAGGACGCAGATGCTCGTTCAGGTAGCTCAGCCACAAGTCGGTAGTGATGTTTGGCGTGAAAATGGAGGCGACATTCAATGGCACTTGAGCCACTGTCGGCCCTGCGTACTTCTCCCTGTGCGAAAACAAGTGTTCAGCTGCTCAGAAATTGAAGTGGCGCTTCCATAACAGTATGCGGCTCCGCTAACTCATAACAGCTCCGCTGCATTGCGGACTCGACGCGCACAACCTATCAACAAAATAACCGTGACAGGCGGGTATGCACTACTACCTGAACTTGGCTAAAGAGAGCCTGCAGCTTTCTTCAGCTGAGAGAGAGAAAATTTAGGTTGTTTTATATCGATAAATTACTGCCCTTTAAGAAAATACACGATACTTTAATTGGAAAAGGAAGTTTTATGAGCTACAAAATGCTAAAGTCTTAAATTCAGGCGTCGCCACCGCCGGCTGTTCTTGCAAGCAAACTAAAGTGAATTAATTTAGTTCTTTTCCCTGAGAATTCCCGAGGGCAGGTTATGCCACCGTTCCCTTCTGAACGGCGGTCGCAAACTTCTTTCAGGCTTTAAAGCGACGTGTCTAAAGCGAGTGCCGAAAAACTTCTAAATATTTTTCCACCTGCCATAAATGCGCCTTTTCCCAACGGAGAATGGTCAGCATAGCGAGAAAAAGTCATAAAGTAGCCTTGAAGGCTGTAGTGGCCTCCAGCATGTTATCCAGGACAGTAAGTGAAAACCCATGTGTAACTGCTACAACACCTGCGACAAGCGGGCAGCAACTGCACCCAAAGATGGCCTATGTAGACATTCTAGTGCCCGTATTTTCGTCCTAATTTTTTGCACTCTACCGCCTTGCGCGCTTCTACTGATTAGGGTTTCCTCCACACCGATGGAATGTATACACTAGCTTTCATAGGTAATCAGTTTCTTTCCGAACTGCTAACATAAACATCACGCAACAAGTCCAGCCTATTTCCTCTATGTTTCCCGGCGTAAATAACGACTGGCAGCGTTCTTGCATTCATCCATTACTGATGCACACTTGCGGCCACTGGCGGGTGCGCTGCGATTGCCAGGAGACCTCAGAACAAACGCCAAGACCACCAAACTAGTGCGGATCACAAAGAGTTTGGATAACTGCCAGATTTTCCGGGACAGAGTATTGTCGATCTCTCCGGAGCAGGGAAGCTACTGTGACAACTTATGTAAACGGAACGTTAGATTATCTTAACTGCACCGTGCAATGATGCCAGTTAGAGTGGCAGTTTCCCGTTGCATCCTGAACACCACAAACGCCTCCTCTCCTTAACAATACGACGGACTCCTATTGCTGCTGCTCTAATCGTCGGGAATGGTGACGAGCTGCTAGCATGGCTGGGAAGTGATTTACCCTCCTGAGAAAACTATTTATGAAGCGCCTACTCGTTAAAAAAAGAGAGAGCGGAAATTTATTTAGTCACTTCCGGCGGTATGTAGCTCTTGCTTGGTGCTCTTTCCCACTCATGGAAGGTGCGTAGCAGAAACAATGGCCAAAGTATGGGAGTTAAGAGAAAGCTAGTAGGGGAAAGCTCATTCGGCTGGCACTGAAACTGAGCAGCCTCAGGCATGCCGAACTCGTTGCGCCTTAACGCGACGAATTAACTTCAGTGACGTTTATACGAACTCTTTTTCAGGGGGCTCGATGACGGCGTGAATTTTCTCCTCCAGGGCCAGCAGACTTGGGATACGAGCGCGGGCGGCCTGACTGGCGCCGAAGATGTCGTAGAACTGCATAGCGTACTGCATCAGTCGGCCTTGGCCCGCGGAGACCTGCTGCTGGCGGCGCCACTTGTTCATATTTACGCGGTTGATGTACAGGCTGTACCTAGAACCGGAATATGAAATCAAGATTTCTATTCTGGAAGGACACATTGCGTCCTAACGCTTTATGGTCATGGATCTGCGCCAAGGATTTAAATTATGTTCCCACCTGGGCAATTACACACCTAACGCCGTGAGGCAGTACCTATGCTACTGAATAAAAAAAATGTCCTGTGGGTGGAAGAATGTTGGCCTGTCCCGTATATGGAGTTATCCTTGCAGCCAACTTACATACACTTCAAAAGGAGGCCTTCGCTCATTGATCGCACTAAAACAACCTGTCCTGCGCCATAATTCGTCTGCATAATAGTCTTGTTCAGTATTCGTCTTCGTAATCCAGTTTGTCCCCCTCGCACTACGCCACTATTTCGCCTCGCCTTGGAATACACTCCGTTAAGCTAAGGAATCGTTAGTTATCCTTTCTCCACGCTGCATGTCCTGCCTATGACCATTTCAGCAAGGATATCACGAACTCTTGTTTTTAGGTATCTGCTTCATCTCTCAACTTTACTGAAACCATTTCGGCCACTTTGGTGTTGTGTCTTTTCATGTGTTAGTAATATCAGTAGAGCAACAGCTTTGACATTGTTTGATCTTGTGCTATGACCTTCGAAACCCGCCCTGGCGTCTCTCGTGAACCCTGCCTCTGTTTTGTAGCTCGTGTCGACGGTCTGCCGCCGTAAATCCTCTTGTGTTTCAGCTAGTCACAGCCGAAGACAGTATCTGTGGTAGTTACTTTCGTGCTTCCGGCCTTCCTGTAGAGTGAGGCTGGCTTACTACCCCTACATGAGATGAAGAAAGTGTACTATGTCGCATTTCACCTTCAATTACCAGGCGTCAACGAAATGTGGTGTTTCGTTCAGGAAGGCGTCGCCACCGCCTTCTCTCTTTGGGAACTATTGTGTCTATAAGGAAACACAGTAATCAATTATCACACGCAGAACAGACGATACGTCGTAGGAGGCTGTGGACCGAGCGCAGCCATGCCAGTGTATTGAATGGCAAAGGAAATGAATGAAAATGCATATATTTTACTTTTTTTTTACTGGAATAATTTTCTATCACGGAATGCGTGCGATGAGAATGTGTATCAATGATATTTAATTTCGCACCAGCAGGAGCACCACGAAAGCCCTGTCCCAGTCAGTGCAGCATGACATGTAGGCAGCTTATGCTCGTGAATTTGTATAGCATGCGATATCGCAGTGTCGGCAAGGAAAGCTGCTGCAAATTTTTGCACATCTATTTTAACCACGTATCTGCATCTCTGGTACATCGTATTTTGTTAAATTATGCCGAATAACACAAATATTTTGTGTAGGATTACAGGCGTAAAAGAGCCAAAAAATATAGCAGTGAACTTCTGAACAACAGCCGTGTTAGTTTGCTATTTTCTTTCGTCCGGCATCTTTTGAGCCGTTGCACGCTACAATACAGATTTCGAATGTACGTAAATGTCGCTGCTACGGGTGCGTACGAGGTGCCAAAAAACTGTGCGCCTTTGGCCACCCCAATTGAGGTCAACGCACGCCCTTTTTAAAGTGATCTAGACTCACGTTATACACCATGCTAAGCAAAGCCTTTTCCCAGTGGTCTCTAGTCGCACCAGTCTCGCACCATGCGCAGGACAACAAGCACCTAAGTTCCTTGATTTTACAGCCTCTCTCTGCCAACTTCTGCCTTGATACTAGAGTGTACATCTAGCTGTGAAGTTTATTCAGCACAGTACCTACTCATAAAAATCCTTCTTCTAGATGTTAAAGAAAATATTCTCAACTTGCTTTAGTTGGCCTATGCAAGCAACAGTTTTTCTGATAGCCAGTTTAATGAATATTTTGTATTATTTTTCCTGCCTCGCTGTTTGAAGTTCATTCAGCACAGTACCTACTCATAAAAATCCTACTTCTAGATGTTAAAGAAAATATTCTCAACTTGCTTTAGTTGGCCTATGCAAGAAACAGTTTTTCTGATAGCCAGTTTAATGAATATTTTGTATTTTTCCTGCCTCGCTGTGTGATCTGAATATTGAGTAGTTGGCTGTTTGCTAGCCTCCCAGTATACGTCCCATAGATAGGACGTATTGGTCATAAAAATTTATTCCGACGGAAATATAACGGAACTAGTCCAGAACTTCAGTGAGCCTTCCATCAAATTGCTAAACCTCTTTCTCCACTCTCAATCAATGGTTATATTCAGCACTGTGGTATAGAACGTACTTTCGCCAAGATTCAGCGGGTATCCATGCAAAAAATATTTGGGTAAGCATTGCCGAAGTAAGCCACGTTTTCACACAAAGATGTAGGTTGCATGTTGCAAAAACTTGTGTAGAAAAGCGGAAGATGGCTGTCTCATATATTAAGTGAGAGAAGCTCGTGTAAAGAAACGTTCTTTGCTTGTAAATCTCGTATCACAGTGCGTAATTAATTGCAGCCAATCGCCGCCCCCGACCCGAACACACAAACGAGAACGCGCTCACAGCGCGGGTAGAGTGAGGAACGCACCTGGTCTGGTTGGGCAGACGCCGCAGGCTTATCTCGAACCAGAATGGGACTCCCCAGTTTATGAGCAAGTCCATCAGCACGTACAGGGCGTGCCGGCCCATCGAGCTGTACTCGGGCCACGAGAGGTGACGTTCGCGCATGAAGGCCTTCAGCTCGGACACGGTCTCCCCGCGCGGGTGCATGCACGTATCGTACAGGGCGAAGGCCGCTGATACGCCATTTTTAACGTCATTTTCAGGGGCACATGTTCATGGATTAGGGCATAGCCAACAGGGTTCAATAAATGAAGCACAAACGGCCGAAAAGCATCTTCCCATCCACGCACCAAGATTGCCATAAGCTCTCTAAGTGTGACTCGCAAAACCATGGTGAGTCTAAGCCATAAAGTTTTCTATCACGCCTGTTTCACAATAAGCGCGCAGCTCTGCGAACGCAAAAGAATGCATGATACTACGATTAGGTCAGCTGGTCAAATTTGAAACGGCATATTGGACTGGACCACAAGGGAAGCAAATACCAAGAGCGTCTCTTGTTGTCCAATGTTATCCGTTATTTCAATGAGACATGTGAGCAGCAATCTTAACTGCGGACGCTTCGTTATTAGATTTTACCGAAGACTATATGTTGACCATGTATTTAACAATCAAGGGATAAAAAAGAGTCGGACATAGAAATAGGCTAAAAGAGAAGGCTTTAAAAAACCCATTTCAAATTTTAACTCATCCACTATTATATTTTATAGTCAGCGACAACTCAAGAATGAAGCTGCGATTGCCACTCAAAGGAGGCCAGCCCTGATAATGACGTCGTCCAGTTCTGGCTCTGCAGCAGAGGCTAGGCAAGAAAGGCACAGCGGCCTTTGTCTTTAGCCGTAGTAACCATGGGCCGTCTTTTCAGCTTTCGCTCTTTACCCCCTTGAGTCCTCCGCATCCTTAGCCCGAAAAACCTCTCCACATGGCACGGGGACAAATACACATCTTTTTTTTTTCTTGCCTAGCATATGCCTCATGGCAACATTGTCGACGCCTTGGCTCAGGGCCTTCTTTGAGGGGCACTCAACGCTGCATTCTTGAGTTGTAACTGACTACGGTGAACAGACAGAAATGTGGTAAAAATGCCTATATGCGAAAATAAAAGTGCGCGAAAAAAATCGGACACTAAAATTTCGCAAATTATAGAAATAAAACAAGCTGTAAAACATAATATTGTAGCGCACAACAACTTCGAGCTATAAACATTTCAGTCAACCCTTACGGGTGTTCTGTGGTATGAACGAGTCCCGTCACTTAAAGCAAAACAACAATTCACACTTCTTGAAAAATACATTTGTTTAGAGCTCTATTTTTATGCCCTCATAATACTTATCAGGATCTCGTTGCTTGCCCATTTTCACTGCTCTGTGCTTGATTACCAGCGGAAGTGAGAGCAATAGGAACGGTAGCGGTGTCGTCATGTTCGAGGAGTTAATGCACGAGCTTTGAACTAAACGCCTCTGATCATCACTGGACTAGCCGCTGAAGTTAGTACAAAATGTCCATAGACGATGTAACAGGAGCAGGAGATATGCGACGACATGACACCTGCGACGGACCCGCGTGGATTGCTATGGTTCTCAGTGGTCACAGAGCCGCATCGCTTTCACGGTGGGTTTAAAAGTCGCATCCTGGCGACCAGAAAGAAAGATACTTAAAAACTAAAGCTTTAGTCCCTATCAGATCGACGAAATGGCGCGACGTGCCCGGCGCCGCCTCAAGAGGTTTGATATGTGCGCTCACAACGATCGACCACGGTGATCGACAGACTACGGGAATGGACCGGAAGGAGTTAACCAATGATAGTGGCCGAAGTTCCCAAGCGAACAACAACTGCGCTGCTTGAGAACACACCACAAACGCACCCAGAGGCCTCCTTTTGGATTCGAGGTACACGGCGCCGCGCATCTTCCATCGACGCATCATGTCCGTGGCCGTGTCGGTAGCCAAGTCACTCTCCCACCTAATAGGGCCGCACACGTGCGCCTGGATGTCGTCGCACGGGTGGACATTTCGATCCAAGCGACTGAGGATCTCGGCGGCCACATGCTGGCAGCCGAGTGAGCCGCAGGCGGAGTTGCGCTCTAGCATCTGCAGTCCGAAGGGCCACCTGCGTGCCAGGAGGGCTGCCAGGGAAGCGAACACGACGATCACGACTACGGAGCACACCACGGCTGCCTGCCAGCGGACGTCGCACAGCAGGATACCTTTCTTCGGAGTGGCGCCGTCGGCGCCTTCTTCCGCCTGCATCCCAGGAAGGGTGGTCAATTAGGACTACAGTGCACGATGAGATGAACAACGCGCTGTTACTTATGTCTGAGGACCTGCGGAACCGCAATGCGCAATGGCTATGGCAGATAGAAAAGCGCCTGATGTTACTGCAGTTTATGTGAAGCATTCGTTTACAACATGTAGTGTGTATTCCGGAAAAGCAGCGCTGAACAGACGAGGACGAGTCCTTGTCGCCTCGTCTCTGTCCTCGTCTGTTCAGCGCTGCTTTTCCAGAAAACCATGTACCAACACGCCCAACTTGCCGCATTAATGTAGTGTGTATGAGCGGAAGGCCTACAAAGTTGACCAAGGCTCCCAACGCTCACAGGACACTGCAGCGAGTAACCATTGGTGCCGCCGGGAAAACAACAGTAAGATCAAACTGCTGCGAACCAATTAATGTGTACGTCTTGCACACGTGCACTGCCATGCGTTTCACGTGCGAAGTCGCAAGAGTGAAAGACTAAAGTGACCGTTGACGCAATGAGAGTATAAATGCTACTTTTGTATTTGAGATGGCCCTGTAGTTTCATGTCTGTGCCTTTGCGTCTGCTAGTATATATCATCGAAAGAGGGGTGTTGCAGAGTGCCGTAGGGGGAGCTACGACATACTCCCAGCTGGAGTGTTTTTAGCCCATAATGCGATAGGCAGAGACTACGCACAGATTTCACATTAACTGAGCTCATTTAAACGTTACTTGGTTGGTTGTTTCGGCTGCTCACAGCAGTACACACTCACCAGAGAGTGTAGGCGCTCCATGATCTTCTCGTCCAAGGCTTCAGCTCCAGATGAAGCTCTGTGCTGGATGATCCCGGTGCGACCCACAGATGGGCTCCTAGCGGGATCCACGCAGCCGACTGGCAGATATCCGCTCGAAAGTTTGGAATCAATGTCGACGTCAGAGTCCTCACTTCCCCTGAACGACGCCGAGGGAGGGGGTTTTCCACCAAGGGAAGCGGCGCTTCCCATGGCTGGCGTCGCCGAAGTACTCTTCCTGGCTTTTGCGGAGTGATTTCGCGGGCTTGTTCGAGCGCTGCCGCCGCTTATGATGGACTTCATCAGCACCGTGATCATAGCTGCCGGCAAAAGGTGGCGAAGGCTCTGTTGACTCGGCAGGTGGCTCGTATTTGTTCACGACCCCGAAGAAGCGATCTTGTAGTCGGGAGACAGGCACCGAGAAGGAGCATTCTTGCTGCCAGTCGCAATGTTCCCGGGTGATACCGCTTCGGTTCCCGGCACGTGAGCGTTCGGGTGCTCTGGGAAGTCGTCTTTGCCTCCGTATGCTTGGAAAAGTCGGGCAGTAGATCAGATGTGGCGTTCTTCTATTCCGCGTTTCCTTCTTCTGAACCGGGCGAGACGAGCACGCGATGGCTTCTCGCTGGGCGCGCTCGTGCGAAGGTGCACGGTCGATTCGCCCCCTCTTCTTTGTCCGTGAGCTTCGTGCGCCTTAAATTTGAACGTAAGCCAAGCAGAGGTCGAAAACAGAAGCAGAAATAGGAACTCGTAAGAAGCCAGCGAACTTTCAGTTGCCAGTGGATCAAACATTTAATGACAAAATATAGTTAGAAATAGAAAAACAGTATACGCATACGAATATTTACTTATGCGTTGACCTAATTACTCAATGGCCACAATTGAGAAGTTAGTTAACAAGAACACACTACACTTTTTAGAAGTTTCATCCTGATAACAATTTAAACTTTTGTTGAATAAATGGGACTGTATGTACAGTCCCATTTATTCAACAAAAGCTCAAATGACATAAGTGAGTGACATAAGTGACATAAGTGACAGTATGACATAAGTGAGTGAGAGAAACCCTTAACGGGTAGAATAAATCGAGGTTAGTTGGGTGGGTCCATTTTCCAGAAGAACTTCGGCTTTTGCCGCTGCTCTTGTCCGGTTCACGAACCAAAGCTGGTCCTCTGGGTGTAAGCTGGACACCGCCGCCCCCCATTCCTCAGTTGTTGGCTTATTGATTCTCGGAATATCTGTATTGTTCTGGCATACACATACCATGTAGTATAACGTAGCCACTACAACGCAGGTGGCGCAATGCGGTTCGTATGTTTTTGGAAACATATTGCTGAATTTCATTGACTTTGTATAAATGACAGTAATTTCCTTAGAATGACTCCTTGCTTCCTCTTTATTTTTTTCCGGTTCGGCGTATACTTTCCTTGTTAATACCAAATGTGCAGTAATTCCGTATAGCTTAATATCGGATCTGAGTAATTATGTTCCTGTGAAAGTTAAGGAACCCGGGGTAAAAGCATGCGCGCAGCGGCGTGAGCGCCTTCGTTTCCAGCATTCGCCGAGTGTCCTGGAGTTCATATGAGTATGGACTTTGTCTTCTCTACTTTGGAGCATTCTTCTTGTCTGCTTACCAATTCTCTTTGTGGTATTACACACGAGACCTTCTTGGAAACCATTGCCAAAGTAATCACCGCCTCATTCGCCTGGGCTATTGCGTAGCATCGCATTGATGCCCCATAAACTAATTTCCTTTTCGCATTCGTGCATGTTGTGATTGATTTCCCGTTGACCGGTACCACCATCTCCACGTAAATTGCCGCCTCCATCCGGCTTCATGTTCTGCTGACGTCGTTCGCCCTAGACTTTCTTCTTTCTTTATGAAATTCCGGGTGCATATTTCTTGGAGTGGGTCGCACCTCAATCTTGCTTCTGTGCCGTTCTTCCATGTCCTCTCTTTCCTGCGTGGACCAATTGCATGGTAACGCTAGTCTGTTCAGTACGTCCGTTCCCGTCCCGCTTCCTGATAGCCGTATCTTCTACGAAATCGTATGGCCTTAACTCATTTTATCTAGTATTGTGAATGCCCCCGTCTAGCTGCCTTTCTGTCCTCGTGCTTACCGGGATGCCAAGTGCTCTTTTATATGTTTGCGTATTAGAACGTCCAACGTCTTACTTTACTTCCATTTCAAATATGATGTTTGGTGGCCATCCTGCAAGCAATAAAGGCCCGTGTTAACTTGTTTGGGGATTTTTCTCCAAGTACATGGTTGTTGTGGTCTTATACCCTACTAATCATTCTCGCCACTTGCTCACTTGTTTCTTGCAATCCCCTGATCGCTGTACACTTGTTGCCCTTGCTGTCCATTAGCAGAGACAGATTTTCGCAAGTGGTACGTCTTGAATTTTCGCTCTCCTGCATTGGTTGGCTCTCCTGCATGCTACCAATCACGACGAAAGAAAGAGAGGTGCTCCGACGGCGCGCCCAGGCTATAGCAGTATAGTCGCGCTGTTGCGAGAGAGGAGCGACTTATTATGACCGGAAGTGAGCGCCGCCGCTGGAGGCAGCACATGTTCGGGGGGCAATCCCCATTACCGATTTTTCAGGCGTTTGCATGGAGCAGCGGCACATGAGCAGGACGTTAGAGATCTCAGTCAGCTTTCAAAAGACTCCAGACTTTATATATGCCTGTTTTGTTTATTTAACCGCCTAATACGGAGCAGGCAGAAGCTTTCCTGTTGCTTAACTGTCCAAATACTTCGATTTACGAGCGTAAAGACGTGTCGTCTGCTCGAGCAAACGACGTGCCGTTCTCGCCGCCTAGGAGTCTCGGAGCGGGCACCGGGAGGGCATGCAGTGATTTGTTGGTCGACGATGCGCAGGATCGTCTCGTCCGTTTTCTTCCACTGCGACTGCAGAGACGTGCTTTGATCGGATGTCTTGAGTTTTTTTGTGTATTTGGCTGCCGCAATAACTTCATAATTATGTCTTAATATGGACAAGAAGTTCTTTTTGTCGGGCTGATAATGCGTGACCTTCCAGGAGCAGCTATCGCTCTTCAGCACTCCAAAAGAGTGAACGCGCCTGGAAACGGGGAGAAAGGCTATTCTTCGTGACTGCGTGCAATAAGCATTTCTACAGTGGGCACGTCAGCCGAAGCAGTTTTCGAAAACATGTAGCAAAGACAGACAGATCCAACCTCGCCACAAATGAAATGCTTGCATCGCATTTCATGCGCTGAGCACAAATCGGATCTAACAGCTCATCTTCTAAACTACTGCTGTGCAAAGAGGAGGCGACAATTGAACAAATAAAAGAGATATGTCAGCAGCGAGTCGGGCAAGTTGACAAATCTGTAGAAGCTGGCAGCAAAGCTGCCAAAAGTGAAAGACGGTCTGCTTCAAACAGCCGACCTTCGATTGATCGAATGAGGGCCCACCTCCTGCGGTTGCTACGAGGCTTCAAATTTCCAATAGAGTGCGGTAACCAAAAACCGAATAGTTGCGAGACGACCTTGGGAAAACCGAGGACAGCGATGGTGTGTGCTCGCTGCTTGTTGCTACGGCCCAAGCTTACCACAGTGCATTGGTGTGTCGGCGAGTCACCAAGTTTATGCAATGCTGACTAGGCTTCTGTGATTCACTTCTAGCTTTTCTGCTTTGAAGTTTTATTTTAAGCATTCAAGTAGAAGGATGCCGGTTTCCATAAACAAGATCAGTGACATGCTTATAATGTTTGACATCACTTTCCTTGAGATTTCAGGAAGAAAAACAGCGCCTTGCAGGCCAATCGACTGCTGTGGTCACGGTACCAGGATCTTATATTCTGTTAAAGGGCGAGTATCGAGGCAGCCCAGGGTATAACCCAGTGTACGTCTTTCGGCCACCAATGCAAGGGACTCACACAGCAAGTGAACAACTGTCTATTTGCAGCCAAATCTTCCGCAAGCATGGCTTTCACAAGATAGGCGCGATGGGCATAAACGACTGACGAATGGAGTACGTGGGCTAATTGCCGGAGGAGTTTCGAGATTATGACAGGGGACCCAGGTGAGGTGCTGAATATGTGCTCTCATGGTGCCAACCGCAATTTATATAGTAAATGAATGTCCCCGGGCTATGACAACAGTAGCTACAGCAAAGGCATATTTAGGCAGTCCGAGGAAGATACGGAGAGACCACGCTTGCACACATTGTAGAGTCTGGACGTTTGTTTTTCTAATGTTACTGAGTCTTAGAAAGCTGTACCGCAGGTAGCCCAGTAATAGTGATCGGTACAGTTGTACATCCAGCAGACTGACGCGCCCCAGGATGTTTCTCTGAGAAAGAAGAGGTCATTGACAATCGCCATCAGATTCTTTCCCATGTTGTGTAGATTACGGCTCCACGAGAGATTCCTATCGACGACTACACCGAGGGAACGAAGGCTTCCGTCATAGGAGACAGCTTGGCTATTAATGCATATGACGTAACGTTTCATTCTTTTGCGTGTAAACGCCACAAGTGAGCACTTCTCCGTCAAAATATTGAAAAACCGAAGAAAAAGTAAGACGTCAAAATACACGCCGCCTTTTCAGACTAGCACGAACTTGGAGGCGAGGCACACTTGAACACCTATCACAGGTATTGTCCGCGTAGATGGAGGTCTGAACAGATTGTGGCAGTAAGTAGACTAGGCCGACGAGAGCATAGTTGAAGTGAATTGTGCTCTAAACCCCCCCCCCCCCCCCCTGTGTCACACCGCGAGAAGTTCGATGTAAAGACGCTGCTCCGTCCTCAGTCTGGACAAATAGCGACCTGTCCAATAAATAGCTGCGTTACCAGCTGTATATGCGACCTCTGATCTCAACACCTTCCAAGCCGTCAAAATGGCCTGAAGTTTTACTTTGTCGTAGGCACCCTTGATAACCAAAAACAACACCACTGTCAATCTTTCCGGAATTTTTGGGCGCTTGACGGACGCTACTAGGGCAACCACATTGTCGATACAGAAGCGTCCCTGGTCAAAATCCCGACATGAATTTTGGATTTATTTCCAATTGCTCATGGTACCATTCCACACGTGTTAGTAACATTCTTTTAATCTCTTTGCCAACGCAGCTGGCAAGTGCAGTAGGACGTTATGATGTAAGGTTGGATGGGGATTTCCCAGGTTTTAGAAGTCGGTCTAGACGACTGGTATTCCATTCAACAGGAACTGCGCCTTCAATCCATGACTTGTTATAAACTGCCAAAAGCGCCCGTCGAGCCTCTTGACCAAGGCTGGCAAGTGCGGAGTACATCACATCATCGGGCCTTGGCGATGATGACCTTCTGCAACTGGCCAGCGCAGCGTCGAGTTCGTGAATAGAGAATTGAAGATCCATACGTGAATCCCGAGAGGGTAGAACATCGCTGCAATGAAGCGTTGCGGGTGAATTCGGTACGCCTGTTATCCTTGTGCAGAAATCTTTGCCTACCTCTACCTAGGGATTTGAACGGGGTAACCTTTTGAAGGCCCGTGCGAAGGCCGCGAACGACATTCCATACCCGTGACACAGGCTTCCGTGGATCGAGTGTTTCGCAATACGATCTCCAGCGTTGTGCCTGCGGGGTTGAATTCTGCGCTGAATCTTTTTCTGTATGCGCCTTGCACCACACAGGTCGAGGCAGGACTTTGTGCATCGGTATCGACGTTCTGCCTCCGGCGTAATGCGCACAGTCGCTGCAATTCGAGATCGCACTAACTGTAGTTTGGAAGATGGTAAAAGAAGCAGGTTGCACTTTACATGGCCTCCTTAAAATTTCCTTCGAGACCTGCGGTGAAGCCTTCACTAGAAGCATCCGCCATAAGATATTTAAAAGCTGTCAAATCGATGCGTCGAATATATGTGGCAGAGTGGGGTGTGAAATGTCCGGTAATGATCAGGTAGCTTGGCTTATGGTCGCTTCCATGGGTTTCTACTTCCGAAAACCACCGGGCACTGCTAATAAGGCAATGCGAAACAAAAGTCATGTCTAGACAGCTGTTGCAAGTTACCCCTGGCATATAAGAAAGAGTTCCGCTGTTTAGGTAATGACGATTACGTTCAGAGGCGAAGGACACAAGCTTTCTTTTCTGAAATTTCATCATCACGCCACCCCAGATGGTGTGGAGAGAATTAAAGTCATCTGTAATTATCTATAGACCGGATCTGAATGCAATCAAATAACTCGGTCTTTTGGAGTCGAAGCGGCTTGATGGCGCCATGTACGCTACACCAGCGCAAACGTGAGGGTGCGGCTCTTCACTGTTTTGCAAACATACTGATTGTCGTTGATGGAGGGAGGCGAATGCTGGTTCTGATGATGACTATGAATTTGTATGGCGTAAGGGCATCTGTGGCCAAAGAGCGCCATGGCACAGGTTGTTTCTTTTACTCCAGGTGGGGTCAGAGACCCATTTCCCAAGCATTTCACCCTAAAGAAGCCAAACACCAGGCAGGGGAAGCTTGTACCCATTGTATCACCGGTGGGTACGCGGCGGCACTGGGGATTGAACCCCGCACCTCCCGCGTGCGTGGCGGATGCCCAAACGACTAGGCCACCATTGCGGTAATGCTGGCTCTGTTGCGCACTGTACATGCACTTCTATCTATTGAGTATGGTCACAACATATTCTCTCGCTTGTCATCAGGACCTCAGGAAAAGTCGGAGTCAGTACGAGTACTCCTTGAGATGTAAGTACACATAAAACTGTAACCAGGTCTACATGGATTCTATACGGCGTTAAAGCAACACTGGGGCGGAGAAGAACTGCACTTTCTATCTACGCTTTGGAAATTCCATGACGCAACAAGATGTTTTAATCAGGATCTGCAATCTTTATTATCACATCTTAAAGCATCTGTACAAAACCAGAGGCACAATCAGAGGCACTGTGCATTTCAGAAGGACATTGTACGAGGTGGCCAAGTACTATAACAGGATGACAAACACCTGTTCTGGAGAAAAAGTGCACTTTCTGTTGCTCGCCCAGCGAGGCTTTCGGATATGATGTTGACATACTTTGACAAGCACCCAAAAAGCTGTTGAGAATTTTTAGCCGGGTCAGGTACCAGACGAGGTCTAGTTTTCGCCGCAAACACTGGGTTTTTATGTTACGTCCTCAGTAAAAAATTACGGAGGGCACTTGAGACTGCTCACGTGATTTCTCTGTGAAAACGTTGTTTTAAAATTCTAATTTCATTTTTTTTACTTTCATTTCTTGTAAAAATTTCCTTTTATTTCTAATGATACACCTACTCATCATTGAGACGTAGGGAAACGCATGTGCTACCTTAACCCTTGTTCTCCAAAAAGTAACGCGGTTTTGAGGGCTATGGGTTCCGTGCTCGCCTCACCGGGTTACAGTCCTGAGTGAAATTGCCGCCACAGTTTAGAAAAAGATTTTATTCTTCTTTGTTATCTCGGTGACGTCATCTGGGAATTTTGAGACCACTGCTGCTGGTCAACACCGACGCTTAGTTTTGCTCCCTATGAGTCGTATAATGCTTTCGCACCAAAATATGGGGCACTTTAGGATGTTGCATGCCCAGCATCACATTTATTAGGTTGTAGATTTCCTCGCCAAGCAAATGCAAAGCTACAGTGCTATGAACGCTGCATTAAAAGGTAGAAGAGTAAAAATAAGGAGGAAATCGTGTATCGAGTATCTACGTTCTAGAGAAATTTCTCTTGCACTTTTCAAGCCTACAGAGTCTGCCAAGCGCCTCTAATTGGATGCCACTTAGCAAAATCTTACATTAAATGTGGCCCCTACTAGTTTTCGGAACTTATCTAGTGAAGGATGGAGATGGCCGACAGCCCTGCCTGTGAGAGCTGTGGTTGTGAGGAGACCATCGCTCATCTTCTCTGCGAGTGCCCTGTATTTGCGAGTGCAAGACATACACTGTGTTGTGCCCTGGACCACCTCGATCCTCGCCCATTAACAGAGCAAAAGATCCTCGGTCCGTGGTTACAGCAGTCGACTGCCCTCAAGGCATACAAGGCACTCTTTGCCTACTTGAGAGCGACTGGATTGAGTGACAAATTGTGACAGCGTTGTGCATGTGTGTGTGTTATGCCTTTTTTCCCTTCTCTCTTCCTCCTTTAGTCCCCTAATCCCTCTTCCCCAGTGCAGGGTAGCCAACCGGAACCCCTTTCTGGTTAACATCCCTGCCTTTCCCTCCTCCTCTTTATTTATCTATCTATCTATCTATCTATCTATCTATCTATCTATCTATCTATCTATCTATCTATCTATCTATCTATCTATCTATCTATCTATCTATCTATCTATCTATCTATCTATCTATCTATCTATCTATCTATCTATCTATCTATCTATCTATCTATCTATCTATCTATCTATCTATCTATCTATCTATCTATCTATCTATCTATCTATCTATCTATCTATCTATCTATCTATCTATCTATCTATCTATCTATCTATCTATCTATCTATCTATCTATCTATCTATCTATCTATCTATCTATCTATCTATCTATCTATCTATCTATCTATCTATCTATCTATCTATCTATCTATCTATCTATCTATCTATCTATCTATCTATCTATCTATCTATCTATCTATCTATCTATCTATCTATCTATCTATCTATCTATCTATCTATCTATCTATCTATCTATCTATCTATCTATCTATCTATCTATCTATCTATCTATCTATCTATCTATCTATCTATCTATCTATCTATCTATCTATCTATCTATCTATCTATCTATCTATCTATCTATCTATCTATCTATCTATCTATCTATCTATCTATCTATCTATCTATCTATCTATCTATCTATCTATCTATCTATCTATCTATCTATCTATCTATCTATCTATCTATCTATCTATCTATCTATCTATCTATCTATCTATCTATCTATCTATCTATCTATCTATCTATCTATCTATCTATCTATCTATCTATCTATCTATCTATCTATCTATCTATCTATCTATCTATCTATCTATCTATCTATCTATCTATCTATCTATCTGTCTGTCTGTCTGTCTGTCTGTCTGTCTGTCTGTCTGTCTGTCTGTCTGTCTGTCTGTCTGTCTGTCTGTCTGTCTGTCTGTCTGTCTGTCTGTCTGTCTGTCTGTCTGTCCGTCCGTCCGTCCGTCCGTCCGTCCGTCCGTCCGTCCGTCCGTCCGTCCGTCCGTCCGTCCGTCCGTCCGTCCGTCCGTCCGTCCGTCCGTCCGTCCGTCCGTCCGTCCGTCCGTCCGTCCGTCTGTCTGTCTATCTATCTATCTATCTATCTATCTATCTATCTATCTATCTATCTATCTATCTATCTATCTATCTATCTATCTATCTATCTATCTATCTATCTATCTATCTATCTATCTATCTATCTATCTATCTATCTATCTATCTATCTATCTATCTATCTATCTATCTATCTATCTATCTATCTATCTATCTATCTATCTATCTATCTATCTATCTATCTATCTATCTATCTATCTATCTATCTATCTATCTATCTATCTATCTATCTATCTATCTATCTATCTATCTATCTATCTATCTATCTATCTATCTAGTGAAAGAAATGTGATATGAAACGCTTGTCTAGCGCGTGCCCTCCTCACGTATCTCATTTTTTCTCTTCACTGTGCCCGTCACGTGACAAGAACAGGACCGCGAAAGGAACTGCGGAATATCGCAGCAAGTAGGTTTAGAAAACATAAAAGAAATGATCTTGACGGAAACTTTATTAGCGAAGTACAGCACAAAACCACGTACCTATTGTCCCTGCCGATTATTCCTCGCAAGGACAAGAAGCTGTGCTGCTCTAGGAAGAGCCAGTTGGTGAAACTCGAGCTGGGGTTTTCGCGTCTCGCTGACTCCCAACGGACCAATGCAGCGCTAAAACAGAAAAGCAAACACTGAGGCTGAGCTGACGATGTGAAAGATTTGACCAGTAGCTAAGAGGCTTACCCTTCGTCTTACATATTAACCGCAAGCCTTTGCTGTCCCTCCATGAAAAGGATAATCTAGACGAGCTGCCGCTTCGAGTGCCACATTTCTGGATTCTCTCAATGCGGTACACCTTCATGGTTGAATATGTTCGCAGGAAGAGCATCGCTACAGCGAATACG
This sequence comes from Amblyomma americanum, assembly GCF_052857255.1. Lineage (NCBI taxonomy): Eukaryota > Metazoa > Arthropoda > Arachnida > Ixodida > Ixodidae > Amblyomma > Amblyomma americanum. Next base: position 103,392,555 of record NC_135498.1, read on the forward strand.
CTAAGGCGAGCCCCCTGTCAGCATCGTGCACGGGAGGACTATCGGCCCAGGAAGTGACTTTCATTGTCGTCAGGCCTTTCTATGCGCTGGTTGCATCAGGATGTTTCCTGAAGAAAATCTCAGAAGAGCAGAAAAGCGACACAGGATGCGCTGTACTCGCGCAGTACTGCAAAACAGGCCGGCGAGAAGAGCAGCTGGTTCCTTACAACCTGCTCCTTTTCTATTCTACCCTGAACAAGAGTGACAAAAGTGTGCAATGACTCTCTTCTGAAGGGAAGTCGGCTGTTGATTCCGTTGAATCTTCGACAGGAACATTTGACCACAATTCACGAAGGGCATCAGGGAGTCGTATAGTGCTGAGATCGAGGTAGATAATCTTTTTGGTGGCCAGGCATTAGAGCTGCTATCGCTGAACTCGCTACCAAATGCCACCAGTGCGCCGTGCGCAGAGTTCAGCGAAGAGAACCAGCGTTACCGCGGACACACCTGATTATCCATCGTAAAGCGCTCGAGCCCACTCTTTCAGTTGAGAGGCAAATATCACCTCTGTCTCTGCAACTGCCGATCTAGATATCCGGAACTGGCTTCGCTCTAGGATCAACCTTTTCAAAGGCAGTGATTGAGAGGATGAAAAGTATATTTTCCTGTCGCCGAACGCCAGAAGCCCTAATGACGTACAACGGTTCACAGTTACCTAAATATGAGTCTAATACGGGTTCTCTCGCATAGCCCTCGCTACCCTCAAACAACTTTGAAGCGGAGGGGTACTTACGACAATAAAAAACCTTCTAGAGAAGTCCGAAAATCTCTACCTATTTCTCCTGATATACCGCATGATGAGTCGACACAACAGCTTGAGTCCACCTGAACTTCTGATGGGAACACGAATGCGCAACCGTTTGCCAATACTGCAAAAGAAGCTGAATGCGCAGTCGGTTGTCCAAGATGCTCGGACAGAGAAAGACCGCAAAGAACGAAGAAAGCTGTAGGACGACTTCGACAGAAGGCACAGCGCAGTTTGCCAGTGCTCTCACAGGGAGCAGAAGTGTAGCTAGCAGAGTTCTAATGCAGCGGAGAAGTCTGCGGACAAGCCAGCACACCACGTTCCTTTATAGTAAACACTAACGATGGGTCCCTGAGGCGTAACAGCAGATGCGACGTCAACTTGCCCATGCGTACTCACGCAAAGCTTCAAATACCTTCATCTGAAAAAAGATAATCTTACCACTCCCAATACGGCGGAGCAGTGAGGGCACCAGGCCGATACCGCTATTGAATTTAGTCGATGGTCGTCGCTTTCCTCTCTGGAAGGTCGTCCCTGAGCCAAAGGAAGGGAGATGTAGTGTTAGTGCCGGCACTCGCGGCTCAGCCACTTCATTGTGCGTGAGATCAGGGACACGCTTTTAGTTAACATGGTGGTGCGTGCGAAGATAAACTCTCTATGTACTCTCGGCAAAGGCACGTTCCCCTCGTTCATTTCATGCCTCTGGCACCCCACAAAAGAACTTAAAATAGAGTGGGATTTAGGTTTATGGATCTGAAAATAGGCGCTGTAAAGCCTGAAATAGGCGATAAGATAAAACTCTATTGTTTAGCAGCGAACTGAAACATGCATTATTGCAGAAACTTTACTAATCTTCTTATTAACAGAATGGAGCACCACTAGTGCACAGATATATCAGACAAGAGAGCCATGTGATGCTTGGTAGCCATTTTTGCAAAACAATGTTCACGATTAAAGTAAACGGCCTCTCGTCCATGCAAGGTGTCTATTCTTAAAATGAGTAGAGCAGCCCTCAGGAGGTTTTTTTTATAGAAGGTCATCGTCAACGAATGTCCTCAAGGCAAACACGCTTGCTCCGTCTGTTTTCGTCCTGCATGAGAACGCCTTGTTTCGACATTCCTTTTACCCAGAGTGACTGACAACGGTTTTTGTATTCTTTTGTGGGATTCTGTCGCATGCGCTTGAAATTGCGACAGTATAGGATCCGTCTATTGTTCTTTCATCATGTACGATAGCCGGTCCATACAGACACTGGAAACAGGATACGATCGACGGCTACTGTTGATGGCTATACTTGCATCCAAGTGTTTCATATTATGGATATGTGGTAAGTGACCTTGGGTGTTATAGCACACGATATATTCGTCTCACCGTGTTATATTAATGAACTTTAGCGCCTCTGCACCTTGGAAGCTTTGGTCGCCTAGCTGGTTCCCGGAAGGATAACAACTGGAGTGAGCAACGCATGATACATTGCGTTGCAGGATGCCACTGGTACCGGTGATCGCTGTCACTTTTTGAGTTGCGTCGACGCACGAAAAAATAGCAAAACCTTAATCCCAAAAAAACCTCGCCTTCAGCCTACTCAGCCAGAGTATTGAAACCTACACCGTATGCTTTTGCATTATGATACGCCTGCGTAATTGTAGATACTCCCAATAAAAAATAAATCGCAGTAATGCCTCCCACCTTCGAGAACGTCTTGCCGAAGTCAAGCTTTGAAACTGTGAAAAATTTTGAAATTCTTAAACGTTCTATAAACTGCTCTTTGAACGCAAATTTCTTTGCAGAAGCGCGGTTATTATTTTTAGGCGAGGTCGATCGTTTTGATTGTAAAGAAGGTCATGAAAAAAGGAGACTTTGCGAGTTAGAATTAGAGATATTCATTAAAAAGCATGATGATATTGCCATAAATTTAACAGAACATTGCTACGTAAAAGAGCACATCTCAAATTGATTTTTATATTGGCCTTAAAAAGTCGCAAAAGCATCTGTGAGTTTGAATGAGTTGACCGAATTGATGACTGATTTATAAAATGTCGTGTTTTCGCCTCTCGCGCAGCGCTTTTGCGATTGTGGTCTTCTCCAGAAAACACAGAAGGTCACATACTACGAGAAACAAAAAGCCACAAAGGACTTCAGGCGCATCCTTCAGAAGGCAGTTTTGTAAGTAGTTACAGCCAATCTGACAAGCTTTCTCACAATATGACGAAGTGTTATAATCTTATTCCGTGGCCGCGGTACCAGCGCCACTGGTTCCGCGTGAAACATGCGTATTTGTTAATTATTCTGTTGTCATAAAGTGCACTTTGAAATATGTATTTCATTGCTTTCCGTTGATTTTGTATGGAATGGCAAGGAAGTTCATATGTGTTTGCCGGAGGGTTTGAACCGCGGAAGAAAGAAACGGTGCCATTAGAAACGCACTACAGCCAAGTGCTGCAAAAGAGATTTGCGCGTATTAGGACACGTTCTTTTGCTTTTGTAGAAGATGCGTATTCGTCATGTTTCGCTTAGTTACAGTGCATGGTATCAAAAAACGAGGTTAAGAAGCTTAAGTGGTTCTTCTGCGGTTTTGTGATTCTCTTTGCTATGTAAAGCTCGGGATTTATTTTATTGCTTCTAGAGAGTGTTGCTCACGTTCTGTGTTTAGTACGCTTCGCTGTTATTTTATGAACATATGCTTCAGGACTTCAGGAGAGCTGGTTTCTGATATAATTAATAGTACAGGTTACGGTCTGGGTCGTTGCTCATTATTCGCGTTTCAGGTTTTACACGTCGAAAGTACCGGGGTCTCGATGCACTCGTAACATTTGTTCCAAAACCATTCAGGGTGGAAACAATCTTTCCTGTGAGCTGTTTAGTGGTAGAAACACGTTTTTTTTTTCAAAAATATACGCCTCTACTCATATTTGTCTAGCGGATTTAAATAGAATAGGGACTAGGCTTTCTGGTTCTCAGTGTATTTCCCGAAACAGAGAGGAAAATAGTAAAAAATTCTATTTTACAACATGTTGCCGCATGTTATGCTGTAATGGCATTGTTTCCGCACGCATATGTACGTCGTTCCACAGCAGACAGGTCTAATGCTACACAGTGAAGAGGAGGAAGCGGAAGAACATTAATAAAAAAAGAAAAGGTCCTCATGGGTGGTCTCCTAATTGTCCAAGAGTCCACAGGCCTGCGCTTCACGGAAAACTTTGTGCACTAGCGATATTTGGCCAGCTGGCTGAGCAATTCTCAGAGCGGCCTTCATTGAGGAGGGCGATGGGTTGGGTAGGAGGGAACTACCATGTGTTGGGAGGTGGGGGGGGGGGGGGGCGTTCCCACAGGTAGTGTTTGAGGGGGTCTCAGCCGGCCCCCATGTTGAGCAGAGTGGGAAGATCAAGACAGTGTGGTAGCGAGGAAGGAGGTAAGGTAAGATTCAATTTGACTGCAGTTGCCGCCAGACCTCCTTGTATTTCGGATCTTTCGAATCGAAGGGAGAGGCAGCTGTTTTTGTAATGAGTGGTTATTTGTTGGTTTGTTAGTAGAGCCCGCGATGTTTCCTGTATTGGCTTAGATGTCCGATCTTCCGGGGCCCTGAGGGATAGTTCTCGAGCCACCGCATGAACGCGCTGATTACTGGCAATCTAGACATCCCCAGAAATCCACCTGAGGGTTATCTCTTTGGTAAGCGTGTCTCTTGATGCCAAAATGCGTAGGGCAGTTGGTGCGAGAATGCTTTGCTGATAGTGACGATACGCAGCTTTGGAGTCTGTGCAAATTTCTGTCATGTTGGGATCTTGTGTAACGTCTATGAGCGCCAAGGCGATGGCAGCGCCCTCAGCCTCGCTATGGCTATTGGCGTGGAGGGCTACTGCGGTACCGAAGGTGCCATTCTGCGCATGCTGGTGTTGTTGTGGCCAGCTGGCCTTTGGCACAAAAAAAGTCATTATTCACACGTTCCTCTCTGTCTGGAATACGTGCATCAAAATTGCGGTTTTCTGTTATTTGAAAACGTGAAAAAAATCTTTTACATGCTCTCAAGTAAGCTTTTGCGCCAATTTCCTGAAAACTTCATGACTAAAGCACATTATTATTCATGCAAAAAATATTGAGTAAAAGTATTTACAGGGGCTGCACAGCAACCATAGTACTTAAAGCTGGAATTGATGAAATCTCAATCAGGAATGGTGTCACGCAGAAGTACGCGATCTCTGCCGTACTATTGACCGCTCGCTGACCGGAAATATCCCCAGAGATCTTGATTGAGAAGAGTTGGCTAGAAACCTTCGTAGAGAATAGCTTAGAAATGTATCATTCGCTAATGGCACCGACTTGATACGTAACTCAGAGGACGCAGCGCGAATCATGATCGCGGGCCTAAAAGGTAAAACAGAAAAGAGGGTCTAATAATTAAATAAACAGAAAAACTGAAGTAATGCTTAACTGTCTCGGAAGGAAACAGCTGCTTGCGCTAGGAAGCGAAGCTTTGAAAGTGGTAATAGAACAGATCTAATTAAAACAGGTAGTGACCGTAGATCCGGATCACGAGATTGACATCAATAGGAAAATAAGGATGGGGTGGAATGCATTTCAAAGGTACTTTCACGTCATGAATTGCAGTCCACCAGTATCCCTAAGAGGAAATCATAAGCTGTAGTGCATCTTACCGCTCCTCGCCTTTGGGCTAGAAGTGGGGAGGTTAACGAACGGGGTAAAACTTCAATGGAGTAGAACGCAATGAGCTGAGCAAGGGAGGATGAGAGGTTTGACGTTAATGAGCAGGATTACAGCAGAGTTGGTCAGGGAACAAAGGAGAGTTAATGACAAAGTCTAAATTGAGAAGGATTGGCATGAGCACGCCATGCAGTGCGAAGACAAGAAACCTATCGCTGTTTACGGTAACGGAATGGATTCCAAGAGAAGGCAAGAGCAGAAAGAGAAGGCAAAAATTCGATAGGCGGGTGACATTTGTAAGGGATAATGTTGAATATGTATTTTTATGGCACGAGGGCATCCATCACCAAAGAGTGCCATGGCAGAAGGGATTAGAATATTAGAAAGTGTCGAGATAAGGCGGAGGGAGCTGGTAGCCTGGCACGGAACCTGTCTGGTTAGGGAGATATCGAGAGTCTGTGTGCTGCAATGGGCCGTGTTAGGCTATTGATGGTGATGCTGCAGTGATGGTGATGCTGCGCGGTAACTTCATTTATTCATTAGTCTTTGACACGAAGCCTAATAATCTGCCAACTGCGAAAAAATATCCCTGCCTCCAGTCCTTCTATTTTATAACCTGTGAGTGATTCACTTGGTAGACCAAAATGAATTCAACATTTGCTGCCAATCCTTTTCAGATATGTGGCAAGGAAATAACTTTGAAAGCGAACATACTTCACGGAACTTTCTACTTTTGTGTTAAGATCTTCCGGTACACAGAGCAAGATGAATCTGACTTTACCAGACATTTTCTAAAGTACGCCCAAAGCAATAATCATTTTGAAAAAGTGTAATTCTATTGTGGCGTGTTTTCAGTATCCAATGAAAGTTGCTGCTTCGCTCTTTCAGACGCTACTGGCCAAACCATGCACATGCCTTTGGGTGCTTATGAGCCAGCCCGCTTCACGTCGGCTCGAGAGCATCTGGGCGATTCCAGGGAAGCCTAGCGAGGTTCGGATGAGTTGAACGCTGTACATCGCCTGCATCTTTTTGCCCATTACTACTCGGGCTCAGCTGCTGCACCTGAAATATCCTACTTCTTAGCTGGTAGTGGCCGCAGCTGCAGCCAGTTTGATAAGAAACAAACTAATAGATTGTTTTACTGAGCACTACGTAGGCGACAAGCTATCACTGAAGTCACTATTTGGTTCCGCTTTCAACTGAAGTTATCAACGTTTTAATCAAAAGGCACCTCTCTACTGCGAATTTGAGCAGTTTCTGAAACTTTGGCTTATTGGCAGTAGTGGTTTTGATATGATACATACTTGCGGGCGCCACAGCTGCCTTAAGTAGCAGACATACCGGCGGAAAAGTGCGCAGCACGCCCTCACGGCGCAACGCGGGCCGCAGAACTTAAGGTCATACTAGCGGCGAGTGGTGCGCAGTAAAACGCTGCCGCGCCACTCAGGTGAAAGTTCTCTCCATGCCTTGCCGGCCAATGTCCGTCCGTTTTGAGGGCCGGGCGCCATTCCACGAAAACACATGACGGTCGACGTGAAGCACGTCCAAACCATCCGCGCAGAGACAGCACATGTATCACGATATACACGGACGCCGCACGGTCTAATATGGGGTAATACGCGTATGCAATGTATGCACCCGGACAGGCCGAACGAATTACCCGCACAGCTGGGCCACTTTCCAACTCTCCCATCATAACCATTACAGAAACTCACGCGATAATATATGCCATACAGGAAGAATACTTTCCTACTAAACAGGATACCACTACATCAACATCTATAGCCGACTAAAGCAAACACATCCGCAGTATACAACTTAGACTACTGGAAACCAACCTACATGACACTCTAGTAGAATCCTGTTAAACAATTCGAACATTAAAATTACTTTGTGTTAGATACCTGGTCATGCTGGGATCGAGGGTAATGATAACGGGCACGCGAAATAAACATCCGGGCGCCTTCGATCCCATGGCCGAATACAACGTCAGTGGAAGACGTCGCAACATACAAAGAGCAAATAGCTGAACACTTCCAGAACACAAGAGAAAATCGCTCAATTTTACCCCAACGTCACCCGTCACTGAACACGGAACAAGCACACGCCCTTCGCAAAGTTGAACCTAATGTTCTCCACACTCCACTAATGCTCTACAACTTCGGATGGCGTGACACAGCTCACTGTATTAACTGTCCAGGGATCAAAGCAGACACAGAACACGTTCTCTGCTCATGTAACACTGCCATTACCTCTCCTTACTTCGCTTATCCTCCTCCTCCATCCTCGATGGCTTGGCTTCACTCGGGCTCAGCAGATTATCTGGGCCCTTGGCGGAGCAAGCGCTCTTCTTAAATGGGCCTTAGTGCTGGCCTCAAATAAAGATTTTGCCTCCTTCTCGTTCGCCACCAACCCTGGAAGGAAACTTTGTGCAGAGCCAAGAGGTTACGACACTGACACCCACACGCGACTAATCTGCACGCGTATCATTGGTTTCCTCACTGCGTGACACGCCGCAAGCCCCCGAAAACGGCCCCACGACCGATTTGTTGCGCGGCAGGAAAGCCTAGGGTGCCTCAACGGGCAAGCGGATGCGCTGGCATCGAGGCACACTAAGGAAACCTGACGCTTGGAAGCTTTCCCAGCCCGTGTCTTTACGCTGCTGTGTCCGTAACATTATCTGTGATTACTACAGCCATGGACGGTAGAGAAGCATGGCCATGCGGCTAAGAAAAAGTACTATTCGAGCCGGTAAAGACAGAGGAATTTTGCTGAAGGAGGATCACTCATTATTTATGCGGTGCGAAGAGAAGCTCACAGTGGTTTATGCTCGCTGGCTACAACGCATAACGACGGAAGAGACTGCGAAATACCTGCTATTTATTTATATAGAAATTGCGTTTGGCACTTCACTGTGCAGTGTGAGGGGGTGGAGAGGAGTTGTACAAAGCTCAGATGGGGTCGAGATGATTTTGATTTATATTGAATAGTATGAATCGCAGTATAAACGTGTCAGCATGCACTCTACGAGGCACTGTGATATATTGCCACCCTGACATTGTAACTACAGGATATTCCCAAGGGATTAAAAGTGATCCATGTGCACTTCCTCAACGCTGTTGTTCAAGTGTTTCGTGCAACTGCTTCCAAATTCTGCTGTCTTTGAAGATAGAGTGCAGCGAGTAAGAACATTTCACGCAGGGAGGAGAGCAGAAGCAGAATGCGAATTTGTTATACTACGTCACAATTATTGGACGTAGCAGTAAACTATACTTGATGCACTAAGTGTCATAAGAAGCATTTTTCACCTGGGTGAAAATTTCTAGGTGAAAAATTTTTTGCGCCGATGGAGAAATTTCAGCACGTCATCTGGAAACCCGGCAGTAAGCGCCTCAAAATCTGTGTTCGTTATGCGTGGATGAACTATAAAATAATAGTGTTCGTAAAACTCATGCCTAAACTTACTTTTTCTTCCTATTCATTCGCAGAGCCTGTCTCCGAATTTGTGCACTATAAAGTTGTGCCTGCGTCGAAGACCCCGCATTCTGCGCCGTCACCGAAGAGACGCTGTGCGTGACGTCTTAAAGATATTCGAGGTGGCGGTGCCCGGGGGAGACCAAATACTTGAAAAATTGCGCGAGGTCACTGGAGGAGCTTCGGGGGTGAAAAAAATATGAATTGAATAAAACGGCGTTTAGGAGCACGTGTGAATGCTGAGTACAGTTATTTCCAGTGAATAGACGCCGCAGAGCACTTTCAGCTGGCCGACAAATTTAGCATAAAATAGTCATCTCACCCCAATCTTCACACCCTTCGTCTCGGTGGTACGGTGACTATCGGGTTCGGTTGCTTAGCACGACGTGACAAGAGTGGATCCGGGATGCAACGAGTGCATTTTCATGGAGGCGATGTGCTGCCAGCAACCCCAGTAAGAGACAGTGGAAAAAAATTCAGATTGCAGCATCCCTTGTGGTCAGATCACTGGGCATGGAGGAGATACAGATGCTGAAGCCAAATGTTGCCATACCAGCGAGCAAAACTTTCTGCAGATAATTATCTTTGACCGGAGCCCTTCCAACGCCTCTGGACTTTTCGCCAGCACCTGTACCGGTGCAGCTGGTGCCGCTTCAAACGAATAAGGATATTTCTTCTTTTTCTCGTTTCTGCGCAGAGGTAGTCCACGATATCGTGACTGTGCCAACCACGCAAGGTTTTAGGTTAGCACTTATAACAACGACGTTGTAGAGGGAGATACACAAAGCTGCAGAAAAGTGATTTTGGTACTGAATACATTAGACGGCGGCTGTCACATGCCTTCCAAATCCGTTGACCTGGAAAGGGAGAACGCGGTTCCCTGAAAAGAATGTCCGTGGACTAGTCCTGGGAGGACTAAATTATTCCGCAGAGCCCCACTGCAGTAGCCCCCTCTTTGAGCATCTGCTTCCAGCCACTCATTCGTCCGTTCTCTCCCGGTGCAACCTGGGAAGGTCTCTCTATGCTATGGATGTTGCTGTATGTTCATCTGCCTGCTTTTTTTCGATCCTCCTCGCCCTATATTACTTACGAACGCTAAAATAATGAAGGATACGTGGCCGCGGATAAAAATAATAGCTCTCGAGCGAGAAATAACACATTATATTCAGACTAAATCGCTGTAAGGCACACAGTGTTACAGCTCTGCCGCCGGCAACCCGATCATCTGCTTTATAGCACAGCCATCAAAAGCACACACCGTGCTCTTCCGGTCCCAGAGCGCCTCTGTCTTCAACGTGAGCCAAGCTCATAACAGTCCGGACGAAGGGTTTCAATAGTTGGCTTGAAACTCGAGCTCATGTTCTCCATTTCATTTCCCGCGGTTCCTAGCCGATGGTCGCCTGAGTTTGATGAAACCTGGAGAACGCATGCTGGAAATTGCGAAAATTTCCGCATTTTTTTGTGCCTCGCGTTTGGACAGTTTAATGAAGTGAAACCTTTTTCCCACTCATTATGTATACCAATCGTGAAATCACTCGTGCAACTGGCAACGACGCCGCAGTGCCTTGAGCGAGCGGTGAAGCTGTGACACTTTTACAAAGCTGAGTAAAGGCCCCGTCAGGAGTGTGATGAATCATATTGACACTCTGGGCCATTCACAGATGAGCAGTAAAAACAGAAAAAAAACTGGTAAAGCGGAAAGAATGGCAGCAACAAGAAACAATGCACTACACTCTGTATATACAAGGAGTTTAGGTCTCCAGTCAAACCTGAGTGAGATAGTTACGGCACCTTCATTTTAATTGCTACAACACGTACACACACGCGCACACGTCAAAACAATGTCACTTCATAATCGTAGATATTTTTAAATTGAATGTCTCATGGCTGCAGCTGTGCAGGCAAACGGTTCGTAGCTGTCACCGCGATAGCTTCTGGCACCAGTATGTGCCTATAGATGCCACATGCTTCATATTTAATAAGTTAGTGAAAATGGCACCTATTTCTGCGGACAGTTCAGAGTACGTGTGACCATATTTCTAGCAGCCACTGTTGCAGAAGCAAGTTGTACTGAGACTCAGTATCTCGGGGCCACATCTCATTGCGGGCAAAGACGTTCAACATTTCGACGCTTGCTCGTAGTGAGCACTGCATGTTTCTGGGAAAGAAAAGTATCAATTAATGTATGCGTGAAGGAAAACAAAACAGAAATATAAACGACCGCATGATAAAAAATTATTCTTAAGCCCCTAACTGCACGAACGAGTTGATCTACTGGTTCAACAGGCCAGGAAAACATGGCTAGCGGCGAGAAACGGAGCTGCCGCAAGACTGATGATGATGTCCTCAGGCTTGGGTCAAACGGACGAATAACCTTCAACTTCCTCTTTCTTTTTTCGTCTTCTTTGCCTTTCGTGGGACTTCAAGTTTGTAACACTTCGCCCGTCGCTGGCGAAGCACTGTAGGCGTGTCAGGCATCGCCGCGAGGGTGACAGTGTTTCAGCTTTACTTGAGTGAGGTCAGTACGTTCAGAACGTCGGCTACTTAAGGTTACGGGCGCGATGCGATAGGTGAGGTCACTGATTCTCTCCAAGATAACATAAGAATAAATAGAGTTCGCGGATATTTTCTGGCATAAGCCTAATTTTCTTAGACGCCAAAGCCAGAAGAACTCGCGAGGGTAGTAGGTGACATAGCGACATTGCTAAGTAGCGAGATTTGGAGCGCTCTTTTGAAGCGAGAGTTCTCAGGCGGGCTACTCGGCGGGCTTCTCAGCAATCTCAAAGTCAACGTCGGTGAAGAGCGGGAGGAAGGTATCAAGTTTGCTGAGGAGAGCGGACATGATAAGGAGGAAGAACGACTGTTGTTTCGTCTCAGCGGTGGTGTATGCGTATCCCAGTATAAAAATGCGACACAGGCGGTCGTTGCGACAGATTTTTCAGCCGCCGCGATGGCTCTGTGGTTATTGGTCTCGGCTGCTGAGCCGAAAGAAGCGGGTTCGATACCAGCCGCGGCGGTCGAATTTCGATGGAGGTGAAATTCTAGAGGCCCGTGTACTGAGCGATGTCAGTACGCGTTAAAGAACCCCAGGTGGTCGAAATCTCCGGAGACCTTCACTACGGCGTCCCTCATAGCCTGAGTCGCTTTGGGACATTAAACGCATATAAACCCTCACCTTTGTTTAATGTTTTCGTAGCGTGATATTGTCTGGAGGCCGCAAAAAGTTTAAGCCTTTCTTTTCTGACAAGGACGCACATAAAAGCTGCCTCATCTGCAATTTTTTTGTAGATGCAGCATGCTAGAAATTGCACCAATAGAGCAGGAAAAATAAAGAAGTGACAGGTATAGCAAAGGATGAGATTAAGATAGGGGCATCGCTCCCCGTGTATAGATGTTGGGTCTACAACCATTTCCTAGAACTTAAAAAAAAAGGCGGACACTACTTTCTTTGGCGGCCATTTTTCAACAGTAGATTTCGAAGGCTATCACTTTGGTCACCAGCATCTTTAAAGCGAAATAGATTAAATATCTTTTAACCGGTTACTACGCCAGCTTTGACGTTTTTGCCAACTGGCGTAAGACAGACATTAAGACTTAATGCCAAAAGTAGAGAGTCAGCTGCTGTAAATTCTTTTCGCTAAAAAGACGTACTGAATGAGATGGTTCAATTTACAGCTCCAAATCATACCGCCAGAAATAACTGCTTTCAATAACTTTAGATGAAAACAAATAAGTTTAATATTGCCTATAGTAGATAGCCTAGCATTTCTTCTGAACGGGATATTAAGGCAAGCAAAAAGAAACTTGTCACTGTGCGCTTGCTAATGAAGGCAACTGTTTTATAATATCATAACTAATCTTCTTCATGCACTGTACAATTTATCCTATCTTTTCAACTGGTTGAAGAACAAGACAAACTTTTTTGCTTGAGATGTTAAGGGTGCCTTGATTCACGTGCGCCCCGAGCGGCCTGCTTGAATTCCGATATCTTATATTTTTGATTGATTCATTTTTATTCTCAAATAATCATTACAGAGGCATGTTTGCACAAACATCTGTATCCTTAGTTAGAAACTGTTTGGGATGCATGCATTGGTCTTTGTAATTGTCAATCACGGGCATAACACAATTTTTTCGCATACTCAATGATACATAAGGCTCACGCATCGCGATAGACAAAGTACCTCTCTTTCCTAGCGACGCTTGTGTGTAGGCCATTAAGATATACACTTAGAAACAACAAAGAACAATGAAAACAAAAACGAAATAATTCAGAACACAACAGCCTTCAACTGCAGTTTCAACAACAGTTTTCAAGAACGTAGCAAACGTACTGCTTTGCGTTGCCCCGTCTGTCAGGTCATTCAACAGCTTATTCCCTCAATGAGCTGTGGTCTTTTCCTCTATGATCATTTACGGAGGGGACATTTAAGGACAGTACTTGTTGATAATGTGTTATCATTAAACCATGTGGCCCGTTCTGCATGTTTCTCCGCGCCCGTCATGGCTGTTTGCCGCATACGCTGAGCATTTTCAGCCTCCGAAGCTCCCTTTTCGTGACATACGTGGTCAACATCGCCGTTGATTCTGGTCCACTTCGACCTAATACACGGAGGTGTAGAGAGATGTTGGCACACAATTTAGCGCACCTGCTAACCGATTTCGAGGCCGTTTGACATCCGGCAGGGCACCTACGAACTCAGCAATGTCAAATGGTCTCATGACGTCACACATCCGCCGACCAATCAACGAATTTTATGGCAGACGACGCCGGACGCAGCCGGATTCTTTTTGCGATGAGGCTTTTGATGCTATTGTCACGTAGTGGTGACGGCAGTCGAAGCAGCGATGAATACGGACGAAAGGATCTTCTAAAAGAACTGTTTATTGGGCTGACTTGCACCCAAAATGGACTGAATCACTCGGCGGCGGCGAAGCGACAAGCGTGCTCGGCGGTCGTCGAACAGAATGCCCGCCGCTGTCGGCCGTGCTCAATTTAAAGCTGATAGCGAACATTCGAGATAAAGGGCGCAAAGTTACTAGAACATTCCGGAACAACGTAGAATCAGCTTTGCCTGGCTGCGATCAATCGAGATAAATCTAGTCGCGTCTTGCGTCGCAAACAAAGTGATAAGGTGTGTCGCGGCAGATTTGAAAAACGAATAAACACTGCAAATATTCGCGGCATTACTCCCCTCTCAAAGAAGCATCGACCCGATGCATTAAAACAAATAATGCGACTAGTAAGGGGAAAAAAACGGATCTTGCGAAAATAGAGCATGGAAATGCAGCGGCCTTTAGCGCGCATAATACGGCTTCAGACGGACTACATGGACAACTTCTGGTCGTACGCGGCGTCGCTGGGATGCAGTCATTGCGTCAGGGATGACTTCATAATCCAGTTCACCCAGCCGACGAAGAACCATGTACGGGCCGAAATAGCGGCGCAAAAGCTTTTCACTCAATCCACGGCGGCGAATGGGCGTCCACACCCAGACTTGGTCTCCTGGCTTGTATCCGCGTTGCGTCTTCGTAGGTTGTAGCGTCTGGCGTCGGACCGCTGCTGATCTTTGATCCGTAATCGGGCAAGCCTTCGAGCTTCTCTCTGCGCGTTGAAGGTAGGCGGCAACGTCGACGTTCTCTTCTTCTGTAACGTTGGGCAGCATGGCGTCCTAGCGTGGTCGTGGCATCCCTGCCATGGACGAGCCTAAAAGGCGTCATCTGGGTGGTCTCCTGCACTGCGGTGTTGTAGGCGAAGACGACGTAAGGCAGGATGACATCCCAGGTTTTATGTTCGGCATCGACATACATAGCGAGCATATCGGCGATGGTTTTGTTCAGGCGCTCGGTCAGTCCGTTGGTCTGCGGATGGTATGCAGTTGTCCTCCGGTGGCTGGTTTGGCTGTAGCGCAGGATGGCTTGCGTGAGTTCCGCCGTAAATGCTGTTCCTCTGTCCGTGATGAGCACATCGGGGGCGCCGTGTCGAAGAAGAATGCACTCCACGAAAAATTTGGCCACTTCTGCTGCTGTTCCGTTCGGTAGGGCTTTCGCCTCGGCGTAGCGGGTCAGGTAGTCGGTCGCTATGATGATCCACTTATTTCCAGATGTTGACGTTGGAAAAGGGCCAAGCAAGTCCATGCCAATCTGCTGAAAGGGTCTTGAGGGAGGTTCAATGGGGTTCAGAAATCCTGCTGGTCGTGTGGGAGGAGTCTTTCGTCGCTGACAATCTCGGCATGTTTTCACATAGTGTGCGACATCGGCAGACAGTCGGGGCCAGTAATACTTGTCTTGAATGCGGCGGAGGGTGCGAGTAAACCCGAGATGTCAGCTGTCGGCTCGTCGTGTGAAGCCTGTAGAACTTCTTCGCGGAGGACAAGTAGGTACAACAAGGAGGTAGGCTGTTTTGTTCGCTGTAAAGTTCTTCTTCACAAGGACCTCATTCTGCACACAGAAAGAAGACAGTCCTCGCTTGAATGAAGCGGGGGGTGAAGAAACCTTGCCTTCCAGGTACTCGATGAGGCCTTTTAGGTTGGGGTCCGAGCGTTGCTGCTGAGCAAAAGAGCTTGCGCTGATGGGTCCAAGGAAGGCGTCCTCATCGTCGTCCAGCGGCGGTGCATCTACAGGGGCTCGTGAGAGGCAATCGGCGTCAGTGTGCTTGCGTCCGGACTTGTAAACGACGGTGACGTCAAACTCCTGGAGACGCAGACTCCATCGAGCGAGTCGGCCAGAGGGATCCTTCAAATTGGCAAGCCAGCAGAGCGCGTGGTGGTCGCTGACCACCTTGAACGGCCGTCCGTAGAGGTAGGGGCGGAATTTCGACGTAGCCCAGATGATGGCAAGGCACTCCTTCTCAGTGGTCGAATAGTTAGCCTCGGCCTTGGAAAGGGAACGGCTAGCGTATGCGATGACCTTCTCCAGCCCGTCACTTTTTTGAACGAGAACGGCGCCTAGTCCCACGCTGCTTGCGTCGGTATGAACTTCAGTATCGGCGTTTTTATCAAAATGCGCAAGGATCGGTGGGGACTGTGAACGACGCTGAAGTTCCTTGAAGGCTTCTGCTTGCGGCGCTTCCCATTTAAACGGCACGTCTGCCTTCGTCAGTTGGGTCAGGGGCTCGGCGATGCGCGAAAAGTTTTTCACAAATCGTCGGTAATATGCGCATAGTCCGAGAAATCTGCGCACTGCTTTCTTATCGGCCGGCGGTTGAAACTGTTCAATAGCGCTGTTTTCTGCGGGTCTGGGCGTACTCCTTCCTTGCTAACGATGTGGCCTAGAAACAGCAGCTCTTCGTAGGCAAAGTGGCATTTCTCTGCTTTCAAGGTTAGGCCAGACGACTTGATTGCGTCTAGTACTGTTCGAAGTCTTTTGAGGTGCTCTTCAAAGTTCGAGGCGAAGACAACGACGTCATCTAAATATACCAGACAAATCTGCCACTTCAGGCCTGCCAGCACTGTATCCATTACTCGCTGAAACGTCGCTGGTGCGGAACAGAGACCAAATGGCATCACCTTGAACTCAAACAGCCCATCCGGAGTTATGAATGCTGTCTTCTCGCGATCTCTTTCGTCGACCTCAATTTGCCAGTAGCCGCTCTTGAGGTCCATCGATGAGAAATATTTGGCGTTGCAGAGGCGGTCCAGTGTGTCGTCGATGCGGGGGAGGGGGTAGACGTCCTTCTTTGTTATGTTGTTCAAGCGGCGGTAATCCACGCAGAATCGAAGTGCGCCGTCTTTCTTTCTCACTAGAACAACCGGTGCCGCCCATGGGCTGTTTGAAGGCTGGATGACGTCGTCGCGAAGCATTTCTTCGACTTGGTCCGGATGGCTTGTCTTTCTCGCGGAGACACACGGTAGGGGCTTTGACGGAGAGGTCGGACGTGTTGATCCGTTATAATGCGATGCTTGGCAATTGGCGTCTGTCGCACCTTCGGCGATGTCGAAAAGCACTCACTGTAGTTTTGAAGCAGATTGCGGATCTGGTCTTGGTCTGTTCCGGTGCAGGGCTGGGTTGATGTCGAAAGTGGGCGAGTTCTCTTGGTCAGGCGGATCTTCTGCGGAGGGGTCGGAGAGGGCGAAGGAATCTCGTACGTCAGATATTTCGTCGTAGAAAGCAATCGTCGTTCCTCTGTTAATATGCCGGTATTCTTCGCTGAAGTTAGTCAGCAGTACTTCGGCCTGGCCATTGCGGAAATGTGCGATGCCTCTTGCGATGCTGATTCCTCGGTCCAGTAGCAACTGCATGTTCCCCTCGATGATGGCTTCAGTGTTTATGGCTTTCGTGGCGCCTACGGTAACGACTACGCTTGAACGGGGTGGGACGCTCACTTCTTCTTCCAGGACACTTAGGGCAACGTGGTTTTCCCGAGTTTTCATCGAAGCGATGGCTTCGTCCGTCGAAAGCGTGATCAGCTTGGATCGCAGGTCGATGATCGCCTGATGCTCATTAAGGAAATCCATACCCAAGATCACTTCGCGGGAGCATTGCGGTAGCACAACAAAGGTCGCAGGATAGGTATGTCCTTTGACAGTCACTCGCGCTGTGCATTGTCCTGATGGCGTAATGAGGTGGCCCCCAGCGGTGCGAATTTGTGGGCCGTCCCAAGCCGTTGTGACTTTTCTGAGCTGCGCAGCGAATGTTCCATTCATCACCGAGTAATCGGCTCCTGTGTCGACTAGAGCGGTAACTTTCCGGCCGTCGATAGTCACTTCTAGGTCGGAGGTCCTGGCTCTTGCATTGCATGTCGCTCTCGGCGTCGGGTCACGGCTTCGTCGCGTATGCGAGTCACGGGTTGGGCGTGTGGTCGAAGCTCCTCTGGGTGGCGGCGTCGATTTCAAAGTAGCTTGCGTCGTGGTCGAGGTTCTCATTGTGTGCGGCGTCGGTGCAGCGAGTGTCGGTTCTTCATGCGGCGTCGCGGGTGCAGCGTCTTCATGGGGCGTGGTCGGTGGAGGATCTTCGGCGTTTAGCTCGTGAGCAACCTCACCTCCAGAGGTTGCTGCCTTTAGTTTCCCCTACGGGGGCTGGGCGACCTTCCTCGTACCGCGGCTGCGTAGCTGCGGCGTGGCGACGCAAAGCGCGAGGTTGACGGCGATGGTGAGCGCGAAAAGCGGTTCGGCGTGTACTCTTCTCGACGCAGGTACTCGTCGATTTCGTGCGGACGTTGTCCGAAGCGTGGTCGGGGGGCGTTAACGGCAAATCCTCGAAGACCGATACGTCGGTACGGGCAGTGACGAAGAATATGGCCGGCCTCACCGCAATGGAAGCACAACGGCCGGTTGTCGGAAGTCCTCCAGGCGTCGCATTTCCTGGGGATTGAGGGTCGGTCATAGGCTGGGCGGGCGGGGGCTGGGAGGCGGCGTTGTGGACCAAGTGGCTCATTTCGGGGAGGACGTGGGGGTTGTCGTTGGGGCTGAGCAGTCCTTACTGAAGCGGCGTAGGTCATGGCCTGGGGTTCTGTGGCCGTCGGGGTGCCAAGTGCCTGTTGCACTTCTTCCCGTACCACGTCCATCAGAGTCGATGCTTGTGGCTGTGGGGAGGATGGCAGTAATCGGCGTAGCTCCTCTCGGACGATTTCGCGGATAACGTCCCGCAAGCTGTCGCTGGTGGTGGCCGGCGTGTCCGAACGGATTGCATAGGCAGAGGAAGGGCGGTTGTACTGCCGAGCTCGGACGTCGAGGGTCCTCTCAATCGTGCAGGCTTCCTGCATGATTTCCTCGACCGTTTTTGGCGGCTGACGGACGAGGCTGCCAAAGAGTTGTTCTTTTACGCCGCGCATTAAGAACTGAACTTTCTTTTCCTCGGTCATCCCGGGATCGGCGCAGCGAAATAGGCGCTTCATCTCCTCGACGTAACTGCGGACGGGCTCATTCGGAAGCTGGATCCTGGACTCGAGGAGTCGTTCGGCTCTTTCTTTCCTCACAACACTGGTGAATACCTTCAATAGTTCTCTCTTGAATAGCTCCCATGTCGTAAGGGACGACTCGTAGTTTTCGTACCACGTGCGTGCGGAGCCATCCAATGAGAAAAAAACGTGTCCAATCTTTGCCGCATCATCCCACTTGTTGAATGACGCCACGCGCTCAAATTGGTCCAACCATTCTTCAGGGTCTTCGCCTAGGGATCCATTGAAAGTTGGCGGCACCCGCGACTGCTGCAGTATAATCGGTGTCGACATCTTCGGCGAGATTGCGGTGCTCGTAGCCGCGTCTTTTCGCTGTCTTGTGCGGTCCGGCAGTTTCCTGAACTCAGGCTCCTCTCCCTGGAGACGTCGGCTGGCTCGCTGAGCTGCTGGCTCGTCCTCGGGTGCGAAGCGCTCAGGGCTGGCTTCACGACTTGAAGGGGGCGTCCGGAACATGGAAGTTACCCCGCACCTCCACCAGATGTCACGTATAGGTGACGGCAGTCGAAGCAGCGATGAATACGGACGAAAGGATCTTCTAAAAGAACTGTTTATTGGGCTGACTTGCACCCAAAATGGACTGAATCACTCGGCGGCGGCGAAGCGACAAGCGTGCTCGGCGGTCGTCGAACAGAATGCCCGCCGCTGTCGGCCGTGCTCAATTTAAAGCTGATAGCGAACATTCGAGATAAAGGGCGCAAAGTTACTAGAACATTCCGGAACAACGTAGAATCAGCTTTGCCTGGCTGCGATCAATCGAGATAAATCTAGTCGCGTCTTGCGTCGCAAACAAAGTGATAAGGTGGTGTCGCGGCAAATTTGAAAAACGAATAAACACTGCAAATATTCGCGGCACTATTGTATTATGAGATCCTAAGTATTGGAGATCGAACAATCACAGCGCCTTCAGGAGTTGTTTGTTGCCGTGATAGCGCTTGCGGTGCCGGCCACACAAATAAGCGCACAGAAATAGTGTTCACGACTGACAATGTTTTTTTTAGGGCGAAAGCCTTTAATGGCTCATGCTCGCGGCCACGATCGTGTCCGTCCGTCCGTCCGTCCGTCCGTCCGTACGTGCGTCCGTGCGTCCGTGGCGCCTCATTTTGTGGGAACTCATAAAGATAGGAGAAAAAGAATGGTTGCAACAGATATAGGAGGAAAAATTAAAAGAAAATCATTAACAAATGCTTCATACTTAATTGTTATTCACAGGGGCTGCATTAATAGCAGCCAAAATCGGCCGGAAAGGTTTTCGCCAAACGCAGTTTATATCATCACAGTGGCCCACGAATTTTGGTTTTTTATTAAAAACGGGTGACTCAACTTTTCTTGATGGTATACCGTATTTCGTTCATCTTATGCTGGCAAGTAAAATTTGCTAATTTTTCTTAACTCCTCGAGCTGAAAAATTATTGTGACAACTGTCGAGGTTTTCTGTTATTTGAGAGCTGAAGGGATATCGAAGTACAATATAACACCCTTTGTCTACACCTTAGTTCCCTTAGCTCAATTACAAGCTCTAACCTTAGTTATATGACGTCGTTGTAGTAGCGTCCGCAGTGCACGCACCGAAAACCCTCCTGCTTCATCCTGGTTAGTCAGCACGCGGTGACGATGCCCACTACAAAGCAATAAAGTTAACTGTGGTTTAACTACTATTGAGCCTGGTTCGAGATCGTGTGTCGGGCAACTAGATGAGCCTTGGTGTCTGTTACGTTGTGTGCGTTCCGGACGACTGCCAACACCGGAGCTCGTCGAAGCGACTGCGTCTTCCTTCCCCTCCACGTCGCTGCCGTCTGTGGCGAGAGCAGCGTCGATGGGCGCCTTTCAACGCGGCGGTTGACGTCATGCTAAGTCGCGTTACTTACATTGCGTTAAACCGTATATGACGTCATTCGTTCACCCATTGTTATTATTACGTTTCACTAATTTTTTTTTCAAGTTCAAGCTTCAGGTAGCGTCACGTGTTTAGCGCTTCTAGTTATCTGTTGCTATAGCAACATACATATCAGCTGATTAGTTACGATAAATAATCTCTCTAAATAGTGTTGCTTAATTACGCTGAACTTGCTGTAATTATATATATCACATGAAGACATTTGTTTGTTTACTGCTAATTATGCTCATTACTATCCGTGTGCTGTGCGATATCAGGGCTGGTTAAAGAACCCCAGATGGTCGCAATTTCCGGAGCCCTTCACTACGGCGTCCATCGTAGCCTGAGTCGCTTTGAGACGTTAAACCCCCATAAACCAGGTATCATGATTAACCACATTAACTAGTACACGCCTATATACTATCTTACTCTAGCGATCCAGAGGAGCTACGCCACGGCAAAGCGCGGAGCTCGACGAAGCGACCCCCAGTTTCTAGACGCAGATCCGGTAACAAGGGCGCTGTTGCTAACTGCCGCCAACACGCAGCGAAACTTTGGCTAAGACTAGCGCATACGCTAGTCGGAACGAAAACTATACTATACACACTATACCACACTAAAGCTATACTATAGCTACGAAAGCTAAACTATAGTATAGCTTTCGCTCTAATAGCAACGTGAACAAAAATATGACAAGAAAGAGCTCCCACATCCTCTTTCGTGCTCCCGCCACTTCTAATAAACTAAAATGTAGTTTCATAAAATTTTTCCATTCCCTTGCAGCAGCTACCGCGCTGAAAATTTGCATTACGGAATTATAACTGTGCTACGAAGTTTTCTTTCCAAGCCTGTTCTTCGTAATGAGCTATTACTCCCTTATTAGGTACTAATAAAGGACGGAAGCCAACAGTCACGGAAGCCAAGGGGCATAGGGGATGTCTTTTTTATCTTGTAGTGATTATAATTTAGAGGTAATAAAACAAAAAAACAACCACATGCCGCCTGTAGGTTCGAGCCCACGACCTCCAAATTTCGCGTCCAGTGCTCTACCAACTGAGCTACGGCGACGGCTGTCCGATCGTCTTCTTTCGGGGTTATTTTATGTGCAGTGTAAGCGAACCTTGAGAGAGTTCACCAGCGTCATCATCGTACATAGCGGAGGAAGTAGTACGTCCTATATAACGGCTTGTATTATAATTTTTTCTTGTGCTTTTTTATTAAAATCCCAGTAGTAAGAACTATAAAATAAAAGAAGACATCCCCTATGCTGCTTGGTTTTGGTGACTGTTGGCTTCCGTCATTTATGTCATAACGAGCACCTCTTTACATTCTCTTGTCTGCTCAATGCACTAATAAAGAAGAGAAACCGGCCTTCACAAATCGAAACATCATGTGCACTGCCAGCTGTTCGTGCGCAGAGAAAAGTATAATTTCGCGTTTTTGTTTTGGAGAGCATATTGAAGTTTAAACTTAAAAACGATTACGATATCCGGTAATGTGTGACTGCAACTCTCCTGGGCTACCAGCGCTGTAAAATTTGGTGTCACACGGCAAATTTAATATCATTTGCATCGAATGACATTCGATAGTAACATCATTACTTTGCTGTCAGACGGGAAAATTTAACCACATTTTGTGAAAACGACATTTACCAACCAATGAACTTGAGGAACTAATTTGCATTCGCTCCCTGGTCGATTGTGCAGCCTCGGCACCAGCAACCTAGTGAAGGGAAGAGTAAATAAATAAAATATAATGCATTATAAATGTGCAAAAGTAATTTTTTTTTATTTTTCATATGTCCGTTCTATGTTTACAACGTCGAAAGGACAACAACACGTCAACGCACGAAACTACCCTTGTTTCAGGCTGCCTCAGAGGGCACGTGACCATGTTGGTTGTGGTAGTCTTGTAGCACGTGTAGAGCTGTTCGCACGTTCTTGAGTGGCGCTGCGATAAGTTGCCCAACGATGGAGACCGATGCGGCCGCAGCCACTTCTGTAATCGAACCCAAACTTCAGTTGCCACATAGCGCTAAACAGACACGGATGCAGGGAGACAAACAGGGCGGTCGCTATCCCCTGATATCTCTTTTTGACTCCCTGCATCCGTGTCTGTTTAGCGGTATGTGGCAAGTGACCCGTCACCAACTCGCCCAAGCTTCCACGGCGGCGAACCCGAACACCGTGCTCAGTGGACGGAGGAGGAGACTTATGCGCGTATAAAGGTCTGGGAAGACCACCTGGGTGACTTAAGGCGCATAAAGAGAAACTCAAAGGTGCAAGCCGCGATCGCCGACGCGCTCCATACTTTGGGCATGGACGAAAAAATCAAGGCGGTGGATATTAAACTAGAGAATTTGGGCAGCAAGTACAGTTGAGCACAAGTTTCACCTTGTCTATTGTGCTAACCGAAAGATTCCGTGTTAAAAAAGCGTGCATGCTTTGAAAACGTTTCGTCCCCAAATAAACTGTCCATAATTAAAGTCGTCATATTACAGGATGGATATTAATGAGACATGGCTGCACACTGCAAAATGTGGTAAATTTTTTGTTCTAATAATGACACAAGCACCAAATCATTGCGCCATTTCTATGACTAGCGTGTGTTCCTAATAGTGAAAAACATTATGTACTCTCACATCTCTAGATTGCTGTGGCCCATTAAACTGTTCCTTCAAAATTGGCGGACTTTTTGAAAAGCATTCCTATGGTAGTATTTTCTCGTGACATACACTTGAATTTTGGTCTCTTTGAGAAAGCATGCGATAAAATCCTTCATAGAAAAATGCCTTGCATACTACGTTTCTCAGCTGTCAGCAGTTGGCCAATGCTAACTCTTACTCATCGTGCCTTTCTTTTTTTTGGAGCATCAGGCAACCCCAAAGGTATTGTACTTGGGGCCTCCCTTTTTCTTACATTCATTATGACCTTCATTTCACTGTTTCGTTTAACTAGTCTTTGACTGCTATGTGGTCTGCCATCCCACGAGCAAAACAAACATTCCAACCCTCAAGAACAGCCGTCTGCGTGCTCAAGGATGGCTTATTTTCCAACGTTAATAGGTTTGCATTAATAGTTTTTACTGTCAGCCGTACTCGTCTCCACTATATGTTGACATCTGTCAGTATTAAGGCGAAAGCAATTAATAGCTCATTTTTGTCCGTCCGTCTGCAAACTCTGTCACACTATAGCTGTCAATCAAATGACAACTCCAAAAGAAAAATTTATTCTTTTGCGCAGCGGGAATCGAACCACCATCCTTCCATTCCGCAGAAAAGCGTGCTAACGACTACGCTACATCCTGTGAACGCATATGCAGTTTTCCTTGTCTTTTCTTTCTTTTTTCTCTGTCCACACTAATATATGTCTAGAATTAATTTTCTTTCTTTTTCGAAAGTCTAGCATTATTTTTCTTTCTTTTTCTCTGCCCACACTTGCCCACATTAATATATGACTAGCGTAAGAATGCTGGAGAGTGTTTGAGGAAAGGCGTTAAATCAGCCGGTTGCCTCGCAAACGCCCTCCAGTGTGTCCAGCATTTAATATTGACAAACAATTGGGCACTTAATCAACATCTTAACCACTGATCAGTGACACAAGCAGCAACACCGATCTAAAAGCTTTTGCCTCCCCTCATTTTTGGTCAACAAAAGTACCCCCCTGAATATTGGCTTTCTGCTTAATCTTAACCTGTGTCAAGCGAAGCAATGCAAGTGCTTTGATTATGTGATATGGCTAAAATGCTAGGTGCGCATGTTCGCGCATGTGACTTTTATGTGCATGTGTCATTTAATCCTTATTCTCATCTGAAATATACAGCCAGATATGCTATGGGGCCAACATTTACAGCATTTATAAAAGGGTTCCTCCTTCTCCTCTATAATAAAGCTGAATTTCACAAAGACTTCTGTCGTCATGAATAGAATCAGGATACAGCTTCAGCGGCAGCGAAATGCATGAAAGGGCACAAATGTACTCAATACTAATTTATTCGTACAGTTGCTGTTTTCCTTACATTAGGGACACAAGTTTTCTAGCAAGGCTCCAAGGAGGATTATCATTTTTGCGCATTATTTTCAGAAAGGAGGCCACAAACCAAAACATTTATTTGCCTAATACATGCAGCTCTTCTAGCTCAAGCCCAGTTTAAATTAACATACACACCCTGTATGAAGCAGAAAAGTAGGCATAGCCTAGGCAAAGATCTTCGAGCAACTTAAGATAGCGACTCAGTCATTTCAACGTCAGGTATGCCTAAAGAGAACTTTTGCAGTTTGAAAACCAAACTAGCAATAAAATAAGCTTTACTTTGCAGAAGATATTGCTAATAAGCAACAACTAGCATGTTCCAAAATTTTATACATGGCAAGTAGTACAGACAATGCTCACTTTCATCTGCTGGTTTGGGAACCAGAGTCACTGCTACGATCCCTCATTTTTTTGTCTGGTCTGCAAAAAATCTTAAACATCACAGTCAAGCTATATGAGAGGATATATGCATGTATGCCCTACAAACACTTAAATGCTTATTCTTTGTTTCATTATATTTTCAACAACATAGCTTTCACCCTGTAAATATATTACTACAAATTCTGCTTGAGATAACCACTGTGCATGGTCAGTGTGTCCTGTTTCAATGAATATATGAAGTATTCTTTTTCAGCCTCAACCAGGAGCCGCCCAGATGATGTAACCTAGTTCACCAATTCCCACATAATGTTATGTTTACACTGAAGGTAAAAGTCATGTATGACATTTTACTTTGTTTTCATTCACATGGGCACTTTGAGAATTTTTTGATATTGTACTGACAACATGCTTGCTTGCACTGCTACATTCTAGATTGTACAATCCTCATTGCAATGTGAGCTCAGGAATGACAGCTAAAATAAAGCTCGTGGCCCGCTGTTACTCTGAAAATACTAAAGCAGTGAATATCAGCACAGTGATGCGTGGCTCGTCTCCTTTGTCAGCACACTGTGCTATTTCACTTTTTGCTTTTTAATGAGCTGAAAAACATGACAGAAAGAAATCAGTATCGTTGCATGACCAGTCTTCTGTGAAATGCAGAACTGTTGCAGGTACAACTGATTTTACATATTCCACATTACTGGGGATGTCATAATTTTTTGGCGTACTTGGGTTCGTATTCGACAGGAGTGTGCTAAAATATGAAAGTTTAATACATGCATACTTCAGACACACACTTCTCATATCAATGAATAGATAAGTGTCTTTTGCAATGACAGTTGTGTGGGGAGTCAGTAAGGAGGCTTTTACATAGCAGTGACAGCAAACGTTTATGGATAACAACTATAGTGTGCAAGTATTAATGAAAAATCTACAAAAATGAAGGAAATGAGTAGTACGTGTAAATAGACTGCAGTGTGCTAGTTCGAACAATTGATGATTCAACCTGTACCTGATCCCAGCTATGTGAATTTCCCTGTTATAATCACAAACGATCATATATGTACAGCTAACGTAGCTTGTTCTAATCCCGTGTCCTTGATTCCGAGAATTCGAGATGTGAATCGGGTCGTCGTTCTGAAATCGTTATTGCCAGTTTGGGTATAGCGTAACTTTCAATTGGGGTACCCTTCAAATATTAGGGGGCAAAAAGCTTAGATCGTAGTGAGATCACTAGCATATATGGGCGGTCTTTAGGGGAGTCTAGCCGATTAGGGACCGAATGAGTTGTGTCAGGATCTCGGCGTGATGCATTTTTTCACCTCCTGAAGTAGAAACAGCGCAAACGCAAATCATTTTCCGCGACGCTGTTTCAGACAAACTCGTCTACGATTTTAGAAACTTTGTTGTGACTTCGTTCGCGGCCGTCAAGGTCGGGCTATCAAAGTCGATTGCGGTTTACCTGTTAAAAAATATCACACAGCTAAACATGTCCCGGGTGAGCCACAATCAATGAATGGGTATTCGTACGGCAAGATATCTTCATGTTCTGCTAGGCATATCCCAAGCAGCAGAATTTTATTGCCCCAAGCAAGGCAAATCATTAGTGGTCAATGCTTCCATGATTGTCAAAATACTGGACGCCAATCAAAGTTTGTGCTTGGATGTGGTGACAAGCCAACCATTGGCTATTCTAAGGAAGGCCAAGCATGGAAAATAATTGGAAATGCCTTGGACTATGATAAGGCCTGCACTCTTACACCATGCCAAATCCAAGCAGTTTCTTTGACTGTAGCCCAATCATTTTGGACAATTAACATTTTAGCTGTTTTATAGCATCTTTTTTTTCACTAACTGCTGCTGCCTTTGGCTCCCTGCACCATTATGAGATTTGTTAACTGTACAGAAGCAGTTTGCGGCCACCACTTGCCAAATAACTCAAATACATACAATCCCTTTTAGGAGATGACGGTTTCAAAAAAAACCAGTATCACCACTTGACAGTTTGGTGCGAAATGCAGTATAGCAGCTGACAGCATTGCTGCAAAAAGACTTTTGCAAAGAAAGCTGCAAAGTATTATTTGGACCAGACATCTAAAGAATTGCACATTTTTGTAAATCTATAAAACATTATATGCATCTCTTTTTTGCTTCACATTTACAGTGCTATTCAAATGTGGTGAGGCAGCATGAATTAAAGAGTGGGTTGAACACTTTTGTTGCAAATGCATTTTTGATATTATTATGCTATGCCGCAGTTAAATTTTGTATTACTACTGCTGCACTGAATGCCAGCAATCTGCAGCGACTTGAGCAGTGACAGAGAGTGCATAAGACGTCTTGTATGTCGTTGAGGGATTTTTGTTAAACTATAAAAAAACATGACTGCTAATGCTGTAATCAAACTTTGTGTCATACAAAATTAACAAACCTTCGGTACAAAAAGGCAAAAGGGACTAAAAGCAGCCATCTAAAGAAAAATGCCCATGTGCATTGAACAGCCCTGTATACAGGCAGTTACAGACAAAGAGGTTCCAGAAGGAAGCAGACTTGCTTCCATTCTGCACGAATGAGTGAGGCATAACCACCTAGTTCTAGATTTGCATTTCATTAGCTTGTATACCTGCAATAGTAATGTTCTGATACTGAATGTTCTTGCACATATGAATATCTGCATACCCGTCAGGAATCTTGTTTTGTACTCTAGACACAGCAGATGAGCACTAAAAAATACACAACCACATTCAGGTAAAACATTCTCTTCATGCATATATTTTTCTACAAATAACCGTCATTTTGCACGCTGGATGCAGCCAGTCCGGCGGCGCGACGCCTTGCAGTCTGGCCCCCTTCCTGATCTCCCGCGAACATATGCCGCTTTTGGTGTCATCTGCGACGCAGGCTTCTGTCGTGTCAAAGAGACTGCGTGTAGCACCTGCAAAACAGAGTACATGCGCACCAATGCCATAAAATTAAAAAACAGAGACATCGAAACCAATCAGCAATAAATAACCCTTCCGAAGAAAGAGATACACTGCAAACTGTACAAAATGCTTCACTAAAGAAGGAAGTTAAGAACACAAACTGTGGCTGCAGGACACAAACTGAACTGTTGTTCATGTAAAGCTGTGAAAGAAAAATCAAGTGCGTCAGTGTTAGACATTTACGTAAAGCTTAGTTGTGATACCGTATAAACTCATGTAACGGCTTCACGTTTTTTTAAAATTTGGGTGCGAATTTTGAAGGTGCGGCCCGTACATGAATTACCAAAAAGTCTAACCAGGTTCTCTCAATTATCTAGTTCAAGACGAGGTGCACCCCATTTATTGCTGTGGCCCTTACACGATATCATACGGTAATTAGTATGCCATGGAGCTGGCTTCGGCGGATGGATGTAAAATCACGCTGACAACAAACTTTTTTAGGCCAACTTTACATGCACAAATTGCACTTATCCGTGGGAAATATCTGGATGTTCTATTTAATCGCAATTTTCGCTCAGATACAGGCGATTTCGTGATAATTAGGTCTGAATGTTTGCAGAGAATTATTTCTTTCATCGGTGTTCTTCGTAGGCCTCGCGTGACGCGGCCGTCGAATGAACTCGAAGCAGGCGCCAGAAGAACGTGCGCGAAAGAGGCGATGAAATAAAAACGATGCAAAGCAGGCAATTCCTCACCGCATACATTTATCTTTAGCCCGGGTATGTTTACGCATTCAAGGAATGGAACTCGTGAGATCGAGCATGGCGGCCAGAGTTGCCAAGCCACTGACCAATGATCGTCCTGTTTAGTTGCATTCAGCATGGTATCCAAGCTAGTTTCTATCAAGGAAGCAGGGTGTTGGCCAAGTATGATGGCCATCGAAATTATTCCAAATCGTGTCCAGTAAAAGGCCATCGCCTACTGCTGCTTGGGATACCTATGCTGCCGCATGGGCGTCAGTGACGATCACGCCCATCAGAACGCCGGGGTCGTCCGCTCGGTCGCATGCAGCAAACTTGACCGCACAGCCCCTCATCCGCTCCACGCCCTAACGCGCCCACGTGCGCGGTCGCAAGGACGCGTCCGCAGGCCTTCTCATTGCTTTCCACTATCCACCTCGCACTACGCTCCTAAGAACGAGGCAAGTGCCGCTCCCCAGAATTGCACCAGCACAATGAAAATGGGCAGCCGGCGCATCCTCGCCAGCTACACCGATTGAATCACACAAAGGCACCCACATACTAGCAAAAGACAAAATAAGCAAAAATTCCAGTAACTGACATTTTCTGGGAGCTTACTCGGGAACGTGGGCGCACTCTCAAGAAATGCACTCCTCAAACCGCATCAGACGGCAGCTCAGACGGCAGTCTGCAAACCGCGCGCCTAGGAAGCCTGGATGCCGCTCGTCTCCGCGCTGGCCATTGAGGCACCCTAGACGCGCGGATTTTTCGCTTGCGAAGCCTGCGCTGTTCGCGGACGAGGCGGAGCCATTAACGTCTGGTGAAGTGGTGCTGTATCCGCCCCCGGACGGAACCGATTTGGTCCGCAGTGTAAACTGGCCTTTACGAACCCCCTTTTCGTTCATAACTTCTATTTTTACGCCTAATTTGTTTCAAGGAAAACAGAGCAAATCCAGCTTTCTCGGGCAAAATTTTTGAAAACTGGAAAATTGTAAGACACAATTATCAAAATATTGAAGGCAATGGTCCATGATTCTGGAGTGTAGCAAAATTTTTCTTTTAAAGCGTTTCCAGCAATCACATCGAAAAGTTAAGGCTACCATAAAAAAACCAATGGGGAACGCTTTGGACGATAGCAAAAAACGTGAATAGAAAAAAAACTACAAGACTGCCGTCGGGTGATCTGCGGATATATTGATTGTTATAGTGAGATCTTACACTGTATGAACAAATTGCGTTCATAAGCGGTTTCCCGCACAAAACTGCTTTTGTCCAGAATTGCTTAGTAAGTCTCCCTCCGAAGCCAAACCCGAGCAGAATATGTACGGCGTCTACTCGAACCTGATCGGTCAGCAAATAGCCGCCTCGGAATAAACACAGGATGGAAAGAATATATAAGGATTGCCACCTTTTTAAAACGAATGCTCTCCTATTATGCAATTGAGGCAACAAACGCTTCGAACAGCCGCAGCTGAAAATGTATTCACGGAGAAAATTTCACGCCTTGACTATGTTCAAACCGAAACTGCTTGTGCCAACCGCCGCAAGCTGTGGAAAAAGAGACGATATTTTGGGCAACCGAATACGAGCCTGTGTAATCAATCTGGGGAACGAATTTTTCTAATACTGGCACTATCTCAGGTGTGCTGCGTATTCTATTATATTACAGCAGTTCAAGCGCTAAAGGTGAAAAATGAAACAAAGTTCGCCTACTGAAGCACCTGCTTAAAGTTATTCTTATGTATTTTCTTCTGAAGGCCGCAAAAGTTTTGAAGGGTAAGCTCAAGGAAGAATTTGTTCTGCTGCCATTGTTCTTCATATATGGATCCAGTATGCTAGAGATTGAAACAATGGTTATCAAACAAGTGACAGTGAGACAATGCGACAATAACAGGGACTTTGTTTTCTGAGCATCCACTTTGTTTTCGCAAGTCACTTTCTTGCGCTAGTCAGTAAGGAAACGCGGGCTTCAAAAGCACTTCCAATTTTTCAAGGCACACCGGGAAGACCGTCCTTATGGCAGCCTCAAGGTTTGCTGTTGTGTTCCTTTTCCTCACTCTAGGTAAGTGCAAGAAGCTTCCCGTCTTCATTTTTTAAACTGAACAAATTATTATAAAAAGCTTAACTGAGATGCCAAGGGTTGGGAGATGAGGGGCTCATCAGATTATACATAAGCCTAAATTCACTGAAAACAGGGAAAGCGTACAGCGCTCAAAATGTTTGCAGCAATGTAGGGTTGTTTAGACAGGTTATTAGTTGTGAAATCGCCAAAACTGAACATAATTTAATTAGTGGCGGAAAAAAGGCAACCCCGCCGCCGCTTATATCCGAGGCGAAGATTTTGCAAGCTGCATGCTTTGCTGTATACCAACTGAACTACAGCTGCAGTGGTTCTCACTTCTACTTTTGAGTTTATTAGTCCTACGAGTAGCCTAAATTTTAAAGTATTCTGCACCGCTGCCTCAGTCATAGCGGTGGACGTGGAACGTCAAACACACTACCACATTATCCTGCAGCTGTAGTAGATGACACATTTTTATGGCATTACAGCCACCACACAGAGTAGAATAACTCATGATCAGCTACAACTCAATTCTTTTTCTCCGGAACAGTGCTTCCCCATGTTCTGGCCTCTTGTTCATATGAGCCGACCGACCAGGTTTGGGATCTCTCTTTAAAAGTGAGTAAATTTATCTGTTTATGCTTATTCGAGAGACCGTGATAAAGGCAGCTTCATATCTTCCTGGGACTTGGGGCGTGCACTGTGCGACAAGGTTTTGTAGCGATAGCTACGCTATGCCAGCCGCTTCGCGAGGTCAGTGTGGCTGCGCGCTGAACCTTGACACCACCGCTCCACCAGCTGTGCACATGCGCGGAGTGATGTCATTGCCCGCAGCTGCACCGACGGCGGAGATGACGCCGCCGGCCTCGTCAGTTGTGCGCATGCGCGGAGTGACGTCTGCGCACGCAGCTGGTGTGCGCGCAGCGCGCCTACATTGCGCTAGCATTTCGGGACTTCAGCGTGGCGGCGCCGTGGCTGGTCACGTGGTTGGTCACGTGGTTGGTCACGTGGTGCGGAGCAGCTGCAGGTGGCACGGCGTGCCGGCGAAACCGAGTGGGGGAGGAGTGGAGAGGGGGAGAGAGGGAGAGAGCGAATTCACTTCCAGGGACGAAGATGAAGAAGGAAAGCCCAGCGAAACGCAGCGGCGAAAGACTGACTTTGCAATTCGACTGAGCGAGTTCCACTCAGCCAGCTTTAGCCATCGCGTCACCCTAGGTTTAATCAGATCTAATCGACAGCCATTTTTTTTTGTTTTCAAACGTCCCAGATATCGTTGTTTTAGGGCTGATCGAAGCATCCAACGCACGGTAAGTTATAAAATTTCCTAAATGCAGAATAGAATTAGGGCATTACTCACCCAAATATGTGCTCATATGTATAAGTTGCACTGTCACGAGTCGTAATAACAGCTTAACCCTTTCTTTGCCATGCCTATTCGAACGGTCTATTTTGAACGATGGCGCAAAAGGCCCCATTGTGAGCAATCCTCGGCAGTTTTCGGCCAGATAACACCAAATAGTATGTTGCAAAATGTCTGTACTACTGTTTAAAAAAAAGGTTTTAGAGCACAGCTCTTAGGCACTTGTTTCCAGCTTCCGTGTAGTAGTAGTCGCCGTCGTAACCGGTTGTCCAAGTAGCAAGGCAAAACGCCGCCTGGAAGGTGGCTCCCACCGGAAGTTCCTGCAATGTGGCGAGCAGCGTGACAGGCAACCTGGTCGCAGGCCACTTGACAGGCCCCACTAGTCGGAGTACTCGTCATAACACGCCACCTGACAGGTCGCAGGTCACCTGAAGGAAACCTGAAGGAAACGTCACCTACCAAGGCGAAAACGGAGGAATGGACGGCTGGAAGGTGGCTTCCCCGGGAAGAACACAAAGGGTTGCAAAACTAAAATACGTGATGAGCTGCGCTCAAACACCGCATTACCGACTACCGTAACTGTCTGCAATTTTTTTGTCAGCATGAGGTTTTTTTTAAAAACTTCACACCAAATCTGTCAACGCGGAGAGATTGAGAAAGCATGGCGCCCAAGGTGGCGTAATCTTTTGAGTAATGGGGAGCGATTTCACAGGACGAAGGAAGACAGACGAGTTGAAATAGATTTTCAAATCACTCTCTATTAGTCACTGGATTGGTTTGATTTGGTCTGTGGGGGTTTAGAGTCCCAAAACAACTCAGGCTATGACGGACACCGTAGTGGAGAGCTCCGGCTAATTTCAACCACGTGGGGTTCATTAACGTGCACGGACATCGCGCCGTACACGGACCTATAGAATTTCGCCTCCATCAAAATTCGACCGCCGCGGCCGTGATCGAACCGGTGACTTCCGGGTCAGCAGCCGAGCGCCATAACCACTGAATCACCGCGGCGGCTTACTCAGTAGATTACTAACTCGCCCAACGTTTGTCTTGGCATCCTGTTCACCCACTCACTTTACTCAAAAGCGGCGGTGACTTCTGCAGTTTCCCATCACCAACAATTGACTAAACAAGCGACATCTTTGTGCGAAAAGATGACGTCTAAAAGTCTTACTTTAGTTCGCACCGAGCTGATTGTTCCAGGAATCCCAAACTGTCGAGAGATGCCCGTCTGTTACTTTCATTTCTGCCATTGCCTAGGAGATACTCTGAGCTCAGGGTGTCTTGGAAGGTTTGTTGAAAACAAAGCACACAAGACGGACACAGGACGAAGGAAGCGTACACGGACACAGCGCCACTGTAAATGAGAGTTCATTGGACGATCTCCTCTAATACAGGAAGATGTAAGGAAAGAATGACGCGTAGAACAGAAGCGAAAAGACAGATGGCTTGATAATGATCTGATTTCATTTCCATGGCGCATGCTCAGTCAGATATGAAAGTTCTTTTTCCTCAGCGGTACCGAGAGGGTATTAATAGAAGACTGAACAGTTTTGCTTATTCGAAAAGCTTCAGTTATCTCCTGGTCGCTTTTTCGGTGTGCTTTCCAATGAAACATGCCTCTGAAAACATATGGGTGCAGTGTTTGCACTCCCTACATTCGGGAACAAGATGATCTTTTATGGCAGTTTTTTGCACAGCGCCGTGGTGTTAGAACAGGTGTTCATTAAGGCATCCAGCTGTTTCCAGGTGTGATATTTACTGCAATATAAGGGTATATGATAAACGAACCCTTCAGCAGAAGCTACAAAGGGTTCACGGTGTATTATGATGCAACCACCAGGCAGCCGGTAACCGGAATTCAGTCACGCGCACAACCTACCGAGCTTGATGGTTGCGGAGGAAACAACCTTAACATCGATTCCACTGGTAATCTTTTCCGGGTTGTGAATAGCATTGTGCACGTAAGGAACATATACAGTCATATAACAGTTTCTCTTCCATTGATTGAAACCATTATCTCTTCGATTGTTTCTAAGCATCCTACAGGCCACTGCCGACAAAAACTCTGGTTAGTACCTGAGGCTAAAAGGCGCGAGACCGGCTTATGAAACCTACAGTTGCAGGAGCGCCGTGTTCATGTACCTTCCTTTCTTCGTCCCGTGTCCGTCTCGTGCGGTTTGTTTTCATCTAGGCATGAACCAACGCGTTCAGCAGTCTATTCTTCTCCGTTATGGCACCGGGCATGTCGTGAATGATTCCGTGCCAAAGTATGGCGAAATCAGTTATCTACAAGACGGCCCGGGGTCTACCTTGAAATTGGACTCCGGAATAACCGAAAGCACTGCGCGCGAGCAATAGTTTTTAATTTGCTGACCAGAATATTTAGCTTGAAGAGTGGTGCAACACTAAATAATTATTTTTGGCATATTAACGCTCTAAATCTATACTCTGTAGATTTTTATTATCCTAACTTCTGACCGGATACGTTCTATATTTTTGTGATGTTTTTTGCGAGTCTCAAATTTCGCTAAAAAGGATGTTTTCTTTCGTAAGCAAAACGTCTTCCGGCTCGTTCTTTGTATGATTGAAAAGACATTTTATTATCTAAAATACGATGTGCCGGAATAACGAACAGGCTTGAAGATTAGTTGATGAAATATACTTACGCGTACCTCACTCATATTTCCGGTTTCCCGTAGGTGCAAAAGAGTTAAAAAAATGGCTGTGGTCTAGCTCTGGTTAAACCTGGAGTGACGCGATAGCTACAGCTGGCCGAGTGGAACTCGCTCAGTCGAACTGCAAAGTCAGTCTTTCGGCGCTGCGTTTCGCTGGACGTTCCTTCGTCATTTTCGTCCCTGGACGTAGATTCACTCCCTTCCCCCTCTTTCCCTCTCCACTCATGCCCCACTCGGTTTCGCCGCCACCGGCAGTTTCCACCGCGGCCACGGATCCGCCACGCTGAAGGCTCGAAATGTTAGCGTAATGTAGGCGCTCGGAGCGCACACCAGCTGCGTGCTCTGACGTCACCCTGCGCAAGCGCACAACTCACGAGTCGGGCGGCGTCTGCTCCGCCGTCGGCGCAGCGGCAAGGCGCGCGGCGCGCACACCAGCTGCCGGCTATGACGTCACCTCGCGCATGCGAACAGCTGGCGGAGCGGTGTTGCCACGGCTGAGCGCGCAGCCCTGCTGACGCGAAGTGGCTGGCGTTGTGTAGCTATCGCTACAAAACGAGTTACCTTTATATGAACAGGGATCCGCTCGGTTTTTTCGACAGTGAGCGTCGAAGGCGCTCGCCCTGACTCCCGCGTTTTTTATAGGTTATGAAGCGAAGAGAATTCATGCAACTTTAACGACACGGACGAGATGGGAGTACGAGATTTATAAGCAGCCGAGAAAGATATTTGCATCTCCAAATCTCCAACTAATGGTGTGCGCCTACTTCTCGCTTGTCTAGAGCATTTGAGATAATTTTTCATTTTCGGGTCTCAGGTAGGATTACAGAATCAGATATAATGTAAACAAAAACAACTTCCACGCTCCTCAGGCATGCTCACATATGCATCAAGCACGCTGGTGAATTCCTCTTAGCTTCCGATCAATATATGCACCTGAGCCGCTCTTGATATCCTGCGACCATATTTGATGAACATACAGGGTGCTTACTGTGGCACTTGCGGGAGTCCCACGTTTACGTGCCGTTTCCCCCTGTACTGGTCACATGCTGTGCGTAGTTTTCCGTACTTTGCTTGCAATTATGTTTCTCAAGTTATACCAATTGCCTTTTTTCTTTCCGGTTACAGGGAAAATCTGGTCTGCAACTAAGGAAGCGCCAAATATCTGCTTTTCTCCTCGCTGTCCAGGGAGCAAGACTACTTTGGCCCCTTCTTCAAAAAACTATACAGCGATGTAAAGAAAGAAAAACATTAAAACAAGCCACTAAAGGAGGTGAAATGTAGGCTTCTTAGAAAAGAAGAAGAGGGGATGCGTTGAAAACCTGAAGTGAAGAGGCACACGATCCAGAAGGTGGAGGTAGTTGTTCTGACATCGAAGGAGTGCTGGCGGCGTTGAAGATAGTGATGAGTAGAGATGACGAAAGTACCAGTCCAATAAAGCCTACAAAACTCCCTCGTTTAATATATGTGAACTACAGATCTTAATGCTCTTATACACAAGGAAAAGTCAGGAAACGTAATTGAAATAAAAGACTAGAGCAATAGACAGGGAGAGAAAAAGAGAAAAAGACAGGACGGTCGCTAAAACGTAAGCGTAATCTAGGGAACGCAATTTTGGTTCGTGTTGATAAGGGTGAGAAATAATTGCTTAATCATTTCACAGTGCATGTACTTTTGTGGAAACTAGACTGACTAAGCCAGCCACGTGCCAGCCGTGGGCTCCGTATCCATGACAACTGCATTTTGCGCACAGTAGTAGTGATGTTAAGAAAAGTAGGCCTGGAGGTATGGGCATCGCCACAGAAGCCTCTTTAGGAGAAGAAGCACGAAAAGGGCGCTCTTCTTTTAAAAGACCAGAATTCAGTCAAGTAACATGTGCCGTAATTTACGCTGTATCGTAATGCTGAATTGAAAGCTAACAGAGTTCAACTAATTTAAACTTAAAAGCTAAATATCAATAGCCCAGGACCACGAACACTGATGCGAAAAGGGGTGGGACTCGAGGGGTTAGAGTAGGCGGAGAAGAATTTCTCAGGAGACAAAGAACAAATCACTGAGCTGTCGCGATGGCTGTCCCGGCGTTGGTCAGATAACAACAAAGTCGTAAGATTAAAGTTTCTGCGCTGCATGAAGCGGTGTCCTCAATCAATTACAGTAAGGTAATAATTGTATCCTCCATAGAACACCGAGATTTAAAATTGCGATTTTTATAAATGGAGGCTAGAATAAAAAGAAATAACTTGAAGCAGGCTCAAGTCTACCTTTCTTGGACATCTTTTTTAATTGTGAGGCAACAGGGATATATTCCAAGATATTGTTATGAACATATTGATGGCCATTGTCTACTATTCAGATGCGTAGTGAAATAACGTTTTTGAAGTTTGTTCTGCGCTCGCACGGAGTAGTTAAATCTGCCTTTGAGAGCCAATGTGGTGAGGTTTTGGCAATAAATAGCAATAAACTACAAGCATCACTAGGAAGGACCGCCAGACATATAGATTGTTGTAGTACAATCTTAGGACATGCAAAAAAAAGTTTGGTTTCATTTATGGCGTTTAGCGTTACAAAGCAACTCGGGACATAAGAAACGGCGTAGTTGAGAACTCCAGGGTAATTTCGACCACCTGGGGTTTTACGGCGTACACCGACATCGCACAGTACACAAGCATCTTACATTTCGCCTGTCAAAATGTGACCGCCGTGGCTGGTATCGAACCCGTGTCTCCCAGATCTGCAGCCGAGGACCATTGTCACAGCACCACCAACGCTTTTTTTTTCTTCAGTGCCTGTTGCGGCAATTAGAGAAGCACTCCAACCGTAGCTGTTGGTGTGACATAAAAATGTATGTGCTTTAATTTTAACGAGAACATCAACCACGCCAACGACTTCATCACAGAAACCTTGGCTCAGGAGGATGTCACGCAGCTAATATACATTGCCAACAAAATAACTGCGGCTCATACCCTGAGCCACCGACGCTGCTAATAAAAAATTAGTTCATTGACAACCACCCGCTTAAAAGTGCACTTGTCCTCAATATCTCGGTGTCTCATTAGAGGATTCTAAAAACTTTTCTGTGTCTGGAAGGTTTTTGTGTGAGGCATTCAAAAGGCCAAACATTAGACTTCTCTGGTACATGATAAAAATAAGGAAGTTTCCCACGTGGGCAGAAAAGACGACTACAGAAAGATTGCGGTGCTATTCAATTACGTTTTAGGAGGACTAAAAAAGTAAGCAAAAGTTTACTGTGGGCAAAATGAAATACGCTGTAAATTTCAAAGCAAGCCGGTTTATTAGCTTATTTCCTTTGATGTTATTGATGATTGGGGTGACTAAATGTCCTCGCGGTGGGCAAATGACTTCACTTTTGGCTTTTCTCCTTCACCCTAAGAATGAGATCCTTGGCCCGCCCTCACTAACAACCTCATTTCGTCAAATTCCTTGGTCCTCCCTCGCCTTCGCGGTATAAGTGCCGATGTACTGAATTGTGCAGTAGGGTAGCCGGGTTCTAACCTGGCCGCGGCGGCAGCGTTTCCATGGAGGCGAAACGAAAAAGGCTCCCGTGGGTTGTACGATGTGAGTGCCCGTTAAAGATCCCCAGGCGGTCGAGACGCGTGGATCTTCGCATTTCGTAGCTCTCAGTATTCATGAATTCCCGCGTGAAATAGCTTAGGGACTATATATGGTCAAGCTGTAGACGATCACTGGTAAGAGCTGGGTCAGTGGGTCTGGTAATTCTGGCAGCGGCTAAAATGAACTTTGCGTGCGTGAGAATAGGGGTCTGTGAAATCTTAGAAAAATCCTCACAACACTCTAAGGACCAAATCAGAGGATAGTGCTGGAAGAATTTTAGCCACAAAATTCCCCCGGCTGTGGAAGAGTAGACGATGCCATAATTAATCTCCGGCCGACCTTTCAACCGCTGTAAACTCCATAACCTTGGAGTTGGAGCAGCGACAAACTACTCCACCTCACTTGCGGAAAAAGGGAGATTCGGTCTGGTGACCGCTGGCAAAGGTCACACCTGGTAAGCCGCGGATCGGAGACTTGGTGAACACACAGGAGATTTACAAAAAAAAATACTCAGAATCAAGTCGCGAAATGACATTATCACGCTCAGCGTTTAAGAGTAACAACGCGATTCCCAAAATGCAAGGCAGTGAAGCGTACGCGACTGAGGAATCACATATCACATTATGTATCAGATCGTAGTGAGGCAAGTCGACAGCATGAAGGCCAGAACAAGAAGAACGCACGTTTATTGCTTGGCATCGTACTTATTGCTTTCGCGATAGCGCAGCTTACGCACTGCGCATGTCAGGCACACAGTCATCTTGTTATCACGCAAGCCCGACACATCCTTCCATGGTTAGCACAAGATAATTGTTCAATTTCATGCTAATTGATTGAAGGCAGCATCATGACGAACACGTTGGGGAGGCTTCACGATGCGAGTCGACCTCCTCAGAGTAATGGCACTTGCAGGTTGCTCTGGGACGGTAACTGAAGCCGAATACGTGCCAGCATGGGCTGGAAATTGCTGACGCAGCCCTGGGGGCTGCTGCGGTGTTGCGCTTGCAGTGCTAGAAGGCTGCGGTGTTGCACTCCCCGGGTTGTTAGTCGCATTTGGCTCAGCCTAAACTGCGCAGTCGTTGTCGGTGTCATCGCCTCTTGATTCAATATACTGCTCACCGGAATGAAGCACGTGTCTCCTGTTGCACCGAAGAACACGATGACTTTCAGTTACGCCGTTGGCAGGACCTCGGGGCAACTTTTCCATTCACCTTTCGTTTCCATGACCAAGATTTGTCTCGCAGCCTGACGACGTCACATTTAGCTAGTGGAGGCAACAGCTGTCCTTTGTGCGCCTGGCGGTGCTTTTTAACTTCAGTAGTCTTGATACTACCGAAATCAGGGAGGTTAGATCGAAGGCGCCTGCCTTGAAGAATTTCGCCAGGGGATTGACCATCAGCCAGTGGTGTTGGTCGGTAGGCCAAAAAGTCTAGCCAGACGTCCTGTCATTCATTCTTCATTATCCCCTTGACTACTTGCGCAACTTTTTTCTGCGAGACCGTTAGACTGTGGGTAGTGCGCACTAGACGTGACGTGTGCGAAGTCGTGCTCTTTAGCGAAGGCTGCGAACTCTTGGCTTGAAAATTGGGGTCCATTGTCAGTGCACAGTTCGACAGGAATGCCGTACCGAACAAACACAGCGCTGAGAGCTGCAACAACACTTCTTGCACTTGTGTCGGGAAGCTTCTCGATATTTGGGAAGTTAGAAAGAGCGTCATATACGTCCACGTAAGAATGTTCCCCAAAACAAAAGACTCTGTACCATGCACACTGCGACATCGGGCGCATTAACAAGTGTTCCTTGGCTTGCTGGTTCGCGAACTTTCTGCATGTACAGCAGTTTTGAAAGAGTACTGCGATGTCGTTGTTCAGGCCTGACCAGAAAAAGAGTTGTGTTGCTCTTTCTTTGCATTTGTTTAAACCAAGGTGGCCGGCATGAATCCTTCTCAAGATATCCAGTCGCATGCTTTTCGGTATGAGAGCTTTCGTAGCCTTGAACGGAATTCCACCGATTACGGGCTGTTCAGAAGAAAAAAGTTACAGTTCACCTTGAATTTGTTTTCCTGCTGATAAAATTCCCGACGACCGTCTGCAAGTAGCAGTCACGAACAGTTTCCTTCGCCAGCTTCTTTTGCGTTGTTTCCGTGACTAGGCAGTTCAGGAGCTGTAGTGCGTGAACTTCGACGTCTTCCGGGGCACCAGCATCGTCGACGTTTCCGAGAATAGTCGCTCGAGACAGCATGTCCGCCAAGACCAGGCACTTCCCTGGAACGTACTGTAGAACATAGTCGTACCTGAGAAGTAAAAAAAAAAATCTCTGGCATGTCACAAGTTCCTTTACAAGCGATT
The DNA here is from genome assembly GCF_052857255.1 of Amblyomma americanum. NCBI lineage: Eukaryota > Metazoa > Arthropoda > Arachnida > Ixodida > Ixodidae > Amblyomma > Amblyomma americanum. The sequence goes on from NC_135498.1 coordinate 103,433,341, forward strand.
GACGGAAGTGGTTTGTGGGCGGTCTCGATGATGACCGTCTGTCCATACACGAACCGGTGACACTTCTCGCAACCGAACAGAATTCCGAGCGCCTCTTTTTCAGTTTGCGCGTAACGCTGCTCCGGCAGTGTTAATACTCGTGAAGCATATGCTACTGGTCGCCAGTGACCACCGTAACACTGCAAAAGTGCCGCTCCGACGCCTTCTTTGGATGCATCGCATGTTAGTTTTGTTTCCTTTTTGGGGTCAACCATTGCTAGCAAGGGCGCTGGCGCGAGTGTCTGGGTGATGCTTTTCCATTCTTTTGCGTGGTTTTCGCTCCACTCGAACTCAACTTGTGGTCTGATAAGCGCTCAGAGTAGCGATGTTCTGTCCGACAACAGTGGCACATATTTTCCAAAGTACTTAACCACTCCTAACTTGCGCTGCACATCGGCTTTGTTTTTTTTTTTTGGTGTTGGCATTTGCACCAGATTTCGCACAAGCTTCGGGTTCGGGGATATTACTCTTTGTTCGATAACGTCACTTAGAAAATGCACCTCTGTTAAACCGAAATTGCATTTTTCGACGTTGAATGTTAACCCCGCTTTTTCGGCAGCTTTCAGAACTGCTACAAGCCGTTCATCATACTCTTGACGTGTAGTCCCCACACCAGAATATCATCGATATACACGTGTACTGCTGGCAGCCCGTCAAACATCTGAATCAGCATTCTGTGAAAAACTTCCGGTTCCGATTCGATGCCAAACGGCAAGCACATATAATGGTATCCACCGAAGGGTGTGGCAAAAGTACATATTTTCGATGTTCTGTCATCGAGCGGTGTCTGATGAAATCCAGAGTTCGCGTCTAGGCAACTGAATTAGCAAGCGTAGGTCAATTCTGCTTCAATATCTTGGCGCCTGGGAAGCTGGCAGTGTTGCCTCTTTATATGCATCTCATTGATCTTTCTTGCATCTATGCACATTCTAAGTCTGGCGTCCTTCTTTTTGACCAAAACCAAAAGCTTACCCAGTGGGCATGTCCGTCTTCTTTTTTGATGATGCCAGCTCTCTCCATTTTCTGATGCTCGTCGCGAAGGAGTTGGCGCAGACAGGGGTACCCGCCGCGCTGGCTGGACTACAGGGACAGCAGCTGGCTGTAGTTCCATGCTGTATGGTTGCTTTAAGCAAACTACACCCTCGAAGAAGTGCCTAAACTGCTTGATTGTTTCGTATTCAGCAGAAGTGCTGACAGTGTCTACTGTGCGCTGCACAAGGCCCAAAGCTTCGCATGTGCGAAGCCCCAGTATTCCCCGGGAGCAATTTTTCACCACGTAAAATTTTACTGTAGTTTCGGCATTTCCAACGGTTGCTTTAGGGACTGTTGTTCCGAAACTCGTGATTATGTGTCCGTTGTAAGCTCGCAGCACGGAGCTCGTAAGATTCAGTTCGGAAGTTTGCAACTTGCGGTATACTGAAAATGATAAAAGGCTTGCTTGTGCTCCGGTATCCACCTTGACTAATGCTTCACGACCCGCCACTTGTGCTTCCACAGTCCAGTCCCACTACTGCAACTTTCGATGCCGACGTCAAGAACGTCAAACTTGTGGTGGGAGGTTTCTTTTTATTCGACTCCCGGTAGCTGGCTGGTGAGCCGGCGAAGCGGGCTGTCGGCGTTGCTGGCGAGGCCGGTTGCCGAAAGCCTTCTCTGATGCACGAGCGAGAGCTTCTGTTCTCCGCGAGGCAGGTCGCGCCAAGTTCATCTTCATCAGCGCCGCTGGGGATGCCAGCGCCGCTACAAACTCATCATCAAAGTAAAGTTCGCCGACTACGCCGACGACTTCGCTCACGACCGTCCTGGCCGGGCAACAAATCGCCAAGTGATGAAAGTATCGGCAGGAGTTGCACCTTTTTCCATAGGCAGGACACTGTCTTTGTTCGTGCCGTCGGTTGCATTTCTTGCACCAGTACCGACAACTTACCGAATTACCGACAACTGCACTGGTCCCTTGTGCTCTACGCGGCGGCAGCATGATGCCCTATTACGAGAGACTGCGTCAATGCTGTCATCTGGCCTAGCCCAGGCCCGATTTCTTTCTGTCACTGATTCTGCTATCCTGCACATTTCTTCGGCCTTTTAATCGCTTTTTCGTAGAAATTTTTGGCGCAGTTTGGGCTTATTCGTCCCGAAAACGATCTGATCTCTGATCATAGAATCGTGCAGTGCATGGAAATTGCACTGCGCTGCTTGCTTCTTGAGGTCTGGAATAAATCTTTCGAACGGCTCTCCATCTTCTTTTTTCCTCGAGCGAAAAACATACCGGTCATGCACTTCACTGCTTACCTCAGCACAGTGTGCTTCAAATTTCCTGAAGAAGATGTCATAATCTTCCTTTTCCTCCTGCTTGTCAAACTTGAACGTGTTGAAGACGTCAAGCGCTTCATCTCCGGCAACGCTCAACAGGAGCGCAGCTTTTGCTGCTCCGCTCCTTTGATGGTTCTTTGACGTGGTCGCCTTGATGAAGAGTTCCAGTTTTTGCCTAAACCACTTCCAATTCTGCGACAAGTTATCCGAGAGCTGCAAAGGTTCCTGGGGCTTCAGCATCGGAAACGCTTGCACCGCGGCGTCTCCCGCTTTCGGTTTACCTTCGTGCTCCAGCTGGGCCACCGCGCTCCTAGCTACGCCCTGCCCAAGTGGACACTTCTTACACCTTGTATCAGATCGCAGTGACGCCTCTCGACAGCATGAAGGCCAGCAGAAGAAGAACGCACGTTTATTGCGGGGCATCGTACTTATAGCTTTCACGATAGTGCGGCCTACACACTGCGCATGTGAAGCCCACAGTCATCTTGTTATCACGCAAACCCGATGCATATTATTAGACAAAGGAGAGGGCATCGGGAAATTAATACATAGGGAATCCTGGTACAATTACCGAAAAAGATTCTGTACACGAACACAGTGTTACACGATTGAACGAAGCTAAACAAAAGTACGAGTCGAGATGCAGAGATCGAACTACATTGACAACGAAGAGTTCGGTAGAAATGGGGAGACGTTGGATTATCTACGGAATGGAAAGGCTACAGGCGATCGCTGCGGGGCCGATGCGCAGTCACGGATCCCGATGAACTTGAGCCGCGCATCTTAGGGGTCGCCGTCACCGAATCCGGCCTATAAGACCTCGGCAGGAGAATCACTTGTCTGGCACATCTATGCCTGGCTTGACTGTCGTCGCACACATCGACTTCCTACAAGCAATCTGCCCAGTTCAGGTTTTTCCGCCGCCTCGTCCTCGTAGTAAACAAAGGCAATATAAAGGAATGACGCGCTAACGGTAAAGCTAGATATTCGAAAGAAAGCGAAGATATTACGTGACAGACGGGACACAGTGACACACGCACGGAGGAGCAGTGACACAGAACTGTAGATTTATTTCGCAGAGCGAGGTGCGGAAATGTGGAGACCGACAAATGATATGACTGCATAGGACGGGGAGAACTAACAAGAACAAAATAGAACAAAACGAAAACAACAAGAACGCGTAACGAAACCTCGAACGAGTGGCACTTTTCCTCAAGGCCTGCCGCGAAACAACGTCGCCTACACACAGGGGATGGGCAGGGAAGGGCTTTGATCACACGGAAAAAAACACTAAAATAATTGGTGGTGGTTTTGCTTTGGTTAAACCTGGAGTGACGCGATAGCTATAGCTGGCCGAGTGGAACTTGGTCACGTGACCAACCACGTGACGAACAACGTGATCAGCCACGGCGCCGCGCCGACGGCAGCTGCTCCACACCACGTAACCAACCACGTGACAGCGTGGGGGCGCAGCCACAGGGTGGCCGCGCACCCACAGGGTGGCAGCGCAGCCACAGAGTGGCGTCGTCGCCACGCTGAAGGCTCGAAATGCTACCGTAATGTAGCTCTCGCTACAAAATTACTGGTGCGACAACCATGAAAAAGCACAGCCTTGGAAAGGCAAGACGAGTGACTAGTGCAAAAGTTGAGTCGATCAAATGGATTGGTGAGGAGAAAAAGGGACAGCAGTCGTCTTTCATCGCCAATCTATTCCATTTCAAATTCTATTCCAAGTCTGATTCTGATATAAAAAGTAATTCGTTTTTGCTCTAGCGGTTCCTTTTTGCTTGTCCCCTACAACAGGCAGGAACATGGCCTTTTATGGAAATTTCTTGCATACTGTTGTGCTGTTATAGCAGGTGTTCATTAATGCATCTACCCGTTTGCATGATGTAATCTCTGCCGAAAAATAGCGGTATATGGCAAACAACTTCCTGCAGGGCAAAGTACGGGTACCTGGATCACATTGTTCCTACGTTCAACGAGCACAAGACACACTTCTTGACAAAAAAAAACAACAACTAAGAATTACTTAGTGAGCACCGAAAGTTAGCGCAAGAGAAAAAAAAAACCTCTGCTGTTGATTACAAGCATTGCACACACTGTATCCTCAAATATATTTTGCTTTAGTATGTTGCAACAGTGTAAAAAGAACTAAAGTATAGGACCCTCAAAAACAAATAGTGTGGTGTCATAGTTCAGGCCTTCTTATGAAACACGAACAATATTGGCAGCCAACCAGCGCTTGTGCTTTCCATCGTTTGTTGCGAATAACTCCAACCTACGTCTCGAGTCACGGCGTACCCAAACTACAGCCCATACGGATCATCGCAATGAGTGATACCTTCCGCGGAACAGCACAGGCTCTCTGTGCCATGTTTTGGGCATACTTGGACATTTAGCTTGCTCTACACTTGCAACAGTAAACAGTACCTGTGCATGCGAGCGGACAGATAGGTTTCCTGCTTCTACTATGGCCAGCGTTTCCTTTTTTTACGTTTCACGTAATCATTCTCAACTGCATGGCCTGCCGTAAAATTGGTGTTGGAGTACAATAGTAATCCCTTAAACTAGAGTTTAGCTTTCTTGATGAAAAGCCTTCGCAACACTGACAACGGTAACCATTTTACCTTGCAAAATGTCTGCAGTTCTACTTGTGCCAGAAATACCGGGTAGCGCACTCAGACACATAACTTTTGCGAGCTCATTGAATAGCGGCCAAACCTTTCTAGCAGCACTGGTGCATTTCGCAATTAGGTCCTAAAAGTTGAACAATTTGGCAACATTGGCTGTGTTTCGATGCTCCTAAAAGAGATTTGAAGAGCACTGCACACCCCAGTAAAATGCAACGGTTCGCCGCTCACGCAAAAAAACTGGACATTTTTTCGAACCGAAACGCAACTTTACATCCGTGGAGACAGCTAAGCGCAGCACTGAAAACGTAAACAGCGGCTCTGGTATCAACTAGAGTCATGAGGTACACAATGAACAAGCACATTAATTTTTTTCCTGAAGACAACAACAAAGCGTTTGATGCCTTCAGGCGGAAGACACCCAGCGCCTTGACCCCGTAGGTCGCGCAGACTAGTTTCCGGCGAAAGCGAGACGGAGTGGCGCACTGAGGGCGCTGGAGGTGGTGCCACGCTTTTCACCGATGGCTGAGAATGACAGCGCAACGGCGCAGGTGGGGCTCTCCGGAACCAGGGGAGAATGTTGGTCGCCGATAAGGAGCAGGTCGGTAATGTGCCGTAGAGAACAGTAATACGACCTTTGGCGCCACGGGCAAAATCGCGACATGTGGTCGCGAGAGTACACAAGAGGGAAACGAGCAACAGCTTGCACGGGCAAGCAGTCAGTATGTATATGCAAACAGCTGCGTTGAACGTTTTCGTCATAACAGTCGGCGCCTGGTAGTAATAGCTAGATAGAGGCTTCGGGGCTACCTCGAGATATGGCTCAGCAACGAACTCCGAGGCTCTTGGCGCCCCGAAAAATGCACCGTGCTAGAAGACGGACGCGTCCAATACGCAGTAAAGTGACCCGAAGGCTTCTAGGTGAGTTCCAGCGACTACCGGGTCAGTTCTTCACGAATGATCCGGGGAATCGTTGACTGAAGACCGGAAGACAAAGACGAAGATGCGTCAAACTGAAACGTCGGCACTCCAGCCAAACGTCCGAACTTACGGGTTATTCGGCGCATTGTCAAACCTTCTAACGTGCGGCACAGCTGTATGACGTTGGAAAAACACTGAAGGTCTGCTCTACAGATAAGAACATTGTATATGTATTCAGCAAACGCTTTGAGCAAGCGCTTAACTTTCACTGCTTCTGAAATGCACGGGCAGAAAACTTTGCATAACTTGAAGATTTCCTCGGTATACTCGGTGCATGTCAAACCTGGAAGCTGAGCCCTTTGAGCAAGCGCTTGCTCAGCTCACTTCATTGCGACCAAGTAACCGAAGCACTTCTTTATATCTTCCACAAAGCGGCACCAGGACGCTAAAAGGTCTCCGTGGTCCTCATGCCACGTTAGGGCCGTGTCGACAAGGGAGAAGACAACGTCGGCATTCCGAGCGGAGTAGTCCAACCTGTGGTAGCGGCTCACAGTTGGTAGTTGAGCTCACCAAGTTGCTAGCTGGGCTCACCGCTCGAGCTTAGGGATGAGCGCGGTTCACGGTAATGTTGTGACGAACTGCTTAGTACGGGCCTCGGAGCGTCGCCACCCATAGATACTGTCTGCGCGGAAGATGCAAGACAAGCAAGGCGACGACACCGGTGAAAGTTTGATCTGGGGATCAGTCTTCGGGCCAACTGTACAGCCGACACCTCCAAGTTGCCACAAGCGGGGGTTTATTAAGAGCAGAACAGGTGACTGACGCCAGCTTGGTGCGAATGCTGAGTTTGAGCACGAGCTGCCTGTTCGCCATTGTATTTGTCTTCTGCGTGTTTAGCAGAGTCTCTTCATGAGCTTCGCAATATATATGAAATACTAAATTTCAAAAGCCTCGGAAGAAATCAGCAATTAACGATAGGTATGGTAGCATTCGAAGTGGTAAAGTATAGATATAATTAAGGCTGGTGGTGATCGCAGCTTCAGTTCCTTGAGTGTGAAATACCTTGAGAATAAGAATGCGATCGAATGAATTAGTCAAGTACTCTCATGTAGTAAAGGGCACTTTAGCAGATTTTGCCAACGAGCCGGTTTCACAACTGTACCGAGTCCGTACTTATCGATATGTTAGAAAGGTGGAGGCTGAAGAAAAGGCTTTAACTCATATTGAGGACAGCACTGCAAATTGGTAGATGTAACAAATGGTAGATGTAACATTAAGAGACATGAACAGAGTAGAATTTGTCAGGAAATAAGTCGATACGGAGTAATATGCATATGTTTCAGGTAATAACACGATCTCATTAGTAGTTCAAGAGCTTGTGAAAATTTGCGTCCCGAGAGAGCTTATCAATACCCTGTCTTGATACTCTACTGCCCAGCTTCTACTGCGTACTCCGTAATGATATCTGTGCGATAAGCAATTAATTGCTTCAACGCCAAAGTCATCATCCTTGGTTAAAGTGCAATACCTGGTGGGCAGGAACACCGCAAATTTCTGTACTTTCCTTCTTACCAATAAGCTCGGGTGCAGGACACGTCGCATAACGAGCGGTGACGGCTCGTAAGAGGGAGGAGGCGTCCCGTTCAACTAAGCTTTCGCTGCAGGACGAAAGGGCCGATGCCAAGTGTAAGGCGCGTCCGAACCGACAGGTGTGGGCACGTGGGCTCCAATACCCTGTAAAAGATCCATGAATCAGTAAGGCCCATGGATTGCAAAGACCAAATAAAAACACTGCTAACTCTCATCGGCATCACTCTGAACGTGTATTAGGCACAGATATTTTTTTGTATCGAAAATTCGATCGAGTTTAAACTCAGGAGGAATTAGGCATGCACACTTCTAATTTTGTTCCGAAAACCTAGCTATTGAGGCTCTGCTCAAAAGTGGAGAGTGAGTGCAGATTGTTCCGGAAGGTCTCGGCATCCCATATTTATAAAAAAACAACAAAAAATAAAATATTTTTCTTCATTCTAAATTACCCGGTTTCCGCAAGTGCAAAAACGACACTCCGCATAACGTTTCGTCATTTCTGACAAAGTGACGGCTCTTGTCATCCCGTTGTACCAAAATATTAGAGCATGATTGGTTCACTGATACACATGTAAAGCTGACTAGAGCAGCAGTCTGAAGAGCTGTCACATTCTAAAGACAGCTCAGATTTGCTCTATGCTGTTCGTATGCGCGCTGCATGAACAAGTTCTGAAAGAAGTTGTATAGGCCTCAGAACCTACTTTCTCAAGGCAGTATATGAAAGAAACTGCACTGCATTGCCAAGCAAGCGTTATACACTTACATGCACATATCGTCGCATTCCGAATTCTGTGATGTTAGCCACGCCAAGCTCATCGTTCTTTTTCTCTTGGTGTCCCCCGTAGCAGCGCTTTCGAAAGTTTTAAAATGATGTACCAACTCGCTCAACTGTCCGTGTTACTTCATCAATGCTGTTTTATTTCAGCCGGTACTTTCTGCCGACCTTGAATGCGGTCCTACCCGCGATGAATTGGGAGGATGCCCGCGAAAATCGTCAATGTAATGTGCAGGATGGAGCAGCAACCATGCAACAATTATGTACCTTATTCATATTACGTGCAACTTCACCTCAAATCTTTATACACAGCCCTTGTCATGTGGATTACGCTTATGGTGCTCTCCAAGCTCAAGTAGTCAAAACTGATCCCCCTGTGCAGTTGGAAATGTACTGAATTAGCAACCGACTACATATTCATGGATTCCCTTAGCACGTTGACCTATCTTCATTCGATTCTTTTATTCGTACAGTGCTGAGATCTTTGATTGTGAGTAATAACACTTACTGTGCTATTTTGTCTACACACGAGAACACGTTGATGGTGCGGATATAGAAAAAAAAAACAAAGCAGTTTCAAGAATTCAGTGCTATCAAACAAACCTGACACCTATCTCTAAAGAAATATTCTTGGCCTATTCTCTAGGAGCAAAAATTTATACTACGATGAAAAAAGGCAAGCATAGACCTTGGGACAGGGCAGGCCTGCTCAAGGTTGTAATCCAATTGTTTTTTTTTTTTTCACGCGGGTCGACGAAATTGTGAAACAATGGCTAGGGTACACAAGCACAAGCCGGTCATTATTGAGGTGTCGTCCTTGAAAGCAGGCTATATTAGCTCTTGCAGATACACTGGAACGGACGACAAACAGTGCAAAACAATCGCCTCTTTCGTAGCACTGGAAGGAACTGTGCGAGCATGGCACCGACACAGTATTTTCTGCCCGTTCTGACCTTAACTATGGGTGAGTGTTAAGTTAATCTAGAGATATAGCTTTAAGTTATACCACTCATTTAACGGACTTAGAACAGATAGTGCCAATGAATCGGTTGCTATTTATGTGTTATTTTCCGGCGGGATAAGATGTGCACTCATTTTTTGGAGCAGTAGCTGTGTGAAAAAATTTTTCTCTTTCTTCGAGTTAATAGGCTTTCTGTTCCCTGCTACTGCCCGCACAAAAGTAGTATACATGAAAACCGTCGCTTTCTTCCGCTGTCCAAAGACAGTATGTTCGAGGTGACCTGGGCCTTATGAAAGACGTAGGAAGAGAAGTGCGCGTTCTTGAGATCGAGCCATAAGTGGTCATGTGGTTAAGAGTGCAATAGTAGGCGCACTTATGCAACAGGTACTAAAGGTGCCGTGCAACGATGGCTTCCTCTCCTTTGCCTCAAGCGAAAGGAAGGAAATAAGGCGTCTCTGTTTCTTATTTTGCCGAAATAAGCTTCTGCTTTGATGCCATGGGGAAGAGGGGTTAAAACACAGACAAGCAAGTGGTTACACAAAAATGGCGTTGCTATGACAGTATTATTCATGAAATATGCTGCCTTAAATTCGTCCTTTTAAGGACACGCGGTAATTTTGATGTGAATATTCTGTCGAACATTTTCCTTTTGCAAACATCAGATAAGTGAAAGAAATAAGAGCAGACCTGTGCGGGTGAGAAAGTGGCACAAATCTGCCCTGAGACTGGGTGTCTGAGCTACTACTGTCGATGGAAGAGTGACGGAGATTGCATGCCGTAGGATTTAATTCCTGAAATAGCAATGGTTTTATTTTGTGATATAAAATGCTACAGTAGCTTTGCTTTCGCGAGAGGAATATATGATAATTCTATTGCCGAAAAAATTATCGGCCCTCATACAAGTACGTATATATAGGCTTTCATTCTCTGGAGGGATCAGCTGAGCAGACAAGAACACCGAGACAAAAGACTCATTTTAGTGACGCCTATTTCACATAGCCAGTCTGTCTGTTCAGCTGGTCGTCTCAAAATTATTGGCCAGCCAATTCAACTACAAGCAGCTATGCGATTGAGCTGATGTCACCAAAAATTACTGGATATTCGAGTGTTTATACTTTCTGCGCTTTGGGTTAGTCTTCTCCTTTATCCAGGCCAGTATCGCAACCAGGCAGTACTGCTACCGGCTGACTCCGCTGTCGATAGTAAGTATGTGTTCTCTGTTTGCTGCATGCGCAAATTTTTAAGCTAATAGTTCGTGGCCTTTGGTATTACGCGTCTGAACCTGTGCACTCTGTCTCTGCGCACAAAATGTGCGCAATATCATGCTCAGTGTGCATATTGCATTTTTGAAACGAGCCACTATACCTTATCGCGGCACGTACAGTGTTTTTGTTCACCTTAGGGAAGCGAGAGCATAGCAAGAAGCCAGCCTTTAGCCTTATAAACTCGTTATTTATAACTGGAAGGTTCAGCCGCCGTGGTGGCTCAGTGATATGGCGCTCGCCTGCTGACCCGAAAGACTCGGGCTCGATCCAAGCCGCGGCGGTCGAATTTCGATGGAGGCGAAATGGTAGAGGCTCGGGTACTGTGCGATGTCAGTGCACGTTATAGAACCCCAGGTGATCAAAATTTCCGGAGCCCTTCACTATGGCGTCCCTCTTAGCCTGAGTCCCTAAGGGGCGTTAAACCCTCATCAATCACAAACTAACTGAAGGTTCGCACAGAGCTTAGTCAAGCCTCATAAACAAGCTTGCGCTAGTTCGAAAGGTAAAGAGCGAAGTGAAACATCTAGGAACTCTATCACTAAGGGAGGTAGTGAACATCTTAAAAAGTAGCAGCTGGTTAGCTGTTGAGGCACCATTACACGGACTCAAAAAATGATGCATTTGCGGAAAATGCTCGCTTGCCGCTAGAACGATGAGCCTGCACTTTACACCGGACTTACTCAGTATACAGCAAACTTTGAGAATGAATACTTAATATTTTACTTCGATAAACATTCTTTAGAGGAGATTAGTATTGCGCATGTAGCATATTTCTTATTAGTGACAAAACTCATCCTGATACGATGTTTTCAGTCGTCTCGAGGAAGCCGCACTTGTGTGAAAGAGCACATTACACCTTGAATTTGTTTGCGCTCAAACAAATAAAGGTTTGAATAATGGGTCTCAACAGAAGTGCTGGTTGGTTTTCGAGGTTCGATAGCAATTCTCGGAATTCATTCTTTGCCCCGAGCAAGAACACCAAACTGGGCGCATACGTTTGAAAAAAAAAGGTGTTATCTTTCGTCATATTTGGTTAGGATTATGGCGCTTGTTTCATCTGTAGGAATCATCCGCTTTTCAATATATTCAGGCAAAAGAAGCTGTTTCTAAGCATTTAAGGATCCACAGGTGGTCTAAATTATTCCGGGGCCCTCCCACTATACCTCTGACTTGCTTTTTTTCACTCTCTCCTCCATCCCTTCTCTCGGGGCGCGATTGAGGTGTCCACCTAAAATTCAGATAATGACTGCGCCTTTTATTTTCTTTAAATTACTTTTTGTAGCGTGAGCTAAACTGGGCTACCAGTCGAGCATTTCGCGGATCATGGGAGAGGAAAGTTGTGCGCATGCGCCGTTGCCATGACAACCAGAGAGGAGCAGCGGGTGCGGCTTGCGCTTCGTCGCCGCCTCGCCGCACGCCGCTCTATCACCTGAACCGTGCGTCGCATGCGCAGCATTGTGTATAAAAGGCTGAGATGTAATGGGCAGCTGTATCACAACGTTTGATATGGATGCACAGAAGGACAGTCGAGCCGCTGCTAAACGGCGGTATAGACAAGGGAAGATTAACTCTTCCGATCCTGAGGTTGTCGCCTGGCGCTTGGCTACTCAAATTCTCAACAAAGAGAGAATGAACGTAAGGAGGTGAAGAGAGCAGCGGAGACGCCCGAACAGACAGAGGAACAGTCGCCGAGATGGAGCCCAATGTCTCCCATTGCTAAACATACAGTTACCACAACAAGCTCAGCCAGGAAACGTACCTGTCGCTACGTATATCCTGACATAGCCCAGCTAAGACACGGCCAATTTTTGCCACTCGTTTATCTCCCCTTCGTGTACGCACTATAGGCGTTTCGGGATAACTGCCAAAATAAATTCAACTCATGCAATAGCCATAACTATCTTCGTCGTCTGGAAGTAGAGGAAGAGAAATAACTTCAATGACCAAGGCTTCTGGGACACGTAGGTTCCTGGGTTCCCCAACGCCCCCACTGCACTGAGCTCATGAGTTCATGGAGTTCCATGACGTGGGCGGGTCCATCGAGCGCAGCACGATCTCTCATTCCTCCCATGTAGTCAGGAGCCCCGGGACTCGGGGGAGGGTAATGAAAATTGATATTTGAAAATTGTTTTTTTGAGGAAAGGAAACGGCGCAGTAACTGTCTAACGTATCTCGGTGGAGACCCGGACGGCGCCGTAAAGAAGGGATAAAAGAGCGAGTGAAATAAGAAACTAGGCAAATGTTTAACCCGGCTGAACGAAAGTAACCAAAGCAAAAGCTTTAAGGCTGCCTCTCGGCGAGCTGCGTACACTGGATGATCGGATTCGGCCTGTCGTCTTCGCAACCTCTGAGACGCAGACAGTTCACGAGGCGTCTCGCTTGGATCATTCATGACGACTGCTGCCGTTAAATTGTCGAGAGCTGTTGCAATCCGTTGGCACCGGCCAGCGTTTTTAGATAAGAACAGTTGGAAAACTTGCCTATAACTTGCCCCCGGGAATCGGCCCCACTTCCGTTGCCTCTTTCATCTTAAAGAGACGCGAGCGCCATTTTTAGGGTTTGACAGGGCCACGTTAGTTTTCTTTGTTTTATCCAACGTTATCTAAAAACGTTGCTCAACGTTTTAGATAAGGACAGCCGGGCGCAGAGCGGACCCAGAACGGGTGCCACCTAGGCGGTGGCGCTGCGGTCGCTTTGGGATGGGCGCGTCGTCTGCTATTTCCAGCTTGAGGAGCGTCAGCAGACGGTGACTCGCGTGCGTACAGAAACGTATTGATAATGAATACAAACGTAAGTTGCGCCTTCGTCTCTTTTGTATTAATGAAACAAGATGCCTTAGTAGCATTTATAACCATAACATTAGCCGGGCTCGTTGAAAACGTGTTGGCAAATAGCTTATCACATGCGTATTAGATACACATCCAAGAAGTAAAGCTACCGTGCTCCCAGTATCGATCACTTCACTTATAAAAAATGCCTCAACCACCAGGAATATCATATTTTCATCACGACTCATTAAAACAGGGAAAGTGGCTGAAGAAAAAATTAAAAGTGCGTATGCCGCAAGAAAAAGAAAGAGAAACCATATATTGTCTTTTTAAGCTTTTGCATGCTTTATATACGGACACTCAATTTTTAGTGATCTAATCAATACAGGGAAGTTTACAGTCTACTTTGCACACCCGCGTATTACACACGGGAGAAACCCAAACTACGAGGGGGTAAGCGGCACGTCGTGTTTGTCTGGTTTTGCCGCGTGGAACCGCGGAAAGGAGGGCTTTAAGTTTCAGCCGAGATCTACAGCCAAAAGCTCAACCCGAGCATCCTGGCCTGACGTACCGCAGGCGTAGAGCGCACGCGAACTTTCCAATAGGTGGACGAGCGAGGCTTGAAGCAGCCGCACCCGGCGCACAGGATGCGAGGCGAGAGCCAGCGTAGGCCACTTATAGAGCAAACTCTCCACGTGACCAAGCGCAGCCAATGGGCGTAGCGGCTGCGAATATAAAACCAAGAAAACTAACGTGGTACTGTCAAAACCCTAGACATGGCGCATGCGGCTCTTTGAGATGGAAGCGGCAACGGAAGTGCGGCCGGTTCCCGGGGGCAAGTTTTCCAACTGTCCTTATCTAAAAACGTTGGCACCGGCTGAGCGGCAGCGGAGGCTGTCTAGACACAGCAAGCGCATGTCTCCGGCGTAGCTGTGGTTGAGTGACGCCATAGTTGTCACGGGACTAGGCAGAGGCAAGCGATCGGTTTCGGCGGCTGAGTGACGTCATAGCTGTAGCGGGGTAAGTGGTTCTGGTCGTTGGTGAAACATTTGTGTGCAGGGCGTGCAACTGTTTCTTGGAGAACACCTTCGCTGCACTGCGCAGGGTTGGGGGAGAGGAGTTAAAGAGATAGAATAGAGGACGGGTCCGGAGGCGGAAAGGGCGGCAAGTGCACGGCAGAATGCGGCACGAAAAGCGCGATATACAGGCACGAGAAACAGTGGGCGGGCACACATTGCGATGCGCGCACTGGTGTGAGTCAGAAGACGCCCATGCACTTATTGATCACAGTATGTTTCTGAGTGCAGGAGGAGGGGAAGTGGAGACGCCAAAGGGTCTGTGGTCTCTCCTCGGTTCAAGGTCAAACTCGCGCACACGGTGAGCACAGTGAGGAAGATACGGAGGGGAGCAAAAATGCTTTCGGTTAAAAAAAAAAAAAACAATGAAGGCGAATATAACCGAACATAATTAGCACTGATCACTTTTCACTTCTGCTACAGTTTAGAATACTTCACTATTCCTGGCCTTGCCGTTTGTTTACAGGTTTTGTGTAGGTTCTAAATTGCTTTCTTTATTGTGTACAGAGTTGTGTTTCAATGAATTCTACAGTCCTACTTACAGTATTCTGTTCGGACGTAAATTGCTATTACCGTATATGGCTTGAACGCATTTCTTCTGTGCGTTTGTAAAATATTTTTTGCTTTATATTTATGATTACCCCCAACTACATAAGCTGCGCTCGCCGTTTCATCTGATGCGGTATTCTTTCTTTTTCGTGTTTCTCACTTACATGTGATTGCAAGCGTTCCTCATTGTTTCTTTTTTAGGTTCTGCCGCGGCGATCATACCAATCCTGCTAATTTTTACGCGGATATTACAAACCATTTACGCCTCTGCAGCAGGGCGCTCCCGGGGCCGCTATGGGTCTCAACCGAACCGAGAAGTGCCACCTTAGATGGCTCCAAACCGGGTGTTTCTTAAATACCGCCACACTAAAACACGTGGACCCTACACGGGCGTGCAGGTGCAAATTCTGCGGGCAGTACATTGACCTATACCACATGGTGTAGGCCTGCCAGTACAATACACATATAGCCGATGTAAGTCAGCCATCTAGGGAGAGCTAGCTAGGAGGCGGCCCCGTCCTGCTCGGACCTGGAGGCCCAGCGGGCCCTGGTGCAGAGAGCACGGGCAGCAGCGGCGGTCAATGGCGTCCCGGAGTAGTGACTGCCACCCAGCGCAACAACCATCCCCACCTCATTCCCAATTTAGTACAGTACAGCAATAAATGTTTTTTTCCTCCTCCTTAGGTGCTTATTTACGAATAACAGGATGTACCGATACAGTCGTTGACTCTGGAACATGGGTATCGTGGTAGGAACAAAAATATTCAAATGAATATATGGTTTGAGTTAGGAATCGCGGCTGCCGCCTGAGAGGAAACTTGTATTCTCTAACAACTGAGGTGTAGATCGCGGAGAGCGCCACTGAAATAAGCGTTTTGCACATCCCTAGCAGTTATAAACGTAGTGCGAGTTCGTGTTTGCAAGATAGTCGCTGCGCCATGTGCGAAGCGATACGTGAGTCCTTTGCCGTCCTGAGAGCCCGTAATCGACTTCCGTTAGGCTGCACTAATCCCCGAACTATCTTTGCATGGTAATAAAAACAAAAAAAGCTGCTAAAGTACTCATTTTACATCACAGAATTAGCACAAAAAACGAGGACTGAAAAGAAATGACGACACGGCTCTATGATGAATCCAGTCCAGCTCGTCGAGCTTTCAGTTTTGCTTATCTTATTTTCAGGTAGCTTATGTGTGAACTAATTTCTTCCCTTTCCACAGACATCTGCTATAACGCCATGTACTTTCCCATGTCTTCTGCTATCAAGCAACCCTCAGCCTCGGATTTTCATCCACATTGAAACTGATGGCACGCCGTGCAGGGTGAGTGGATAAACGTGCTGAGGTCGAAAGAGAGGGATAATGTTTGGCCGCGTTTGTGAATCGGAATAATTGTGGGGGTGGAAGTTCTTTTAATTACTGTGCCATGGCTGCCTCTCCCGAGATAACTGGCACTGTGCCCACTGCAGAAAAGTGGTCCTGTTTTATGATGATTTAGTCGTAAGAGGACAAGGAATTTTTGCAGTGATAGCTATTTATAGAAGCCCAGCCCGCGTGATGGTATACAATATTT
Source organism: Amblyomma americanum (assembly GCF_052857255.1). NCBI lineage: Eukaryota > Metazoa > Arthropoda > Arachnida > Ixodida > Ixodidae > Amblyomma > Amblyomma americanum. The sequence goes on from NC_135498.1 coordinate 103,449,794, forward strand.
GTAACGAAAGCAACAACACAGCGAAAACCGCGCCGAAGAACCGAGATGGGCTTACGTCTTACCGGAGGAGGAACAGAAAGACAAAGCGGTGGCACGCGCCTTCCAAGTGTCACGCCACACGAACAGGTGGCGACACAGCGCACGGAAAGTTCTGGCACATCGCGACTCGGATGACGTCATAGCTTGAGGGAAAACCCAGTGCCGACCTTTTTCTGTTTGCAAACAAAATTGGCAGGCGATGACGGTACAGCTTACCCAAAATACCTCCGGCGGAAGTATTTCCGCAATCCTCGACTCGGTGTTTGAAGTAATGCCAGTGTGGACGAAACAGCGTTTGCGACCGCAAAACTGAAGACATGAGAACCTGTTATGAACGTCGAGTGAATATTTCAGCAAGCTGCACAGGCAAGCCGTGGTGGCTCAGTGGTTAGGGCGCTCCACTACTGACCCGGAGTTCCCGGGTACGAACCCCACCGCGGCGGCCACGTTTCGATGAAGGCGAAACGCTAAGGCGCCCGTGTGTTGTGCGATGTCAGTGCACGTTAAAGATCCCCAGGTTGTCGAAATTATTCCAGATACCTCCACAATGGCACCTCTTTCTTCCTTTCTTCTTGCTCTCCCTCTTTAATCCCTTCCCTTACGGCGCGGTTAAGGTGTCGGCCTAGATGTGAGACACATATTGCGCAATTTCCTTTCCCCAACAACCAATTTTCAAGCTCAGAGGTGGTAACGGGACAACAAACTGGCTTGTATGCTTCTACTGCGAAAATCTGCACGCGACAAGGAGCATGGAATAGTGGGCAATCGATGTAGCAGCTCCTGAAAGAGGGGGCACCTTCCCAGAGATGACATGGGCGGTCAGATGCAGCACTATCGTATTCGACTAACGCAGTTTCAGGCTCAATAACAGACGCTGAGGCTTATCTCCCCGCTTTCCTTGTTTGCACATCTGCACTGTTCGGCTGTTCCTTGTACAGATCCGCTGTATATGCTTCTTAACGAAGTACATTAGCGTATTCTAAAGGGATATTTTTTGCTTTCCGCTGTGATCTCGCAGTTTTGTCACTATTTTCTTCCCTGTTCGGAGAGAATTCTCTGGCATATATCTTTTTGACCTCCTTTAGGGCTAACACACAACAGACAAAAAAAAAAGAAACACACAAGACGAAAAACAGGCGATACTTTCTTTTGGCGTGTGTTTTGCGCTAAATGAGATGAATATAAAGGCCCAAAGCCAACTAGTCCACCAGTTAAACTTCCTGAAGTATCTTTTGGCGCTCTTCGAGTTTGCAAGATTTCTGATCAATGCAGGCAATCCTGCACTACCGCACATTTTTCGCTGACTCTATCCCGACTTGACCATTTTGATTCCGCCGGCTGGCACATTCACCTGCAGTGGCTACTGCCACAGTACTTCCTGGTTTAAGGGCTACAGTTCGCCCATATAAACTGCAATTTTTGGCTCTAAACAAACCTTCCCAACTATCCTTTGGGCACCCTACAATAAGCAGTGCACTGTCATGTGGATGGCTTGCATCGGTGTCACAGTGGCCGACACTCTGGTGTACTCAAACTTGGGTGAAAATTTAAACTTTTATTTTATGTGGTTACTGCGGTATGCCGTGATTTGCGCTTTGGTATCTATGTGAGCCCATTGAGTAGCAAGTGTAGCCGTCGATTCTGAGGAAACCAAAGGCATATAATTGGCTTCCTCGGCCAGTGGGCACCTCAGTCGCGCTCAGGGGAACGTAGCGGTAGGAACGGCGGTGGCCTATGTTTCCAGCAGGGGTGATGACGTCATTTGCGTGCCGCGTTTCAGCCAGGGGTTTCATTGTCTAACTGGCTTACTGGGTCAGTAGACACCCCAATTGCACTCTGAGTAGGTGGTGGCGGACCCCTATAAATTGAGGCAGTTGTACGTCTCTCGTTCTCTCAATACCAGCGGAATATTTAGACTCCCTTAATTTTGAGGATAGGAAAGGCGCATAACTGGCTGCAGTGAACACCTCAATCGCGCTTTGAGGTCCATGGCGGTGGTGCCTGCCCGCAAAATTCCGTGCTCTCGCACAATATTTCGTGCTTAGCAATGCTAATAGACCAGCCAATTTTTTACCATGCCCTGATGATGTCCTTCTTTTTGCAGGTCGGAGGCGGGTCACACATAGGATTTCTGGTGTGTGTTGCTTTCTGGATTTTGACACTCATAAAATAGATTTGAATGTGCCGCGTTAGCTTATCTCTAGATCACGTGAGAGTGGTAGAGGTAAATATATTTGCTGTAGCGTCGCTACCAGCTTTCGTCCAAAGAAGTTTAGTCGAGGCCGGTGCTTTTATGTTCGTGCCAGCAGCTCGTAGTCTTCAAATGCGCGGCGTTTTCCTCCTGATTAAACGGCTTAACGGCAAAAGATTCAGAGAATCAAATAATAAAAATGTAAACTTCTACTTTATGCCAGCTAGCGCACCAATATTAGCAACTAAGGTAAGAAATTTATTTTCGCTAGCGAGGCATAACTTTCGGAAACTCGCAATGATCCTAATTAGTGCCACTGGGCATTTAGTTCATTTCGCACCACTACTGACAGTTGCTTAGAACACGAAATCAGTCATGCATTGTTAATGAAGATTATAGAAATAGTTCTTACTTATAGAGGTGCAAATTGTATTTAAAAGAACAGATATCTCTCTGGTCACTGCAGTGCAGTTGCAATCGCTGTGTTTTCTGGGTTTCAGGCGTTTCTGATGCTGTCTACTTTCTTCTAGTTTAGAGGACACGCTCTAGAACATTTTTTTTCAATATTTATTGCAGGTGACTAAACGTTTCACAGTTGACATATCTTTGTCAGTTCCTGTTACACTTTTACACCTGTTGTCAATTTTCGCAAATATTAATAATAATAATTGGTTCCTTGGGGAAAGGAAATGGCGCAGTATCTGTCTCATATATCGTTGGACACCTGAACCGCGCCCTAAGGGAAGGGTAAAGGAAGGAGTGAAAGAAGAAAGGAAGAGAGAGGTGCCGTCGTGGAGGGCTCCGGAATAATTTCGACCACCTGGGGATCTTTAACGTGCACTTACATCGCACAGCACACGGGCGCCTTACTGTGCGATATCAGTGCACGTTAAAGATCCCCAGGTGGTCGAAATTATTCCGGAGCCCTCCACTACGCAAATATTGCCTGGTTCAGTTTTTGCAAGTTGCTTTTAAAATATAGGGATGTTTTTTTTATCGCCAGTATACACACATGAAGGTACAAGAAGAAACATCTAACATGAGGAACTGAAGAAAAAACAAAACAAGAAAAGCGCAATGACTGACAGCAAGTATCAAAATGTGCCGGAACAACAAAAAACATGATAAGGCAACAATGGATGTAGCAAAGTTGATACCTAATACCAGCAAAAGTTTCCATAAAAGTAAGACGTAAAGCGTGTCTATAACAAATTTCATTGTGATCCGACGAGAGTAAGTGTAATAATGTCATACAAAGCATTGATGTGGCATGAAAATGATAAACGAAGAAAAATGCGTCTCAAGTGATTTGAGGAGGCAGTAGCAGTGCAGCTTCTTGGGACACAGAAAATGCGTTTTGAATTTTTTGTTGTTGCTATGAAACTGCTGGAAAATACGTCTTAATACAGCCTACCGTTACCGTAAACGCAAGCCGGGAAACGCCGCGATTCAAATTAGTTGCTGCCGTGAAAGTGGATCAGCTGTGCCCGTTTTCCGGTCATTTGCCATGTTTACACCGCCGGCTCTAATAATTTTGCATCTATATTCGGCGCTGGTTTTGTTGGAAACGAAAGAAAAAGGCCGGCACATAATAAAAGAAGCAAAAGCCAGAAGCTCGTTTTATTAACAAAAAAAAATGTTTTTTCAGCCACCTGTACCCTGTACAGGCTCTTTATTTTTACGCCATCAGTACTTCTGCGGCTCGTCTGCAGCGACTGATTCTTTTTGACTATAGGCCTGCACCGTGTTTACAATCAAATGGGGCGCTCGCTATAGCCGGATTAGACTCGGTGGTAAAAGTTGGCTTACCATTCTTAGGAATACATGGAGAAAAATGTTTTCAAAGCAGTGTCCTGATTTTAGATTCCACATATGATGCCGTCCCTTTAGAAGATCAAACGCGAAGGTCCTAGAACAGATTGTGAAGATATGGATATTAATTTCAAAGGCGTTGTATTTATAAAACATAGCGTAACGTGTCGATGGGAACCGCTCACCGCTGTGTGCACGAGGTGGTAGCGCGACCCGTATAAGATATGTAAACGAAACTGACCTGAATATTTTTCACGGTTCAGATAGCACCCATGGGGGCGGTCGTTCGTAAACAGTTAGCGAGTGCTTTGAAGAGTGTGCCAAGTACGCCTCATCATTCCAACATTACGACGCTGTGTGTTCTGAAACCGAACGGCGCTCTATCCGCTGGGTGTTTCTCTGAATCGCGCAAGGTTCTCGTGCAGACCGACATGCTATCGCATACTCTAAATTATTTTTCCTAGTGCAGTCGTTCAAACTTAATATCCTAGACAGCATTAAAGAAAAATCGTTTTTTAAACACCAATGCAAGCGAAAGGAAGAATACCGCGCACTACTGCAGGCAAGGAGTCAGACGAGACCGACGCCACCCCTGGCTCTGGCGTCCAGGAGCTCTACCTGTGTGTGCAATTACGGCATTGGTTGTCTCCTAAGCAGCACAGGTAATCAGCCCAATATTGCAGATGGATGGTTTTACTTTGGTCCTTTGAAGAACCGGCCTTTGCCAATTCGTTTACAATATTGGGGCCGATTACCTGTGCTGCTTAGGCTGCTACTGTGCATGGCTCGGTTATTGGGTATCTGCTGTCTGAATACTTTCTTCAATTGAAAATTTAGACGGTATGAACGGCAGTGTTTACTAGGACTATAGCGTGCGGCAGCATGTATGACTACACAAGAAGCTTGCGTGATTCAGAGAAAGACCCAGCTGATAGACTGCCTTTTAGGGGCATGTTCGACTTCACAACGCAAATTTTTCGTGACAGCTTCAAAATGGCGTGGCGCACTTTGTCGCACTGATGTGCTCGTCAACTCTTCACGAACAGTGCCCCCCATGGGTGTGCTATAAAACAAAAAAGTTGTATACGTAAGTTTTGCTTACATGTGTTTTTATGTTTCTATGGGCGGCGTACACACCAGGTACACCCAGCGGCCCGATTCACCTGTGACCATTTGGTGGTGTTTTAAAGATACTCCACTTTTAAAAGGAGGTTTCATACTTTCACAACCGGTTCTGAGATGTTCATGGTTACTCTTCACCAACGGAAGAAAGCACAGGCGCTCAGTGAAATCAGAATCCTCCTGTAGGCCTAGTTCTCACACTCCGTTGTTCCAGTGGGCGACAGGAGAACCACCGCATCTTGATTATGTAATCGATAGGTATAAGCCTAAAGCCAGAAACAAGTCAAGATCGCAGCGGCGAATGCTCTTCAAAGGAGGCCCTCCAGCCAACGATGTCAATCGGTTCTCATGACATCGCGGTAAATCCCATAGAGAAAAATCCCAAATGACTGGCAGGTGCATACGTGAAATGGGATTTGTTGTGACGTCATCAGAACCGGTTCACGCAATTGGTTGTGGGGGGTCCCTTGAGGGGTGTTAGCTGCTGCTTACTTGACTGGTATTGTACAATACACTCATTATGTCGGGGTCATCATATTCGCTATCACTGTCATAGAACGACTTTCTTTATTCTCATGGTAGTAAGAATGATCGTTCTCGAACCAAGAACATTTACAAAGGCAGAGAAGAGGAAGCCGCAGTATGCTGACCAATGCTTGCTCAAAGGACTACTCTTCATAAAGGCGATTGCGGTAACTCTTGGCGATAGTTACTTAAACCCTATGAGGAATAGCACAGTGGGATGAAGGAATGGGAAGAGCTTCGTGGGGAAGAGGATGGGAAAGGGATGGGAGTTGCCTCCATTATTCGCATTATTTTGCAGAGCATGTTAGGTTAGAACTTCGAGCAGCAGTTTTGACCTTAATTTTAATGCGATAGCATTAGAAACATCACCATGAGAAAAAAACGGCATGATTAGTCATAAAATTATCCGATTGGCTGAGACAGTGATGATGTCCCAGGGTTACGTAGCATGACCGGGCGCTGAATGGTCGGTGGGGTGTGTGACGTGACGACATCACGTGATAGGGCCCAGTTGGCAGGTCAGATGACATGGCCCAGCGCTGATTAGTCGCCGGGATGTGTGGCGTAATGAAGACACGTGACATGGTCGAATTTGCAAGTGCGCTGGCAGTTGGCAGGTGCGACGATCATGTGACATGGCCGAGCGCGATAGTGAACTGGGTGGCGTTGGTAGCTACACTTCGTTGTGTGCAGACGTGTTGAGTGCTCCGCGTATCAGGTTAGGATGGAGGCATGATCAACGTCAAGGCACGCATCTTCCGTAGTGAAAAATCCCCGCAAGTGGGGAGTACTATAATGGAAATATGTCGCTGAAGAAGAAGGATCGGCAGCTGCACAGGTTCAGCCTATGAGGCGAGCAGCACTGACGGAGGACGAGAAGCAGGACGAGCTGTCTTCAGACTAATGCTATCCCATTTTCAAAATGTCATGTAATTAAGTGTCCCTTAAACTTCTTTACAGAACACGTGTGCTTTAGTTGACTATGCTTGCAACAGGCTTTGGTACAAATTATGAGCTAGTAAAAACAGGGAGGTTCAATAAACTTCCTGAACATATCAAAACTGATGGAAAGCTCATTATTACGAAATAATAAAAAACTAGGTTTTTGTCAATTATACATTCAAAAAAGTGTTTAAAGCACTTGGTAGCGATACAGGTAACCCACCAGGGCCCAAAGAGTATAACTCATTTTTTGTTTATTAGATTCCTAGTGTTGAGGAGTAGGTCTCACAAGATGAGAAACAGGGAGTCGTTGAACTTTGGTGAGAGCGGCGGTATATCTACGCGCAATTTCCCTCAATACAGCGCAATCTCAACAGCGGTGAGCATTTTCGTCAGAAAGTAAAAACTGGTGCGCATGGAAGTGTTTTCGCGACTCTTTTTGTCACGCAGGTTTCCCAGTGCAGACGCGGCGTTTGCCAGCGGCCCCATTCGCTAGGAGACTTAAAGCGTAGTAAGCGGGCTTGTCCTCTGGTCCAATTGCTGAAGAAAATTATTGCGGGATTTAAAGAGCGGCATGATCTGGGAGGAGGTTCAAATTCAAAGGCAGCCTACGCTTACGGTTCGGGAACAGGAAGAACGTTTGCAGAACGCTAGTTGCGGCCCCTTGAAGTCGGAGATAACGGCTGCTGGTGTGGCGTGTTTGGTGGCCCTGCAGTGCCTAGCATCATGGAGAAACAGCAAACCTAAGACTGCCCTGTCGCGGGACTTTGAAAATATCCTGCTGGATTGCTGCGATGGAGAGGTAAGCTATAAACGCATCTTGCTGGACATCCTGACGAAGAACTGATTTGGAATGCTCTGTGTAGTGACTATCGTTTTCAATAAATTCCGAAACTACCGAATACGCTCAACCTCCCACGCTGCTTGCTTTCAAGAACAGTCAAAGAAATCTGAAGAAAGAATTATTGGAACTATTTATGTTTCGTCCATTTCTATTAATTTGTATATTGAGTTCAGTTTCTTTGTTCTGCCGCTTGGACGAAGTTAGTGACGAATTATTAAATATTTATGACTGCAGTAGCCCTCACATGAGGGTCATTAAAGGAGAAAGTCTCCAAGAAAGTCAGCAGCTGACAAAATACCACCATTGTTTTAGCACTGTCAAAGCACTAATACACCGCAGCAGTGGTAACAGCAAAAAACAGGGCCAACACTCAACCTAACCTGGCCTTTAACGCCATTCTATTGAATCCGGGTAACAAAAGTAACTTTTACTAATTTCACTAAATTAACTATTTTCAGTAATTAGGCCGCATGTGGCTTGATGTCTGTCATTTATCAATTCTAGAGAGAACGGATGCTTATGCTGTTATTGGCGGCTGAGCAGTGCTTGGAAATGATTTATTTCACCGCTAATAAATGTCTCGACCTTATGAAGTCATATCCGTAGAAAACCTGGGATTGAGGAATAATTAGAATGAGAGATTTATTTAACTTAGCACACACTTCAGTAAAGCTACACGGCCAAAGAGCAAAATACAAAGCATTGAAAGAATAATCAATCCCCTTAGCCGTATACCCCTAAACTGCCATGGCCGCCACAATACTGCAGCAGCTCTACAGAGTAGCGTCGAATAGGTTTTCGCTACACTTTTCGTTCCCACAAACACTGACCGTTATTAATGTTAATGGTTTTGAAGTTCGAACGAAGGCTTTTTTTAGTCTTCTTTTCTTGAGGCACTGTACGCCCCGATGACGTGATTCCTAATTCATGCACTAGGTGCCAATAATTAATTTATGTCGACATACCTGCAGTTCTCAAAGGCGGGAGACGGAGGACACATGAATAGAGGAGGGGGCGGAGCATACAGCACCAAAGCAGCAGGGCAATGTAGTAACAAAGAAGTAGATTAAACTTGAAGGGACGCATAAGCTCCAACTTTAGGGTATGACGCGGTAAGACTGAAAGGTATGATGAGCCTCTTTGCAAATCACTTTGCAGACACGGACACTGTTCTTTCTTTCACCATCACATAACGCTTAACCTAGACGTAAGAGTACACTGCGATAGCATTAGCGATCTTTCCCACGCAAGTACTTCATTTCTGTCGCCTATGTTTTGCCTGCATGCCCATATATGAGGATTCGGTCATTCTGTTGCTTACGTCCATAGATCGCAATGAGTCTTCTTATGACTCCTGGAGCAGCGGTTGAGCGATGTTGACACGGTAGGCGACTATTTCAAACACCACTGCCGGTGGATCTTGTGAGAGCCAGAATGCTCTTTCTGAGCAACCTCTCGGGAGCAATCATTAATTTAAGTGCCACTTGCTACGAAAGGCAGTTTGCTCACAATCCTCTGAGTGTTTGGCGATGACGTCGCAAGGTCACATCAATTAGGAGCTGGACCGCCTGCATTTCCGCTCACAACCCTGACGACGACGACCGTGAAGACACCGGATTTTCTGGTGCACGGAATGCTTGAAGCTATCGCGTTAAAAATAACAAAACCCACAGTACCGATTCAGGTCTGCACTTGACTACTTATTTGATGCAGTCGATTCCAGTAATTGGCAGCGAGTGATAGAAATACGCTCTCAAATATATTAATCCTTCAGTTACCTACCATGATATTCCACCCGTGAGCAAGACTACGTTGCAGGGAAGCAAAAAAAAATTTTCTAGTATTATTTTGCGAAGGCAAATTTTATAGAGCACCTCTAACAAAAAGTGCTTACCATGTCTACTTATCAGTCACCATCCCGGTATTGATTTAATGTTGTCAATACTACTGGTTAACCTATAATTCCGAGATACGGGGCCGCCGCGGTGCCTGAGTGGTTATGGCGCTCGGCTGCCGGCCCGAAAGACGCGGGTTCGATCCCGGCCGCGGCGGTCGAATTTCGATGGAGGCGAAATTCTAGAGGCCCGTGTGCTGTGCGATGTCAGTGCACGTAAAAGAACCCCAGGTGGTCGAAATTTCTGGAGCCCTTCACTACGGCGTCTCTCATAGCCTGAGTCGCTTTGGGACGTTAAACCCCCATAAACCATAAACCTATAATTCCGAGATACGAATCCTGCAGCTAAGTTTTGCGCCCTTTCTAGCACGTCAGACAAATATGAAGCTCGCCGGTCCCATACAACATGAATATAATCCGGTATTGGCGCACTTCTAAAATACCGTTTTGTAAAGTTTAACATCCTACATGCTTTAGACGCAACATTCTCGAAATGCCTGTCGTGTGTACGATGCGATGAAAATTAGAAGGGTACTACTCGGGTACTCTTCGCAATGGATCTAATGTATATTGAGCTAGAAAAGAATCATGGCTGCATGTGAAAGAAATTAAATGGAAGTGATGCGGCTGTATACGATATAAGTTGACCTGCAAATAACAGTGATCTAAATAATTGTCTACATTGTAATAGATGGCACAATCACCGACCTATAAACGGTATTTACACGTCACGTCTTGTGCAAATGTCAATAACGTAAGTAATGAAAACAGACTCCTTATAGTCCTCTCTGGCTCACCAGAAGAAAGAGCATCATAATGAGATTGAGGCTCATTCAGCAATGCACTTAGTCTTCGTCCCTGCAAATAACATTAAAGCCAGGTGAGAAGAGAAGTAATAATAATAATAATAATAATAATAATAATAATAATAATAATAATAATAATAATAATAATAATAATAATAATAATAATAATAATAATAATAATAATAATAATAATAATTGGTTTTGGGGGAAAGCAAATGGCGCAGCATCTCTCTCATATATCGTTGGACACCTGAACCGCGCCGTAAGGGAAGGTATAAAGGAGGGAGTGAAAGAACAAAGGGAGAAGTAGGTGCCGTAGTGGAGGGCTCCAGAATAATTTCGACCACCTGGGGATCTTTAACGTGCACTGACATCGCACAGCACACGGGAGCCTTAGCGTTTTTCCCCCATAAAAACGCAGCCGCCGCGGTCGGGTTCAAACCCGGGAACTCCGGATCAGTAGTCAAGCGCCCTAACCACTGAGCCCCCGCGGCGGGTAGAAGAGAAGTTGGAAGGCCAAGCATAGAGACTGTATGCAGACTAAAGTCAACTGATGAGAAAATACGATACCTAAATTTTAGAAACTGCATAGTACATGAGAAGCCTGATCGAGGAAAATGCTGAGCGTAAGTGAAGAATTGATTGTCTTCGGAATGCGTCATCATTGCGCTATAAATGACGTGCTTAGGAGTTTCGCAGCTTGCCCCTGGAAGCAAATTTGGCCTGTAATTAGCAACTACGTTTTGGAGCCCCGAAACCTATGGGCGCTGTTTAGAGCTTTTCCATCCCGGGGTAATATTCCTGTCTCCACATATTGAGTTATCAATATAGCACAGCCCTTCAGGAACACCCTCGGGCTCACTTGCAGAGAAGATGTTTATGTTATTAGTTAAGTTATACACAGAGCCGTCATGTTATAGTCTGCCCTTATCTTAACTCTGACATACGTGCACGCATATCCGGGAGTTCATTACGCGAATTTGTGGCGCGGCGGACTTTCAGTATTTATTAAAGCAACACACCTTACCACATTCGTTATTAGAGCGTTGACGTAATTCCGAGTTATTCTTGGCCACTTATTCGAGGAACATCCCGCAGTAATTTTTTGTTACTTTATATGTTATGCCATAACGCATTCAAGCACCATTTCTGGGCAGTAACCTGCTGCTGTGGCTCAGTGGCTTTGGCGTTCGAATGCTGATACCAAGCTTGTGGGTTAGATCCCATCCGCGGCGGCCATACTTCGACGAGAGCTAAATACAAAAATGGCCTTGCGCTGTGCGATCTCTGAGCAAGGTTAAGAATCCCGCGTGGTCTAAATGAATCTGTGGCCCTCCACTACGCGTAGTTCATAGCTCAGGTTACGCTTTGGTCCGTTAAAACCCACATACGATACCACTTCTTTAGAAGTATTGTTTTCTTATCTTCAATTCGGCACCAATACTGCATGATTTCTCAAATATGTTCGGTTTCTGAGATTTTCTACAGTGTTTAAGTAGAGACTCTTTCTCTTAATCATTTAGTTTTCTTAGAGTAAACCCGCGAGTGCGTGTCCGCGAATTTGCAGTGGCAGACGCAGCGAAGCACCACCTACAAGTCCTTCTGCGCGAGCACCACTTAGCTTCGGTGCCCAGCCGTGTCGATCGCACAGGTGCGCTGAAAAACGGGGATAAAAACTCGCTTCTGCAACCTATGACCAGACCACCTTGTAATTGAAATAAACGCATTTTACGATAAGCTGCACAGGCTTCATTCAAAATATGTCGCATAGCGCATTATTATTTAAAAGCTGGTTCAGGAAATTGTGTTCTTTCAAGTCCAGCGAGGTGTAATCGGCTTTAAAATAAAAGAAAATTTTCTCTGCGCGTCTCTCTGGAACTGAAGAAAGGAGCAATTGCACGCATGCGAATCCACAGACATGGCCACTAATACTCAAAATGACATTGCTATTGCACAGAAGCGTGTCGTGGTTACAGAAAGCAAATATTAAACATCAGAGTAACCGGAGCCTTCTCTGGTCACTCCGTAACAAGCTGATACGGACCGTTTTCAAGGACAGCTCGCGGAAGGCAGTGTATATTTTCGCCAGGTTTGTAAACAACGACCAGTTTACCGGCTATTCATTCGTAGTTATAACTGCTGAAATTATTGCTGATGACATAATATTTATGTAGTGTACTTATCAATTAGAAAACAAGGCAAACTTTAGGAGGCTTGCCCGCGGAGGGGAAAAGTAAAACTAATTGTTAGAAGCTCCCCATTAGCTAGATGCAGATTGCACCGTGCAGATTATTCGCAGCCAGCAGATGCTCGCTAATTGGAATAACGAAGGCTGGAGTTAATAAGGAAAATAAACGCCACCCCTACGTAATGTCTGTCACAGCGGTAAGCGTTAAAGCCGGCTGGAAATATTTCAGCGTTGTAAATGGAATCATCAGGCTACGATTAACACTCAGCTTTCAATGCCGTTGAAAGCAGAAAACAAGCATGAAAAATTCATGTGCTTTATTCTTAGTAGTTCGATAGTTCGCCACAAGAACGATAAGTACAGATATGGAACAAATCCTTGGCTGACTGCAAAAGGCGTGCACTGGGGATAAAATGCGCGTTTATGTTCAATAACGTGGACTTGTAATTGGTCCCAAACGAATTTTTCTGCACAAGAAGCTTGTCCCATGGAAATAAAAATCGACTTCTGTGCCAGGCGTATAGGTTAAAAGATGACAGCGAGCGAGCCGTGCAACACGGGTAAAATCGTCATGGATCGCAAATTTCCTTTTTTGTTGCGACAGCTACACCACGCCACTCAACTCGCGAGGTCAGCGTGACGGCGCGCTCAGCCGTGGCACCACCGCTCCGCCAGCTGTGCGCATGCGCGGAGTGACGCCAGAGTACGCAGCTGGTGTGCGCGCCGCGCGCCTACATTACGCTAGCATTTCGAGCCTTCAGAGTGGCGGCGCCGTGGCTACGGTGGCAGCTGCCGGCGGTAAAGAAGATGAAGAAGGAACGCCCAGCGAAACGCAGCGGCGAAAGACTGACTGCAATTCAACTCTCAGCGAGATCCACGCAGCCAGCTGTAGCTAAGGCGTCACTCCAGGTTTAACCACAACTAAACCACAGCCGCTTTTCAATTTATATACGGGACATTAAATGCTCTCTTGTAATTAAAATTTCAAAAATTCTAGCAATTCTTTAGGACATGGAGCAGCAGTATGGGTGCTTTCATGCCTGTATTATTGGAGTCCACATTTATTACATTTTAGAAGCATGTGGTCGCACTTAGAACGTTGAATTCGTGTAGGACTAGCTGCCACTTTCATTCTGATCAACTTTACATAGCAACCATTTCCCGCGTCTTGTATCACTTCACAGAGGAGCATTCTTCGGCAACAAATATTACAGGCACTATTTTAGGATGATGTGGTCTCCGAGGCTCCGACATTATGAAATATGTTTAATGGCGGTGCAATTAAATCCAAGTCATTGCAGATCGCAATCAGGTGTTTTATTTCAACAATTCCAAGAAGGAAATACCTTGTTTCCTTCAAGTAAGTTGACCGTAACAGGAGCAGTAGCCTAACAATAGCTCGGGTTTATGAAGCCTTGAAAGACCATTTGGTAGGCCGGCATGGATGAGCGGCCTGACCTGCGCAGTTTTCCTGACGACTCATCTGGACTTCTTCCTGGGTCATGTGAGGGGCTGAGTGCACTGCACCATGACAACCATGACAGAAACACTAGAGGAGGAAATCGCAAATGTCTACAGCCGGATACCCGCTAGGATCATTATAAACGCCGTAGGGAATGTGGGGAAAAGCTGTCAGTGCAGCATTATAAAAGTTGGAGACCGGTTCGGTCTTCTAAAAAAAAAACTCACTTGTAAAGAAAAGAACTCTTGAACATTTCTCCGTTACGACCTGAGTGAAGCTTCCTTATGGTGCAAACAAAACATCAATTACGAAACTAAACTAAAGAAAACTGCCCACAAAGACGGTCCTCCAACATTAATGAATCGTTGTGGCTCCTTTGAATTTCTTTTGAGCTTTCGTGAGAAGTAACGCATTTCACGTTTCAGTTCCGACAGTGTTAATGCCCGTTGGTGCTCGTGACTGTCGTGTTCTTCTAAAAGGAGCACATGATATTGTCACGACCTGAGGAGCCGTGCAGGCAGGCGTTGGGGAGAACCCAAGACTGCGAGCTTTTAATTAGAGATCCAGGGTCGAGGTCACAGAGCCAGAGCGCCTCGAGAGCCAACCGCCGCTGCGTCGTCGTTTCGACTAAGCGTGGAAGCCGCGCGGCGCGTTAGGTACATGGCATTATCCCCCCCCCCCCCCCCCCCATCGCGAAAGCGAACATTGTCTCGATGTGGAATTGGTCATGTACAAGGAAAGAAGAACGAGAAAGGAAACGAAAAATAGGGGTGAGGTGAACTATACATCTGGCGCTAGTTAAGAGGTGAGGAGAGTGGTGGTAGTGGTTTATTTAAATACCATAAAAGGAAGGTAAAAGATTTTGCTAGCCCCGGCATCTGCCATCACGTGCGGCGGCACCTGAGCTGGGGCAGCGGAAAGAAGGATAGCAGGCAGGTGGGAGAAATGAAATAAAAGAGGTGAGGGGACAGAAGAAAGACATGGGGGGAGGTAAATAGTACACTACATAAAATAGATATACACTGCATAAAAACATTAAAAGTGAACACTATAAATGCAAAATAAATATACTATATACATTATTTACACAGACAGTCAAAAAGTCAGTTGTCTTCGCGGCGCGCGTGTGCTGTTGACGAGAAACTCGGCAGTCATTGGTCACACGCGCGTGAGGAGAGTCAAGTTCGCACGTGGGGTAAGGAGATAAAGGTACGAAACACTGCGTGCACACAGCGCTCAGTCACGCGAAAAGTACGGTTTTAGGCGCACTACATGGACGACTGCAGGCCGATGACGCTGACAGCCGGCGACCACAGTTCCTTCAGGAAAAACTTCGTAGTTGACGCTGTTCAGGCGGCGCAGGACTTTGTACGGGCCGAAATACCTATTGATAAGCTTTTCGAATAATCCCTTGCGGCGTACGGGTGCCCCACCCACACCTGGTCATCCGGCTCGTAGTGCACGTCCCTGTGCCGGAGGTTATAGTGTCGAGCATCGACGGATTGCTGGCCCTTGATGTTCAAGCGGGCTAGCTGACGGGCTTGCTCTGCTTGTTCCACGAAGTGGCCTGCTTCAGGGGTTACCTCTGCATCGCCGTACGGAGGCATCACGTCCAACATCATGCGGACCTCTCTGCCATAGACGAGACGGAACGGGGTAAACTGGGTGGTTTCCTGCGTCGCTGTATTATATGCGAATTCGACGTATGGCAAGATCTCATCCCATGCTTTACGTTCAACGTCAACGTACATGGAGATAATGTCCGCTAATGTTTCGTTGAACCATTCCGTTAGACAATTGGTTTGGGAATGATACGCTGTTGTCGGTCGATGAGCTGTTAAGACGTCACGTAAGAGCCGGGCTGTAAACGCCTTGCCTCTTGTCAGTAATGATGTTCGCTGGGCCGCCGTGTCTAAGCATGATGTCTTGCAAAAAGAAGTGGGCAACTTCGGGGGCAGTACCTCGCGTAAGGGCCTTCGCTTCAGCGTAACGGGTCAAGTAGTCTGTGGCGACTACGATCCACTTGTGGCCGGTCGACGAGAGAGGGAATGGCCCCAGAAGGTCCATGCCGACTTTGTAGAATGGTATTTGTGGCGGCTGGATGCACTGAAGCAGTCCGGAAGGCTTGAGCGCCGGTTTTTTCCGCCGCTTGCATGGCCGGCATGTCCGGACATGACGCTTGAAGTGAGCTGGGGCCAGTAGTAGTTGTGCCGGATTCGGGACAAGGTGCGTGTAACAGCAAGGTGGCCGGAAGTCGGTTAATCATGGCAGGCAAGGAGAACTTCATCCCGTAAATCAGACGGTATGACGAGCAGGTAAGTAGTCGGACTGGAAGTAGAGTTCTTTTTATAAAGCACACCTCTCCGAAGGCAGAACGATGATAGCCCACCAACCAGGTACCGTGGTATGTCCGGGGGCCCACCTTCGGGATGTTCTATGAGCAGACGCAGCTCGGCGTCGGCAAGCTGTCTGGAATCGAGGTCAGACGTGCTGACCGCTCCAAGGAAGCTATCGTCGTCGATGGTGTCTTGCGGCGGTGGTTCGACGGGAGCGCGTGACAGGCTATCAGCGTCGGTGTGTTTCCGGCCGGACTTATAGGTGACGGAGAAATCGAATTCCCGCAGGCGTAATGCGCAACGTGCGAGGCGGCCGCAAAGGTCTTTAAATTTTTCAGCCAGCATAGTGAGTTGTGGTCGGTGACGACGCAAAACGGGCTGCTATACAGGTACGGGCTGATCTTAGCTGCTGCCCAGACTACCGCTAAACATTTTTTTCGATGGTAGAGTAGTTCAACTCAGCGCGCGACAGTGTGCGGCTGGCGTAGGCAATTACTTTTTCGACACCGTCTTGCCGCTGGACGAGAACGGCGCTAAGACCGACGTGGAACGCATCCGTATGTACCTCCGTGTCGGCATCTTCGTCGAAATGTGCTAGGATTGACGGCGATTGGAGTCGGCGTCGGAATTCGTCGAAGGCAGTTTGTTGCTCGTTGTCATTCCGGGTTGGGAGCGTCAGAGGGCTGGCAAGCTGGGCGATCTTCCTAATGAAGCGACGATAGTGGGAGCACATGCCAAGGAAACGTCGGACTGCTTTTTTTTGTGAACGGAGACCGGAAAGGCTGCAACGGTAGCAAGCTTCTCTGGGTCAGCTCGGATTCCATCAGCACTAACGACGTGCCCGAGAAACTTCAATTCGGTGAACCCAAAGTGACATTTTTGTGGTTTGAGGGAGAGGTTGGCGGAACGAACAGCTTCGAGGAAGTTCTTAGGCGGTGCAGACGTTCCGTGAAACTTGCGGAAAAAATAATGACATAGTTGAGATAAACAAGACATGTCTGCCATTTCAGACCTGTGAGGAAGGTGTCCATCATTCATTAGAAAGGGGCCGGAGCCTAGCTGGTCCCGAATGGGAGGACACGAAATTCGTAGAGCCCTCCGGTGTGATGAAGGCGGTTTTCTCACGGTCCCTCTAATCGACGTCTATCTGCCAATAACCGCTCCTTAGCACCTCCACCTGTGTCACGACCTGATGAGCTGTGTTGGTAGGCGTCGGGGAGAGCCCAAGACTGAGAGCTTTTAATTAGAGAGCCAGGCTCCAGGTCACATAGGCAGAGCGCCTCGAGAGCCAACCGCCGCTTCGTCGTCGTTTCGACTATGCGTGGAGGCAGCGCGGCGCGTTAGGCACGTGGGAATATTGTCACGAAGTGGTGACTGCAATCCAAAGAGCAGAAAGGCAGCGAAGATGGCGTCTATACAAAACTTTATTGGGGCTGACTTGTGCCAACAATGAGCCGCCGCGGTGTCTCAGTGGTTACGGCGCTCGGCTGCTGACCCTAAAGACGCGGGTTCGATCCCGGCCGCGGTGGTCGAATTTCGATGGAGGCGAAATTCTAGAGGCTCGTGTACTGTGCGATGTCAATGCACGTTGAAGAACCCCAGGTGGTCCAAATTTCCGGAGCTCTTCACTACGGCGTCCCTCATAGCCCGAGTCACTTTGGGACGTTAAGCCCTCACAAATCAAATCAAATTGTGCCAACAATGGACTAAACCACACGGCAGTCATCGAACAGTATTCCCTCCGCTCCCGGCAGGGCTCAATATAAAGTTGATAGCGAACATTCTAGACAAGGCAGGAAAAGTTACAACATTCTGGAACAACGTAGAATAGGCTCCCCATGAATGCTATCAATCGAGATACATCTGGTCGCCTCTTACATCGCAAACATAGCGATAAATCGCTTTGCCGGCAGCTTTCAAGAATAAAGAAACGCTACAAAGTTTCGCGGAAAAATGGTCATTATTCATCTGCTAGGCCTTCTGGTAACGCCTTCTTCATACAATGTCTCAGCACGTCCTGCACTTCACTAGACATGCAAAAACAAATTGTCAGCATCTCCAGCGCTCCGGCCGCCAAGATGAGCTCTCTTGCAACCGTGGCTCAAGTGTGAGAATAGCTAGGAGATGATGGCTTCGATGGACCGTTATCCCGTGTCTAAATTAAAATTGACCAGATGAGCTGCATTTACAGGTAACGTGTAAAAAAAGAACGGAGAGCTATGGTCTCACAACTGCTTTCCTCGAGTCAGAAGATAAAGAATTTCAATTACTGTCTCTTAATCGTGTCATGGGGAACAAGAACACAGGGTGTTGGGTTTCCGCAAGTATAAGAATTATTGTGCGATGCTCATTTCCTTGTGGCACATTAAACAGGGATTTGCGGGTAAATGAGAACGCCGTAATAACGCTGTGTCCTTTGCGCCGGGCTAATTACCCGCATGATCTCAAATCCTGCGTTACGAGTTCTTGCAAAAGACGTCGAGCGCCGCCGCGAATGGCTATGAGCTATTCCACGGAATTGTTTCATTTTCAGTCATTCATTGATTCATTTTTATTTCCTCAGAGACCCCTTTTCCGGGGTATCACATAAGGGGTCGGGTTAACATAAAGTAAAACACTGCTCTCATGCTGCCCTTATAAACTCTTGCTCGGATGTCAATTCGTGGTTGCTGTTACAGTGCCTATCGAGATATGACATGCATATGCTAAGGGTCAGTATATCTGAAAATTATAGGGAATAAAACTTAAAAATCCATTGGTAATGAAGGAGGTTAATGTGCATGGAACGCTATGCTCTTTGTCAAGGGCACTTGTGACAAAGTGCATGTGCAAAACCCACAGACATTTGAAATCAGGCACAAAACTCTCTAGGTCAGTATTTTTATTTCTCCTTTAATCTTCAATTAATATTTCCCAGGTACAATGCAGACGTTGCGAACTACTGAAGGAGATAGTGTTGAACACGAATTGGCTATGCTGAATGAGACCGATATGCATAAAATACGATACGACAAAAGACGATAAATTACGGGCATTATGTAATAGTAATAATATCTTCACATGTCGCACATGAAATAAAAACAGCAGTGCTGCAATTTATTTAAGGCTTACTGCTTCACAAATAGGGCATGCATCAACATGCGGCGTAAATTTTCGTGTATAATGGAAGCTGAATACAAAATCAGGTCACATGTACAAAACATATAAATATTACTTGTAAAATGTTAACAGCTAGTAAACAGTACTTTATGGGCTCTAAATATGCTTTATTATTAAATCAATAGGAAAACGTTGCTTACTGAAGTATCGCATTCTTTCATGATGTTTTACAATGCTCGTCGCGTTACCCTTATTCATCAGTCAACCTGTGTTCACTCTGACAGGTACCACTGTGTGCTTTTGTTGGCCTGGCCTGTGCATACCGATAAATTTTCAAGGAGACGCTGCATGATAACGCTGGAAGCATTCGTAGGCGGCCTTGCTACAACCACTCATGAATAACATATGGAAGAGAAGAAAAGCAGCTCAGTGGTGCTGGAAGATGTTTAAAGAAACCACAAGGGCAGTTTTCACGGCACTTAAAAAAAAGCTCGTGTAATTCAAGTGAGAAGCCAGTAATAACTATGTAACTATGTAACAGAAATTACCACTGCAAGCATAAAATAAGTAGATGTACAACGGCGCATAAGACATCCTGCGGGATGCAAAATAGGTGGTGCGTTCCAAACAAAACATTTCAGCACTATCAATTGTGCCAACACGATTGCTTAAGTAGTTCTTGCATATTGTTTTATGAAATCATTGCATTCATACAGGTTGGACGCGGTGAGACGCACTAGAAATTTACCGTGGTATATATTGAGAAGAAGTGGCCAAGCTGAGTCAGAAAGAACGGTTCGTTTAAGAAAAATAAAACTTCATGCCCTCGAACCAATGAATTAGAGCGCACAGATCTATACGCAATGCAATTATTTCATGCTTCATTTTTCCTTCACCTGTATGCGTACAGTTCTGTATAGGCAACACTTAGTAAACGACTATTGGGTCATTCCTGGCCAAGTGACCCGTCCTTTGTGATAGAACATCTTTTATTTATTTTAAAAATTCAGGGTATATGGCCTTACGGTGGTAAACATAACCCTCAAGACCAAAGACTTGCTAAAGTTAATTCACAAATATATGCAATTTAAGCTGCAGGATGTCATACAAAAAGACGTGTCAATAACCTAAAAGCAGAAACATGCTATAAAATAAGGGGTACATAGAGGCCTTTGAAACAACACTGCTGCTGCAAGAACCTTTTAATAAGAGGAAACAAAGGAGGTTATAACTTCGTACCTAGTCAAAAAAGCAAGCAGTGAGGAACACCAGCTAGAATACTATGGAGAGAGCAGAATAAAGGATAGCAGTGCACAACAGCTATAGGATTGTTCAGTGATCAGACAGCTTAATTTGGCAGAACTCTAAAGGGCGCATGTCGGTGATATTTGCTGTTGTAGTTTCATGGCAGTGCTGAAGTGGAGAACTATCGAACTGAACAGTAGTCAACCAATTTGCCTGAACAGGCACAAGAACCGTCCAGACATGCGTAACATCATGTATTCACAAGCAAAGGCGGCGGCAAAAAAAATTCCTACTAAGGAATTGCAAAGGCCAACAAAAGGATGCAAGATTTTGACCGTGTTCAATAGAGATGTGTCAGTTAGCCGGTCTTATTTTCTGCGGCAAAGGTGATTCCTAAGTAACTGCGTACAAAGGACACTAAGCGCCAACATGAGGAAGTAAGATTTCGAATCTTCGCTGGAGACAACCACATTGGCAGAAATGTTGCATTTACAGGTGCTGTAGGTGTGACAGCTGCGACGCTTCCGGGTCATTATGGCCAAGTGATGAAGGTCGCAGAATGTAAAGTAGCTGTGTTTGTCCGTAAGGACGTATTTTATGGCAAGGAAAACAGTTTTCAGATCGATACAATTCTATGAACATGGCACCAAAACGTTTATTATACAGCGATGAAGATCGAAAGAAAAACGTGGCATTGCATTTACCGGAAAGCAACAAAAAGGGTATGAGATGAGCACGTGGAACTAGTCCACTCAATCTTGGAGCAGTTGGGGCATAAGTTTGTCCATGTCCTTTCACATAAACCATTTCAGTTCGGAACTGAAACGATATTTCACAAGCACCCGTCACAGAGTATGCTTAAATATTTTTTTTCGAAAAGCGGAGGTGGCTTCAGTTGACCAAACTGTTCCCTCCCGGAGTTGTCTACTACGCCTCCTGATATGCTTAAAAGGTTATGTGCTTAAACCATATATACTTTAATCATATGCTCAAAACCGACAAGGTGATAAGCTTGAAAGCCTTATCGGCATTTTATTTCAAGAAAACTTGAAGGAGACAGAGAGTCTATATTGCAAACATTTAGGATAATTCCGAACACTGCAATACGCAATACTTACCTATACCACCCCAAGAGGGAAAAAGAAAAAGCGGTGTAGCGAGTAAAGTGGTGACACAGAATACACAATTGACAAAAAAACACCCATAGAATATTACGTAAAACTAGTAAGTGGCACCAATGCTCCATGGCTTGCAGGCTCCTGCGTTTTTATGGAGGAAAAACGCTAAGGCGCCCGTGTGCTGTGCGATGTCAGTGCACGTTAAAGATCCCCAGGTGGTCGAAATTATTCCGGAGCCCTCCACTACGGCACCTATTCTTCCTTTCTTCTTTCACTCCCTCCTATATCCCTTCCCTTACGGCGCGGTTCAGGTGTCCAAAGATATATGAGACAGATACTGCGCCATTTCCTTTCCCCAAAAAAACCAATTATTATTATTAAGGCATACCCGCATCACCCGCTTCACCTGGTACGCTCAGTAACTGGTGAAGTTTCCTTTATTTCTGTAGGGTTTTAGGCGTGCTGAGTGTGTTTTTTTGCGTTTTTTTCGTGTCGTATTGACTCTTTTCCTTTAAATTATAAATACGGCTTCGTTTTGTTTTATTTGATCTCTTTGTTCCATTGTACTCTTGTTGGAATCCGTCCGCGATAGCGCTCCCCTTCGGAAAGTCGGGGACGCGCTACCAATTCGCGACATGACAGGTTTATCTGTAACCCTATAACTAACAGTAATGGTACCGTAACATTTTAAACTGTCATAGAAGATACTACATACTAAATCAGCAGATGACTCAAGTCTCTAAAAGGCAATTAAATGCTATTACTTACGCCTCACAGCAGACAGTCTTTTTTGTTCATCAAATACTACATTTCTCACTCCAAAACTTCTGCAGTTGACTCTTACAAACGCCCAAACACTCGAGCGACATTCCTGCTTTTTTAGGTGTAACCTTCCACGAAGACGACCCTCAGTAATACTGGTGACTAGTATAAGACACGCCTGTCTCAAAATTAAATGCGCGTGCGTAGCTTGGAATCCTCATAGGCCAAATTTTCTTTTGCTCTCGACTTCATTTAAAATGTTGTTCCAAGCTTCACCTATTTTGATTACTCCATTCTCTCAGACCCCAACAAACTGAAATCCGAATCTAACGTTCCATCTCGCTGGCTTCCACATTTGGGGGTTATCTCGTAGCTTCGGCCGTAAAGGTTGTAGCCTGAACGGCGATTTTGCGAGAGCTTTATAAGCGGTGTTTAGTTAAATTTCCCTATAATACTTCTATTCTGTCATGTTCTCATTAAAGCGCCTTACGGCTTGCTCAACTCTAAACCTCGTCCCTTCGGCTTCCCGTAAACATGCCGCTGTTCCCTGCATTCCAGGCTTCAAGACGGCTTCGTTCACATTCTTCGCATCTTCACCGTATGCGGCGACAAAGAAGCTTTGTCATGAGATCGTGTATAATGAAGTGTAATCATCAGGCATTAAAAACGGACTCTGGCGATTTTGGCAATATTCCAGGTGGAATGTCATCCATTGCGGTGGCTAGACCACAACATAAAAAAAATCTACAGACACTATCATGACATAAATAATAAATTGTGTAATCTCGCACCATCGCTTAACTCAGAGTCTCGACCAATCAATACATTCGTTCTGCACCAGCACATATGTTTGTATGCTGAACGATGAAAACATCTCAATCTGCGTCTCGGGTAGCTCCTGACAGAAGTTACAGCTAGTAACTTAATTGTTATGTATCCTGAGTGAAATGATGGCGGAGGCGTTTACTTTCTTCAATGGCATTTTTTTCACGGGAAGCGTTTTTGTGCGTGCTTTCTTAATTATTCATAAATACTCAAAAAAGGCCAGATCAAAGTAATGTTGTGCGTAGAGAAACGGACTCAGAAAAAGCATTCTAACTTTACAAGACCTCTGATGTACCACAAAAAATTGAATTCTCTCAGTTTTTTTTTTTTTGCAAAACGCGCTTCATGAAGCTTACGTGGAGTTTCGTCTCGACACTTAGATAAGTTTGATTTTGGACAGGCAACCTTTGACCTTGGTGCAAAGCTTTCTTTACGTCCTGGTCTCTGGTTTAGGCTCATATATCATCCTCAATATGAACTAAAAATCTCGCAGCATGTATTGCTAGGCTAATGGTTTGTCGCTACCGTCAAACGTCGTAAAAATGACCACGCGGGTTCTTAGAGATCTCGACGTTGATATAGCATCTACCAATGCCACTGTAGACGAAAGCATCTAGTATCGCTTAGAAATAAATAAATAAATAAATAAATATTAAAACTGATAAATATTGATTCATACGAAGTTGACGAGAGAGATCGGAAGAAGACGGCTTTCGTAACGCCCGACGTCCTTTAGGAGTTCAAGGTGCTCCCGTTTGGTATGCGCTCAGCACCGGCCGCGTTCCAACGAATGATGGACACTGTTCTCTGCGCCTTGAAGTAGCAGTCCTGCCTGATGTACCTGGACGATGACGTTATATTTTTTACCACGTTTGGCCAACGCATGGAGCGGTTGCGCATTGTGCTGCAAGCACTCAAATCCATACAAGTCACCATAAATGCCAAGAAATGCAATTTTGGCTTTGAGGAACTTCGCTTTCTGGGTCACGTTGTCAGCGCAAAAAGTGTTCGCCCAAACCCTGAGAAGACCGCTGCCGTTTGAGATTTTCCACGCCCAAGCTGCAAGAAAGCTGTTCGCCGGTTTTCGGGTCTGTGCTCGTATTATAGGCGCTTTGTTCAAGATTTCTCGCGAATTGCCGAACCGTTAAACTCACTGACTCGTGACGACACGCCTTTCCTGTGGGGAAGCGACCAAGAGGCTGCATTTGTCGAGCTTCGCAGCCGTCCACAAAGTACCCCGATACTCGGCCATTTCGATCAACACGCTGCCCCGGGCATCCACCCTGATGCCAGCAATGTTGGCCTTGGTGCGGTACTGATCCAGTGGCAAGACGATGCAGAGGGGGTCATCAGTTATGCCAGCCTAACACTTACGCGCTCCGAGACCAATTATTCTACTACGCAAAAATAATGTCTTGCAGTGATATGGGCCATCAGCAAGTTCCGACCGTAACTCTACGGGCGACCCTTCCATGTGGGAAGCGACCACCACTCTTTATGCTGGCTGGCGAGCCTCAAAGACCTCTCAGGACGTTTGGCTAGATGGAGCTTATGCTTGCAAGAATACGACTAAGCAGTCGTCTACAAGCTGGGCCGCAAGCATCAGGATGCAGACTGTTTTTCGCGTGCGCCTATCACAATCGGTCCCGAAGAAACCACCGATAATTTTCCTTTTTTGGCGCTGTTAGTGCCACCCAAACGGCGCAGCTTCAGAGGGCGGACACAGAGTTCGCGCCGCTCATTGATTACCTCGAAGGCATCAACGCGCTCGCATTCCGCGTGTTAATTCTTCGTGGGCTCCACACCTTCACTTTACGATCTGATGTTGTCTAGAAGCGCCACTTCGCCAACAACAAAGAAGCGTTCCTACTGGTCGTACAATCGCAGTTGCGGCCAGAGATTTTGAGTGCCTGTCATGACGAACCCTCCGCCGGCCATCTCGGAGTAAGTCGTATACTGGCGCGAATTAAACAAAAGTATTATTGGCCCAGGTTACTCCCATCGGTGCGGGCCTACGTAAAAACATGCCGTGGCTGCCAACGTCGGAAGTCTCCTCCGTTGAAACCAGCCGGATTTCTTCACGCCGTCGATATAACGAAGACCCCTTTTCACCAAGTGGGCACGGACCTACTTGGCCCTTTTCCGAAGTCTTCTTATGGAAAGCGTTGGATCATCGTTGCCACCGACTACCTGACACGGCATGCTGAGACCACGTCTCTTGTCAAAGGCAGTGCTGCTGAAGTGGCGCATTTCCTCGTCCACAACATTGTCTTGCGTCATGGTGCCCCCGCCGTTGTTACTGACCGGGGAACTGCTTTCACTGCCCGCTTAACCCAGTCCATGATGAAAATGACGCACACCGGCCATCGACGTGCTACAGCCTATCACCCACAGACATACGGGTTGGTAGAGCGACTCAACCGCACACTAGCCGACATGCTTTCTATGTATGTTGACGTGGAGCATCGAACTTGTTACACCATTCTGCCGTACGTAACGTTTGCGTACAACACCGCCCTGCAGGAGACAACCCGACTGTCTTAGGTTGCCCGTTCACCCCTACTGTGGCTCTGACGCTGACCTCGACGCAGACTCATTCGTTCAGCGTGCTGAGGAAGCGCGGCAATTGCCGCGCCTGCGAGTTAACCGTCAACAAGACATTTACGCCGCTAGGTACAACCTCGGACGCCGCTTCGTCACTTACGGGCCTGGCGACTTGGTGTGGGTTTGGACACCTGTTCGTCGCCGCGGACTTTCTGAAAAGTTGCTGCGCAGATACTTCGGCCCTTACGAAGTAGTGCACCGCATCAGTGATGAGACGTATGCAGTTGCTCCCGCCCCATCAGTTTGCTCATCGCTGAGGTCGCACCGTACAGAAGTCGTGTACATTGTTCGCTTGAGGCCTTACCACGGCAGGCTATCTGACTGAACGGCGATTCAGTGCAGCTGAGTCCTACCCTTTCGCTGACACTTCCCTCCTAGCGGCATCGTGGTGATGCTGCCGAAGAGGGGGGCAGTGATGCGCGCCACTGTAGAAAAAGTAGAAGCGCATGCATTAATATAGGCAGAAGAAGTTTGTCGCTCGCTCGCGCGCTCGGGCCACTTAGGGACCGCCGCAGTTTTTCATCATTGCTCCGGTGGTTTTCCTGTTGTGGAATAAAGCTCACTGTAAATGAAACAGCGCTCTTTAAGAGCACAAGTCAGTGCGTCATTGCCCGCAACAAGAATGGTAGGCTACGAACTCAGCAGTGCTAACGCTCGAAATTTAAGTTTGTTGAGGAGACTGCCGCGAGGGAATGTGGAGAATCGCGAGGTGTGATGTAGGCGAGGAGTGAACGTCCGGAAGAAGCATATGGTCACATATAAAAGACGCCCTAGTGGCGGTCCCCGATGATCAACAAAACAGCACCCAAAAAAAAACACGGACAAAAGGAAGAGGGACGCACATAACGAGCGCTGGCAATTAACCTTCAACAATACCTTCAACAATAATTTCGGCCCCTGGTTGGCTTTAAACGCCACTGAATTCAGGCTTTAGAAGTCCAATTTCAGATTTCGTATTCACCAAAAATCTGCCCTGTAGCGGTAAGTCAATCTAGTGACATTTGGTAGTGTTGTATGGGCTTAAATGTCCTGAAGCAGCACATATGTTAAGAGAGACGCCGTACAGTGGAGGATTCCTGATCAGCTTCAATGACATGTAGTTCTGTAACGTGCATTGCCATCGCGCAGCACACAGGCGCCTTTTATTTATATCGCGCCTTCTCAGCTGAAATGTTAACAACGCGACCTTGCGCTTGTCAGCCAAACGCTAAATCACCTAGCTACAGACGTCGATGATCCCATGGCTTTTCGATTTAGAGCTGGACGCCTTAGCTACTGAGCCGGCTCAGGGTCCTTTAATGAAAACGCAATGGTTGAAGCTAGACTTCGTCGAAATAAACTCAAGATTTATGTTATCTGAAACGAATTCAAAACTTGAAAGCCGCATACGGCTATGCGGTAGCGGCCACTCTACTTCAGACTCATCCTTGTCATTGCTTTAGTCTCTGAGCAGACTTGGTGCACGCGTACGGGGCTATTCGTTAACTACTCATGGAAGTAGTCTAGATAAGGGTTCACAGGATTCTCCAGAAAAATTGCAGGAAAGAAGGGCGTAGGCAGTGGATAAAATGCTCAGTTTAAGTCACAGGTTTGCGCAACTTCAGAAACAAACCTGAATTCGAACAAAAGAGGGATGCCTTATGATCGCGAAACAACAGTCGCTTACAAGCCTCCCCTTTTATGCTCCCTGTTCAGAAATCTAAGTCACTTGACCTCTAAATATCCCAGTACCTTTTTATTATCTGCTGGCGTAAAACAGCACTCTGTTCCGAAAATGACTTTTCGTGCCTTTTAGAAAGTTCTGTTGCCTTCTTGCCGGAAGCCAGAGTGGCAGTATGCACGACCTTACTAGGCGGGAAGGAGAAGTATCCCTGTTAATGTAATATGTTCTATATTAACCAACGCCAATCTTTGATGTAACCAAGAAACTGTGGCGCTTCTGGCGGCCGTTGCGAGTAACAGCTGGGGCTCTGGCCCATAGAAATGCATGCATACAAAATTTCTTTGCAAGTTGCTCATTTCGCATTGTATGAGGCTGTCCTTTCGTTAACAAAAGCCCAGCAGATTCAAGAACTGAATGCGCAACTATACAAAATCAACTCAAGCGTGATATGGTTTTGAAACAGTACATTATGTGAGTTTCAAAAGTACACCAAGTGGAGGTACCGGGCAGGACAGCGGTGCATGGAAACAGATGTAAGGATCGTTACGCTTCGGTGGCTGTCAGTCAGTAATTACTCTTTTATTACAGACGTAAAGAAAGGATCCCAAGATTATTTTCGCCTTTAAAAGTGCAGCACTGAACACCGCAGGTTGTTAACTACTGGCTCATACTTTTAAGAAGAGCATGAAAAAGTATTCATCATCATTACGAAGCTGATACCCTTTTAATATGTCACGATAAATGTGCGTTCTCAATTGCCGACACTCCGGCAACAGGCGCTCTACCAGCTGTGTTTCTCCGACTCGAGCAAGCTTCTGGAGGAGTACGATAGGCTACTCAGTGCGCTGCTTTTGTTCACTAATAAAGGCGTCGAAATTAAGTCGTCTAGAGAGCTGTATATCAAAAGTAATTCTCAAACAGCGTGATAGACGAACGATTGCAAACCGCGCACCGTAGCATACGCGAGCACTCCCTACGCTTGTAAACACGGCGTTGGTCTATACCCGCAACATCTAGGAGCGCCCACGAGCACCTCCTATGTCCGAAAGCACGGTGTTGGTCTATACAGTCTTACTATTGGTAACATCCATGGCGCAAGACAACTTTAAGACACACACTAGAACGTCACTTCGGCGAGGGTTCGTGGGTGGTAGCGACTCGCCGTCTTTATGAACCAGTAAAAGCCAACCGGGAACAAGAAGTAATGAGAAAAAACTATTCGCACCACAGATAAACGTTCACAGACCGTGCTGAAAATGCCAAGTTTCCTGTCATACACAACGGCAAGACCATCATGACTGAAGAGCTAGGCATAATACCTAGCAAGCAATCCAAAAGCAATCCTAGACACAGTTTCACAGAGCAGAAAAATTCCAAGATGCAGAACGGTCGGAATGGATGATTTATGACTCGATGAAAGTAATAATCATTGGGCAGTGCCACAGCGCACCGCAATCACCTCGTAAGGAAACAAAAAGTATTCTGAAGGCTGCAGTGAAAAAGATCGACTGACGGGCCAAGCAGAGGAAGAAAGAGCGTATATAACTGTTAAGATAGCAAAAACAGTGGGTGCTGGTGCATGCTGGGTGCATTGTCTACCATAGAAGTCCAGAAAAAGAAAAATAAGAAGGACAGTTAAAATAAAAAGGCATGTGCTGAGACACAACGAAGACCAGCTGATCGATATGTTGCGACCGGACAAAGTTGCTCGGTTGAGGTGGGTGAAACCGAATACGTGAAAAGGAATGAAAAAGAAAATGAAAAGAAGAGTTGACCGGAAGGGTAAATGCGAAAAAAAGTCCAGCTTAAATATAAATGCACTTTCTAAATGTGTGCGTTAGCGTGATAACAACGCAGGTGCAGAAAAAAGATGGTGAACCTTCATGGTTATGTTATATTACAGCCCATTGTAGCTAAAATATCCTGCGTTACACACGTTTGTGTTCATGGCTTGGACAATTTCTCTCCAGTGTTTTTTGCATATTTGAGGCGCCGTCCCGTATTTACTTTAACATCCGTCATCATTGCGGCAACATGCGCCTACAAGGGGTGTCATGCGTTCTGAATTCGTTTCAAAATTGTCTGAAAGAGAGGGGCGCAGGCCGCGAAGAGGAAACATATTTTCGCTTCTCCTTGCTTGCTTTTAATGTGCGTATCTACCTGCGCTTTTCTCGTATAGTTATGAGTCGGCATCTGATACAAAAAAGCAAACCTTCCTTGCGGATTAGGGCGCTGTTTTTGTTCGGAATGACACGTTTTCAACCAGCAGAACATTTTCCTTATTACTGAAACTACTTCCGCGATAATTTCTGCTATAGCTGCCCTGTCCTGTACTTAGGGTGGAAGGTTTTGTGCTTAGAGGCTATACTTCGGTGCAGGCATGTAGGTGCTCGTTTGTGGGATTCTGGTTTAGTCTATTCAATAAAACTTCCAAACACCAAAGTGCAGGCCTCAAAAGAAAATGGTAATAATTTTTCTTGCAATGTTCTACTTAAGTTTTCTTCATATGTGGTGTGAAATTTACCCACGTAACGCAAAGTGCTCAAACAAATAGGAATTTTCTGTCAAAGCTAGTATCAAGGCATCCTGAGTGAATGCCGATTTTAGTAGTAGCCTGAAAAATAGCCAAAACATTGATGGTAATGACCACGTCTCCCACTTTGCTGCACATATCCTGGGCACTTGTATCCTCATAGGTATCCATGTTTTTACAATACCTCATGAAGGCGCCTTGAGCCGACACAGAAGCATGGGTCGTGCTTGCCGGCTCTTTCCTAATCTCGCTAGATATTCGCGGCGGGCTCCTCAGAGCAGTCTATCAATACAGTAATTGCCACCCATCACTTGAGATTTCGCGTGAAAAAAACAGTGAATGAAGAAGGTATCCTCATCATTGATAAAATATGTAGTAATGTGCATGTATTATTGTAATACCGTGTCATGGGATCATAGATATCAGTAACTCCTCTCAGTGGCCGATAAAATTGCGTCGCTCCCAGTATAGAAATGCTTAACTTCGCCTAAACGTAGCCATTTAGCTAAACGCATAGGCAGTGAAGCTTCCTAAAGTATAATCTTTGAATACCTGTCCAGCATGAGCACGAGCTGGATAAGCCAGATTAAAAACTACTTCACCTTCCGCCTTTTCTTACAACGTATCGGGGTAATTTCCTCTAATTACAACACTAAACATATAGGTAAGCCGTTCGTCATATGCTGACCGCGTCTTGTTATGTGTTCCTACACTACTCGAGCGAAAAATTTAAGAAAATTAATGCTAAGCCGCCTATGTCACACTTAGCTAAACGTTTATATATTGTAGGACATCTGTGCACTCAATAACATGCACATTGAAATATATTAACCTTGGCGTTTACTCCAAGTCATGTCTACCTTACAATGCAATTGTCTTTCGCGGCGTGTCGCTGGAACCGCCAAACAATAGGAAGGACACAAGCTCAACGTGGAGGTCGATACTGATGTGATTGCCCTTGAGAGGGAGCCTATGTTAGTTCTCTTTCGTACAATAAAATACTTGGTATATAAATGTGAAACAATTGGCCTGCATTGCAGTAGTGGACGGAACTGGGCCAGCCATGGCGTCTCTTCCACATTTTTTACCTATTCATACCTTCACTTTTGGTAAGTACTAGGACGTTCGGTACAAAATATGTGGGATAAACATGTTTAAAAGACGAAATTTGGTGTTTCCAGGGCTATCAAAAGTGCAAGCAGTACAGGGTTTTCGCCCTCAACATTAATTTTCATAACACGCTCTGTCTATTACAATCCCCAAAATCATTACTTTTTTCTCTTTAGGGTAAAACTTAGCAGTTTCGTCAACATCCTACCGCGGGCATGGGTTACGCGTGCTTACGGACACTTATTGTTATCTTGGATTTAAAGAATTCAGTTCCACCTCTGAAGTGAAAATAATGCATGCGACGAATTTTCTGCACCAGACTTCGTTAAACCGTTTATTGCAGAATGGTTCGCCCACAGGAAGAGCATATGCGTGTAAGAAAACATTAGCGATGCCCCTGAAAACAGCGTTCACTGCACAGTGCCTTTCTGGGGACAACGTATTCCTGCAGGCGCACCCTGCGGAGTACATACCAAGAGTGGGAACAGTAGTGAAAAGTTTAATTCTCAGCAGAATATGACCCTGGTGCGCCCCGCACACCTGAATTACGCGGTAATCTTAATGACCCAATATACTGGACAATAGAACTGCAAGCTCGACAAGCATATAGGAACGTCTTGGCGTGTAGATAGCTGTTTGTTGACTAGTGCAAGCGTGCGCTGAAATCTTGTTTGTAAGTCAACATTGGGTCGTTTTCCTCTTCTTGAGGAACTGAAAGAAAAAACAAAACACGTCCGTCACTGTGCAGCAATTTCTACGCCAGCTGTCAGAAACACATCGGAGGATTCAGCTATATTTCAACATGAACTAAACCACTTTTGCAACCTGTTAACGCAGATAACACTGCAAAAACACATATGCTCTCTATTCAGTGGTGAAAGTTGTCACACTACCGTGTTCTTCCAGAAGTTGATAGCACAATTTTTGACTGACACCACCAAGCACAGTCATTTGTTCCAAATCTTACAAAAAATGTTTCAATTAAAATCCCAGTATTGAAATTTTTGGGAGTTTAAAAATAGTTATGACAAATTCACGCTTCGGATCTGAGGAGAATAAAGTTAACGTATAAATATTTTCACGCCACTAAACTACAGAGAAATTAATTAGATAAACCACAAAATATTTATTTCTGCATGTGCATTCTGCTTTTCGACGTCTATGCAACAGTTTTTCACATAGTTACTGACACAAATCTTACAATCTTTGCATCAGCGCATCATGCTGTAACCGATAGTGCTGTCTATCATGCGCTCTCCAAAACAGATGTCGTCCATGCGGCTATAGCTTTGAGAGGCAGGCATGCTGTTCAGACCACTATCTGGATTCTCTGCCATATAAGATTCTGCCTTCCCACCAAGAGCACTAGTCTCCCTCTTTCTTCGTACACCCTGAATAGGACGATGAGCCCAGGAGTCTCCATGAATTATTTCCGAAAGCATCCGCCTGTGCCTCAACGCGCGGCAGACAAATGGTTACAAGAGAAGTGAGATTGATATAGAACAAGGAAACGAGAGCAGGTGCAAGCATGAAATTATTTGCAGTGCCATGTGCAAGGTAATTCGTAGAGAATTTGTGCTGCGAACCATAAGCAGGAGACGTCTCAACCTCCTGCTTATTGAAAGACAGCTCATGCCACTCAGCTTCATTTTATTAATAGTCTACCCATCGCTGCGTCCTTCTTAAAATGCAGGACAGTTCCGAGGCGCTTGAGTTCACGAATCAACTCCATACAGCTTGTATACTGAGCTTCGGTTAAAGATTTGACCGCTGCCAAGCACAACCACACCGTCTACGGTGCCTTCAAAACGCTAGAGCGCAGTGGATCGTCTCTCTTCCACATCTTCCCTCCTAAAATGGCAAGGCCCTCGTGACTCACGCTGCTGGAAATGACCTCTAACCGTACACTCGGCGGCGCCGCTCAGGCCCGAGATCACTAGTCCAGGACCACGTCTTTACGCCGCTCTTATATTCCTCTTCAGTGCGAGCCCCAACACCTCTTATGCACCCAAGCTGGGGCGCACACAAACAGTGCCGTGACATTTCACGTCACTTCAGCTCAGCGGCCACCGCGACTTCCGAACGATGTGGCGAACACATCCGATCTTTGCTGTCATTGTAGGTCTTCCGAAGGCCCGCACGGCACGTTTCCGTTCGTGGCGCGCCTGCTCCTTCCAGGGTGCGTCACGCTGCGCACAATTAGGACGGATAGTTGCGCAACGTTCGCTTCAAGTTCGGCCAGCGGTTCGGTCTCATGTTTTCTCTTTGATTTGTCGATGTTGCCGGACCACGTTCGCTCGATTTTGTCGAGAAAAGGAGCTAAAGTTAATTATAGCCGACAACGAGTCACAAGTAAATAAAGGAGCAACTCGTAGCACATCGAAACACAGCACGCGCCCCTAGGCTTTTATACTAGCTATACAAGTAACATCCAAACACATATGTTAGATTACGCAATAAAAGGAAATAAAAATAATGCACCCAGCAGGCACCGCCAGGCGGTGCAGACATGCGCGATGGGAGGCATGACACGGCGCGCAGGGTAATTACTTAGGGCGACACAGTGTGAAAATCAAATGTCGGTAGTGCTCTGACGCATCGTGTTTTTCCTCATACTGGTCGCGATTTCACATAGGAGTATTAAACTGTGTTCACTCATTTTCGGTAAAATGTCGCATGTGTAATCGACAAAAACAATCACTAGCCAAACGAATCCAATTATTCCTGTGCTTCTAGCAGCGTTAAGGTATGAGGATTTCATAAGCGAATGCCGTAATCGTTCTCTTTTAGTTTTGCAGCATGTAAAGAGCAATACTCCAACGGGGTGGTATTGCCACCGGTTGGCTCCGCTGTCGATAGTAAGTATGCGTTTCTTAATTCAGCCGCTGTGCAAGGGCAAATTTTAATAATTCTAACCATCCGGGTTACTTGGTGTCAAGCACGACGTGCCTTTACACACATTGTATGAAAGAAGATGTTGCCTAAGACGATGTTCCCCGCACATGATGCATTTTCCAAACTTGCCTTTAACTTTTTCTTTGCGAGAGGGGGGGGGGGGGCGTTGTGAGGTTACAGGTAATTTCAGTAGATTAAAACAACCCATGATTACAAAAATGTAGGGGCTTTTATTGATTATTACTTTTAGTATGATTTGCAATTGAGCATAATGCGCAAAGAATTATGATAGGTTTGGAGGTTAGTAGAAATGCAAACGGCACTAGCGACTATGTAGAAATTCTATTAATGGCAGAGACACGTACTCTCAGTGTCAAAAAAAAAATGCGAACAGTTTAACTGTGGCTTCAAATATGTGGTGAAAAATATTCGCTGCTGACAACAAAATATAGGCAGGCAACTTTCATGCAGCGGACTTCCAGCCATCGAAGTGAAAATAGAGCACTACAATATTTTGTCTCCCTCAACTAAAATCTTCTCGGTTAGGTGTTCCCCTCTCCATTATTGTGTTCGCTTTTCATTTGAGGCTGACACTACACGCCTAGTATCATTATGCGACTGGCAGAAAATGCACAAACAAATTCACGTAATTTGTAGCAAAGATAAAGAAAAACGGTGCACCGCAGCTGAGTGATACGAACGATATATTGCTTCCTGTCGAGTGGCGCTCCTCGGAATTCTTTTACGCGACAGCGTATCAAGTTCGTTCGGTCGGAAAGCCGTCGGCGTATTTGGCACAGCGTGTGGGAAACAATCGGGGGCTGCGCAAACAACCTCGTATCTTAGCAATTTGTGTTTTTAGTTATTGACGGTTGATTGGTGTGCGATAGGCGGCGACGAGTTAATGAAATCATTGTAATCAATTAATTATTAAAGAATAAAAAAAAGGAAAATATCGGTTCAAAAGGTATAAAATTCTCAGAATAAAAAGGTCAATCCGTGATGATGGTAATTAAGAAAATTTAAAGCGTGTAAAGGATCAGTTAAAAAATTGAAACAAGTACAAAAAATGAGAGATGCGTTCAAAAGTGTTACCAACGGGCAAGCCGTCTTTCTGAATGGGCGTGGCGTTCCGTTGATTCCCTGGCAGCGCTGCAACACGCTGTCGCTTTCCTCTCTTAAACGCTAAGTTTAAGCGGCGTGAAATTTTTTAAATTCTGTCTTTCTAGTGAATTAGCTAAATTATGCATAATATTTTAAAATTCACTTAAAAGTGAGTCCGTTTCGGTGCTTTCTAGGAAGGATTCAGGAAAAACCGATTCAGAGATTTGTAGCAACATATATCCTGCGTAGGCCATTTATCCGTAATTTTAAGAGAGCCTGCGAAACGTGCAAAAAAAGAGTATATCAGTGTGCACTCGCACTAACCTATTGCAGTGATGACAGACGCATTTTGACTAAAGGAAGCTTACGCACTGATCATCTTGTGAGCGGACGACACCGCTGGCAGTCTTGAAAGTGCGTCATCACATTTTTCTGGAACATAGAAAGCACGCGCCGCGATCTGCTATAACTGATAGGCAGGCCCCCGTCAGCCTACTGAGACGGAGCTTTTATTAAGGTGAAAGCCTTTAACGGCTTTTTAATGGTATTATAGCATTTTAATGGTACTTGCGTCCCTCCGTTATGCTGTTCAACTCGATAAAATAAATCTTTGTGCACGATGGGATTCGAACTGCCATCCTTCAGATTCGCAGCCGAGCAAGCTGACGACTACGCCACTTCCTGCCAACGCATATGTCGTTCTCTTTATCTAAGACGCTGGGGAGTGTTTGCAGAAAGGTGTCGAATTAGACAGATAGATGCCTCCCAAACGCCCCCAGTGTCTCCATCATTTCAGATTCACAAACAACTATTACTTAACACCTTAACCCCACATCAGTTACACAACCAGCAACACCGCGCTAAAGGGGTGCGCCTCTCCGCACTTTAGGTCAACGAAGTGCCCCCGTGAGTAGTTTGTGCTATCACTAAAAGAAAAAGGAAGGAAAACAATCCTTTGTATCATTCTGCCGCCCGTCGAACTGAGAGGCTGCGGTTCACTTGGCCACGGTCAGCACCTCACGTTTGGTTAGTTTAGAGCATCCGTGGTTCATAGCGCTGCGATAGATAGGCCTTGAGCGCAGTGAAGTGTTTTTTTTTTTAAATTTAGCTATGCCGCTAAAAAAACAAACCACACAGGAGGTACAGTCGCGTACAGATAAATATGAATCGCTTGTTCGTGTTCAAAACCTTCTCTCGCATAGCGCAGAGGACCTAGAAATATGTGCTTTATTATGGGAAACTGAAAAATAAACTTTATTTCTATATGCGGGTCGCCGCGGTGGCTGAGTGGTTATGGCGCTCGGCTGCCGGCCCGGAAGACGCGGGTTCGATCCCAGCCGTGGCGGTCGAATTTCGATGGAGGCGAAATTCTAGAGGCCCGTGTACTGTGCGATGTCAGTGCACGTAAAAGAACCCCAGGTGGTCGAAATTTTCTGAGCCCTTCACTACGCCGTCCCTCATAGCCTGAGTCGCTTTGGGACGTTAAACACGCAAAAAACCATCTTCATATGCGTGAAATATCCAGTACATATGGATATGTAACGCGTCAGCAAACTTTAACCGGAGAAATATGGTCCATATTCTTGCACAGAAGAAGAATATGGACCTTGCTTCAACGGTCAAATCTTATGACGCGGTACGTAGCCAAAATGTCAAATGTTTGACATATATCCAAGTAAAGTTTAATTTTGCTTGGCAAATGCAGGCTGAAAACATTTCTATTCCTGTTAAGCAACAGGACAGAATAGACTGAAGACGAAAGCTTGGGCCACACCACCGGATGCTACTGGACTTCCTTCGAGAGTCCAATGTGTACTTACATTTGTAACTAATACTTTATGCTAGCAGGCACACTGTCGCAATAAAAAAAAACGCGCTCCGCGTTATTTTTTCCCGCAGTGTACTTTGCCGAAAAACGGGATTGTTGCTTCTGTGCCCCTCTACAGCTTATCTACAGCTTACATTAACCTCCAAGCTTAGCTTGGACGTTAATCTGACGTTAAAACTTTTGAATAATTCATTAGTTAAATAATTAGGTGAGACACAAAAAATGCTGCGAGGAGCACCATTTTACGGCTAACAATCTGTTGTTGGCATTACCCGGCTGCGGTACTCGCTTTTTTTATCTTCAGGCCAAGCCACGTGAAACATCCTGCACATACACGAAAGAAGAAGCGTTCCATGCGAAACGCTACAGGGCAGATCTTGAACTAGTGCTCCGCTGCACATGAGCGAATAAATCCCCATGCCTTATATGTCATTGCTGTAAAGCGCTTTTCCAGTTGTTTTCATGAAGCTTGCAGCAAAATAGTACATTGCAAAAAATATTCCAAGAAGAAATTTCTTGTTCGATCGAAGCAAGTCGGATGTGCGCCTTTTGATGGTCCCCTAAATTTCATTATAGTTAAATGATTAAGCGGAATATAAAAACCGAAAAACTCCTCCTGCTAGGCCTACACAACACAATAGGTGAGCTTATCGAGGCCCACCGACAGACACAATACATTCGTCTCGCGAGAACCACCACCGGCAGACACATCCTACAAACCCTCGGTATCAGGATACCAGCCACGGATCCCGCACAGCTCCAGGTCCCCCACCACATTACATTCACCGCGAACTACTTATTAAACCTCTCCCTAAAAACATGCACCCCATCTACCACGAACCCCACCGCAGAGCTCGCGCAAGGGCGCTTCACAAACACTATGGCACGGAACCGGATGCCATGTTGGCGGATGCCGCATGCGCAGGCGAGGACGCGGTTGTAGCCATCACGAACGCCTCCCTACAACCGATTGTCACCCTTCACATATCCGCCACTGCCACTTCGGAGGAGACTGAAGAGGCCGCCATTTCCCTAGCCATCACGCGCACAGAGGCCCGGTATATACTATCGGGCTCTAAAACTGCCATACTAAGTTTTGCCCGCGGGAGAGTTCACGTCCCTGCATTTCGCATATTGA
The DNA here is from genome assembly GCF_052857255.1 of Amblyomma americanum. Classification (NCBI taxonomy): domain Eukaryota; kingdom Metazoa; phylum Arthropoda; class Arachnida; order Ixodida; family Ixodidae; genus Amblyomma; species Amblyomma americanum. Next base: position 103,487,879 of record NC_135498.1, read on the forward strand.
ACTCTCGCCGCACACCTACCCCGCCACATGGAGCTCACATAGGGGCCTGCCCACTCTGGGAATCCCGGAAACGAGGCTGCCAACTCTTTAGCCCGAGGTTCTCTCAACCAGGCACCGGCGGCCTCCGATCTGGGGTTCTCACGGGAGAGCATGCATTCATTCAGTGAACTGACGCAGGCCTGCAAAGTCGAGCGTCGGCTGTACCCCCCCCCCCCCCCCAATCTCTCCCTCGACAATTACCACCAGACACTTTGGAGGCGGCTCCAAACACGTACCTTACCCTCCCCTTATATATGCTCGCGCTATCACAAAGTCCACAGAAACCCCTCCTGTACCCTCTGCCACCACCCCAAAGCCACTCTCGATCATATCCTTTTCCTCTGCCCGGCGGATTCCCCCCGGGGCCTGGAGCACCTTACCACTTGGGAGGCTCGGGAGACCCTACTGCGCTCCGAGGACCCGGCCAAGCAAGCCATCGCCGCAGGCCAGGCTGCCAGCGTCATGAGCCTCCGGGACATGAACGTTTGAGTGCAGTTGGGCCGTGCGGGGGCCTAATGACCTGCGTGTCCTTAACGGCCCTGTGTCTAATAAAGTTTCCACTGTCATTCCTATATTCGCTTTGGTTCGCGCTCTAAACACAAATCTTTAAACTGCCGGTCTGAACCGAAATTTCCGGTGGCATAACAGTACGCATAAAAGTTTTAGGGTTCTACTTTTTCGCTAAGGACCTTAAAAATCTGGCAGTTGCTTACGTGTGAATATGTATACGAGGAATGGCAGGGCAGGAGGAAAGGACTGGCAAACTGACACAGATTATATGCTTAGAGGAAACTGCTGTCTCCAGACACTGCACACGACAGCCAAAGCAGATGTTGCTCATATGACGAGCTGTGACCAGTGGGTCTTCCAAACAATTCTTGCCTATATGACACCACACTTCTAACCACCACATTGGGGGACAAAACAAGTGCAGTGTTACGTCATGTGAAAGAAGATTGACTTCGCTGAGCAGCAGTGAGCTTGACGATGTCGTCATAGTTACGAAAACAAAAATTCCGACTGCTGGATTTTGCCATCCAACTTTCAACTAACTTACGGTGTGATATTTTTGGCTTGTTTGCAGACATCTGCAGTAACTCCGTGCATGTACCCGTGTCTCCTGCTGTCATGTAACGTGAAGCCTCGGATTGTGGTTCGAAAAGAGATAGATGGAACGCCGTGCAGAGTAAGTGGATATAAATATTATGTTTTAAAAAAGATACCATGCTGCCATTAAAGATGCTGCGTATCTCAGCACAGAATGGAAGCTCAACCCGCTTCCCTGCTATGTTGCTGATGAATCAGGCAGACGAGGGCCCTCAGAGGGGCTCAGTGGCTCTAGCGTTCGGCTGCTGCTGCCAAAGACAGAAAAACGAATCCCGGTTGCGGCAACCGTATTTTGATGCAGGCAAAGTGCAAAAACGGACTGCACGAAATTCGGTTGCAAAAACGGATTGCACGAGTGAAGGGCCTTTATCGGAACTTTGCAGTTGTTCTATGAGAGCGCAGGTTACAGGGAGGAAACAGTGGAGGTGTGTGCCGGTAGTTTTCTATTTTTCACGGTTTCTTTTTTCAGGATCGTAAGAAAAAAACACGTCAGGAGCAGCTCCTCGAAAACACTTCAAGCCGCTTTTCAGAAGTCATAAAAATTGGATCGGACACTGAAGCTCCGCCTGAAGTACATGGCGCGACAGCGTTAATGAGCTAATGGTCATATATGCCTAATTAGTCATATGTACCTGGCAGTCCTCATACTACTCCCTGCCATATGATGAAGCGGCTAAGGGATGAGCCACTGCCGGGCGATGGCAGATGCTGCCATGGATGGGTCTTGTGCGTCCCAAGTTGCTCTTACCGAGCGCCCTCTCGCGATATACCATTAATTTAACGGCCACCTGCCAGTGAGGTTAGTTGTCTCACAATTAGACGGGCAGGTTGTGATGAGCCTACAGAGTCACATGACCTAGGTTGCCCATCTGGATTGCTTCTCCGGGGGTGGCTGCGTGGGTAACCCTGCGCCAAACAACTCATCGCTGTAACGTCGACGCCGGATTTTCTGCGTAACGGGGCCTTTGACGCTACCGCATTTTAAATCGTTTTGAAAAATGGAGAGACGCACCGACTGTCTCACTACTCATCGCACGCCACAGCCACGGCATGGGGGATGCGATCAAGGTGCTGTATCGGTGTAAATTGAAGATCCCCAGGTGGTCAAAATTATTCCGGAGACCTGCACTTCGGCCCTTTTTCTCTCTTTATTCTTTCATTAAACCCCAGAAGGCGTGGGAACTTGTCGCAGGATACGAAAATATGGCAGAAAACGTCGCATCGCTCCTAATAGCACAGGTTTAGACCAGGGGCTTGCGTGGGTCTAAATGAGATGCATCGTTTTAGCAGCTAAGTCCGTGGCTCTCCTAGAGAACTTTTTTTTTGAGAATATGTACTTAAATCACGAAGTAAGAACAGCGCTTCCCCCGGCGTGTGGCGGGGACTCGTGCCCTTCTTGTGCCGCTTGCACTGCCTTTGCAAGCTAGGGAGAAGTAATGTCACATGAACGTTTTATTTTGGTCTTCAACTTTCCTATTGTCACTTGGTCATAATCATCGTCATCTCCTAATAGCTGTCATTTGGCTTCACTGGCATAGGATGCCTTGGATGTTGACAGCTGTAACTGCTTGTATTACCCTGAAAAACTGCCTTTCTACGGCGTCATTTGATGACGTTATGACCGCTGGAGCAGCGATTCGCGCTCAGCGCGGTTGAGCGGCCTTCGGCACAGATCCGCGTGGGTTCACAAAGCTATCACATCGGTCGCGCTAGCGTCGCGATGTAGGAAGGAAGAAGGATCTGCTGTGCAGTGTGAACTCTCTGTGTTCCCCAAATCTTGGCATGTCCTCCTAAGTGGGCATGTGCCATAGTGTGTGGGTAACAACAACAACAGCAGTTATATCATGTTCGCAGATGTCGCAGAACCGCAGGACAGTTTTCTATATACCGAGAACGACCTATCTGAGACTTTCGTGATTCTTCCCTTCGACCTGCATGGAGAGGACGCTGCAGCTGTTGGTCTCGCTCATGGCCAAGAGCACAAACGTTTATCGCGTTTGAAACCTGAGCAGCGCGTTTCAGAGGATGCACGGAAACGGCAGTGAAGGCGACAGACAGCGTTGAATTATCCCGAGCCGTTGCTTTCGTTGAATTTCGAGATTGATGCAAGAGGTGGAATCAGTAAACTTTTTAGAAAACCTTGATCGAACTTAGCACGGACATCTAGCATAACGGAGCCTTCAACAGCTCTTGAAATCGTTCTACACAGGGCAGTGTGTTTGATATTTTGATAAAAGGCCACTGCATAATGACGAATATTTGGCACAAATATATCTCTTTATTCACCGCTTTGGCTCATCATATATTAAAAAAACACCACACAAAAAATCAGAACAAGATTGATTTCACGTAATTTGTCCCAATGCACCTGGAAGAAGAACCCGAGAGTGTTGAGAACTGAATCCCCAACTTCAGTACCTAACATGCACAGCTTGTACAAAATCAGCTGCAGTGTTCGCTCTCTCCTTCTGGTTTGAAAGATATTTAGTTCATTGTAGTGTGAACTTGGCAGTGTTCACCAGCCTACCCTTAATCATAGCGGTTACTAGATCGCATGTATAACATAGGGCATGGCCAAAGTGAGAAGTGAAAGCTTTTGGAAAGCCTCCTTATGCTGCATAGCAACCGAACTACCCAACCGAGATGCTGTATTTGTCATAAACAACACCAACATGGGAATCCTAATGGTTGCTAAATTACTCTACCCTCTAAAACTCTCCCTGTGCGAAATCTGTTATGAGCACTTTAGTATTTGAAGCCCTCACATAAAATCGAACCTCATAAAAACTAAAATTAAAGGAACTCAAAATCCTCCTGCTTTCTGTAGATATTTGGCATGAAGTGCACTGTCTAATATAGGATATGTGTTATAATGTTGAATTAATAATGTTATAATTTCTGTTCCAGATTGCACACGGATTAGGCTGGGGATCTCAGGTTTGTATTCTCCGCAGAATTTTTCGATGCATAAAAAGCCCACGAATGTTTAGGCTTTATGCTGCCCTGCTAGAAGACATACTAGGCATACAGTTTTATTACAATGCAAGAGGTCATTGCACATTTCAGGTTATTCCGGAGCGGACGCTGTTTTCATTGATGCACGGAAACAAACACTAAGCATTGCGAGCCGTTACGTGCATTGCCCTGTAATGTTTGCAAATTGCAAAACCACGCGCTGCTGCTTTTGTTTGTCGCGGTCATTCAGCGTGAACGTAGTTGGTTTAGCTGCCATCTTTGGAGCCTTTGTCCTCAAACTGCTGCACAAATGTATACACCGAGGCACAAAATAACTTATGCGCCTTTCAGACCACAGTTTTAAAGAAGGAAATGCGATAGCGTTTATCCCAACGTTCTCTAATGTCTAATAAGTGTCTCATGTTCTTCTAGAAATTTTCCTGCCAAACCTCCGGTTAGAATTGGTAATATTGCCCATATATTGCATGGATGAGACATCACTGTCTAGAATGTTCAAGTACTTTTCATTTGATTATCATATGGGATTATACTAATCCGACACGCAAATCCACCTTGACCCGTTTTCTGGGTGGGCATACTCCAAAAATTTTGGGGTGCCCTTAGAAATTTATGGCGATGGGCGTACTTCCAAATTTTAGGGTTCCTGACATTTTAAAGTTTAGCAGTGGCCTACGATTAGTCTGCTGGTGGTCGCCCAGGGCTGATGAAATCACGACCCTGTCAATCGCATTCATAGACCGCGAGGTGTGCTCATACCCCTACAAGCGCAGTGGTGCAGCAGTTAAATTATATGCCACTGCCCCGGCAGGCGGCTGTTTCAAGCACAGCCACTGGTGGGACTTGTAAGACGCAGATTGCTATTCCCAAGCTCCCTTAATGCTAATGCGCAGTGCCACGGTGGGCAGGTCGTAACTGTATTGAATTTGGTAACGTTGGGCAGTTTGCTCACAGTCCGGTGGGCAGGTTGCTACTTGCCGCGGTCGGCAGGCTTTGATGACGCCACAAGTTCATGTGGCCCCTCTCTACAAATCAGGCCATTTCATGAGGAATTTCAAATTTCGCGCCGCTCTGATTTGTCAATTGAGGTCATGCCTCAACCCCATCGCATTAAAACCAGGTCCGCTGTAAAGCCTGTTCTTGATGCCTCATTGCATATATACATGGCAGCAATGCCCTAAATTCGCGCCCTCATTGATGATGAAGCCTTAATCAACCCTCAAGAACCGTTCCACGCATTCGAGCGTGACAGTAAAATAATATTCAATCCCATTTTACTTGGATAAAATTTTTTTCTGCTATGCTCTCACGCGTCTTAACATTTAAATATTGCGCTTCGATATGTAGCGCGCTGTTTCCGTGGTAATTGAATGTTCACGCTGTAATCTACTCAAAAAAAATTGGCACTACTGTTTTCAACATGAAAAGAATATGTCTTGTGACGAAAAGTTTATCCAGTTCCTGAAGAAAAAAACAAGTAAATTGCAATTTTTTGCGCTGCACATGTTGATTTCATTTATTGATTTCAAAATCGGCCGTGCTTAAAAAATATTACGCTCGCTTTTCTTTAGCTCAAGTTCATTGGTGCTCATTGCGTGCGTGTAAAAAGTTAGGCTGTCTTGGTGAAATACGGTTGTTATAACTTGTTTTCTGACGTTTTCCTCTGACGCAGGTTTCTCAATGCCTGTACGGGATATGCATGGGACATCATTCGCTAGCAGAGCTCAAACGAAAAAAGCGGCGTTGTCCAGCAAAAGCAGCAGCCGAAAGATTTGCAAATCAATTGGAACAGAAAATCGGCTCGAAGGGGATAGGAGATTCCGACAACGGCCAGGGCGGAGTGAGAATCAGTAGAATCACTATTTCGCGCTAACAACGCCGAGCTTTGTGTTTGAAATTGACTACGCATGGAATGCATGAACGGCGGACTTCCCACGCCCAGGGTCGTCCAGAAGCAGAAGATAATGACTCCACTGCCGCACCGCTTTCGTAAACTTGATATGTTACGTCACTGTGAAGCTACGGACACAAGAGCTCGACAAATCCGACGTAAACCTCCCGGCATAAATTTTCTGAAAAAAGAGCTATTTCAAAATGCCGAAAGTAGGCTGCAGTGTTCTGAATAAAAACAACCAATCGTATACTCATACTTTTCGGCCAAAATATCTACTTAACGACATCTACTAATACAGAATGAGTTGCGGGCCTTTTTCCGCATTATTTCTTTCCACGTCATCAAAATCCAGAAATAACCTAAAAGAGACAATGAAGAAGAGCTGTGTCGTAAGAAATCAATGAAATGAGAACGTATTACATGTAATAGAAATGAAAATACAGAAGCGGATGAAATATCTCTTGGCTGAGTTGGGACGTCCTGCTAGTGGGAGCATGCATTAAATAAAATAAAGCGCAAAGCAGCAGCCCTTTTAATGCATGAATATACAATCAGTGCTGCACATATAATTGGAAAGAAAAGAACAGTTACCAATACTTATATATATTTTGAAAAATATATCAAAAATAATTTAGTTTCAAAATGCTGAGAGTAACGCACGTATTCAAAGAATAGAAACCAACTCACGCAGTAAATATGGCAAATACTCGAGTAATATGGCAAATATTTAACTTAAGTGGGCTCCATGGCCCAGTCATGTTGAGGGCAGCAACTTTTTGCCCCGGAGACCGTTCAGTATTCTGGTAAATAAAATAAAGAATTGAATTAATAAACACTAATTTTTTTAAACAGCACACTAGGAGGAAAAACCAATAAAAGAGGACATTAGTTGTAACCTTTAAATGTGATATTAGTGCACCCCTATAAAGCTGCAAGTAATGCAGTTGTAGTCTCTCCTTCAAAAGGAGAAAATGAGCGCTGGTGAGCTGTTCCTCGATGTAACGATCTAACATAAGCCGTATGCTTTCCTGCATTTGCGCGCATAGTAGGCAGTATAATGAAATTTGTAGTATATGTTGTTCACACACGATCACTAACGGCATTGTTCCTAAATAAAGCGGGAGTTAGAATAATTATGAGAAGATGAAGAACTAGAGCCAGTATCTTTCAAACCCAGTTGTGATGAAGAAGCGGAGAGGCATCAATTGCATGCATGATCAAGCAAGAGGCTTCGTTGCCCGATATATATATATATATATATATAGCAGACAAGGTAAAGGAAATTAGGGGCTCGTTTGACAAACCTATGAAGGGAGCTAACAGTCACCGAAACCAAGGTGCATAGGGGATTTTTTTTAAATTTATAGTGTTATAGTGCGGACTAGTGGAAGACAAATACTTCAATTAATCTTTTATTTAAAGAAAACTACTTACAAAGCAGCAGAAAAAACGACCATGCCGCCGGTCGGATCCGAACCCACGACCTCCGAATATCGCGTCCGGTGCTCCACCAACTGAGCTACGGCGACGGCTGTCCAACCTGCTGCTCTCGTGGGTATATATGTTTATTGCGTGTAAGCGAATCTTGTGAGTGTTCACCAGCGCCACCCTCGTCTATAGCGGCGAACGTAGCACGTCCTGTATTACCGCAAGTGTGACCTGGAACGTCTTCTAATGGAGAAGGCGGACACTGTGCGAGAGCCCTCTTATGCTACCTGCGTTTAGAGATGTGGACATGAACGCAAATCTTCATTTTCAGCAGGCCTATAATGAAAACTGTTTTTATTGAATGGCTCTGAATGGGCACATCACCGCCAAGGGCTGCAGTGCAGCAGCGCACAGCGCGCTCTCGACACTGGAGAGATGTCCCCTATGCGAAGCTTTATTCTTTCTGTGAGGCGGGCGCCATTAATTTTTGGGGGGAAATTCATTGCAATGCAAGAAGAATGCTTACGGTATTGCGGGCCCAACACTCGCTCTTCTTTCACGCCCCCTTCTTTACGATGTTACAAAGCTTCAGAGAGGCCGTAGGGTGCCCTTGAGCGCAACATGACGAGCTTCAATATTCTCAACCTGACAAAAGAATACGAGCCTTATATTTGAAACGCAATATGAAATCCTATACCTCACGACGAAATTATATGCAGACAATGGCACTAAAGGTAGCTGTCTGGGTGTAGGCTGTTTTGTGCCGGACGAGTTGAAACAATACTCTTGCGGTTTCTTCAGATCGAGCTGCTTGTGTCTGAAAGGGATATACAGGTATGACGATAGGATAGAAAGTGCGTCCTTAGAAAAACACGTGCATGTTTTTTCTTTGTCGTATTTAGGCGATTCTTCAACTGCTGTGTTACGTTTTTCTGCTGCACGTCGGTAAATAAGGGATGCATCGAGCGAGGGCAATAAAACACCTTGTTTTCATTTTCGGTAAGTCTACGCTTGTCATTATGTAAGGCTTTTTGAACAAAGCTTAGCAGCCACAAAGCCTCTTAGTTACATAGAGTAGCCCCTAGCTTAGCAGTGAGCGTCTTCTGAAATGCAGCTCGTCAGTAGAACAGAGTTGTATGAGATTGGGGCTGAACTGGCGCTTCAAAAAGAAACAGTCGCACGTTATGGACGAAAGGAGAGAAAACGACACAGAACCAGGTTCTCAACGAGCCATAGCTAATGCTATAGCACTTAGTTTTTTTTCTTCTTTGTGCGTTGCTTCAAGTTGGTTGGTTGGTAACAACTTTATTCAAAAGTCCTGCAGAGCTTTCGCCGACGGAGCCTTAGGTCTCCCACGTGGGGACATCGAGGTGTTGCCTCGCCGTCACCTCGCGGGCCTGCTGGACGTCCCAGAGTTGGTCGCCGAGACTGGGGCTGCGCAAGACAGCGGTCCATAGTATTTTTCTTGTTGCTGTAACTACCCACAGCATGTCTTCCAGTTACAAAAGGCCTAGAACAAGAATTACTGCTTTTGTTTGAGGCCTACAGTTGGAACTGCCAATGTGCAAGAATGTAGCGGAATAGCCGGCGTCGCTTCCGGAGCCTGTGTAGTCGTCGGCAGGCAAGGAGCTATAAGTGCCCACCGAAGGCTACACTAGGACGCGGGTCGCATGGGTGACTTGTCTAAGAGATCCGAGAATTTTACCTCGGTTCGGTTCCATGATACACGCATATTGCTTAGTTTTGAAGAGGCTCTCTGGCCACTGCACTATCAGAGGAAAGCTCAGCGCAGACACAGCCATGAGACTTGGCCACGACAAAAGTCTGTATGTAAAGATTTCAATTTCAAGGCTTGATCTAGAGGGTTCGTTGCTCAGGCTAGCGCACGCACTTAAGCTTGCGTGGTGAAATTCTGGGCAGTTTTTGAGCTCCCGTCTATATTCGCTGGGCTCTAACCTACAACTCTAACTTCCTTCGTGTTCACCATGACTTCAAAATGCCTTAATCCATTGTTTCTGGCTCGCTGCTACTTTCTCAAACAACTACTCATTTTTCACTAGTATGACAATACGCCTGCCCCTGCGCCTGTGCCTGCAGAAAGAAAATTAAAACATTAACAGCTTGATCGCTTTATACATAGAGAGGAAGTACAAACGTTATGTTGAGCATGAAAATGGCTCGGTGTTCGCTCTCTGTCGGAAAGCAAAATCTTTGGTCAGTGGTCAGATCGATTTCAAGCTCTCGAGGCCTGACAAGCGCTGTTTCGCTTCATAAGCTAATCGTGCGTTGATATTTCGTCGCATGCACCTGTTTAATTCAGGTGCTTGGACAAATGTTTTTAGTTTTCTCATTTACATCTACTATTGCTTTTCCTTATTACGGGACAATAACCGCAGGCGTCCTCTGAACACTAACCAAAGGCGTCTTCTGACCGGCTTCCCTAGGCGCTTTCTTTTTATCTGTAAGTTAATTTTATCATCAAGATCAGTGAAGTGCTGCTTTTGCGCCAGAACCTCATTATTCAAGGAACTGAACCCGGAATCGTAAATAATGGGCCATAAGAATATCATGCTGTCTTGGCGCATCACTGCTCACAAAACACGAATGTGAGGGGTAGAGAGATCATGAAGCTTTTACCAAAGCAGTGAAAGCTCGTGTCCCTACCGTTGGCCACGCAATAGAGACGTTGTAAACCTTTTCACATTTGCCTTTTTTGGCGCAGCCCTATTTTCACGGCGCTGTGCGGACCGCGTAGTTATTGAAGAATTTCATACAGCCATCTAATGTGCACGCGCAGCATAGTCCATCACGCGCGCGTGAATAATATAGCTCTAAACAGTCAAAGGTCTAAAGCGCCAACTCCTGCTTCCTTTACGAGTCTGGCGTGTGGCGCAGCTACTTTGGCGTCTTTGTCGCTATTGCAATGAGTGATTGAATTATGCAGGAGTGAGGGGTGTTCGCTTGTGTTTGCTTTTTGCGTGCTGCTGTCGTCACGGTGACGAATTAGGCTCAAAAGAGACCAGTAAAGAGTGGGGCTCTAGCGCTCTCCGGCTTCTCTGAGCGTTTCACTTTTGTTTTTATAGACCTTGTCGTATATATGGCAAGGTGGCAGTGATCGTGCTACTCGAAAACATTTTTAACCGCAGCGGTGAGCCAATGCTGGACGAACACTGAACATATTTTGCATGTTTTTATACTGGCATCCTTCCGCTTGGTTACATAGGTGTTTGTACTGAAAAGGAATATCATGTGTCAAATTACACACTTGCGTGTGTACGCTGCACTCCATAGAATTCTGATATAATGAGGCATGTCTCGATTCACGAAATGCATTATTTTTCTCCAATTACACTGCTGATATTTCAGTTCGTAGCTACGTATGTACCGACTATATGATATTTAATGGATGCAGAGTCTACCTTAGCATCGAAGTTTTCTGCCATGTTTACTCACCGCCAACTAGCCCAACTGCAGGCTGCTAACTCCAAAAGACGGTTAGGCTAGTCTGTACCACATGGAAACAGACTACTAAAGCGTAAGTTTTCCTATTGCACAAGCTAACTAACATATTTAAGGGCGATACAATTCATTTAGGATGCAGCTGCATCATGGCCTCAAAAGATACAACGGCTCGGCCCGGCGCATCGCCTGGGAAAGCCTTCGAGAGCAAGTGATTTATGTCCCATTCGCGAGGACTTCAAAAGCAGTGTAAGATATTGCAGAGGTCGCGAGCACAAGAATAAACATCACCTTAACCATCACCGCACCTACATGAAGAATTCAAAGGGAAAAAATGGTTCGAAATACCAAAGCTGCCAGCGATACAAAATCAGAAAGAGCGCCCGAATCGACAAGGCCGATGCAGTTCACGAAGGGAGCAATAAAGTGGCCTACGTAATGGTGCACGCCGTTCGAAAATTCAAAAGTGTGGAAATAGACATTTATTGCTACTAGGGAATCTTCGACTTCTTTACATGGGCTCTCTTGAGAAAAGAGCTCCCTGAATTTG